>NC_081537.1:10679206-11936169 GCF_030273125.1 Centropristis striata
CATCTATATTGGATTTATTTCAGACCCCCTTTGTCCTTTTTTTTATATAAAATGTATTGATTTATAATAAATAAAAACAGTGTTGAACTTTTAACTGATGGGCCATTGAAATATGTGAAACTTTACCTGAAGGATCTCATTATTTCTTTGTAATTATATACTATGCTGGATGCTGGATAACATTTATTCACCGCCACTTTATTAGCTAGCTACTTATAAAGTGGAGGTGCAGTGTTTCAAGGTTGGACGTGTTGTGCGTTCAGAGATGGTCTTCTGCAGACCTTGGTTGTAATTTGAGTTACTGTTGCCTTTCTTTCATCTTGAACCAATCTGGCCATTCTCTGACGTCAACAAGGCATTTTGGTCCAGAGAACTGCAGCTCACTGGATATTTTCTCTCACTAGGCCCATTCTCTGTGAACCCTAGAGATAGTTGCGTGTGAAAATCCCAGTAAATCTACAGTTTCTGAAACACTCAGGCCACAGCTACTGGCACCAACAACCATGCCACGTTCAAAGTCACTTAAATCACCTTTCTTCCCCATTCTGATGCTCGTTTTGAACTTCAGCAGGTTGTCATCACCATGTCTTCATGCCCAAATGCACTGAGTTGCTGTTATGTGATTGTCTGATTAGATATTGGCATTAGCGAGCAGATAATAATAATAATAATAATAATGCATTTTATTTACGGGCGCCTTTCACGTCACTCAAGGTCACCTTACAAACAGAGCAAAAAACACTAGATAAAAACAAAACACAACCAGCTATATAAAAACAAACAAATACATAAAAACAAGCGGAGCAAAAATTAGGATGGCAAGGTCAAACAGAAAAGGCTAATCTAAACAAGTGAGTCTTGAGCTGTGATGATGTACCTAATAAAGTGGCCGGTGAGTGTACTTGCGAGCCTCTGTCTCCAATGCTCCAGCAGTGGTTTTTATAGCACAGGTTTTGTTGAGGCTTGTGTGGATGTGGGAGCAGCAGGCAGGGGGCGTGTCTGACACGGATGCGGCTCACCCCATTGGTGGACAGCTATCCTGGTTACCAACCAACAGTACTCGATGGGCACATGAGAAAACACAGAAAAACTCGTTAATTTCAAAGCTAATGGCTAACAAAGCGCTGTTTCGCATGGACCGTAAGTATTTTTCTAATATTTAGTAGAAACCGACTAAATGGTGTGCCAAAATATGTGAGCAGAATCTTGTTTTGTGTAATTTAATGTCAACTAGAGCCATGCTAACGCTAACTAGTTAGCTCCGTTTGTTATTAGCGTCAATGCTAAGTGATGCTGCTTGCTAACATTGTCTATTTGATAAACCCGTAGTGATATTGGCCAGAAAAAAGGCGTTAACTAGCATGTAATGTAAACACGCTTGAAAATATGTAGCATGTTAGTTGTTAATGCCACATAAATCAGTAGAGTTAGCAAACGTTACCACACATCTGTCAACTCCCTACACGAATGACCAGGTCACTGTACAGTCAAGGCTGTTTCTAATGAGTCAAGATGAAAACCTGGTTATAATAAGTTAGGTAAGGTTTTGGCTCGGGAAACCGCTGTTTCTGTTCTGCTGAATCGTCAACCGGGTGGGGCGACATTTTAAACATTCACTGTAATTTAGGTTTCATGTCACAGGTAACCTTGGGGGTCTCATCTGCGGTTTTTTTTAATGCAGTGGTAATCAAGCTGCACTGATTTCAGTATTTTTGGAGAATCGTCGGCCCTCTCCAAAATATGGGATAGTGTTATGTGAACAGCATCATCCGCAGCCACACAATGGATAACGAGGTAAGCAAATATCGTTTTATATAACGGTTCATCCGCTCTGTCAGTTTCTAGTTCACACCATCTGTCATTTTACTTGACACTATCAAGGAGGCATTAATCGCAACTATGCATGTCATATTTTACAGCAGTTGTCTCTATTCTCTGTCACTAACAAGTGCTCTCTATTCTTTCTTCAATTTTCTTTTCTTCTCTTCTGCTCCTGACATTGACAGATGCTGTAGCCTAGTTGACTTGTAGAAATTAAGTAAGGGCTTTGTGATTCCTTTGCTCATCTTGCATGATGATGTATAAGAATTGAATGGCATGAGCTGTAGGTGACTGTGGTATGCAGACAACTGATGCTCCATCCAGAAGTCTGTCAAGGCCAAGGGTCAAGGCCAAATTTTTTAAGCCTAAAGCAGGCAGATATTTGGTGTTGTATTGAGGACGATTACTTTTAATGGGCTCCAATGATGTCCATACAAATTCATTTTTAAGGATTGTCAAACCCTCTGTCGGAACCTCACTATGGGATTTTGACAGATCAGATGTAGTTTTTACAATAATATTGTCAAGCGTGGCTTTTAAATAGATGGTCAGTTGTTTGTATTCCTAGTTACATGACATTTGAAGTGATAGATTGTATCATGCAGTTGTGACATGTATTGGCAATACTTCCTCTGTATGTGTCTATTATGCGAGGACACATTATTGCACCGTGTAATAGCTCTTGTTCCAGTTACTACTGTTGTTCTCACACCTAATGAGAACAGGGCAGCATCGCCTTTAAAAGAAGAGCATGAATTTGACATGGCATGCAGTCAGTGTTGGAGTTCCTCCACAGGGATCTTGGCCCATGCTGAGTCAGTATTTTCCTTTAGTGTGAATATTCAGCAGTGCTTTTTGCTGAGATCACTTTTTGTCCCCTGAAATCGAAAAATTAAAAGCGCGCATGCCTTTAGAGTTAACTAGATGTTTGTCTTTATTTGTCAAGATCCCAAAAATCATCGTCTTAGCATGTCCACACACAAACTAGGAGCAAGAACTAAAATCATCATGAGACAAATGGTGTGTTATTCATCTAGCAGTTTATAATAATCTGTTTTTATTAAGAAGACATTCACCGATTTGGACATTGCAAACTTATTAACAGGCACGTTTGTTACCAAAGCCCCTACTACATTTCAAGTTACATAAATGTGTCTTGTCTGTCTGCGTTCTACTGTAACATCTTGACACATTGCATGTGCTGTAATGATGTTGTATTTACAAGACTGGAGGAGCAAGTTGTTTGCTTAAATATCGTGATGTACAGAACAAAGTGTGTATTGATTGTAGTCTGTAATTGTGAGTACTTTGTGCAACACTAAGGTATGACCATCTGTTTTCCTCAAATAGCTGATAGGCTTTTCTGACTCTGCATCCTTTGTGTGTATGTGTACTCATCTCGGTGTTCTTAAAGGAGAGTAAGACGTGCCAAGGAGAGAAGCTAGTCTCTGCTGTGGATGACGCTCTGGATGAATATTTAATCGCCCTCCAGCACAAAAACAGGTGAAGTGTGAGCACAGGCTGCTGGGGAGAGTCAGATTAGATTTCACTGAGGAGATACACAACTCCTCCATGCTGCCTAACAGCAGCACTGATTGGTTCCTTGCTTTGAGATAAACTAGTGTGTGAAATTTGGGGAAGTTAAGTTCAGAAAAGCTTGAAAATATGTCGTCCTGTGATTATTGAATCTTGATCCAAGAGATCTCAAACATGTTATCAGATTTTTAATCATAACTGTAAAAGAAGTCACCAGGTTTTTTTTGCCCCTCAGGATCCTAAAGCGCCTTAAAGTTAAAGACCCCAGGGAGATTGAGTTGGAACAGCTTGAGCAAGGTTTTTCCATTTATCTTAACGGAGCCAACGCTGAAGCCAAAAGGAAGCAGCCCAAGAGCTCCAACCTCAAGTCTGTCACCTCTCCACCTGCTTGGAGACCTGCACGTACAGCAGGTATGCTGCTGCAGGATCAAAATAAACCAACACTCAACAGTAAAACGTCTTATATAAGACCTCATTATTTTTTTACCTCTCTATCGCGCGGGGCAAAATATTGTTCGTTTTTACACTGAAGTAGAAGGTGCCACCTCACACACATATTACACATATTTTTGTTTCTTCTGTCATCTTCAGACCATATGGAGCACAAGCTAATAGCCACCACTCCTCTGCTTGTAGTTTGCATGGTATGATCTCCCAGTGAATAAATGATAGTGACAGTTGTAGCTGGCAGCCAGTTTTTCGTTCTTCCTCTATGTGCTGTGGACCATCTGCGTATCTGTCCTTCTCCTTTGAGGCAATAGTCTGCTGCAAGCTGCTCATGTTCCTTTCTGTGCTGTTACTCATCGGCAGATGTCTGTCGAAGCGCCCACCAGTTAACTGAAGACAGCCGTAATCTGGAGCAGACCCACAAGAAGAGGAGCCAAACTGCCCCAGGAAAGGTCCAGAGGAAAGAATGGGTGCAGGTAGAGGCTTTTGATTACTTAATACATTTAATCCTTTTATTGTGGAGCATCAAAAATAAACAGTTCCTATGAAAATATAGACATAAATATTTCCTCCATTGCCATGTATGCAGGATTCAGTCAGAATTCGAACAGAGGAAGGACCGAGTTTGCAGATTTCCCCAGAAAAACGCTACTCTGAAGATTTTGAGCCCTTTGAAAGCGTAGACATGGAGGTAGAGTGAAGACATAACAATGCCGACTAAGCTTGTGTGCGTGGGTGTTTTTTTTAGGGGAGGGGCTATGTGTCAGATGCAGCTGTCTGTACTACTTAGCATCTCTCCATCTCTGCCATTTCCCCTTTATCCAATCACAGAGCTCCAGTCCACGCTCGCCTCGTAGTCCCTGCTCCCCAAGGGACACCTGCAAGGTGTCGCGCCCCTTCAGTTCCAGGCATGAGAGCCAAGGAGGCCAAGCAAATCAAGAGCACAATGAGAAGGTCCTTCTCAACCTTGAGGAAGTGAAGGTGAGCAGAAGAAGAAATATGTTTTATTTAATCTTGTCAAGATCTCATGAGATGTTATCTAAATTTGTTTTGTGCTCCTGGGTGTTAATTTATTTAAGTTTTTTTAATGGTAGTCACACAAATCAAGGGAATACTTAAACTGTCAGCATGCATAGTGTGTGCGTTTGCTCCTGTAAGTGCTCACACTGATGAGTGTGCATGGATGCATGCATAAACGTTGACCTTTGTAATCTAGGTGCTGCGTCGGAGCCTGGAGGTTAGCATGCGGCGAAGCAACCGCGACTCAGCGGGGGAGGAGTCGGACGAGGAGTGGGTGGAGGAGCACATCGAGAGGGAGGAGAGCACAGAGAGTCTGGATGAGCTGGGGCTGCCTCTCTCCTCCTCCAAGTCCTCCTCCAACCCTCGGCCCAGCGGCCCCCATAGCCATTTCGACTCAGCAAACCTCATTGTTCTGGACTTTGGACCTTCAACTAAAGGTAGGCTTCAGCATCCGCTTTCATATGTAAATTTATTATTGATTTTTAGGGTGAGTCTTAGTACCCCAGAGTGGTTCCAGATCGTCCTTATATGCTTCATCAGCACTGACCTGTACACATGGAGAACATGCATGTACATTAGCTGTCCATGCATAGGTTTAGTAGTGTAGTGTTAGCCAGCCCATGGCCCATTTATGCCCACAGTCTTTTTTGAAAATATGCCCTTTGCACAGCAGATATTTACAGATTTATTTAATTCAAACATTATTGATGGCTGCCACCTTAAAGGAAGTTTTGGTATTGTGCATGCTGCCTTACTGAATAGCTAATTCCTAGTGAGCCATCGTTATTGTCTATATAAGATCTATATAACTCTAATATGATAACATTTTCCTTAGTTTCCCTTCTTCTTTTATTGCAGGTCGTAAGCTTGAACGCTCTCTGTCTGCAAAAAGGAAAGAAAACACAGACACCTTTATACCCACTAAGCCTTTGTTGGTTAAGAGCAAAACATTAGATAGGCCACCTTCCAAAGAAAGCTGGGATGGTCAAAGTAAGTCTTTAAATTTTTTTAAAAGGGCCCTTTAAAATGTTTCTGTAGAGAGATAGATAGATGTTAGTCTGTTGCATGACTGTTGTTTTAAAAGACATGTGTTTTCTGCCTAAGGGCCAAGGAGTCGAGTGGAGAGGCCACTGTCAGCAGCCAGAAAGGCTTCTGTTGAGGAGCGAGACTCAGAGGAGATGGCATGCAGGGTGCGCCAGGCCATCCAGAGAGAAAACGACCCTGAGCAGAGTCCTGAGCTCTTTAGCCGCAACACGGTCTGTCTGCCCCACACTGCACATATCCCACCCCCACTCAATTTTGACCACAAACTGTTTTCAGGACTCCCTAAGAGGAATGCTGTAAGATGGCCAAAATCACATTATCCGTCGCATATATGCTATAGTAAATCCTGGATTTACGGTGATAATTTCATGGGTTTTTATTACATGTAAACTCCCTAGCTTATATGTCACTGACTCTTTTATTTTGCGTCCTCTTTATCCAGGGCAGGGGACACCAGATGATGAATGGCTTAGTGCACCGCAACAGCCACAACAAAGATGAGAACAGTGTCACTGTTGCCATGCAGAGAATCACGCTTATGGGCCCCGGGTATGCTGACAGAATATAGCACCTAGAAACACAGATACTGTATATTCACTCTGGCATCTGAGGGATATTAAGACACCTAGTACTTGTGCTACAACCTCGAAAACAAGTGTCAGAACAAGCATAATGATATTTTATAGAAACTAATACGAACAGATTTATGGTATGTACACCCACTGACCTTGAAGAATTATTTATCAGCCTCACCCACCACTGTGCTCAGCCATCTCTCACAATTAATTTGAAGGTCAGGCGCTACAGACAAAGCAGCAGAACTGAAGATGTCATCCTTCTGTTCAGGCAACAACAGAAACTACTGAAAGCGTTGGAGAAACTTGAAGCGGGACCGAGCCACAGCCTTCCTCAGAGTGTGAAACAAGACTACAGCAAGCAGCCGGTGAGTCAGTAACATGTCTCACAGTTCATAATGAATATTTCTATTACTGCTGGGTGTGATAGAGACAGAAGTGTACAGGAGCACTCGTGAATGTTTCGTGTTTTCATTGCAGAGAAGGCTGTCCTCGACAGAGGTCACTCCTGCATTATATGTTACCATGGAGATCCTGTCAAACTGGGGGAACGCGTTGCAGGTCGGACTGACTGAGTTGCAGTTCTTCTGCCTCAGAAACAAGAAGATGTATGTGTCTCCTCACGACCTAGACATCCGGAACGTGGACTATCCTGGAAATCTGGGTGCACTTGTCAACGGAAAGATGAAGGTGGGCCTCTGCTCACATTTCATCTTCATCATATTTATAAATATCCTAAGATACATTTAAATAAAGCACAGTAGATCCTTTTCACAGCAGACTTTTTCTGTCACATTAATTATGACTGTTCCATTTTATTGTCCCAGTTGATCATGACAGTAAACAAACAGTCATCATTTTACTTCTGTCAGCTGTGTGGCATTTGTGAATGAATCTCACTATTTACATGGACAAAGTACATTCCTGATTTTTTGTCTCTTCTCTTGGGTTGACAGACCACGAAAGAGCGCCACATGTGGACGTGTCCATTCCACCCCCCCATCCAGCTCTACTTTATCATCAGGAACACGGAGCGCTCACCAGACTTTGGAATATCTCGCATCAAAATCTGGAACTACAACAGAAGCCTCAATGTATGTGTTTTTTATTTTTGCTTATAAGAAGTTGAGTTGTTAGATAACATTTTTGTGCAATCCACACATTTTTTGATTAATCCCTCTCTCGAGTTCAGAGATTATTCATTTCGCTGTCTGCAGCCCATAAATCCAACATGCTTGTGTGTTGTCACTATAATTTGGGCGACTGTAGTGGGGTGGTTACGTCAGGGGAGTGGTTCTCTTTTAGCATTGGCTCGCTGAGCTGCCAGTCAGACTCTCCAAATGTGGAACAGTGAGAGATTAGCCCCAGAGGATTAGTGTTTGGAGAAACATGGGCTTCTGCCTCTCAACCTCGCTGCTGTTCATAGAGGGGTACAAAGACCCCATCCTATCTCTTTCTGTACTACGAGAGCTATCTAGAGTTAGTTGATGTCTTGAACCTGGAAGGTAAGGAGCTGTTGGTGGGGAACTGGTTCTAGGTTAACCCGGGTTTATAGTAACTGACTGTCTAGAGGATCAGGCAGATTTCAATTTGGGCTTTAGCCATTTCTTCATAGCAGCCATGACTTTGTATCTGTGAGAGCGCTAATTACTGCTAGCTCAGAGAGCTCTTGCTCTGCATGTGAGAAATAAATGAATCAGTAGTAAATGTTCGACTCTTTTGGGGTTTTATGCTATTTGTTTGCAGATTGTGTTGCTTTGCCTGAGTTTCAATCATTATGTAGTCATAATATTACATATTATGAAATGCAAAATATTTTCCTCTAATAAAATAGAAGAATTCGCTTTTAAAAAACATCTTTACTTAGATATGTAAAACGTGTTTTGTGTAGAATTTCAAATCTGAAAGGAATACTTACATTTACCATTTTTATATCACTTACTCACCCCATGCTTGAAGAAAACTTTTTCTTGCATGCTTCCATTGTGAAAGAGAATCCAAAAAAAAAGAGAAAATCCGTGATTATCATTTATCCAGTCATATGCTCACTACTTACTCAGCATTTCCATTAAAATCTTACTATTTACAGCATTTTCAATGGGGTTGTAATCTATATAGAAATGGTCATTTTAAGGGTGAAATATTCCTTTAAAGAATTGAGCATTTTGTAACACAGCTGGGTGCCAAAACCGAAATGGTGTGGAAGCTGTTGACTTTGTATATTCAGGTAAATTAAAGTTCTGTTCCTTTTTTAGGATCTTGACATTGGTGCACGCCATATAAAGCTGTACCTTAACAGCACATTGGTGTTTGAAGGTGAGCTGGAGAAGGGCTGCGGCAACCAGGTCTTTGACTACAGCACCGCAATCGACCTCCAGGAATTCCAGGGTTCAGACTCCTTGTTTTCCAGCCCTGTGTCGTCAGGACACAATCTACGGGGTGCCAGTCCCCAGCGCCATGAGGAGAGGAAGTGTGGGGAGGGAATCAACACCCAGCACCTCCACAGTAGGAATCCGCAGCCATCAGACGCAGGCCAGGCTATGATAGACATGCAGGAGAAACCACATACACTGCTGCCACCCATCAGTCCTGCGGGGGTTTCATCCTCTGGCCGTCGCTCCTCCACACAAAGAAACTCTTTTGACCTGTCTGCCTCTGAAGAGCCTCTCTCTCTGAGGCAGCAGGTGGAGTCGCCTGCACCCACAGAGCAGACGGTCACCACCCAGCCGTCCTCTTCTCGGGTGGCCCCCCAGTGGCTGCAGCCCCTGAACAGAGGAGCCCCGGAGGGCTGTGAGGCCAGCAGGGAGAGGCCCAGGTGGCTGGTGCCTCAGCACTCTGCCGAGCCCAAGTCTCCGTCAGCCTCATCGTCTTCGATGCTCCCAGAGCTGCCGTGTAACCCGGGCCGAGTGTGTCGGGGGATGGAGAGGACGGTGAACGGGGGTCAGCGGAAGGCTGACTCTCTGGACATGAGCTGCGACCTGCTGGAAGATCTCGCAGAGCAAACGTCAGACAGGCCCATCAGCGGACGCAGGAGCTCGTTTCGAAACACGGCAGTCTCTTCCAGGCAGTTAGAGGAGCAGCACCTCAGAGCTACTGCCATGTCAAGCACAGGTAGGAATGTTTCAAGTTCTCATGTTAAACACAAAGGACCTTTATATGTGATGATCTGTGATGTGCTGTATTTTATACTTAATTTCACTAATCATTAACCAGTCAGATTGCTTATAAGCTATCACACCTGTCTCTTAAAATGCTGATACATATATTATTAAACTCTATTAGTAATTCCCAAACAAGGAACTAAACATGTCAGGATTCTTCACTCAATAACCATTTGCTAAAGGCTTTTTTAAAATTCATTTTCCTGCAGCGAGTTCCTATCTGGATCATGTGGCTTTATACTCCTCATCACTGCTCTCTTAGACAAATATAAGACTGATGGAAAAATGAAAGGGCAACTGCTCATGTTTACCAGAGTTATTACACTACTCCTTACTATGCCATGCCTATTGTCTTGGCCTTAGTGCTGTGTAATGATTGTCATTCTTACTGCTGCTGATGTACTTTTGTCATTAATTATTTAACAGATCAAACATTTTCTTATTTTATTTTGTGCATCCCTAATTAAGTAACTGTCTTGTGCTGGATTGATATCATATAAATAAATTGGGTCTCTACTGGATTACTGTGTTGCAAAATGGCTCCAAATAATGAAAAATGACTGCGCCTAAAAAATGCTGTATCACTGACTGAGACATTGTATAATTTACTCTCTGGCATATCTTCTAGTGTTTAGAGCAACTAGAGGGTTTAAATGTTTTATGATGACCAAATAAAATGCAACATTTCCTTGAATAAAATTATAGATTTCTCTGTGATTGAACACTTTTTGGAAACATCTGGGATAATGTAGGTAAACAACTCAACAAAATATACATATAACATAGGTGTAGTCTTTTATTAGACATTTTATTGCGGAAATGTTACATATTTTACTTTTAAAGGCTGTTTGCAGGCTTACACAAGTACTCACACTTAAAACATTTATGTTTTTATATCTTTCGCTTTTCTTTGGACAAGAGAATTGCAAATATTTTTATCAGTCTTATTTGAAATTGGCTCATTCATTTAATTTATAACTAGAAGTTAAGTGTTATGGGATGTTTGGTGATGAATGTAAAGGTATTTTACAGTCCTAAAAGAATGATATTATCCCCTGTGGCTTGTAAGAAATGAATAATCTGTGTGTATTCTCCAGAGGAGCCAATGTCCCTGGTGAACGCGGGCAGGAGGCAGTGCAGTGCTCTGGCCCCTCTGCACAGCCAACAGGATGACAACCTCATGGAGTCCTGGGACTCTCTCACCAAGTTCAACCAATGCCAACGCGGACGCATCTCCAACATGGGCTTTGAAGGTGACATCTTTGATGAGTTCCTCCAGCGCCAGGGCCGTGGTCCAACCACAGTCGCAGTCACCCCCTCCACAGCCCCCAGGAGCCCACATTCCTCCTTCACCACTCAGGGGGCACTGTGTGAAGGCCCTGATGATGATCCATCCATGGAGCGGGAGGACGAGTTTGAGATCCCTGTGCTGCCGCAGGGCCAGAGGCTGGTCATCAACATCCTGTCCACCTGGGGCGATCGCCACTACGTGGGCCTTAACGGCCTCGAGGTGTTCAGTTCCAGCGGAGAGCCGCTACGACCTGCTCATATCCGTGCCGATCCTCCAGACATTAACATTCTCCCTGCGTACGGCAAAGATCCGCGTGTCGTCACTAACTTGATTGATGGCGTTAATCGTACGCAGGATGACATGCATCTTTGGCTCGCACCATTCACCCCTGGGCGTAGTCACACCATATTCCTGGACTTCGGAGCTCCTTACCAGGTGGCCATGATCCGTGTGTGGAACTACAATAAGTCACGCATTCACTCCTTCCGAGGGCTGAAGGAGGTGGAAATGCTGCTGGATGGAAGGTGCATCTTCAGGGGTGAGATCGCCAAGGCCTCAGGGACCCTGTCTGGAGGTAAGTGAACAGAACAACCTCACAGGTTTTTAATGTTACTTTTGTGTGCTACTTTTGATCAAATTGTCCTTTTTTCTCACTCTGCTGTCACTTCAGAGTTGGACCAATTTGGTGACACTATCCTGTTCACCACTGATGATGAGATCCTGGAGGCTATGTCTCGTTATGATGAAACCTTCCTCAGTGAGGGTGAGGGTCCTGAGGGCCTGGTGGCTGAGGAGGAGCTGCAGAGACCACGCACCGCTGATGGAGAGGGAGAAGAAAGACCCTTCACACAGGCTGGCTTCAGAGAGGAAGATCTCAAAGTGAGCACAGACCTTATCAATGTGCTTTCCTAGAATTTTGTAAATTAACTTAAATGGTGTTAAATGTCCAAGTCAAATGCTTGTAAATTTAGGCACCTTATTCCAAGTTGTGACAGTGAAAACTAAACCCAGAACATTTACCAGTCTCTGTGGTTGTTAGCAATAGATGGTGTGACCCCAGGCACATTACCGTTAAAGAAAGCATCTGTAACCCAGATATCAAACTGTTAGCGTGAGTCTTGATCCATATTATCTCCCAATGGAGTTTACATCCACGTCTTTGTTATTGTTTACATCCCACCATCAGCTGCTGCAGACATAGCGAGTGATGCCACCCACTCGCATCATTGCTAAACTACTGACTTTACACACAAGTGATATTTTCTGGTGGGATTGATAATATCTGTCTATTTGTAAATTCCACAGAGAAAAGAATGTGATTGTGTTGCCTTTGTCATTGATAATATCACACATTTTATAATTTAATGTATCTTTTATTTTTATAGACTGTGTTCAATTTACAAATGGGAAAAGTCATTTGTCAGCAATGTGTAGACGGGTCCTCTTTATTCATGTGAAGTTAAATCTGCATTGAACATTGCTGGTTAACAACACTATAACTAGGATCAGGAGAAATAAGCCATCACAACATTAACAGCCCAGTCTAACACAGTTCTGTTCACATGTTGTCTTAGTTGAAACTCCATCTCAACCCAACTGTGAGCCAGTCTGAGGAGAACATGGAGCATATTCCTGGGATGTACACTGGAAAATGTGAGTAGACAATCAGCATCCTGTCGTCACATGGTCAGCTATCTTTTTGCTGTTTGGACAGTTACAATAACAGTCTGTTTCCACTCTAGGCCTTAGACTAGAGCTGGTGTTGACTTGGGGGGACTCCCACTACATGGGCCTGACAGGATTGGAGGTGGTGGGGAAGAATGGAGAGAGTTTACCTTTAGACCTCAGCATGATGGCTGCTTCACCCAGGGACCTCAACGACCTGCCTGAATACCAATACGACCTGCGCACGCTCGATAAGTAAGTCTGTATGCAATTTAATACACTGACATTTGACAGTTTTTCATTAATACATCAGTGGAAAGTATTTTTGAGGCTGATCCTTCTTTGTCTCTTACGAGTTTCTTCACTTTACTTTTTACATATACATTTCTACATCATATTTCACGCTAACTTCCCCTCCTCTTTTCTCAATACAAGTCTAGAATCCAGACTTAGATCAGGTGCAGTCATCACAGTCTGTTTTAATTACGCAGGCTTATAAATGGCCACAACATCACCACTGATGACCAGCACATGTGGCTGATCCCTTTCTCCTATGGAGAGCCTCACACCTTGAACGTGACGTTCAACAAGGCCCAGACCATCGCTGGACTCCGTGTCTGGAACTACAACAAGTCCCCTGAGGACTCGTACAGAGGGGTGAGACACTTTTTGGTCAAAGAGAGCAGTGCAAGTTCTCTTTAAGTAAAGATGGTGAACTCTATATCAAACAACTTAAAATCAACGTAAAAAAAAAAAAGTCATGAAGTGTCAGTTGCTTCCGATGGAATCAGAGATCAATAGTGTTTACATTCAA
This sequence comes from Centropristis striata, assembly GCF_030273125.1. Taxonomy (NCBI): domain Eukaryota; kingdom Metazoa; phylum Chordata; class Actinopteri; order Perciformes; family Serranidae; genus Centropristis; species Centropristis striata. Next base: position 10,692,581 of record NC_081537.1, read on the forward strand.
CAAACATTTCGGTAACTCTTTATATTAAGGTCCTTGTAATAACCATTAATTAACAAATAATAAGGCCCTTGTAAGTCCTTACAAGATGCTTATTAACATTATTGTGTGTTTATAAGCTTATATAAGTGTTAATAATAGCATTACAAACACCCATGACCCACCCATTATGTCTTTGCCATGCCTTTATTAATCTTATTTTGTTTGCTTATTGATATTAAAATATACTTTATTGCTCATCTATTATAAGTTAACTATAAGTTAACTATGCTTTTTGCAACTACCGGATCTAAATCGAGAACAATGCCTTATTACTTGTTAATTAATGGTTATTAAGGACCTTATTATAAAGCGTTACCAACATTTCTATGCAGGAAACTGTAAGTCAGCATACAAATATCCACATCTTTGGTTCAGGTGAAGGTGATCCATGTGTTCATGGATGATGTAGCCATCTCCCCATCAGAGGGTTTCCTGATCAGGAAAGGACCAGGCAACTGTCACTTTGACTTTGCCCAGGAGATCCTCTTCGTGGACTTCCTCCAGACGCCCACTGACAACAAGAGTGCAGAGGACTACCACAAGTAGGAGCCTTCATTTTAATTTACATGCACTGCTATTTCATGAAAACTGTATTCCCTAATTGATATTGTTGTTGTCTTTAATTCAGAGGAAGCTCTAGGAAACAAGAACAGGCCAGCATGGACTATGAAGCTCCCATCATGCCTTGTGGGTGTATCCTGACGTGCTTTCTTTTTATTGCCTCTGTGTGCTTTGTCAGTTGAATCTTTTGGATTTGTTCCAGCTGCTGGCAAACCAGACTGACTGTCCAGACTGCTCATTTGCAAATGAACACATTGGATATGTATGTTCAGGCGATATTAGTCAATCTGCATTACGGCTGCAACATATTTTTCATCATCGATTAATCACTGTTTTTACTTAACTGATTCATTATTTGATATGTGAAGTGTCAGTTCAAGTCACTAACCGATGTGGTCCATACTTGTATTTTGTATATGAGGGCTGTGTCTGAAATCACCCTGTCATCCAACACTCCCTGTCACAGACTGTAATAAGACGTGGATGCCAATTTTTCGAAGCCTTGGCTTTTATTAGGCCCCGTGTAGGCCAACAGAAAGAATGCATGTTTAAGGCACTTCAACATTGGCTTCACTTTTCACAGCTGGTGGCTAAATCCACTTCTTCACACAGTCTATGCTCCCTATTTAATAGACACGCATAGTTTACTCCATAGTGGGCAGTAAAGTGGGCTTTCTGACAAATCATCATCAAAGTAGTGTACTGTATTTTTGATAGATATAAAGTTCAAACTCAGAATTCAGAGTAAAATATAGTGAACTATATACAGTCGTGGAAAAATTATTAGACCACCCTTGTTTTCTTCAATTTTTTGTTCATTTTAATGCCTGGTTCAAGTAAAAGTACATTTATATATTTTTTTGTTGTTTTATTCATAACAACAAAAATAGCTCATAAGAGTTTAATTTAAGAGCTGATATCTAGCCATTTTTCATGTTTTTCTTGATAATTATTTTGGTTATTATCAAGAAAACCGTGGAAAATGGCTAGATATCAGCTCTTAAATCTCTCTTATGAGATATTTTTGTTGTTATCATTATATTTGTCCAAACAAATGTACTTTTACTTGTACCAGGCATTAAAATGAACAAGAAATTAAAGAAAAAAGTGGTCTAATAATTTTTCCCATGACTGTAGTAAATATTGATTGACTTCAGATGCAGCCCAGGCCACATGTGTGCTGTACATGGCGTTTAATGTTATATTATATTCCTTGACCTTTACCTGTCAGTCATCTTTCAGCTGCAGCTGTTAACAACCTGGGGTGACCCGTATTACATCGGCCTCAACGGCCTTGAATTTTATGACCAGCACCATGAGAAGATCAGTCTCAGTGACAACAGTATCCTTTCCTCTTCGAGTTTACATTAACCTTCATTCATACATCTTCACAAACATAAAGGCCCTATCTCTGATCTAGGGGTATAGGTATTAAAACTTATCAATTGTTTTGTAAAAATTGAGACGTAGTTTAGACATCAGGTTATATTTAGAATGTTTTCTATAACTATGGCACAGTTTGCATCATATATCTATGAGGGATACAGCTTTATTTCAGACGATGTGTCACAGAAGAGGAGATCTAGAGGAGAGAGAATGCCTACACTGACTTGGGCAATAAATTAGTCATAGCTGTTGAAGGAATATTAATGGGTATAAATGTGTGCCTGTTCCTGAACACTATGTCCACCAGACATCGCTGCTTTTCCAGACAGTGTGAATGTACTGGACAATGTGAGCGGTGATGTGAGGACTCCAGATAAATTAATAGATGGACTCAACAGCACCCACGATGGAGGACATATGTGGTTAGCCCCAGTGCTCCCTGGACTGGTGAGGATTTGACAGAGAGCACATTCACATAGAGGAGAGTCTTTTCAGGAAATGTGTGTAAGTGTATTGATTGTTTCCACGTAGGTGAACCGTGTGTACGTCATCTTCGATCAGCCAGTGACCGTGTCCATGATCAAATTGTGGAACTATTCAAAGACGCCACAAAGGGGAGTTAAGGAGTTTGGGGTAAGCTTCTCTGTCTGCAATGAGCTGGGCAATCACTTGTTTTTCCATTTGGGCCTCAAGCACCAATCTGTACGTCTGTCTGTGTGTGCAGCTGCTGGTGGACGACCTCCTGGTGTATAACGGCATCTTAGACAGCGTGAGCCATGTGGCACGAGGCATTCTGCCCACCTGTGACCCAGTGGTGCCCTACCACACCATCCTGTTCACGGACAATGCCTACATCACACACCGCGAGAGGAACACAGTCATCAGGTACCCTGGATTTTTAAGATGCATTTATGGTATGGTTTCAAAGCTGACTGGTGGTGCGATGCCGTTTACACACAAAAAGCATCTGGCTGCATCTTTTCCAAAAAAATAAATTAAATTAGGCTTAGTCCTAGGGAGGCTCAAAAACAGTCATAATCAGTCATTTTGGTCAATATTAAGATGATAATCATCTTTAAAAACATAATACATTTAGCCAAACTTATAGCAAAAAAAATAATAGTATAGTATAATAGTATAATAATAGTAGTTCAAATAGTAAATTCAACTGAAAAAGGAAATTAATAAAATAATGTGTATGTACAAAATGTATTAATATAATCTAAAATATTTTTTAAATCTTTATTTTTTTATTCATATTTTATTAATAAAATATTTAAAATAAATTAGTATAAAATAAATAGAAAATAAATATGTTGTAATGTTAGTGAACTTCCACAGCCTAATGACCTAACTAGACATATATTCAGTATATAACAATAATAGATAAAAAAAATAAACTAGACTGCAACAAATTAGATCAAATATGTTGTAATACACTGCCACAACCTACTGAAAATTCCTCAACATAAATGAAACATTCTGGTAAATAATATTCAACATATTCCAGTCAGACAAAACGAGAGCATCATTCTACACATAACAATGGTTTTACCTCGATTTTTTTCAGATTCAATCGAGTCAAAAAGTTCAGCTCCAGAGACAGGTGACTGTAAATAAATGACAGACCATTTGAAATACAGGTCCAAACAAGTCTAAAACAGAGAAACTAGTAGAAGGTTATATTTAACCCCATTGTCCAAAGTGGTGAGGTGTTTTGAACAGAGATGTGCTCTTCTCCACTTCAGCCCCCGTGGCAGCAGACACCACAAACAGTGAGTAACAGAGCCTGTGAAAGCCCCGTGTCAGCACCTCCCTGTGGTTAATCCCTGTATTGAAAATTCCTCCAGTGACTTCAAATGTCCCCCAGCCATCCCACACCCTCCTTACCACACGCTTGACTTGTGATGCCTCAGTCCCCCCTCTCTCTCCTCCGTTTCCCTCTCTAGCTCCATCTTTGGTCTCAAGGCCTGGACCTGCTGGCTTCAAGCTTTGTTATCAGTCAGCCCTCCATTTTGTGTCACTCCCTGTTCTGGTTTTTCACACAACTGACTTTTTACTTACATGTATGTGCTGTGTTTTCACTTTCTCCCTGTGTTGCAGTAATTATGTGGAGGACCAGGATGTGAAGATGACCAATGAGAATCAGATAGTCCATCACAACAAGAAGAAGCAGACAGCAGATCCAGGTGAGAAACAACTGGAGTTAAAAGGATGCTGAGTGCTTTTTTTCATCCATCATCAAATTTTTTGAAGTCGGGTTGCATGAGGTACTTATCCAGAGTCAATGATGGTCTGCACATTCCCAGTTTGGAGAACCAGACGATGCTCTCCAGGCAGTAAACAGACTGCAGACATGATTTGTCACAAAACGTAATTTAACCACCTAAACAAAGGCCAGCCTAAAAATGTTATCCCTGTTTATGTGTGTGATATATTAACGATATGTCCACTGATTTTTGTTGCTATCCACAGCCGTTTCATTACTTTTTCTCAACCGTAGAATTTCCATGTTCCTACACATAAATGCTGCAGATCGGCTGTTTTGGTCCGAATCAAACAGAACCATCTTCCACTCATGGCAGCTGTAGCTCTCCAGCTCTGTGGGCAGTTTACAGTTCACACATCGGCACTACCAGGTAGCTTGAGCTCTTTCTTGGGCTTCATTTTGGGGTCTGTCTCCATATTACACCGCGTTCCAAATTATTACGCAAATTGTATTTAAGTGTCATAAAGATTACATTTTTTGTTTTTCAATTAAACTCATGGATGGTATTGTGTCTCAGGGCTCTTTGGATCACTGAAATCAATCTCAGACACCTGTGATAATTAGTTTGCGAGGTGAGCCCAATTAAGGAAAAACTACTTAAGAAGGGCGTTCCACATTATTAAGCAGATGACCATTTCCAAGCAATATGGGAAAGAATAAGGATCTCTTTGCTGCCGAAAAGCATGAAATAGTTCAATGCCTTGGACAAGGTATGAAAACTTTAGATATTTCATGAAAACGTAATCGTGATCATCGTACTTTTAAGAGATTTGTGACTGATTTAGAGCACACACGGATTCGTGCAGATAAAGGCACAATGAGGAAGGTTTCTGCCAGACAAAAACATCGGATTAAGAGAACAGCTGCTAAAATGCCATTACAAAGTAACAAACAGATATTTGAAGCTGCTGGTGCCACTGGAGTACCACGTACATCAAGGTGTAGGATCCTCCAGAGGCTTGCAGTTCTGCGTTATTCTATCAGTTATTCTATTCGGCCACCCCTAACCAATGCTCACAAGCAGAAACGGCTGCAGTGGGCCCAGAAATACATGAAGACTAATTGTCAAACAGTCTTGTTCACTGATGAGTGCCGTGCAACCCTGGATGGTCCAGATGGATGGAGGGGTGGATGGTTGGTGGACGGCCACCATGTCCCAACAAGGCTGCGATGTCAGCAAGGAGGTGGCGAGGCATGTTTTGGGCCGAATCATGGGGAGAGAGCTGGTCGGCCCCTTTAGGGTCCCTGAAGGTGTGAAAATGACCTCTGTAAAGTATGTGTAGTTTCTGACTGACCACTTTCTCCGATGGTACAAAAAGAAGAACCGAGCTTTCCGTAACAAAATCATCTTCATGCATGACAATGCACCATCTCATGCTGCAAGGAATACCTCTGCATCATTGGCTGCTATGGGCATAAAATGAGAGAAACTCATGGTGTGGCCCCCATCCTCCCCTGACCTCAACCCTATTGAGAACCTTTAGAGCATCCTCAAACAAAAGATCTATGAGGGTGGGAGGCAGTTCACATCCAAACAGCAGCTCTGGGAGGCTATTCTGACATCCTGCAAAGAAATTCAAGCAGAAACTCTCCAAACACTCACAAGGTCAATGGATGCAAGAATTGTGAAGCTGCTATCAAATAAGGAGTCCTATGTTAAAATGTAACTTGACCTGTTAAGATGATTTTGATTGAAATAGCTTTTGATTTCAGTAAATATGACCTCCGAATGCTGGAAAATCCAAAAATGAGCATTTTCAGTTCTTAAAAACCTATAAAATGTTATAAAACTCTGTCGTGCGTAATAATGTGGAACAGTGCATTTTAAGTTTTTTATTTTTGAAAAAATACTGTTATCATTGGGAGGTTTGTCCAATCACATTACAATTCATTAAACTAACGGTTGATGACTTAAATTATGCTGACTGTCATTTGCATCAACGATTTAGGAAAATCTGAGAAAAAACTCAGTTGCATAATAATTTGGAACACAGTGTAGATGGCATTTCAACTTCGCTGTCATAATCACTCATTTCTATATTACTTGTATTTGTTGTCGCTTACAAAACATCTGATCTGCAGCAACGTGCGAAGCATATTAGTGCTCTTATGCGTAGGAACATGAAAGTTCTATGGTTGAGAAAAAGTAGTTCCAAATGAAACGGCTGTGGACATATTATTAATATAACGTACACATAAATGGATATTATATAATTTTTAGGGTGGGCCTTTTTTTAGGTCCGTGGTTCTCAAAGTGTGGGGAGCCCCACTGGTGTGGAATAGAGACTTGACAGGTGGGGCGCGCCAACCGGGAAGAAATTTTGATTTTGATTGAGTTAGAATTTAGATACAACATGATGTTACTTGAAAATGTTAAGCTTGGCGTATTTCAGTAGCCTTGTGTTGGGGCGATGGGGGCAGGTGGGGCTTGAAAATTTCCCCTTGTCCAAAGTGGAAAATGAAAGAAAAAGTTTGAGAACCACTGGTTTAGGTGGTTAAAATACATTTTGTGACAGGCCCCATCTGCAGTCTGTTTCCTGCCTGGAGCGTGTGTCTGGTTCTCCAAACAGGGAACAGAATATGTTGACTTTGAGTTAGTACCTCATACAGCCTCACTTCAAAAGAGTCTACCCCTTTAACTAAAGGCTTGTTTGTTCCGTCTCAATGCAGCTCTTCGGCCTAAAACCTGCATGACTGACGGTGGGAAACATGGAAAGAGGAGGTACTGACAAACAGAGGATGATAGATGAACAGACGGATGTGGATCCACTGCTCGTACACTTAAGGGGAGGAACTTTGGCTGATACTTTTTTTTAAGCTCACTTTTTGAGGGGTACATTAAAACCCAATACAGCCATGGTTTGTCAGCTCACTGAAGAGAATTGCACAGGTAACAGTGGGTTTGTGCGTACACACACACACACACACACACACACACACACAGGATTCCACTTTATGGTTGGACCACACACCTTTCCCCGCCCTAACAAGTCATCCTAAACACGTACTGTACGGTCGTCCCTCCCACAGTGCCAGGATAAACCTGTGAGGCTGCATTTTTATCAGCCCTATTATTGTGCCTAGTAAACACTATATCTGTGGCTGCTACTTGTGACTTTTGTGCTGCATATTTAAATGCTGCTTGTGGCGTGTAAATACTTATTAGAAAAGAGAAAAGCTCCAAAGCCACATAATACACTCTCACACCAGGATGTGGCCAGTTATTAATGAATTCTATCCACTGATGAGCCTAGACGATCAGCTCTTTGCCTAACGAGAACTGACTAACACTCCCGCCAGTACACCAACCAACCGTAATGCTATGCAGACACTAATTTATATCTATTAGTGATTTATATCTGTTGCTAATATATTTCTAATGGTTTTACTTGGGGAAGTGCTTCCAAAGAGCTTTTCACCTTTGAGAGATTTCTACGGAAGGCTAAAGTGGTTACACTTGCAGTTAAAAAAAAGTACAGTTTTTGTACAACTTGAAGCTGTACAAAGCTTCAGACTCCACATTTGAATCTTCGATATATATTTGGCTTCAAAAAAATTTAGGTCAGTTTATTTTTTCTGCTTAGCATCAGGTAGAAAAAAACCCAACTTGTTTGCAATCCAAGTGACCTTCATCGAAGTTGCTATATAGGGTAGATATCATGGAGGCAAACATTTCTAGAGTCAGTGACGCAGTTTTAGTAATTTGGTTGGAAATAGAAAAAAAATAGCCAGTTTAGATTTTGAGTAGATTCAGTAAAAGGCAACTTCTAATATGCAAATACTATAACTTTACCTCAAATTGAGAAGAATGATATTTAAAAAGGGATTTATCTGATTCTACCTTCACTATAATACTTAGTAGTTGGTGTTGTGCTATTCATTCATTCAATATTTACTGTACTAACTTGTTGCATGGGAAATTAGCTGTTACCATCTTAGACACTTTTGTTTGGAGGAGTTTTTACTGCTTCATTGAGCCCCAGTATAAACTGTTTCATACTCCTTACTCACAGGGGGAGTAATTGTAAATGAAATGCAGTTTTATGTATTTAATTTCAGCGTGTCCAACAGCAACAATGGTCATTACTCTGTATCTCAGTCCTGCTCTGTAGGGTGGTGGCTATTATTGTATGTGTGACATTTAGTGTTTTGAAATATTTAATTATTTTTCTAATCTTGATTAAATATGTATATTTGATGTAGGTTTATTTGAAATGAATAAAATGTTTAAAATATACATATATATATACATCTTTCATCGGTTTTCTGAAAAAAGGTCATGTCCTGACTTGACCTCACACTGTTCTGAATGAGGGATGGGAAACAAGAAGCGGCTACGATGTCTGATCTTTTTGAATCGCATGTTTCTATTGATTCACCTCTAATTTCAGGAAAGAGGTGCTGGTAAATATCACAATTTTCTTTGACTAAGAAAATCTAAAAAAAAAAAAAGACAAATTTTCATTGGTGCCCCAACAAATTCATCAGGAGTCGGCAGATCAAGAAGAATCAATAATGACATTGGTATTAGCAAAATCACCTCACAATAATTAAAAAAACAGAGGACAAGTGAGCTACATAAATATATATATATATATATCCTGAGATACTTTAATGCAGAATCTGTTTTACATTTCATAGTACAGGTATGGAATGATCATTCAGTTATATCAGTGGTTTCTTCTACAAACATGTAGCTGAGAAGATTACATCCTTGCAGTGAATTACAGGCTTTGAAGTGGCAGTGTTAGATTTTTCCAGGGAATGTCCCATCTTCTCTTTGGTCATCCCATTTCTGCACCTAAAGGTAGAAAAAAATTCAGAAGGAAACTTATTTTGAGACGTAAATGGTGTTTTTCAGAATTCACAACAGTACAGTACAGTACAGTACAGAATATGACATCATTTTTGTTTGTATCATGAGAAAGAGTCAATCCTGAGTTGTATTTTTGATTTGATGCCCTTTAATGTGTGGGGAATATAAATTGTCAACTTACTAAAAGGTAATGATATCTGATGTCAATTTTTTTTTTAAATGTCTCATTAAAGACCGTATTCTTAGGATTTGGCTTCAAAAAGGACTCAAAATAGCTTGGACCTCCCACAGTTTTATTGGGCTGAGAATTATTTTAAGGGGAAATCTCAAATCTCTAATTTTGGACTGAAACTCTTCATGTTGTTTTGGTTCTCAGAACAGAGCAGAGACATGCAGGAATGTGAGGAACGATAAAGTTGTTTGACCCCTGCTAAACTCAGGCCCACATAAGGGAGAGCATATTATGCCATCACCATTCAAGATGCCCTGCCTGTGTTTTCTCTCACTGAAAGAAAAAGTAAATGCAAAAAATAAAGTATTTACCCAGGATAAGGGACAGATTGATGTGAAGACCCTCTTGTACCAGTCACAGGGGAGAACGTCCACCCCTTTAGCTTCCAGAGCTTTCTGGCAGCGGTAGTAGTCTATTCATAGAGAAACAAAAACAACAATGAATATAAAAAAAGCCCAAATCCCAAACTGGATTATCCCAGTCCAGAGGTACATACATTTAACGACATTAGCTGTAATAAATGACTTACAAATAAAAGGTGTAGAAATGCATTTTATTACACTTTCATATTTTACAGCATGTCTTTGTGGTTTTATTTTTGCCTGCTTTGACCTTGACATGCAGCCTTACCCAGGTAGTTAGACCAGCAGTTCCTGGTCTGGTTCGAGTTTGGGAATCTGGCATCAAAGGGAGCGGTGCGATAATTCTTTATTTTGGTCTCAATGTCCTCAGCCATTTTCACGTCTGTTTCTGTATCCTGTCAAAAAAAACACACACTTTTCTGTCACCTAATGACTAAGCAAAAGCTCATTTGCAATATATAAAGACAGGTAGCCCACATAAATACTCCTACAGCATACATGCACCTATAGCTGTTGCACTGGTGTGCAGACAACCTGTAGAGAGTACAGACTGAGTTTTTATAAATGTTTTGGGTTGTAATGGAAGCTATACAGACTGCAGACTGCAGAGGATTATTTTGGGGAGATTTAGGGGTGACGCATGCGGTTCGTAAAGGATGTTTCTAGAAATGTATTTTCATCTCAAATACTCCTTTCACACAGACAACCTACAGTTTAACCTGGTCAAAGGCTAGATGCGTCTAAGGATAATAATTATAATCATAATATTAATAAAACAGCCTATAATGATAAGATAAGAAAGACATTGATCGCTTATCGATAACCCCGTTCACCAGGCTTTAAAAGCATTTCCTCCTCTCATGACACACTTTCTGTTTCTTTTTTCATACAGTCTAATAAAAATCTTAATGAATTTCACCAAGCTATTAAAAATTAAATGACAGCATAGGCTACTTATGAAAATGGGTAAAAACTTGAACTTCCCTTTTTTTATAGTCTATGATACAACCGCAGCTCAAAATAAGGAAATCACTCTTAATAGATACGCAGCCGATAAAAAACACGTGTCTTAAGGGATAATAAATATATTTTATAAAAAAATAAAGACATGCAGGTAGACGTTACCTTCGCAGCAGTTGCCGGCTGGAGCTCAGAGTGACTTTTATACCAGTGGAGAAAGTATCTCGGTCCACTGATAAGAGTGCGCTGCGCGCGCGCACACGCCCGCGCCAAGGATGTTGCAGTCGTGCAGTCCTATGATAACGGTATGGCGGACCCCGGTCACCTTGTAAATTGAAACTGGCAGCTGCACACGGCTCATACCACAGCTGATTTCTGCTTTAAATGATGTGCGGGTAAATGTGAGTCCGGCTGACACCACCGGAGCAGCGAGGTGTCGTTTTAAAATGCTCCATTTCATGTTTATAACACTGCTTTCTCAAAGCGGAAGTATTCAGTTAATCATTGATGTTTTAAGGTGATTTCTTTGGAGTTGTTTTGGGAAAGGTAGTCTGTGCTCCTGTACTTTACATATCTTTATTTAGTTATAAATAACATGTAAGCGGCTGATAAATGCTCAGTTTGTCCAAACCAGGAACTCTGTCTAGGAATTACAAATGTCAGGTCACATGGAGGGCAGCAGCGATACTGTTTATGACTCCAATCAAAATGTATTACAGAAAGATACACTGATTGTCCGTATCAGTGTCGCTGCTGCTCGTTTATTATGTGTTTGTGTCTGACAGCAGGGACTTAAAATCCCCGATCAGCGTGCTGTTTGTGCGCCTTTCCGCCCCAAAAATGCCAGGTGCCCCACATAAGTGTGTCCAGATCCAGTTACTTCCCTGTAAGGAGCGAGTTTCCGTTTACCAAATTAATTCAGGAAAGCACGAGCCTGTCAGCAGTTGTGCGTCATAGTTGTGAAAAAGGGCGCGCGGCAATTATTTACGGGGTAGGCTGTACAGTACAACCCCTGTGATACGTGCCGGATGGTCATACATCCATGGACCGCACGCCAGCCAGCCGACTGTGCGTCTGCGCGTTATTGCGCATGGCTGCTGTACTCTGATACAATGCATGCAGAGTATACACTACAACACTTGATGGCACCAACGGGTAATCTTCATATCTTAGATTAGTGCACAAGTTATTTTGTTTTCAGCAAATACAGTCATGGAAAAAAATATTAGACCACCCTTTTCTTCAATTTCTTGTTCATTTTAATGCCTGGTAAAAGTAGGTACATTTGTTTGGACAAATATAATGATAACAACAAAAATAGGTCATAAGAGTTTAATTTAAGAGCTGATATCTAGACATTTTCCATGGTTTTCTTGATAATGATTTTGGTTATTATAAAAAAAAAAATGTACCTTTACTTGCACCAGGCATTAAAATTAACAATAAATTGAAGAAAACAAGGGTGGTCTAATATTTTTTCCATGACTGTATGAAGTTGATTGTGTTTTATATGTACACTGACCGTTCACTTTATTGGGTCTACTAATTATATAATGTGATCCAATAAAACATCTCCATACATAAATTCTGCCTTTACAATAATAATAATAATAATGTTCAGTTTTTAATTGGCATTGTCAGGGAGTTATTAATTCAACTATATCTTTATTATGTAGTGTGCAGTATTGTTGAACTGGAGTGCTTCATATTAAGAGGTGTTTCTAATATTTTGGCCACCCACTTTACATACAAGAAGTGTCAGAATATTAGAAACACCTGTTAATATAATTCCCTCTAGTACACCACCACCATCCACTGTGACCTCAATAATAAACAAAAAGTAGAATTATTCCTTTCCGACAGTGTCAACGTAACCTGAATAACTATTTTCTTTGTAAAAGTAGAATTCATGGCAGCGCTGTTGGATTAGATTGTGTAACATTGTACTGGTGTACCTAATGAAGTGGCCGGGCAGTGTATATTGGAGTTATTTTGGAAATCAATTGGCCCTGAGTCTCCTGTTATCTTTGTTACACCTTTATCATTGTCATTGGTGGACTGAGATTTGTGACCTCAAACTCCCATCAAAGCGTAATTTAAGTGCGGTTGTATGAAGTACTTTTCCTTGGTTTTGGAGAAGCAGGTAGGAGTACTGTCACAGAAGAGAAGAAATGTGCTGCTGTGGACCATAGACTGTAGAAGCAAAATGTATTTTAGCCACCTAAAAAATCTAGAATATTTAATTTTCCTTGACACCAGAAAGCCCTTTCTGATGAGGTAATAAAGCTGTTATGCTCTCTTCAAAGCCACCAGACAAAAACAGTAATTTTACTTTGCAAAACACAGGATTTGCTGTCTATTGCTGCTTTGATTGGTTAGTTTGTTTTTATCGTGTGACTTTGGTGAATCTGAACCCTTCAAAACACCAAACTGTCACAATAACACAAACCAACTGAGGCAGCGGTTCACTCCTATTATGAGACAACTTTAAAATAACACAAAATATGTTTAAAATTGTTTAATATTGCTCAATTCAAACACAAAGTCAGAAAGAAAAGCCAGCTCCAATAAAAAGCCCACAGGTTCAACACATTAATGTACAGCAAAAACAGCCACTTCAAAGGAGCCACAAACCCACAGCAGTAACTCAATATTATGGAAAACCTCAACGGTTTAGTCCGTGTGCACTAAAGATAATTAGTTACAGCATCTTGGATTAAGTAAGTACACGCGTTTTGATTACCGACACCAGTACCACTGACTACAAAAACTGCCTCTCTTCAGCGAACAGCATACGTAAAAATAAAAAAAAGTAACCACAGTGTATACCATAAGGTTGGCAGGGTTTGTTTTTTTTGTCATATTTCAAGTTTCAATGTACATCTGTCTGTTTTACTGTACAAGTTTTAGAAAAAGTACTAAAAGAAAAGTCCTGTCATTGTGCAACTATTCCTTTCAGGCCACTAAAAGTTGAAATACAAAAGGAACAACCACCTGTGGTGGCATGCTATTTTTAAAGACCTGTATGACATAAAGTTGCATAGGTTCAAATAATATTCCAGCCTCTGCATTAAAAAAAACGGCATTGCATTGATGCATAAAAGTGCTAGAAACAGTACAGCAAGAGCAGAAATGCTGAGTGATTGTCAGGGAACAGTCGTTCTTTAGACGCTATGTAAGATCAAACTCATGATAGTATGTATGCAGTCAAGTCTGAAAACATAATGCCCAGTTTAATGGAAGAGCCCTGTCAAATCAAGTCAAGTCTCTAAACACAAAGGAATTTTTTTTGGTTGTCAGCAGTTGGAAAGTCATAGCGAGTGTGCACACTTTGGTTTTCAAGCCACCATACAGTCAGCTATGTTGGTCCTTTCACCAATCGCTGAAGCGGAGACGATTGAAGGCCTCTTTTATGTCCTCATTGGACTCTGAACTCGCGTCGGTCCCGATACGGAGTACATTGCTGTCAGGGACGTCTTGCTTCAGCTTTCGCTTGCTGAGGACCACAGTGCCTTCAGCTCCCTCTGTCCGAGGACCTGTCAGCATGATGTAGGCAGCGTGGCGTCCGCGCTCCAGCAGCGTGGCTACAATAAAAACACAAAAACAGTCACATAAAGAGCTGAATCTTGCTTCCCCATCCCTCCGATCACTGAATCACAATGTTGTTGTACTTAAATGATTGTGTATCTTTGCTTGAGCACCTTTAAATGTGATAATGTGTTCCATGAAACTGGTTGACTCAAGGAGGACTTTAGAATAGAGAGGGTGGAGCAAGTATGAGTGTCGGTTACTCATTAATGGTTCCTGGAAGAAAAAATGTAAATAAGATTAGCATTTGTGTGGGTAATCTGTTAACATGTCATTATAAAGGCTGTGTACTTACAGACACGTTGGTCTCTGAGGGCATCATGCCCCAAAACACAAAGACAGAGAAGTAGTTGGTGGTGTGTATTGAGGCGGGTCTCGGTGAGTTGGGACTGGCCAGAAGACTGACTTCCCACAACACACCGCCGGACTTCCCATCAAGAATTATTACCTTTAAAACCAGACAGACAGCGGTACAGAGAAAGTATGAGTCAAATCTGTCCACATATGAGAGCAGCTGGACACAGGAAATTAAATTCCAGTATCACAGTGGACTTACCCGCTTTGTGTGGTTGCCAATATCCTCCTCGACCACAACATCAAGTATATCGTCTTTGTTAAAGTGGCCAAAGGAGGGCTCACTGAATGAAGTGAACACAGAGGAGAAGACTTATTTTAATCAACCAGCCTGTTACAATGAAAGTATACTTTGATATTTAAAGTGCCCTCCTAAAAAAAGGCCCAGAATGTATCTATAGGGTTGTTGATCGTTAAAAACAACTCATTGATTACTTCACCATCTCTTATCTCCGCCTACAGATTCTACAATCATATGTTCTGGTTTAATAGGCTGAACTGTATTGACCAATCACATAGCCGCATGCAGGGCTTAACAACACTCAAGACCATTTTAATTGCTTTAAAGAAATACCAACACTCAAACCAGAATGACATTAGGTGCAGCCAGACCTTTTCCCCCTGTTCCGACATCGCTGTGGAGACAGTTCTGGCTATGCAAGATTACATGCAAATTTTTAAAAAAATGTTTTAATTGTGTGTCACCTGAGGATGGAGCTGGTATTGAATATCCACAGTAGCTTCAAATGTTTTCCATCGATTAATGCCACCTCCTTCCCAGTCACCAGCAGCAGGTTGGGTGAGCCATCTATTTCTCCTGTTCTTAGCACTTGTTTCACTGAATCAGATCTAGGAAGATGAAAGCAAAAGAGTCTGGTTAAAGCCCAGATGACGACAAGCTCCTAAGTGAAATCTATGATATTGAAATGAAAATCTAAAGGTGAATGTGCTCTACTGCTCACTCATAGATGGGAACAAGTCCAGATGGTTCACTGGCATTTTCCTCCCAGTTTTTATCTTTCTTGAGGCCTGCCTCCATTCCTGCTTTAGCCTTGGCAGCAATCCTCCACAGTGCCAATCCATACAAGCCAGTGTCTGTAATGTGCACAACATTACTCAGTGTAGAAGTGTAGAATACATATACATATGTACAGTTTTATCGCAAGTTTACTTTTCCTTCTCATGGTATCAACACCAAAAAAACAAAACCAGAGAATTAAGAAAAAAAAGAAAATTAGAAACGTATTACATAAAACTACTTCTGCTCTTGGCTGGTCTGACTGATGGACAGATGGACACCAGAATATTGTGAATATCGAAGCGGATTTCAGATACAAACCTTTTTGTAGCAGTACATAGTGAGAGCCTTTGCTACTGCGATGGAGCAGATGATTGGCTGTCTCTGTGGAGTCAAGAACCACCGTAGCACCAATCTGGCTCCCTGTCTTCCCTGAGAGGAACACCAGCTGCGTCTGCAGATGCAATGACAGACTTTCAAATGGGATTGAATGGGTTTGTTTTTTTTAGCTGAAATATTATCAGATGATTTCACTGCCAGTGGTTAATATTTACATATTTGAGTCCTGTAACAGCAGATGATTATCATAGAAAAAATAAAAAAACACAACATGACTCAATCCTGACACTGTAAGAAAAAAGCAAAACAATAAAATAAATGCAGCAGTATTAAATGTCATCGCTGATGTTTACCTGTGTGTTGTCAGATGCCACCAGAGCTACATCGTGGGCCCCATCCCCATCCAGATCTGGGACACTGAGAACCGGCACAGTGCTGCGCAGACCAGTGGGCTGAGGCTGCTGCCAGCTGACTTTACCTGTACACACACACGACACGACATCAGAACAATTTTAAAGTGCTATAATTGCAAAAAGTTTTTACACATTGGGACTTAAATATTTGTATGTCTATCTAAAGAATAATGAATAAATTACAAAAATAAGAAGTGACAAATCCACTCTCGTGTTCAGTGTTGTTTTTAATGCTATGATTGCATAGCTCCTTAAAAGCTCTTTAAGTAAAGCTTATGAAAATGTGGTGTAATTTATAATATACATAAACCAGAGACAGATTTACTAACCAGTGTATTTGTCAACAGCTGTGAGTTGGTCAGAATGGGACAGCAGACAGTCCCAGGCTCTGCCTGAATCATCATCCAGACCACACTGGGCCCAGTGGAACTCTGCAGCCAGTGGACGCTCCCACAGGGTCTCCCCATCTGTCCCATCCACCGCTGATAGGAACACACATAGCGAGGGCAGACCTGGAAAACACACAGAGTGTCTGAATTACACAGAACAAATGTAATACAGAACCACCATACAGAGAGCAATCCAGCACTTTCTCTCATGATAAAAATATAACGGAGCAACACTTTATACCTGCACCAGCACATGAGTTGTTCTGACTGCCTTCTGTGGCTTTGAGGACAAACAGGACATCCATTACCTTGTCTTTGCTTGTATCTTCAATGGCTAAGAAATCATATGTCGCTGTGGCAGAGACATAGAGAATAGCAGTAAGTCCCACAAACAATAAAACGCTAACAAGCATTAAAATGCACAATTGCACACACCTGCTTCAGAGAAAGTCCTGTTCCAGCTAACGAGATACTGTGGTCGGACAGGACAGGGAATGATGAAGGAGAAGGCAAACACTATGGTGAGGCAGAGGAACAAGGAGAAGAAGAACACTGCGGTACGCCAATGAGTCAGTTTGGCAAAACCCAAACCCTGGCAACTCTTCTTCTTCAGCTCTTCAGCTGATGGTGCTGTTCCTGTCTCTGCCCCATCCTCTCCTCTCTTCAGAGGGTCGCCCTCAGTGGCACTGCCTGTGGTGTCCATTGCTGCCTCAATGCATTACCTTCCCACAGAGCTCCTGGATAGGGAAAGGAGCACAGTGTAAAACCTAACCTCAACAAGATGCAGATCTTAAACAAACACTTACATGTTTATTTACGCAGTAAATATTTACACTTGACATAGAGTTTGCTGCTGTATCTGTCCCAGTGAGGAGCACACTACAAACCTGCATGTGTGAAAGTAACCAGCTATAATAACAGACAATACTCGCTGACATTCACAGATATAGTACATGAAAAAAATACTGCAGGCAGCAGAGTCTATCAGTCCAGCTATTTCTGCTGCATCAACCTTTGTGGATCTGAGTCTATTCAGACGTGCCAGCACTGACTCCAGAGATTTCCCAGCACAAAAACAACAAACCCATGATGACAAATCATCACCACCCAGGCTAGCACACTCTATTTGTTGTGTAGCCACGGGTTTATTACTCATAAAAGTATGTAAATTATGCAAATTAGCAAGCTCATTTGCTGTCATTTCTATATGTACCATATGTTAGCTAAGTAGCCAAAAGAGGCGTTTTCCCTGAGTGGTTCAACGTCGGATAGCTATTACTGTTTAGTTTGGAAAGTTCACGGTTAATCTCTTGGTTAGTTTGCTAACTTGTTGAACAAAAGCCAGGCTCTACAGAGACAGGAAATGGGCTTATGTCATCACAGAAGTCATGCTAAGTTACTTGAAGTTCAATGAAGAATTTACATTGACTCAAAACAAAAGTTTTTCTTACTTTACTCTCCACTGTCGTCTTCGGTGGCAGCTGGTGAGGCTAACTACAGGTTTTAGGCCTGACACACAGCAGCAGACTTGTCTGTCAGGTTAACCTTAGCTCCGTAAACACATCACAACCAAGCCCACCTCCGTCTGCAGAGCTTTTTGCCCTGAGTTTGTCTTTCCGGTCTTTGATGTCTCTGCCCTCATTAAAAAAAGTTAGACCCAAGCGATGTCAAACCCCCACACTACGATGCTAAGCATAGCACTATTTTTTCGAACCAAACCCTAAATATATCTTGTGGTTAGGGGAGCTACCAGGGGGTGACAGCCTGTAAATATATGCTGCCTGAGAGGCTAGACACAGGGCGAAAATAACGGCCGCAAACATTTTAGGCTCAAGCTGCTCTGATTGGTTGAGTCGCTTGTTCTTAAGCGGTGCGATTGGTCGATTTCACTTCCGTTTCAGCGTCATCTCAACGGAACTTTCAAACGGGGCCTGCCGTCATTTCCTGAATATAAAACGGAAACTGGCGAGTCCACGAAATAGAGAAAAGCGAGGAGAGGTGATGCTTGGACGAGTGAATTATCAAATAACTTAACAAAAATACTAAGGAACTGCTTTCCGTTGCTTACTATTGTATAGCGCTGTCGACGGAAGAGCCACAACAATGTCTGCCCAAGCTCAAATGAGAGCTTTGCTCGACCAGCTGATGGGGACAGCAAGGGACGGTGAGTTGATGTAGCAGGCTAGCTGAGCTAGCTGGCTAGCCAAGATGGAGCCATGCTGCGGCTGGCTTGTGTTGCTGTGTGATGGACAGACCTGCATGAATGGATGTAATACTGCAGAGGGCTGTGTAGAAAAAACAGTAACGTTAGATTAAAGTAGCCTTTACAAACTAACTTTAGGATTTAATGTTTGTATCCATATAGGTTAATTTTCATTTATGAGATCTCTCAGGTTTCGTTTTAGTTTCGCCTTGAACATTTTTAGCATTTTCGAAATTCCTAGCCAGTAGCTAATTTAGCTAACGCTACCGTGCTACCTAGCATTGAGCGATGTGCAACAATTGATCAAGCCCTGGCATTTATCCACCTCTTACAAATTCATCAAATTCAGTCGTAGTTGATATACATTTAAATGACACACATGGTGAACGTCGCATAGTTATTACTAAACGAGCCTTAATGGCCTGTATTATTACTCAGCTGATACATTTGACGATTGCTAGCGTCATAATGTGAGAAGGCTAATGCATAAGAATAAGCATTGGTATCAATAGCTCAACGCACTAATACTATTGAGTACTATTAACAGAAGTAGTAAGAGCTTTAAAATTAAAGTATAAGTATCTGAAGTAAAAAGCCTCAATTGCCATAAGACTGGCCCCTGTCAGTGTTATTATATTTCTTGGTTATTAATTGTATTAGTATGACTATTATGTACTGTGTGTGAGCAGCATTTTCCACTATTTTACACTGGACATCTTGCATTTTAAGCAGATGACATATTTTTTTGTAAGTAAAATCTAAATTTGTCAAATAACATGCAACTACAGCTGTCAGATACATGTAGACAGTAAAACATTTAATATAATTATGAAGTTGCATAAAATGGAAATATTCAAGTGAGGTAACAGTTCATACTTTATTTTCCTAATCAGCCTTTTACTTAAAGTCTAATGTCTATATAGATAATAATGTTCTTTCGGTTTGTTCCAGAGTCTATATTAAGTAGAACAAACTGTACCTGCACCACCACTACTGCTTATTTACATAAATATTAATGAAGTTAAGAGTGGTATCTATGTGACTAAGCTCTGGCGTGCTGAAATACAATTTTAGTAATTGCTTTAATCCATTTGGATACAAACATTAAAAGGTAACCCAGCTGTCAAGTCTGATTTTCACGGGCAGAAATAACAGCTTATTGCTGCCCTGCCATTTTATAAATGAGAGGTTCATGCTGACAGTTGATTGAATGCAACTACAGCCCTGTGGATTATCTTTTTAAAAGTCTGAAAAGTAAGAGTGAATTTGTGTGGTGAGCTTGTGGGTGTTTGTGTGTTGAGATTGATATAAAATTCTTCCCATACATTTGTTGCATACAAACTGAACAATTGTGGCCCCTTTATTTTATTCATTAAGGTTCAGTGTATCTTTGCCAGCCTACAACAATCTGCAAAGGAGTTGCAGAAAAGCCTCATGTTCATCGAGCCGTGAGTCACACATAATTTTTAAAGCTGTTATAATGAATATCCAAACCATTTGTTTGCCTTCCGGAACTTATTGTAGCTTTTTTTTAATCACACAAATGGGTATATCTTCAGTGGCACTAGAATAACAATTTGGAGTAGTATTATGCAGCTTGAGCTAAGACGTCTGGTCGCGCAGAATCCAAACGAGCAGTTCGTCTGTTTTTCAGAAGGCAATTTTTAGCAATCATCGAGAGAGAGAAAAAAAAAAAAGAAGAAAAAAACTTTGCACACATCATTTACAATCTGACTTGTGTATGACTCCCAACTTCTTACTACAGGTATGGGCAAGAAAACTGTTCCCATTTATACTTTTCTACAGCGGGTTTAAAATTCTGCAGCTGAGGTCTTGAAGATGCAGAAGGGTACAGTATGTGGTGCAAATCGCAGTGTGTATAAACTAATTTTTTTCCTTGGATTTCTTTTATATTTTTGTTTTTGAATTTATTTTCAATGTTTCATATTTGTTAAAGGTTTGGCTGGAACATTTGTGTGAAATGTTTACATTTCTTATTATAATCTTGAGAGCAGTCCTTCCTGCATAGTACCTCTGTTAGACACTAGTTAATTGAAACACACATTTGTAGTTATTTACCTGTTTTCCACCCCTATTCGCTAAATCTCGTAATGCTCCACATTTACATAATGGACATTGAGCCTTATCGCAAGTTAAACTGAGTTAAGGCTAACATCGCCATATTTTTATTGAGGCTTGGGTAAGGTAAGCACCAAAAATAAACAGGAAGTACCATATACATGCAGAGCCCCATGTAACTTCTTCAGTTTGACACATAAGTGGATAATAAATGCAATCCAACAGAAGCACAGTATTTATTTAGTGGTAAATATGTTACACCAATAAAGTATATGTGACACTTCAACAATTGGTTTTCACCCATTTAGGTGGACACACAATCCTTGAATGCAGTTATAGTGACATATCTGCCCATTTAAAGTTGTGCATTTACTGTAATGTTTATTAATCACTGGATACCTCGCCCGTGATAACAAATATGTGAGGTCTTTCTCACTGGTTGTTTTTCTGGACTGTTGCAGGCGATGAGACGAGACAGAGGGTCAAGTTCACTGACGATCGAGTCTGCAAAAGTCATCTTTTAAACTGCTGTCCACATGACATCCTGTCTGGAACTGTAAGTGCCCTGCTTTTTGGGTCTGACTGCTCAAAATTATTGCAGTATCTGTTTCACAAGAGAAAAACAAAACCATGCACTACAAGCATTCTCAAACCATTTGATATCTCCTTCACATGTGCATGCAGTTTGACTCATGTCTATTGTGTTCTTGTGATAGCGTATGGACCTGGGAGAGTGCACGAAGATCCATGACCTGGCGCTTCGGGCCGATTATGAAATTGCTTCCAAGGAGAGAGATCTGTTCTTTGAGCTTGATGTAAGTGATGTCATATTATAAATAATGCAGTGTTGTAGATCATTAACTGTTGGTGTTTGGTGTGGAGGTGCAGGGCAGAAAAAAACGCTATACATCTGCTGTTGCTTCTCATGTTAAAGTAAAACGTTAACAGTGACAATGTTTCAGCTGACGTCATATAGCATGACCATAATAACTGCACTGTTTCCAAATTCTTATATCGGCTATTTTTAACAGCTCCTGTGAAAATGTACTTTTCGTTTCTATGGTGGGTAGCAGATAGTGGCTCATTCATATGCAGTGCCATTTAAGTTAATATTAAATATATAGAAGAATATGCATGTTAAATGTATGGATATAAATTCATTTTTTTTTTTTTATTGACCTTTTTTATTTTTAGTGCTTCATTTATTTATTTCATGTACCGTATTAATTTATATATTTTAATAAAACTGACTTAAATGGCATTCCATACATTTCATCGCCCTTAATGATGCTGCAATGCAGCTTTTCACTAAAACCACAAAACAACCTCTGTTTTAGACAACATGAGCCTCGTTTGTTTTGTATGATTTGGATCAAAAAATGTTGATGTAAATGCAGAGGTGATTGAATTAGCATAGTCTTACTAAAAGTTTCCTTATGTGTGTATATTTAACAATCTACCAAGTTGCATATTTTAGTCTGTTTTTGTGTTTGAACATTTTTCTCTCTTCAAAAGGCGGTGGATCACCTGGAGTCATTCATCGCTGACTGTGACCGGAGGACAGAACTGGCCAAGAAGCGCCTGGCTGAAACCCAAGAAGAGATCAGTGCTGAGGTCGCAGCAAAGGTGAGCGACAAAAGATTAGTAATTGAGGACATTGTGACTCCCATGCATTGCTGTCATACTTGATAACTGTATTTACAATATATACGATAAAAGTATTGGATGTAAATTGTGTTTGTGCCGTGTCGCAGGCAGAGAAAGTTCATGAGCTGAACGAGGAAATTGGGAAGCTCCTGGCCAAGGCTGAGCAGCTCGGAGCTGAGGGCAACGTTGACGAGGCCCAGAAGGTTCTGCAGGAAGTCGAGAAAGTCCGCACTCGGAAGAAGGATGCAGAGGTAAGGGGAAAAGTTTTTTGGAGGTTGTAATATTTTTGGGATGATACAGTGCTTTGCCTTCATATAAATGATTCTGTCCTTATCGCTTAATACATCTCTTGTTTTTCTGTCTCCTCAGGAAGAGTACAGAAACTCCATGCCAGCCTCCAGCTTCCAGCAGCAGAAGCTTCGGGTGTGTGAGGTGTGCTCCGCTTACCTGGGCCTCCATGACAACGATCGCCGTTTGGCCGACCATTTCGGTGGGAAGCTTCATCTGGGCTTCATCCAGATCAGAGAGAAACTGGACCAACTAAAGGTACGCGCAGCCGCACGTAGACTATAAATGAGTGACATGGTTCTGATTATTAGGGAAAAATTTGGTCATAAACTGTGTGAAAGATGGTTTTACCTCTAATTTTTTATGCGTTTTCATTTTGATCAGAAAACTGTGGTCGACAAGCAGGAGAAAAGGAACCAGGAGCGCTTGAAGAGACGAGAAGAGAGAGAGAAAGAGGAAAGGATGAAGAAGAGGTGAGTGCACACATTGAATGGATTGTCCCAGGGTTGATATCGCTCTGCATCTTCACAGTAGTGTTCCTTATGTATTCAAATCCAAGTATTCACATTTTGGTCGAAGTATGCATGTTTCAGTGCCAAAATGCTGCTTTTAAATACCGTTTTTTAAAGACTTTTTCCTCAGAAATATAGGTTTGTGAATGATGATGCTGCTACATATGTCCTTGTCTAAAGCCAGTGTATTACCTACAGTCACTTAGATGGTGGTTGGCACGCTCCCAGTTTGGAGAAGCAGAGTACCGACACAGAAGATAAGCAAAGTACTGCTGTGGGCAACTAAAGTCAAACTATAATACAATAGTGTTCAATATAATAACAGTCCAATGTGACTAACCAGATTAATCCAGGTTTTTAGTATATTTTTTATTGCTACATGGCAAACAAGGTACCAGTAGGTGCAGTAGATTCTCAGAAAACCAACAAGACCCAGCATTCGTGATATGCAGCTCTTAAGGCTGTGCAATTGGGCAATTAGTTAAAAGGGGTGTGTTCAAAAATATAGCAGTGTCTGCCGTTGACTTTACAAACACAAAACAATTTTGTACAAACTTTTTTGTTGAGCAATCCTGTGATTACTAAACTAATATTTAGTTGTATGACAACTGCTTCACATCTGTGTGGCATGGAGAAAATTTAGCAATAAAAAATATACTCAAAACCTGGATTAATCTGGTTAGTCACATTGGACTGCTATTATATTGAACACTACTGTAAATAACAGATCAAGACAATATTCCTTTTTTTTGTCTGAGTCTGGTGGCTTTGAAGAGTGTGATATGTACTGGTATGTAGGGAGGCAGCAGCAAGACTTATTTTAGCTACCTCACAAAAATAAATCAGTATCAGTTTAAGTATAAACTATATTTAGAATATTTACACTGCCTCTCTTTGCTGTCAGACATTTTACAACTGGGAATTCTTCCCACCTTTAAAATCCCGGTGACATTTATGGAAATCCATTTGTTGTACGACATGTATGCTTCACTTTTCAAACTTTTGATTTTGCTTATTTCATAGGACCAGATCACGGAGCAGAGAGCATAGAAGGTAAGGAAGATGCTCGGTCTACCCACTTTAGAAACCAATCAGTTGTTCTGATTAAAGACTATCCAAGATAAATTATAACTTACACGTCAACTCTTATTTTTGATCAGATCCCGTTCTCGCGACCGCAGAAGGAGGCGATCACGCTCCACATCACGAGACAAGCGCCGTTCTCGCTCGCGCTCCAGGGAGAGGAGGAGGAGGCACCGCAGCCGCTCCCGCTCCCGCAGCCGAGGACACCGTCACAGCCACGAGCAGAGCTCCAGACACAAGTAAGCACACAGCAGAGCTCACACACTTCACACCAAGCCCCTGCAGAATGTAACTGCCAGTATCTGTGTCTGTATCTCCAGCACATTTATCCCTGTGTGCATGTTTGAGATCTGATGTTTCATATTTGATTGCATCACTCAGCATAACAAAACTGCTTGAAAAGGGTGATTAAAAAGAAACAATTACCGTATTAATTTAATTACGAAAGGCTAAATACATATAAATGTGAATTTATTAACATTAATTATTAATTAATAATTAAATATTAATTATTATTATTAATTAACACAAAATTACCATTGCTTTGGTAAAAAAAAAAATGTTTGTTTAATTTGGGGGAAAATTCATTCTTTATCTTGCCTCTAAATTTTAGACATTATTTTGAAAGGGGAAAGCGCATTACATTTCTTTATACCAAAACGAGGGAAAAGTGTGAACATTTCTATTTACTAACCAGCTCTTTCATTAGTTCAATAATTTAGACAGTCTTTTTAAAAAACAAGAATGGTGTTTCATAAGAAAAACATCTTGAATATTATTTTACTGTCAAAACAAACAGTAAAAATAAATAAAAGAGAAAAAAATTAATGTCAACATTGAATAAACTCCCACTGAAGCTTATAATTGGGTTCT
The DNA here is from genome assembly GCF_030273125.1 of Centropristis striata. Classification (NCBI taxonomy): domain Eukaryota; kingdom Metazoa; phylum Chordata; class Actinopteri; order Perciformes; family Serranidae; genus Centropristis; species Centropristis striata. The sequence continues at coordinate 10,717,992 of NC_081537.1, forward strand.
TTACTCAATATTCTTTTTTCGCTTCACTAAATATCACGTACGTTATCGTCCCCCAGGTCGTCCAGGGACCGAGAGCGCTCATCCAGAGACAGGTCACGGGAGCGGGACAGGCGGGACGGTATGAACGGCAGGTCAGACTCCCGCCGGGCAGACGACAGGGACATGGGAGACCTCTGAAGACCAAACTCCATCCACCACAACACACGGCGTCCTCCTGTCTCTCTCACCTGTCTGTCCATTTATAATAACCCTAATGTCACACACGGTCCTTGCCTTGACCCGTGTTCTCCCGCCTGCCTCCTTTCTTTGCTTTAACGGTTATTGCAGCCGCCCCAGAGTGTACACAAACCCTGAAATATTGTATGGATAAAAATATGCTAGCATCCAGATATATCAGATTGTGTTTGGATAAAGGGGGGAGTTAGTTATTGATCAGTAGTGGAGTGTATTGTAATACCCACATCTGTGATTTGGTGGCTGTCTGTATCCAATACATCCCATGTTGTCTTATAAACTGCCCTGAAATGATTCCAACAGGAAAAGCAAACATAAACAGATGGTCTGCTGGACTGAAGAATAAAGTGTAACTGATCCATATTCTTTTATTATTAACTGATGGTCTTTTTATACAGAATCTGTCCGTATGTTGTGGCCTGAAAAGCCTCGTCCTATCAAGAAGTCGTTCTTTTCCATCTCTCTCTGAAGAGTTCTTCTCACCAGCTCCTCCTAACTGCAGGAGTTGTTCGCAGCAGAGTGCAGTTCATGAATGTCTCCACATTTTTGTCTTTTGTCCAGTACTTAGTTTGCAAAAAGCCCAGTTAGTTTGTTTTTTTAGAAACCCAAATAAAAACCAAGAGGTTTAAAGTGTTAGTATCAACTTTGTTTCTCATTGCTCACTTTTTTTAAATTAAGTTTTATTTTATGCTGCCGGTAGTGAAGGGAGTCTGTTTGATTGAGAGTGGGCCAGTATAGTAAGTAAATGCTTTTTATGAATTGTATTGGTGGCAAGTGTCTTGTTTTATCATTTGTTTCCATCTTTATTTCTTTTATTTAAAATAAATTGTAACTTCCCAGGATTGTGTCGGCATATGAAGCAGGAATGATAAATTGGACACTCAGTGCTATAACTGTACATACCTTTTATTAGTCTTTATCTTTTCACCCAATTTGGACAAATTCCTCTGAAGAGATTTATTATTGCAAACAGATTTTAATGGATGCATTGCTTTACCTAATGTGCGAAGTCATATCTGTTTATGTTTTGCTGGAAATCTTTCTTTAAAGTCTCAATTAAAATAAAATAAAAATCACCACTTCAGTTTTTATTGTTTGCCGAACTTTGGTTGAATTATTAGACAAGTTTCCTACAAATAAAGATAAATACATTTCATTAAGTTAGTCCTTGACTGCTATGCGGAAGTGAGACAGAAGAAAACTATTCACATTAAAATCAACAAAGTACATTACAAATAGTGTTCTTTAATGTTAAAATATTGAATTTGCTCAGCGCCTGCTTCCATTAAAAGCTTTATTTTCTGCCAAAATACTTTGGCTTTAACATGAAATAATCCTGTCACAACGGCCCTTATAGCATGATAACATGATAGATGCTCGAGTCACTGTCACATGGTGGTTTTCTGGTGAATGAAATTAATAATTCAGGAATTCACTCTGAGGTGACAACACGATCCTTCATCTGAATCTCTTTGTGATGTGGACACCTGCTGCTCACAATGTGCTGCTCTCCAGTTTCAGATCCACCTTCATTTTCTGTTTCTCCATGACGGCTTCCAACTCCGTGGCCCTTCTGGCGTCCTGTAGAGAGAAGTGAGTTAGGGCCAGATGAAGGTAAACAGCTCAGTGTTTTTATTAGAAAAACTGCTGTGTGGTTGTTCAAAGATCTGCTTATACTTGGTATTTCAACAGGTTTAAAAGTGTTCAAGTCACCTACAAGACTGAATAGTGATCTCTAAATACGATCCATTAATGACACAACTACCAAACAGAAACTATATTCAACATGCAGCTTTTAAAGTAACTCACAAAACAGTCACAATAAACTGACTCACAGTAGATAGTTTATCAGTCAAAAAGGAACATTTCATGCTTACAGCATAAATTGTAGAAAATGTTCTGACTCCAGCTAAATTATGTTAATAGTAACCAGGTTGCCATTAAAACATTTTTTAATTTACCTCCAGCAGTGCTTTCTGCACAGTGAGCTGGCTGTACACTCTGGCGCCCTCATCTGGAATAACAGCTCTGAGCTCCTCCTTGTTGAGGGAGAAGAGCTGGGCGCCTGTCAGCACTCCCAAACATGACACCGTCCTGAGGGAAAAGAATTACAAATGACTCCAAAGTCACAATCTAAACAGTTAAGATCCTCCTCTTATTTATTTCCTTTTCAGCTGTTTTTAAGTATCTTAACAGTCCAACTTTTAGATTTTTAAATCAAAAAATGTTTTTAAAAAAGTCCTTGAGTCCTTATCAGTCTTTAAAAAGAGACTAAAGACTCTTCTTCAGTCTCTTCTAAAGCTCTTTACTGAACACCATCACTTGATCTACACAGATGAGAATGATGAATAAAATAAAACTGTTCGCACTGGCCGCTTGCATGACCTAAAAGCACTTACGTCCTAATGGACTCAAACTTAACCAATGGCACTTATTCTTGTGTTGTTTCTTGACTTCATCTTTGCTTGTGTTGTATGAACTCTCAAATGTACGTGTTCGGATAAAAGCGCTAAAGGACATTGTAGTCAAAGTCAGGATTTCTTTGGCCTAACAGTGTCGATTTTTACCAACAATTAATTGTAGAATGGTTCAAAGCAAAGCTGAATAACTAACTTTCTACTAGCTAAGAGCGATGCAAGACGTCTCCAGCTGACCACTTGTGTTTGGATTTCATTACTACCTACGCCACTTCCGCTAGAAGGTGAAATTGCCCTACGCACATTTATTACGTAGGTTTAACAACAACTCGAGTTGCTATTTATTATCTTGCTGGCAATACCCTCCTACAGCTCGGTAATGATATGAGTCGTCAAATTTTCTTTGGACTGGATCTTCTGCTCAAATCAAGATTAAACATCTGGTTTCACTTACACCCCAACCACCTACATCAGTGTTTCTCTCCTTTTTTACGATTGTTGCCACTCTGTCATCAAAACGACCACCTCACGGCCTGCATTGATGACATTACGTTCTTGTCGGGGATGCAATGGCGTTCACATTACAAAACATGTGATCAAATTGGTCGTAGACCACATCTGGTTTGAGTGATCTGATAATGCGGTTTGGTTCTTGTGTAAACGGGGTCTAACTGCAACCTAAGCTAAGGTTAGCCATCTAGCTGTGGCTTAGCTATGCGACATGGATGTGGCGTTGCTTGCTTTCTGACGTTAGCTGACAAACAACAAGCTAGTTAATCTTGTGAATCAATGAGGGTTTTACGAAAATTGCACATGGTACCTTTAAAGGGACAAGGTCATTTATGTTGACTTTTTAATGATCAAATAGCATTAAACAGGGAGCATTCCCAGTGTGTAATCAGCATGTGGTGAATCTGGTCATTAGTCAATAATCGTGATGCTACTCACGGTTCACTGAAGCCTTTCCCTCGGAGCCACTCGGCCACCTCGTCTGGAGGAGAGTGGTAGTCCAGAGGCACAGAGGTCTCTGAGGAGCGAGGGATGACCAGAGGTTTGTTTAGATTGCTCTTTCCATTGGTCAGCCTCTGGAGCAGCTCGTCGTTCACCATCATGACTGAAAACGTTAAAAGGGACATAATTACATAATTAATTACATGTTAATGGAGCTTTTTGGTGTACAAGTGGATTATATAAGGAGACTGTTTGTTTTCCATTCCAGTGTTTGTGATTCTAATCTGTAAAACACATAGTATAGGTAGACAGTCTGGAACATTATACCTCCCTATATTCAAACTACCTTATCACAGCATGTACGTGACACACACACATCTACACAAACACATAGTTTGGTACCTTTATTATCTGGGTCCTCTGCAGCTGCTATGTGTTGGCTGTATGGCGGTAAGCTGCGTGGGCGCTGGGGGGAGTGGGTTGGGGCCTGGGGTGGAGCAGGAGGGCTGGGTGGGACTGCAGAGAAAGTCTTGGCCAGTGTAGGGGGAGCTGGAGCCTGTAGGAATGAGGAGTGGGGAGAAAAATCACACTGGAATTCACTCAGGTATGCACAGGTGAGAGCATTCCTCTAAGGCATGTGTGATTTGTGTGTGTGTGTGTGTGTGTGTGTGTGTGTGTGTCTTACACTGGGGGGTCTGTTGGTGACAGGGCTGTCTATGTGAGTTAAAGGTTCCAGAATGTTGAAGGGAACGAATCCGATCTGGTTGAACCGATTACGAACCTTCCACCAGCGTTTGGATGATTCAACTACCTGTCAGACGGAGATGTTTCTGTCAGTAAGTGCTTCATAATGTGTTCCTGAAGCACCACAAACATGTTTTGACTTCATTACCTCGAGTGTCTCCCCCTGCTGCACTGAAAGCTCACTGCTGTTCCTGGCTATGAAGTCATAAGTGCAACTGTAGATTCTGTCCGGCTCTGGTGAGAGCGTGCTGCCGTCTCTGAGAGGAGAGGAGACATTATTATGTGGTCAGAGGGGGAAACTGGAGCAGCCGATCGATTTGCTTCCTACAGATCACTTACATTTCATCGCTGACATGGATGTCTGAAGGTACACCTGGCTGATGCTGCTGCAAAGAAAAACAGGTAAAAGTTCATCATACAGAGGGCTGGCTGACAAAATAAAAGACTCATACACAGGTTCTACAGCAATTATACATTTTCTCTTTTATGATTAAAAAATATATAAAGATAAAATAAGATGGCCTTATTTTGAGCCTTATACATTTTGTGTTACACCCTAACAGGGTGTAACATTTTGAGCTAAATTAGCCTTAATCCTCTGCTAACCTTCTACACATAAACAGAATTTTTATAACTTATTAACTGTTTAAAAAAAAAAAAAATTGGACCAACTTAATAATTTAGCCAAACAGTGTGGAACTTGTTCCCTCCAAGAAAAAAGTAAATTGCTGGGATTGACTGAGTTTAACATGGCTTATATAATATTAATTTATAGTTTTATAGAAGTTCATAACTTTGCACCACAGACATGGAAAAAGAGTATGTATCAAAAAAAGGTCAGTGTCGTGTTTACTGTGTATTATTCTGTGTTTTATGTGATAGAAAATACCTTAATCAATCATTTAAGCCTTGTGTTATACATTGTTGCCATATATTAAGGAAAATATGAAGAAGAAATGTTGCTGCATCAACAATTATTTCAGCACAGGCAAACACAGTCATTAGAAAAATACTACTGCTACTACAGCTGAGCTACTACTCGTAGTATTAAAACTACATACTGTTTTTAGCACTAGTGACAGAACAGTGAGGTGAACTCTAAAGAGCAGTGTTTGTTTTTTCGTGCTTGATATTTACGTGTCTGTTATCATGTTCAACCTCTGTGTTGTACTTGTACACACATGTTTTGAGTGCTCGTCTCTTTTGACACACAAAGGAGGCGAGTGTCTAATTGTATCACGTGCAGGTATTTTGTACCTCTTGTTTTACTCGGAGGGTTTCATGTTTGTGCTGTGACTCAACCGGATCCTCCCAAACCTGCCCGTCTGCCCCCGTGGCTTCCGGTTTCCAACCGTCTAAGAACACAGGAGTGTAGGGAGCTACAGGCCCTCTGAGCTGAGAGCTGAGAGAGCACACAGAGTCACTTCATTCATCCTCATTGCACTTGGGTTTTACTTTACAGTTTGACCAAAACAATGATTGCTGTTAAACTGGGTTTCATGCAGCTTTTGGAAGTTAAAACCAATGCTTACATATAGGATTTAAGGCTGCCAGCAGCCACTATTTCTGCCATATATACACACATTAAACCATTCTAAAGATCACATATTGTAAAAAGTAAGATTTGCATGTCTTCTTTAATTATAAATCAGATATAGGTGCTATATAAATACTGTGAAAGTATCAAAATAATCAATCCATGGAGAAACACAAACAGCCTGTATCACGAAACTGTCCTTTTAAACGAGCTGTCGAAACTTCTGTAAGGTTGTGATGTCACAACTATACTATATATAAACAGATAGAAAGTGCCAGTACAGTGCCTGTACAGTCATTATCTGACTGCAATGATGGTACAGAGATAACAACAGTACAAATCAGAGCAGACTTGGATTTTTTTCTGGAAGGGGACTTAAAGAGACAGGCACTAAAACTAAGCATTTCAGACAGAGGGAGGATACAGGTATATTCAGACAGTATGAGAAAAAATGTTTTTCTTTTTACATTGAAGCATGTAAACTACAAGTATGAACCTGAAAATTAGCAGTCCAGTCTGCTCTAATTGATCAGTGTTTCCTTGTCTTCCTCATTTTAACTCTTGGTGTTTCTGCGCCATCATTGCAGCCAGGGAATGACTGCACTGTAGCAGCACTTTCTACCTACATATAGTATATTTTTGACATCCCAAACATACAATGTCCTGATGGCTCATTTAAAGGCACAGTTTATTTCACAATATTAATATAGCACCTTTATAGTAACTCTAACTTTTTATAATATGAGACCTTTGTGAAATTCCACTTTTACACTGGCAGACCCATCGATTGTTGGTACTGACCGTGGCAGCGTCCAGTTGGGACCCAAAGACGTCCACAGCTGCCTCTCCTCCTCGCTCAGGTTGTCTTGTAGCAGGGAGACAGCGGAGCTAGTCAGGGCGGGGCTAGACACTGATGCTCCGAGAGCTGGTCCCCCTGTTGTTTTCACCATCTGTACACATTCAGAAAAGACAAAACCAGTGTTCGTAATCCCAGTCGGCAAAAATGAGGTCTGATAAGGAAAGTCTAAGAATTATTATTGCTTTAGAGCACAAACACACATAAAAGCCTAATGGATGCATCCACGCAAACATCCAATGCACTCACACAAAAAGAAAAATTCCATACAGGTATCAGAAATATGAGGCCGTTCAGGTGTGCCAGAATACACAAATCAAACACACCCATTCCACCCTTTGGTTCTCTTGGTGTGGACTAATTCATAACTCATTAACAGAGACACACCTGAAATTCCATGTCTGATGCTTCACATTATATTTTCTATTAGTTATTTTATCATAGATTTTTCTGCTTTTACAGAAAGTCACAAATGACCTACTTCTGACAACTGGAATACACCCGAGATGTTATTCAAATCTGCAGTCAGGGGACATCAATGTGGCCTTTCATGCAGCTCAGATCTAAACCAAATGTGGCAACAAGTGTGTACCAAGAATACATACCTGCATACAAATAGTGCCACGTAAACTGGACCAAAGAAGTGCAGAGTATTTGGAGTTTCTATTAGGCCATCAAACAAGGCACTGCCCTGTGTAAATACTGAGTTGAACCTGTAGTTTCTGTACTCTGACGACTTTCAGTTATTTTGACATGACACATGCTTGTTGCTTTTGTACACCCTTGTTCAATACCAGCTCAGGACATAATATGTGGATTTAGTCTCTGTGGTGTCACCCATTACAACATGTGAATCACAAGATAGCCACACCCTAAAGCATACACTATTTTATCATCTATTTTACTCTAAATGAGACTATATTTTAGAAAATGAGCATCATGCTGTTTTGAAGATTTAAAAGACTAATGATTAAGACTATATACTCATTGGTAAAATGTTTACCGAGGTAATAAATCAAGTGAGAAGTAGGGTAATTTCTCATACTTCTTTTTGACACCAATGGAGTTGCCCCCTGCTGGCCATTTGGAAAGAATGCAGGTTTAACGGACTTCCACTTCTGTTACCTTTAGGTAAATAATAAAAATAGCATCTCTTATATAACCTTATTACCATGGCAGTCTCCCACTGTTATTTACACCTCCCATATAGTAAATGGCATGCTGAGATATATTTTCAGATATTCATCATATCCTTGTCTGGCTTCTTTTTATGTGCACTGCTGTAAAAGATGAGGCCTCGTGTTTACAGCAATAGCAACAACAGGTGTTGCCCCTGCAGGCCAAACTGGTGTAGACACAGAGGTTATAACACTCACTATATCCAAAGGCTTGAATACATGGTGCACAAGCTCCTCAGATGAAGGATTGGCGATGGTTGACTTCAGACGGGCCTATAAAGAAATAACAATATTACTACAACATAGCACGTAAGATAAAGACAAAGAAAGAAATGTGACCTAACTGGATACACACCAACAGACTGAAGCAGTATTTGAATTTCTGGAAGATATCGATGAATTCCTCCTCTGGCGGAGGGCGGGCCTTTGCAGTGAGTAAATCATCTGTTCAGAAAATAAATCATGCATAGTGTTATTAAGGTATTAGCTGTGTTATTTTATAATATTCTCATCTGTCTCCTTTTTACCTTCAGCAGTCTGCTTTTTACTTTTCTTCTTTTTCTTCTTCCTCTGGTTCAGCACTGTTGCAGCCTCTGCAGTCTGCTGCAGCTTGCCCATGAAGTTCTCGATGTCATCGAAACAGTGATTGAGGATCCCCTGAGGAAATGAGAATCAGTTGTTACTCTGTTTAGATTTGAATTACAGCTAAAGGTGACTTAAAAGACATAAAGGTGACGGAGGAGACTTACCACTTCTCTCTCTGCTCGCAGGAAGGAGACATCAGGCCCGCCGTTCACACCGTTTGCTGTCGTAGAAGAGAGGAAGCGATTCGGTTCATCCATTTCCAATCAGTTCACTGGTCTTTGCTGCATTCTGAATCCCTGCCCCCTTTACCCTTGAAACCCACCCCCCTTATACACACACAAACACACAAAGCAATCTCTGTGCTCCCAAATACCTCTCTCTCTTCTTACATTCTCATCATGTCAAATCCCTACAAATACTTTTAAATTAAAAATAACTCTATTTTGTCTTACCTCTAGGTCCAGGGTAAGGTGGAGGGTTTACTGGTGGGGGGTTTGGAGCACGTGGCATGGGAGGGTTTGGGATTTCATAGGGGTCCGGCACCTCTCCCCCACTCCGAGGAGGCCTACAGGACGAGAGGTGAGTTTCAACCCTGCTGCTCTCTCACACAACAGGTAATGTGGACAACTTTCTTGTTGATGGTGGCAGCTGCAGTTCACTCAGCACAATAACACTTAAAGGGGAACTACGCCCATTTTCAAAAACAACACATGTCATTCCTCAGGTCTAAGACAGTCCAAAAATGCTGCTAAACATGAACGACTTTTTCCCCAAATTCACAAGCTAGAGTGGTAAAACTCAAATTTGTGATGTCATCAAGTACAAAGCCTGGAGCTGTCCCATAGATAATCAAATGTGTCCAAAAGATGATGAAGATAGATAACAAAGCATATGAGAATTTGGGTACATTTTCTGTTATAGAACTGGAAAGAGTGCAATAAAAGCTCATTTGGGAATAATTAAAAAAAAAATCCATTACCCATTCATTGTCTATGGACAGTGGTAGAATGTACCACTGTACATTTACAGTACTTTTACTCAAGTTCTGTACTTAAGTTAAATTTAGAGGCACTTTATTACTTTATACTGCTACTCCACTACAATATGAGGCAAATATTGTATTTTTTACTAGCTACTTTTTGCTGACAGCTTTAGTTACAGATCGAGATTTGACATGAAAAACATGATCAATTTAAAATGATTAGACATTTTTTTAATTAAACTTAAAGTAGTTAAAATGATCTTTGCCCTGACAACAGTAAAATGCTGCTTACATAAATTAATTAAAAAATGTATAATCCAGCCAAAATATAAAGAATATAAAAAACAAGTGAGGACATTATCCATTTTACTTTTGATATTATATATTTACGTACATTTTAATGCTGATACTTTTGTACTTTTACTGAAGTAAGTTTTGAATGCAGAACTTTTACTTGTTGTGGAGTAATTTTACAATATGGTAACAGTATTTTTACCTAAGTAAGGAATCTGAATTATTCTTCCACCACTGTCAATGGAGCAGCTCCATCTTTATACCTAATGACATCACAACTTATTTCTCTGGTTTCTGGCTTTTTGAGAGAGTAGGTCAAGTTCAAACAAACTGATTCAATTTAACTTTGCCACAGAAATAACACATTAGAACTCTTATTTTATTAGGTGTTCTACTTTAAAGAAGTCAAATGCACATTTGATTGCAGATAGGCTCATCCTCAAAACGATGCAACCTTGAAGCCACAACAGGTGAACAACTTTGATCAGTGAATCCAGCCAGACAACATACTCTTCTATCAATAGACATAATGTGATGCCTCTGTAATTCAATCCCACAGCCCTTATTCCACTCTGAAAGTACAGTAAACAGTCCGACCGTGCTTCTCATGACTATAGTCTACACTGCCACCAACAGTGTGCCTCAACCTCATTTCAAACAAATCAGCAAGCAGCAAGCTTTGTGTTTCTCAATGGGAAACACAAGGACGTGACCAAGCGTCTGTATGTTTGCTTACTCTTGCAAAATATGCAAATACATCAGAGTGCTGACGCAAACATTACAGTTGCTTTATTGAATCAAACGCAAAGCCCCAGCCGCCTGTCTGTCTTACCACATTACTGTCCTTCACTCGTCCTTTCTAAGAGAAAGTTTTTCAAAGCAGGTAATCCGTTCAGGCCTCAAATCCACACACCGGACACGGTCATCCCTCCTCCGCTCTCTCTGCTTTCTGTCACAATGGCCTTGTTATCTCTGTCACACCTTCCTAAGTTATTTGCAAACCGGTAAAACAGGTATTTCTCTCTCTCAGCTGTTTACCCTTTCCTCTCTCTCTCTCTCTCTCTCTCCCTCCCTCCCTCTCCCTCTCTCTCCAGACAGGTGGACCGTGACACCAGACTGCTTTGATTCAGTGGAAAATGTGACATAATGGCAGTAAAAAAAGGGGGAAATGCAAACAAATTAAAATGGTTGATCTGAATGGTCATGTATCGTCTGTCTTTTGTTCCCATTCAATGAGTGCAAGCACACACACAAAGACACACTAACTTCCATTAAAAACCACAATAAGCACACTTAAAAGCTCAAATTTTCATGAGGAACTCACATCAGATGAATGGTTTTCAGTTTCAAAGGTTTTATGAGAGCATTTTGTATGTTTATGTTCACAGATTTATGTGTTGATTTATGTGTCAGATTTTTGTTGTCTTGTGATCATGACATTCACAGTACCTGACGGAATCAGGGAGCTTCTTTCTCCGGCCGGAACCCGAGGAACCCGAAACTGCGCGTGCAATGTCGTCACAGATTTGTTCTGCCTGCGTGAATGAGAATCAGGAAGTGGCATCACTTGTAAAACCTGAACCGGGCTGACGATTCACAGTGACACACTGAGGGAGGCGGGACAGACTGAGGGAAGCTTCACAGGTGTTATTACTCACCTTTACAGTCTCACAGTTAAAAAACTGGATGTCCGGCTTCTGCTGGTCTGCACTTTGGCACACCAGCAGGAGAAGGGATGGGAAGTGTTTTTCTGTGTTAATGGCGTCGCAGCGGAAGATGGATTTGAAAGGGTACCTCTCCAGCTCATCCTGCACAAGCAGAGGAAACTGAATGTCACTGTGCATGCAAATATGACAAATCAAGTATGAAAATGTTTCAATCCACCACACAAATCTGATCTTCAAGTGAAACACTTTAGGCAAAAACATTCTGAGATTTGGGTTATTTTGCTTTCATAACAGGTTTTTTTCTTTCAAATTAAACAAGTAAAAAAACAAAAAACATTTAGGGGTTTATTTGTCTACACTTCTTCCAAAATTCACCAAAAGTTAGCATTAGATGCACAGTTTCTATATTTAAATATGACATTTTTAGAAAACTTGTCAGACAAAAGGTAAAGTTCTTAATGTACAACTAGGAATGTTTCATGGTGATATCTGTATTATCTTGTGAACTGTATGGACAATCCATATCTTGGAATGCTGTTTTCCCAAAATTCCTTTTTCCCCCTCATACCTTTCCAAAAATTTGGAAATCTACAACTTTTTCTGAAAAAGGAAACAAACAACTATAGTTTCAGTGCTTGAGTCTATGAGGTCGCCCCACCAATTGTACATTGGACGTACAAGAAAGACTTGCAACAAAAGATTAATCTAAGAAGTTTTGTGATTTGTTTTTTTTTTTGGATTGGACAGCACTTACAACTTTCCAGTTTAATTCCTATCAATATTCTGAAGGTTTTAACAGTGGGCGTTTCCTCAAATATCATACATTTTCTACAACATTTTATTCCAAACAACATGGCAAAAACATGTTTTATTTTGGTTGTTGGCAGTATTTTCTGATTTATGGATTGATTAAAAAACATAATTCCTTTCTTAAAAACCATAGTCTCTAATATGTCAACAAAATTAAACAATTTGGCTTTTTTTCAATCTTCAGATTCATCTTCTGGAAATATACTGTATGCATATTGTAACACATTTAATAATATGATTCCTCATTTCTATATTTAAACATGACATTTTAGTAAACTTGTATTAGAAAATAAATAAATGTCTTAATATACTTAATCAACTAGGGAAGTTTCATGGTGAAATCTACAGTATCAGGAAATATTTTGACCCTATTCACCTGAACTGTCTTGCCCTATTCGCTCACAACCTACAGGCTTGATGACCATCGTGCTTCATTTCTCACCTGGCTCTGAATGTCTCGGAGAAGAATGGCCTCCTCTCCCACATCAAGGAACATCTGTTGACTCCACAGCTTTTTGTTCTGCGCCAGGAAGGAGAGCCGTGCCTGTGCTTCCTCCACACTCTGCACATCCCCGTCCTGCAGTGAAAACGTCAGCAGGTGCTGTAAGCAGAGAGAGAAAAGTAAAGGATGAGGCCTTGAGAAAAAAAAATATTCTTTTATATATCACTCTGAGCAGAAGGTGTATATGAAGACTTACGTTTACAAGATATCTTGAGATGTTCGTCATCCTGCCTGCTGTGAGAAAGCAGAGCAGTTTAAGTCAGAGCAGCTTTCTATGAATGTACAGCTGGAGAGAGGCGTGTTGTCAAAGGACCTTTGATCCACTCACAAACAGTTCAACTGGTACTGATGTTGTTTTAAGGCAGGCAGCTAGTCCTTCTACAAACTAAGTCTTAACCACGCAAGTCATTTAGTTTCTCCCGTCCCCTCTTTGAGTCTACGTCAGCCTCTGCTTTGGATAACTTGCATTACGTTATGTGAGTGAGTGACTGAGCCGCCCAACCAGTCTGACAACAGTACAATGTATCTCACTATTCAATCCCTCTGCTCCTCAGTGGCCATTAACACTGGAATCAACATAGCTAACGTCCAGTATCGCTAACATTAACTTAAGACTGGTTCCATTAAAAATCATGAATCAAATTTTCTTTTTAATTTTTTTTATGTCATTTGAGCATTCACCCAGAGCCAAACTGGTTTGGTTAGTGCCATTCTCGTGTAATGATTTCAAAATAAAAGCATGACCAAAAGTAGCATGGCTATTCATGCACACCATCCTTAAGTGAAAACACAGTTTAAGAACTTTACTGAGTTCCTGCATCAGCACTTCTGAGAATTAATATGTAAATGAATTCAGTGTACAGCATCTTTCTATTTCAGTGAATCCACGTTAGCACCTTGAAATTCCATCAAACAGACAAAAAATATTAACTTAGCAGAAAGATTGTCACAAAAGATGAATTTGTGAGTACAACACTAGAAAAATTATACTTGCTATCTGTTTTGACAGCATTGCAAAAACAAAGAAAAAAGTCCTAGTAACAAAAAACATATTTTTTCCCTTTTTCTCATTAACACTTTCGTGCAGTTGTGTAAACTATATTTTAAAAGCTCATTGCTTAAAAGAAAATAAAAATACAGCTATGGTACTTTCACTACTATCGAAAGTGGAGATTGTATTATTTTAAACATGTGGTACTGAAAAAAAATGTAATTCAAAGTCACATAGCTCATCGTGACTGATATAAACGATATCAGACATGTGATAAAGTTTCACCCGTCTGCAGTTTCAGGTCATGGTTACTGTACATGCACAAATTAATTAAAAAACTTAGTTGTTTTAAATGTTACATGTTATAACTACAACAGAGAGCGATGATGATGTAAAAAATGTTTGATCAACTTACCCAGGTTGATAGGCGTCGGAAACTTTAATCCTTGTGTTAACAGATGTTTGAGTGTGTTTATGCTGAGAGTAAAACCTGTCCTGTCTCGGTGTAACTCTTTGGTATTGAAAACCTTTACAGAGTTGAGGTGTGTCACCTTGTGCAGTCCCTCCCAGTCTACTACCTCACCTTAGAGATAAAAATATTTACTCATTCTTTCTCTTGTCGGCCAGATACTAACAAATGCATGGTTTTCACACCAGGAAACAGAGGGGGAAATTAGGCAGGGCCGTAGCTACAATTGGCAAAAGATTATGTCCTCTTTTTTTTAGCAACCTGGTGGGATTTTTTAAGCTCATTGTAAAATTTTAGACTTTATGGGTTAGTTTGGATTCTTTGAAGTGTGGTTGCATGAGGTATCATCTATTATAATTTTTTACCAACAGTAGATGGCTGGCAGCACGCACAAGTATGAACATGCAGGTAGGAGTCCCAGCATTGAAGTTAAGCAATATACACCTCTGGACAGGGGCAGCAACTAAACTCATTTAAACAACTAAAAATAGGCCCACCTATTTAAAATAGCTTAAGAGTACCCTTGTCATCAGTCAGCCCTGTTTAAGTGAAATAAGGGATAAGTGATACTGACTGCGATTCCTCTTTTTAAAGCCACCAGACTCCTTTAAAAAACAGTATTTTTTACCTTGCAGAACACAAGAGCTGCTGGTCTACTGCTGCCTTAATCAGTTAGTTTGTTTGTGTTATAATATGACTTTGGTGAATCCAAACAAACCCTTTAAAAGACACACAGTAACACAAATTAGCTAACTAAACAAGGAAGAACACAAACAAATCCCGTGTTCTGCAAGATAAAATCACCGTTTTTGTCAAAGGAGTCTGGTGGCTTAAAAGAGAACATAGACAATGACTTGAGCTAAAGCCTGGACAATATTCTAAATTTAGTGTACACTATAACTGATATTGATTTTTTCAAAGTGGCTAAAATGTGTTTTGCTGCTGACCAATCCACAGTGGTTCATTTCTTAGCTCCTTTGTTGAATCTGGGGACATGCCTAAACTGTAGGTAATACACTGACTATAGATTAGTAGGCTACCTCATATGACCACACTTAAAAAAGTGCAGACTATCCCTTTAAGATATTTAAATTTGACTATTTTTAAGCCAACAAAATAAGTAAATATTCTCTACATATTTGGAAATAAAACTTGCAGAAAATATCATGGTTAACAGTTGCACCTTAGACATAAACTCTTGATACAATATACATGCTTTAGGTTTGAGTGGTGTGGTAGGGGCACCCATAGCTACATACGGAGGTGAAAAAAGTGGGGTGTCATATTTCATAACAGTCCTTTATTGGAGGTGGACAAGGCTCCTTCTTATCCGCCAATAGAGGAGATAGGCGGAGTCAGGTGAAGTGGCAGTAAGCGAGGTTAACCCACTTGACTTTGTTTTAGGACGTTTGGAAAACTTTTCAAGGATCTCTATCATTTCATACCACACACGGTATGTATCACTTATTAATACATACATTTCCAAGAGATAGATTATACTGTAGTACAATGAGCTGATAGTGGCGGTAGACTGTGTGCTTTATTTGCATCCAAAACAGGCATACGTGGCATGCAAGCGTGTGTGTGTGTGTGTGTGTGTGTGAGTGCGTGTGTGTGTTTGAGTGAGTGAGCGGTCCAGAGAAATGTCACTGCCAGGTCAGTGCGACTGTAACTTTAACGTTTCCTGTGGGACTGATAACTTTGATGAGAAAGCAGACTTGTGAAATAATTTGCAGATTCTAAATGAATGCTGCTACAGCCACTGCTCAAAGACATGAAAATGATTCCCCTATAAAAGAAACCATGATCGATGACAGGGGCGACTATTGCATCAGCCTTATTTTTTTCTTCATAAAGTTCATTAAAACATTAATGTATGAACGAACAAAAAAAAAATGAAACTGAAAATTGAACAAACTAGTGAATATTTGCCACGTTACGTTTGACAACCCATGAAACGTGGATCAAAGAAGATCAAATGACTAAACTTCATTTCATCAACTTTGTCAGCCTTGTTTCAAACAATGTCAGGTTCTTTATTATAAACAATAAAATAAGAATGGGGTCGCACTGCCTCTGTTAAACCTGGTGTTTAACCTGGCAACAAATAGTCACACGTGTTGGGAAAAAAAGCCTTAAGAGGATCTGTGTTTGGGCTTATGTTGCGTTCACGGCCCCACTGTGTAGGTTATATGAGAGCCGCCGGGACTCAGTCATGAGGAACATGTAAATCGCTAAAAGCTGCAAATCGTCGTGTTGACGAATAGTCAGTGGCTAAGAGATAGGTCTGAGATAATCCCGCCTCATTCATTTGAATATAACACATGGGAATAAAAAAGAGCGTGAAATAAATGTGGCATTAGGAAATAAAAGCCCCCTGAAACAAATGTGGGATTTATTAATAAACGTCCTTAAAAATGAAAACTATACTCAATTTTTTTTCCAATTCTGAGCTGCTGTAACAACTACATTTATATATATATATATATATATATATATATATATATAGCCTATATATATATATATATTTTTTTTTTTTTAAGCCTCCTTTATTTGTCTAATAATATTATTTAATTATTTAATTAACATTGACTTCGTTGCATTCGGGAGTTTTCCTAGCTTTCTGTTGCTTTATAATTTAATATATTTGAGTTTTTGAACAAAACAATCCATTTGAAGACATCCCCTTGCTCTCTGATAAACCGATGGATACTTTTCAATATTGTTATGGACGATTAATCAATCAATCCATCAAAAATTATCAACCTCTAATAAGATAATAACGATATGGGGGTTACTGGGGTCTACAATTTCGAGCAGCCCCTGAAGGCAGCACAGTAGTAGATGGGGTGCGGTTTATTGTATTGCATCACACGGAAGAAACAAACCCACACACTTAACCCGCGAGAACACGCGGGCGGTAATACTATCATTCAACGCATGTGTATCGGTTTTTATATCACTGCAGAGCGTCAAATTGTCCGGCATGGTACATTTAATTTGACCAACAGAAACAGGAGAATAATTTAGCTCGCGACGTGGTTGAGAACAGTGACAGACCAAAGCGGCCACACGTGCTCGCTTCTCCTTCTTCCCCCGAAGAACAAAACATTATCACCGGGATTCTGCGTTTTCTGCTTTCTTCGGTGTTTCTTCGGCTACATTTGCCTTTGGACAGGTCAGTGTAAATCACAAGTTGTTGTTGTTGTTTGTTTGCACATTGAGTCCAGACAAAGACAGATGGACGGGGGATGTACTTAGCCATGCTGCAGCCTCAGATACCACACATAGAGGCTACAACTGACTCTATTTCTTAAATGTGAAGATAATATGACATTTTTTAGGAACTCAAGTGCTCAATGCAATGTAAAGTATGCGAGAAAAGATATGTTTATTTGACCCATTTTGTCTAATCAAGGATTATTTTACACCTGCTTTTCAAAGCGAATGCAATTAGTGTAATGAACCACTTGGTGGGATAGCTGGTTTAAACTAGTGTAGTCTAATAATGCATCCCCCCTTGCAACAAGTCCTTATTGATAGGCTACAAACAAGGTTATATAAACATTTGAAACACTTCCTGTTATAGCACGTTTACATCCATCCTACAGCCTCCAAAATCACCATAGAGCTGAGTCAATACTATAAAACTATAAAAACTCAACGTGGAGACTTTCATCATTAGGATTTATTACAGGGCTGATGACTTGGACAATAGATGCACCGGTCTGATACTCGGTATAGCCTGATACAGGCCAAAATGATTGGCCATTCATTAGCCTACGTAGTACATAAACACTGAAGTAGTGAAGAGAGACGTATCCGGAGCAGTATTGCAGAACAAAATCATGTTGTGGACTATATTTGTTCCTCTAGGAGAGTAGAATATTTGTTTTACAGTTTGAGCATAATGTTTTTTGTAGATGGCTTAGTTAAGCAAAGTGCAAAATCTTTACAAAAGTGTTTTAAAAGGCAGTGTCAGATTGTTATCAGAAGATACTCAAGGTTGTGTTATCAGACATGAAGAAGTGGAGCCACTCCTAAATCAGATAGCATCGGAATTAGCTGGGTGTACCTAAAACATTGGCACAAGAGATACAGCATCATTGCTTGCTGGAGTCAGAGTAGTAATTATTTTCATGGTAAACCATAAGTAAAGACCACAACTGACTGTGCAGCATCCTTAAAATAACTCTTCAGCTCCAGAAAAGTCACAATAAAGACTGTGTAGATGATCAGCCACAGACTCACTTCATTACTGCAGAAGTTCTTCACATTCTGACCAGTTTCTTTCTTTCTTTATCTCTTGTCCCCTCCTATCTTAGATGGAGAAGCAGCCTCTGCCAACAGACGACGACGACAACAAGACGGGAACCACAGAGTCAGAGATCGACGGTTACGCTGGCGAGGAGAGCCAGCTGGGCTCGTCTGAGCCCGCTGCTCGAGCAGGATGGAACAGTAAAATAGAGTATTTTCTGGCTCAGGTGGGATTCAGCGTCGGACTCGGCAATGTCTGGAGGTTTCCATATTTGTGCCATCAGAATGGAGGAGGTCAGTACCTCTTGTCAATCATGTAAGATGTTCTGTCACAGCATTAGGACCTGTGGGTCCTGTGGGTCCCGTGGGACCGAAGACTAACGTTTTGGTGCAGAATATAGAGAATTTAGTACGTACTATCATCTCACGGGAGCATGTGACCAAGAGTCAGTGTACTGGAAAGAGAGGCAGTCTCATGCATGTAAATGCATCAAATCTCAGCAGTACACTCTTTAACATGCTGTTTATAGCCATATAAACTAGTTGTTACAATATTAAACACTGCTGCTTGAAGTCTGATGTTCAAACATCTGGTTTATATCTGTTGCCACAGGAAACTTTGTAAACTCCTCATAAACAAGGAAACAGTCCACAACGATTTCATACATTTTTAGTACCAACTGATTCCCAACTTTTGTCTTAACCCGGCTTATGTAGATTTTCTCATTACTTTTTGGCAGTTTACAGCGATGAGGCAGACAGGAAAGGGGGAGAGAGAGAGGGGATATGACATGCAACAAAGCTTCCTGGCCGGGATCAGCAAGTGCTTCATGTGTCTTATTTACCCTGAAGGATGGATAAACATTTTAAAAAGAACATTGTGTTGCAGGCGGCAGTAATCTTAATGGTGTGCCATTTTAAGAACAGTCTAGCACAAACATCTGCTTCTCCTTTACATACATTTTTGTTAACCCAGTGCTGGTCACCTCTTCTCCTCAGGAGCTTTCCTCCTCCTGTACGTGCTGCTGATGCTGGTTGTGGGCATTCCCTTGTTCTTCCTGGAGCTGGCAGCTGGTCAGGCCATCCGACAGGGCAGCATCGGAGTGTGGAAGTACATCTCCCCCCGGCTGGCAGGGATCGGTTACTCCAGCTGTGTGGTGAGATACTGATTATTAAATGACTTCTAATACAGATTTAGGATTGTGCAGCATGTGAGGATGAACATATTTCACGTGTCATTTTCTGTCGTACATTTCTGCTTCAGTCAGTAATTTCCTCTTGTGTCACTCTCTCTTTGCAAATGTCTCTTATCTACTGATTATCAGCTTTTGTGCACCTTCATTTGACTGTAAATTGTATTTGTTCAGGTAATATAATTTCCTTACATACCTAATCATCTTGTTCTCAAATGTCCTCAGGTGTGTTTCTTCGTGGCACTCTACTACAATGTGATCCTTGCATGGAGTCTTTTCTATCTTGGGAACTCGTTCCAGCACCCTTTGCCTTGGGAACAGTGTCCAGAACAGGGGAATGTAACAGGTAAACACACAGCATTAAGGTTTAAAACTCAGAAGACATGAGAAGCTAATAAATGTCATGTATGAGCTAGTATGTGTCACAGATAAGACTAGTATCTAATCATCTTTTTTTCCTCTCTTTACCCTAGTAAAAGAATGTGAGATGAGCTCCCCCACATCGTATTTCTGGTACCGCAAAGCTCTGGATATCACAGACTCAATCGATGAGACGGGCTCTTTCAACACTTACATGGTCTGCTGTCTGCTGGCGGCCTGGACCATCGTGTGCCTGGGAATGTTTAAGGGAATCAAGTCCTCAGTCAAGGTAACTGTGGTCTGTTGTGACTCCTGTACTGCGCAGTGTTGATTTGACTATCAAGTAAGCTGTGGTGTTATAAAGATGTGCTACTTATTTCTTACATTTAACAGCTCTCAGGTGTTTCAGTAGAGTTGTGATAATCAGGAGCTTTAAAGGAGACCTATGATGCTCATTTTCCAGTTGATATGACTACTGTTTTGGGTTTCTACTAGAACATGCTGACTTGTTTTAATGTTCACAAAACACATTTTTCACCCTCTGTCTGAAACGATCCGTGTCAGCGTCTCCCTCCTGGAAAAAGCAATATAGTATAGTTGTGACATCACAACCGTACAGACCTTTCTGAATAAGGGCTGTGTGCATTCCCCTGAGGATGTTTTGATAAAGACATTACGACTTCAAACATCACAGTTTTAAAGTCTGTTTATCTGCAATATGAAGTTGGGTGGTTCATATTTGCAGGACAGTCTTGTGCATGCATTTGAAGTGATGGTGGGAAGAAGAAGCATGTTTAATTGTTTTATTACTAAACACAATGTTAATTTTTGAAACTTACTGGTAATCAGTTCATTTGTTTACTTCCGAACGGAAAAAGACTGTCATAATGCCATAAGTATATCCTGTACTACATTGTTTGGGCTTTCTCAGTTTGGTCAAATCCCAGTCATGTGTTGGGATTAGATTTCAGGGTTATTGTGGGTGATGGAATCGCTGGAATTTCTGGCTTTGTTGTTGACCCACTTCAAATGGCAAAATCCCCATTATGTGTTAACCCTTGTGCATCAATATGGACATGTTTAGCTCTTGGAATTTCAATCCCAGCTCCGATGATAATGATAATAACAACAACAACAACAACAGTGTAGCCAAAAACCAGACACTCAGAGCCTTAAGGACAAAAATGACCACAGTGAAACCCATTTAAACTATAATTTGTGACCCCATGACCATTGGAGCATAAGATTCGATGACAATGCAGTTATTTTTGTAGGGCAAATGGCTTATTGTAGCAGCAGAATTCAACAGGGACTTACTGGAAGACAGTTTATATAAGCATATGGCAAGAACCTCAGAAACTTAAGGAAAAAGAGTCTGTTGGAGCACAGCTTTCTAACAAAAATAAGTCATAAATGCATTTACTGTTGACCTAAGCGATGGTTATAGTTTGCTACAGACATCTCAATTGCACTCTGTGAAAGAAGAGGCCAGTGATTGAAAAACATATGTAGAAGATATTTCTGGTGTTTGTTAAAAAAAAATGCCATTGAAGAGGAATTCTAAATGTGAAGGACTTAAACTGATTTTATCGTGAGGAATGCGTGTCATACTAAGTCGTGAGTGTGTGATCGTATTTTATGTTCTATTTTTCTGTTTCATTTTTTATGTCTAATTGTTGACTTTAAAGTTTTGCCTTTTGTTTGAATTGTTATTAGGCTTATTAATATTAAAAAAGATATATTTAATATAATGCAATATGTCCTGATGTATGTATGAGTAACTGGCTAACCCTATAAAATCAATGAACATATGATTAAATTACAGTAGTGGTTTTTAACCCAAAGTGCCAGTGTGAACAGGACTCACTTGTTAATGTAATCCTTTGTTCTCACGTCCTAGGTGATGTATTTCTCCTCCATCTTTCCCTACGTGGTGCTTTTCTGCTTCCTTGTCCGAGGACTCATGCTGGATGGGGCTTCAGAGGGAATCGCCTACATGTTCTACCCTAAGGTATCCACAGATAAAATGTCTGTAGAAGTGTAGAAAAGAGAGGCAGATTTTAATATTTTCCTGACCTGTTGTTCCCTTTTGTATATTTTTCCAGCTGGAAATTTGGGGAAACATTCAGGTATGGCGGCAGGCAGCCACACAGGTCTTCTTTGCCTTAGGTCTTGGCTTTGGGTCCATTATCGCCTACTCCTCCTACAATCCCAAGAACAACAACTGCCACCGTGATGCCTTCACTGTCTCCACGATCAACTTCCTCACGTCTGTGCTGGCCACGCTGGTGGTGTTTGCTGTGCTCGGCTTCCGCGCCAAAAACAAGGTCATGGAATGTGTAGTCAGGTGTGTTACATGAAACAAAAAGACCCCAACATGATGACTTAAACAGTCACTAATGCATAAATATATATTAGTCGCCTCACAAGGGTACAGACTGTGGCACATCTTCTGTACAGCTGTATGTTTGCCATGACCAGCATCTGACATGTCATTGTTTTTGTTTTTTTATAAATCAGGACAGTTACCAAAGTTTCTTTATGCATTGCACAACATGTTTGTATGCATCTGAAGTGTTTACAGAATTTGATATATCTAGTTGCATAAACTGTATGTTTACAGTTGTGTTTTGTCTTTTTCTTTTCATAGAAACGTAATGGGGCTATCAGAGCAGGTTGACAGTGGTTCTGTGGGAACAAACCTGATGCCAGGCTTTAACCTTTCTGATCCTAGCTCTGTGGCTCTGGAGGAGTACAAGGCCTGGTTTGAACAGTTTGGTAATGTGGTCCCAGGCAATTTAACAGACTGTGACCTGGAAAAAGAGATGCAACAGGTAAATAACCAGAAAATTCAATAAGCTTGTTTTGTGAGCTGGTCATGGAGGCTAAAACTGGCCCTCTCGTATGTTTTCAGGGTGTGGAGGGCACAGGCCTCGCTTTCATTGCCTTCACGGAGGCCATGTCACTCCTACCTGGCAGCCCCTTCTGGTCAGCACTCTTCTTCCTCATGCTGCTAAACTTAGGACTCAGCACCATGTTTGGCACGATGGAAGGCATCCTCGCCCCACTCACCGACCGCTTCAAAACTCTGGCCAACAACAAGACCAAACTCACAAGTAAACACCTTTTTTACCTCAGCTATTAAAAATTAACTATGTTTTATCGCTCAGGTACGATTCAAGTTTTGATTTGCTAGGGGTTCTCGCTTCGAATGAAACAGGCATGTAACATAGGTCTAGTTTTCAGACATTTTAAAGCTGAATATTACATCTTTTAAATACTCATTTTGCCCCGACAGTTACAGCAAGTCAGGCCTGTGTCTGGTCACGCGTTATGGAGCCGAGACTAAACAGTATTTCCTGCTAACTTGACAATTTATCAGCTGATTTTACTGACACCTTCAAGCAGACAGCGAGTCCTTTTTACCCTAGGAAGTTAGGATAAATAATAAGGATGAACCAAAGTATATGCATTGTGCTTGATTTTGTATGCATTTAAAAAAAAAAAAGTTGTGTTTTACACGAGCATGTTCATGTTGTTGCAGTTTTCAGCTGCATCATTGGCTTTATAATTGGGCTGCTCTTCACCCAGCGATGTGGGAACTACTTTGTGACAATGTTCGATGATTACTCTGCCACGCTGCCCCTCATCATTGTGGTGGTTTTTGAGACCTTCAGTGTGTCTTGGCTATATGGAGCTGATAGGTGAGGTCTATTTTCAGACTACTTTAGCTGTTCAAAGTTTAAATTGCATCATTTCTGAGTCTTGTCTGGGTTTTTATGTAATTCCTGAAAGTTTCCCTCTCTGTGTTTTTGAAGGTTCCTTGATGACATTGAGGCAATGCTGGGCTGGCGTCCCCATGTGATTTACAAGTACCTATGGAAATACATCTGCCTGCTTGCTATGCTGGGGCTGCTGGGCGCCACCATAATTCGCATGTTCATCAAACGCCCCACCTATATGGCATGGAACCACGAGAAGGTATGAAGAGTTGTATTAAAAAGAACAAATTGACCCTAAACACTGCAAAAAAAACTGTTATTTGGGATGGGATTTTGCATTAGTGCATTTATGGTTTTGTTTGTGTCTGAAAACAAGTGTCTCAGCTATCCAAAGCATCAAAAGGTTTAGGGAGCGCAGCCACAAGACAGGTTGCGTATTGAGTAAGGCAAACAGCGGTGGCTTTAATCCGCCCTTGAAAAACTAACTTAAGTCCTTGAGTGATTAATTGTATTTCTTCTTCTTCAGGCGACCGAGGAGTACCTGGAGTACCCGGGCTGGGCTCTGGCTGTTTTGGCATTACTGATCATATTTGCTATGATGCCTGTCCCAGTGGCCTTCATCCACGCTGTTTTGCAGGACAGGACAAAGCAAAGAGCCCGAGACTCGGAGGCTGGTCAGTACAGCATTGTTAGCACTGATGACAAGTGTGAAACTCCCATGACTGACATGTCAGAACTGGACCAGAGGAACGGGACTGATGCTTCCTTTTCTTAAGCACCGGACCTGATGTTACACAGTGGGCAGTGACCTGCAACATGCAGTCAAAATATCAGTGGGCCATTTTTAAGGACGTTAAATTATCTCACAGCTTTTAGCACAGAAAGCGGTTTTAAAGTGGTACAAAAGAGTCCTTTCTTTATTATTTAAAACCTTTTTCCAACTTTATTTAAACTTAAATGATTTCCAAAGTATACTATACAGTAATACTACTGCTCCAACAAGTGCAAAAGTTTTTTACAAGTGTTGAATATGAAAGATGTGGAACAAATAACTTATTGCTGTGCAGTAAAAGGTGGTAAAATTTTAATTAAGTGATTGTTACAGAGTTCTTGTCCAAATGAGCAAACATAAGTTTTGTTTTCAGAATAAGCCATAAACAGGTTTTCCTGGTCTACAAGTAGGGGTTGCAAAGGAGTCGAAAATTTCTGGTAAATTTCCAGAAAGTTTCCATGGGAAGTTAAGCTGGAGAATTTTGAAAAAAACATGACATTTCAACATATTTATTTTTTTCTGAAGTTTTCATTATTTTATTGAACAATAATTTAATTGAAAAACAAAAACATGGAATCTCAACAGGAATTTTGCAACCCTATCTACAAGTAGTCTATTTATCTGAAATATCCCACATTTTCCACCTTTAGAAAGTCACTCTTGTGTGAGATGTGCCTCATTATTTTAAGAATCCGAAAAGTACATGCCACTATGACATTGAAATGTCAGTTTTTTTAAACCAGCAACCTTTGACTCCTCTCTTTGTTGAGGACAGGATGTGATCTCAAGCCTCTTTTCTAACTTTGTAAACCTTTTTATAAACATTTTACAGCAAAGTGAATGTGACACGTGAAAAAAGTTTTAGGCTGGGCTTAAGATTGTGAGTTCTGATTTGAGTAGGAGTTATGACAAAAAAGCTGAGCCTGAAGTACAACAGGAAAATACCAGCATCACCATATCTTTGTGTTCAGGCAACAACATGTCCTGTTCATGTTGCACTACACAGATACGGAGTGTCAGATGCTGCACCTGTAGTGAGACTGTTACATCAGAAAAGGGTTCAATCAGTCATGTCGAACAGTATTAGGGCTGTCACAACCATGAATTTTTGTTCATACAAATAATTGTGATGAACAATTTGATTCTCTTTTTCTGTTGGTTGGCATTGCAGCTAGAACTGAATTCATATTGTTCATTTTAATGGCTACTCATTCAAGAGATGTGATTGTTGACAAAATAGTGTCAGATAATATCCAGATAGTTTGCGTCTCTCACTGTTGCACAGATTTATTTCATGTGACGAACTGCAGCACTTATTTAACTGTACATTTATTATAACTAGACAACTTTACTGCTAATTTCTTCTCTGCTCTGAGCACATCCGGCTTCACTCTCTCGCCGTGTGTCTGTCCAGACATTTTCCTGTGAATTATCTGATTAGAAATGCTGGATATCATGTGACAACTCCAGCACAACTTTCTCCAGAGCTGTCAAACAATTAGCTTATTGACTCATTTTTAGTCAATCGACTCATTTAGTCAATCGACAGAAAAATAGTTGCAAAATGTTAAATATTTTGTGCAAAATTATCTGAAAATGCTGTTTGCAGCCTATCAAATATGGAGATTTCCTGCTTTTCTCTTTTATATCTTATTTAACTGAATATTTCTGGATCTTTTGAGTTTTGGGAAACTATGATGGACGTTTTTTTTTTAATACTATTTTCTGACAGTTTATAGACCAAAAGATGAATCTAAAAAATGACCATCAAATTAATAAATAATAAAATAATCATTAGTTGGAGCACTCTCCACTATAAATCAAAAGACAGGTCTCTGTCATCATGTCTTTGTAAGCTGTCTATTGGTTGCCCCATTTGTAACATTGGCTTTCAATTCCCTTGATTGCGGAATCTAATGATTATGCAAAATAATTGCCATCAGATGATTAATAGTGGCAACAGTCCTATACAGTATTAATGCTATTCACTACACTGAAGTTAACTAACAGTGTTTACAGCTTAATAAACACCCTGTCACTATTTTTGGGTTTACAGTTTAATATTATTCTGTATGTTTGCAGGAGCACGCTGCATTTCATTCTACATATACATGTTTAGGTATCAAAGCATTCGTTTTTCGATTTATTTTAAAATCAGCGTTTTCTTTTCGTTTGTGAAAAATGTTAAGTCAGACTCTGAACGTGCAGGTTTCTTTCTTCCTTCTGTCATGTCGACTTTTTCAGACGTTGACAACAAGAAATGTGTATTTGCTGGTAAAAGTGTGCTAAAAGATTTTTAAGGTTAATTCCTATTTTCATTGTAAATATGTAAATGGTACATATAGAAACTATAGAACAAATATGTGAGTTTTTGTGTCTTTTATTTTTAAATTTAAAATTTGCATGCGTTTTTTTTTTTCCTTCAGTTCAGGTTTAGGAGGAAACTAGTTGCATCTTTGAATAAACAGGTGAGACGAAGCCACTGACCAGACAAAGTACTCCTTTACTTCAGAGTCAAATGCAGTATATGATGTAATTAATGTTTTTAGTTTGTACATTATAATTTTTTAAAAACTTAATTACTTGGTCATCATTGTCTTCATGGCAACGTTTAAAAGTTGTAGTTTGTTTCACATTTTCAGCAGGTTATTATGACAATGAACGGACCTGATGCTGTTGTATGTATAAAGTAAGTGCCTTCAGATTTCATTCAGCTGAGAGAACAAAATTTTAAAGGCATTCCAACATGTATAGGTTTAAAAAGACCTTTCTTTGACAGGTTCACTTTTTAATTGTGTATGTAGTTTGTAAGTCTGTATAAAATGAAATTTTTGAGAAAATGTAATATAATGCCACTGCTATGTAATATATTTTTGCCATTTTATTAAAAGTTTTCTTTCAGCCCAACACTATAATGAAACAATCTTTGCTGTTTGACATGTAGCAAGAAACTGAACTAGTCCCTCGGATCGTGATGTTTTCTTTATTTTCTTTATGTAGTAGAGGCTTGCTGTGTATTAACTTGTACAGTTTTGAAAACACAGTGCATACATTTTTCAAGTAATTTATTATAGGGCCTCACCACTGAAACATTTGGTGGATACACTAACTGAGGATGAAACACTTCAGGTAAAAACATTGTTTTTTCTGAATTTATTTTAATTTTAGGCTATTTTGCTTCTATACCGTCTTTTTGTTTTTTTTACTACACTTTGTCTATTTGTGTCTTTTTTTTCCTAAATTCACCAAAAGTTAGCTTAAGATTATACCACTTTTAAATATTTAAATGTAACATTTCGGAAAACTTGCAATACAAAAATAATTGTCTTAATGTAAGTAATCAACTGGGGAAGTGACATATCAAGACTTCTGCCACCTTTGTAATGTGAAGATTTCCTTTCCTATTGGAGAAAAACTGACTATAGCTAGACTTCAGTTTACATCTTGGAGTCTGAATATTTGCAAAACGCAGGTGGCCTGAGACATGATGTTCAAGCTTATTTATACAGTCTATGTGTTCAAGGCTATCAAGATATGTGCTGAGGCAGCTGAAGCTCAGGCTTCGGAAACTGTTGTGACTGTGACACAGTAAACAGTTTGCACATTTCTTTGTTTTTCTTTCATATCTTTCAGTCCTTGAGCAGTTTAAGTGCCCTTGCAAGGCACAGTGTGGGTGTGGGACACACACCGCCCTTACTAAGGAGTGTTTCAAACCTGTCCTGATTATCAAATATCACTGTGAAGGTCACTAACTTGACAATGAAGATCTCTTGTCTTTAGATCTGCATATTGTCCATTAACACTGGAGAATGAAGAGTATAGTGAAGTATAAGTAATTGTGTATTTAAAAGAAAAAGCTACTTGATTAAATATACATTATTATGCTTTGTAGTAACATTTGGCATCCATGAAATTAGTGGATAAATGAATTTCTGAACGTTGCTCAGATAAATTCAGGATCCTGTATTGTTTTAATATGTAAATGAAAAAACGTTTTAATCTAGATAATAGATTATCTTATTGTCTTTTGTGGCATGATAGTTTGACTTCATATCAAATAGGACTCCACTTTCTGTAAGCCAGCTGTATGAGGTTGAAGCAGTACAGTTATGTGTCAGCAGGGAGCTCTGTTGCTCTCATTACATGATGTTACAGTAGCTTCTTTGACCTCTGCAACAACAGTTATTATTAGGTTTACTTCTTTTTATATTGGATGGCTATTTTTTTCTCATCACAACTTTAATTGAATTTTGGAAGATCTCAATAAAGAGTGATATCTCTGGTTTGAAGCGAGCATCTCTGCCCTCTGGTTTAAAACAAAAAATGACTGTTCAAACTACAAATTCAACGTCATAACCTTTTAAAAGCTTACCAAACATTGAGCAGAGCTTGTTAGAGGAAATCCTCTGAATTTATTTTTCCTTTTTGTAAGGCTGCTTTGTGTATCTCAACACGGCACTTGTCTCAGCCGTTTTCAACATGTGTATGCTTGTGTGGAAGAGTACTCACAGGTGTCCCCTTGGAAACATTCGGTCTCCGGGGGCTTCAGTTGTCTTGGATGCAGTCTCACTTCAGTCAGCCAGCGAGGCAGAGAGGACAGGACCAACACCCAGCAAAGAGACACACGACCTCCTCTCTTTGATCTTAGGTAAGCAGATTTTAAAATTCAAAATTTGTAAAACAGTAAGTGTGTGTATGTAAGCATGTACTTTTATAGTGCACGATCAGATTAGGAAACTATGAACAACAAGCTGTACAGTATGGAAAACAACTGCAATGTTGTTTGGACTGTTATTGATTTACATAGCTTCTTATGATGAGCAATTAAACTTTCAGGCCAGCCGTGTTAGCCAAGACAAAGAATGTATACTAAGCTTTCAAATAAGTAAAAACAAAACATTTAGATGAAAATAAAATTAAAATGAATGTTTTTCATTTATTATATTTTTTGCAAGTATCTTTATTTTCATCTGCAGTCGTACCAGTGGATGACCCACATGGCGGGCCTGGCAGCTCTCTGCCTGCTGCTGGTGTTTCCACTGAGCAGCACCCAGATCACCCTGCAGTCTGAGAAGGAGATCCACGCCCATCCGGCCCCGGCAGGAGCACTTCCTCCTCCTCCACCACCACACGTACGGGACCTTCTAGGAACAGAGGAAACCACTCATTTCAATGCGAAGCAAACTTGTAAGTTTAATTCAAAGAAATGTATTTCAGTAGAAACGTCGGTCTGAAACGCCTTAATAAAAAATGATATCACATGTAGATAAGATTCATGTATGAAATGATGGTCTTTGTGCTCAGCAGATGGCCATGCAGACAAAGATAATGCCAAAGTGGGTTTGTTCCTCGCTGCCGCCGTGGGAACCGTCACTCTGATGGCTGCAGTGTACTGTATCTACAACAAGTTCTACACCAAACAACAGTACCTGCACACCCAGCTTAACAGCGACTCAGGTATATTAAGAGTTTTATTGCATTAGAGCATTGCATAGAGCCTCTTTCAGAAAATGCAGCTCTATGGTACCAAATTGAATTTCCAGCAGTTCACCGTTGTAAAAATACACATCTTTTCTACCCTCACCTCAAAGTAACAACGATGAGCAAAGAAACAACATAAAAGGAAGTGATAAAAGGAAGCTCAATATTAAAATACAGACACACCCACAAAGAGAGAACTGGACTCATCAACATCTCATCTTTTTCCTCTCTTGTCTCTTGGGTATCATCTGTTGTAAAGCATCACAGACTGGCTGGTGATTATCAAACATGTGCATGCTGTGTCATGTTTATTGATGTTGTACAAAACGACTTCTTGGAACTGAAGTACTTCCTGCTTGCTGTTTAGAGGAACTAATAAATGCTGTTGTGCTGCATGGTGCAGCTTTACAAACAAAACTAATGTATCCACTCATAGTATTTTGCTAGTGATGCAATTTACCAGCCAGTTTAGCCATGAGAGATTGGATGAATTAGCTGACATGATTCACCTAAGACCGAATTTCGCTATGTTAGCTAGCTTGAAATTTGTCCGTTTTGGCCAAGCCCCCAGGCGGTGAAGTAAATTCAACATTGTGGCCAAACTGTGGAATTACAACTTCTGGGTCTCAAAAATACTTTTTCACATGAATTTATACTGGTGAAGAGATGTCTAAATTTACAGTACAAACACTTAAATACTCCTCACTTAAATCGCAATGCTATAAAAGTTGTAAAGTTTACTCATAGTCTAATCCAGCGTTATTGGCCTGCCTCCGTTCATATTAATGGGCCTAAAACTGACTTAAGTAAATGCTAGAGCACTTGCTCCTAGGGCTGTGCATCTTCACTGGTCTAAAGATTCGATTTAATTACAATTGTCTAGTTCAGGGGTTCTCAACCTGGGGTTCGGGCCCCCCTTGGGGGTCGCCAGAGATCACAGGGGGTGCACGAAACTTTCTCTGCTTTGAGGTTATCAAAACATTTGGTAAAAAAAAACAAAAAAAAAAAAGTGCATCCTAGGTTTAATTGTTGACTCAAAATTGACCATAGGAGTGAATGAGAGCGCGGTTGTCTGTCTCCATGTGTCTGCCTTGTGATAGTCTGGCGACCTGTCCAGGGTGTACCCCGCCTCTCGCCCAATGTCAGCTGGGATCGGCTCCAGCCCCCCACAAGTTTAGATAAGCAGTTAAGGATAATGGATGAATGAATGAATCATAATAACACATGCAATGGAATAATCAGAAATCTGTATAAACCCACTTAGGGACAGATTTTGGTGAATTTTAAAATATTAGGCGATTTTGCTAGTGTGTCTGGGGGGCTTGGCTTGTCTCAGACACAAGTAGGGGGGGCTCCATGGAAAAAAGGTTGGGAACCACTGATCTAGTTCATGATTCGATTCCCGATGTATCACAATGTGTTACATCCTCATTTTTTAAAAATTACAAAACATGGTTACTTTTTCATCAATAATTACTACTGGTCTGATAAATGGGGGTTTACTTTTTATTATTTAAAATCTTTACAAAATGTTTAGCCGACTTTTGGAGTCAAGTTATAACTTCTAGCAACTTTCTACTGCTCTAAGGACATTCCTGATAACTAAAATTTATGTAAACCAAAATAAATAGTATAGGCCTAGCCTACTACCCACATTATCTGTCTGATTATCGATTATGGATGCAGAATCATCCACATCTGGATAGCATCGATTTATACAATTATTTTCAACACCCCTACTTCCTCCAGGACCCATAGATGCAGAAAATCTCAGTAATTTTACACATGGAAATTTAAGTTTTTTGCCTTTCTTTCACCACTGAGCAGCTGTCATAGGAATGAATAGGGCCCGCCTCCAATCCTGAGTCCAGTTCTCTTTTTACAACCCAGAGACTGTAGCTATATAAAGATGGACAGAATGACAGTTTTGCACAAGTAAGGCTGAAACATATCGATCGCCCCCTGCTGGCGGGCTGCAGTATAGGTCATAAACCCCATATTCTCTATGTTAACAGATGGGACATGAGCCAAAATATAACTCAAAGTAGACGTCAAACACATTTTCCCCCAAAATGATTTCTATCATATTAGATAGTTCCCATCATGTTGGTATAAATTTTTCTGATAAGACTGGTTTTAATAAGTTATTTCATGCTATGAAAAAAACAGGCTGTTTTTACTTCTCTGGCTCGAAAAATGACGTCATCAAACAGAAACATGACTGATCATGATTAGGTTTTTTTGCCTCTAAGTGCAACATAACATTGACTTTTTCTCCATCTTGTGAGCTATCTTTACAGGAAGTATATACAAGTTATAAGTCAGGTTTCTTGTATATCTGTCCACAGATTTAAACACTGACCCAATGGACTCTCCTCCTGTGTTTTTCCACGCCTCTGCTAACTCCAGTGCGGCAGATGTGCGAAGGGCTGGTTATGGCTCGCTCTCAGACTCTCCATCCATCATCTCTGTGCCACCCACCCTGTCCCCTCCTCCCTCTGCCATGCCTTTCCCTCCCCGCTTCCTCTCCTCTCAGTCTCTGCGAACTATATCAGCCAGGGATCTGGAGAAGGGCTGCATTTGAATGCTTAGTTAGCAGTGTGAGATTTCTGGATGCCAGTAAAGAGGAAGTAGTTGTTACTTAAATGTGCACATTGTTTTCCAATAACTTGTAATTTTTGCTGGCAAATGCTTTTGCACCACAACCCTTCCCCATCAAGGTTTTTAAACAGTAGGAAAATGCAGAAGAAGGGAGTTTTCAGCAACATTTGGTGGTGGAAGTTATCCACCTGCTGCAATTGCCAACTCTGTAAATTACCATTGTCAATGATGGACCTCCCGATCTGTCACCCTTTCACTGCTCATAACCACCACCAAATCTACACCCAGCATTTGCCTGTGCATCACAACTGTATGTATGAACTATCATGTGTGCCACACATTTCCACAGCTACAATAAACTAGATCTTTCCTGCACCTTAGCCAACACCACCCATCCTTTCAGTAGTCATCCAGTACGGTGTCAGAAAAAATAAACTGTCCAGATATGAAAGAAATGTCTTCTTGGTAATTTATACTATTTATGGTCAGCAATTACACCCCCATAGTTACATACAAATTAGACTGAAAAAGTAATTTGTAACTAACAATAACAGTGGCTCCATGCTTTTCAAGCATCCTATGACCGTGACTCTGAAACTGAGGCAGCTAAATGGAATCAAGCCATCATTCATTTTATTTACACCTGTGTATTTATTGTAACATGTCAGGATGTCCTCAGTTAAAAAGACTTATTGCCTGTTTCTTATGTGGACCTTTATCCCAGACTCAGCGACACTATAAGACTTGCAAAAGGACTTTAAATTAACTTGTGCACCACTTTCCATTTAAAAAGAACTAAACTGGCCCTAAATGTTACAAATGCAGTCACAATTTGATCACATTGGTTGATGACACACACCCACACACTTATAAATTCATTTTTTTTCTTTTATACTATCTAACAGAAGGCTCATCATTAATATCCAGTAAATATAAAATTACCTTTTGCTCAGTTTAAATCCTTTTGGCCATTTCAGTACATTGAACATTGAACTACAGATTAGTATATGTAAAAGAAACTATATATTTTGTAATTTAGCTTCATAAGTCACATAACCGTTGTGACACACATTCAGTGGAGTCCAGCACAAATTCAAGGCTATCTGCAACCTTTGCCACATCCAGACTGCATCCAGACAACTGCTATGGCCAGGTATTGTGCAGTTTTCATATGAAAAGGGTCGTAGTAATAATTGCATGAGGCACAGGGCGCATAACCACAAAATTTGGAAATTGTCCTTTTCTAATCCACATTGTCCTTTATCTTTTATTTATAATCTGTAGCTCTTTTTCCCCTCATGTCATCAGAGCTCAAATAAATCCCAGCGTCCTTGTAGCGCCTTGCCCCTCCCCTGTTCCAAATACCTGGGAACTGTAATAATATGCTTCGATCGGACAGTGTTTACTCCAACTCTCCATTCAAGGCTTGTCCAAGAATAGCCGCTGCTTGAATAGTCAGTACTTAAAACGCTCGGCTGCGAGGAAGGAAGTGACATGCTACCTTCCACTCACTACACACACTTGGGGAGATTAGCGCGCAGGCAGCAGTAATCTGGTTTCAGGACCACGGCCAGAGACATCGCTTGGCCACGAATCCTGTCGAAAGTTGCCTCCAGCACGCTGCAAAGCTTTTTCGGCACACCAAAGAGTGTCAAGAAGTTCATTTGGACGTTAAGGACTCTGACAAAGTGGGGATGACCATGTTTGTTCGGTTCATTTTATACAAAGGCAGTTGAAGCAGATTAAATCTGTGTCGCCCACTATAGATATATACTATAGAAACTGCGGGTTAATGAGTGTGGTGATCAAGTAAAATCAAGGTTTTTTTTTTTTTAAATGTGTGAGTGAGAAACACGGGGCGGAGGGAGTAGAGGAGACGGCTGTGCGCTCAATCGGGAGCGCGCAAAGACTGCACATTGGTCGGATCCTGGAGCCGTAAGGATGGAGATCCGGCCGGACAGGTTTAAGGTCGTGGCTGCCAAGACTCTCGGGAAAATATACGGGTATGTACACACTCTCTGGGTCAAATTAAAACCAGAACATGTTGAAAATCTGCATGCGTAAATGCCCTGTCATGTAAAAAGAAAAAAGAAAAGAAAGTTTATGATTGCAATTTATTCCGGCTACTATACAGATTATACATGCTAACAGATTATTTTATTATACGCATTTGTTTTAAAAGAGTAGCAAACTGTTCCTTAGAAGATCAATATCTCCAGAGGCCTGGATTAGTGTCGGTTTGGATGACCTGGCACAACATCTGTCCCTCTATAGGCTACTGAATCTGTCATATAAACTGCCATGCATAATTTATCACTTTATAAACAGCAACATTCTTGCAGTAAAAAAAAGTAAAAACAAAATCTTTTTGGACACACACATGGCATAAAAATCTAAATAGTAATCAACCAAAGTCTTTTCATTCTTTGCTTCGGAGGAACAAATGAACAGAATTAGATATCATATTGGGCCAAAAGCTGTTTCATCAGTGTAAGATGAAGCGTTGGATCGATAGCTGGATTCATTTCTTCCACTGCACTGCTGTCACACTGTTTAACTACGGAAGCCTTGTTACGGTTTTATATGGAGGTTAATCTGGTAATGAGTTAAGTTTCTACCCTACATACAGTATGATTGATAATCTATTCTTCCAAACTGACTGGGAGTGTTTGTAACATGTGTTTTGTGTAAAACAGGTCCCTGCGGCCTGTTACTCTGTCTCATAACGGGACAGTATAGGCTTAAAAGGACCTTCAGTGACCATACCTTTCTAGTAAAGTGTCAACTTTTTCAAAACAGAGCAGCAGAATGTGTGATGATGTACTGGGGTCGTGGATCGAGGAAATCATTTTTGACATCATGTGGCATTTCACACCCACAAGACACAGAATAAAGAATTCAAGTGTGACTTTTACAGAACTTGCAACCAGTCCATTTAGCAATTAGCTGCAAAAAAGTGTGGGGTAGTGTGGAGTCTGGCCGGTGATGGATATCTGATAACTCCCCTTTCTTCCTCTCGGGATTTGATGTAGCGCGTCTAAACACTTAAATCCTCTCCTGAAATAGCCTCTGCTCGTCCAAGCTGTCGGCCCACGTAAATCCCTGCAGGCCGTACACCTTGGACACCTCTCTCTTTCTCTCTCTCTCCCCCTAAGAAGCTCGTCGTGGTGTCCCTCCCCCTCTCAGGGCACTTCGCAGCCAGGATTACAGGCCACTCGACCCACGGCAGGGGCCGCCCGCAGCCTATAAGCTTTCATTTCCGCGGAGCGCACGTGCTCTCAGGTGCTCCCTCGGTGCCGTGCGTAAAGCGCACCGGGCCGTTTATTGGTACTGCTTTCTGCACGCAACATGCTTAACGTATGCACACAGAGAAAGACTGACATCTATTTTTTTCCCCTCTCCTTTATTTTGTGAGCTGTTTCCGCTGAAAAGCAAAGAGGCTCTATTTTTGTCTGCTCACTCCATCAATCAAACTTTATTTTTAGCACAAGTCTTACATCAAATGCAACTCCAAGTGCTAAACATGAAAAGTCTTCAGTCGTGGAGCTTTTAGTTTATTCTAATGAACTCTGTTCTGCTATTTTTAACCTAGGCCTATATAACTGTGCCCTATTCTACACTTTTAAAAAGTTGTTTTCCAGAAATATACTGTATTAATTTACAGATTTTTTTCAGATCTTTTTCGTTTTTCTACATTAAATTCAAATCCCCGAAAAAAAGTTCTGATTTTACAGTATTTTGCAATTGCTTAATGGTCTTCAATGTTAAATTACAACTTTCTGTTGTTGTTGGGGTTTTTTTACAGTATAACTTTAAATTGAATGTAAAAAATGTAAAAAGAAATCTTAAAAAAAACAGTGAACATTTGTCAAATTCTTACGTAATATTAAAATAAAGAAAACTTTAGTTATTCCACATATATATTTCTTATACACACACAATATTTACTGTATATTAAATATATACAGTATATATACTGTATATATATATATATATATATATATATATATATATATATATATATATATATATATATATAATGCCCATCCAACTTTTATAATCCCAAGGTGTCCAACCAGCAGTGCAAAAGGTAAAAATATTCAATTTACTATAATGTTTAGACTGGGACAAATAGCCAAATTTTCACATTTTAGAACGTTAAAAGCATGAGACTGTTTGGATATTTTTCGCATAAAATGACTCATACTATAATTTATTAATTTAGTTTTATCAACAAATCATCATCACTGTTTGGATATTTTTCGCATAAAATGACTTATACTATCATTTATTAATTTATGTTTATCAACAAATCATCATCATCATCATCATCATCATCATCATTCTCAATCTAATCTAGATATTTGTGAATAAATGTGCTCTGGACTTCTCATTCCTGAAACTTTTACCTGGATGAATTGGCCTCAGAATAACTTAAATATGTAAAATATATATTTTCTTTACTTTTTACAGCAGTTCTTCAATGTATTTCACTAATGCAAATGATCCAAAGTGTACGATTGCTGTGTGACTGCAGTGCCTGTAACACTCCAAAGTTAATATTCAAACAGATGAAGTCCAGTAGATTCGTCGTAGTAGTGTCATGATGAGCATTTCAAACAATCTACCCCAGTTATTTGACTCTCTCATCCAATCAATGATTGAAAGCTGTTGACTCAACTGTGAATCAAGCTGCTGAACTGCCCTGACATTTGTCCTTGAGGTATGAATTAAGGGATTACCTCAGAGAGAGAACATGGAATACTCACTTAGCAGAATTAGAGGTCATGTGAATTCAGCTTTTTGTATATGCCATCTCAAAACTGAGCACATTTCTTGTTGGGGTTGAATTGGATCACAAAGCGCTCAGACGTTTCCTCATTCTGAGATAAATGCAATGAAGAGAACGCCAGCTAGCTTGTGAGGATTACAACGGATTTTCTTTAACTCGGGGTCAGTCATGAAAAGTCACTGCAGCAGACGCTAGAAAAAAATGTGAAATGCAGGCATGTATATTTTGCATTTGTCTTTCCGAATGAAAACTTAATGTGGACATCCTCTGGATACTGGGAAATAAATTGGTGTTGAAGAAGAAGGAAATGTTGCGAATTGTGTGAGAGACTGCGCGTGAGTCAGGGGAGTTGACGATAAAAGGCAGGGTTAAAGATGAAGAGGAGACAGGAAGAATGAAAACAGAAGCCCGCCCAGACAAAAATAGTCCAAGAGAGCCAGGGATATTAATAATTCAAGAGTGAGAATCATTAATACTTGATCAGTGTCGGAGACTGTTAGAACCCCTGCTTACAGTAGAACTAATAAAGCATGTATGTTTTATAATTGTGGAGCTGTTATTTCCCAGCCTGCTTACAGTTTAGATATATTAGGTCTGAAAAGGCTTGTTGGCAAGAACACAAAGTCTTTTTGCCATTCAATATTTTAGTATCCATGTCATTTTAAAGTCTCCACGGGAAGTGCATCTTCTGCTCCAATAATGGCCGTATAAAGATCAGCTGGTGCTTTTCTTTCCCTGGTATTGTTCTCGTCCCTGGTGACTTGACAGAGCAGGAACATTCTGGTTTAGGACCGGTTTTGATTTCTGACACAAATGCATTACTTGAAGCCTGACAAGACGGATTATCGTATGATCTTGTGATATCGCAAGAATCCATCTGCCGTACAGTGGCTTGTTTCTTTAAGCCATCCTGTGTCTCTGCACCATCATTGCAGCCAGGGAATGACTGTTACGGCACTATATCGACACTTTCTACCTATATATAGTATAGTTGTGATATCACAACCCCAGAGAAGTCCTGACGGCTCATTTAAAGGCACAGTTTCTGAATACAGACTTTGTGCATTTCTCAGTGGATTGAGCATTTTGATACTTTCAGACCTGCTTTTCTAATAAAAAAGACATGGAAATGTAACTTTTAACGATATGGGACCTTTAAAATTAGCAGAGAAGTGTGCTAGTTTACTGTAAACTACAATGAAGCTGTTAAGCTATGCACAATGCATGCTATGAAAATATTGTATTTACATGACATGGTTCACAACAGATCCAGGACTTTTCACATTATTTAGCAAGTTGTCTGATCAATTTAAGACTGCTTTTTCAACAGCTCTGTGGAGGCACACACACACACACACACACACACACACAATTAATAAGACGTCCAAACATGGCGGCCCATTCAAACCAATACAAGCTGCATACTTTTATATATACCTACGTATATATATACCTATGTAAAGTTATATATAACTTAACTTATATAAAACTTCCTATTTCTTTGGAAAAAAAACCCCAATATAGAATAGAGAAATGACTCTCAGTACATGTTATTCATAGTTTTACTGTAATATTGTCAGTGTTATTTTGTCTTTGTGAAGGGGTCTCTTTGCGGTGTCACTTTTGACCTTTATGTCAAATTGGCAGTCAGCACAGCATTACACCTACTGCACGGATAACATTGTTTAATTTTTAGTGTGTTGTTCCACAAAGAACATTTAAATATTTGTCAGTTTCCATATGTTCATATGATTTCAATCATATGCTGCGCCATAGTGGCTCAGTGGATTAAGAATCATAATTCACCTAAATGTGGTTCAGTTCTAGCTCAGGATCCCAGTCCAATCTTCTGTCCTGTACAACGAGATGCAAAACAAAGTAGTCTATAAAATACACTCCCATCCCCCAACCCAAGCATTATTCATGCCCTGCACTGTTGGGTGTTGTGTTTTGGCTAAAAGCTGCAGGGCTGAGTGGACTGTACACATCACTAGACATTGGTTGTAAATTACATTTCCCAGATAAAGGCAATAGCGGTATTTGCTTTTTATTTTAACACACAGGTATGAAAACCTAAGTACCATGTCTGATAAATAAAGCTGTGATATAACAGGGGCTCTGTGCTCCATCATCTGGACCTGCAGTGCTCGAGTCTGAACTCAGCATTGCACGTCATGTTTTATAGATGATCCGCTGAGTTTAGATACATATTTGATGCCTGTTAGACTGCAGGCTGGCAGAGGTCATGGTTTCCCAGGGTTTCACAGCAAGCCATATGAACATGGGTTATAGAAAGGAGCAGAAACAGAGTAGAGTGGTTAGGAGAAGAGAAGCATGGAGTTCTTTACTCTCATTGTATTCCTTACTGACAGTTATGTCAGGAAATAAATGCCTGCAATAAAGAAATACCCAGTATATTACCACCTTGAGATGATAAAATAAGTGTCAGTGATGACAGCAAGCTCCAGTGTAGATAGGCTGACAGATAACTGTGCTGACTGTCTCTTGTTAAGAGTTTCCTGTCGAATTGACAGCCAGTAAGATTGTCTGAACATCTTTTATCAAGCCAAGCTGTCAGTCTACAAGCCCTTCAGAACAGGATCTGTTTTCACTGCGGCAGCCAGAGTTTGGAAACCCGCTGCTGGCTCACAGACTGTTCCTAAAGACAATCCAAAGTACAGTAATCTAAATGTGAAGTATTGTTCTTTTTTCAGGGCTTAATAACTGTTACACTCAAAGAGCTATTTCCTGGCACTTGAAACGTTTTATGAATTACTGTTAAGGTGAAATGAATCAGCAAACAGTACACTGACGACAATACATTTTCCACTTACTCCCTTTTGGATTTTCCAAATTCTTCTTTACAGAGCTCTTGAGAAGAAACAGGAAAATGGCGAGACCATTGAGCTGTCGGCGGAGGGCCGTCCTGAGCTGTTGGAGGAGAAGGAGATGCCCGTGGTGGACTGCACGTGCTTTGGACTGCCCAGGCGCTACATCATCGCCATCCTCTCTGGCATCGGCTTCTGCATTTCCTTTGGGATCCGATGTAACTTGGGCGTGGCCATCGTCAGCATGGTCAACAGCCACACCATCTTCAGAGACAACAAGGAGGT
Source organism: Centropristis striata (assembly GCF_030273125.1). Lineage (NCBI taxonomy): Eukaryota > Metazoa > Chordata > Actinopteri > Perciformes > Serranidae > Centropristis > Centropristis striata. Next base: position 10,758,500 of record NC_081537.1, read on the forward strand.
CATAGTGGTGAGTGGAAGTCCACAACAGCATATTATTGTGCTTCTGTATATTTAGTATGAAATAAGTGAAAGGTGAACACACTTGTATGTTGATTCCTCTGACTTTTTCAAAAATGTTTAGTTTGAGATCGGTGACTTAATTCAAATGAAGGGAAATGTTAATTCTACAGTATACCATGTAGTGTTAGACAATGGTGCACTTCCAAATTTGCATCTCACAGATCCATATAGAAATGTTTTTCAAAGATAACAGTCTCAACACTTCATTATTCTTTATATAAATCTTTGTCGGTGGTGAAAAGTGAAACAAAGTACTGGGTCTATGGGGGTTTAACTGACATGTGGCTCTCTCTTACATTCATAATGCTGTATGTTTGCATAGTGTGCAACTAAGAGAGAGAAAGCAGTAAAAAAACCTTTCGTTGTCACTGCTTTGGCACATATTTCAGCACCATGGACAGAGAGCAAAGGTCTAAATTACCATAAATCATTAAACTTGACGGAAAATGAAGAAGTGCTTTGAATTAGATGCTAATTTCCAATAGGTAACCAGAAGGTGTTTGACTATGCTGACTTTCTGACTCACATTCCTCCACTGAAGAGGGAGATATCTGTGCACTTCAAACATATGCCGGGCAAGCCGGGCAGGCTTCAAAAAGCCAATCAAAAGCCAAAAAAGGAACCTAAAACCTCCAGCACATAGAGAAAATAATAAACTGCAACATCATAGTAGATATTATTGTATGTTTCACCACCACTTACTTACTTATAAAATAATAGTGTAAAGAGTAGTTTTGAATACTTTAAAACGTGTCTGGAGGGGGAGTTCAATTCAAACTGATAAACTTTAGTTTTTTGTAAATATACACTTCCTTTTTACATTTTACACATCTTTCCAACTTATTTAAAACTGGGATCACTTGCTTACTTCTAACTTTTAGCTATGTTATACCGTATTACGTGATAGCCATTACCAATACGGAATTCTGTCACAAACATTCACACATTCAAACACTAAAAACGTCAAATTTTAATACTTGAGTACAAATTATCCAGATTAAGTCTTTTTTCCCCCCTTAACCTTAATTCCTGTTGACAGCTATGATTGTGTCATCTTAGAGTCTGTCAGTCATCGTTATAGTTATCAGAGTAAAAGGTTTGACAGAGCAAAGTGGTATGAAGGCATATTGATAAGTCAGTGGTCGATCATTCGCCCTGGAGGACCAGTAATCAATCAGTTCTCTTGTTTTGATTCTTATTTCTTCAACTGTTCTGTTGTGGTGGATACATATGACCTCAGTATATTTTAGACATGTGTAGATTGTTAATGTTTTTGTCTCCATTTGTGGCCCAACAGAAAGCTCAGTTTGACTGGGATCCAGAAACCGTGGGAATGATCCATGGATCCTTCTTCTGGGGGTACATAGTCACCCAGATCCCAGGAGGGTTCATCTGTCAAAAGTTTGCAGCAAACAGGTCTGTTAATACACTATTTATGGTATACAAGGCATAGCTGTACATTCTTTAATGCATACTGAATGTCTCTTCCTGTCTCTACTCTTTCCTCTTCCAGAGTTTTTGGCTTTGCTATAGTGGCCACGTCTTTCCTGAACATGCTCATCCCTGCAGCAGCACGGATGCACTTTGGCTGTGTTATCATTGTCAGAATATTTCAAGGACTTGTGGAGGTACTCCACTCTATAGCTTCTCATAAACACAAGAAAGTGATATGAATAAAGATTTCTATTTTAGCTTTTATTTAGAACTTTTATCAGTGTTTTTTCTCCCCCGTCCTGCAGGGAGTCTCATATCCAGCCTGTCATGGTATTTGGGCAAAATGGGCACCACCTCTTGAAAGAAGTCGTCTGGCCACAACAGCCTTTTGTGGTGAGTCTATTATCACCCTACCTGTTTCACTTGGTATGTGATATGTAGGATATGCCATGCAAAACAATGCCCCTAAATCATCACTTATGACCCACTAGAAGTGTGTGATGATGTCTGTATCTGCAGAGGTCCTGCACTTTGCCATTACTTTTTATATTTTGTATTTTTGTTTCCGTGTGCGGGACATTTTTGGGCATCAATAAAGTGAGTTTAGGCTATGTGGGTGTGCAGCCTTTTCCCATTCCAGGTCATCAAATATCAGGGCTTTTTATCATACAGACTCTTCAGAGTTCCCCCACTCCATGTGTCTCTTCACTGCTATACCCTGTTGGTGTTGTAACAGTTGGTCGGAAGTGTGGCTGTGTTAATTTGTTCATGAGAACGTAGCCACCATGAAATAGTCAGAAAATAACGTTCTATTCCTTTGATTGACGGCTTTGTTCTCACTAACGACTGGTTCCATAAGTGACAAGATAAGTGGCAGATTTAGTGAAAATGAAAATAACTGTTAGTTGCAGCCCTAAACTCAATGTTTCGTTGTTTTTCTAGGTTCTTATGCTGGTGCTGTGATTGCCATGCCATTAGCTGGAATCCTAGTCCAGTACTCAGGATGGTCATCAGTCTTCTACGTCTATGGTAAGACCCTTGACCATAAAGAAAATGAAATGTTGAGACTTTATAATGGGGCAAGGTTTTTCAGACCAAACAGTAACTTGAGAAACTGCATTGCATTCCAAATCATCTCCTTTTTCTTTTTACATTTGTACGTACTGCAGCTGCCCTCACAAAGTACGTACTGTTGCATGCAGTATGCATACAACTGGGACATACTACATCTTCATAACATTGCATCTTAAACTTTGACCCTCTTGCTCATATATCCATCACTGCATCTGTGAATGAGCTGCCGTCAGGCTGTCATCTATCTAGGCTTTTCTTGGCGGCTCAGTCAATGTGACATATCTTGTGCTGTGCAAAGGATTGTGGGTCAGATTAGCCAGAAAAGCGTGTTGACTTGCATGAAGCAAAATGCATCCAAGTGCAGTCGAATATCCTGGTGTTTTTGGCATACTGCATTTGACATACTATGTATTGGGACATACTAAATAATATAGCATTGGTGTTGCAACACACGCATTGTGTTCATAATGAAACACGATACAAAGTGACAATGTGTTGCCATGTGGTCAGTTGGTTAGTGACAACTTTACCTAAAATAAATGCTGCAGTAGATGCTGACACATACTGAAACTGAAAGGACAAGAAGACTGCAAAAGGCCAACACCATATATAAGAGAAGCAGAAAAAAACCTCTCACCTTATATGTGTAAATTCAACATTATTCCCAGACCGAACAGAGTCAGCAGCTACAGTCAAGGTGTCTCCTTTGCAGCTTGTTCTTTCTGACCTTTCCTTCCAGCTCTGACACTTACATTACTCTCTCTATTCCCTGCCTGCCTTCCTTCCTTCCTCCCTCCAGGAACTTTTGGGGTCATGTGGTATTGTTTCTGGTTCCTGGTGTCTTATGAAAGTCCAGCAGCCCATCCCACCATCACTGAGGAGGAGAGAAAATATATTGAGGAAAGCATTGGCGATTCGGCCCAACAATCAATATCGGTCAGTACACAGAGTAGATTTCTCAGCTATGAGTCCAGCACTGTATCACCCAACATTAGCTCTTGTTATGAGCATAGATGGGGCCGGCCCTGTCATTCACATTCCCCTCATTTGAATGTGGAGAGTTCACACTATAACTATGCTGGTACTTTTTTTTTGTTTTGTGTGAAATCTACCGCTGGTAGATTTGAGTAAAGAGTGTAGATACGGTAAACAAGAGGAGCAATGTAAGAGTAAAACGGAAGTTAGCCTGTGTGAAGCTTCAGAGGGTGACAAACTTCATCATGAGCTGATTATAATAATAGTACAGTAGAATAATTGTTTCTAAGACTGAACACAGATAGATTTAAAAAGTCTTTATCAGTGGTAACTTCTGCTCATTTTTTATATTCACTTATGCATTCAATGAACACCACCCATTCTCTTAAATAATGTCCTGTTCAAAAGAAAAATCTCAAATAGGAAAAATTTGTCATTAATTTAAGTAAACAACCGTACATACATACACACACACACACACACACACATACACACATATAATTATCTTTTTTTAATTTCATGTTTTCCACCATGATATGTACATATCTTTTTGTGTCACAGAAATTCAACACACCATGGAGGGCCTTCTTTACATCCATGCCAGTGTATGCCATCATCGTGGCTAATTTCTGCAGAAGTTGGACTTTCTACTTGCTTCTCATCAGCCAGCCTGCGTACTTCGAGGAGGTGTTTGGGTTCGAGATTAGCAAGGTAACCTAAACCAGATGTGGTTAGGGCTGGGTAACAGTACTGTTACCCTAAATAACCCATTACAAAGTAGTACTGAAACTTCTCTAGTCGAATGATACCTACATTTGATCCCTTTTGCACCCAAATCTAGAAAAGAAAAGATTATTATGTATAGTTTAGCACAGAGCCAATCACCACAAGTATGTCAAGATGCCACCAAAATGTTTGGAAGTATGGCTATATCACATCCTGTTGTGTCCTATAGAAATAAATGTGGTGGTGGCATTTAACTCATATGAATGTTTCTATTCACATAATGTATATAGAATGAAGTAGAAAAAAACATCACATGAAGTACTCTATTGGTATCTGTATCACTTTAAGAGTACTCGTATTGGTTCTGGTATCATAATTTTTAAACGATACCCAGCCCAAAGTAAACTGCACTAGTCGCAAAAGTTTTTGTATGTACAATTACATGAAACTGTAGAGAAGTTATAAAAAGTGTGCTTTGCAGTATTATTTTAGTGACCATAAGATATCCTCAGATGTCTTAAATCTGTTACATAAAAATTCATTTTTCTCTGTCTCTCATCTCTCTCTAGGTGGGCATAGTTTCTGCACTTCCCCACCTTGTCATGACCATCATTGTGCCCATTGGTGGCCAGCTTGCTGACTATCTGCGCTCCAACCATATCATGACCACCACTAATGTCAGGAAACTTATGAACTGTGGAGGTAAGAAAGGGCAAAAATGAAGGGAATGCACAATTAGAACTGCAGTAAGGGGAACGCATAGATGTAGTGCACAAGAACGTACACACGTCGTTGTCTTGCTGAGCTCATAACAGAAGGTCTTTTGTCAAAACTGTAACAAAGTCTGACACAAAATGATTAGACATTTTTCTAAGCAGCCTATTTTTAGTCAGGCGGCTAGTTCAGACATGTAAATCTAAAAAATCTAAAAAAAAAAAAAAAACTGCACATTGTCTAATTATGATGTTAACTACATTATTTAGTCAACTTTAGTGAGAAAACATTTGCTGCATTAGGGAAATGATGACTCACTGTAAAGCAGAAGCCTTGCCTCTGTCAGCTATTTTTGAACAACAGAGAGAAATCGATAGCAAAGTGAAATGGAGAAGCATACAGTGTACATATCCCATTGTGGAAAGCTTTCTGAGCAGTACTGGGGGAACCTAAGGTTACTGCTCGGTCAACAGCATTTCATAATTAGAGAAAGCGGTCTAGAAAAATGATCTTAAGTTGTTTTAAACAAGCATATTGCATTGAGATGTAGTGTTTTTCATTAACACATTAAACTGTTTCTATTCTGTTTCGCTTGCCTTCATCAGGCTTTGGGATGGAGGCAACCCTGCTGCTGGTGGTGGGCTTCTCTCATACTAAAGGTGTTGCCATTACATTCCTGGTTTTGGCTGTGGGTTTCTCTGGCTTTGCCATTTCAGGTGAAACCATGTTTTTTTACTCTTAGTGTTCAATGCACATTTTAGCATCAACACATCAACATATCCCCCATCAACATCAACAAGCCCCTTTTTTTAAATGATGGACATTAGTTTGTTCCTTTACACCTTTGGGCCACAAATAGTAAAGTCGAATTTGAAGAGCTCATGAATAAAATATCCAATAATTTAGTTGCTAATATTGTTTTTATCCTTCTTCATAAGGTTTCAACGTCAACCACTTGGACATTGCACCACGCTATGCTAGTATCCTCATGGGTATTTCCAACGGTGTGGGCACGTTGTCTGGTATGGTTTGCCCACTTATAGTTGGTGCTATGACAAAGCATAAGGTGAGAACTCATGTTGTAAAATGCACCATAAAACACATTACGGCTCTGATTTTGTTGTCTGAGGATGTTTTCGCTCTTGATTATTGTGTTTAAATGTTCTCCTGTCCAGCATCTAGTATTGATCGTCTAGATATACATGCTCCTTTTTTTTTTTTTTTTTGCAAGTGTGTTTTTTTTTTATTTCCAGGAATTAATGTTAAATTAATGTCAAGTGACTTTAGTCATAGAAAATGTTTCTAAAACAGCGGAGGTGTCACTTCCTCAGAAAGACAGAAAGTTTTTAGTTTTACCATTTCGCTTCTCCAATAGTGTGGGTGTTTTAACATCAAGTTGGTTTGATTTCCAGTGTTGAACTAAAACAAACTTTTTTTTCAAGCTTATAATCTCTCTTCCTCTTTTTTTTTTTTGCTCCTCCTTTAATAGACACGTGAGGAGTGGCAGGGGGTGTTTCTTATCGCCTCACTTGTTCATTATGGAGGTGTTATATTCTATGGTGTGTATATTTCTCTCTTAATTTCCGTTTCCACACATTCATCCATACCCAGAGCATTAGGGTAATCAATGGCACAATCTGTGCATTGTTTTTCATGAAATCATCTGTAGATCGACAATTATCGTCAATAATAAATCTCAATAGGACAAAACTCTGTATCTCATGGATTGATCATGTCTCTGGGCTGCAGGCCTCTTTGCATCTGGAGAGAAGCAACCTTGGGCGGAGCCGGAGCAACTGAGTGATGAGAAATGTGGCATCCTGGATGAGGATGAGCTTGCAAATGAAACAGAGGAGTTGTATCGCACGAGTGGCGGCGGAGGCTATGGAGCCATGGCCCAGGGAGCGGATCCCAACGGAGGCACGGGAGGAGGAGGAGGAGGAGGAGGAGGTTGGGTTTCAGACTGGGACAAGACTGAGGAGTATGTCCAACCAGCTGGAACCAATAATTACCTCTATGGAGTTGACGGTGACCGAGACTTAACATAAAACCAGCAGATCTTCTGCACGTGGCGAGGCAGAAACAGTACATCAACAGTGTGGATTTCACCTGAGGACACAAAGAACCTTCAAAGTGTGGATTTAAAAAGCAGGAGGGGACCATTTTCAGCCAGTCAGACTGTATTATCATTACTGAACTGAACTCAAAGAGACTCCACAGTGGAGGTGAAGACATTAGTAAATGTAAAACGTGTGTTTGTGTGTGCAATTGTGTACCTTGTGTGACAGACAATCTAAGTAAGAGTGTTTTAGGACCCATCACCCTCCCTGCAATCTCTCGGAGGAGGGTTGGGTTTTAGGCCTGGTGTGGCTCTCTTTGATGTTTATTCACTGTAGTAATAGACATTTCTATATTATCTATATTTTATTTGTATGCCTCTCACTTATATGTGAAACATCACACTTCTTTAGGCGCACATTGGTCACAAGCGCACTTCTGTTGTTGGGTGAAAACCTATTGGATTTAATTGGTTTTTCAAAAGCTTCATAAATGGTTGTAGAATTTCAGCAGCCCCCACAGCATCCAGAGTGTGCTCACAGAAACATAAAATCACAAATACTGGGGATACAAGGTTTTCACACAGTGTTATGGAAGCTTTTCTCCTAAAAAACAATGTTAAATTTTGTCCTTAATGAGCACACTTTAAGAGAAAGCATGTTACTTGTGCCAATACAACAAAATATTTTGCTCTGTAGAATTGGTTTACACATCCACTGATAAATAATTGAGCACCTGCGAATATTACTGCACACAGCTTTCTGTGAAGTTTAAATAACCCATACTGATATTTTTAGATGCTGCATTTTCATTTCCTCATGCAAAACTGTTTTATGTACTAGGCCTCAAACCTGTCTGCCTGCTGACAAACTGGGGAATAAAGATGCCTCGGATAGGACTAGAAGGAATGTCATTACAGAGGGTAGTTTAGAAAGACTTTTATCATGTCTCCTACTTTTTTTTTCTTCAAAATCCATCATCAGAATTTTGTTCAACATGCTTTACCTGTAATATATGCTTCATTCAGGTTATGCTAGTATGTTACTGTTGAGTACAGGCAATTCATGAATAGTATTTTACTATCAGTATATAACCCAAGAACAGCGGTCAGTTGTCAGTGGCAAGGCACAAACAAAAACACTGAGCTGAGGCTGTTGTGTGGTGCCTGTTACGTATGTAGCATATGTCACAATTATAATAAAATGAAAACTTAAGTCCCACAGAGCCATCACAGATAACCTCGTTTAAGACCTTCATTAATCTCTGTGCTTTTTTATAGTGCAGAAAGCTGAAGACAAGTTAAATGACCAGTTAACTAAAGACCAATTCAAAATAAAAGGCTGATAATGGAGAACAAAACAAAGACATTTCACTGTACATGAGCAATTTGTTTTACCTTTGTTAGTTGATGTTGTAATGTATCAAGCTAGCCCCAAAATGAAGGTTTAAGATTGAAAAATATCCATGTGTTAGATCATGAAATGGTACTAATTTGGCTGATACTGTTTCACTGATAGATTAAATATTAAATGTTAGAGTTTTTACTTTTTTTTCTCATTTTTATTAACTTCTTGTTAAATGTTTTGTTCTGGATTGTAAACTAAAACTGTATGTAAAAATCATGTTCATGTGGAAAATATTGTATAATAAAACCTAGAGGTGAGAATTCCCGTACAATAATTATAGATATTATTCATTATTAATAGGCAGTTTATTCTTATGCATTACTCAAATTTTTATGTTTTGATATTAGGTGGTTTATAAACTATCTTGCTAAAATTAGATGATTACAACTGAGTGATTAACTAACCTTTTAACAATTTTATTCCAGCATGTTTTGTCTTGATCGAGCCAACTTTCCTCTGCTTCATGCAAGATTCAGTGGCTAATAATGCAGGTCTGTAAACCTTTGGATACAGTGGTTTCATGTTACCTATAATGCTGTACTCCTCTCTAGACAGTGTATTGATCACTGAGCCAAAGTATAGGAGCATGGAAATGAAATAGTAAATAGATTTTGATGGAACAAGGGACTCACCAGGTTTCCTCAGCCAAGGCACAGAGGCTCAGGGATTCGCCCGCACTGTCCTGGTCTGGTCTCTTCAATCAATGGGATTATCCTGCATCCATCTGCCAGTGAGAAGATAGTAGTTACCTGGATGTTAGTCTTCTTCTAACACGCTTCCCTGTTGGTTTACCTCACCAAAGCTCCGCCTCATCACCCAAAGACTGATCTTTGCACTCACCGCCCAATCAGAAAGTAGCAACTACACACTATAAAACACCAGTGGATCTTGTGTTCATCTCCCTGTTGAACATCGGGGCCTGTAGTTAGAGGGCTACACACATACTCATTAACTTAAATCCAGAAGCTATTAGTTATATTTCATACATGCTGTGCTCTCTAACGGGCTTCCTAATTGGTAATCACCGGAGGCAAAGCCTGTGTGGAATTTACTCCCAGCTGGACCCGAATCTGATCAGAAACAATCCAGATGCAACTGCTGACTTCTGAATGACAGGGCAAATGGTTGTGAGATCACCCACCAAGGGGTCCCGCAACCTGCAGGCTAGCAGCTAAAAATGACAAACCCACTGGGGGTGACCAGACTGACATACAAACTTGGACTTGATAGGGAACCTATCCCCTCACAGAGGCAACCAGGAGAGCCCCAAAAGGTGACCACGCTCTGGACTAGAGCTAGAGTCTGGAGCCTGCATTGTTTCTTGTGGTTCTGTTCCTCAACTCATCGCTTAGGTTTCCCATGCAGCAGCCCAACAAGCACCAAAAAGTTGAGCAGCTGACCAAAAGCACACCACCAGTTGAGCAGCTGACCTCAGCCCAAGCATTGCAGAGCCAAGACAGCAGAAGTAGGCGCAAAGGCCATCTGAGGCTGGCAGCAACGAGTAGCAGACAGTACAAAGGCGGTTTAAGAAGTTACTCAGCAACACTGGAGGGTGGCTGGAGATTGCAAGTGCAGATCTGTGCTTTGAAGAAGCTGTGATTGTGCTAATTGTTTCCTCCTGATTGTGAGGTGAGTACAACGATTTCTCACAGTGTCCTGAGGAGGGGCCCAGAGTGGCTAGTGTGAAAGAGAAGTTTGACATTGCATGATGGTCCTTTTTGAAAATACAAAAGCAATACAAGCTCTTCAGCTCTCAGAATAGAGATACTGAATACCACCATTAGCTAATTATCTGCTACCAGCAAGTTTAACCTATAAACCTGTTATTTACCTTGTATTAAATATATAAAACTATGATGTCACCATACAACCTAAAACACAGAAAAAAAGTTTCTTCTTTTTCCTCACTTAAGAAAACTACCAATACAGGCCAATACAGTGAACAATCCTGTCAGTTAGCTAGCCAACTTTCATTCGTGTCTTTCATGCACCTTGTAAAAGCAACATCAAATTGGTTAAATATTAAATTGTCTTTAAATCAAAAATAACAAACCAACATAACAAAGGATAGCCTCTTGTCTTATTAACTTGATTGCTATTGATTAACTGCTGGCTATTGCATATTCATGTTTGGTCATTTCAAAACGCTTGGCAACCTGAGGCGAAAGTTAACCCTTTTAACGTCTTTGCTTCATACTTTTAAAAATATAAAGCATAAAACTCACATTTATTCGGCTTGTCATATATTGTTACTTGTACACTCATTTAAAGTTATAACCTTTAGGCATTTTTTTCTGTTTTTCTTGGTCACTATTTTCATACATTCATATCGCGCGACAAAAGCAGTTGACCGTTTAGAATTTAACGTTAGTTGCTGCCATTTCAGTTACATTTTCTGCGGTAAATTTCTGCGCTGTGGTTAAAATATGGACTCTTTTTGAGGCTGAGTAGTAGACAGTGTGTTGAGTAGCCTACTGACAGTTACACTTGCCTCAGTCTGAAACACAAGTGACTCTATACTTGCTGCATTCAAAGGTTAGTAGTCTTTGGATATCGTCACCCTGTTAAAATAATCGCCTAACGAATTTTTTCAAGTTTTGCAGGGAACACAAAAAACTTTACCAAAAGTGTAACATATGACATTTATTGATCATTTCACTCAAAAAGGATGTAACAAAGGATGGCTATTGGCATAGTAATAACACTGTGTGTAAATTATGTAACTTAAGAGAAATAAATTACTTTTTTTGAACATGCCTTTGTGACTAAAGCAAGATATGGTAACACTTTATTTTGAAGGTGTCTACATAAGAGTGACATGAGCGTGTCATAAACATGACATGGGATGTGTCATGGACATTAATGCAACTTTGAAGTTCAAAGTTCAAAATTGCCTAAGTCACATTTTATTTTGACTTAGGCATAATAAATCCGCTTGAGTCACACACTTATAGGCCATTATCTTAAAGGGGTAAAATCACATGATCTGATCAACTGAGGATGTAGGTGATTTTACCACAGTTGACCAGCGTCATGAGGAGATGATTAAGGAAAAAAAAAAAAAAAATTCCAGAAAAAATATTATCTAGTACTGGGAAACTATATTGCCAGTGCCATATAAACCATGATAGCAGTAGTGGAAAGTAACTAAGTACATTTACTGAAGTACTCTACTTAAATTTTGAGGTATTTGAGTATTTCTACATATATAACTTTATACTTTTAATTCACTACATTTTAGGGGCAATTATTGTACTTTCTACTCCACTACATTTGGCTGACAGCTTAAGTTACTTTACCTGGACAACAGTAAAATACTAATAAAATGCTAATACAAGAATATATTTGGGATATATATTAAAATCATACCTTTCTGGTATGGGAGTACTTTTGATTCTTTAAGTACATTTCGATGCTGATGCTTTTGTACTTTTACTGAATTAAGATTTGAATTTAGGACTTTTACTTATAGTGGGGTAATTCTGCAGTGTTGTGTTTATATTTGTACTCAAGTAAGGCATCTGAATACTTCCTTCAACACTGCGTGTCAGCTTTCAAAACTTGAAACCACAATATGACACAACATCAGCTTCAGGGCAGAAGGCATTACTTTTTGTACTTTTAGACATTTCAGAAAACAGGAAGTATCTTTTGGAGCCAATGTTACTGTATGTATAGATAGATAGATAGATAGATAGATAGATAGATAGATAGATAGATAGATAGATAGATAGATAGATAGATAGATAGATAGATAGATAGATAGATAGATAGATAGATAGATAGATAGATAGATAGATAGATAGATAGATAGATAGATAGATAGATAGATAGATAGATAGACAGACAGACAGACAGATAGGTAAGTTATACAGAACATACTGTCCAGCAATTTGTACGCAAGAATATTCAAGAGTCAAATATAGACAATAAATACAGTATAGTATTAAGTAAATAGTATTAGTAGAGTAATACTTATTAGTATTAAGTAATTATCTATAATAATCTGTACTGCAGAGCATGAGCTCACACTGAAAAGTGAAGAGGAACAAGTGTGTTCAGAGTGCTATTTTTGTTGTGTTCCCCTAACAACTAGTGTTGCATCTCTTATATTTCAACTGATCTCACTGGTTGTCTGATTCTTGAACATTCATTGGCATTAATTGGATGGAGTTTGAAAGTGATTAAGTGATTGAACAAACCACAACCAAATTTCATCAAAATAGATTTTATTTTTTTTAAAAACAATATTGATGATGCTCTCTCTTAAAATATTGCATTTGCATTGCATTGCAAATTAAGCAGATATCTGATCAGCATTCAAACTGTAATATAAATGTATTTTATGCAAAAGCAGCGGAACATATAACATTATTCCTTCTCTAATCTGTACAAATATGTAAAACATCACAAAAAAAGTTGGAAATGCAAATACATTTTAAGACACAATAGTCAAAATACAAGACTATTTTCCCTCTATAAAAATGAAACTATATGACTTTACAAGGAAAGCAAATAAGTATTTTACTTGAAAAAAAAAATGCTCACACCTACCCATATTTTCATAGTTTGATCAAGCACTCAGTATACTTTACACATTCGGAAAGCCTTGTTTTGAAAAAAGTTTGACAAACATACTACATATCTGATATATCTGATACAATATTTGGTGTTTTTGACTCGCTGTTGGTGTGAATAATGTTAATAATTTTCTCTTAATTCCTACAGCAGTTGCAGCATTAAGCAACATACATCATTTTATTGTGTTATTCGGCAACTCCGATATGCTGGAAAGTCTGAGTTTAACTCATGTATGATGTTGTAGGTCAAAGTATTTCCCCTGCTGATCACATGATTAATCCCACAACCTCACTGTCAGCTTCAATTTGTCTTTTCTATCTAAGATATATTCCACAAATCTATATGCTTTTCTTACAGGGTGACACATTAGACTTACTCCTATACAGCACTGCATTGTCTAATCATAGGATCAGGAGTGTGACTGAGACATCACCTTACTTCTCCGATTTGCCAGAAATGCAATTTTTCTTAAGCATGGTAACATGGTTAAGCTATTGAGAGCTAGCTGTCCTTTTATGGCTCAAGCCTTTTGTTCCTCTGCCTTAGCCTCCTTCTTTTCCTTCACTATCTCATATTCTCAGTCTTAATCCTTCTACCTTACTGCTTCATATCCTCACTCACCTCCAACTGCCCCCTCCACCCCCAGGGTGTGGTATACTCCCTCTTTCATTCCCTCTTTCTTCAGTGCTTCATACCCTCCCTCTCCTCCAACTGCCCCCTCCACCCCCAGGGTGTGGTACTCGCCCTCTTTCATTCCCTCTTTCTTCAGTGCTTCATACCCTCCCTCTCCTCCAACTGCCCCCTCCACCCCCAGGGTGTGGTATACCCCCTCTTTCATTCCCTCTTTCTTCAGTGCTTCATACCCTCCCTCTCCCACAGTGGCCCCCTCCATCCCCAGGGTGTGGTACTCGCCCTCCGTCATTTTCTCTTTCTTCAGTGCTTCATATTGACCCTCTGTCTCCTGTTTGCCTGGTACTTCTGGGTGAAGCATGTCGTACTCGGCCTCCCTTTTAGCACCCTTCTGTATCAGCTCATATCCATCACCATCTTTGTCTCGTGTCCTCAGCGGCATATCCTCGTAAATTGGTCCTAAAAGTAAAAAAAATAAGTGCCATGTAATTCCTTTAATGTGCTTCCAAAAAGTGGAAAACAAGGGGTAGTTACTCACCTGTGGTGTCTCTCTTTGAATACCATAAATAAACAGCCACAGCTGCTAAAATAAGCATTGCCAGCACGGTGACCACAACTATTAAAATCAGTTTGATCCGAGGTGTATCTGAAACAGAGACAGAACATATGTAAGATTAAATATTTGAATCTGTGACAACCAAAAAAGTGTCCAACAGGCCAGAAACACTGGATCTTACAATTCCCATGATGTAACTCTTTAGTGCCATTTATTAGACCTTCTCTGTCTATTAAATACTTTAATATTTCAAACTTCACTTCCCTCTTTTTGTAAGAATTTAACAAAAACTAACTGTTCCAAGTTTCTGTTAGAATCTGAAGTATTAATATGTCAAGCGAAAAATAATGTCAAAGTTCATTAGCAGGAACAAAAGCAGGAACTTACAGGAGTAAGCGTTGCTGAGAAAAGATCTCCCGGTCTTCCACACCGCTCTACATGCATAAGCACCGCTTGCTTTTGGCATCATGAACTCTTGGGATGAATCTAAAAGTTCCCAATGGCTACCGTCTTTCGTGTGGTACCAACGATAGGAGCTGTCACTGGGACAAGATGTGCAAGAACACGACATGCCAATGTTTATAGAGAGAACTGCCTTCATTGGAGGCACTGAAAAAAAGGACAAATGAGGAGACAGACTTACAAATTGCATAATGTAAACATACAGTATCACACAAAAGTTATTTCAGTAAACCCACATTCAAATGAGTCAAACTGTGTTGTCTGGATATACATACCTTGGACAAACACATCTTGATCATCAGACATTTCTTGGTATGGGGGCCCGGCAGTGTAATCCCTGAATGTGAATTTGGCGTCACACTTATACTTTCCCTTTGCAGATTCTGTCACATTAGAGATTTTGTAGGTAGGCCTGACACTTTTCTCAATGACTGCATTGTCTTTATAGAAAACAGTTTGACTGATTTGATCTGTGCCCCAGGCCAGGCACCTCAGAGTCAAACTTTCCCCGACTACCGCAGGCAGAGGATACATTTCCAGTGATACAGCTTTCTCTGAAAAAAAATAAAAAATTGTTGGATTACATTTTACCCCTATAGTTAAATAACTAAAACTAAAAATAACATTTCTGAGGTGTATATACTAGGTTAATGATATTAAAATGCCTACGTTTACATAAATATTAAACAAAATTGCCCCAAAAAACATTTTCCTAAGCTGTACATGGTTTAATGAAAATTAATATTCAGCTATTTTTTTCATTCACATGCAGGATAAATCCCGACCTTGTTTGATAGGGCTGATGCTGGAACATCCAATTTATCAAAAATGGAAATGAGTAACAGCCAGAGCGGCTTGTGCCATTTTTTTTTTTTAAATACAATTTTTGCTAATTTTTTCACTGAGATGCATATTCCCAATGGGCTGTATACATGTCCTGACAATGCTTCTCAAACCCAAATAATATCACACGTTTCATTGAAAAATGCTAAATCCTAATTTGTAATATGTAAACGCAATATGCTGTTTTTGACTTGGATTATATTCTGAATATTGTCATTCTCTGTAGTTCTTTTTGGCTTGAATAACAGAGCATTAAAATAACACCAGGCTTACCTGAGGTCCTAACTGTGACTTGGTTACTGCGTTGTTGAGCATTATTACACCAGAAAATGGTCTCGGCGACATCCAGCTTGTTTGGTTGAAAGCTAACGCTCACACTGTCATTCTTTACCCTCAACCTATATCTCTCTACTTTTGGTCCTCCCGTATAGGCCCAGCACTTCCATCCTTGCACACCGTCCTCATTGTCAAGCTGCAGCACAACTGAGCCTCCCCTCCGCACCACTGGCTGGCCTGTCCTGATGGTGAGTGAGGCACTGGGAAGGTAATCTAAATGATAAATATATAACTTTATTGATTGCATATCTCCCTTTACATGTTTGGCAGTTTGAACTGTATGTTCATGAGGTGGTATTTACCCAGGATGTTGATGTGGAAAATGTCACTCGTTTGCCCATTACTTTCACATTGATAAGCACCTGAGTGGTTTGGTGCAGCAACTCCTATCTTCCAGAATCCAGAGTCAGTCCGCTCTTGGTCCTTGCCGTTGATGATCCATTTCACTTTGCTCCCTGTTGAGCCGGTGTCACAACTCAGGACAAATAAGTCCCCAGAGAAGGTGTGGTTGAGAGTGGGTGACATAGAAACTAAGGAGGCAGGAGACAAAGACAGAAATACAGTTATTTATTTGTTTATGTGATTAAAAGAAACCACATAGGGCTGCTGTACAGGGTTATTGCTGCCACCTATTGATATTTCACACCCCTAAGAAGTAATAGAGGGGAGATTGAGGGTTGACAGCTTTTGCACGTGTGAACAATGTTTACCTTGTGGCTTTTGCTGACATCTTGCCTGGAGCACGAGCACTGTAAAAATAATTCATAAAAATGTTAATCTTTATTAGGACTGCACAATAATTAAAATTTTAGCATAATCACAGTATGAACTAGAGCAATATCCAAAATGCAGAAAGTGCAATATTTGTTAAGGTAAAATGTGTGTAAAATACCATTCTGAATTCATATTCAGCAGATTTTTTTTTGGTGCAGATCCTTTTTTTGGTACAGATTTCTTTCCAAAATTGTGAATTATGTAAAATGACAATATCAGCCAAGTTCCAAATCGTATCAAGTCAAGTGTCAAAAAGTTGATTTTTTTTTTTTTTTACTAAATTGACAGTATTTTTTTTTTTTTTTTTGCCAAAACAGCTTATAATAGATGAAGAATTCATGCAGATAAAAAGTCTCACATGCAGTTCTGTTGTATTTTAGTTCATTATTGCATAAGAAAAGTTTGTTTTTAGTCTGGTTTATTGTGTTTTCAAAATTACCCAATAGCCCAAACTATTAATTTGGTTCAGGTATGTATTATACTCTGCATCACCTTTATTTTTTGAGGTACGCGGGTGAAAATATATTTTCCTGCTTTGTGTATACATCTATGTCTGCACACAGTATGTATTTCCACAAAGTACATTTTTTTGCATCATAGTACTTCAGTTATGTAGTTTTAATATTTGTTTTTTTTATAATGCAGAGAATTCAAATCAATACAAGGACACATATGATTGACTGGCATAAAGATTAGCTTCTAGAAAACATTTGGTTTAATGATGTAAGCATTAACGATATTGAGTGATGCTACTGTATTCATAAAATAATTACATATCATATCTTGTATATATGCAATTTAATACTTGTGAATAATAATAAAGTATTTAATTGAAAATTTAAAAAATACTTTACTCTTTTCTTAGAATTTATCAATCAACACAATTCTGCAAAAATGTATGCAATTTAAAAAAAATAAAATTAATAAAAAATATTGAATTAAAGATTTTCACACATTTATTCAAATTTGAAAAAGTTCTCAGTCTTTACAAATATGTATAAACTGGATGTTCGGATATAATTTGCGCCAATCAAATTAGTTTAAACTCTTCCTGTTTGTGTGAATGTCTGGTTTGAAACATAATTTAATGTAAAAAAATATATATTTTCCTTTTTGGATATTATATTCAATATTTTGCATATACACGGTCGCCTGTGTTGTTTCTTCACACAATGTGTTAATTGTGGTTTCATTTTCATTGTGATATGTTTGAGAAAAGATTGATTAATAACGTTTTGAGAAGACTTAATCTGTCCATAATAAATCACATTGTCACAATCATTTCATGCTAAGAGATAAAAAAAAAACATTTATTCAAACTTCATGGGTGACCGTGTAATAATGAAATTTATTGTTTGTTTTTTAAAATATATTTTAAAATAACCCTAAACATGTTGAGTTTGTTGTTGGGGTTGTGTAAGGCTCCAAATAATTAATGTAAATAACAATACAGCGTCCTTACAAGTATATGAAAGCCAGTGTCTGCATCTGTGTGCATCTGTGTAAGTGCACACAGTGCATACATATTTAACTTTTATTTTTTCAGCAAAGTACTGTAGTTAAAAACATCTTCAAGCTAATAATACTTATCACACAAACATTTGCTTCTCTTTATATTATCTCACCTTTAAATTAAAGTATATTAGTTTTCCTGTCTAGAGTAAATTGGCCTTGCCAACGCCCTGCTGTCTGTTGTCCACTGACAGATAAGTGCTAGAAAGCGTAACACTAAAGGTTCAGTGCTAAAGGGCACCTCAGGAATTTTTATGTAAATGAAACTTTTAACGTATTTGTTAATGCGAAATGCTATTCATAACAGATCATTTCAGAACATTTTTGTATTTATTTATGTACACTTGAAAATTGCACTTAGTTAGTTACATTTTTTATTTATTGCTTCTTTCACCAAGACAGACAGCTGCAGTGACTCAACCCAAGACCTCACCATTACCCTGTGTTCATATGAAATAATTTCATATGAAATAAATCTTGAAATAATTAGAAAAATTATTTTCCGACTGGAATAATTTATGCGAATGATTCCTCAAGCCAGATGCGACCGAGTTCACATTGCAGTACTCATAAACACGGCAGACAAAAATAAATGTTGCATTTAAACTTTTTATTCATTCATATACTGCATATCATTTTTTTTTTATTATATGTATAATATGTTTTCTTGATAATGATTTTCATTATTATCAAGAAAACCAAGGAAAATGGCTATATATTAACTCTTAAATTAAAGCTGAGCTATTTTTGTTGTTATCATTATATTTGTCCAAACAAATGTACCTTTAGTTGTACCAGGCATTAAAATGAACAAGAAATTGAAGAAAACAATAGTCTAATATTTTTTTTACATGACTGTATTTATAATAATAAAAAATAATGATAACCTTTACAGTACCTAAGCCACCTTTAACCTCTGCAACCCTAGTACATGTTTGACTGAATCCCTCTTACCTGCCAGGAGCAGCAGATGTTGTGTTCCCGTCATGGTCCTGCCAGAGTAGCACAGACAAGTGAAAACAGCACAATGACTAGAATGCTGACAAGTGACCAGGCACTAACTGGCTGTTTTGAGTCGTGTTGAGGAAGTAAATACTGGGGCTGAGCCAAGAAAAGACGTGCTGCAAGAGAACTAATGGCAATGTAGATTTTCTGCATTCATATCTACATATAATTCTCCTCCTCAATTGCGTTTTCAGTAATATACCCAACATAATCTTCACAGAACTTAACTTACATACATTTCAAACTTGCCCCAGAGGAAACCACATCCCTTTACCCTGGAAATAGCTCATGCAATACACAGCAACCCTTGCACAAAAAAAAATAGTTAAGAAAGACTGAGGTAACAGAGAGACAGTGAATTCGAAGAATAGAAGACCAAGAAAGAAGAAGGAAAAACTGGAAGTAGATGAAGTTCAGTTGTAATTTCGTCACATCTTCCCATGAACCTTTACAGATGTCACAGAGGACAAACCTTTACAGGTTTACAGGTCAGTCAATACATTATCTATTACAGTTATGAATGGCAATACATACAAATGCTTAACTTTCCCAGCTTCACCTGCACCAAAGGAGGAGATGTGACAAACTACAGCATAAGTTGACCAATCACTCAGTAAACAAGGCTGGTAGGAAGGCTCTAAAGGTTGTATGAAAGGCACAGAAAGAACAAGACAAAAGCAAGAGAACAACTTCCCTGCTGCATCCCAATTTAGGCCCTGAATCATTTTATTATAATAATAATAATAATAATAACAATAATAATAATAATAACAATAATGATAAATTATTTAAAAGATGAAGGAAGTTCTCAAGAGTTAAAGCTGAGCCTCACAAAGATCCAAAGTAGTGGTGTGTTCAGGATCATGGCAAATACATGCATAAAACTTGAATTTGTCTTCAACGCCGTCTCACTGACAACTCAAACTTAAGATTTGCATTTTGCAGATTATTGTTATGTAACAATTTGCCAGATTTTAAAGTTTAAGATAGCTAAGGTCAGTGACATTGCATTAAATTACTTAAAAACATTTGATCTCTACATAAAACATCTCACATTGTTACAGTTGCTGCTGTATAAGAATAGGCATATAGAAATATTTAATTAAGCCCTATCATAGGTGCAAAGCAGAAACCACATGGGTGTTGGTAAGTTGTTGGTGGTTTCTGACACCATACACAGAAGGTGGTATGTGATTCAAGCAGACAACGAGCCTTTGAGGCAAAATGAGGAAACAAAGTTATTGTCACATGTGAAATAGACATAGATCAATTAATAGATAAGATGGGATGTTGTGAACGTCTTGACCACAGGCGTCTAAGTCAGGTTTAAAAATATTTTTTAACCCTCAAAACACTTAAAGGGACATGGTTATATAGCACTTTGTCATCAGTTGTTAATGTGCAAGTCATTTAAGGACACTGTGGGTTTTAGGCGTTAAGACAGAAGACAGCTGAATCGGTCGGCAACTTCTGCTTTTCTAGAATGTGTGAAAGAAGAACATGTTTTAATTAATGCACCTAAAACTGTTGAATACAAGCTACATTAAAAAAAAGAATTGAAAGATTGAAGCGTTCTCATCAGAAAAACTGTACTGTATGTAGATGTGAAAAGGCACAAAGAGAAACTGGAATAGTGTAACACTTGACACATAAATGTGTTGTTTCTATTTCTGTTTTATCTGTCTTGTTTTCTCAGAATCCAAACAAGGTTTCGTTTTGAGCAGTGGGGACATTTTCCGCTTACTGTCGTCAGCAATGAAACATGTTTCTCTAGTTTGATTCCCTTTGTTACACATTCTTAGATTTAAGAAGAGGAAGATAAACGCATGTTGTAAACGGCCCATGTTGAGACATTCATGAAATGACGCACAATTCTAAGAGCTGTTTTATTTCTCAAGCTTTAAAAATACTTTGAGGTCTTCAGTTACTAGAAATGGCCACCAGAGTCCAGCACTGCACCGGTTTTCTATAAGAAAATAATTTATGAATGAGGCCTTACAGCAGGTTTGAGCCAGTGTGTCGATGACTGTGTGTGAGCAGCTGTTTCATTTCACATCATATGATATATATATGAAAAAAACATACAATTTCAAGACTGAGTAGCTGTATTTAGAATTGTGAATTTTCAATGCAATCATAGTTTCATAATAGTGAGTCTCAGGATGTGATTGTATCATTTGAGTAATATTCATATACATTTTTCTGACGTTTCACTGAAAATGAACAGACATCATTTCGTTTCAAGGCAGCAATTTTAAAGCAAAACCTTCTCTGTGCTTCACAGCTTCGATTTCATAAATCAATCATTTTCTCTCATCTTGCCCTTTACTCTCATCTCTTTTTCTGCTTTTTCCCCCCATCCTGACTCTACTACTGTACTAAAGCAGACAGAAAAAATAAATAACAACCTAGCCAGCATATTCTTACTACTGTTTAGTCCATCTGCCCGTGACCCACTTTTCTCTCCTTGCCTTTGGCATGAGAGGCATTCAAACAGGAAGCAGGAGGAAAGCTAGTTTCTCATTCTCAGAATAAGGACATTGGGCAGCAAGGGCATGCGGAAGCATCAGGGTAGGCTGAAAGTGTGCTGAATACACGACATGGAGTGGTGCACCATCAAAGGAGAGCACCCACTAGAGCTCTTATCAAGGGTTACAATGCAGGTGTCATGTCGACCTTAAGAGGCGGGATATGGCAGGATTCAGAGTGTACAGAGTGTACTATTTTGTGCATTAATGTATTTCAACTCAGCTTGCCTTCCTCTCTCCTCCATCCTTCTGTTTGATGGGCTCTAAAAGCAACCATAAAGCGAGCATAAGGACAGTTATCACTCAAACACTCAAACTGCATAAATGCAATTCACTGAGAACTATTATATAAACTTAGTTGAACCAAGGACATTGCGGTTATACTGTATACTGATAATGATGCAGTTTCTCCTTGAGCTTGTCGCGAACAACATGTAGCCCCCTGATTCATCAGACCTGGACTGGCTTTAGTTCAGTCAACATATTTATTAAGTAACACTGCCCCCAAAGCATAATTTCTCCAAACTTTAGTCCACATTTGACTAGTGGGTCAGTATGTTTTAACCAAAGTGCTTGTTGAAAAGTGTCTGAAACCATCTCCCACCACACTTTTTAGACTGCTGGAATTGAACATTAACTTTTACCTGTTAGGGCGTTCCCCGTGGCACACCTGGTAGAGCGCATACCAAAGATGCCCAGTCCTCGTAAGCGGGCTGCCCATGGTGGGAGATGGTTTCAGACACTTTTCAACAAGCACTTTCCCGCATGTCTTCCCCCTTTCACTCTAATTATCTCTACTGTCAATAAAGCTATAAAATGCACAAAAAATATAAAAATAAAAAAACTTTAACCTGTTAAAACTGCCATTCTGACTTTCACACTCGCTTTATGCAGTGACTGGCCAGGTGTGTAGAGATGAGAAATTAGGTTTGAAACATCTCTCTCAAGCGCTTTGTTTTTTATTCCATCACTTTTGAGCATACAATCCAGAGAAACACCATGTAAACCGTCAAGGGTAGAATGCCTAAGGGGTTGTTACCGCCATCTGAATGATTATCACGTCTTGTGAAGACATCTTTTTTCCTGTAAGCACTGTATGAACCTTAAGACCTCACAGACTTCTGATCCTGTGTTCCTAATAGGCCAACCAATACCAGTTTTTTGGTATATATTAGTGGCTAAAAATTTCCGTCATCAATTTATAGGACTTATGTGTGTAAGTTGCTGTAACACTCATATTCATGTTATAAAGTATAGGCTGAATGGGCTAAGTAGTTTTCCTAAGCTTGCTGTTTTATGTTCCAAAATGCAGTGCTAGCGCTTTAACCTTAAGTGAGGTGGTTGTTTAATTTTCTTGACACTGGCTGTATGTTGCAACAGTGCCCACAGGCTCTTGTCCCCTGTGTTGAATGACATTATAGGGTTAACATTGCTGAGGGCATATTTTTATTTCTCATTCCCTGTTAAATTAAAATGATGTGATGTTCTAATTTCTAAATGACTCAATCATATTTTTTCTGCATTATATTGAATTTTTAAAAAGAGTTTTCATATATAATTTAATAACAACATATATCAGTCAGGCTGTAGTTCAATGATGAGGTATGATGTTGATGTTTTTAATCATATTCACATTTGCATTTACCCTTCAGTTTTGTATTTAATGTTGTTTTTATGTAAAGCACACTCTGTTTTACTTCTTTATGAAATGTGCTATGTACCTTTCCTTGCTTGTAGTTATGCATCTCATCTTTCAGTGTGTTTTGTGAGGACTTATGGTGTTAGAGTTATCCAACTCAAATGAAAAGGAGTCTCAGTCTGTCTCTTTGTACACCTGCCCTTTGATTTTCCTGACATCGAATTGACTTGTGTTGCTAAGGACCCGAGGAAGTGTTCAATGTGAGCTCTTGAGATCTATTAGTAGTGCATCATGTACACTGTGTAGTTTATTTAGGGGGGGGGGGCACTCTTAAATATTGCAATGCCTTTGCTGAGTAGATGCTGCAATAGCATCACTTCTATCAGAACTAGAGTGTTTCTTTTTTCAAGGAAGAGCAAACAACGGGACTCAAGGCTTTTCCTGATGGAAGATTGTTTCACTCTTGTCTCGAGTTTGATTTACCAACTGGCTCTACTGAGCCCGTTGATCTGATTGGTCGAAGTTAGCCCGTGATTAACAGTGATAGACAGATGGTTATTCCAATCGCCTGCCAAGTGTTTTTTGAAAGTGTAAACAGTTTCCAATGATGGCTTCTCAGATGGTTCTGTGTAACAAACCATCTGGTGCGTCAGGTTACCCCCAGTGGGCCAACCAGTGTAATTCTGAATGGATATCTGTTCCATAACTATCTTTCAAAGTAAGTATTATTGACGTTTCATCATAGCCCTCTGACCAGGTTAATCAGTGTATGGGTATCAATGGTCTGTTCAACCAAAGCTCTAAAAAAGTAGGCTGTGCATCATCCAGAATAAACAGGACGTCATTTCTGTTGCTGTTGAGTCCTTCAAATGTAATTTTTCAATCTGGTGAGCATAACAAACAAAATGCTATTCAGCCCCGCTGCACTGGGATTTGGACGGAAATCCCAGCAGCAAGGATTTAAAACCTCTCTTAATAAGTCCAGACATGTCTGCATGGAAAGATACCACAAGGGAAAATATGTTTTTCTAATTTTGTATAAACAGAATATACTTTTTTTTTCTTTTTTTTTACAGAACATTCCTCCAAGTCTGTCAGATCAGTGGGCAAGTTGGAGTTATATTCACTCTTACAAACCATATAGGTGCAATATCTGTCATCATATTTTATTTCTAATGCATAGGTAATGCAGCTACATTTTATGAATGGAAAAAGTCAGTCAGGTAGAGCAATATTTCTTTATCTCTATGAGAAGCTCTCACCATCAAAGACACAAGAGGGACAAAGAGGTGGCCTGAATCCATCCACTGCACATGTGAGACGGGAGAGATAAAGGGGAGGGAATCATATCATGGGACGAGTGTAAGTGCATTTGATTGATGGAGTGACTGAAATAATGAGCGAGAGAGGGAGGAGAGGTTGGAATGTGGAGGGACCAAAAAAGACAGAGTGAGAGAGTGTAATGAAGAAAATTGGGGATAATTGAATAGAAGAGCACTTGGGTGCGAGAAAAAAAAGCAGGGAGAGCAACTGACAGATGGATGGTGGAGCGTCGGTACACAGTGGAAGTACAAAGAGAGAACGAAGGAGAGAGATCAATCTAACAGCTGAAGTAAGAGAGAGAATATGCCGCGCTGGAGAGAGAGTGCACGAATGTGTGTGTAACGGAGAGAGAGGGAGAGAGACGGCTAAACCGGGGCATAGAGTAGGTGAAAGTGTGTGTGTGTGTGTGAAAGAAAGAGAGGCTGCACAATACTCAGACTGGCTCACAACGATGCACATTTAAGACTAGGAGGCATGAAAATGTGATTTTGAAAGAGAAAAAGAAAACCACTTTTTCTTGTTTTTACCTCATTTATATTTTATCAACTGGATCGTTCTCCCATTTTCTAATCCCGGCCCCCCTTTTTTTTTTTTACTCTCTCTGTGGTTTATCAAGGAGGTCACTGCGGATACAACAAGGAGCAACACAGCCTGAACTGCACTCTAAAAGGTATTTACTTTTTCATGTTTATTTATACTCTCATTTTGGTTGGAACGGAATAACCTGAATAAGAACAACTGCTGTGTGTATCTCACAATCAAAGCAATGTGAAGTGTTTATAATATAAAAAAATCATGATAGAAACTGAAAGTGTGTGTTTTATCTATAAACTGATGGTAATAAGAAGATTTAGAAGCATTGGGCACACAAAGGAAGTAGAAATTATCTTTAGCATGGTGGAAGTCACAGCGCTTGACAGAAATAAGTGGGTGCTGCTGTAATTGTAACAGAGAGAGGGGGGTACAGGTCCCCCGAGGTCTGATTCCCATGTTTTATGTAGGTGGGCAGGAAGAGCAAAGTGGGACAGAGAAAGAATTACAAAGATCACAGCTCCTTCCAAAGAAAACTACATAATAATTGCAAACATCACTCCAGAACAGCTTTAAGACTGATCAGCGAGAGTGCTCTAATGTGTTGCATATAATAATGCAGCTGTAATGAAGGTTTGGAGTGTGAATGTTTGCAATTAATATGAATCATTGAAATTAAATTGTGAAAAGACACATTAGGGTAACATTCTAACTAAAAGCATAGCTTCCAGGCTTTTTTCTACTGGACACAGTGGGCAGTGATGGTGGAAAAGTTCATTTCTCTAAATGAGCCTTTCATGCAGAATCCGTGGCCATAATTGAATCCCTTGTGACTAGTTAGACCCCTGTTTCAAGTAGATTATTCCCTGTTCATTATGAATCAGAATTATACATTGCAGTGTTTTACAACCGCTCCCCCACAGTTACAAAGTAGGTTACGACCCGTTGTTTTACAGTGATACATGCACAGAATTAATGGGGGAATAATTCATGTAGAGAACACAAGGTAGAAATCAGTCTGGGAGTTATCAGAAAGAAATGTTAATACTCTGGCTTATGTAAAGCCAACATTTACGTAATAGCTTTATTAATATCATCCAGACACTTACAGCATTGTATTACATTTAGCAGTATCAAACGAGAGCTCATCAACACCCACATTTCACACACTTCTTTAGCTGCGACTTGTCAAAGTCGTTACCTGCTTGCACTATTTATGGTGTCAGCTGGTGGAAAGGTGGAAACCCTCTAAGGACCCCAGAGAACTGACTCTCTCTCTCTCTCTCTCTCTCTCTCACACACACACACACACACACACACACGTACCTAGCCACTGAGGTGTGTTCCAGCTCTGTGCATCCTATAGATGTAACATAATTGACTTTGCACAGCCTCCTAAGAGCTGCCCTGCATGGTGTAATGCACAACCAGCAATACTGGCTTTTAAACCCTATTTTTCTATTGGCGAGGGGCACCTGGGGGAGTTCATTTGGGAAGGTAGGAGAATAAACAAGGCAATTTAAAGCAGAGTGAGCACACCAAGATTAATGGCTTCCTCAGGAACACAGAACAATTGATCATAATAGAACAAAGAACGTCAGGTGACGTTATCAGTGCCAGAGAGGGACTGAGTGATTGTACATAACGTGTGGGTAATGCCAAAAAAAAAAGCGTAATTATGAAACAATTGAGTGGAAGATGAAAGACATAAAGAACACTGAATTGGAGAGAAAGCTTGACGTGTCAGTGGAGATGTTTGTCTCTCTCTGATTCAGAAAATTTCCACCACCACTGCCTACTTATTTCCACTCCATCCTGTCTTGTCTCATGCTGTTCTTTCCTGCCCGGACGTGTTCCATCTTCTCCAATCTCTGCAGGAGGAACAGGAGTCGATACACAGACCGGTCAGTGTAGCAGATGTGACAGCGCTATATGGTCCAGTAATTCTCCAGGGGTTTGGTTTCGAGAGAGTGTAGGACAAAAAACAGACATACTGAGAGAATATTTCCAGTGACAGCTCACTGCTGTGCACAATACAGTTAGACTCTATTAGCTGCAAGCTGCTACTGTATCTATGAAGCAGAAATGCAAAACCAACAAGAAAATGTTCCTTAAATCAGTCCCATGGGAGTATTAAACTGGGCTACAGCTGTATGGAGCTATAAAAAAAAAAACACAATACACACACATGTGCCCATTCAAATGCATACACACATATTCATTTGCTTTTAATTCAAGGACAAACACTGCAAAATCTATGCAAAGAGATGCCAGAAGCCACCTTCTGTCTGACATTTAGAGTATCTTTGTCAAATAACCTTGAGAAGTCATTTCATGTTTAAATAAAAATGATAATTTCATATGATTTTTAATGAATGATTAATGATGATTTCTAATTGTTATTTGTAAAACTGGCAGAGTCTCATTGTTGTGCTCATTAAGATGGAACGCGGGAGAAGAGCAGTTTCCCCTGACTCTGCAGGCTTTTCATTATTACGTACAGGGAGATTTCCCCCAGGGGAAAGATCTGGAGGATTGCCGTAAGCCATGAAAACAGGAGCAAGCAAATGCAACACATCCACCATTATGAAAAACCGAAATAGCTCTTGCTTTTTACTATTTCTGAACACAACAAGTTAATTCTCACACAGATGGCTCAGAAAGCAACAACTGCATTTTAGATGCACTGATTACGGGGACTTTATCAGCAAAGACTACTACGCACATGGCAGCTTTTAAAATGGGACACAAGTTGGAGTCTAAAGTTAGTACGTTATGACATAAAAACAGGAGTAATACATCACATGATGACAGACCTGATAGTACAAGTGGGTGATCATAGAACTTTAGCTACAGTATAATGGTCTCATCAGTCTTTACATGCACACAAATATACTACTTTTTTTTTTAATATGACAATATTCTAAAATTATACATGAGTCATCTAAACAGCATATTCCATTTGGATATCACAACATTTTTGGGATATGCTGATATTATCTTCTTTTTTTGCACATGTATAATCTAAATTTTGATTAAATTGACATTTTTACGGCAGATAAAACTTGCACTACTTGCACGGTTGAACAAGTCTGCCATAGATGTAAAACTTTGAAAAAAATTTGAGTAAGCATGGATATAAGTGGAACATTAATTTTCATTAACAGGGCTCAACAGTAATGGTTGCCAGAAGTTTGCAACCTTTTTTTGGCCTTTGGTTGCCATCAGGAGCAACCACTTTTTAATAGTAAGAATAGGGACAGCAAGCAGCTAAACATGCACCACAAAATTATATTATATAAAGAATTTTTTAAATATTTGTCGCATTATTGATTTATATGTGCACAGGCATCTGTTTAGCGCAGATTAGATAAAACTTAAACTTTAAGGAACATTTATATTTTTTTGTCACATTTTCATTATTTAGATGACGTATTACTGCGTAGTGTGGTAATTACTCAAAATATAACTATATAGCTAAAATTGGAAACCTCATTTTCAGTTTCTGCAACTTAAAGCTAATGCCTGGTTGCCAGCCTGGAACACCCTTTAAAGTTAGTTTTAAGCCCTGATTAGCCATTCAAACAGCTTAGTAAGAAAGTTGTTGTGTAAAAATGTTTATATTTTGTGCATGTAAATGTTGTCAGCAGCCTCTTTCAAGCCAACATGGTCAGCTGGCTTTTTAGCTGGTTATTTCTGGCTCAATTTAGTGTCGTAATAAGGTAGTTGTAGATCTGAATCGAGAGCAGGTGTAAAGAACAAGCTTTTCACTAAAAATAGATGGATGGTGCACATTTAATACCTTCATTGCTTTTCCTGTTTTCTGCATCCTACCTCGGTTTCTGTAGAGATGCTCTCCCACAACAGGTCACGGTTCCATTTGATAACAAATAGTACATAGATTGGAGGGTTTCTTCGCAGTTTCTCTTGCCCTTTTGCTTCATGAATATAAACATTGCTGGTTTAGTGAAAAGAGCAGTAATAGCAGTGTAATAATATTAAGTAAAGTATAAAGTTAAGAATGAAGGGTCTTTCTGTCCGTAGGGTCAATTACACCCCATTACATGGTAGGTGGACGAACTGTAATGGGGCCTGACAGGCATCGACATGGTCCTCACTTTGTCAGCCATGTCTAACAGCATTTATTAGTATCTTGTTGACTTTTGTCTCTCAGTGTTACCTTTATGTCAATGGACGTTCAAGGTAAGTGAAACTGTCACTAGTCGACAGTCTATTTGTAGCTGTTTATCTGCCATAAAATCCACCCTAAAGCCTAAATCCTGCGCTCATCTCTGTGTGTCTGTGGCCTGCTTTCATTGTATTTGAGGCCTGAACTCTTCAGTTAGGAGCTCTGGGACAAGTATAAAAAGTAAAGAGATGCCCTTGAAAAGGATACTTGACACCAGGAATTGTAGAGATGATCTGTTGTATTAGAAATGTTTTGACTCTGCATCTGCGCTTCCCTTCTTATTTTGTTGGTGCAAAACAGAAGGCAACCTGCTGAAGTCTCTGTTTTCATGACATTTTAATGCACTTTCTATCATATCATGTGTGGAGAGTGAAATGGAAGATCGTGTTACATGAAATCAGGTATTTTGCTTTTAGACACGCCAGCATATCTTATTTGCTTATTTGTATGTAATTAAGATTGATACGGTTATTAGATACCGACTGTCATTTAGCTGAAGGAAACACTTTATTACGAAACAGTAACAAGAACATTGTGTCTCACATATTGGCCCACAAGGATTAGCTCATTAAACTGAAATTATAACCTCCAGTAACAAAAGTGAAATATCAAGTTGTTCTGAGGCAATAACTGGGCTTCATTTATTTTATATTAAAACTGAAGGTGCAGAAGTAATCATGTTCATATGGTTTGAAATATTATTTTTTGCAGAGGTACTCAATCTTGAAGTCCCACATGGGTTGACTTCATTTGCAGATGGATGGGGTTTGCAGCACTATTGTAAAACAAAAATATTTTCACGTCAGTTCGCATGTATATTATTTCCGATATCAATTTAGAGCTTGAAAATATTCTCCATACTATGCTCAGACTCTGGTTCATGAAAATGTGAAGACCGTAAAATGGGGTCACAGGCCAGAAAAAGTCAAAGTTCAGAAACCCTGGTATTTGGGATTTCTGTTGTGTAGCTGGACAAAGATGCTCTTTATCATACAATGTCTACGGAAAAGGGGGGAAGTCTCAAAAATAGCGCAGGGGATGTTCACTCCTAAATCTGTGCTGCATTGAGGTCTCCCAGCCCATCCAGCCAAGTTTAGCCGAAGCGAGGCCCTTAGCGCACGCTCCACCTGACCCAATTATATCCAGTCTGAGGGGAAAGATAGCCGACTTTGATCTACACGAGACCGCCAGCCAAGCTCAAGCTGACTGGTCTGGCTGCTTTCTGCTCGCCATTCCTCCAGGACAGATGTGTTCGAGTGCAGCTTAAGGAGTCAAACTGTGTGTGCGTGTGTGTGTGTGTGTGTGTGTGTGTGTGTGTGATCACACGGTATGTGTGAATGCGCATGCACACGTGTTTGGAACATCAGGCGAGCGGCGTGTAACCTATGAAGTAAGCTGTGGCCCCTTTTTCTTAAAAAAGATCGTCCTTGGTGAGGTGGCAATGGGAAACATCAAGCTGGAGCACAGATCAAAAGAGCAGGATGTTTATTGTGAAATGGGAGAGCTGGGAGTAATTATTTTTAATTATCCACTTAATTACTGATTAGCAGGGTTATAATTTTTTTTCGCGATTAACATCAGATATTGAATTGACTAACAGGCATCTGTTTGTGTTGGATAGGAGAGTTTCCCCTCCCCCGCCAAGGGGAATGCCAGAATCTTTGGGTGCATGGAGGATGAATCTATTGCTTGCATTTCATCAGATTTTATAAAGCATATATATATATATATATATATATTTACCACTTGAAATTGCCAAGCACTGTATTCCCAACAGGAAAGCAGCAGCATACAAATCTGCAAAATTCCTCAATAAATTTTAGTGCTCATTTTTATGTTTTGAATGACTTTTCTGCTGTATCATGCTTTAAAGTTAACTTTAGTGATGCCACTGTACAGTAGGGTACCCTCTTACCATACCCCATCTTAGTCCTTCCCCCTTAAACTCCTACGTCAGAGCACCACCCACAGACCTGATGTCTAGTGATGCACCATTCATATAAAACCAAGTGCCCTCTCCCCTCAGTTTAGTGACTCATCCCATCCACCCTGTGTTGGAGTAGGCTTAGAGGGTTCTCAACGGTTCCCTGTCACTGGTGGTGTGAAAAAGGCTGAAGGGTGGAGACCCAGTGAAAAAGAGGGATATAGAGGACAGAACTTGGCCGCTCCACTTTTGCAGGACGTAAAAGTGGGACAATCTGTTCCTTGGATGATCTCCAATTCTACTTTCCGGGGACCGTTACACTGAAAATATATCTATACACATGCTCTGTCCTACATAGGGAGAGAGTGAGTGAGAAAAAGAGAGAGAGATTGACAAAAAAGAGGAAATATGAGTATGAGTGGAACTGACTGTCCATAAGGTGGTTATGGTACATTGTGCTGGGACTGATATTCATGTGAGACAAGCCAAAAGAGGAGAAGAAACCCTGCAGCACAGAGGCAACAGTGTCGCACCAGTTATCAAAGCAAACTCTAGTAGAGTAGAGTAGATGTTTTAACATATGATAATTCATATTATAATTTATCATTTAAAATGCAGCGATGAATTGGGGATGACACTTTAAAATTGGTCGAACAGATCTAACATTATATTTCATTGTGCATAATTTGCACCGCAGCAGACTTGAGTTTGACTTATTAGCCGGAAAATGCATAATGTTTTGTTTATATGGAGCCCAAAGGACTAAAGCAACTAAATGAGCCCTAAAGTCATTATAGCAACTTTGCTATGCTTTGCAAAAAGCAAGATGTACAGAAAAGATCTCAGTGAAGGCAAGGACAAATAGAGAGGAGAGGTATCAGTGACCTCTCTCTCCATCCATCCATTTTAGCTTTCCAGGTGCTCAAGGAGGATATCCATCTCTGTCCTCGTTATCATGATTAATCAGTGCCTAATTCTTCATCTCACTCTCACTCCATTTCCTTACTGTGGAACCACGTCAGTCCAGATCTATTGAAATCCTCTCTCTGAGTCTCCACATGGCTTCTAATCATCAGAAGTCAGGCTGCTCTATCAGCCTCTTCAAAAGTCAAGCTGCTCTCTTGGGTCTCCCATGGGTAGATGGACTCGCCAACTTCTGAAATCTTCAGATGTTCATGTTTTCTACTCTTTCATAGCATGACTGTTGGAATATATCTCAAAGGTTTGAGATAGGACTGATAAGATCTAGAAAAAACAATCAAATTACAAAATTACATAATATAATATCGTATGTTTAGAAGTTAAAGGAGGTTCGATTTTTTGAAGTCAGGCCTAAAACAGTAGTCGGGAGTCCACGTGAACATTTTTTTGGTCTCTGTATTATTCCTCCTGTTCATACAGGCCACTCACTAACCCCTTCCAAATGTGCTTCCAATGTAAGAGACACGGAGCAAAATCCAGTCTTGACTCTCTACAAATATGATCTACAGTGAGGCTTCAGCATATGAAGTAAGACAAATCAAGCAAATATCTCCCAATGCTGATATTTTTAGTACGAAATTCCCTTTTTCTGTTATGATCACTCCACTGCAGCTCAACCAGAAAACAAGGTCCCTGTCAAAAATAGTATATAGATGATTTGTTCACCTATAGACATTATCACCCGTCCACCAGCCAAATGTGTGTAGACTTTGGTAGTGGCGTGCAGCACAGTCACTCTTAACTAGCCATTTTGGCAGCTGACATATATTATATATGGGGCTGTGGACTAAGTGCCTTTCTCCCTGTCAACTGGGGTGGACTCCTCAGTGCTCCCCAACCGTGTTGCATCACTAGGGTGGGGTTCGACTCCCAGAACAGGTATCAGTAAATCAGACCCTGTGGTAAAATGAAAGTGAAGGTTGGCGCACGGGCTAAATCAGCCATCACAGCAAAAATAAGTAACTGACTCTTGTTTGAAATCATGTAAAGCAGTAAAGGAAGTCTTAAGTCATTGCTGATATTACAAGCAATGCATACTTAGAAGGTCCAGGGTGCCATGAAAATTTTCCTCTGATCTCAGAATGTACGAGTAAAATTCAAATAAGCAAATAAGTCATACGAAAGAGCAGTTCAGTAAGTGGCTAAAAAAAGAAGAGATTCCTTTTTGACAGAAGACGCAGACAGACTGTTTCTGTCAGGAGAGAGAAATTCATTCCTCTCTATCGCCGCTGTTCTCCCAAGAGAAAGAAAAGTCAAGACTAGTTGGAGAGCTGATGGCCAGCACAGGGACAGGAGAGCCAAACGGCTGGCAAAAGGAACTAAATCTGAGCTATTGTTGTGGCAGAGCGTAGGAGTTGAGTGACATCGCGGGGAAGGCAAAGACAAGACGAATGGCCACGTCCATTATAAGTCTTTCCGGCTGAGGATGGTGTTTCAGAAGCTGTGTTAGGAGTTGCCAGTTAGAATGTGAAATTAAATAGCACTTTAAACATTACTATCTCTCCTTTCATCCTGTTTTCATCCTCACGTTATTGTTGATTTTGGCTCAGTTCTCCACTCGCTCTCATTCCTCTTCCAGTCACGGCTGTCCTCTCACCCCCCTTTTTTTCTCTCAATCTGATTACTCTGCTTTATGCAAACTACAACTCTCTCCGTCTTTCTCTCTTGTGTATTCCCCTTTCGCTTTTACATCCCAATTATTAGGCTCCCGTCTACTCTCAGCCTGTCCTTCGAGTTCCTTATCTTGCCTAGTGCAGACTCAATGTTGTTCAATATTTGATGAGACTTTGTTCATAAATCAACCTCGTCTATTCCCTCTTGGTGTACTTGAATGATAGTGTTAATCTCAAAATCCTTAGGATTGTTAACATGCCTCTCTTTTGTCACATTTTGATTAGAGAGGTTTTCGGTCTATGTGTGATACATTTGAACATGTAAATCTTACGTACAACAATAGCCATTGGTGGGTCCTGTAGTGTTCTATTCCCACTGGTAACAGCTGAGCTCTTTTATGGCTATTGATAGGCACTAAGACGCCTTAAATTCACTGCCAGTGCTGGAATATCTTAATGAAAAAAGTTTTATGCGCCCCACACTTTCTCCAAGACATTTGTTTATTCATTTATAACATCATGTTCCCCTAATGCAACATAAGTGGTTAGATTGTTTTTTATTCATTAATCCTCAAACCACCCTTCAGTTTTCTCCTCTAGCTGCCTGGTTCAGTTCCTCTGACAGACATTGTGTTTGTGTTGAAGTGGCCCACCCTGTCACTCTCAGAGCATCTTGGGGAATCGACCATAGCCAGTCCTCTTCCCTCTGTGCTATCACTCTTTCGCCAAGAAACGCTCAACTA
Source organism: Centropristis striata (assembly GCF_030273125.1). Classification (NCBI taxonomy): domain Eukaryota; kingdom Metazoa; phylum Chordata; class Actinopteri; order Perciformes; family Serranidae; genus Centropristis; species Centropristis striata. The sequence goes on from NC_081537.1 coordinate 10,793,117, forward strand.
GCAGACTTCCTTATGGCCAGTGATAAATAAACAGACCAGGCTTGGGTTGTATTGCATACATCTGGTCATCTGGCTGGCTTTGTAATTATGGCGTTTCAAATATGGATGTCTTGAAAGTTGACCAGCAATTGTCATGTTCAATTGTATGAAACAACCCATAATAGTGTATGGCTGCAGGACAGGTTTTGTAGATATACTGACTAATTTCTAGGTTAATCTATCTTTTCACATTTTATGAGGTTGATCCCATTTTCCTAAACTCGCACCCTAACATTTAACCTTACTTCAGCTGGTCAGGATTCCCCTATGGGGTTAAAAGATAAATCAGGGAGGGTTGCACAAATAATTAATAGAGGTAGAGGAAAGCTCAAAAACATATTCATGCAGCCTAGCAGCTTACTTTTTCAGACTTTTCTGAAATAATTGAAAACTGTGAACAGATGTCTTGGGGTCGCACACCAAAAGGGTTGTCTTAACCCATAACCAAAATCCCGAGCCAGATTTTAAAGCCTAACTTTACTTACTAACTTTACCCTTAAACTAACAGCCAATGTCTATCGCCTAGTTGTTTTTTTTCCCTTCATCTCCCTGTCATCGCAAGGATATTTTGTCCTCACAAAGAGGTACAGAATCATGCGATACACATTTTCAACTTTACAACAATCAGATTGAGCCGGAGTGGCGAACCAGCATATTCACTTTGTTTTCAAGCCAAAAATATAATAATAATAACAAAGTAATTCTCTTGCCTCTTGGGTATACTCTATGAACTCATCAAATGTTACTGTTGGATCTCTGGCTATTGGCTAGCTTCTTTATCTCTACATTATTATTTATGTCAATTACAGGCCACTGTAAGCTGTGCCAGACACCTGTCGATGTCCTTGGTCACCGATAGAGGTTGATAAGTCACAAGTCATAGATCACTCAATGCCCCTTTAACCTTCATCAGCACCATGTTTTCTTCATATTTTCCTATAAACTGATTGACACTTTAAAGGGATAGTTCATATTTTTTGAAGTAGGGCTGTTTGAGGTACTTATCCATAGTCAGTGTATTAGTTGATGGTTATTGGCATACCCGCACTAGACAGACAGCAGTAGTGGAACAGACGCTAAGCAATGTACTGCTGTGGACGAGGGCAGCAGCAAAACATATTTCATTGTCATGAAAAAGGCCCACCTTTAGAAAATCATTATCAGTTGAAGTGTACGCTATATTTTGAATATTTTGACTGCTTTACCTTGCCATCTGACAGCTTTGTTTAAGTTAACGCACAGGGAACTGAAGCTGTTATCTATGCTCTTGCCAAGGCGACCAGACTCCTTTGAAAAAATAGTAATTTTACCTTGCAGAACTCGGAAGTTGCTACTCTACTACTAACTTTTTTTTGTAGGTGGCCAAAATGTTTTGTTGCTGCCCCTGTCCACAGCAATACATTGCTTACTGTCAATGTCAGTACTGCTGCCTGCTTCTCCAAACTGGGGACGTGCCAACCACCATGTACTGTAGGTAATACACTGACTAATAATAAGTACCTCATTCATCCCCACTTCAAAAAATCAGAACTATTTGTTTAAGTATCTGCATGTTGGTAATCTATGATTGAATGAGTTTAGATCTGTGTCCTAATTTCATCTGATATTTTATTGAGTTCCATCTGTCCTGATACCCATCTATTTTAGACTCCCAACTCATATGGTATTCAGAGCACCAAAAAGCCAATGAGACAGTGGGAGATTCCTTGCGTCATTCACCATCATTAAGCGGCTGTTGGCAATGGTCCAGATCTGCATGATGGCAAAGCCCCTGTAGCCAGACTTCACCACAGAAAAACCAGGACAGAACATATGGAGGCGCCAGTATGCCAAATCTGACAGACACTGAAGCAATGTTAAAGCAAAAATCCACCCTAAGACACTTTTAAATGTTTTAAAATAGCTGTTGGTGATACTATTTGCATTTGTTGGTCCATTTTATTGTTTGGTACCACTTTCTTCTCTTTGCCGATAACTGGCCAAATGCAAAAGACCTGACATAATGTCAGTCAGCATAGTTTTCATGTAAAATTAGTTATGTTTTGTAGCAGGAAATGCTTCAGCTACCTAAATAATCAATGGGCCTTTTCACACGGATGGCCTTTTTATTCAGTAATCTGCACATCAATATATTTTTTAAACAATTGCGTTTGCCACAGAGAATGCGCATATTATGCAGCAGGGTTATGAGTTGCCATCGTATTTATGAGGATTATAAAACAACATGGAGGCTCTGTAGTCCAGATCAAGACGGCAAACTTTGTTACTTCTTTTAACCTTGACAAAGGCAGCAAAGAACAAATCCGCTCTTTACCTTTCACAATAAAAGCCCAAGACATTAGCACAGCATAATTGTTCACCAAAGTAACTCAGTAAACTAGAGAATGATGTTGAATCCATCATTGTTTTTCTATAGAATGAGCTGACGGTGTTGTAGTATTGTGGGACTGTTGTAGCTGTCGCAAATTCTCTTCATTGTATTAATAGTTTAAGTTTAGTTTTTCGTCATTCTCCCAGTGTGTGAAGGCCTTAATGATATTTTTTTTGACAGTAAATCCCCAATTTTGATCAAGGGATGTGACTGTTGATTTCTCTGCTGGGAAAGACTCTTTTGCAGCATATTTCAAATTAAATTGAATTTGGCATATTCTCAAACTATGTTGACAAATAGATACTGAGCAAATGCCAGAATTATGAGATGTGACTTCCTAGAAGTAGGTTCACAGTTATCTTTGTACATTTCCTGAGAAAAGCCTCTTAAATCTGAAAGCTTGGACTGATATTAAATTATCCAGATAGCCTGTTTCTTGGAACAATCTCTCTGGTCTGTTCATACTGTAGAATGGAGACCAGAAACACAACAGACCATAGATTCATGCAGCAAACAGGCCAAGAATACTAGGAGAGGTAAACTGAAAGCTCATGGCCCCCAATGATTTAAAGATAGGGTATATAATCAAACCGTTCTCACCAACTGCAGGTGAGGGTTTGTTGGAGGGTGTTTAAAAAAAATCACTGTAGCATGTACGTAATATTGACAAGTCCCCCCTAAGCTTTCTACACAGCAGCAATCGATGTACAACCTTGTGTTTATAGTTGAAAATCCATAAAATTGCTTGTGCAAGTTCAGCATATTCTATTTGGAGTATACTGCCAGCTATATTGGTCTAATTGTAGCTGTTATAGCTGCACTTAACTTTGTGCAACAAGATCAGCCATGTTTCTGGAGGTTGTCACAAAGTGTTTACAGTATCACAACTCTGAACTGTGTTGACATGACAGGCAGGTGGAGGGACAGTGAGTAATCAGAGAGTTCAATCGCAACACCTCATTAAAAATAATCACACCAGCATTATTGTGAAGGTTGATTATGTGTAACAGAGTATCTGAGGGTGGAATTTTCCTTTAAGGAGCTCACATTTAGCTGTTAGCCCTGGGTTGTGCCTCAGACATAGGTTGGCTCCATTACCACAAAGTAGCAATGATCTTGACCTCATGTGAAGCTACATTTCACATCCAACTCACACTCTTCTGCAACGAACCTGCAATGCAAATTCACAGAGTTTATATATAGCCTGTCTCTCATCAGCCTGCTACTCCCCGATGCATTCCCAGTGGCTAAATGGAAAATGTGGACCAGCTGTGTGCTCATTCACACATGTGGACTTATTAGCATTGCCGGTGGCTAGTTTTTCTATTATTGCACGTGTCTTTATTACATACCTTATAATTTTGCAAAGTTCACTATCACTGTAATGATAAGAGCTAAATGACCTGAAGTTTACTCCCTTCTCTGCCTGTTTCCCACAGCATGTTTCTAAGGATGAAGCCAGTCTCATGGGATAGCCATGTTTTGTCTCCATGACAGCTATGTCACTCAGCCCTCTCTGCAGTGACCCCTGCACAGCAAAGGATGCTGGGAAATAACGAGCACTTTTATCCCGGTCAGGATGACAAAGATGGGGAGGATGAGGAGGAGGAAGAGGAGCAGGGAGGAGAAAACAGAGAAGGGGAAGATGGACGTGACGCGGAGAATGGAGGGTTAGAGGGTTTCGAGGAGAAGGAAATGACGGGAGGACGACAATCCTGGGAAGGGAAAGGCGGCGAGGTGGTGAAACCAGCAGCCATTGTGGTCGGGAGACAAAGAACAGACCGACCAATGAGGCCGGGCAACCTTGGCAACCGGGGTATCACATTTATGTCCAATCAAGCCCTGCTACATCACCAACCAGCCAATAAGCAACAGCATCATCTCATTTCAGCCAATCAACAGCCTCATCATGCAGGCCTGAATGCACTGCAGAAGAGACGAGCTCTAATGGAGCGCAGTATGACCACAGTGGCTCCCATGGAGGACTCTTTCCTGACCATGATGGTGTTCCGCATTGGAATTCCAGACATCAAACAAACAGTAGGTGCATGTTCTCATCAAAACACGACGCCCCAGCATTATCCCAACATTTCATAAAACAAAGACACCTACACATGAAACAATCCCAGCTTCTTCTTGACCCCTAATCTGCAACTGATTTAAATCTACAAGTCAAGGCAGACAGATAAATAATGTAGCACAGGTCAGGTCCTGATATCTATGATGTGTGAGGAAAAAAGGAGACATTTGAAAGAATGAACTGTCAAGCTCAGTCAAAATCCAACATTTAAAAGTCTAATGATCAATGTAAAAAAGTCTCCCTTGCAAACAGGGCACTGACTGGAGGTCTTTCCAAATGAGGAAGTAGTTCAAGCCAATTCTCTCTGGTATTACTGCCTCAGAGAGAGAGAGAGAGAGAGAGAGAGAGAGAGAGAGACAGAGAGAGACAGAGAGAGAGAAAGATGAATAACTTTGAAGGCGGAACTTTTGTCTCCCCCCTCTGGCAGTGAGAGTAATTACACAAACATGCATATAATGTATGTTTGTGTAGGAGGGGGGGTTTAGTGGTAAATTAAAGATCATCAGTATTTGCCCCAGGCTTCTAGTTTGAGGTTGTAAAGTTTCATGAGGCTGTGATTATTCTTGAGGTCACAACAGGTCATTTTATACAGTGAGGTAAAGTTTTAAAAATGGTGTCACTGCACATAAATGACATCATCGCACATGAATAAAAATTTAGCTCATTGAATCCACAAGAGTCTCAGCTTTTCAATTTATGCTATTCCAAGACTGTTTAGGGATGCCAGTATGCAGGAATATTAAAATACAATAGGCGAAAATAATACATGAATATTGCATGCAAAATGTTTTTGCCTAAAACTGCACAGGATTCACATAAAGTGGGCATGTCAGTAAAGGGGACACTCCTGGGTTCCTACAGAACCCATTTTCATTCAGATGTCAGCACTCCTGCGGGTATCACAGGGTTAATTTAAAATCTTATAAAGCTAATAGTGGTCATAGGTGTTAACAGCTTTTTTGTTTGTACATTTAGATGTTTTTTGTTACATCCTTCTTTTAAAACCACTGTGCTTTAACCCGCCCCAGCTGAGCTGAAATAAAAAGTTTTTCATCATCTCAAGTACAGACAAAAACAAACTTTTTTTGCAATACATATATTTTAAGTAATTTTGCTGCATTGTTGACTTTACATCTGTTTCATATGAGTTACTGAGAAGAACCCACGGGTACTAGATGCATGCATTTTCTTTTTACATCAGCCAAACGGTGTGCACGAATGTACAAGCACATCACTTATTTCAAAGCATTTTCATTCCAGACATCCCACAAGCCCAGGGATGAATCCCAAAAGGAACTGGGATAAAACCCAGATCTTGACTTATGTTTAGCAACCTGCAAAGGCTGACATATTCAGTAAACAACACCATGTAAGCGTCTGCTGTGGGTCAGACATGGTCATAATTAGTTTTCAAAACTGAAGTCGGTATCAATTCACACTTACAGCAACTTTACGCTGTACTGTGGCGGCAGGTGAGAATTGGCCAGCCTACACACGCCATAGCCAGGTGAGAATGGGTGCCACACTGTAACCCCTCCCCCTATCCTTCTTTTTTTTCATTTTCATTTCCCTGAACATGGCGACTGTTCTACATGTCAGCTAATCTGCCCTCAATATAACAGTAATTGCTAATTATCTAATAGGTTTTTAATGAGTTTAGGGAGAGCTGGGAAGTGAGTGATGCTGGTGAGAAAGGAATATATGGAAGGCATCTGTGTTGCTGTTAGGTCTCCATGAGCCACAGGCATCATCTTCACAGACAAACACTTGGCTCCCCAAACCTCGCAGCTGAAATAATATTGAGCTGAATTAGGAGGGATGAAGAGAGAAGGAGTGAATATTAGGAGCTAGTTAGAGAGAGGGTAGAAAATAAATGTTATGAGGAGAGAGATAGGGAATGTATAAGCAAAGGGGAAGAAATATGCGTTTACTAAAGCTATAATACTGCACGGTGAAGGTCCAAATAACTCCCCTGAGTGAGGGCCAAGTACCGCCAGATCAGAAAATCCTTGATTGCATAAAACAGAACAATGGGGAAAGAAGTGTCACTGTAATATACAATGTACATTACATTAGACTTTCCTCTGAGGGATTAGCCTCTCGGTATCTTTTTCACACACACACAGACACAGACACACACACACACACACACACACACACACACACATATATTGCTTAACTCACATATATATGTGCACACACACACACACACACACATCCTCATCATGTGGTTTACCTCCCAGGGACCACCAAGACATTGCTACGGCAACGGGTGCCTGCCTTCACTAATGAACTGGTTGCCATGCCAATAGAGTTGGCAACACTATCAAATAGTCCAACCTAGTCGGGGGGTGGGGGCTTGAGGGGGGCAAAGGGGACTTGAAAGTGTGCTGAGCTGTGCAATTTTACTTACAGTTCCCTGAAATGGAACAATGGCATGGATGTATACATCTCATCGAGACCTCTCAGCCCTGTTGTTAAAGCCCTACTTGCGGTCAGATCTGTCCTCCAGCTCCAGACTTTAATAAGAAAAAGGACCGAAAAAAAGATGGTCTTTCTGTGGAAATGCAAGGAAATGTAATAATAAGAAGGAATGGGCAGTGCACAAATCACCGTGAAATCTAGTTAGGCATACCACATACACACGATATAGTCAAGGTATTTTTTCATTGAGGCCAGTGAGCCTCTGGTGTATCACACACAGACATATAGTAAGAGGCAAAGGAGCTTTTCCCCTTAAAGCTACTTTGTTCTTTCTCTTCTGGATTGTGCCGCAAATCAGACATTATGCATGCAGAGATCAAAGAAAATACAAAAACACAAAAGGGAGATATTTACCCCAGTATAGAATCTTTACTCTTTCATCAGGAGTGAAGAGAAAACGAGATGTGAAAATAAATAGACCCAAATATCCTGATTGTGCACATACTGTCAGGACAGCATAAGTCATCTTATTTCCATTAATGTGGCAGATGATTCATTATTTAAAAGTAATGCATTCATATTCTGTACACACCACATTCTCATGCATTCACCAACTGATGTTAGAACGTCATGCTACATTATTAATCCAACATAATAAAGATGTCATTGCAATTGTTGCTACTTAACCACACCAATTATTATAGCTGAAATTGTGTGTATTGACATAATTGCCGGTATACTTATGTTTACACACGCACCCTTTATTTAGTTGCTGTTTTAATGATATTGACTCCTCTCATAGAGCTTTTTGAGGCAAAAATTATCTTATTTATCAAGAAAAGAAATGAAAAATGATCAGAGGAACAACATGAGACTAAGAGAGGCTATAGCTTAATTCTCAAACCATATGCTCAAATGCATAGATTCATAAAAAAAAAAAAAAATTAAGTATCTTAATCAACACCTATGACCCACAATAAGTATGTGGCAGTGTCTGCATTTGTATCTGCAGAGACCTGCCCTCCGCCTGTATTTCGAGCCCAGTTGCCAGCAAAAAATGTTGGCATCTTATTAATCTGAAATTTTTGTCTAATGATGAGGTCATGTGATTATTCAAGCTATGTAGGTCCCCCAGTGGGTGGGACCAAAACCTGTGTTTGCATCCCAGGTAGTGTTTCTGTCTCCTTTTGTTGTACACTGCCCTCTATTATTATTAACCATTAGTATTTTAGTCTGTACAGCAGGTGTAGATGAGAGAAACATTAGCTGACATTAGCTGCCCTGTGCTCTCTGTTTGTCCATCAGAGGTGTCTCCAGTTTGACCAGGACTGCACAGTGTGGAACGCTAAACAGCAGATAATCTGCTCCCTCAGCGAGTCTTTGTGGGACGTCTACAACTACGGCCTCTTCCAGCCAGCTGGAGATGGACGGGACGCCAAGTTCCTAGAGGAGGAGCGGGCCCTGAGAGACTACGCTCAGACCTTTGAGAAAGGGGTGCCTTACCTGGAGGTATGGAGGAGGAAAGGGTGGGAAAGAAACCAAAAAGTGCAGGGCAATAGCCAGGGTTATAGATTTGCATGAGTCCAAGTATAACAGTAGCAGCACACTCACTAGAAATGTTTGACTAGATGCTAAACATTAAGTGTCTTTTTTTTATTTTTACAGTTAACTCTTCAATTTTGTTGCCTATACATTTTATTTTCCAAAATAAAATCTAAATGCTGCTTCAGAGACACTGCCGGGACAAGCTGGGGGGGAAATACATGTTGTATTTTTTACCTAAAGGTTGTCAAAATGTAAATACACTTAGTCTAAAAAATACCCAGAAATAACTTATTAAATATCCCAAAAATGTTATTTTAGAAAATTAAGACAAAAACAATAAACATCTAGACATCATGATGCAAAGGATAACATGACAAGCATGATTCTATAGGCAGATACACTGAACATGTCAGCAGGCAAAATATTTAATATAGGGAAAAAGAAAACAATTATGATGATGTAAAATAATAACCTTACCATATGAGCAAAATTCTTATTGTTTATAATTATGGTAGCCTAAAAGTCTTTCTTACATTCTACGACCCCCCTAATTCCTACAGAAGATAATGAGGATATGACGTCAGTTTGGGAGCTACAGCCCTGACTGAGTGCACTGTTTATTACTGTTGATAAATTACAACATTGTTGTCATCACCAAATTGCATACAGGGGAAAGAAAGGCAAACAACAGCATCTTTATGTGCATCTTTCATCTTTTGCAGCAGTTTGCAGACATTAACAATTGCACTGCATCATACTTTGAAAACTTTATTGCTCATGACTCAGTAAAAACCAACAAATGCAGAAACATTACTAAAGTTTACTTTTTTATTAGAATTCCCAGGTTCCTCACAGTAAATGAACAAATCTTGACAAAAATAATATCCACCTCGTGGATTTAATTGCATTCTGCACTTTATGTTACGTACAAATTACATTATATTTCTCCACTTTTTAGGAAGTGGGCTGTGAGAGGACATTAATATGAAGTTGTCATGCTGTGATACAATTATCTCACAGTGCCCTCTGGTGGTCCAGCTGCTGTAAGTGTTGGTGAGCTGGGTGGGGCCGAGAGAGGATCCAGCACTCAGAGGTTGGCTTATAGCCAGAGTGTTTACATTCTTGACAAGGTTCCAGATGAGGACTGTGTCTATATACTGATGAGGCCTTGTAACTAAATTCTGCTCCACAGCAGAGTGTATCTCACAGCTCCATGACTGTATGTATTTATAACATGAGTAATGCCACTTTAAATCTCTTCGGTGCCTGAACTGGACCAGTATTTACTAGTGTAGAGCAAGGTTATTATAGTTAACTAAAACCTAAAACTATGTGTGAAAAAACATTTGAGTTAACTGAAAGAAAAACTAGAAAAAAGAAAGAAAAATGAACTGAAACAATAATTAAGATAGGATAAAAACTACACAAAATGAATGTTTTTAGTCAATCTGTTCAAATTTTTCAAGAAAACGAAAATGAGGAGGCATTATTATTAGAGTATGGGGACGTCGACACCCTGGAATTTAACTGAACCTAAAGTGAAGTGAAAACCGCAGTATTAGTTTCTGGATACTGTTAGTTCATACTGTGTGCCACCACTTACTAATAAGCATATTGTAGTTATTTCAGTCTAAATATTAGGCCAGATTGCTCTTTTTTTCCAGGCAAAACACCTCTGAAACTTGAAATATGCATCTGTTATGTGAGGTGCAATTTGTGGCTCGGTTCAGCTGTCAGCTGATAGAATGGAGCTTCCCCTCTCACTTCCACACTCCTCAGGAGTTTGCTTTCACAGTACAGTGCTGATGTTGAGACCGCACATCCAGTCAGGTGTTTTCCATTAAAATAGTTTCCCATTTAGAGAGAGAGCGTAAGGCCAACACACCTGAACTTTTTATGACTTATTCATGGCAGAATCGAGAAGGCCCTGAAGACCACCACATAAGAACAATCTGGAAAATATTGCTGCCTGTATATAATTAAATATTTTTGCTTGCATTTTCTGTAAATGTTAAAGTGACACTTCATTAAAAAGTGTTTTTCTAATGTTTATGTTCTGGCGTTAACTATACTAATTGGTATCTAAGCAAAGTTTGTCGTTAGAGAGGTGTTTTTTCACATTCCTCTACGGAGGGGGGAGACGTATGTCCATTTCCTTAAAATCTGATATTCAAACTTAAGCTGAGGAACCTACATTAGGTATGTCACAACTTTGAAAGTAATTTAAAAGCCGTAAAAGAAACCTTCAACACAAAGGCAACTTCACTTCACACACTGTAACATCATAGTAGATATTATTGAATGTTTACAGCCACTTAAGCTGTGTCAGCCACTGCCTGTTACAAGCTAACAAGCTAACGAACAACATGAAAATGCTAACTACACTTCTACACTACCATCTTGATATATATGCTATTTGCTGATTTTGGTGCAATTTAAAACATGACTGAAGGGGAACTTTAAACAAGTATACAGTTCTTAGCTCTAAAGAAGTAAAACCAGTTTAACCATGGATTAGTAAATTGGAAAGACTGCAGGCAATTGTAGCATTTTTTACATTTTCTTTCATAACTCACCGCCTACTTGAAATACACGAGTCATTTTCTCATACAATAAACCTACATATATGCACAAATTAATGCAGTTGATGTATTTTCACTAATGAGGACAAGACTATAATATTACATATCATGCAATAACTCAGGATGCCAAAGGCTTTTGCAGACAAATATGATATTCACACTTAATGTTTATATCAAATTTTAAACACACGTTATACACAAAAAGTATGTTAATTGATGAGCTGCTATACTAGAACAAACTTTGTGTTTTTTTTATACACCCTTTTTTAAATATAATTGTACTTTTAAATTTAGTGAAATGTGCTTATTTTGTACCAGAAAAGTATGTCAACACGGACAAACAAGGTGCTTAAATTAGGCCATATGCAGAGTAAGTGTCATTGCTATAACCTGTTTCCTATTGGAGTAATTATGATGATATTTATAAATGTAGGACTATACTGCATGTCAGATCCTATGATCTATATGGATGTGTAGTTTTTTCTGTGGTAAATACAATGTTCAAGGTTCCACATCTGTTTTGGTAAAATAGATTTAATGACCATTAGAATAAACTATCATCTTTAAGTGTCTTTTGCTGTGTTAGTCTTCTTTGCTTCAGTGTGCACACTTTCTGTTTTTACAAAGGCATTTATAAAACTGACACTTTCCATTACTGCCTTACTGCGTATGTGATGAAGCTTTTCCCCAGAAACAGACAACCAAATCTTACTTATTATTTTAAATAACAACTCGTGGATCTGTTCCAACGACTTTGAGTGGGAGAGTGAAATTCTGGAAACAGTGAGAGAATTTAGCTGCAGAGTAATGGTGCTTTTTGTGCTTTAAAGCAGCAAAGCTGAAATTAATTTAATTATTAGCTCTAAAAGCACAAGTTAACTATCATGCTATGAATCCTGAATAAATCTATTTAGAATTAAATGTATTTTCCCAGCTTTGCTTCTCTGTTCATATCTTTATTACAGATTTCCAGCAAAAAGAATGATCTTTTTGTTAATCCATTCCATTATAACCACTATCACTGCTAAACTAAACAGTGTTGGAGTTCGATGAATCACAGTTATTCACACGTTTCTTATTCTGTTCCTCAGTTTAGGTACAAAACCAGAGTTTATAAGCAGACGAATCTGGATGAAAAGGCTCTCTCTAAACTCAGCACAAAGGTATTTCTTCTCGTGTCTATTAATTATTCCCGGTGCACAGTATTCATTTCCACTCAGACATTCTTTTCCTTTCTCTTCCTACCCTCTTCAGGCCAGTCTGAAGAAGTTCCTGGATTACATTCAGACTGGAGCAATAGAGAAAATGGCTAAAGTCCTTGATAAAGGTCTTGATCCAAATTTCCATGACCCTGACACTGGAGGTGAGTTTGTGTTCTGACTCTTATTGTGGAAAAGTTTTGACAAGATTGAATATTTGATTACAAATAATTAATTTTACAAGAGTACCTTGGGGTGTATTTTAACTTACACCTTTCTCCTTGCCGTCCTTCCTCCCCCCTGTACCCCTTCTGTGGGTCAGAGACCCCACTCTCTGTGGCCATGATGTCGGGCCTGCCGGTGGAGGGCGTCAGGCTGCTGGTTCAGGGCGGCGCTCATTTGGACTTTAGAAGCAGAGATGGCTTCACACCGGTGCACAAAGCTGTTAGGGCTCACAATCACACTGGGTTGATGGTAAGGACTTTAAATTAAAGTCACAAACTCAAGCAGAGCCTGCGAAGTGGACTAAATCGTATGATTATAAAAAATGTATAAGATTCAGGCAAAGTCACATTAGAAAAGTCTTTGCTTTTGCAAATGCTGCACCAAACGTGGGCGGTCATTAGACAGAAAGATGATTGGAAGCATTTGAAAGTTCTTTAAATACTGTAAGCATAACACTACTGGTTAGTTCAAATGTGTGGCTGTAGTTACTTTCCTTTAAACAACGCGCTTGCAATTAGGAACAGAGGATTTTTTTTGTTTTTGTAGCTCTGATAGCTGCCTCATGTTGCTTTTAAAGACCACACATCAAAACCTCTTTTTCAGGTGACTAATGCTTATCGTGCCCCTCCTTTGTAAACACGTTTGTTGCCAGGTCTTGCATTATTTTGTTCCCTGCTACAGCTTCAACATGCAGTATAACAATATCTGGTAGTATATGAGATTAGACGATACATAATCAAACTGTATGATTATATATATAAAGAACAATACTTGGCATCAGAAATAATATTCACTACATTCCAAGCAGGTGTAATATTATTCAATATACTTAATTAATGTGTGAATAAACAATTGTATGTGTTTTTTCGGGACACACTGAGCTGTAATTACCACGTTATAACTTGTGATTTACCTGACTGCAAGCATAATGAACCCCTTGAATTTTTGGTTTTTCTTCACGTCTATAGGAGTATTTTGACTTTAACTAAAAAGCCTAGCAAAGTGAAGTCTTACAGAATCATACTGGTATTTTGTGAACCAGAAATTGATGTTTGATGCATTAACTGACTTAAGATTTAAATCAGATATTAAGGTATATTAAAGTATCAGATAAAACACCAACTACAAACAATTTTGATTCCTGTATTGAAGCTTCTTTTCTTGTACCGCACATATTCATGATTAAGTTGACATATAACTGCGTAGCATTTTAATTAGATTATCATATTTTCAGTTTTTGGCAACCAGAAGCTGAGGCAACAACTTATAAAAGTTAGTGGTGAGCCCTGGGCCTCAGCATGACTTTTCACTGCAATATGATGAGTGGCCACTGGGAAAGAGTTGTCTCGAAGTCTGTCCACCATTGTCTGTTATTAACTTGTCATCACTACTGCATTGCATTGTGGGATTGATTCATTAAGAGGCAAAAATATTTATCACAATGGCTTGATATCATTTAATACTTTGCGGTTATAATGATCAGTAGCAGTATCACAGCTAAAGAAAAAGGTCCAATTCTCTCTTTGTTTGTGTGTGTGTTATTTCTTTGTCTCTTTCTATATTTCTTTCTTTTATTTTATTTTCTTTCTCATTTCAGACAGAATATGCACACCCACGCATATATAAAAAGTCAAATCTTTTTTTTTGTCTCTTCTTGCCAGGCTCTCTTGTCCCTCGGAGCATCTCCAAACTACAAAGACCGCTGTGGCCTGACCCCGGTGTACCACACTGTACTGACAGGGGGCGACACCTCCTGCTGCGAAACCTTGCTGTATTACAGGGCGAGGCTGGGGACGAGGGATGAAAATGGCTGGGATGAGTCCCATCAGGTACCAATAGACAGTGTGATATTATAAAACTATCCACACATTAATTCCCATGTTGTTTCATCATTTCCTTCCATATATTAATGTTCAGCATCTCTGGTCTTTGTCTCTCTTCATGTAAACTTAAGCAATGCACCAACATGTCCCTGTCTGATCTGTGTGTTTGATCCCATGTACCATCGCCCTCAGTCTCTCTCAACATTTTCTCATAACTCCTCTCCTCTCAGCCTTCCTCACTCGTCTCTCCATTCTCTCTCCTTCCTCCCCTCCTTCTCTCTTTCCATAGCACAGGGATGAAGAGGAGTTTGGCATGGAAGAAATACATAAGGTACCCTTCATCCTACCATCTCATTATCCAAACCAGCCTTTCAGAGGCAAAGGCATTGAGAATTAGGATATGATCAATAAAATGTAGATAAAATGACCACAGTGTGTCCTTAAACCTTCAAATCTGGGTCACCTCAAGCTGAGTCCAGTTGAGAAAGAGCATTGGATACTATCTCTTTCTTACTGTAGATACAGTACGGGTGCATTGCCTACATTATGTCTCTGTGACATTCTTGTAAATTTGCGTTTGTGCTGCGAGTCGGTTGTCATGGTATTTTATTTTGGTTTTGCCGTGCTGTGTGTTTTCTGTCTTTACTTTGTACGTATCTTGTGATATTTTAGTCCCTGCAGAAAAATCTGAGGAAACCTCTCAGGCTGCTGAAGGCTCATTTCTGTTGTTTTAATGATTTTTCTTTCCTTTCTTTTCCAACATGGTGCAATGTAATTGGCTCTGACCTGTTTTCCTGTAAGAGTAATTACAGATCTAAATGTGGATGTACGACATATTATCTCCCTTTCTTTCTCTTTGTATCTCTTTTGCATTATCTTTCATCGTCTTCCCTTTTCTGCCTAATTCTCTTCTGCTGAAACACTCTGCTGAAAGCCACCCTCTTCACTTTAACTTGTCTCTTTCTATACTATATAATTCTGACAATTTGCGGATATTTCTATCACACTCTTGACACTGAAAGGCTTGCCAGAACGGCTTTGCCCAGCACTTGGAGCATCTGCTGTTTTATGGGGCAGACACCTCTTCTCAAAATGCCTCAGGGAACACTGCACTTCACATTTCCGCTCTGTACAACAAGGCAAGTATGGAAACAGATTCCCTTATATGAAACTATTATTACCATAATTAATACTGCTGTTTTTTTAACCCATCACTTTCTCTCTCTGGATCATCAGGAAAGCTGTATTCGCGTTCTTCTGTACAGGGGAGCAAATAAGGAGGCAAAGAACAAGCATGGTCAGACCCCTTTTCAGGTAAATACTTTAACTATAAATATCTGTAACACAATATTTAATAAGACAATTCTATTTCTTCTTTCATCATGCTGAATCCCTGCTGTATTTCAGTTTTTGACAAAACTGTCAAAGCTATTATGTGTGTAATTTCACTTTCGAGACATGATAAATGGTAAAACTTTTTTGCAACATCCATTAATAAATGGTAAATTGATAGTAAGTTAAACTTAAGCTCATAGTTATTTTATTATTGAGTAATTATTTTATTTTATTACTAAGGAAATGGCAAAGATAAGTCTTGAATCTTGAAATATAGACAAATGTAACAGATATCTATAACACTTGAAATTGCATTTGTGGAGTATAACCGCAATTCCAAAAAAAGTTGGAAAACGTAAATCAAAAACAGAATGCAACAAATTTAGAATGAGAGTATATATTTACAAGTTTATCAGTTTTAGCATTTGATATTTTGTCTTTGTACTGGATTCAATTGAATGTGGGTCGCAAAGGATTTGCAAATCATTGCATTTTGTGCATTTATTGTTGTTCACAGCGTCCCAACTTTTTGGGATTTAGGGTTGTAGCTTTAAACAACAGTTTTGTCACACACTAAAAGAGAAATAGGAGAAAAGAAATAACAAAAATTACAATAGAATAATTATATCTAATTCTGTTTTTTGTCTTTGCAGTTAGCCATAATGTCTGGTCACTTTGAACTCGGGGAAATCATCAAAAACCACAAAGATTCTGACGTAGGTAAGTATTTGTGCCAAACTTTCTCTTCTGAGGAGGCTGTCAAGTCTTACAATCAGTTCCCAAAACCTGTTTTTTTGTACTTTCCTCAATCTATCATGTATTTGCCCTTACAATCTCCCTTCTTTCCCCCTAACAATTTACCTAATTTCTCCTCCATTTCACCCTGTCACATCAAACCCCACTGTCCCTCCTCACTTTTTGCTCCTCGCCCCCTCTGAACCCTCACCCGTAAACCTCACACCCCCATCTTCAGTGCCCTTTTTGGAATCACCAAAGTATGTTCCCAAGCGAAAAGAGAGCGCCCACACTCTGCCTCTCCCCTCACTTCATTCCCACCCCCTCCTGCGCGCTAACAGCGATAACTCCATGACCCAGTCTGACCCTCTGGCCCTGCCCAACAAGGCTGCCACCAATCCCAACCCGGGACAGGTACTGAGGACCATTAGGTGGATGCTCACCTGCTGCTCTTTGTTATTGTTATGCTTTGCATTGTTTTCTCAGTCTTTTACTTCTAGTTAGTTACAGGATCGGCTTTGACGCTCTATCTACATGGCACTTGATGTGTTTCTGCAGGGCCAGCGCAGGGCTTCTATCGGCATGAGAAGCTCCAGCAGCCCCAGAACTCGTACTCGCTCCCCATCCAGAGGGAGAGGAGGCCAAAGTGACACGGAGGAGAGGCACAGGCAGCCAAGAGGCAGACAGGGGTAAGGAGCCTGTGGAGGGAAGATACACTGTGTGCATGAACAGAGGAGGAGGAGGAGTGGTGGGCTCTTATTTTGACAAGGTCCTTTCAGGCCAACTACTAAAAGGGGTCATTAAATCACCAGTTAAATATCCAGTGTATGCAGGAAATTGCTATTTCTGTCTTAGTTGCTATTTTTAACTGCAAGAATGTCAAATATTAAGTGCACTGTGGATGGACATTGTAGTCCTGCAAGGCAACAGAAATAGACGAGCTAGTCACAGCCTTAAAAAGTTTTAATAGGTTATATAGTGGTGCAATTTCTCTGCCAATTCTACAGCCATGCTAGCAGCTCTATGAGGACGTACATGTTAATAAGGGGTTTATTAAGCATTTTTACCATGTTAATGTCTAAGTTTAGCATTAAAGCATGTTTAACATTTGATAATTAAGACTTAACTTTACAAAAGAAGTGGATGTAGCTTCCAGGTCTGAACAGTGAAGCAATGCCTTAAACCAGCATTCTATCTATTGGCCAGCAGAGGGAGACTCCACTGGCTTGCAAGAAGTGACCCTACTCCTCACTTGATTTATTACCTCAGTAAACATTTTCCTAATGAGTTTATGGTCTCAGTCGCTTTAAGTCTTTTTCACATCAGAATGATAATCATTTCGTAAAATTGATGATAAAGCAGGGTATGCTTTTTTTTTTTAGATATTTTTTGGGCATTTATAGCTTTTTATTGATAGTAGAGAGATATTTAGAGTGAACGGCGGAGACAGAGTGGAAAACATGCAGGAAATGGCTCCGAGCCAGATTCGAACCCAGGCCACCCTCTCTATGGTACGCGCTCTACCAGGTGTCCCACCAGAGACTCCCCGACAGGGTAGCAACTTGTCAACCCGTCAGTTAGGATAGAGGCGTACCAATGCGTAAGTACATTTAAATGGCTGTTAACTTCTTTATGGTTTACTTCAAATTATGTAAGCTAACTTTATTAGCAGCCACAAGCCAGGTGCAGGTCAGGTCTTAGTCATATATAATCCTCTCCAGCTTCACCTATCTCGTCCAAATGTGGCAACAGCCAAAATGCCAGACATGATCCCACTTTTCCTGCATAAAAAAGTAAAGTTCTTTTACTCAGATTTTATGCATATGTTAGTGTGTTCTTTACACTGACGACCCCCCCCCCCCCCCCCCCCCCAAAAAAATCACTATATGTTGCAATGTATTCAATTGTAACGCTTGTATCATAAAACACATTGTATCAGATACACAGTATAGCTTAATAAGAACTAGTGTGTTCCTTAGTTGTTGTTTTTTTGTACCGCTGTGTAAGATTTGTTATCAGTTTTTATATATATATAACATACAATATGTACTGAATGCTAGATGCTTGGTAAATACAAAATTGCTGTACACATTCTTACTGGTATGACTGTTACGTATGACTCAACTCCTGACTGTTTCTGATGTAGCCTGACAAGCTGAATGTCGCCTCACTTTGTCTCACTTGTCTTTCCACAGAGTGCGACACATTCTTATCTCTTGGTTTTGTAAGATACTTTCTCTCCCTGTCGCTCTCTCTCTGTCTGTCTCTCTCTCTCCCTCTCTCTCTCTGTCTCCCCCTCTGTAGTGCAACCTCAGCGGGCAGCGGGGGAGGTCAGATGAAGCGCATGTACAGCGCAGTCCCAGGGCGGGTTTATGTGGCCACTCGTGCCCACTCTGCCAGTGGAGACAGGGAACTCTCACTCAACAAAGGTGACAGGGTTAAAGGTGAGAATAATGGTATATGGACGTGATTTTAATCATGTTGTTTGGCAGATAATTAGCTAAAAGTTCTGATAATTTAGTGAAATGTTGAGGCACTAACACTGCAGCAACAATACAGTCTGATGCAAAAAAAATTATAGCAAGAAGGAAATGAACAGTGCATGAGGGAAAATGAATTGTAAACAAGAGAAATTAAAATCACCAGCAGAGACATCCAGCAAAACATGTTCCTGTTTTTTAAAAATAATGTAGCTTAAGGTAAACAAGGAAGGTTGAGGGAAAGATGTTGTAACATAGGAGTTAGTAACAATGGATTTAGTACCCACTAACATTATATACATCTATCTCTGTTGTCTATTTATCTGTTTGTGTGTTTGTCTCAGTGTTAAGTGTAGGAGAGGGAGGATATTGGGAGGGAACAGCCAAAGGTCGCACAGGTTGGTTTCCTTCAGATTGTGTGGAAGAGGTGGCGGCTCCCAGCAAAGACAATCGGCCAGGTAAGACACGACCACTTGGAGCTTCACCTCACTATTGTTTTTTTTTTGGGTTTTTTTTTAAATAAAGTACATGAACATTTAAATGAATTCAATGGGACAAAAACTGTGAGACACAATAAATAAAATAAAATAATAAAAAAATACAATATAAAGTAAGTAAGTATGTAAACTCTTTTCTTTCAAAAACAAAGTTACAAAGTGTTCTACACTGCAGACACTAAAAAATGTAGAAAAATTCAACTGTATAAAATACACAGAAGGCAAATAAACACTTAATGTATAAAATGATAATAAATAAGTTGTAAGAAAAACATGCTAAAAATAAAATAAAAAATAAAAAGTAAAAAAAAATTAAATTAACTAGCCTAAATATATTTAACGTGGGGCCAGTGGTAGAAAACTACAATGCAAGCAATGCATTTTTTTACTCATTCACGTATGAATTGCAGGTAAAAAAAGATAATTTTGAGATATCATGAATGTAATAAGACACATAACAGTCTATCTATAAAAGCAAGACTGTGTGTGTGGATGTGTGTCTAGGGCATATCTCGCTGACCGTTAGTCAGACTGACCTAAGATTTTGTATTTGGCTTGCGCATGGCACAAAGGTGTGCATCTCGATTTTTCAAAATATCATCATTATTTACATAGGACTTGTTGCGGCATTGCACTGTTTCCAATCTGAGGCCTTTTAGGGGAGCTTCGCCCCATTGTGTGATAGGCAGTAACACAATTCACTCTGGATTTCCACGAGAAAGTGCGCTACAAGGTTTGATTTTCCTATAATATTCAAATAGTTTCCAGCGAATCAGTGTTCAATGTGCATGTATGGCTGTTGTGCATACCTTATGAAAAGTAAGTGTTTACACCCAATATACACTTTGTATATTAACACTACGCAAGAGTATTACACCCCATTGTACATCCCACTTTCACACACAACCTCATTTGGCCATAATTGAAAAATCTACTTAATCTCCCACTATACGAATACATACTTCCTACGGGCACTGCACTAGTAATAAAAAAAAATTGTAGAGAGGGCATGCTGAGAAATGGGTTATGTATCCCTTCGGGCGCGAATTATCCTTTAAGTCAGTGTAACACCCAGCACATGTCACAGGCCCCTTTTGCAGCAGACAGTTGCACATGTACAGAACAGACGTTCACTTTTCTCCTATTTTCACAGCTGCACACTGTTCACGCAGTGAGCAAACCATATGCCACGCGGAAGACAAAAAAACGGCGTGTAAATACATTTTAATCCCTCGTGCGTTTCGCTGAAGACACAACACTTCTACAAAAAGACGGAGAAGGTGTCATGACGGAAGCTGAAAGTTTAAATTGAGCATATGTTTTGCCTGCATGTGCCCTTGCAGAGACGCGCAGCGAGAAAGCCAGGAGGAAGCTTTTCCGTAACGTCACTGTCGGAGCCTATGATGGCACTGATGGCCCCAGGTAAGAAAAGTTGTTTTGGCCCTTATAACCTGTGATCGGTCAGTTAGTAAGTTGCTGGAAGGGTGTGGATGTGTGTTTGTCTGCCCTGTGATCTGTCCCCAACTTTCCTTCCAGTGCATGCTGGGAAAGGCCCCAGCCCCTTGCAACCCCGGAAAGAATACCAGTTCAGAAAGAGTAGATTTTAGTAGACTGACTCTTAAAAAGAGTTGATTGTCACATGAGTGGGCCGAAACTGAACTGTCTTCTCTCTGGTTTGTTACTGTAAGAAAAGACTGTGAGGCCAGTCAAGGTGATTGAAATAGTTGACACAGGTAGCAGGAGTTTCATGTGTGTGAGCTCACTTGCTTCACCTATTGTGCTTCCATGTCTTCTTGTGTGCTGCATGTGTCTGTTTTCTGCTGATCCTGAACGCCGCTTGTTCTCTATTGTTTTGCTGTGCGAACACGTCAGCGCTGAAAGCACAAAGAGCAGCCATGTCATTTTCAGCTCTGCCCCTTTTGGCTCCACCAGACAAATGCACTTGTCTCTTTGATACCGCCATCCACATGCCTCTCTCTCCTCTGTTGCTGCTTGTTTACACTGAACACAATAATGCCATAATGAAAGCTAGAGGGGGGGTACTTCTCCTCCTCTATGGCATCTGTCTGAAGCTGCAGCTCAGCCCCGGGCAGCTGCAGTTGTGTATTATGAAGCTATGCATGTTTGTTTGAGAGTTAGTGTGCATTTGAATATGCCTGTGCGTGTGTATACATCATCATCTCGCTGATGAGTCATGAGGCGGCTGAGACACCAAGCGTTGGTGAGGTCCTTGGGCTAGTGAGAAGGACTTACCAGTCGTCACCCCAGGGTTTTACAGACTCTTACACATTGTAGCTGACATTACCCTTGTGCTGAGCTGCTCTCACTGTCATTCAAAAAAGGCATTCACTTTAATGCATCTGCTCTTGTGTTCTAAATGGAAATAGCTGCCGCTGGGGTTGTATTACCTGTGCTAAGCTGGTTAAGTGTAATTGCAGCGCCGTGGTGAAGTGGTGCTCAATTAAGAGCAAGGTGATCCAGAACATGTTCCCTCACTGCAGCTAGGCATTTGGGAGAATGTCAATTACTATTTCAGAGAGAGACAGAGAGAGGAAGAGTGTTTGTTAGACTGTGTGGTGATGACAGCTCTGCTTTAGAGGAGGGGAGGGAGCAAGAGGAAAGTTTGTGTGTGTGTGTGTGTGTGTGTGTGTGTGTGTGAGTAAATCCAGGGTGAGAATCAGCTGTTAGTATATCTGTGATACACCAGCAAGTCTTACAGTCTGTGTCGGCTTACATTTATACCCATCCCCCGCATCCCCACCCCATGAATTCAGCTCTCCATCTCCCCTATTTTGCGACCAAACCCTCTTCCTGTCATGTATCAGCACACACACACACACACACACACACACACCACTCGCTACTCTCCCTATTGTGATAATCGCTGGTATTCTCTCTCTCTCTCTTCTTTCTTTCACATTGTCTTTCTCTTGTCTGAAGTATGCGGGGTGCAGACCAGCACGGCGTCTCTCTCCTTCTCATTCCCCACCTCTCTTGCTCTCTCTCCTCCACTCTCGCGGCTCTCTCTGGCTGAGCTCTCGCTGGAAGACCAGGAGGAGGAGGGAGGTGGGAGGAGGGGAGGTGGTGGTGGAGGAGAGAGCGCGCGCGAGCGAGAGGAGGGGGGGACATGGCAATGGGGGGATGCGGAGAGAGAGATTTCTCTCTCTCCCTCTCTTCTTCGTGGCCGTCACTGGGCCCCAGAAACAGGAGCGTGTGGTTCATTTACAGGTAGCGGCTGTTTCCTCATTCATTGGCTGGCTATGGATGTGAGGAGAGGACAATGGAGAGAGGGGAGAGGTAGATGATGCTATTGAGAGGCCGTGCCTTTTCAAAGACAGACTAATAAGCTATGTATTTTGTGCGTGCGTGTGTGTCTCTGAGTGTGCGTGTGTGCATATGTGCGTGTGTCTTAGATTTGTGTTTTTTCCTATGCATGTGAATATCTGTGGTACGGAAGTGGCAAGTGAATGGAGACTCTGCAGCATGTTTATTTCTGTGTCTTCCTCTCGTGTGTCTCTGAACGCTGTGTGCGTGTGTGTTAGTGCATGAAAGGGAGCACATATTGATGCATTTCAGTCAGACAGTGTGGGTGTATTTCATTCTCTTTGAGTCATGATTTCTTTAAGCAGATATTTTTCATTCACCAGGACTTCCCATTTATTCATGTTCCTTTAAAAAAAACGCTATTGTCACATCCCATATTTTGATGTATCCCAGTGTCATCATTAAAATGTGGGGTATTTTTTACTGTACAGAAGGATGAAAGTGAATGAGTCAATAAGTGGAACGAGTGCGGTTTGTCATTCCCTTTCGAGCTCTAATTTGAGATACCGGTCATTTCTGTGCATGCATTTATGTGTGTGCATGCGACTATATACACTGAATGAAATATGTGTGGTCTTCACATATAAGTGTATACGTCATAGTGCCTGATTGCTGTGGGAGTATCGCTCCTGTACATATATTATCGTATATGTACTGTGCATCCATCGACCGCGTCTCCATCCAAAGTGTGTGTCGCTAACATCTGTCAAGAGCTTCACTTGTGGTGTGTGGATATTGTCCCCACATAGACAGTCCATCTGCATGTACATTCAGCAGGTGAATGGTTAAAAAGCTGCCTTTTTTCTCAGTAATTGTGGATAGAAGAGAGGATGACTCAGGAGGGTACATAATAACTCTGGTCTCTAGTAGGCTTACAGCTTCATTGCAGCAAGTTCAAAGAGAGTGTGTCCTACTAGCCGACAGGGATTAAGCAGGGACTTTGCGCTTTTTATGGCCCTAATTGGCCTGGCATTAATGGTCAGTGTGGTGACAGACAAGTTGAATAGCTTTAAATATGTAAAGGAAATCAGGTGCAAGCCAGCAATGCGGCTTAGAAACGCCTGGAGGACCAACCAGGCCATGTTTCCCTGTTGTAGAAGTGGATGGATGAAGAGCCCAATGGATCCGTCCACCCACTCCTTGCTACTTTGATCCTCAGAGAGGGAAAGCATGGTGGAGGACAGGGTGAGAGAAAAAGGAATGAGGTGTGAGGAGCAGATGGCTGGAAGGCGGCTGTGCGTTGGCGAAACAGTAACATTGATGGAGAACACACAAGGGATGGACCTCAGTAGGGGAAACTAGCGATCGTCTGTTCAGTGCTAAAGTTACGACTTGGTGTCAAAGTCTGGATCTTCAGGCCTGTAGACCAACGCTCATCATGACTCTGCTGATCCTCTGTGATTCCACAGTCAAACTTCATTACATGCTCCGCCGGATTAAATACACAAAACCTTGCTGGGTCTGTACTGTAGGAGACGGTGTGGAATATAATATTACTGTTATTGTTATTTTAGCACCAGTATACACATGGGTGTTTCAGGAGTGGCGAAGGCAGAATGAAGTTGGAGCGATGAGGTCCTCTGCTGCCTGTAACCTAAAAGTAAATCAAATTGTTGCCATTTATTAAATGTGTGTTGTTTTTTTTAAAGTGGTTAAGTTACCCTGCAGGACTGCTTGTCTGACAGTCAATCGAATAGTAAGGCTGCTGGATTATGGCAAAAATTGTAATCAAGATCATTTTTGCGATCATTATTATGTAACATACAAAAATCTGGAAACATAATGCATTAAATGAACTTTAAAAAATGTGAAAGTGAATTTAAATATAACTGGAAATAGAATTCAACTGAGATTTTTTTTAAATGAAAAAAAGGACAAATAAATGAATAATAGAGATAAAATAGATTGTACACGGTGATGTAGTGGATAGCACTTTGGTCTCAGAGGGTCACAAGTTTGAATCCGGGTCCTCTGGCTTCCCCTAAAAAAGACACGCAGCTTAGGTTTAATTGGTGACTCTAAATTGGCCATAGGAGTGAATGAGAGCATGATTGTCTGTCTCTATGTGTCTACCCAGCAATAGTCTAGTGACCTGTCCAGGGTGAACCCCGCCTCTCGCCCAATGTCAGCTGGGATTGACTCCAGCCCCCCACAACCCGAGTTTCGGATAAGCGGTTAAGGATAATGAATGAATGAATGAATGAATGAATGAATGTACGAATACGTAAAACATTCTGTAATGTGATGGACTGCAACAACAGCACTGAAAACTCCTGAACAGAAGTTCAATGTTTTGGTAAACTATATTTAAGATGTTCCACTCTGGAATAACTTAATTTATTAGCAGTATTGTTGGAACCACAATCAAAATTGAAAGTTAAATTGACTGCTCAGCCCT
This sequence comes from Centropristis striata, assembly GCF_030273125.1. Lineage (NCBI taxonomy): Eukaryota > Metazoa > Chordata > Actinopteri > Perciformes > Serranidae > Centropristis > Centropristis striata. The sequence continues at coordinate 10,818,174 of NC_081537.1, forward strand.
TTCAAACTGTTGTGTTCAGGTTTAGGTTACAGATATTTAAAGTTAAAGTTGGATTAAGAGCCACAGTTCTGAAGCAAAGGAGAATTGAAATTGAGAATCTGTATGCAGTCTGGGAGTAAGCAGTGCCTGACATATTGAACTCTTGGCCGAAAAATTCCATTTACATTCCCTTCTTCTCATCTGTCCAGGTGTGAACTCACACACAATTCACCAAAACTTCCCATTTGGAAGGGGGAGGGACCAGTGGACAGGAGCGTTTGCACTGCATTGTTTTGGCAGTAAAGCTATCACTATAAATAATGACAATTCTTCGACCAGGCTACTCACCCTGTTCACTCACAGTTCAGCCCTTCGAGGAAATCAAATCCTTTGATTTGATTTCCGTTGGAGTGTCAGTTTGAGTTAAGTTGAAGAGCACAAACTAACACAGAAACGAGCTGCCTGGGAAAGAAATATCTGGAATTCCTCTTAAATCATACAGCTCAGCTCAAGCCCCGGGCTCTCTAACAGAACCAGGGTAAATTGACATTGTTAGAAAGTCAAGTCCAGAAATGAGTCATGAGATGTGGCTGTGTGTGGCAGTGTGGAGTCCATTAAACCAGTCCTGTATTAGAGGATGCGGTTGTAAAGCAGCTTGGCCAAAAAGTCTCAGACATGGTAATAGAATAATGAAGGAGCTTGCTGGGCCAGCTGTTACACTACTACAACAGTCTTATGATAAGATTGCATCATCAATGTCTGTGATTGTTTCTGCCCTCCAAGGCTGTGGACTTTGAGAACGAGGAGCTGTTTGTGGAGGGAGATTAGAGGCCTGTCTGACTTCTTCTGGTACATAATTTGAAGTGTCATGTATGACCGGTAGTGGTGCACTGGAGTCGGTAATACAGTATCCTTGCAAAAGCTGCCAGAGGCAGTGAAAGCTAATGCAGCGATTTAGGTGCATTTGGAAGTTTCCATTATCAGTGAAGTGTATGTGCACATTTTTCTAATGTCCCCCCGGCCCAGTGCTTGTCAGCTCTAGCTGGATTAGTCCATAGTATGGAATGTCATCTCATATACACTTCCTCCCATTGTGACACTAACTGTATCCCTGCCATCAACCCTTTTGTGCCACAGCGCCTTTTTTGTATGACATTTTCAAGCCAACCTATCTTTTGCTGCAGTGTTATTTCATAATGTGATGCAGTATAGCTGTTTTCCACATTGAGAAAATGCTTTATTTGCATGACAATAAGACTTTTCTGTTGCTATAGAAGTCATATAGCTCTCTTCCTCTCCAATTCTCCTTCTCTTTCTCCCCGTCACTCTCCATCCCCCTTTCCTCCTCCCCTCTGCTCCCTCTTTACTCTCTCTAAGTGACTACATCATTAAGGAGAAGACAGTGCTCCTACAGAAGAAAGACAATGAGGGCTTTGGCTTTGTGCTTAGGGGAGCCAAAGGTGAGCCCAAATTCACCTCATGTGTTTCTATGTCTTCAGATTTCTCATATGCTCTTTTTCTCTCGTTCTAATCTCTCTTTCTCTTCCTTAATTTTTAAACTCATGTCCCTGTTATGTGTGTCCACTCATGCTTCGTGTCTCGTCCTCTGCAGCTCAGACTCCAATAGAGGAGTTCACTCCAACGCCAGCGTTCCCCGCGCTGCAGTACCTTGAGTCTGTCGATGAGGGGGGCGTGGCCTGGAGAGCTGGCCTCAGGATGGGGGATTTCCTCATTGAGGTAAGGACAAGATGCATTTTGAATGTATGTACTTAATCTTCCACTTAATCTGAAGTCCTGAGTTTTACTGACAATATATCTCATTTCCAACTGGTAAAATATAAGAATTCATAAACCATACGGAAAGAACTCCTTGGTAAAACAGACACTACAGATGTTCCCACTGAAAAAGCTATATAATAAGTACAACAACCAACAGGAAGCACAATATTTGAGTAAGTAAGAAAATATTGATACACAATATTGTGTTTTATAATACTATTATTTCTCTACTATTGATTCTCAAAAACACTATCAATAGTTTACATGCAAAGATTAGTAGCAGACAGACGAAAATAAGTGCTATGATGTTGGATGATACGACTGTGATAAATGCAAATGCAGATCTGTTCTGATGAAAAAGTAAACATATTGTATGCATATGGTAATGTGTTCTTACCATGTCAATTTTCTTCTAATCAGATTTTTAAAAAATCACAATATGTCACCTTCCGACAGTATGGCAATATATTGCACTATATTGAATCGTAACCACTGTATCATGATATGTAGTGTATCACTAGATTCTTGCCAATACACAACCCTATTTCATGGATGAATGCAACAAATGCAGGTATGTTCCTCTGAGAGTGTCACAACTCATTTTGGGAAATGTAGGAAATGAAGACTGATCACCAAAATGTTCATTACAAAGTAACTTCTAGGATGCACTGAACCGAACATCACGGATGATCATTTCTGTGGGATGGACAACAGCAGTACAAAATGTGACTCATAAAATATGATATAACCTTAAGTATATATCTTATATTAATCCATCAGGATTAAATAAGTACATTCATGGTAAACTAAAGGGAAATTAAAGTGTAATGAAATTAAAGATGCACAAAACACACACAAGGCACAGCAACCCATGTAGGGAGAGAGTGGAGAGACGGAGCAGGTTGGGGTGAAAGATGGTGTTGATATGGACGTTAATGCTGTGGTAAATGCAGCCAAATGCAAACCAAAAAAAGAGAAAAGTTTGCAATGTGTTGTAATTTTACAATTCACTGACGGTCAACTTAAAAATCAAGTTTGATGAACACAAACCACAACACACGTTCACTATGTTTGCATCAGATATTGTGTCAATAGTCAGTATATGTAGATAGAAGGACTATAGATTTTATACTGTGTATTTTTTATGTAGTGCATTTTAGTCACGGTTGGTTCAGGGTTTTTGTACTTGTGACCGCTGTTACTCATGGGCGAAGCACCAGCAGTTCAGGCAGCAGCCTTCTGGACATTTTGTACCTAAAAAGTTAAAAGTTCCCGTATGTTGCCTTGAAAACTCAGTTCTAAAAATGGTGATTGTCAAACCTCTATTAAAGCTGACAGATACTGCTAATTAATATTCAACCTCATATGAGTCACTTATGTAGCTACACAAGCCTTTGTAACTGAGATTTAATGTAGTCTCTGCCTGAATCGCTGGTGCACTCATCCAAAACACTGCAAAATGTGAAACAACAACCTACGCCAAAGATAGAAAAGGTGCATGGCCAAAGTTAACCTAATCGTGACAAGAAGACCCTCATTAACTCTGCTGTTAAGTGTGTTTCAATTTTTGTGTACACTCCCTGTCACAATTGTTTTTTCATTAAACCCTCTGAACCTCGAGTTTTGCTCCTGTCAGAGTTAACTCACTGTGGCCTAGTTTTCACTGCAGTATATAATTTCTGCACCTCTATGAAAACGACATGATCATGATAGAAGTAGGGAGAGCTCAAAAATGTCTTTTGTGCAGTATAACACCATTAAAATGCCACAAATCATCAAAGAGAGAAAATGCAAATTAATTAATTTATATTACAAAAATTGGAAAAATTGGAATCTATATTTGCAAGATTTTTGCAAGTGAAAATAATATTGGGAAAATGGGAGCTCCACATATACAGTGAACTATTTACATTTTTTAATTTTTGGCAAATTCTTTAATTTAATGTGGAATAAAGTGATTTGGTTAAATTAGATTTGGTTATCTTCCCTGACAGAAGCATTCGTCACACATAATTCGTTCAAGGGCTGTCGGACATTTGAAAATCCGGTTGTAATTTCTGTTTTGACATTTTTCTGGCTATGATGAATGGTGCAATTAAAAAAAAAAGTCCTTCCATGTCTGTGTGTGTCAGGTGAACGGCCAGAATGTGGTGAAGGTCGGCCACCGGCAGGTGGTCAACATGATCCGGCAGGGCGGCAACAGTCTCATGGTGAAAGTTGTCATGGTTGCTCGAAACCCTGAACTGGAGGACACTGCTCGGAAGAGAGGTAAGAGTCAGACTTTCCTCGTATGTCATTTCCATCCTGTGTTTATGATGTGACGATAAAGCTGATTGCGTGTTTACCTCACCCTAAAAGCCTGTTGCAATGTGGTTGTCATTGGTGACTGCATGTTTATACGAGAATACTAAACATTAAGTCTGCATTTGGCTGGCTTCCCTTGGCAGCCCCGCAGCAGAGTAAAAGACTGACTCCTCCTGCCATTGCCCTGCGCTCCAAGTCAATGACATCAGAGCTGGAAGACATGGGTAAGATGATAGAGGGGACAAGCGGCTGAAAGCAAAGAATAAAGAGGAGGGGAGGTCTGGAAAGAACATGTAAAAAGTAAATTAGATTTAAGTCCCCTACAGTCTTTCTTCTGTGGAGGTCACATTTGAAATAGCTTTTTTTGGTGGGTTATCAGCTTCTGTGCAGGATCATGGTACAGTACCATGGCACTATTAGGGAGACGCTGCATTAAATATTAAACAAGTTGGTGCAGGGAGCCAGGTGTGATTTAATTTTTTTCATTAACAACAGTTTGATGGGGAAAGCTTTTTCATTAATTTGCACTATTACCTGTAAAGAAGGTTATAATTAAACAGGTTGTGAAATAATACTTTCATGTGATTCCATCAGTCACAAACTGCTTTTTGTTTCTTTCTCTTTTGAACCAAATGTGCTGCTCGCAGTGGACAAAGGTGGGAGAATTATGGATTTGTGTGCTCTCATTATCATGTCCATCATCATCCCCCTCATCACATAAGTATTCACACCATCACATGTGTCTGAGTATGTATTTCACCCTTTCATCTGCTTAATACACATGACTACACAGCAGTTCCAGTCACACCTAATTTCTGTTTCCCCAATTATGCATGCTACAGCTGCCTCTCCGTGGAAAAAGAAAGCAGGTGAATATCAGCCTTAATCATTCCCCCTATCAGCCCCTGAGCTTTAATTAAAAGTCAGCCTGTTTGATGCTCTTCTTTTTCTCCTCCTTTTTCAGAATACGAGTCCTCTCTGGGTCCTGATAAGAAGAGGACAGTCTATCAGATGGCACTAAGTAAGAAATCACCCTCAGCGCTCTTGTCATACTGTAACAGGGTGTTTTTAAACCTTGAGGGGATGGGAGGGGCCTTACTGAAATGCTCCTTTTCATGTTTCTTCTTTTATTTTACGCTCCCTCTTACTACCTCTCTACATTCCTTTTCTGCCCTTCCCCTGCTTGCTCTTTGTTTTAGATAAACTGGATGAAATCTTGGCTGCTGCCCAACACACTATTACATCAGACAACCAGGGCCAGAGGGGTCATGGAGGCAAGAGGGACCGGAGCAAGAGCATTGTTCCCAACGTCTCCAATGAGGTACTGTTGGGAATTGAAAGGAAATGGACCTAGTTTGAGCTTTTTAGACTCAATGGGCCCCATTCACCAATCTCCCTAAGTGTTTTCTTAGATTTTGTTTTAAAAGGGTCCAACAAAATATATACGTCAGAATCACAAAGGTGTTCTTAAACCACTTAATTGTTCATATGTGTTTTTGTAATGATGAATGAGACTGCACAGCTGTGTAAACTCACCGAAAATGAAAAGTTGAGACGATCAAGTCAAGTATGCCCAGTTGAAAGCTTAAAAACAGTGGAGCACCAGACTTTCCTGACACTGTAAAAAGTAAACAAAAACTGAATGCATAACAATTCAGTGTATATTTACAAAAAAAACAAAATATTCTATTTTCAATTGAATATATGTCCAAAATAATCAGATTTTCACATTTTTCATGCAATTTTAAGGTTAGTGTGCTTTACTTATGTATTTCCATTTTATTTAACTTTATACTTTTACTGCACTACATTTAGCTGACAGCTTTAGTTAATTTTCATGTCAAGATTTAACATAAAAAACATGATACATTTAAAGTGAAAAGACTTTTTTATCATAACAGTATATTAAGAAGTTAAAATGAGCCCTACCTTTACAAAATTAAAACGCTGCTTACACAAATACATCAATATAAATAATTTAATAACATTTTTAGGATATATAAAAAAAAACAGTGGAGTGGTCCATTCTGCATAACGAGTTATTTTATTTTTGATACTTTAAGTACATTTTGATAATGATACTTTTCTTCTTTTACTTAAGTAAGTTTTGAATGCAGGATTATTACCTGTAGTGGAGTAATTTCACAGTGTGGTGTTAGTACTTCTACTTAAGTAAAGAATATGAATACTTACTCCACCACTGCTCCTGAGAATGGTTGGTGAATGAGGCCCATTTTCCATATCAACACATTTTTAACAATAAGATTTATGAACCTCTCTCCCACTCCCATACCAAGATCCACATATAAAACAGAGCTTCTCCACTGCTTCTGGATCTAGCAGATATTTAGTCATGGAAGTGACTAATGCTTGAAAATGTTTCCTATCTTTAAAGCAGCTTCGTCTTCAGCTCTTTTTTTTTTAGCTGTGTGTGTTCCCCTGCCCTCACTGCACTTTATAGAAAATGATTGACAATGGACCACCTACACGAAAACATTTATTTAAGTGTGAGTCAGGTTGTGTCCATTCATCTGTGCTCTGTTGCCTGATACTGTGATACTCGGACTGACTGCTTCTACTGTATTGCATTATTCTGTATATCAAATCAATTTCAGCTTAACAGTCAACATCAGTTTGATTTAATTTTATCTGAGTAAATGTTTCCTCTCCTCTGTTTAACCCCTCCTTCCTCTAACTTCTCTTTTGCTTCCTTTTTCAAAATGTGCTCCCACACCTAAAGCAACCCTATGAGCAGCAATCATCAGTGGGTATGGTGCAGCCCGGACCAGGTTTTGGCTACAACCAAGCTCATTTTCAACCAGGCCACGCTCAGCATGCAGTCATGATGCGTCAAAAATCTATTGGTAACGGCAATTGTCATTTGTCAACATCTGCCTGCTCGATAGTTTTATTAAGTGTCTGTTTGTAAGCACCGGTGTCCTTGTTCTCAGGTGTGACAGAGGAGGAAAGGCAGTATCTTCACCCACCTGCTATGAAGCTGGCTCGCAGCCTGTCAGTGCCGGGACCAGAGGAAATCCCCCCACCCCCTAACACATCCGCCCCAGAACCGCCTTTATCAGCAGGCCCTCATCCTGGGAGAGGGCCTGCTATGCCCATACCTCCTGTATCTCAAGCCCACTACCAGATTCAGTCCCAGCCGGCACATGCTACCCAAGCAGGCTGGGACAGGGGCGGGCCTGGTGGGATGAACCAGCAGGTCATGGTCCCCACCCTCCGCAGACAATCTGAAGGACTGAATGTCAGAGAGCCGGAGGCGCCCAGGAGAGGTGGTGGTAAGATGGGAGGGTTAAGGAGAGGCTACAGTAGTGCTACACCACCCACAAGTGCAAAGCCTAAGGCCCAACAAGCGCCGCAGCATCACCCGCACACGGCCAACCGGGAGCAGGGTGGAGGGGTTGGCAGGGGGGCGGGCAGAAGGGGTGGTCGAGGAGCTCTGATGAAGCAGTCGAAAGTGGAAGACGGGCTGAGGCAGCATCGAGGGAAAGGAGTCGCAGCCAAAGAGAAGAGCTCCATCCCGATTCCCACCATTATTGTCAAAGCGCCCTCCACCAGCAGCAGCGGCCGCAGCAGCCAGGGCAGCAGCATGGAAGCTGAGCCCTTGCAGGATGCAGAAGACCAAACCTCAGCAGATACAACCTCAGACAGCCCCAACACCAGTCTACCCTCACCACTCACCCCCTTGCCACCTCCGCCCCCTACGTCCACTCCCTTGCCTTCATCAACTGTTGCCCAATCTGTGACTTCGCAGCAAAACCTGGAACACTTGGATTACACTTCGACTTACGGTACAGCCTTCGGGGGAGGAGGTGGAGGAGGAGGAGGTGCGCGCAGGGAAAGGGAACGTTTTCGAGATATGAGAAGAAAGAGCGCGTCTTTCTTCCTCTCATCTGAGGAGGATATCCAGGGAGAGGCAGGAGGAGGAGCAGGGGAGGGGGGAGGAGCACTGGCGACAAGAATTCAGCCTTTACAGGGCTCACAAATGGAAGTTCCCACCCCTCGTCTACGACCCTCCAAGTCTATAGATGAGGGCATGTTTTCTGGAGACAGCTACGTGCACTATTCCAGCAGCATGCCCCCCGCCTTCGGCCTGCCTGAGTATTCTTCCCCAGTCCTTAGTCAGGATGGCCAGCCCAAGTCCGCTCCCTCAATGTACGGCAGCCAGGGCACTACCTTTATCCACCCACTTACAGGGAAAGTACTGGACCCTTCGTCCCCACTTGGCCTGGCCCTAGCTGCAAGAGAGAGGGCGCTAAAGGACGACCGCAGGACACGTAGAGAGGAGAGACACTTTGGTCGCCAGTTGTCCACAGTAGGATCGTTCCCTACCCCTGTTCAGACACCGACTCCTTCCCTTTTCGCAACCCCTACACAATCAACCTACACTTCCCCAGTGTCCGTCCACTTAAGCTCCCCCACCGCCACCACCTCGCCTGCACCTATGAGCCGGCCGCAGTCACCACGGATATTACGTTTGGGAGGAGGAGGTGGGGAGAGGATGGAGAGAGAAAAGGAGGGAGGTCCCAGGGAGGGTCTTAGAGTTCGCTTCTCAGAGGACAGAACCAATCAGTATTCGACCCAGTATTACCCACAGAGTCCCAGGGAGAGGGAACGAGAAAAGGAGGTGTATGACAGCAGACCTGCTCCACCCGTGCAGCCTCCTCCACCGCCGGTTCAGCCTGCACCCCGCAGACCTTCCTTTCTGCAGATGGATAGTGCTCCAAACACCAGCTACATCCCTCAGTATACTGTCCCCACAGCCCCCGCACAGACACATGAAACTATGGGAGACGCAAGAGCAGGGACGGGTGGAGGTTTAGGACTGATGGTTCTCCCTCCACCAGCTCCCTCAATAGATGCAGATGACGAGTTTGTCTTTGCAGATCCCTTGCCCCCTCCCTTGCAGTTTGCTAATGGTAAGAAGGAGAGAGTCCATGAGTATCCTCAGCAGCACCGGGGTCAACACTCTGCTAATGTTGCTCCACCTCCTCCACCTCCTCTTCCATCTATCAAGTCCTCTAACGCTACCCAACCCTCTCCACAGGGCGGTGACTCTGCTGCCTCCAGCCTCACCTCCTACGACAGCGAGGTGGCCAACCTCACACAGTCAGCTCTTTCTCCGTCTTATCCGTCCCCGCAGATATTTCCCCCTCCCTCCTCCACCACCACCACCTCGGCTGCAGCTTTGCCTGCCTCATCACTACACAGACCCCAGCCCATGTCTCACTCTCACCCCTATTACAGCTCTAACGACCCCTCACTAGTTGGTCACACCGGGACGCAGGACAGAGGCTCTGCCGTCCTCACCGCCACCATGACTTATGCTACCACTACCATGACGGCCACCAACGCACCCACCACCACAACCTCACCAGCATCCTCTGACTACAGCGTGACCATGGCCGGGCCCAAGGGGGGCCTCAGTACAGGGGGCAAAGCTGCTGACCACACACATCACACCACTATTATACCCAAGAGCGGAGACTGGCAAGATGCAGTGGTGGATTCTGGGATTGAGGAGCTGGACAGTCACAGCAGTAGCGACCACCATTTAGAAATGCTGGGATTGAGTGGGCTGAGAGGAGAGAGGGGAGGGATCGGAGGAGATGGGAGAGGAGGAGAGGGAGAGAGAGGAGGTGAGCATCAGGATCCTTGCACAGCCTACTCAGGTGGGCAAACATTTGAGGTGCACAGCGCCAAACTGGCAAACCCTGTGTTTCCAAAGATGACTCACTACAAGGAAGGAGGAGGGAGGGTTCCGCCTGTAGCACTACGTAGGCAGAACAGCACCAACCCTGCTCCTTTGCAGCTGCAGAGGCAAAACATCCCAGAAGATCTTAGGTTAGATGGATCTCTTGCAAATGAAAGAAAGTCCAAGCAGAGTCGATCCAAAATGGAGGATGGCTTCAACAGCGCTCTGGCCGCCTGCTTAGAGAGGCCCATGGACGCTCGGTCATTGGGCTGGGTTGAGGTCGGGGAGCACGAGCACGGTGGAGAAGGAGTGCAGAGAGGTGCTATTCTATTGGAGGGCCGCAGACTTCACTCACCTCTTTCGGGTGTGAAGGCGAGCATCATCAATGAGCTCAGTTCCAAGCTGCAACACATGAGTAGCATGAAGAGCATGGATGACTGGCACACTGGCCACACTCCAAAGTCACCCACAATGCATAGGTTTGTTTGTTTTCATCAACCAGCCTTTAATATTAAAATGAGGCTTTGCACATCTACTTATTTTAACTGAAGTTTCTTGTTTGTGTCTTTGTGTCTCCCAGGTATTCAGCAGATTTCACTGATGCATTTCACAGCCCCCCTTCTGGCCGCTCCACCTCGCCATTACCCACCTCTTCTCCACAGCATCGTCAGATCCTGACGCCAAATCTGTCTGCCACCCCTTCCGTCTCCCCTTCCCCTCAAGTCCCAGTTCAACACAACTGGACCCGATCCCCATCTCCACAGATACCCACCTCCCCAGTACACTCACACCCTCCCCATTCCCCGACCTACTGCCCATACCCAACATCACCGAAGCATCGGTCCAAGTTCCGCAGGCAGACTTTTGATTTTCAGTGCAGTCCCACGAAGGAGATGCGGTCTTCAGTCTCACGGCGGCGGGCTCCCAGCCCTCTTATTTATAACACTGAACAGCCAAACCCGGCCCCTCCTAGGCCTTCCTCGCTCCCCATCCTCCCCAGTACGCCGGTCTACAACAACCCCTTCGAATTCCCCGGGCCCCTCACTCCTCCCTCGCCTGGCCTCCCTCGAGGAGATACCTACAGGTCTTCAACTCCTCCACTCTTCTCCCCATCTGGTGTGCACGGCACAAACCCCCTACTCGTTTCCCGCTCCCTTTCCCCCACCCATTTTCTCTCTGGAGCCTCCTCCCCCCTGCACTTGCCCCCCAGCCCGTCCTGCCTCAACTATCCCCATCTCACCCCTCCGCCGCCAGCCAAACCCTTTGCCGTCAAGCCCCTGCCCTTCTGGACCAAGTACGACGTGGCCGACTGGCTGGCTTACTTAAACCTGGGTGAACACAGAGAGCGTTTTATAGACAATGAGATCGATGGATCACATCTGCCTTCGCTCACAAAGGATGACTTCTTGGACCTGGGAGTGACACGTGTGGGACACCGAATGAACATCGAGAGGGCGCTGAAGAAACTCACTGACAGGTGAGGGAGGACTAATAGACTCTGGGACACGTAGAGGCAACCGGGTCAAAGGTGAAAAAGGAAGCACCGGATGGTGAAGGAAAGTGTCTCATTCCTTCCTTAGAAGTTAGCTGGGCCATCCTCTTTCTTCTTTATTAGATAAATTTGATAAGTTATCTCATCTTCTTTCCATCCCTTTCTCTTTATAAACCTGTTTTATCAACCCCATTTAGTTTGCTCTATCTTTATTTCATTTCCACCCATTCTTATTCTTTGATTTGCCCTCCTTCTCTCCCCAGGCTGCTCTCCTCTCCTTTGCATGTCACTTCTTCTCCCCGAGACACAGACTGAGAGAGTGAAGGGGTGATTCAAAGATGAAACAAAGGCAGAGAAACAATATGACAAAGATGGACAATAACAGAGGATGTGCAAGAGAAGAACAGTGGACATCAACAGGTTGTGTTAAAATAGGAGTAAGGGCTGGTTGTGTGTGTGGGGAAAAGTGTTTTCTTGCAAATTTGCTACACATTTAGAAAATACTGTTGAAATCTGTGGACATTGGTCAAGAAAGGGTCTGAGGAGGGTGAGAATATCATGAAAATCATGCTCTTAAACTGAAAATATACTTTAAAACTTTTGATGGACAGGCATTTAATTAACACACCGTTTTGTGCTGTAAAAGACAAACACATACACTCATATTCTCACACACACTGACAGATGGATTCTCACACCATCTGCTGTTTAGCAGCACTGAGAGAAAAACTTCAGTGTGAGTTCAAAGAAAAGTTGAAAAGTTGCTGCTTAAAGGGTAAACCCCAATAAAAATGTTACTGATTTGTGGCTGAGCCAGAAACTCTGGTGGAAAACAGCCACATCCTAACATCAGTTCTGTAGCTTTAAGCAGATCAGAGTATCAAATGGCTGTGAGTTCAGGAGCCAAAGTCAGAATATGAGAGATTTGTTTGTAAATGACGATAGAAGAAAATGGTAGAAAACAATAGTATTCTTTTTATATATTTGCCATATTCCCCCAAAGGGTTCCCCAATAAGCTTTGTATGTATGTACTTTGCGAGCACTAAATATATCTTACATGTTAAACGGGATTAGTAGAACCATATGTTTTGTATGAAGTGCTGATCGCAATCATTCATTTCAAACTGGTCAGGGTATTTATAACTGTTGAATTGAAGTTGTGCATATCGAGGACGTACAAGTATTGAGAAGATATTGTTGTGAAATTACCTTTTGTTATTTTCCTGATTATTCCATAGAAAAAGAGAGGAAATATATGAGAAGTGAAAATGGTTTGCATGACATTTTAAACTGCAAATCATGTTTTCGTAGACGTTACTGGTGTTTATGGCCATAGCACAGGTCAAGGGATGGATCCATCCTCTTTGATGCCATAATGTTGACCGCTCTCTCTCACACAGCAGGTACAGTGATCAAAAAAGGGCTTTTTACCGCTTCTCTGTCTGCCTGACTTCCTCAACCTGCAGCCTCTGTGAGTCTGTGTGTCTGATTTTGTGCGCGAGTGTTCGTCAGCCTGCGTTGGTGGCCAAATGCTTTCCCTGACCTACACCTCTCTCTTTCTAATGCCTTTTCCAAAACATATTTATAATGGTCAGAAAACATTATTTTTTTCTCACTAGTTGACAATCCCAGTATTCCCCCATTCCACACATCAAAAGGAAACACTCTGACCCACTTTTCAAAAGTTTTTTGTTTTTTTTCAGAGTGATAAAGTAAATACTGTATATGTTGCATAGAGGTGAACATGAAGCCCTGGATATTTTTAAAAATGCCAGTTTAGCCATTCCCCTGCAGTGAATCCAACTGTCAGGCAAAAACACATCATTTATAGATCTATATGTAATGATGATGATGACAATGATAACATAAAAATATAGCATAATAAAGATAATAATATTAAGTATGTAAACATTTTTAAGAATCTCCGTCTTCCAAATAGTGTGGACAAATTCTTTGAAGCTTTTGTTTCATTTTGGGATTTTTCTGTAAATGCTTTCTATACTGCTCGCCCTGTAGTGACCCCAGTGACGCTGACACACGTTAGTTAATACGTATTCTCTCTGTGTGAGTTTAAAATTATGACTCTGTATTCTCATGCTGAGTTGCCTCAATGTTATCTCATGATGGACTATTCTGAGAAGTGAAAGGACTGAGCAGTAGTGTAGAAAGCATTACATACTATGATTTAAAAGAGTATTTTAGGTCTAGTGAAATGCATAATGAATATGACTACGTGCAGTATGAGCGTAAGTATGCAGAGATAAAAGGTATATATATAATATAAATATATATATAAAGTTTTTGCTTTAAATAAAATAAAGTATATACTGATAAACAATATGATAGAGGTACAACTAAGGTGTTGAAATAAATGCTAAAATAAACTATGGCCCTGTCGTGATTCTCATTTCTCCTTGGATTCCCTCTTCTGACAGATTCACATAATGATCCAATTTAAAGTGCTGTGTTTGAATTGAGTCATTTGGCAGCAGCTCGTCTCAGCCCTGCGGTGGTTGAACACAACATTGTTTTCAGGTCCAGGATTATATTCCCATCAGGCTCGGTGAGCTAATAGGACAAAAGAGTAGAGCTCACGGGGAGGGAGAAGATGAGATGGCTTAATTCAAAGCAAGCAGCGGCTGCATTCATGCAGCAAACCAAAAGACGCCTGTAAGGCATGAAAAACAATGGAAAAACAACTTGGAAGGAGACAAATGGGAGGTTGTTTGCTAGCATGGTGGCCAGAGCAAGGTTCATGCTAGAAAACTGTCAATATGAATATATTTTTATTTAAGGGTGTGCCAGTTGTCCAGGTTGCCCCTTCTTTGTGTTTCACTAACTGGAGTCTGCTCATAGTTAGCAACATTACAGATGTCATGGCTTGTTTGTCTCTGTGGGGATGAAGCCACAAGCTGCCATTTTTCTTCTCACAGTATGAAAAAAAGTCCATAGAGGAAAACACTTGAGGTCTGTTCACCATTTTTCCAAAAGACTCCATGTAGTGTTTGATGGTGGTGGTGGAGAGTGCTGCCTGTTATCTAACATGTTGGTCCAAAAATCTCCCTGAAGTGTTCATTTGGGTTGAGATCTGCTGACTGCACGGGCCCTCATTATCAAGGATATTATTTCACTCATCAGGTATTCCTTTGATTTGTCACCAATCTGTATTTTCAATGGAGGCTGTTCACAGTGTGGTTTGTAGAGAGTAAACAGGGGCACTGTTACTGTAACTCTTTACATTTTAATAATTTTTACTGGGACGAGGCAGAAATCTCAAAAGGCTGATATCTCAAAACCTGGACACACAAAGCAGAAACTACCTACCCGACTAGATACCATTAGTGTTAATATGTTAACAGGAATTGCTAACCTAGCTAGCACTAGCTTGTAACTAAGCATTTACCTTTAGCATTCCTCCTGAGCTATATCCTCTCATTCACTTTTGGCACCAAACAACCAAGAAAGCAACAGACAAAATGACAAGTTGTTTGGTTGTTTTGATAACTTTGCAACTTATTCCAGTGTCTGCCATCATAAAGCCTAAAGGACCACATACACAGGTCTAGGTTGATATTAAATGTCTAATGTGTAATTTATTGTAGGTTGGTGTTTGTAGACACACAGCATTTAAAATTGGCAAGCCAGCGTGAGACAAGTAGTGGCTGAGCGAGCTAGGGAATGAATGAAGAGAGGGAGCAGCCTTAGCAATAACAAAGCAGTCAATCAGAGGAATAAAACATTATTTGGTGATTGTTTCACCACGGTTACATTTTAAAGCACAAATAAACACACCCACTCATCAGCAGTCTGTTTCCATCTGCACAACCCTGCAGGAAGGTGCTGCACTGCTGGATTTTGTGTAAATGCAGAGCTTCAGCCTTTCTGCCATGTCTGTCTCCTCTGTTTGTGTGCCTCACCCTCGCCCTTGGTCAATCTGACACCAATAGCAGAGAGACAAGGAGCGTGAGAAACACTGAAGCACATATAAACACACAGCGATATAACAGCCCGTTTTCATCCCAGGTTATTAAATACAACCACTTTGTATAATTCAGACGCGTCGGTTCTGCATCGGTGTTTGATGACCTAGGAATGAGAACGGGCTCCACACCCTGAGTGCTGTTATTAGCTGGGGGTTAGACACCCACGTGGGGCCTGAAAGCTCTTTGCAGATGCCCATAAATGTCTCAAACACAGCAGAATAAGAAAAAAGAGAAAATAAAGACAGAGGGCAGGATATCTGCTCATACAGACACCACCACCCACTTCTAGTGGGTCATGTGTGATGTAAAGCGGGATTGTTTTTTAGAATATCTTACATATTATACTTTCAAAGCTCTGCAACCACAAGTGACAAACAATATCTCTTATGTGGTGGGGTGATTGGTCTGGAAAAACCTTTTGAAAACTGATTATTAAAGTGTTTGTCACAAAAAGACTATAAAATATGAAGTAGATAGAGACAGCAGTAAGTGAAATGTAACACTGGTGTTTTCCTTTAACTTCTGGCTAATGTACAGAGGAGTTAAATCCCACAATAAGTGAACACTGTGTGTGTGTGTGTGTGTGTGTGTGTGTGTGTTGCATACTGTACTCCCTTTGACATGCTCTCTTTCTTTCTAGGCCTGACCACACACAGAAGGCAGGTCACAAAGGGGCACAGCTCTAATGTGGCAGTTCATGGGACACCCCCACCCTGCTGTAACACACACTCACTAATAAGCTCACATGACTCTGTGCCACACTGACACGTTTCTGTGACCAGCAAACGGTCAAAATGAAGGTTCAGCATCTCATTAGCACCATATTGAGAGAGACAGAGGGAGGGACGGGCATGGAGAGAGAGAGAAGGAGGGGGATTCTTCCAGCTGTTTTTTCTAATAGCAGAGTGGAGAGAAAGTGAGAGGGTGATCGTCAAAGAGCTAAAACAGCCTGATAGGGAGTGAAGGCAGTGAGTTAAAGAAGCAAAGAATGGGGTTAAAGTAGGGAAAAGAGGAAGAAGAGTTCATGAGTGTGTCCTAGAATATAGCAGCTGACGGGGGAGGAGAGCAGGAAAAGGTAAGTTTCTTCCTCCCTCTTTGTTTGCCCTGAAGCCAATTATCAGCAGAGTGATTACCGTGCAAACGCTCTGATTTGTTTAAATTTCTTTTTGCTTGCATTGTCTCACTGTCTCACGCCCACTTTCAGATCAACAACGTGTGTGTGTCTGTGTGTGTGTAACTTTAAGTGCCAAGGGAAAATTGGGTCAGTGAGAGAGGAGAGAGGGAGAGAAGCATGTGTTAGAGGAGGAGAGGCACACTGGGAGAGGGGGAGACGGTCAGAGAAATGGAGAGAAAATCCTCAGCAGCCCTTGAACTACAGTAACAAGTGGTCACTTGAGTAATCACTGGTGATTCAGAGAGAAATGTAAGTGCTCCCAGGCATGACTGCTCTGTTGCCACTTCTTGCTTCTTTTTGCTTGTGGATGGAGGATTTTTTTTAGCATTAAAATACTTTGATATAAACGCTTCTGTGTGATAACATGACAGGATGAGCTGTTGAGTTTCAAGCCTCTTCCTTTTCTCTGCATGGACGAGAACAGAATCAGAAAAAGACAGAAAATGAAAGTTGATCCTTCAGGGACTCCCTGCCATGTTTCCACTTGCAGGAGCTCAAAAATGACGAAATAACACGATACTAAACACACATTAAGCTGAGGGAAAGAAATTTCTAGCTGACTCTCCGTCATGCTCAGTCTTGTGATGAGGTGTGGTTAGTCACTTTCATATTACTCAGCCAGCAATGTGTCAACGCGTTGCCCAGACAAAAATAGGCACTAATGTGACTGTGTCCTTTGCATGTTTGTGCATGCATCTCCCTTCTTTTGTTCAATTTCCCTCCAATTATTGTGCCACTTGTGCTTTGCCTTGCATGCTTTACATGCTACACAGTTTTATTCCTTTTTAATCCTGCATTCCCAATTGTTTGCCAGAGCTGAAATCTCGCACTTGTGGTCATGAGCTCCGAATCAAATGACAGGAGGAGTCGGAGTGGGAGACAGTTGGTTCTAATAGGCCTTGTATTAGTCAGAGCAAAGGGAAAGATGACCTTTCTCTGCTGTTTATTTTGGGAAGGCAACAGGAAGAATGCCGGAGCAGCTGTTCTATTCCTACTGGCAGATCCCACCCCTGTGAATTCCAGTCTGCCACTGCACGACACTCCCCTTACTCATGCAGGGGGGCTTCTTGGATGTATCCAAGCACTGTACAGTGTAAATAACACCATCTAAGTTGTTATGGCAATAAGCTCAGCAACACACACACACTGTAAGGTTTCAGCTGCCAATTATTTCCTATCAGACTTGCCTGCCATGTAGCGAGATCGGCTTTGTTCATGAGGAAGTCAGCCTGCTGCATGTGCACATTACACACACAGGTGTAGACGTCCAACCTGTTGCATGGTAATCAATGTCACCGTCTGCCAATAAAAGCTCTCTTTCCACGCTCGTTTTGCATCTTAACCAGTCGAGCAACTCTCTCGTACAACACAAACAGCTATCTCTCGCTTCCAGAGACAGACACAATCATGGCGAGCCTTCCCAAAGAGCCACCTGAGGATCCCAAGAAACAGAGCTTCTGGATGGTGAGGATTTTATTTACGATCAAATCTAAGAAAACTACCACCTAAGGAATAGCTCCAAAACAGTGTGTGTTTGCGAATGTACTACTTGAGTTCTGCAGGCCTCTGAGTCTTACATGTCATCACCATCTTTCCTCCTCCCAGCCTGGGAATTATGTGCGTACAGTGCACCGAACTGAGCAGTCCTTTCAGGCCTGCAACGACATTGTGGCCTGCTTCGTGGAGAGAGCAAAGGTAGAAAAGCAGTACGCCCAGCAGCTCAACCAGTGGAGCAGCAAGTGGAAGTCCATAGTGGATTCTCGTGAGTATGAGAAGCCACATGATGGTGAGACAACAAACAGAGAACATGTATTCCCAGGCCTTTCTGATCATCTCAGCTGTCATTGAGTTAAAATTACGTCTTGTTCCCTATTAAATGGCTGCATCTGTGTTTGTTGAAACTTCACAAATGAGAGTCATTATTTCTCTATTGGTTCCATGACTCACCTCTGTGCTGTGTTATTTCACTCCTCAGTCTGTCTTGTTCCTCCTTCCCCAGGGCCACTTTATGGCTCCCTCATGCGGGCGTGGCAATGTTTCTTCACCTCCACCGAGCGTTTGTCCGCTCTCCACTCCTCCATCTCCCAGTCGCTCATGACAGAGGAAGGGGACCGGGTGAAGACCTGGCAGAAGGAGACCTTTCCAAAGAGAATCTTCTGTGGGTTCAGGGAGAGCCACAGCAACAACACAAGTTTTAGTCGTGCGCAGAAACCCTGGTCCAAAAAGCTGATGAAGGTGTGTGTGCAGCTGCTTTGATGCTTGAAATGGTCATGTTTTACCAAATTCGTATTCCACATTTAGGTCAAGTAGCTTTTTTTCCAGCTGTCAATTGCATCTCATGTATTAGCAAACTGCTGATGAAAACCACATGATAAGGTTAAAAGGTCAGAGAAAGTAAGCTTGTAAGGGGAGTACACTATGCTAACCTTAGCATGAAGAGCTAGCCAACAGTATGAAGCTAAGCATACATTATTTCTGAAATTTACTGTCTGCTTACTGTTCAAACTTGCCCCCTCCTTCCTGGCTAAACAAAAGTGAAAGCAAATCCCAGATTCTATCTTGTTTTGGATCAAGCTTTGTCTTCTATGCATTATGCCTGTTTCCCCGTTTCCAGTCTTTTAAGATTTCTCCGTTGATATTTGTAAGCAGAACAATCAAAGCTGGCCCCTCCTCCCTGATTCAACCGCATGTAATAGAAAGCAAACCAAATTATGTATTTTTGTAGCCCAACTTTCGACGCATCTCATCTATTGAGAATTCACCTATGGGATTGTGACATTGGATTTTGGATCATTGCAGAAAATAAGCTCTGTGGCAAACACACGTTTCTGATGCTGACACGTTTTGTTCATTAGTATAATTTTCACAAATGATCACCAGTTTAATGATGTTTCAAGCGTTAATGCAGCCGAAAGAAGTAAAAAGCTAATGTTATGCTAAAGCGAACTACACCACAGTCGCATGACTTAAACATCACTACCGTTCACTTCAGACGGTCTCTGACAAGATAACGGTTTTGACAAGCTAGTGAACCTGTAGCCTAATAAATTCTTTATTAAAGTATAGGCGACTAGTGAGAGAGTTTTTGTCCGTGTGTGACAGGCGTCATGATGTTTAATGTCCCTGAAAACCACTGTAGACTCATTTAGCCACTTGTTAGCAACCACCTGTTTAAGGACATAAAAAAGTATTTTATGTCGTACAACAAAGCGTGACGATCTCTTCAGCTTGTGTTAACCACAGACCTTATGTCAGGCTTTTAACCACCAACCCATTCAAAATCCTCAATGAGTTAAATGCTAACTTACTTCCTGGTTAAAGAACACATTCCTGTGGCAACCAGTCAGGATTTAGACAACACAGATTACAATCTAAGCCAGGTGACGCCTAGAAACAGTAAAATGAAAAGACAAAAGAAAATACAGGGTCTCTGCAGACACAGAGGCCGCCACACTCTTCCAGTGGGTCATTGGTTTATTTTTGTACGAGTCGATACACAGAAAAGGGAAAATCTTATGCATTCTGACTTTAATGCTTGACAAGAAAGCTAATAAGCAAATTACCCAACATGTCAAACTTTTCCTTGAAATAAATAATGTGCATATGTGCGAATGTGTCTTCAACAGCTGGAGCAGGCCCGAGTTGCATATCACAAGTCCTGTCAGAGGGAGCAAACAGCCTTCGACAAGGAGAAAAAAGCAAATGAAAACACTGAGATGAGTCCAGAGAAAAAGCAGAAAATCACAGACGCCAGAGAGAAGGTCACAGAGGAGAAAGAAAAGGTGAGGAGAGAGATTAACACACTGCATCACTTCACTCCATGCGTGTTGAATAAGGGCTTCATTCATGGGACATTTGAATGATTCGCGACATGCTTCACAGTCAAACATTCCAAGAAAGTTTTGTTGGCCTGCTGCATGTTGATGCACTATCGGCTCTAAACACGAGGCACGGCCTTAAACTTGTGGTCCAAGCCGTTCCCTTGTATGGAGATGTGTTATTGTTACATCGCTCAGTGTTTACGGAGCCCAGCATGGGAACGGTAAAAAGCACCAGATGATTTATATATTTTAGATTGCCCTCCATTAAAGAAACACAGTAGATGTTTCTTTTGATGAAGCATAGGGTATAGAAGCCCTGAGAGGCAACTGAGGAAAAATCATACTGCTAATCAATTTTTTGATAAATGTGATCTTAATTGCTTTTCCCCTGTGTTTATGACTATTGCACAGGAGGGAAAAAGGTGGTTTGTCAAGATAATTAAGAAATTATTAATTAATTTTAAGTTCCTTGATTATTTTTCAATCTGGAAAAAGGTGTGTGTGTGGGGGAAGTGTTGACAGGGTAATTTTCATAAATTACTTTTTTGTCATCAAAGAAAACAGGTAAAATAAAACAAAACAAAAAAAATTCTTTTTTAAATCCCCACTGGTGATTTTTGTTGTTGTTGTTGTTGTTGTTGTTTTTAAGTGTTTGTTATTGTAATAATATATTTTAACCACAAGAGGCTGAAGTGCACCACTGCACCACCATGTTCTAAATAGGACTAAAAGCATTTGTTTCAGTGATTTAGTTTTACTTTCTCCAAAACTGATCGAAATTACTATTGCAACAAAAAAAAAAAGATCCTGGCAGCAACAAAGATTTTCAACCAACCTAAAGATTTTTTTATTTGTTTATTGTCCTGGCAAAAAAAAACTTTTTAAAACAAATTAAAACAGACTTGGATCTGACTTAGAAAATCTTTAATCAGTATTTTTCTCCTTTGTGCCTCACAGCTTCTGTATCATGGCAAATTTAATTATAAAACGGTTGTTGTATATTGCCTGCAGGTTAGAGACCGATACGAGAAACTGCTGGAGGACGCGACGTCCTACACGCCTCGCTACATGGAGGAGATGGAAGCCATTTTTGAGCAGTCGCAGGAGGAGGAGAGGAAGAGGATCAGCTTTCTGAAGCAGGCCTTCCTCTCCATCCACAGACATCTCGACATCACCAACAACGAGAGGTGAGCAGCCGTCGGGTGCCTGGGTGTCTGTTAATGCTTTTGTAAAGCACTTTGAGGCCCCTTTTACACGAGGACGCTTGCGGGTAAAAACGACAAAATATTTTATCGGAAGTGCCTTTCGTTTAGACGGTGACGGCGTTTTGGGGGCTTAAAAACGCAAAAATCTGAAACCACCTTTCAAAGTGGAAAAGTTAAATACGCTCCGCCGTAGCGTGTCCGTCTACACTGACAAGACGCAAAACTCTGCTCAGATCTGCTCACGTCACGTATGTGTTAACGTCACATACATGCTCCAGTACAGGAAAATAAACAAACGTGGGATTATTTCCATGCGTCGGACCTTCAAGCTGCTCTGGCAGCTCTAGTAAACTTACAGGAGTCTTTCCACCAAATGTACAGGATATGTACAGAAAGTATCACTGAACAGAGCAGCAATTCGTCGGAGGCGAGCCAGACGGCTGTGAACGAGACCTGGGAGATCTAGTGATGGTGGATAACTTTGTGGAAGGAGTAGCTGATGAAAATGTGTGGCGTGAAAACTTCTGCATGCCCAAAGATGCTCTTATCGCTTTAAGTGATGCCGCCTGGCATGCAAACAATCGAATTTCACACACTTTTGCGTCATCGTATGCACGCAGATTTCCTCCCGAAAATGCTCGTCTAAACGAGGAATAAAAAGTGAAGACGCGACGCCACTTTTGCATCTTCTGTTCAGACCGTCCTCATGTAAACGTAGCCTGAGTTGCATTTATATGTATGAAAGCGCTATATAAATAAAGTTTGATTGATTGATTGATTGATTGATTGATTGAATGCAGAGCAAGTGTTTCTGTGTATTTACTGTGTCCTTGTGTCAGTGTGAAGGCGGTGTACAGCGAGCTCCACCACACTCTGATGTCCATTAATGAGCAAGAGGATCTCAAATGGTGGAAGAACAACCACGGGCCTGGCATGCCCACAGACTGGCCCAAGATTGACGTATGTGACAAAGATTACATTACATTACATGTTATTTGGCTGACGCTTTTGTCCAAAACGACTTATAATAAGTGCATTCAACCTGATGGTACTCGCCTCAGACCACAGGAATCAAGTAGGTACATAACTTAACATTTACGAGCCAAATGTAATCGCTACATGAGTGCTATACGTTAAAGAAGAAGAGCATTTATTTATTTATTTATTTATTTTTAATTAAATAAAAAAAGATGCACTACAGTACATAGAGGGGAACCATATTGATACATAAAACAATACTGCATTGCCAATTCTTTCATATTATGTTTGTTTTTTTACTTATCATGAATATATTTCTAGTCAATGTTTGCAAATGGAGCAGGTCTGGGTGAATGCATGGGTCAAACAAGCACGGGACATTCACCCTGCAGACTGCTATTCGTGTCTCCTGTGAAATCAACCAACACAGTCATTTATTCTAACTGTAGTAAACGTGTAAAACCAGAACTCAGTGGAGATATTAATTTACGTACATAACTTAATTTACGTATGGTATTTGCATTACTTTTAAATGACTTAAGTTACCTAACTTAAGTTACATAACAAATGGACTCATTTTAACCCAAAACATGGCCTTTTCCTAAACTTAACCAAGTAGTTTTGTTGCCTCAAGTAGCTAGTTTTGGGGGTTTTTTCACAACTGTAACCACATGTTTAAGACTGCAACCATAATCTGAGAGAAAAAAGTCTATGTCCCTCAAAACATGATTGACAATGAATGTAATTGACTGGGAATGTGATTTTTAGGACACAGGGTTAAATATATATGTACACTCAGGATGACCAAATTACAATAAATGATAGAATTTTAAGTAAATACAGTATTTAGCAGAATATAAGACAGTGCTTTTTTGGAGTCTTACATTAGAGACATCATGAACTGAAATTATTTTCCTGTTTGTATATGCAAACCTTGTATTAGTGTTTTTCTTGTTCTTACCTCAATTATTATTATTTTTTATAAAAGGTCTCACACATATACCCATAGAAAGACATTTTCCTTTTGTGTGTGAATATTTGCACAATCCTGCTGAAGCTGTTTCACTTAACTGAAGTGTGAATACATTTTTATTGACTTCTCTTCCATCAGGAATGGGTCCCACCCGTAAAAAAGTTAAATAGAAAGAAGAGAGACCAGAAAAGAAAAGGGAGCCGACCGTAAGTTATCCAGTGTTTTCTATATATGATACAGATTTTTAAAATAATTTTTAATGAACAATGTGTATTTTATTCCAAGTCGTATTTATGTGTTTCTCACTGATCAAACGTCCACGTCTTCCCAGTGTGATGATTGGGGGAGTGAAGGTGCGAGCTCTGTACGACTACGTGGGAGAGGAGGGTGATGAGCTGTCCTTTAAAGCAGGTGACACATAAAGTGTGATGTGTTGACATTCAAATGTTTTAGACAGTTGTGTTAAAGCTGCAACAGGAACGATTTTTATGCGAAATTACAACCAGTGTATCTGAATGGGAACAGGAAGTGCATCCCTCTAAATCATACCTCTAAAAAGAAGCCTGACAGTAAACAAACCTGTTAAAATATGCAGTTTTAAGACCACATCTTTATGAAAAATAAAACATGTTTTTTATTTTTTATTTATGAAGTGAAGTAAACAGTACAATTAAACTGTCGAAACTTTAGTTCTGTGGCTATAAAATCATTCTGCGGAAGCCCTCAGAGGCAAAAAAAAAAAAAAAAAAAGGGAAAATTTAATGTTTTGACCACTGATCTAAAACAGTTTTTCTATGTTTATAACTTAAAAACAGGTGGGAAAAGGCACATATTGTGTTCAGTGTGCATGGAGAAATTAGAACAAACATGGGGTTGTTATGTACTTCAGCCTCTTGTGGCCGAAAAGAGTATTACCACCTTTGTTTTCTTAATTTTCTTTGGACAAATATAACAACAAAAATAGCTCACAAGAATTTAATTTAAGAGCTGATATCTAGCCATTTTCCATGGTTTTCTTAATAATAACCAAAATCATTATCAAGAAAACCATGGAAAATGTCTAGATATCAGCTCTGAAATTGAACTCTTATGAGGTATTTTTGTTGTTATCATTATATTTGTCCAAACAAATGTAATGTATATATATATATATATATATATATATATATATATATATATACTTAACTTATTATTAATAACAAATTGAGTTTTTTTTTTGTGTGATGACATGATAAAATATGACAACAGATATTTGAAGCTTCAATCAAAAACCTCAATAGAAACTTAAAATGTAAAAGAACCTGAGTTGCAAAATTATTATTCTGCATATAGTGCAACACATAATTTTTTCATTTTTTTTTAAACAGGGTTTTTTTAACGTGTTGTTGAACAGACTTGTATTCTCTCGTGATCTTAGGTGAAATGTTCCTGAAGGTGGAGGAGGAAGACGACCAGGGCTGGTGTCGAGGAGTGCTGAGCGGAGGAAAGGAGGGCTTCTACCCCGCAAACTACGCTGAAGTTATCTCTGAGTGACATCACGCTAATATACTATGTCCTAAACTTATTTCTCACAAAGACTTTTCAAATCTTTTAAAAAATAACAATTATTATTATTATTATATGAGGTGACATTGACTCTGAGTCAGATATAATCTGTTCCCAAATGTAAAATTTGTTAAAGCCTTAATATTCTAACCTTCTTTGGTTTGAGCACTTTTGCCATATGAATTAACTTATCAGAGACTAAATGTCTGTATGTGTAAATGTGTGAGTGTGAATTTGCATGCATGTGTGCACCTTAAGAGAACAACAGAGGATATTTATTTACTGCCGTCATGTCTGAGTCATTAGGTCACTGTAAAGAAGATAGCTGATAAAGAAACATGAGGTTTACAATCATTGGAGCACACCAGGTTAATGTTTACTTTTAAGTATTATGCAGAGGCACAGAGACGTCACTTTGACTGAGGGAATGGATTTTCAAAATAAAAGTGTAATTGTTTTGCCTCTAATTCATCTTGTTAATAATTTATTTGTTGCATGGTACTATCGATGAAAGGTAATGTTGGTCAGTTGGTTGACTGACCAAACTTACCACTATTACTGCCTTGAACCTGATGTCAAAGTCCAAGAATCAGGTAACAAATATTTCAGAACTTACCATATACTGCTATGGCTTCCCTTACTTTTCGACCAGCTTTCTCCATTTTTTTTTGTTTCAGTACCGAAAGTGAGTCGTAGAACTCTGATTGCAACAATAACTTTGTCCTCCATTTGTGATTTTTGGTGATATCAGGAAAAACGCAACATAACCAAATACAAATTTCAACTTGAGAAGACATACTTACATCACCTAGGGAAAATTTGCATCTATAAGCGTCATTGCATTGACTTTGTATTTAATTGTGCTGTACAACAATTAACTTCATATTAGTCTGAATAGTTTATAAAATAAAATAAAAACATAAATGTGTGAATATGTGCCATCATTTTCAAATATATTTCAAATGTTTTGATTGTACATGCTTATTGTACATTATCATTTATTTTACAATCAGGTAATTCATCGTACATAAAAATACATTTAATTATGAATCAAACAAAGGCCAAGTAAAAGACTGAAATACAACAAAAACAAAATGAATTGGGTGAAATGCTTTTAGTTTAGGCATTTTGGTGTCTTGTCTTCAAGTCCTTCAGTACACAGAAGACGGGTATTATAGATAATGATATGACATTATATTACATACCAGATACTCAGCTTAACTCAGCTTTATTTATACAGTACCTTCCATACAAACAAGCAGCCCAAAGTGCTTCACAGAGTAATACTGAAACAACACAGCAACACTAAAACTGTCAACAATAAGACAATAAAAAGTAAATCCATTAATCCTAATCACCAAAAGAATAAAAAATATGAACCCCAGGAATAAAAACTAATGATTAAAACTTAAAAACTAAGGCTGAAATAATACAGGACAGATATTATTTTACTTTGAAAGGCACATTAATCATATTTGACCTTTGACCTTTGACCATATTTTACTGCCCTGTTTCCCGATTCAGCTCCTATTCTTCCACCCATTTTTATTTACATTCATGAAATGTTTAACTAGAGTTAGGCAATATGTGATAAATCCCTGACTAAACCGACCAACCAGCTTTGTGCGCACACCACACTGCGGTATCACAGAGGACAAAAATACACTGGAAAAGAAACCTGTTGGACAAGATGACTGAGACACAAATGAGACGTGAATTACAAGACGTCACAGTGTCGCTGAAGCATTTGTGAGTCCTGGGAAGATTTTGTGATCATAGTTGTACTATCTAGTACTGACAAGATTTGAAGGACTCTGCATGTGTAAGTACAGCTTAACTTTGCTTTTTTTAGTGGACTTATTCATTTTCTATTGCAGATACAGTAGATATGAGTTGTCTGCATTGTGTGGATTAAGTTTCTTTCATTGGAACGCTTCCTAAAGGCGTGTCAACATCTTAAAAAAACTGAATGCCACATGTTCCTGAAGAGGATCTGTACTATAATTACCTTAGATTGGACTGCAATTATGTGTTTTAATGGATCCTCTTTAATGTGTTAAAAGGTTAAATAATGTCCTTTCTCTCACAGGCAGGTAGACTCACAATGGAGTTTGCTTGTGGATTTGTTTATGTGCCGACACCAGTGAGTCAGAAGGACGGCCAGAGACCCAACGTCATCAAGCGCTCAGGTGTGATTTCTTGTGACATTAATACATGTTTGTGGAGACAGATTTAGTTTTAGCTGTTTAGTTGAAGTTCTCTCACCACAAAGAGACACTCAGATTATCAATGACATCTGACAGACTTTCAGCTGTCTAACACATCAACAGATTGTAGTCAGATTTTTGTCAGTGTTGCAGGGAGTGTACGAGGCAGACAGTATCACTTCTGTGCTTTTGATAGTACAGGATTACATTATCCTGTAATAGTACAGGATAACATTATACATTTACAGGCAGAGGTAGCAAGTAAAAAAAAGTTGATTGACAATCCACAGGTTAAAGGGAGACACTACAGCAAAAACATTGTTTTTTCATGTGTTGGCTGTGCAGAAATTTGAGATTTTAGGCTATTTTGCTATTTCTTCCTTCAGACTAGTAAATAGGAAACATCCCAAATACACATTCATGTGTTTATTTGAATACCCTTTGGTTTGTAGATTTCTCCTGAAATAATGCAGAATTTGCATATTTAAAACAGTAATCAACCGGGGAGTTTCATGGTGATACCTTTTATTTTAACTCTTTTTACCTGTAGTTTCTTGCAAAACATAAATTCCTTTACAATACAAAGCTTTAAAAGCCATATTTTAAATGGGGTTTTTTTTAGAAACATCTCATGAGTTGCACTTACATACATTAAACTACACTTTTATTCCTATCTATAGTCTGAATGTTTTTACAGAGGGATTTGTTCATATACCATCCATAATTTTTGTAACATTCTGTTCTTAAAAACATGGCAAGAATTTATATTTGAAAGTATTAGTTTTCTGATTTATGGAGTGATAAAATATATATACTCTGTAAAAGCATTAAATGTTCAGATTTCTGTTCTGGAAATCAAATAAGCACATAATTAATGAGTTAATGCTTTTTTCAGTAGCACTTATTTTTTAGTAGCACTTCATACATTAAACATTACAGTTTTATTCCTTTCTATAGAGTATAACTTGATAATAAACTGATTTATGGAGTGATTAAAAAAAAAGATGTACTCTGTAGTAGCATTTGACTCTAGATTTATCAGAATCAGAATCAAAATCATTTTTATTACCAAGTAGGTTTTCACACCTGCCGTGGTGTATTGGTGCAAAAAGAACAAAGTACGAAATATTAATAAATAATATGGAAACAAGTACTTCAAGTAAAAACAAACAAACAGCAGCATAAATAGAAAATGTAAGTACAAACAATATTTTAGAAAAATATGTTAAAAAAATATATATATATTTTTTCCTATTCAAACATAGCATTTGAGAAAACTTGTAATACAAAAATGAATTGTCTTCATGTCAATAATCAACTGGCAAAGTTTTATGGTTATATCTACTCATTAAAATATTTATTAGGGTGATGGGAGACGCAGGTGAGCAGCAGGATGTGGGCGTCAGAGTCTGAGGACACCTGGTGGACAGGTGGAAAATGGCGATGACTGCAAAGCTTCACAGAGCTACGGAGTGAATGCAAAGTGGAAAACAAGCGAAGCAGCTGCTGTGACAGTCAGTCTCAGATTCAAATAGCTGCTTTGTTGACTCACCAGTTTGAAGAAATCCACCAAAGAGACACAAAGCTTTCAGCATCCCGTCACTACGTCTATCAACCTCCCGTCGCCTGCTGTCAAGTCCTCTCTCTGCAGGACGGTGTTCTGGGAAATATAGTTAAACTGAAGTATAAGAGTAGAAGTATCTGCAGGTTGATTTTTTTTCCCAGCTTTCTGAGTGACTGCTTGGTTAAATACCATTATGTATTATGCAATCACTGACACACACAACCTCTCCTGTCTGTCTTGGAGGAGAGAATCCTTTCAAATACTTTGCTTTCCTCAGTAAAAGCCATCTGCCACCTGAGTCACAATTTCTTCACAGCACAAAGGTCATTGCTGCGCCACTTGTTTTGTCTGCGCTCACATTTCTCTCACAAGAAGCTGTTCTCAAATCAACAGCCACTTCATATTTATTTTTCATGTCTGTGCTTTTTAGCTCTTCTCCCTCCTGTCAGCCGGGTCCGTCCTCGTAGTCCTCCTCCTCCTCCTCCAACACACTCCGCAGAGGACAAGTCACCCAAATCCCTCCGATCTTCCCCCAAGGTTATCGAGCAGTTGGAAAAGAGCAAGGAGGTGAAGAAGGCCGCCAAGCCCACTCCTTTCTATGAAAATGCAGAATTTCATAAAAAAACGGGCGCAGCTCCTTCCAGCAGTATAACTCCTCAGCAAACAACACCTCCTCGAAAAACAGGTACTGTGAGCAATATTAATGGAAATATGTGGCTGAACAACTTTGGTTCTTGTGCTTTTATTTTCTTAAATATAGAATTAATACTGTAATTTGACTGCCGCTTCCCTCCCATTTATAGTGGTAATCTAAAAAATTAAAAAAAGAAGAGAAGAAGAAGAAGCTTTTATTTAATCAGGCAAGTTTGGCCCTCCCTTTCAGAAACAAACAAATGTCCTACTGTTTCATAGGCACAGGTGGTGAATCACTGTGTGTTTGGTGCATGAATGGATTACTGAACGAGCTTACCAGGCACAGGTGGCCCCCCTGACCTTCACCTACAAAATGTCAATGAAAGAGACACTTACCAACCAGAAAGAGACTCAAAATAACCACAAAGAAACATAAAATGACTACAAAGAGACACAAAATGACCACAGAGAGACTCTCGACAGTGATGATAGGGGACAAAACAACCACAAAAGACACAAAAATAGGGGCAAAACAACCGCAGACCGCAGAATATTACAAACAGACAAAAATAACTACAAAGAAACATAAATCACCACAAAAACACACAAAGCTGGTCTCACAGAAATCCGTGAAATAGCCACGGATTTCGCTTAACTCAAAATCCGTGGAATAGCCACGGAATCGCTCAAATTTCCGTGAAACTGACACGGATTTCGCTACAATGCAAGTTAATGACAGTCATATCCCGTGGCTATTGGTTTGTTCCAAGTCACGTGACTTTCAAGGTCCCAGCGGTCAGAACAAAAAACATGGCGGACAGTTCTCTCATTTTTAGTGAAAAATCAATATTTTGACTTAGTTTCTGCATAAAAATGGATTTTGATCACATTTCTAGCGAGAAATATATGTTTTATTTTCTAAATATTCACTCAGTGAATGTACATAATCACTTTGTATGTTGGAACAGCCACGGGATATGACTGTCATTAACTTGCATTGTAGCGAAATCCGTGTCAGTTTCACAGAAATTTGAGCGATTCCGTGGCTATTCCATGGATTTTGAGTTAAGCGAAATCCGTGGCTATTTCACGGATTTCTGTGAGACCATGTTGCCTAAATATTATGTCCCCATACCATGAAACTGCAGTCTCAATTCAGAGTAATGTATTTCTGCCCATTCACAGTTGCCATTTCAAACATTTTTTTTATTTTTTAACAAAAACGAACACTGGATTACTGATTAGGAGCCACAATATGAAAACAAGACACTAAAACACAATTCTAGACAACAAAGACTCAGAAAAATATTTACAAATTAGACATAATGTAAAGACAAATAACATACATAGAATAATATAAAGGACAACCACAACAACAACAATGAAAACGACGATACACCAGTACAAAGGCACACGGCGAAAACAGACAAACAAACAAAAAAACAAACAAAACAAACAAAACAAAAAACAAAACAAAAAAAGGAAACATGAATTTAGCCCAAACAGAAATATAGAGAGACTGGTAATATACACAGATTCCAGGATAAAAAGAGAATCATATGAAACGTTAATTAAATTCAAAGTAACGATTGGACCACAGCGATAGCTTTAGACCAGTTGAGTCTGGTTTCAGGTCGAGCATTATTAATCCTGGCTGTTGACCTCTCAAGAAGACAGACATCAAAAAACAATAAAAGCCAGGTTCTCTTGAAATTCGTGACAGGTTCAAACCAGTTCTTAATGATATTTTTCATAGCCATTTCAAACATGATTAATTTTGCTAAACAATCAGTGTTTGGTTAGGTTTAGCGGCAAGACTTCTTGGTTAGCTTTAGTAAAATGTCATGGTTTGGGTTCCCACGGGGAACATACAGGACTTTACTTTCATTCATCCATCGTGCGGACTTTCACGGACTTAGATTGGAAACAGTCAGAAGAAAAATATATCTCTCTGGAAATATGATGCAATGCAGTTCAGTTGCATGTGAAGGTCATTTTAGGCTGTACAGAGAGATGAGTAATGTCTACAAAGAGACACACAAAACAAAACAAAAAACTATGTGTCTTGCTCCTATGTAGGCCTTTTGTATGTTTGTACCCAGGAGCCATTGTCTCATATCCCGTCCATGGTCTGGTAGTGTTTTATGTGGAAATCTTTTCATTGTTTGGGTGAATTATTCTTTGATCACACTGCTCCTGTCTACTGCCCCCAGCTCTTCTTCCACCACACATGAGACCTGCAGCCAGCAGCCAGTCCCCTCCTTACAGCCAGCCGCTCCTCTGCTCCAGCTCCGACAGTCACATGTTTACCTACGACCTCCCGAAAAACGAGCCCGATTTAGAGGCCCGTCCCTGGGACCCGAGCTACTCTTACACGGCACCAGAAGGCACGGGTGGCGAGGTGAAGCTGCCAGCTGACAGCAGCAGTGTTTCCTCCCAGACATCAGGTAATCAGACTACTCCTTTTTCTATTTGTATACATTTTCTTGAGGAACAGACAGATCATTTCAGTGTTATTCTGTCAGTGCCAGCTCTTCCTCCAAGACCTTCATTCATGAAGTCAATGCCAGACTACATTGTGCTGTTACCCAGCTCCCGCTCATCTCCCTCCTCATCTCGGAAGTCCCCCTCAGACTCATCACCCGCCCCATCGCCTGCTAGTAAAGGTAATTGTAACAGTCACGCTGTCAGAAGAATAACACTCATCATGCATTTTTTACACCACCGGAGCTTATTTTTAATGCTCTTGTTGTACCCGGGCTCAGGATCGGCAGATAAGGGGCCTCTGCCTGGGAATCCTAATGTGGTCCTTGTCAGTTTAGGAAAACTACTCTCAGAGGAAAGAGGTCAGTAAACTTTTATCATCACCGTAAAACTTCATTATTCTCTCATCTAGTTTGATTTTCAGTGCTGCTGGCTTATGATGACGATGATTTTTGCATATCTCCAGTGCAGACCATACGAGGAGAGCCCACCTCCTGCTCCCAGTGTGGCTCTGTGCTCGACTCCGCCTACGACAACATGGTAACTGCATGCTGTATTTCACTCAATCTCTATTATGAACTGATAAGTAGCAACACGATTGAGATTTATTGATTTTACATGTGAATAATAACTGTAAATCTCCTCTCCAGAGCATGACAAGCAGAAGCATTATTGATCACAACATGATGAAGCTGTGGATAATGGTTTGACTGATGCTCTCTCCTGGTGCTGAACTACAGGTGAATGAGTGTTACTTCTGTCAGCCCTGGGAGCTGCCCAGTGCTCCCAGTAAACCCCCGTGTCCTCTAAGTGGTCTGCAGGATGACCTGTTTGTGCTCCGTCCTGATGAAAAGCCCAACTGTGCTGCTGACGCTCTGCTGCTCTTCTGCATCGACATCTCAGGCTCCATGAGCACCACCTCAGAGGTAAAACCACTTTAAAACATTTGGTAACGCTTTATATTAAGGTCCTTGTAATAACCATTAATTAACAAGTAATAAGGCATTGTTCTCGCTTTAGATCCCTTTAGCTGCAAAAAGCATAGTTAACTGTTAACAAGTGCATAGTTAACTTATAATAGATGAGCAATAAAGTATATTTTAATATCAATAAGCAAACAAAAGATTAATAAAGGCATGGCAAAGACATAATGGGTGGGTTATGGGTGTTTGTAATGCTATTATGAAGAATTATAAGATACTCATGAGGCTTTTATTAATGTTCTTATTATACATCTCTTATAGCCTGCTATTAGCTGTATTATAATGCCATTATTAACACTTATATAGGCTTATACACACACAATTATGTTAATAAGCATCTTGTAAGGACTTACAAGGGCCTTATTACTTGTTAATTAATGGTTATTACAAGGAAAAACAAACCGTGGCCGTATATTTTACTATAATTGATCCATTTGTGCCTGTAGATTTCTCCTAAATTTACTTAAAGTTAGTGTTATATTGCAATGTGCAGTACCGCCAACGTAGTCTCAACCTCGTCATCACAAGGAGAGAGAGTTAGAAAGCTCCCAATCTCCTGCACGCTATTATGTGTTTTACATGTTTACATTGTTGTTGATATGAATTACATTCAATATTTTGTCTTCAAGTAGCCATTCCCATTAAGAATGTATAAAAACCTTTAAAGGCCATTTTCCCCAAATTAGATTTTCTCAAGCCATAAATCTAAACTTCAGCTCCACTTACATTCACCAAACTTACCACATTCATTCCTAAATATATTTTGAAAGTTTTTACAGAGGGGTTTGTCTATATGTCTTTTGTATCCTGATTTACAGAACATTTGATTCCTAAAAACATGCAGACATTTTTTTAAAGGCTTTTGACAGTATTTTTTTGATTAATGAGATGATAAAAGGAGATATCCCAATTTCCTTCTGTAATACACTTTGAATCTATCAAAATATATCAACAAAATAAAAATAATAACTTTTAAATTTGCTTTATCCAATGTTCAGATGTATGTCCTCGAAATATATATGCAAATGTGCGCATATTTAAAGAGTTCACACCAAATTTGCATATGAATACCGAAAAACTTGAAATGCAAAAAAAGAATGTCTTAATGTAAATACCAAACTGGGGAAGTTCCATGGTGATATCTATAAGGTAAAAAAATACCCTATTCACCTGTAGTGTCTCCCCTTAAACCATCAATGTGTTGTTTTCAGGTGTCAGTGGGAGAGACCATTCTCTACAGATCCCGTCTCCAGGTGAGTTTTTTTCCATTCATTTTCAATCATCTTTTTAACTTTATAAGACTGAAAATAAAACGCTATCATGCTGTAGGTTTAGTTAGCGCTCATTTTTTTAAAAATGTAACACAACTGTTGTTTGTGTACATACACATCAAGAACATCTGTCCAGATATGTTATCAGGATGTTGTTAGTTACAAGAAAATCATTGTCTTCAAACCAGTTTGTCCAGGAGGCTGTGCTGGAGTGTGTTCACACACTAAGTGAACAACAACCTGACATACGGGTGGGACTCATCACCTTCAACTATCAGGTACAAACAGGATCATCTGGATACAGGATACATTTTTATATTTTCTCTGTGATTCTACTTCTACTATATATTATTATTATTATTATTATTATTATTATTGCTTTCAATAAGTTTCATTCCTTTATATTTATTCCTTTCTTTCTTTTTTTTCTTTTTTTTCTTTTTTTTTTTTACAGATTCTCATATTTGTATAACTCTTTATAGTCTCTTACTTTCACTTGTGCATTTTATATTTTTTAATTCTATAATTCTATTATTAGATGTAGTTTAATATTTATTTATTTGATCTATTTAACTTTATGTGTTGCATTTTTAGTTTTTTATTGTAAAGTACTTTGAGCCACATGAAAAGTTCTCCACAAATAAAGTATTTTTGAAGTTTTGTTATTATTATTATTATTATTATTATCATCAATTATATTATATAGTTGATATTATATAATTATTATTTTTATCATCAATTATATTATATAGTTGATATTATATAATTATTATTTATATTATAATTATTAATATTTTAATCATTGTTGCTGTTGTTTTTCATTATTATTAATTCTGTACTTTAAATTTGTGCCTGACATATATTCGATCTGTTTTCCAGCTTATTAAATTTCTCATATAGAAATGCGAGTTATTACTGCTGCTGTGCTTCACCCCCTCATGTTTGTGTTACCAGGTGACGATGCATGGAAATGAGACTTTCACGTCACGCACCCTGTTTGGTGCTGAACTGGCTGACAGCGAATATGTGAAAGAGGCTGCAGCCAGTTTCCCCACTCCACCTCCACTCTCACAGACCAAAGAACACTTACAGAGACAAGTCATGGGGTAAAAGGAAAAGCAAGTGTTTTTGTCTTTTATTTCATAATAGTAACACTATCCTCAAATAACAGACGTGTTTGTGTTCCTCTTGTTGGAAGATTGTCTGAGGGTGGAACAACAGCTCTTGGTCCAGCTGCTCTCCTCACCATTGCAATAGCCTCCAGACAACCAGGGTCCAAGGTAGGTTCTTACTGGTCTCATTGACTAACTCATACCAGTGTGTCTGTGTGTTTTTAGCCTCTGCACTACATTAAACATGTCACCTGTTGTAGATGATCATGATCGTCACAGCACTGCATAGCTGCAGAGACTCATTTTTTCTTTTTTTACTGATTTATTCTTTGAACCAACTCCAGTCCAAATCATGACCAGAAAACAGTCATTCATTTTCAGAATTTAACCCTTTAAATGCCAAACATAAATGTCACTGTTTTTATATGAAAAAACCCACTGGTCCTATAATTATTATTGAGGTTTTTTTTTTATTTAATTTGGCTTTTAACTAGTTTCTTTCCTTTTTATTTGTTCTTTTTTTAAATTCTCATATTTTTCTCTTCATAGTCTCTTACTCGTGCATATTATCTTTTTTATTCTATAATTCTATTATTTAATGTAGTTTATTATCTATTTATTTTATCTATTTAATTTACTGTGTTGCATTTTTATTTTTTTTTATTGTACAGTACTTTGAGCTACATGAAAAGTTCTTTGGTGTTAAAAGAATATTAGGGTATTTTTTAAAAATCTGTTTATTAAAAGGGATTTTTTTATTTATATTTTTCACAGTCTGAATTACGTCAATGGTTAGCAATAACATTGATTTTGATGCTTTAAAAAAAAAATCTTAATACAGCAGCAATAACGGTGGAAAGTTGGAAAATAGCAGGTATTTTCCCCTTACAGCAAACATGAGAAAATGCCTCGATCTTTCAGAAAATATTAAAGACTACAATGTTGAAGCCTGATCAAAAGCCTGATATGATATAATGCATTATATTATGCTGTAATAGTTTCAGCATACAATTAAAAAAAGTGATTTTAATGGGTTTTAATTGGGACATTTTTGCTCTAAGGGTCTGAGTGTTTGCATTTTGGCAACACTGTATATTATGCACTTATTACATCATTTTGGAGGTTGAACTTTGAAAATTTGAGAAGAATAAAACTCTCACTCAATGTATGCCATATGCAATAACACATCGATAAATGATAGAAATGAGCAAAGCCAAATTTCCCTCCTGAGGCACAAGGATCAATCAGCATTTCTGGCTCCTTAAGCAACCTTATGTCTATTTAAAATGTTTCTGTCAAAAACAATACAATCCTGACCTGCTATCCTGCTGATCTCCAAGGTGATTATCTGTACAGATGGGAAGGCCAACACGGAGCTGGGGAATCTGGAGGTAGAGGATATTGATGCTCGCACCCTCCTCTCATCCACCATCTTCTACCAGGAGCTGGGGGAATATGCTGCTAATCAAGGGTTGGTACACATTTCCTCATCAACGTCCAGAATGGAACAAGTGTTAAAATAAATATTATCCTGCTGAAGAGACAATTAACATGTCCTTCTGTCATCAGAGTGACAGTGTCTGTGCTGTCCATAGAGGGAACAGACTGCAGGCTGGATGAGCTGGGAAGACTCGCTGATCGCACTGGAGGGACAGTAAGATGTGTTGTGTGATGTGTTTCAGCATTTGTCAGATTTTTGTGCCAGTATTCTTTATTGTGGACATCACTCATCAGTAATCTTTGTCCCCTATAGGTGGTGATAGCCAGCCCCAATAGGCTGCACCCAGAGTTTGAACAGATCATTGAGAACCGGACGATAGCTACACACTGCTCTGTCACGTTACTGCTGCCCCAGTCTCTGTAAGATCTGTGCTGAGATATAACTTAAATACTTCTGTACTTTAGATTACTTTCTTAACAAGTGTTGGCTGATGTTCTGTCTTGGTCCAGGCGTATGAGAGGAGAGAAGCAGGCAGGGCACAAAGGGACCAGAGAGGAGGGAAACGTGGACCCAGATAAAGAGATCACCTTCCAGTTTGGAGCCTGTGAACAGGACACAGAAGGTGAGGAAAACTATTACAGTATGTCACCAGTGAAAGACCGGTTAGTTTAGCATGCAGACTCTAAATCTGCATCCATGTTTGGCTACCACAGAGCTACGGGCCAATGCCTCCATCTTTGAAGGCCCTGGCTGGGCCTTGTGAAGTTCCTTGTCAGATAATGATTGATCAATGCTGTATACACCACCTCTGCTGCCAAAGACACATCTTTCTCTCTTTAGTATGGGAAAAGACTTTCTAGTTGTTTTTGTGTCTCTTTTTGGTTGTTATGCATCTCTCTGTAATTGTCTATTAGTGGTCATTTTTTTTGTTTCCTGTCATTTTTTTTGTGTCACTTTGTGGTCAATTTGTGTCTTTTTGTAGTTTTGTGTTACTGTATAATTGTTTTGGGTTTTTTCCAGTTATTTCAGTTTATAGTTGTTTTCCCTCAATTTTAGTCTTTTTTTTATCCCTTTGTTGTTTTTCTGTGTCTCTTTGTAATCAGTTTGTGTCTTTTGTGGTTGTTTTGCCTCCTTTCATGGTCATTGTGGCTCTCTTTTTGTCTCTTTGCAGCTGTATTGCATCTCTTTGTAGATTGTTTGTGTCTCTCTCTGTCTCTCTTCTGTTTTTTTTACATTTATTAATGGTCATTTTAACACTTGTATTTTCTTTTTTTCTTTTACTATACTATACTATACTTGTAGTTGCTTTGTGTCTCTTCGTTGTTTTATGTTTATTTGTGGTCATTTTATTTTCTGTCATTTTGGGACATTTCTGGGCGTCACCCTTTTAAAGAACAAAGCTATGAAAGTAGCGGACACTTTGCCAAAAAAAAAACAAATACAACGTGGCAACAACAAGCAGAAAAAGCTTGGTCCAAAACCAGTGAATCTTTTATTTTACTGTCACTGAGCCTGGGAGGAGGGGCCAAATTCGAATATTCAATCAACAATTCCTGCATAGTATGTCTTTAACAAACGTGAAACCTTGTTGATTCTTTATGTGCTTCTCTTCAGGGCCAGTGCCGGCCCCCGGCAGCCATGTGTCCATCCAGCTGCAGATCAGGTACCGACACAGGAAGGGACAGAGGATGCTCAGAGTGATCACCACAGACCGAGAGGTTACTGATGACAGGTGATAATGGTGTTTCCTTAATTACTTTGCTTCTCCCACTTTTGCGTTTGAGATTACCTCTCTCTCTCTCTCACACACACACACACACACACACACACACACACACACAGCTGAGCTTTTTGCATGCTTATATCCTGCTTGTAAGCTTAAACTAGTCATTATCTTCTGCCATCTTTAATCACTGAGGTGTTTTCGCCCTCAGGACAATATCTGATTAGATGTATTATTTTAGACCAATCTCAGTGAAGCTTTAGGCAAAGCAGCTTTGAGACTGGCTGTTGCTGAGATATAGTCTTCACGTCCTGCAGAAATGATTGTAGGCTACCATCGCATTTCTGAGCCATTCTAACATTTAGTCACACAGTAAATGAACCTCTCAGCTACGTCTGCCTGCTACACACACCGAACGAAGGTCACGCAATTCATCGTCTGAGCAGCTACAAAGTGGCTCCCGTGTGTGTTTGCACAGCAATTTAATGGCAAGGCTGAACCTGTAAATGCTGAGAAACACTCTCATGATAAAAGTGTAACCCTCCTTCTCAGCTCGGCGGCCCTGTCCTCTCTCTCTCTGGCCATCATTCAGCTCAACTCGTCGCAGGCCAGCGCCGCTCTGGCTGTCAGAGGCCGCTTCCTCGACGCCAGGACAGAAGGAGAGCTGCAGAGGGAGCTGATCGAGAGAGCGATGTGAGTAACAGGAGGGAAGCAGGAAACTGACTGACATTAGTGTGTGGGCTACATGTAGAATGTGAAGTACTTAATGCTGAAGTCTGACAAATGGGTTTAATGAGAGCTGATTCTTTATACATTCAACACATAGAAAAAGGACAAAAGACAGGAATAATGGCAAGGCCAGCGGTTGTGCAGGTGGAATAAATACTGTGGGAGGTTTCACATTTAACATTAAAGGCTCTGTGAAAACTATGAATAAAATATGAAAAATATGACTGCACTTGAAACTGAGAGCAAAACTCAGCTTGTCTGGATCTTAAGTTGACATTAAAAGGTTCATTTACACCTGATTGATCTGATGAACATTTATTTTACG
This sequence comes from Centropristis striata, assembly GCF_030273125.1. Classification (NCBI taxonomy): domain Eukaryota; kingdom Metazoa; phylum Chordata; class Actinopteri; order Perciformes; family Serranidae; genus Centropristis; species Centropristis striata. The sequence goes on from NC_081537.1 coordinate 10,857,590, forward strand.
CCTTAAGACCTACAGTCATTGGAAAAATTATTAGACCATTGTTTTCTTCAATTTCTTGTTAATTTTAATGTCTGGTACAACTAAAGGTACATTTGTCTGGAAAAATATAATATATACATAATAATAATAATATTTATTTAATAATATTAATAATAATAATAGCTCCTAAGAGTTTATTATTATATTATATTAATTTAAGAGCTGATATCTAGCCACTTTTATCAAGAAAACCATGGAAAATGTCGAGATTTCATCTCTTAGATTAAACTGTTATGTTATGAGCTATTTTTTGTTATCATTATATTTGTCCAAAAAAATTACCTTTAGTTGTACCAGACATTAAAATGAAGAAGAAAGCAAGAGAAAATGAGGGTGGTCTAATAGTTTTTTCCATGACTGTATATTGTTTTATCTCAAACTGGTGATTTATTTTATTTTTTTGATTCCTTCAAAATTATCATGTTAACCTTGTGTTGTCTAAGGGGTCAAAAATGACCCGCCACTATGTTTAACAGCATAGGAGACTCACTTAATGATATTTTTTCAACTTGAAATTCAATGACCCCAACATAAGAAAAAGTTAAACATTGCCTTTGTTCATATTTCCATGAATGCTGTACACCAAGAGGGTACAAATCTGGTCTTAGGGGTACTAAAATAAACCAATACTGTAGTAGAGAAAACAATTATAAGTGTGTTTTAATAAAAAAACAGTGGATTCCAATGATTTTCTGCACTGTGAAGAGGAAAAACCTAGATATTCACAAAGTCTGTGATGAGTGACAGCTCGTTTCTTCATGCAAAATAGATTTGGGGTTTAAAATGCAATCAAGCTGTTTTATTTTAGGGGTTTAGTGAATTTACCATTTACTCTAAGAACAAGTGGGACAGAAAGTTAAAACAACACAATTGTTAAAAAGAATTGCTAATTAAATGCTTGTTTTCAAGGCTGTTATTTCCTTTTTTATTTCTTGTAATCAAATTAGTATAATCAGTGAATTTTCTGTGTGGGTCTGAATGCATGCGGTTTATTTATTATGTGTATTTCTTAGGCAACAGATACTGTACTGTATAAACTTTTTACTGTACTGTTTGCAGAGAGCATAATCGCAGTGTAGAAGACCATCAAACATACCAACAATGGGTTAAAACCATGGAGCCTATATACAACAACAACATACATAACTTCACAAGGGTGAGTTTTTACACTTTTTTCATCAGGTTCAGCATCTTATAAGGCTGTCAAATGCTGTTACTTCAATTATCTTTTAATACCAAATACTTAAAACAATATGATCTCAGTTAGATATACATCATATAGTTCTGAAAGTACCAAAGCTTTTTAAACAGATCTTTTAAAAACAGATCTACAAACAGATTTTCTACTCAAGCCAGCCCAGATGTATAAACAAAGATATTCAGTGAATAGCTACTTTTCTGTAGCAGCACTGCCTCCAAGTTGTTGTTAATAAATTCTAAAAGAAAAATCCTATTTTGTGAGCCTGAGATTTTGTTTTTGCTGTAGTTACAAAAGCGTTATCAAGGTTTAAATTTCTGGCATCATGACAACTTTAGTGTCAAAATCACCACACTTAACTCTTTATTTTGTTTTTGTTTTTTCAGAGACAATCTGTGGTTTCAGACTCGCAGGTAATTCACATCACGTCCTTCTAAATCACACTGTTTTAGTTCTGAAATACTTTGCCTGTTCTGCTTGACTTTTGCCTATAATTCTTCCTTTTATTCTCCACCCACCAGTCTCTAACAGACGCTGGTGCAGCGCTGCTCTACAACATGAAACACTGTAACAGGAAGTCCATCTCTCTGAAGAATAAACATAAACTCTAGCCAACTGTCTGTCTCAAACTTTTATCTCGTTGGAAGCAAATCAAGTCATGAGCGACGAAGATAAACATTGACGTCTGACTTTGATTATCTGGCTGAACAAATACCCCCACAATGTAAATACTGTATATCAACATAAAACATGGTGATCTGTACCATAAATAATTTCTCAGAGTAAAGCAGTAACAGTATTCAGAAAAACACATTTCACAGCATATGTAAACCTCCAACACAACAGTTATTACATACTTCAGATAATGATTACATAACTTTGTTTTAATAAAGGTAACTTATTTGACTTGAGATCTTAGATCCTTTAATTATGTAAAAGTGCTAATATAACTATAAATGTGTGATTACTACACGTAAAAATCCTGCATTCAAAACTTATGCACAAAAGTATGTGCTCACTCAGATTGTTATATATATTCCAAATATATTATTATATTATTATGTTTAATGCATTTATGTAAGCAGTGGTTTAGTTTTGTAAAGATAGGGATAATTTTAACAACTTAATATACTGTTTTGTGGTTTAATAAAAAAAAAAAAGAATGTCTAATCACTTTAAATGTATCATGTTTTTTTTAATGTAAAATCTCGACCTGCAAATTAACTAAAGCTTTCGGCTAAATGTAGTGGAGTAAAAAGTACAATATTTGCCTCAAAATGTAGTGGAGTAGAAGTATAAAGTTACATAAAATGGAAAATACTCAAGTCAAATATAAGTACCTAAAAATTGTACTTAACTACAGTACTGATACCACCACTGATAACAACAGCTAAGCATTATTTTTTACTTTCATTTTAAAAAACATTAAATAAATATGTACAACACTGTATTTTGTTGAATAGATGCATCAATATAAACATGTATCATATATTCTAAATCAGAATAAAAAGCATCAATACAGAAGTGTCAAAGGAGGTGAGCAATGCCATAAATCCATACACAGTGGAAGAATGTACTTAAGTAAAGTACAAGTACCACAAAATTGTACTTGAGTATATCAAATTTATGTAACTTGTATGTATGTAATTTAGTTACTTCAAAGGTCGAGATTTAACATAAAAAAACATTATACATTGAAAATGATTAGACATTTTTTTTTTAATTAAACCACACCAAAGTATATTAAGTAGTTAAAATAAGCCCTATCTTTTCAAAAGTAAAACACTGCTTACATAAATACATCAACAATAATGATCTAATAATATATTTAGAATATATAAAACAATCTGAGTGGGTTCATTCTGCATAATAAGTACTTTTACTTTTGATACTTTAAGTACCTTTTGATGCTGATACTTTTACTTAAGTAGGTTTTGAATGCATGGCTTGTACTTGTAGTGGAGTAATTTAAAAGTAAAGTGTGGTATTAGTACTTTTACTGAAGTAAGGGATCTGAATATTTATACATACAAAATAAATAAAACTAAACAATAATCAGGAATGAGATGGAAGCCAAAGTATAAGCAGACATGCGTTTCTCTGGGTGGCCTTCACAGTACAAACATATAACTCTGAGCAGATGTCTGCTGAGCACTTGAATGCACCATTATTAAGTGCTGGCAGGTTACAAGAAAACAGATCATACACGAACCAGGCTTCAGCAAGAATATGCAGACTGGTGCTGAGTAGGTGGAAGCCTGCTGCGCCTGTGTCTCTGTGGACATCTATGACTGTCACGCCCCCCCGGGGTCTGAGGACACAACCCGGGCCTTCAGCTCCACATCTCTTCTACTGAGAGCTCCTCTTCTGGGCCAGGAGGAGCAGGTGGGAGGCGAGCAGCTCCACGAGCAGGACGGAGAGGATGTAGATAAAAGTCCAGGCCACCATCATAGGTTTATGAAAGTGTATATTAAAGGAAAACTTTAACCCTGCACTGCAAAAAAAGCCAACTTGTATTGTTTGGCATAAAACAGTGATTTAAGTTGGTAAAACTTGGAAATATAAATTACTGACATTTAGGGCAATAATGTAAGTTAGCACAACAAAGGAAGCCAGTTGTATGTTCAAAAACAAGTTTGTGAGTTGTTGTGACTTATATCTTTAAATTGGGGTTCACAACAAGGGACAATAGTTCTGCTAACTCTTATTTCTTTGTTGTGAAATTCGGTCATTAGCGAAAGCTAGCGGCTAACTGATGCTAGCGGCGCTGCTTGTTACAGCTACAAGAGTAGCCATTAGCGTATCAATGCTAACTCAAAATTGTGGTCGGAACATTAGCTGACATTCATAGTGGCTTTACAATCGTGCCAATTCAGCACATTGCAGAAGTTAGCAGAAGTAAGGATTAAAAGTTATTACAATGTAAAATTATAAATTAGTACTTAGTTATAAGTTTGACAAAAATGTGAATTCAGAGTTGAGCAAACTCAAAAACAAAACTTAAAATATTTAGTTTAATTGTCCAACTTAAAATTTTATCGAAGTTTGTTGCCTTGAAATTTTGAGTTCACCCAACTTTTCTTTTTTTGCAGTGTGTGTTACATTAAATCAGGGGCGGAGCTGATGGTGGCTTCTGGGGCTTCAGCGCTAGCCTGGCTAACACCAGACTAATCTCAAATGAGATCTGGTCTGGGAACCAGCCGTTCATTTCTCCGTAGAGGAGGTGTGGTTTACGATCCTCTGGAGCCGTTTATTGGGCGCTTAGAATGTAGGTAGGTAGCTCTTAGCCAATCGTATCAGTTATACCAGATGACGTAGTAGAGCAACAGAAATTGATGTTTGTTGTGTATGTGTCTGTGAGAGTGTTGCTTGCTGCTTTGCTTCTCCAGTTCTCGCTTATTATTTATTTTCTCGCTTTATTCCCCCTCATGTCATTCAGCCACACACATCCACTGATTTTATGGGCAATAAACAAGCTGCTGCGGGTCTCTCGGCGGCTCCGCTGTCCCCCGGCTAGTAGCGAGATCACCGGCGTTACAATAGCGGGGCTAATAGCTACCGCTAACGCCGTAACGGTATCTCTCGCTTATAATCTCGCTACGAGCCGGGGGACAGCGGAGCCGCCGAGAGACCTTTCTCCTTTCAACTTTCGCTCTAAACTATTTAAAACACCATCTACAGCTAAAGAGAGTTTCGTGTATGCTGCAGCCATGTTGGATCCGTAAGAAAACTACAAGCTTCCATCTGCCGGGTAGTACGCGTCATCATCTTGCCGTCCCTCCCCGTTCTGTGATTGGATCCCTAAAACAGGGCTAAGAAACCTCTCTGGTTTCCAGATCCCTTGGCAGTTCGAAATGAAATCGAGCGCGCAAGGCAGTCTGGGTATACCCAGGCTACTTCAGCCCTGCATGTTTGTCAAAAGCCCCAAATCTTCTTCTTTTTTACCACCTTACCTCAAACCCTGCCTGGGCGCTTTGAAAGAAATCTCCAAAAATAAACCATTTATTGTAGACAGAAACTGTAAAAAAAAATTTGTCTGATTTTTAACTTTCCAAAGGTCCTTGAATAGATCGTGTGTGACTTCTGTCGGAAAGGAACAAAATAGAAGCTTAAAATTGTGATATTTCAACAAAATTACTTTGCGTTTAATTAAAAAAAATAAAAATAAACAATTGAATATGAACCATCATATTTCTCCCAAGCAATATATCTTATTGGGCATTCTGTCAAGTGCTGAAATTTGTGAACTTAAATTCAATGTTTTTTATATCCCTCTTATCAATTATATTTGTCTTTGATTTGTCGTTCCATCTCATTTTTAGTCTAGCTTTCATCATCATCGTCATCATCTTTTGATGTTTTTTTCCTTTCACTCTAGAGTAAAAAGGAATAGAATTATATATGTATCTGTATTTTGTTTTGTTTTTTCTTTTCTCTCTCCGTTGTGATTTCCTTTTTATTTACCTAGTTTGTGTATGTTTCGGTGTCTGGATGTATTGAAATTTGCTTGGGGTCCAGTACTTGTGGGTGGGGGGCATTGGGAGGTTTGTTTGATTGGACCGGAACTAGACTTGATTGTCTCATGTGAAAATTGTACTTTCTTTGTCTGATGTATTTGAAAAAAAAAAAAAGACCTTGATCAAAAAAGAAGAAGAAAAGAATAGAATATCTTTATGTCATTGTCGCATCTACAACAATATAAAGTGCATTCTTGTCAGTGCAAGATTAAAAATAAATGAATAATTGTTTATTTAAATTATCTATTACTAAGGATTATAGAAGAATTATAGTTTTTAAATGTATTTTATTACATCGGTCTCAAATTTTTAATTTATTTTGTCTTTTTCTTTGGTTTTCATGGTCTACACTTCTTAATGTTGGCTTGTCTGCCATCTGTGAACCACTTTTGAACTTTTGTTAAGATTGAAAAAGAATCTAAAGATTTTGTCTTGTAGTGTTTCACTCTCGCCTGTTCAATGGAGGATTTCTTCCATCTTTAAATGGGATGCAGCTCACTGTGCAGACACAGAAGAAAGCTTTAATGACACATTTAAGCATCAAGCATGAAAACTAAAATGTCACGGCAAATATATACACCTGAATGTACGTAAGAAGCGGTTCTTAATGTATGTCAAGGAACATTAGGTGTAATTAGTGGGATCAGATTGTGTAATAGTGACAGAGGTCACCTTTCAGAGCCGCAGTCTCTTGACAGAGTACTGTCGCTTTGCATGCAGCAATTTACAGTTTCTAGAAATGTCACTGTCATCCATATGTGTTGCAGTTTCACACCACATGATGTGCTTTTATAAGCAACATTTAACACGCTCATGCACAGGAAATACACAGTAGGAACCAGTTCCTTTTTTTTTTTTTTTTTTACACGTTACACATTTTATTATTGATATAAAATGTAATTTGTCCAATTGTAATGCCAATGTCTCACTTTTGTTTAACTCAACACATTTTTTTTTAATATTGGATGATTCTGATAATTACACAGTCAAACAGGTACAAATGGTTGTGTTTTCTTCAAAGATTTTAAGACAGTCTGTAATTTAAAAAGCATAAATATAAAAGACATTTACCTGAAATCACAACATCTTAAGTGATCAGCTTACATGTTTGCAAAACACCACATTTTTATGAAGAGATTACACCAGATAAGATCTTTTTATAGTACGCTACTTATAGTACAGTATATATTTAAAAACATGAACATACGTTACATCTTTACATATATATGTCATAGCAATGCAAAACGGTGACAATTTACATGAAGGAGACTCTATTTTGAGCTTTTTTGAAAAAGTTTCTTGAAAAATAACACTTCAACAGACCCATTATCTAAAAAAGATTTAAGGCCACTGGCTAAATATTTGTGGAGTAACATAAAAACGAGCTTAAAGTCCCTCTTCTTTGACCAAGTACTCTGGCAGAGCCGGAAAAGCAGTCACAGGCACAGTCACTGGGACTGTCAGGGAGATGGTGCTGGGTTCGACAGTGGAGGGGGACACCTCACTGGGGGGTGGAGGGGAGGGGAGTGGATCGGTATGAATAATGTTTATGTCACCCAGTTGTGTTGCGGCCGGGGCGGCGTCTGCGTGAGTCCGTAAGTGCTTGCGAAGGTAGGCAGCAAACAGGAAAGCTTTGCCACAGTGGGGGCAGCTGTGGGGTTTGCTGGTGGAGTGGATCTTCTGGTGTTTACGCAGTCCAGATTTGTTGAGGAAGCCTTTGCCGCAGCTGTTGCAGACATGAGGCCTCGGCTTGGGATGCTGCTTCTCGTGCTCCTGCAAGTCCGCCAGCTGTGCAAACTCTGCCTGGCAGGTTTCACAGACGTGTGAGCCCATGGGCACGATTTTGGTAACAGTCAGAGGGCTAGAGTCTATAGAGTGAAGATTTTCATGTGTCTGAACTTCATCCCAGCTTCCAAATGTAGCATCACAGTGAGTACAGGAGAACTGTGGAAGAGTCGTGTGGGCAGTAAAGCCTGAGGCTGACCCGGCCTCCGTCTCCGGTGGTTGTTGTTGTTGTTGTTGTTGTTGTTGCTGCTGCTCAGACTGCTCAGCTAGATGAGTCCTTTCATGTTTGCGCAGGCTTGAGGACACCACGAACGACTTCAAACACTCTTCACATTTGAAAGGCCTCTCTCCAGAGTGCACACGCCGGTGTTTGTTGAGGCTGGAGCGCTCGGCGAATGACTTGTCACACTCTGTGCAAGAAAAGGGCCTCAGACCCGTGTGGACGAGCATGTGGCGCCGCAGATCCCAGGATGCCACGAAGGCTTTGTCGCAGCTCTGGCATTTGTAAGGCCGCTCTCCTGAGTGAACGCGCTCATGCACGGCCAGGTCGGCCGGCTGCCGGAACCTCTTGGAGCATTTGTCGCAGGGATATGGCTTGAAACCCAAGTGGGCTCGCTGGTGGCGGCGGAAACTGGAAGGGTCAGAAAACATCTTGCCACACTGCGGGCAGAGGAACGGCTTCTCCCCAGAGTGAGTGCGCAGATGAGACTGGTAGGAGGAGAGCTGGGTGAAACCTTTACCACACTGCTCGCACTGGTAGGGTTTGTTTTGGGAGTGAATACGCTGATGGCAGGCCAGAGAGGAGGAGCGGGAGAATGCTTTGCCGCAGTCTGAGCACAGGTATGGTTTTTCTCCAGTGTGGGAGCGCTCGTGGTTTTTTAGATCCTTCAGCTCTGTGTACGTTTTCCCACACTCATCACAAGCGTACGGCCGGTGGCCTTGGTGGTTCCTTCTGTGTTTCCGGAAGACAGAGGGGTCGGCAAAACTCTTACCGCACTCAGCACAGAAGTATGGCTTTTCTCCGGTGTGAGAGCGCATGTGGACCTTCAGTTTAGACAAGGTGGGGTAGCTCTTAGAGCACTGGCGGCAAGAGTAAGGACGTTCTCCACTGTGCTGTGTCATATGGATCCTCAGGCATATAGCTTGCATAAAGGCCTTGCCGCACTCTGTGCATACGAATGGTTTCTCCCCAGTGTGAGAGCGGCTGTGGTTGCGCAGCTCTGTGGGTGTCTTGTAAGCCTTGTGACAGTCGGGGCACTGGAAGGGGCGCTGGGCCGAGTGAGTGCGCTCGTGCTTTGAGAGTTGAGCTTTGCTCGAGAACGTTTTAGTACACTGAGAACATGAGTGTTGCTGCGGACGGTCCTTTATGTGTGCTGCAAGCTTGTGGCTCCGCAGAGCTGACAGACTCCTGAAAGCCTCTGTGCATGCAGAGCATTTGAAGGATGGTTTGGATTTTGGAGGCCTGCCTCTGCCACGTTTTTTTGCAGGCTGATCTCTCACCAGATCGTCCTCTTGTTGTTGGCTCTCTTCGTCCGGTGCAGGAGGGGTGTACTGCTCTGCAAGAGGTGGGCTGCCAGGCTGAGGAGAGGCCATCTTTATATCTGCAAAGACATTATATAGAAATTTTAATAATTTTGTAAATAAACATATCAATAGAATCACATGGAAATTAGATTGGAAAATGTCCCCCAGATATCTGGGTTAAGCCCCTGACAGATATGAATTAGGGGAGCAGATCGTCAGTGACAGTGGACCAGAAAATGATTTGTATAATAGCTTAATAACAGAAATATGTGGGTGTGCATTAAATCACAAAATGGCTGGCATTAGGACCTCAGGGACAATAAGCTAACCGCTTTGATGCCAGAGGAAGTTGGCGATGCAATGACAGAGATCACTGTGTCTGAATGACTGACATGTGCCCGACCGGAGACAAGGATCAAAGATCACGAGTCAGTGCGCTGGTGTTAACAACCGGATACGATATGTACGTATGCATTTTCGCTAGCTCTCTCTCGCTAAACACTTTAACGAACTCAAAATGGCTGGCTTTAGGACCGGCTGCCGCAATTCACTCGACAGTATCATCATCATGGCCGTGATTATATGGGGTATATTTAGCTTGTATTAGCTGCCTTTTGTGCATTGGAGAAACAAAGGTGTTTCTTACCGGAATCAGGACATTAATAGCGGGTGGATAAAGCCTGGAAAAGCGCCTCGGTACCCGGCTGGATGTCCTGTGAGACACAGTAGAGCTGCTGGCTGGCTGCAGGCTGGGGGACGGCTCTAGGACCATGATGACGAAACCTCTCGGCAAGCCAAGTGTGCAACATTTTAATACGTGTATTTGTAAAAAAATATCAAGATAAGACACTTAATAAATGTTTTAACCCCCACTCGTAAAATGTCACAGTTCTAATAAAGTGAGCATGTTTTTTGTCGTAAAGAAAACCCGCTAAAACGAAGATAATTCACAACGCTCATAAGTCAACGACGAAGCTAGCTACGTAAGCTAACCTGGCTAGCTGTCAGAATAACCTTTGTGAGGTGTTTGACCAGCCGCATAATAATAAGATGAAGATTAAAGTTATTTTTATTCGATTTTAATGCTTCCTTTTTGATTTCCTTAACGCCACAGTTTGAATTAACTCTACTTTTAGCCTATGTGGTCACTTTGTTCCAAGAGGGGAAGTATTTCTCTGCTGCACATTTCCTGTTCCCTAGCAACAAGAGCAATGTGGAAACGGGGATGGAAGAAAAAAAGACAATTGGAAAAAAGGGGGTTGCCCTTTACACAAAAATAACGTTTTTTAAATAATGAATGAAAACATATGGTCGGAGGCTGGCATTGAATCAATACTCATGCAGGTATTTAATTTGACGCATTTGCTGCTGTTGTGATTCCGCATTTAAAACGACTTCTTGGCTTTTTGGTGCAATGTTTGTTTAGCTAGCCAGGATGAGGCTAGCTGCGAGTGCGCTAACGTTTGTCCACTGTTTCGTTATACAAATATAACCGTGTATAACCTGTCCGCTTTTATGTATAACCCCAAGATGGCGAGTATGTTCATTCTGGTTTTGTTTATAATATCGGATACATTTTGTGTTTGCAGGGGCAATAAATCTACAGAGAGAGGCGTTTCCCGGTTTATTGACATACTGTTAGCAAGCTAGTTCAGTTAGCCTGCTGGTGCAGAGCACATATGTAAGCTAAACCTGTTAGGTAGCTGCCGTTTCTAGCTAAGTGCATTCAACTTAATACGTCTGCCCATGATGCCTGCACTTATAGCTCTCAAACTAACACACCCTGGCAGTTTCTTTCCTTATATTTATTGACTTTTACAGATTTAAATTTAAATGTAAAGCAAAAGAATGACGAGATATTCATTGTTTCCACAACTGATATTGGTGTGATGCACAGGTTGAGTTGGCAGTTTTTGTTGTTTGTCGTTTAAAGAATAGGTTAATATCTTTTGGAATAATGTGTGGCTTCCTGTGTTGTATACACAACTCATTGCTTAAACTAAAACACTGTTTATAGTATAATACTGACAATGTATTCACCACAGCTCTAATTTGCATCTCTTCTGTCTTCAACAGCTTCATTTGCTTGCTTCTCCTAAATTGAAGTCACTCTCCCAATTGTGCACAACTGGTTTATAACATCTGCCATGTTACCTTTCTGGATACTCCTTGGACCTTATTGAAAAGAATGATCATCTTTGTATAAGGACAATAAGGGCATCTAATGCATTTCCCTCCTGCATATTCATACACCCTGTGGCTGGTGCACTTAACTCAATTGCTATCTTGTAATGGCAGTGCAAGATCCTGGCAGGACAACAGGTTTCCCTTGCAAACAATGTGGCATGGTATGTCCCAGTATGCCCAGTCTGCTTGAGCACATGGATGCTCACAGTCAACACGAGGACGAACGAAAATTTAAATGTGATGAATGTGGACGTGGTTACAGGCATGCTGGTAGCCTAACTAACCACAAAAAGACTCACCAAGTGGGGTCTTTTCAATGTAACATCTGTGGTAAAGAAAACTCTAATGCTTCGGCCCTGAAGAGTCATCTCCGGAGCCATACTTCACAGAAAAAGTATTCCTGTGTCGAATGTGGGAAAGCTTTTCGTCTGGCAACACAGCTGGCTACACATGAGCGGGTTCATCTTGCCAGGCGAGTAAAGGATCGGTCATATAGGAAGGTAGACATAGAATATCCCACAGATGAAGTTGAAAATGATCACCCACATCATCTCAGTGAGCAGTCAGCCAGTGTTGGAATCTCTACAGAAAATAGTCCAACTCATGACATGACGGACGTAGTTTATAATGCACAATCTGAGACCTCTGATGATGCAGCAAATAGACCATTCAGATGTGACGTGTGTGACAAATCATACATACACCACCGAAGCCTGACCAATCATAAAAAGACTCATCAAGTGGGAATGTTTGAGTGCACAGTGTGTTTCAAACTTTTCAATAACATGGCTGCCCTCTACAGCCACCAGAGATCTCACAAGACAAGAAGCGGGACAGATACTGACTCCATGCGCGAGTCGTACACTGGCGCACCACTGGACCAGTTTTCACCTCAGAGCCAGGATGCTACTGTAAATTTTTGCCATTTATGTCAGGTACTATTCCCCAATGATGAAGAGTTCCAGGAACACATCCAAATGCATAACTCGTCTTCTCTGTCATTTGGGCATCAAGACACCTTGTCAGAGAGCCACAATGTATCATACGACAACAGTATTGCTTCGCCTGAGTCAAATTTTTATGCATCTCCTGTAAATAACGTTCCCTCAGTATCATCCGTAGATAATCACGGAGGCTTTGATCCACCACAGGAGCAGATACAAAGTAACGGGCATGTGTACTCTGACTGCTCTAACAATCAAACACCACCTTCCAATAGTACTCAGGGAGAACCCCAAATCATAGACACAAGTATTCTCAATCCTGTCCTGACACACACTCAAAACACTGACAATGCAACCGAAATGGAAGAGACTTCAACTGTAGACTCTGCCGATCGTCCCTTCAAGTGTCACATCTGCGGTAAAAGCTACCGGCACTCTGGGAGCCTCATCAACCACAAAAGGTCACATCAGGTCGGGATTTACAATTGTTCCATTTGCAGAAAGAGCTATCCTCACCTGGCAGCCCTCAAAAGTCATCTTCGTCTCCACAAAGCTCAGTCGTCCTCTTTTGGCCCCAACGCTGAGGGAGACTGGCTCTCCTCAGAACCTTTGACTCTGGATAACCAACAGGGCTGCTTCTCCTCTCAAGACAAGGAGGAGGATCACACTCATCCTGTGCTTGATATAGATGAGGAAAATGGAGTTGACCACAGCAATGGAGCTATGTACCATGAGCAGTTTAATCAGGACTTTTCCCAGGATATGACTGTGCATCTACCTCACAATGAACACCTGATGCAGAGGCACATGTGTGCAGATTGTGGTGAGACTTTTGCTGATATTGCAGGGATTAAGTCTCACAGTTGCCCACTGCTACAGCAGCAACATGACACTACTAGCAGTGACTATGATAGTAATATACATTTCCAGGACAGTAATGGTCACTGTGCAGTTTTTAATCCAGGGAGTAATGTAGAGTTCCATGGTCTGAACGGTAGCCACAACCAAAGTTACTTTGAACAGAACTTCCATGACAATATGAGCAGTGATCAGCTAAATGGTGGCAGAGAAGGTGATAACGCTGACGAGGAGGATGATGATGGAGATCTTTATCAGTGCTCTCTATGTGGAAATAGCTACACCAGCATGAGGGCTCTCAGGAGCCATCTCCGGGGGCACACACAGTCCCATGGTACTCCTGCAAGCTCAGGGCCTTCCTCCATGTCCTCTCATGAAGAAGTGAAAGACGAAGAGCTTGGAGAGATGATGATGATCTGTAGCACATGTGGGGAAAGTTTCGCCAATAGGCAGGACTTAATCACTCATCAGCTTCTACACAACAAGGACCAAGGAGACAATGTAAATCATTTACACATGAACACCAGTGATGTGTCTGGAGGCAAGGAGGAAGCAGAGAGTATCATCTGTGGCAGCTGCGGTATTTTCTGCAGCAGCTACCATCATCTTGAGAACCATGGTTGCACAGCTGAGAGGACCAATGAGTTGAAACATGCTAAAGAGGAAATGAAAGATGTTGAAGATGTTGCCGAGCATGAAGATACAGGTCACGTCAAAGAATCTGTCGACAGCGGAGATCGTCAGTTCAAGTGTGATCAGTGCGGGCGTTCATACAGACATGCTGGCTCCCTCCTTAACCACAAAAAGTCCCACAAAACAGGTGTATTCAGATGCCTCGTCTGCCAGAAGCGCTTCTACAACCTGTTGGCTCTGAAAAACCATCAGAGGTCCCACTTTGATATCAAGAGGTCAGTTATTGCAAAAATACATATAATTCACACATGTTAAATTCTTACAATTTTCACTCATGTTGCAAACTGTTGATGCATGTTAGATACTATGAATAATTGTTAAACCCAAAAAAGCTAAGAGATGCATGTGGAATTTCTGTTTTTTTTACATAGCAGATGTGTTTTGTCATCATGGCACACTGTTTTGCAAACACAGAATTAACCATATGCTTCGTCTCTTCCCCCAGGCATACTTGTCATGAGTGTGGGAAGGCCTTCAAAATTCAGAAGCAGCTGCTGATTCACCTGAGAAGGCACAAAGAGAACCAAGCCAAAATCCAGGATCTCAACAACCAGATCCAGGCCCTTATGCAGATGAATGGGACCAAGTCAGATGGAGGAATGCAGTCCGTAACTTCAAACGCCAACCAGTCTTTAACCCCCTCTAGACGCTGCAAGCAGCTGACTGAAGGGAAGAGAACACAAACAAAATGTGAGACCTCTGTCAAATCAGAGGACACAGGTGAACAACGGCCTTTCGCCTGTGACCAGTGTGGACGTACATATCGCCACGCAGGAAGTCTGGTCAACCACAGAAACTCCCATAAAACAGGTGAATATTACTGTTCAGTTTGTAACAACACTTACTCCAATCAACTAGCAATGAAGAACCACTTGCGAACCCACTTTGCATATAAAAGGCATTCTTGCCAAAATTGTGGAAAAGGCTTTAGGGGAAAGAAGCAGCTATTAGCCCACAGTTGTGCAGGCCTCAGAAAGGATGAGGTCGGAACCAGGAGGAGCCTAAAATCTAGAACCTTTAAGTGTAAAGAATGTAAGCAGGCGTTTCTCTCTCTTGACCAAATGACAGCCCACACCTGTGATGGACCGTCAGGCAGTGGTGATGCACAAACAAATACATCTCCAAATAAAGAGGAGCGACCTTTCACCTGCAACATATGTAATCGCAGCTACCGCCACGCTGGCTCACTCCTGAACCACAAGAACACCCACAAGAAAGGACACTTCAGTTGCACCTTCTGCTCTAAGCCCTTCACCAACCCCATGGCTTTACGCAATCACACCCGCATCCACACACAGAAGAAAAAGTATGTGTGTCTCACATGTGGAAAGGCCTTCCGCCTGGCCAGCATCCTGCACAACCACCAGAAGGTCCACAACAGGGTGGCGAGTCACTTCAGCTGTCCTGCATGTGGGAAGAGCTTCCAGGGCAGGTCCGGGCTGAAGAGGCACCGCTGCCGCAGAGGTCAGGAGAACTCCCCGAGAGCCGGAGTCCAGCAGTCAGAGAGGGGAGACAAGTGCTTCATGTGAGTTTCTCTCTTGTTTTGTCTGTTGGCCATCATTGGGGTGGTTTTATTCAACTAAGCCGTCCTGACCTTGATGATTATTTGTCCAGCTTATCACAGATCAATCTGATGGCTGATAATTCGTCAGAAACTGTAGTATAAAATGTAAAAGATAAGTTTACTGAAAGTTTTTTTTTCTACTGGAATTTATCCTGCTAAGTAACTATCTTGTTTATAATACTTCATCCCTCTAATCAAAGGGTAAAAGAGAAAAGTGAGGTCTGGAGATCAATGTTATCAAAGATGAAACATGGGAGTAAGTGTGTGAAGGAGGATTAAAAAAAAAAAAAGGCTCACTATGGAAAGAATTTAAGTGAAAGTTGAAATAATTTTGTTTTTCTTAGAACTCTTTTTATTTGATCAAAATATGACAGAAGTCAAACCAATTTGTGCTGCAGGGATTGTAAAGTTGGAGATCACACTTTGTTTTTGATTGTTCAATATTGAAGTCATACTCGAAAGAGATTCATACAGAAATAATTAATCGATTTCCCCCATTGAATTATATTATTTTAGCAATCCCTAACAGAGTTATGGGCAAAAGAAGGGTCTGCATTTCCTTTTTCTTCTGACACCCACAGAAAGACTGACTGTTCTCAATGGAAAACATCAAAGCAAAAGAAAGACAAATATGTTTTTAAACTAATGGGCCCCTGAAATTTCTTATTTTAGATTATTGGTGTCATAAGGTGCTGTATTGATGTGTGAATGTGGCCAAAATATTTTTATTTTTTATTTTAGTTATGCGTTTTATTACATACTGCTCTCTGAGTATGATGCACATGATTTCATGATTAAAAATTTTTATATTTGGTTGCCAAACTGTGGTTTCCTTTTTTTTACCCTGACAAAACAGGTTTTTTTTTGTTTTTTTTTACTTGGTCAACTTGGACTTTTAATGTATTGATATCAGCTTCAAACATCCATGCTTTTATTTTGGAAGTCAAATTGTGTAATATCAGGCATTGAACATGAAAATATCCCTGCTGCAGGTGTGACCTGTGTGGGCGCTCCTATCGCCACGCCGGCTCTCTCCTCAACCATAAAAAGTCACACTCCGAAGACCTCCACCACTGTACCTTGTGTCTCCAGACATTTCCTGATCCTCTCACTCTACAGATACACTCTCAGATGAGGCGTCACTGCTGCCCCGAGTGCGGCAAAACTTTCTGTCTGGTCGCACACCTGCAGAGCCACATGGAGGTGCACTCGAAGGACCGGTCTCTGGTCTGCAGCCCCTGCCAGCAGAGCTTTCCCACCACAGCCAGCTACCAGCAGCACCAGGACCTGCAGCACAGGGCTCAGGACCCCTATCAACATGGCGTGGATGAACCTGTGGATAACAACATCTGCTGGGACTCAGGAATAAATCAGACCATGGGGATGGACGGGATGCACAAGCCGGTTCCACCGCCTTTGTCTCACATTTCAGGAAGCATCACCAATTCACAGGAGAGTAACGAGTCTGCCGGTACGGAAGAGAAGAGCCACGTCTGTGATCACTGCGGCCGCACCTACCGCCACGCCGGCTCCCTCCTCAACCACAAGAACAGCCACAAGACGGGCTCCTTCTTCTGCTCCGTCTGCCAGAAGGAGTTCACCAACCTGATGGCTCTAAAGAACCACCGGCGCATTCACACAGAACCCAAGCGCTACCAGTGCCTGGAGTGTGGTAAGGCGTTCCGCGTGTCCACTCAGCTCATATGTCACCGACGAATCCACACCAAAGAGAAGCCCTTTGCCTGCCTGCTGTGCGACAAGAGCTTTTCCAGCAAATCCAACCTGCGGCACCATCAGAAGATGCACCAGAACACCCAGACCTATGACTCCTCTTTTAGCATGGATGCTAACTCGTTCATGGACTTAGACATGGGGTCTTTCCTTTGAAGTCCAGAGCGTAAAAGAGAAGAGGACAGGCAGTCCTCCTTATTTATCTGTTATTTTGCCCTCTATCAATAATTGTAAAACAGTATTTTTTTCAGAAAGTGCTCTTTGGTCCTGGCAGAAGCTTCTTTGAAGACATTTCATTACTGACTTCCAGTCTTACCTCTACAACAGATAATGACTGCATTCAAAAGTCTCCATAGGATTTATCGGTCAGCTTTTAGTGAGGCCTGAATGTTTTCCACAGGATCCCAGAATACAGGGTGCCCTGGCTGATGAAAATATGAGTCGCCGCTTATTCCTCAATGACAAAAACAACCAACCAAAGTGAATAGAAAAGTGCAGCCCAGGTCCATGTAAGAAAATTAACACTGATCACAAGTTTTTGTAAGACAGTACTGTTCTAACGGTGATCTCTCCTCTCTTGCTATATGTCATTGTGTTCAGTGCCTCTGTAAGTACCTTAGAAAACAAAATATACAAACTATATTTATCTCTGAATCCTTTTGTTAGCTTTGCCGTCAGTTTTGGAGGACTGCACACTTTCCTTTTGGATCTCACATAGGGCAAGCCTGTTGTTATTAAGTCAAATACCTCTGGGTGTGTCCAAAGGTCAGTGGCAAAGTGATTTACTGAACTCATATTATCAATTAAATAGTTGTACGCTAATAATATTCACGTTGAGTGACATTGTATGCTAAAAATGGATGTATTTATTGATTTATTCCTGTTATCTTCTGTGCATATTTTATTAGAAAAAAACTTTTTAAGAATGTTGTAAAAACAAAACAAAAAAACCTGTCTTCTGAAACTCATGTAGCCTGTAAGGAACATCATCAGTTGATTTGTATTTGCTTATTAGTTCTCAGTTACAACTGGCAGGAATGAATGAGCCAAGCATTATTGGCAGCACTCAGGGTAACCCTTCAAAAGGAACACACCTGATGTGTAAAACATTGTAGATAATCAGTTTCTGAACTGAGCATTTTATTTCCACATGTGCCATTTCAACACTTATAATTTAGCTCATGTAACGGAAGTCACTCCAACAGTTAGTTGCAGCTCCTCATGCAGTGCATGCTGTTGAATTATGACCCATCTCGAACCTTTGAGAAGCATCAGTGATGTTGAAGTGCCAGTGCCTAAAATGTAAGTCAATTGTAGCAGTTAAATGTGAACAAAACCTCTTGCTGTACTTGTTATATACTGTAAATCACAATGTTTATTTTATATTGTTTGTTACATGGTTAGATCTTTTTTATTTTAGATCTATCTTGATTTGTGAATCTCCACCTAAAACTGGTAAAAGATGTCTTAAAGCGGTTGATAACGCACGTTTTGCAACAGTGAGGTGAAAGCGGTTCCTTTTTGTCTCCATGAATTTTCTTTCCTCACAAATGCTTATATGAATCAAACGGAATGACTATTTATTTTCAATATGTGGCCAAAAACGCCCTAATTTCTGCCAAGCACAAGTATTACAACAAACATACCAAGTTTTTATGGATTCACGAAGATTAACCAGTTTCATCCTCACTGTCCAGTTCATGAACCACTTTGTTTTATGAAAAATGTGCAATTATTGAGACCTTGTACACACGTACATGCGTTTTATTTTTTAGCTATGCGTTTTATTCTTTCAACCACACAAACTGTCTTTCAGTAGAGGTGTAGTCTCCCATTAGCTGCCAATGTGAGACAGAATTCTCCTCCACTTCTGCCATCTATTTTGCAGAAGCAATGTTGCTACAATTCAGGGCTTAGCACTGCCCGAGAAGGTTGTGATTGATTTTAAAGAAATACAAACAAGCTGAACAACAATTTCCCCTTTTCAGACTGATAATGGTTGGAGCCAAACCTAAAGGTCTAGCTTTGTGAGATTAGTAGGGGTATAGGAGAATATCATTACATTTGAGTGTGGCAATGTTATGTTTAGTGATACCGTTTTGATTCAGAAAAACTATCAATTTTATTCATAAAGTGGTGTGTTCTTTATACTATGACAATTTACCGCAAATTAGATTTAAAAAATCAAAATATATGGCGCTAAATTGAATCATAACCCTTCCATTATGAAACGTATTGTCAATACACTGTCCTACTTTGTAGGTCACTCAAAAACGGAACATTTTCCAGGGTGAAAATGTTAAAAAATTCAGTGTTCATTGACCAACATCATCATCTTTTTGTGATTGGCCAACTGTTTGTTTGGTATGCTCTTTACAGTGCATCACTTGCGTTTTTGTGTGTTAATTCAGACGGAGAGTTTTTCACAAACATCAGTTTTTGTTTTTTGTGTTTTCAAGAATACCCGTATACGTGTGGACTAGACTTGATTCTCTGGGTTATTTTTTTGCCAAGTTGTCTAACGTGCCTGTTGTTTCTTAAATGGTTTCTCTTCACAAACCAGAAATCCTGCAAAAGAGAACACATGGCCTTTGTTTTGTTTTTTAACAATCTGAAATTTTCTTTTTGCCTTATACATTACATTTCATGTATGTTTGGCACTGGTCAGAAGTATGAAATACCTCATGGAAGCCCTGTCTACCTAGCAACTGCTACTTAATGCCTCATGCAGCTTAATTGTAGAGAATACACTGTAACCATAGATAGTTAGCAACTGTAAGACAAATAGGACGGATAGAGCATCAATTGTAAGGTTTTACTTTGTAGTTCACAGAAGCAGTTTTCTCCATAAAGTGGTAGTTTCTCTGCAGTTTGTTGTTTTCAGAGTTATATTTGCACATTTGTAGATGAGACACTTGTAGCCTAAGGAGGACAGGAAGTCTTTAATAACGCAGCCGGCCTGTAGTCCGTCAGGGTGTCGACAGGCAACGAGTCGGCCGTGCAGTAGTTCACCTCAGCTAGTTTGCGGGTCGTAATATTTAAGCAATATGCTGAAAGTATTGTTTCAGTGCATGAACTGAGTACATCTTAACATTGTGTCGAGTGCAGTGGCGTCACATTCAGTATACTGACACTAGCCTTGAAAAACCATCACAACTTGCCATCTGCCAATTATTTAGAACTGTACGTGTGTAAATTGTAATGATTTAGATGATCTCACTGTAACATATTTTCGTATGCAATGGTAGCCTACATGTAAAACAACACATGCACATTTGAGTTAAAACTGTATTTTTTTATAACGCTCTCCATCAGATCCCCCCTGTGGCACTTGACACGTTCACTCCTCTGTCATTGATCACGATCACAGCCTGCTGTTTGAGGCTTGTGTTAATCTCAGAGCTCTCTGTAAATATTTGAAGGAAACTATCGGTTGGATCTATGTACATTCAGATTTCCCTCAGCAGGAGAAAACTGCTAGATTAGCTATTGTGTAATTTAAAAAAAAGCATATACCACATGTTCTGATTTATTGGATTTTCAGTGCTCAAAAATGTCTACTCACTATTTAATTCATATTTATATAACTATTTTGTCACTATGAAACGTAGATTTTTACTTCTTTGTTAGAACTTAGTTTAGAATATAAGCAAATAATTGAAAATAAAACGAGTTGAAATTGATTAAAAAGACTTGGGAAATACAATGTGTATGTTTTTTGTTCACATTCTTTCAAATGTCTATGTTGTATATCTGCAGTGGTAAAAGAAGTATTTAAACCCCTTACTTAAGTTAAAATACTAATACAACACTGTGAAATTACTCCAATACAAGTAAAAGTCTGACATGGCAGAATGGCCCCACTCAGATTGTTTTATATTTTCCAAATGCGTTATTGGATTAGCATTTTACTGTTGTCCAGGTAGGACTAATTTTAGATTGTTCATGGTAAATCTTGACCTGAAAAGTAACTAAAGCTGTAAAAAGTACAATATTTGCCTCATAAGTGGAGTAGAAGTATAAAGTTACAATGAATGGAAATACTCAAAGTACAAGTGCCTCATGTACTTCAGTAAAGTACTTCAGTAAATGTACTTAGTTTCAGTCCACCACTGGCATTGATGCATTTATGTCAACAGTGTTTTCATTTTGTATTGGTAGCGCTCATTTTAACTACTTAATATAGTGTTACTAGTGTTACTGCTATTAGAGGTTTAATTTAAAAGAAAATGTCTAATCACTTTAAATGTATCATGTTTTTTATGTTAAATCTGGCCCCGAAAAGTAATTAAAGCTGGCAGATAATGTAGTGGAGTAAAAGGTACAAAATTTGCCTCAAAATTAGGTGGAGTAGAAGTATAAAGTTACATTAAGTGTAGTAAAGTACACCTACCTCAAACCACTGTATTTAAGTAATGTACTTAGTTACATTCAACCAATGTACAGTCATGGAAAAAAAATATTAGACCACCCTTTTCTTCAATTTCTTGTTCGTTTCAATGCCTGGTACAACTAAAGGTGCATTTGTTTGGAGAAATATAATGATAACAAAAACAGCTCACAAGAGTTTAATTTAAGAGCTGATATCTAGCCATTGTCCATGGTTTTGTTGATATTAACCAAAATCATTATCAAGAAAATGGCTAGATATTAGCTATCAGATGTCAAATTAAACTCTTGATAGGTGCATTTTTGTTGTTATCATTATATTTGTCCAAACAAATGTACCTTTAGTTGTACCAGGCATTAAAATTAACAAGAAACTGAAGAAAACAAGGGTGGTCTATTATTTTTTTCCATGACTATATATATATTGAGATGCTTAAGATAACTGTTACAGAGGAGTTTGCATATGAACAAGACTTGCATTATTATTGGAAGTTGTCAGTTTTATTGTGAAAATACATTTGGTACACAAAGCAGTCTATAAGGTTGCATTAAGTAAAAGAAGCCAGTGCATGTACAGTATATACAACTAGAAAGAGAAAGCAAGAGAAAGAAGCAGAAAATGTTAGTTATTGCTCAGTAACGTAGTCAGCTGGCCTGGTGGAAGTTCCAAAAATCTTCACTGGAGTCCCTTTAAAAATGTGCTTGACACTCGCAGTTGATGCAAAACAACACTGCGAGATACTTAAAAATAAATAATATAAAATTATTTTTTATAAAAGGAAAGAGGAAGTGTGTGTATTTTAAGGAATTTCTTAATTTTGATGCCAGAGGGCACGCAGTTCACCCACAAGCAGACAGATCCAAAACATGACCTGAAACATTGTCAGTGACATAAAAAACCATCAGTAACCACATACTGTTGATGCTTTGCAGCTAAAAAACATCCTGAACTATAAAAAGAAAAGGAAAACAACAACCCTACCCATCGTGGCTCTTGCTGCTTTCAAAGGCTACATAATTACAAACAGACATCTCGACGTATATTTTTAAATCTGAAACGATTCAACAGGTCAGAGTTAGTAAGCATAGTGATTGTGTAGCTCCACCTATAAAACACTGTAGGTGTCATTTCCTTCACTACAGTACATTCCTCGCAACATTCCCACATGGTAACAGTTTGGGGTTGTGTGTCTAGTGTTTCAAACATCCTGTCCTATGAGTGCTGGGACAGTAACGTGTGAATTCTGGAGGTTGTGATGGGGGAAAATCCAGCTAGTAACATTAAAACAGACAATGTTGTAATAACCAGGGTCTCTGTCGGTCTCAGGAGAACCAGTAACAGTGATTGATCAGTTAATCAACAGTTTTCTCACTGTATCAGGCGGATAAAAGAGCGGGTACTGGCAGGGACGAAGCTAGAATACATTTAACCTAAAAGTAGCTACATTCAAATGGCCTTAATGTGCCAAACAGTACGTCTTACTCACATGTGACTAGAGGCTGTTGTGGTAAATAACCAGCAGATAGACCCTGTCTAACCCCGCTGAATAGCAGGAGGTCAAACTGCAGCCCAGCAGGCAGCAGTAGCTGTGTTACATTCATCGGAGTCCTGCTGGAAAATACAAGACAGGATTTGGAAAGCATCCATCTCACTGAAGGAAGGACTGTAGTTCTTTCTGAATCAAACATCTGTAAACCCACAAAATGTTATTTAAGTGGAGTATAAAGGCACACGTTATCTGAGAATGATAATATAATGTTGTTACTATTCCCTACAGAGGTGTGAGAGTCGCTCCTGCGGTCACTGTCCAACCGACACTGAGCGTGTCTCGTCTCTCAACAGTCTAATAAATTAAAATGGTCCAATTCTAAGAGATACCCTGCAGTCAGAGTACACAGTTCATGGTCCAGATGTTCCTCGGTCCGGCTCTGAAGCAGTTGCTCCTTGGTTCTGTCACATCTGTTTCCAGAGGAAGATGAGGCTGTGGAGGTCATGACATTGATTAGTCTTCATTTTTAATTGTGGGCAAATGTGTTTTTTTTTTGTTTTTTTTTTTATCCCAATCTTATATTACTTAAAAATATTATTTTTCTTTTCAAGACTGATATTCTGGATTGACGCTTCTGATAGTTTAGTGGTTTAACAAAAAAATCTGACTTTATGTGAAAAAAAACCATGAAAGTCATGCTCAATTGTCGATCACTTGTACTTTAATTACGACATTTTGGTGCTCAAAAATCATCATATATTTACATTTTCTAAATTCTTCTTTTTATAATTGAATCAGTTATTAGTTATTTTATGCTTAATTTATTCAAATGCATTTAAATATTTACATGCATTCATATTTGTACAGCCGAATGTCTCTAAAACATTGTTTGTTTACATTAAAAGTGATGCAATTCTAGCAGGTGTCGTGGCTGATTGTATGGTTTATCACCCACAAACTGAAATAAATCACATCCACTCTTTTCTTCCATCAGAAGTATGTAATTCTAATTCATATACAGTGTTGTAACAAAGAGAAAATGATACCTACTGAAATGTTTAAGCTTGATAAAGTGGCCCCGCAGTTTCCTCAATGGGTTCTGTAAGAAATCAAGACAGAAATTATTATTTTAACCATCCCAGTAAAGTGATTATATATCTAAATCCTCTGTGAATGTCTTTTTTACAGTTGACATTTTGACTTGTCCGAGTAGAAAAGGCACAAATGTTATTAATCACATTAACAAAGGCTCTGTTATATGTATGTGTCCCAGTAGCTTAAGTAATTGTGACAGTGAACCAGCAGGCGCCATACCAGCACTCTGAAACTTTAGCTGCTAAATAAAATAAATGTAATTGTTTGCACCTGTTTTCCTACTGCAACGTATTAAAAGAGTTTCTGTTAAAAAGGCTCTATTGTCTCTTAGTATAAGCAGATACAATATTTTTGAATGATTTGGTACACAGCTGCAAAGCATTCATACCAAAAAGAAAAAAAAGGGAAGTGCACACAGTATGTTTACCAAGAATCGCTTTGCACCAGGGACACAATGATTTTTAAAGCATTGCTTAACCCCAAAGTAATCATTTTAACAGAAGTTAAAGCAATTCAGAACCCCATTAAATTCAGACCCCGAAGAAACCCTTCTATGGGATTACAATGTGAGAAACTCAAACAAAATGCATGGTTTTTGCATGATTTAGGCTGAAAAAATTATATTTATACCCGTAGATTATGTCTGGTAGATTTAATATGGTAAAAGCTTTATTAATCGTTTGTTTCATATGAAAAAATCTCACCACGTAAAGGCCGTTTGTGTGACTTGCGTCGATGCACCATGACCCCGATGATCAGCGCGGCACCAACGAGCACCACAGCCAGCACTGAGAAGCTGGTGATGGCTGCCAGTTTCCACACGTCAGGGGTCTCATCCACAGATTTACCTGATTGATTAAACAAAGAAGAAGTTAAAGAAGAAGTTAAACTCCAAACACTGGAACCAAGGACACCACTAATTAGTCATGGCATTGATAGAGTAACTGTCTTACAGGTGTTGCAGGACGGGGTCTTTGGGTACTTCTTACATGATGCACATGGCACACAGACGTCAAGATCTGAGTTCCAGAACTCTAAACTGCCACATGAACCTGCACACAGAAAAACATCCAAGGCCACGGGTTAATGAGGTTAATGAGGTTAATGAGGTTTCAGGGCAACACATTTTTCATGAGTCTTGAAACAATATAATGGTGCTTTAGCCATAATCACTTATTAACCTTTTTTTTTAATGTTTGCCCTCTAAAATCAAACCCCCATGATATACTATGACTTTTTATTACAATTTGATGTCATACTATACTGAAATTTCACGACATACAATACTGTGTTGTTTTTTTTAATGAAATTTGACCACATACAATACTATGACTTTTTTCCTGAAATTTTAACGACATAGCATAGTATGACTTTTTTTAATGACATTTTAACTACATACAATATTGTGACTTTTTTGATTGAAATATGACGACATAACATACTATGACCATTTTTATGGTGATTTTCTGTCATTTATGTACACACTATGCTCTAATATGTATCAACAGACTAATTTTTTGCATTTTTAGGCATTTTACAATTTGTATGACTTTTCTTTTTTTACTTTTTTTTAATGAAAGTATGACAACATATTATGCTATGACATTAAAAAAAAGCCATAGTATACTTTGACTTTATAGAATTTTTTAAATGACATCTTATGTTTTGACTATTGCTATTACAGCACAACCTCATGTGTCAAGTTGCATTTGTAGTTCTGTCAACAAGATTGAGTTTCCAAGTAATGCCATTTAAGATTTGAAAAATATGCACTAATTGACTCATATGTAGGTTTCAATAATGAACTGCTAGTGGTTCAACATATCATATTATCTTATCATATGACCTTCATCCAGCTTAATTCGCTCCTTCTGTCTCCCTCTCTGTCTATTGAGTGTTCAAGAGTCAATGTGAGGCTATTTGGTCGTCATATTGGATCAGCATGGATCTAATTACATGACAGATAGCTGTAGTTGAATGAGGGCTGTTTTCAATGCCTCCTCTGCTCTTTTTCTTTTGACTGTATTCAAGTGTACCCCGTAAGGTAATATTTAGAGACACCTTTTAAGACTGATACAAATGTATGAAACCACAAAGTTTAATGACAATGGGGGAAAAAATCATAATCAGGTGACTTGCAGGCAAGCTTGTAAAGTAAAATGTGTGAATTGAACCAAACAAGTCTTGGCTGTCTTCTTCTCATAAAATGAAAGTGGGAAATTCCTATGGGTCAGGCTGTTGATGCAGCTTAATTGCGTGAGAGAGAATCACTCTGGTTAACTTCTGGTACATGAACAGGCAGTGCGTGAAGTGCAGGATGTGTTTTCAGAGTGTTTCTGACGAATTGTTTTGTGCTTGTGTGCGTGTGTGTCTTCCAGAGAATGAAGCAACTCGCCTGTGTCTGCGAGAAAGAAGTCGCTGGTTTAGCTCTGAGAGAAAACATTCACCTCTGTGGGTACAATGGAAAGCTTCATCTCTCTTTATGGCAACCAGACAGCTGAACAATTAAAGCTGCGCACTTCCCAGATGATAAGGAAGGGATTAGTCTGAAGATGTGACACAGTCGACACTAAGAGCGAGCTGAGTATAGAAACTTTTAGTGTTTGAATAGTGTGTGGCTTTCTCTGATTCCTGGCTTTAGTTAAAAGGCAGAATACGCCCAAGGTCATGCATGAAGTATTGTGACATCAAGTTAAAAAAAACACCTCTACAAAACAATATTACACAAACACAAAGTCAGCCTGCTGGGATGAATGAAACAATACCAGACACCACACAGTTCCAGATACCGTAACAAGGAAATAGTCTAAAGACATTTAATAGATAAAATGATAAAAATCTTTCTTCCTTTTCAGTGGCACATGTGTATTTGCATGGACAACTTCCTTTGTATCCACCATTATAACAAGGAACCACCTCGGGCATAAATTGAGTCATCATTTGTGGTAATTTTCAAACTGGCTGCTCACCACTGAAAGTAATACCAAAACTACCCGAGACATGAGTTTGACGCAAACCAAAAGTAGATAGATGAACATGTCGGAAACTGTGGCTGCTTCAGGGACAACAACACCGGGTCATAAATATTGTGACATCAAGCTGAACAGCTGACAGATCTAATTTCTTAACACAATACAATTCAATTGTGAGAAACAATCAGACATGACGAGGTTACTGAGAAATGAAAGAAGGAAATAATCTGAGGATATTTGATAAACCGGTTTGAACATAGTGCTGTTTATCATTTATCAAAAAAGGTGCAGCAATTTCTTCAGGGCAATAAAACTTAACATCCAAGATACGGGTAAAATGTGTTTTCTACTGTTAATGAACCATGATATTTAGAAAGTCTCCCTGGATTTCCATTGTTTTATATCATTGCAGTGACATTTAGTGGTAGATTAAGAATTCAAACCTCTTTTTAAAGGAATACTTGGCCCCCAAAATGAAAATTTGTACAACAATTACTTACACCACCATCACAGAAAAGTAGCTTGTGACTGTGCCTATGAGATAACATGTAGTATGTTAGAAGTAAAGTACACCAAAGTCACTTCTCTAGGATGGTGGGCTAAGTAATTGATATCCAAATGATCATTTAGGGGGTGAAGGATTTCGTAATCACAGCACTTGAGTAAATGTACACGGCTAAAATTAACTCATCAACTAATTTCAGTGTTGATTAGTGTGCAGGAATGAGTCATATAACCTAAAATTTTGTTTACATTTTGCTTTCTTAAAGTCTATGGTTTTTTAATGAGGTTTAATAGGGTTTGTGGTTTACACAAGCTTAAGAGATTTTTGCACTTTGTTCACCAACATAAAAAATGTCAGTTAACACCTCAGCTCAGCTTTGACTTGTCTTAACAAGATGCTAATAAGTGGTTATATTAAGACTACAAGTGCAGTGCCCATAGGAAGTATGTACTTGTATAGTGGGAGATTAAGTAGATTTTCCAATTATGGCCAAATGAGGTTGTGTGTGAAACTGGGATGTACAATGAGCTGTAATACTCTTGCGTAGTGTTAATATACAAAGTGTATAATGGGTGTACACACTTACTTTTCATAAGATACGCACACCATCCAGCACATACACATTGAACATTGATATTCACTGGAAACTATTTGAATATTATTGGAAAATCTAACCATGTAGCGTACTTTAAAACTCTGAAAGATAGGTAGGCTAAATAGACTTACAGATTAAATGAGTCAGGGTGGAAATCCAGAGTGAATTGTGTTACTGACCAGGTGTAGGCCTATCACAGAATGGGGCGGAGCTCCCCTAAAAGGCCTCCGATCAGAAACAGTACAATGCTGCAACACGTCCCACGTAAATAATGGTATTTTGAAAAATGATTCAAAATTCAAAAATCTTCAAAATCGAGGATACACCCCTTTGTGCCATGCGCAAGCCACATACGAAATCTTAGGTCAGTCTGACTAACGGTCAGAGAGATATGCCTTAGACACACACACACACACACACCAGCACCATTTTTTTAATTCCATTCATATAGGCCACTGGTTCCCAACCTGATTGATTCACAGGGGTCAAGAGGGCTTCTTGATTTTAGGGGTTTAAAGCTGCGTTTTAACAAAGAAAGTACCGGGTATTAGTATTAGTCCATTTGGTACTTTTGAAGGGGCTAAAAGGTTATGAAAACATCATATCAGAGTTGAAATCATCAACCCTTCAGCAATCTTGTTCATCAGAAATGAACTTAACATATAGTTGTACTTTTTAACCCGCTGTGATTACACATTATATGCACGGTTCTCATTTCAGCCTATTGCTTTAAATGACATTCCAGCATTTACAAAATGTTGTAAAAGCAGCAAATTTTTAGGAACTTTTTAATGGTATACTCAACAAATTTCATACATTTCTTTTAGTTGTTGTTTGTAGAGAGAAGCAGGGCAATGCCAACTTTATGGTTGGCTTTCAAAGAGACATCATCTCTGCAACACTATGTACCAGCTGTTGCATTTTATAGATTTCCCCATTATTTCTTTACTGTTTTAACTAATTACACAATCATTCACATGATTTATCATATAACTCACACAACAATATAACCAAAAAGAAGTGAGCCTTAGACTCAGAAGGAAATGTCAGTTTTCCAAGATACAAAGCCTACATCCCAAATGTGCAGTAGGGCGTATTACATGCCTCTTTAGCTGGTCACATTACACAAAACCTGTCGACCAGTCTGTATAGCTCATTATAAAACCAGCTGCGGCCAAAAAGCACTTGTTCACAAAGTCATGTTTGACCTCTAACTCTCTGGTTATGTTACAGCCACAGCCTCAGGTCCCTAGAGACTCCCCATCCTCCACAACCAGTGCGCCTGCAGAGCAGTACTGACTCATTTTATTACTGTGGTCACAGCAAAAATGTGTCACAGTTCTCGTAAGTATTTCTCCTGATGACTTCAGCCCTACATCATCCAGCAGGTCCAGCTGGACTCCTGCTCGAGGGTTCAAAAGGTCACAAAGAGGAACTGAACCGTGACAGCTGGACCTCCATCCAAACCCAAACTAAACAACCTTAAACTGCTGATTAACCTCGACCATGTTTCTGGGAGTGATCTTAACTTTAAAGGGATAGTTTGGATTTTTTGAAGTGGGTTTGTATGAGGTACTTATCCATAGTCGGTGTGTTACCTACAGTAACTAGCGGTCAATACAACCCCAGTTTGGAGGAGCAAGCAGGAGTCGTAGCACAGACGCTAAACAATGTGCTGATGTGGATGGGGGCAGCAGATAAATACAATAAACATATTCAGCCACCTAAAAGAATCACTATCAGTTTGAATGTACACTATATTTAAAATATGTAAAATGTTTATGTGGGAGGAACTGAAACTGTTCTGTGCTCTAGTCAAAGCCACCAGATTTCTTTGACAAAAACAGTCATTTTACAACTGGCAGAAAGCAAACTTGTTTGTGTTATTTTATGTGAATTCAAACTAACCCTTTGAAACATCAAAGTCACATAATAACACCACCAGACTCCATTGAAAAAAACAGTATTTTTTACCTCGCAAAACACAGGAGTTGCTGTTCTACCACTGCCTCGATCGTGTGGTTGTTTACGATATTGTGTGATTTTGCTGTTTTCACTTTTTTATTCACCAAAGTCACATAAAAACCCAAAGACCTTTCAATGAAGGCAGCAGTAGATCAGCAACTTGTGTTGTTCAAGGTAAAATGACTGTTTTTCAATGGAGTCTGGTGTCTTTGACAAAAACCTTGAACAGCTTCATTTTCCCGAACGCAAACTTGAGCAGTGAACATACTTTAAATTTAGTGTTCACTTAAACTGATATTCATATTTTTTAGATGTGCCTTTTTTCTGTAGATCCAAGGTTGCTCATAAAGTTGGAATAAAATATTTTTGTACTTATTTCCATGAAATGATTGTGACAAGGTGATTTATTCTTGAAAGATCTATCTATTCCAAACACACTGAAAATAAACCACAAATGACATAGAATTGTGTCTGAAAACAAAATTATTCCAACATTATGGGTGACTGTGTATATTAACTGCCACCTACTGTGGCTAATAAACTGACTATAGATAAGAACTTTTATTCAACTCCACTTTAAAAACATCTCAACTTTCCCTTTAAGGTAAGAAGGAAATAATTGTCTGCTGTGGGTGTTTCAGTGGGACTCTCATGATGTATCTGAAGGTTTTACTACACATTCATGAATGGCAGCACCTCCATCAGTCAGAGTTAACAGCAGGGATTTTCATTTAACTACTACACAAGTTTCTTATGATTCAGCACTCAGAATCTGGAAAACAAGAACAAGGTCGGAGCCATTTTTGTGTTCCCTGGCAGAAGACCTTGGCAAATCCCAGCACCTTGCCTGACAACGGGTGTTTTGGGGTGTGGGGGTGCTGTGTTTTGTCATGAACTGGAAGGGGGTGGGTGGACCAACAGCTGATGTCCAGATGTAGAGATGGTTTCACACGGATAGCATCTAGACAGAGCATGTTTCGACTTAAAAAAATAAGACTTAAAATGCATTTGTTAACTTTAATGCCAGAGGAAATGGTCCTAACCCGTGTAATTATTCAAGGTTTCTGCAACCTGAGTCTGGTGTTCTCCACTGGGATTTAATCCAAATTTTCAGACTGCTGTGGAAACAAAGTTCAAAAGCTCATTTTTTTGTTTTGTTTTGTTTGGAGTTTCTGTGAGATAGTAAAAATATATCTTCGAGGCAGTGCACCCTCTCCATGTGGCCTGTCCTTCTCACCCAGGGACACGGGTGGACGGGGTGAAATAAGGCGATCGGAATGCGGAACCGGTGAGAAATGCAGCTGGTAAAGGAAGCGGCTTTGTAAGCAGAGCCGCGATCTGACTCCATTATAAGGAGACCAGACCACCAGACTCTAATCCATGTTCACAGAAACAAGGATGCCCAACAATTTATCATAAATCACACATGTAAATATTAAAAGGAAAGGTCATGTAGTTACTTTAGTTGAATAGCCAATATAGAAGTTTTTATTATTATTTATTCTACAAGAAAAAATGTTGGAATAAAAACTTATTTTACTTACTTTTCTGTGCGCTCACGCCGTACAGATTGATCACAGCCGCTATAATAAGTCCGCAGAGCGCGCAAAGAGCGTTTGAAGCCATGATGTCTGCGGGAAAAAAGCTGCTCGCTGTCGGCTACACAATTCCCGAAAGTTCATCTGATTAACAATCCGTGCTGGTTTTCAGCATGGAAAAGCGAGCATCAGAGTGAGTCACCCGGAGGAGTCTGAGCCTTGTTTTAATAGCGCACACACCCACGCTAACAGTTCAACTCCTATGAGTCATTTCCTATGTACTGTACTGCTCGGATTCTCTGTGCGCACTCCCCGACTCACAGGAAACTCCTCTACCATAGTGTGTGGTTTCATTTGCTTAGCTTCAAGTGAAAGTTTCAATCAAACCACCTCAGGTATGCGAGTTTCAATACATATATTTCATATTTTATGGCCACACCCTGCAGATTCTTCTCCACTTTTTTTTTATTTTTTACCAGAGAGCCTGTGTAGTCTGGACTTAATAGTGTTCTCATTGTTATTACCACGCCTGTCGACGTCATTCCCTCCTCTCTGCCAAAAAACACAACTCTCTGGCATGAGTGTGGGTCCCATGCACAGAAAAAGAGGAACAGCAACTGAGGCAAAAACAGATGACATTCACTAGAAAAACTATCAGCTTTTAAAGCCTTTTGGGAAAAGTCTGCTCAAAGTTAAAGCTAGATAAGCTTTATCTTTTGTCCACTCGAGTGTGCAGATACAAAACTTTGCTTTCTCGAAACTGACATTTGAATAGTTAGTGTCCCTGACGCAGGGTGGTGTTATTAATGTCTGGGGCTGGGTGTAGCCTGCTGCTGCAGCACAAATATGCAATAACAAAGTCGGTGGACTCGTGCCTGGAGTGCTATCAGGCTGGCCCCCGTCACAGCATTGTCTCATATAATAATGAGCGGTTACTACAACAACATCTGTGCTGTGTGGCATACACACGATCACCACGTCAAAACTACTAACTTATTCATGACATTCATTTATGCACATTCATGACAGGACAGTGGTGGAATGTAAAAAGTATATTTTACTCAAGTACTCTGTTTTAGTACAGGTATGTGTTGTTTACTTGAGTATTAACTTTATACTTCTACTTCACTACATTTTAGGGGCAAAAGTTGTGATATTTACTCCACTACATTTAGCTGCCAGCTTTAGTTACTTTCCAGGTCACGATTTAACATAAAAACAGGATACATTTAAAATAATTATGCATGTTTATAAACTAAACCACACAAAAGTATATTAAGTAGTTCAAATTAGCCAGTAAAACACTGCTTACATAAACGCATCATTAAGAATAATCCAATAAATTGCTTAGAATATATAAAACAATCGAAGTAGGGCTATTCTGCATGAGCAGTACTTTAACTTTTGATACTTTAAATCAATTTTGATGCTGATACTTTTGTACTTTTACTGAAATAAGTTTTTAATGCAGGACTTTTACTTGTAGTGAAGTAATCCTGCAGTGTGGTATTAGTAGTTTTACTTAAGGGATCTGAATTTTTTCATTCCACCACTGCTCATGTATTACTCCCAATCATCATTTGTGCAAACATAATAACCAATTCTTGAAGAAGTCTTACTCAACTGTTCCCAAATGCCTGATAAAGCTTTTTTTCTCTCTCACTCTTTTTCTCTGCAGCCTGGAACTTTTTATGCCTGTGCTACATGGTGCGAACTGCCTTTCCCACAAGAGCTAACGTCAAACAGACGCTAACCAACCTCGCAGTAAATAGTTCACATCATCCGAACATAGAAAAAAAAGAGGTTTCATTGGCTCAATTAGGTTTGAAGCATGTTGTTAAACAGATGTTTTTGTACTCTACTGTCACGGCTAACCTTTAGCAAAGCGGTCTAAGAGGACCTGGAGCAGCACAGCCCACTAAGGACACCCATATGAGCCGACTTTCCACTGCAGTGATTTCATCAGTAATGAGGCACTATAAGCTGCAGATGTTGTGTCAAACTCTCCAGCAGGAACCATGGCAACAGGATGAACACACACAGAGGACCTTGCCCAAGGTGATCCAAACACTCCTGTATGCGCTGACTGGGTGCCAAACTAGCTGACGTCTCTCAGGCATTGTTAATACTATAGCCTAACCAAGGAAATTACACAATTCTGGCTGTTGTACTTTATATATTAGAAACACATTTAGTTCAACACATGCAGGCCTCGAGTCTGTAAAGCATGGCTTTCTTTTAATTTTGAAATTTAAATTGCAGCTTCACTGATTCACGGGATTTCCAAAAACCAGCAGGACAAAACAATTAAAAGAAATGCTTTCATGAATATCAACCACTGCAGTTTTTCAATACATAAAAAAAAAAGAAGAAATATTTAAAAGTGGGCCCGGTTTGTTAAAAGAGATGATGTTTAACATGGCAAGTACGGCAAGGACAGGAAAACAGTGCAGAGCAGCTCAACATGTAAGAATATCACTGTGTGCACAAACTGTGTTTATTAACTACAGCACAACACTCTCAGTCAGATGTCTCACTAACTGTTTGGTCACCAAATGAATCACCAACTGGCAATGGTGTGGTAAAACAAGTCTTTCAAAAGAGAGATTAAAACAGGGAAACGCGTCTCCCCAAAATGTCTGCCTCTTTGAAAACATCTTCAGTTCCTTTGTCTTTCCTCTACTCGTTTCTCTCCTTTGGTTCTGTCTACTGTCTTCTCCCTCCCTCTCTGTGTTTTAGGTGATGTAGATGCGGTGGAAGTCGTTGGCTCCGAAGGCACAGTTGCACTTGGGGCACTTCCTCTGTCGGGTGTCGTAACGCATCTTCAGACATTCGTAGCAGAATACGTGGAAACACTTGGTGAGCACCGTCTCCTTGTCTCGTGTGTTGCAGCAGGGGCAGCGCAGCTTGGCCTAGGAGACAGATAAATACATTGTTTATGGGCAAAACACTGACTTGGCAGCACTGTTATTACCCCTATCCATCGTATGGTAACACAGCCAAGATTTGAGGGTGTAACAAGTGAGCTTTTTGATATCCCAAGCCTGCAGTATTTCTGCAGAGATTTGAGCTGACTTTATTTCTGGCCCAAACTCACAAATGAAAAACAGCCAATCAGACAAATTCCAAACGTGTAGTAATTTGCATTACAGCACATTTCTTTTACAAGACTGCTATAGTTCTGTCAACAACAGTTAACTGCAGATTGTGCCAGAAAAGCACTTGGTGTTTTTATAACTCTCTCAGCACTAACAGGGGTTGATTAAAGTACATTTTGCTACATAAAAAACAATGTTTTCTCTTCCTGACCTTGTATTGGTTGATCTCCTCCTGCAGGATCTCATCAGCGTCAGAGTACACCTCCACCTTCTTCTGTTTCTCCAGCTTCCGTCTCAGCCTCGACAGATCCTCCTGGAAAGCAAAAAGTTGTTTAACACAAGCATCTTTAACACAGCGTGTTCAAGGTGGGAATAGTGCGGCTTGATTTCACCTCGCTGTCTGTATAAAATCTAGCCGAATCTACGTCTGTTTTAAAAAAACAGTCGGCATGGCGGACAACATGCAGTCTAGTGTCCAAAAGCGGACAAAAAAGCATTCAGAGTAAGTTATTAATAACCGACATTCTCTACCTCTCTCACCTTGGGGAGCATGGTAGTGCTCAGTCTGTTTCTGTTCTTCTCCAAGTCCTTTTAATTGTTCCATTAGGATGCATAACGTTAGCGGTTTTCAGGTTCGGTTGACTTAAAATTTTCCATGTCTACATAGAACATTTCCAGGATATCTGGCTATTTAAGCATTTTCCAGGTGTTTCCATAATTAAATTAGTCATAAACAAATTAGTCTCCAAATGTTTGTAAGAAACGTGTTTAATAAAAGCTCAGACTGGACAAAGGTTGGACAAATCATTAACTAAAACACTGGAACTGTGGGTTAAATTAATTAACTAATAGCTTGTTGAAGTTACACAAGATACTGTATCAAGGTGAAACAAGAAAATGATGGAAAATGTTAAATTCATATTTTAGTAGACGTCCAAGGTCTACTTATCACGCCTCTTTATATTTTCCATCTAAAATCACAAACTTCACACAACCAGCTCAATAGCAGACCTTCATAAGAGCAATATTGCAGAATCCCTCTAAAGACGCCTGGTGTGACTGTCCAATCAGAACGTCGGGAGTAATGTATGAGAGTTCGGAAAGAGTTTCCCCCGGTGCTGAAGTCCAACATACCTGTGCTCGTTTCAGGTTGCTGCTCTCCCTCTCCCGGGCGGTGCGGTTCTCAGCCACAGAGACCTGGATCTCCTTCAGTTTGGCCTGCGTGTGCTCCAGCTGCACCTTCAGGTCCTCTGCCAGCTGGGCAGCCTCCACCGCCTGCAGGAGGAAAGGAACCGGACACACTCAATAAAAAAAAAACCTAATGATGAAATTCCTGAGCTGTAATGTGGTGGAAGTACAGTAAGCTTGGATAAAACTTGGCATTCTGGGTTTATTCTTTGTGCTCCAACATTAAAGATTCTGTCTTGAACCAACTTAAACAGCGGCACCATTGGTTTTGCTAGTTTTATCCTGTTTACAGCAGATCGTGTACGTTTTCTGCGTCTGACAACCATTTTCTACAACATACCATAAGCTTTCAGATCCTCTTCAATAGCTTCCAGGAAACAACTGGTTTCAGTTAAAATAAACAGCGTCTTTTGTGTTTTTGTTTTTCAATTTAATTTTACTGTTACGGCTGTTCTTACTTGTGAAAATCAAAAGTGAAAAAAAGAAAAAAACTGTCTTCACACACACAAGATGACCTCATTAGAGGGAAACGCTCTTCAACATAAACCCTATTTTCCATGTTTTTGTGTCTAAGTGAAAAATGGGGACAACAGTTTCTGAAAATTGTTCCAGCATTGAGAGAGAATACTGCAGTTGACAGCCATGCAAGCGCTCGGTGGGTAATCCTTCAGTATACTTGCCAACCATCAAAGTACGTTGACTGAAAGTGCTTTTTTTTGCCACCAACAGACTCAGATTGTTATTGTAAACATCTGACAACACCATGGAAAGGACCCTACCGGATTGTTTGTTATTGTGTCTAACCCAGTCTCGCTCAAGGAGAAGTCTTGTTCTGAAATCTTGTGTGGACTCTTTTAGTCAGTTAAATATTATTATTAAATATAGCCATGACATTGAAAATTTTTTAGATAACACTACCCTTTCTGTACTCAAACATCAAACTCTTCCCAGCACTCCTCTCTGCAACTCTCACTCACATTTCCTCCGACAAGTCCCCTTGAACTTCTCCTTGAGCGTGACATGGCTAGACATAACACCAAACAGACCGGATCGAGTGAAAGGTAAAGAAAAACATGTCATTTCTCTTTCCATAATGCTGTCAGACACTTATAAATATCTCAGCCTGTCCGATGCAAAAACAAGCACTTTTAGTGGAGGTTCATTGACGATGCACTGAGGGATTACATTGCAGCTGCATCGCTCTCACTCAATATTGGACCAATTAAAAAAATTGTTGTCCCCATTAGTCACTTAAGACACAAAGACATGGGAAAATACATAAGTCGCTTTAACAGTTCCCTGGTGCACAATTGCTGCCTTGACAGGTATTTTGGCAATGTTAGCAATTACCAGAAATATGTTCCACTTAAGTAGGTAAGGGACTCGGGACAGATGGTGGGTTTAATTGGCTCATTAATGCAATGATTTGAGGAAGCCTCCCCACAAATTATGGACGTCAGAACTTTTCCTCCAGCACCTGAACACACCAAAATGATGTGTACAAGTACAACTTTTGGCATTATCCAGATCCTCTTATGATGCAGTATTTATATTTAAGAACAGCGACATCTGGCTGCAATCAAATCATCCAGTGATTTGCAAATCTTCAATGTAAGAGGTGACTGTGTGATTGATGAGATTTCTTCTCACCTTCCTCTTGTTGAGTTCAAGTGCTTGCGTCCGGACAGACAACTCTTTTTCCAGAGCGGCAAGTGTGCTCTGGAGGACGCCCTCTTTTTCCTCCAGCTTCTGCACAACCAGCAGCTGGGCATCCACCTGAAAAGTGACAGAAACAGTTACTACTTCAATGCCCTGACGCAATAACAACCATCAGAGCTGCCTTTCCAGGTTTAGGAAGTTACCTGGGTTTTGAATGTGAGGACTTGTTCGGCCAACTCCTCCTTCTCCTCTTTCAGCAGCTTGTAGATCTGGTTGGATTTGATTCTCTCACTCATCAGCTTGAAATTGGCGTCGTCCTTCTCCCGTAACTGCTGCAGCAAGCGGCTGTTCTGCTCCTGCATGTCCTCAAAGGCTTGGCCTGTTACATCCATCTCACTCAGTAGGGCCTCCTCCTCCTCGAGAGACAGAAGTGTCGGGATGAAAAACAATAAAGAGACAGTGATGTTGCCTCTACACTACAGTTCAAAAACCAGTGGGGCCTAATTTCATCACCACCGATAGACATTCATATAAAAGGTGTTGGTACTGCATAGTTTTTGCATGTCTATTCATTCTGGTCAACCTTGTATATCTGCTTGGACTACTGTACTATAATTAGTTTTGGACTATCTGCAGAATTAGATTCCAGTGGTGGCTTCATGGGATTGTTTCCAACTCGTGTCATTCCAGGCGGTTGTAAACAGGGTTGGAAAATAGTGTTTCTGTCCAACTGCCACCTGGTGTATTCCAAAACATATCAGCCACTCAAAAGATAACCATTTTAATTTTTGGCTGGTGAGTGAAACAAACCAAGCAGCCACTTGCATATTTTACCAGCTTTTGGCTGGTGCTAAATTTCCAACTCTGGTTGTAACATCCAATAGTCATAATTTTCTGTACTGTAATCATGTAATAATTTTCCAAATGCACAACATGTTTTATCGCACAAAATATTTTGAAATTGATCCATATTTGTTGAAGTTTAGCCTTTCAAAAACAACATTTTCACTGCAGTCAGAAGTTAGTTATTCTCACATATTTAGGAAGAACATAATACAAACAACTAATTCAATTATTCTGATAATAAATTTATTGAAATTGGGGATTTTATCTTAAGAAATTATTTTCTTGTTGTTGGCGACGCCATAATAAATGATGACAGGCGCTCAAAACTTAATTCACAAAGAAACATTTTTTGGTCGCAAGTCATATTCCCCCAATAGTACAAGCCTCTTTCTTTCTTTCTTTCTTTCTTTCTAACTCCTTCCTTATGACTTCTACATAAATAATGAAAAAACATGCATCATCACTACACACATAAAAAATTATGTTTTGGCTCACCAATGCACTACTATCATGTATTGTACTACTAATCAGCCTGAATCAATCAATAATATAGTCGAATATCTCTCAAGAAGCACAGATGTATAAAGTGTGCTGTCATCATTTTACCTGATGGGATTTATTATAAAACACCTTTCATGGACCTGTTTATAACCACACCTGGTTTGTTTTCTGGGCTGCAAACATAACTACAAATTTTACTTTGCTGTAGTTGCTTCATTTTGTTGCTCGCTGCCCATTTACAAGCCAACTGAGGCCCATAAACAAAAGTCATATGATCTCACAAGTAGCTTGTTTATTGGATAGTTTTGGCTATCTCTCACACTGCAAAGTTAAAAATCTAGCAGCCAGAAACTGCAGAGCACTAATCAAACACATCTGAGGCCAGAATTGTTTAGTTGCTGTACTTTAACTTCATACCAGATAAGAAGACAGAAGAACAGAGTGCATCAGTATCAGTCCAGGCTGTGTTTCGCCTTCTGTTAATTAAGTTCTGCTCGACCTCCCAAGCATGAGGAACGGCAGCCTGTCAGATCTCAACATCTGTGTCCTGTACGCTCATAAACTGGTATGGAACAACCAGTTAAATGACTTAAAACACGGTCATAACACTTTTACACCATGGTGTAATTTCCTGCATTTGATTTAAGTACAGTCTGAAAAGATTAAATGAAAAGAAACCTGTAATTTTTTGGTGGTCTCAGTGCAGTTGTTTGCTTTGCACCACAGTTCACTTGCAGAAATAGAACCCAAACTGAACTCATGACTCCTGGAGCGAAGATAATATGAATCATATTGAGTGATAAGACTTCAAGATCCTTTTCAGTGTAGCAGTGAGGTCAACAGAATATTATCGTGACAGTATTTCATTGTCTAATGTGGGTGTATCCCCCATCTACGCAAGTCAAGTTTTAGAATTACAATGACATTAACCAACATTTGACCTCAGCCAGTTAACTGTTTTGTATTTTCCATATCATGACACTCTGCTCTCTTATTCCCTTAGTTTTCTGACTTACTAATGAAATTCAGTGAGAAAGTTTCAACATGTACATGAGCCAAGTAAGTGAGCTCAGATCTGACACGGTTCTACATACTTGGAATTTATCAGGGTGGCTCATTCGAAAAAGATTTGCCACACCCAAAATTATTTCATTTTCTCTTAAAATGTCAACATGGTTGTTTCATAGGATCTCCCTCCTACTCTCTTGTTAGCAGTGTAAATCAATTTCAGATCACAAAATGAAACAAATAAGAGAACAAAAATGGGGTTTTAGTGTTGTGTTGTGAGAGACAAACAACTAAAATCAGAGATGTTTTAAAACCTTATGTTGTCAAAAAATGAAGACAATCACTACATAAACATTGATATTGATGAAACTAGAATACGATTAAGGTTGATTCTTGTATTAAACTGGTTGTGAGATTTAGCCTGGCAAAATGTTTCTGTAAGGACAAACAAAAAGTGGCTTTTTGTTTTTTTCTTTATCACTCTTTAACAAGATTGCTGTCACACTTGTAGCATTCATGTGGCAAGAGATTTGTATATGTAGAACTTCACACAGAAACAAACAAAAAGTTATTGATGTAAAAAAAGAAAGCAATAACAAATTAGGGCTGCGTTAAATCAATCAGCTGATAAGCTCAGCTTTCAATTCCTCTTTTGTTGTCTAAGATAAGGAGACTTGTTCTTATGCAAATGTGACACTTATTTCACTACTTTCCTTCTTAGAACACAGCTGGCTTGTTTATATTCATAGCAGGTGCTGCCCCAAAGGTTTAAGTGCTGATGATTCATGTCCCAGTTCATGCTGAACTCTTATTACTTAGAAAATGAAAAAGTTTGCATACGTGTATAGGCTGCATTTAAAAACCTTTAGGTAAAAGCTGACGCAAAAAGATTTTCAATCATTACGTACTGATGAAAAATAAAGAAAGTTAACAAGAGGCTGGTAAGTCTTTCCCCCTGTGAAAGGTGTAATATGTAGCTACATCAAAATGTCTAAAATTGAATAGATTTGACCACAGATAACAGCATTGTTTTTGGCTATCGCACAATTAATATTAGCTGTATGGGTGGTCAACCCAATTACTTGCGGACATTTCATTAGAATTAAATGACATAATGTGAATAAAACTTTAATAAATCAGATGTAGACATTATTTCTGCCTGAGTCACATCAGACAAATTTTAATCCACAATAATTGTTCAACAAATTAAACAAATACTCCCATGATCCAAAGAGACTTCACAACATCATCAAAGCCAGTCTCTCGTTAGTGTTTTAAATGAGAGACCTCTAGCGGGAACATAAAAGTAGGTACACCTGCCTGAGTAGCCACTCCACGCATGTGCTCAGACATGTCTAAGAGAAAACGCACATACCTGTTTGGTGGCAGCAAGTTTCTTCTGCAGATGCTCGATGGTCTCTTCTGCCACTCGAATCTTCCTCAGGGCATCCTCATCAGCCAGCTTCTTGCTCTCCTTCCTCTCCCTCTCCTCCAGCTCTCGCACTCGCATCCTCAACTCATCAACCTGAGCAGATCGAGACAGGGAGGTTATTAGATGCAGAAAAGAAATGTGTGAAAAGTACAATAGAAAGAAAAAGACATCGAAGAACAAACCTCAGCTTTAGATTTGCGTTCTGCAGCCATGAGCTGCACTTTGTCTCTTTGCTCCTTTGGAGCCGACTTGTACATGTCCAACAAGAGCTTCATCTCTTTCTGGGACTCCTGGGCTTTCCTGATAGGTCAAAGGAGACCATATATAAGAGATTACATTAGCATTAGCCATCCCATCAGTGCACAGAATATGATATAAAGTGGACTACAGTAGAAAGAGAACATACTTGAGTTCAACTCTGAGCATCTTCAGCGTGTCCGAGTCCTTCCTCTTGAGCTCGTCGCTGCGCTGTCTCTCTCTCTCACGCTCCCTTTCTCGTTCTCGTTCAGCCTCTCTCTCCCTCTCCCTCTCCCGGGCTCGCTGCCTCTCAAGCTCCTTTCTCCTCTCCTCCTCCTCCTCCTGGTCCTCATCCTCCTCTTTCTTCACATCTATGCTGTCACTCGTTGACTCCTCTAGAATCAGAACCCCTGTGTCGCCACTCTGACAACGCAACTGTCGACACAGCAAAAATAATTTGTTATGAATGACAATGATTTACTTAAAAGAAAGAGACATTGTTGGGAGGAAATGTCTCACCCATGTTTCATCTTTAAATTAAACAAAGCAAACATCTACCTTATTGATCTCCATC
The DNA here is from genome assembly GCF_030273125.1 of Centropristis striata. Taxonomy (NCBI): domain Eukaryota; kingdom Metazoa; phylum Chordata; class Actinopteri; order Perciformes; family Serranidae; genus Centropristis; species Centropristis striata. The sequence continues at coordinate 10,899,722 of NC_081537.1, forward strand.
TGTGTTTCCCGCAACTTCCTCTTATATCTCTGCACGTCACCTTTCAGCTGCAGGTTGTGGTTCTGAAGGCTGCTGATTAAGTGTCTCATCTCTCTGTTGATTGGTCCTGAGAGAGCAGACACACAAAGATGAAAGACAGACATACACATACATGTGTGGGTTAGTTTTGAGTCATTCAGCATTATCTGGTACTGAAAATGATGAACTCAACTGTGAGGTACAAAGATGTGAAATCGTGATAAAAATGATGTAATGTATCCGTAAAGATTAGACTCTCTCCAAGCTTCTGTCCAAAACATTCAACGTTAGATGATTTTTTTTCATTTGTTGTACAGCTACATAGAGTTTGGAATTATTTAGTGTTATTTTAGTTATCATAAAAGTAACTTGGAGTTTACATTATCATCAGATCTTTAATTCCTAATGTAGATTTTTTTTTAATGGAAAAAAATTTAATTTAACAAATGATTCATGATTAATTGCTCATCATAAGAAAAATGCACAACATTTGCATCTGTACACCAATCGGAAGTTTACAGATAGCGCATTTAACGCACCATACTATGGCATGATTTCCATTCACTCTTTATAACTTGTTTACAGATGTGAAGAAGTGTTACAACAGATACCTGCTTGCTCGTTGGCTGCAAGGTTTTGCTCGAACTCGATGCGCAGCATCTCATACTCTTTGCGCACCTGGGCCAGAGTATCCTCCAGCTGAATTACCTCAGTGCGCAGTTTCTTCTGAAGAGACAGCTCATCACTCTAAACAGTTGAAAACAGTAAGACATGTTGACAATGTTGCCATGCAGGGGTAATAATACACACATCCAGGTTTACGTTGATAGGGTGGAAATCAGTTAAGGCAAGACTGGGCTGCAGCCATAATGCAGTGAAGAAAAATATTTTCTCTGATTAACTTTTTTCTTCAAAGATCAACTTGACAGCAATGAAATTCACCTCCATGTGCTCAATATGTCGGAGGTGGGCGTTCTTGGCAGTGAGCAGGAGGGCCCGTGCCTCGTCCAGCTGAGTTTTGACCCCGAGGGACTCATTGTACAGCAGGGAGAACTGGGACTGAAGACATTTGTACTCTAGAGTTTCCTTCACAACCTCTTCTGGAATATTCCGCAAGTCCATCTGTAAAATACGGAGGCAACATTGAAGGGTGGCTGAAAAAACTAAAATTTCAGCCACAGATTTACAGAATGAATATGAAGTGGGTTCTTGACAACTAGATGTAGTGTCACAGAACTTCTAATGTAACAACTACAGATTATATCTTTACCTTGAGCTTTTCACTCTCCCTCACAGCCTCCTGGAGCTCCACCTGCAGTTTCTCCAACTCTGCCATGCGGCTATTAGCCAACTCCTGGTTGTGCTCCAACTCTGCATTGAGACTCTCAAACTAAGATAACAACAAAGACAATGTGGGTCAGATAGGAGAAATGTGCAAGGTAATTAAATATTTTAACTGCACAAACTCGCGTCTAAGATACAAAGTTATGCTTGAAGAAAAAGACATGTCATAACAAGATCATTGCATAGGGGTGCCTCCTAGTTATTTCGGAATGCTCACCTTCTGAATATTCAGTGTAATCTGACCTCCGGGAAGTCCACCTGAGCTGCCAGTGCTGCTGTATCCAGACTTCAGCTGCAGGCCGTAAATGCGCAACACAGGTGAAAAAGAGAAAAGACAGTAAAAAAAAACATGAAAGCACACAACACACGTACACACAACCTATGACATCACTCAGACAATGCTTATTTTTTGATGATCAGATGGCTGATGCAAAAATCTATGTACGCATACACAGTAGGATGTGCATCATTAAGAGCAGCTAGCATTGATGCCTTTAACCTTATCACTGAATGAATACGCCTCATGGAGAGATAAAAATGTCTTATTTTTTTATATTCTTTATCCTGTTTTCTATATCTTTATGTCTGTATCTTGAGCTGCTGTGACAACTAAATTTCCCCACTGCGAGATAAATAAAGTCATATCTGATGTGATCTATAAGATCATCATATGTTTGTTGTGTGGCTGTCCTGTGAGAACCACGCATCTCTACAAAGTTACAAAAAACAGCTGTTTCACCTTTGTGATGAGGACTTTACAATTGAGCAGACAGGGTGTTTTAACAGGGTGTTACACACACACACACACACACACACACACACACACACACACACACACACACACACACACACACACACACACACAGAAGACAGAGCCACACTGACACTTTCTTACAAACGCACCTGCTCCATGGCTTCTGCAAGATGCTTGTTGAGCTTTTGTTCCCTATTGCGGAGTTTCTCAATGTCCCACTGCAGGTCCTCCACCGTCGTTTCCATCTCAGACACTTTGGTCTCAGAGCTGGTTACCTTGTCCACTAACTCATTGTACTGCAAATAGGGCAAAAATGAGACAAAACCTGCATCATCAGTGACAAGTATCCACCAAAAGCAATGGCTACATTCACTCAAACATGTTTTTACAATTTTCTCATCTACATACTATTTCTGACACACCATCTCATAGCCACAAACTAGTGCAAATATTCACAGCACCACAAATGCAGACACCTATAAAGACCGCCAAAGACATCCTACCTCCATGGACATCTTGTGATGTCGGCCCTGCAGGAGGGTGGCCAGGTCTCGCAGTCGATTGTTCTCCTCCAGCAGAGTGTGGTTCACATTGATAATTTCAGACTGGCTATCTTCCTCACATGCTGCCAATGAAGATCAAGAATAAAACTATTAACAGAGGGTTTTAACACAGAATATGAAAGTGTGTCAATGGCATGTATGGCATATATCATGTATGAATGTGTCAGTAACAAGCATATCTGCAGTTACCTGCAGCCTGGACCTGTTTGCACATGTTGTCGATGCGGCTGTGCAGCCTGTCAAAGACACAAACCAAGCAGGCGATGGCTTCCTTGCTGAACTGCATGCGGTCTTGGAGGTGCAGGGTGAGCTCCTCCTCGCTGCTGTGCTCCAATGTAGACAGGAAACCCTTGGCATTGTCACTTAGGGGAGCAGGGGGCGGCAATGCATCTGAACATAGTAAGAGATGGTTATGAGTAAAACCCATAATATCCACAAATATAGGATGTTAAGTTTTACTTTGACACTTAGACTAAGTCGTTTATGTTGGCATTTCACTGCTGTGCTGTGACATAACTCCCCCCGTGCCCTCCGATGCCCACCAGCCACTGGTGACTGGATTGCCTACCCTATCAGTGACCTCAAGTAACCAAAATGACAGGATATGACAACACAAACAAAACCACCCAACCCCATTTGACATTTGAAAATGTTTAAATTCTAAGGGCATTTAAAGCATGCAGCATATTTATTGGAACATGCATGCTCTTTCATTTCCACCTATTTGTGCACACTACCTGTGTATAAGCAATGAAATGATGAATTTGAAGCATTTTTTGTAAGAGTTGCACAAATTTAGCAACAAGCAACCAAAACAGTAACAACTCGAAATTATATTACATGGTTAAATTATAGCAGACCATAAATACAGTCAATGATGGGAGACTTTCCAGCGATCTGCTTGGACAGGAAAAACCATGCTTACCCGTTGTTGACTCCTGTGGTGGTTCCGTGGGTGTCGACAACTCTTCTGACCCGGCTGGAGGAGGGGGCTGTTTCTGCTCTTCCTGGCGTTCTTCTTGATGCTCCTCTTGCTGCTGCTCTGCCTGCTCCCCCTCGTTCTGGCCCTCTGGAAGTGGAGGTGGAGGCACTGCAGCAGTTGGTGAGGCAAGATTGACACCATCTTCGTCCATTGGTGTGGGTTCTGGTAGAGGGGGTGCAGGTGGGGCTGGGGTAGAGGTCACCGGAGCATCGGGCTCAATACGTTTGCGTAAAATGTGCACACACTCTTCCAACTGCAAATCACAAACACAAGAATTGGAAAAGAATTGCTATGGGAATATATTTCGAACAGCAAAAATCAGATGATGCTACATGACAAGCTGAGTCCTGCAAACAGTAAAATCCTTTTGAAAAATAAAATACATATACATACACGGTCAGGTTAAAGCAAGATTTCAGACAGCGAAATAACATTTATGTGTTTGTTGTTGGTCTGACAGAATAACCCAATCTTGTGTTTACATGCACACTTCTGAGATCAAGATTCAGCTCATAATTAGGTCAAAATGATTTAATCAAAACAAAGAAGTACCTGCGACCAGTAACGGTTGACAATCAGCAGGGTGGTGTCGTCTGTGGCTTGTCTCTTCTCCAGCTTCTCAATTTTCTCTCGTAACTCATCCTCCATAGTCTGTCTCTGCTCCAAACGCTCACATAGCTTCTTATTCTTGAACTGGAGGACCTTCATGTCCATTTCCTCCTGCAAAGAACAAATACAGACACCAAAGTGAGGAATGTCAGAGATTAAGAATGTTGTTTGACCAAAAAAAACAAAAACTGGAGATGAGGTACAATAAGTAATTCTGGTGGAAGTAGAAGTAAATAGACTGCAAATGGTGATTTGTGAGAATGGACACCAAATTACTTACCGTAGAAGAGACTCCTGCTATGCGTATGGGCTCAATAAGAGTGGTGGTGGTCTTCTCCTCTTTTTTACTTTTCTTCTCAGGTGGACCAGGGGGGCTGTCCCCTCCCGAGGGACGTTTTCCTCCCCCAGCACCTGACATCTTTGCTTCCCCTGCAAGAGATCAAACATGACATGAAGTCTCTGCGTTGGTACCGCTTTAAGAAGCCACAGGTTAGATTGCAATTGTAGATCTCATTCATTTAATGACAGCTAGCAACGGCATTAGCCTAGCAATAAAAGCGCAGGGCCAATGATTTTGACTCGCCCAGAATAATGCTTTTCTGGTGCTCATTTGAAAATATGTGCTCCTGGTCACTTATTTTGACGAATAGTAGATACACCGCGGCCTAAAAAGATACCAATTCAATTTAATTAGACATTTCTGCTAAGATTTACGAGCATTAGCAAGTTTGCTAACGCTAGCTATGCTAATGCTAACGTTAATTCTTCGAGACCTATTTAGTTAAACGGCACTCTTTGTCCAGCAAATTGAATGACTGCTGGTCGCAATTTCTATTCCCGGATCACCACTGCACGCGTAAGGTTTCCTGCAAATAAACTCTGAATGAAAAACATGTATAAACCGTTTTCTGACTAATATTAACGTTACAAACCTTCACAAGGAGCGACTGAAAATGTAACTCAGTGCATCCAGAGAAGCTACAGGAAGTGACGGCAATGTACTTCCGGCAGAGTGGTTTCTTTTTTTATTGAAAATAGAGATTATGAAAATATAAACACCAAAATAACAAAAACTAGTTTGGGATTTAGCGTTAAAATTAATCTAAAAATAATAATAATATTAACTTATAAATGTTTGTTTTTGTTTTTATTAACCATATTGTAATCTTCACTCCAGCCTCATGGGGGCAGTACTGCAGTGTCATAAACAGGCTACGAGCTTTTTCGAGGAATGTGACCAGAATGTAAACAGTGCCCGGGTGCTAGCTAGCTAACGGTTGTCAACATTATTGGTCGCGTGTTTTGTTCCTTTTGTCGCAGAATTGCTGAGTAATGGCTTCATAATAATATACTCTTCGAGCTGAGATGGCACTGTTGTTGTGATTACTTTTTCGCCGTCTCCCGCTCCTTCGTCGTGTGAGTGCTGGTGAGTAGCTTCCTGTACGGTCAGTGAACCTGCTGCTGCAGCAAGGCCAAGTGAAATACACAGCTAACTGTCATGATGGCTCAGACACACATTTCTAAATAACAGCAGAGATCAGAGTGATGTGTATATCTGTAGCAAGGAACCCCAATTATGTCTTGATAACTAATATGAAATTAAAGCAAACAAAGCACTTCCTTGTCAGAAGTTGGCTCAGTAGTTCCTCTTATTAAACGGTCCATTCAGCATTGTTACAAAGTGAGACATGTGGCTAACAGTTTGTTGTTATTATAGATTCATATGCTATCACCATGACCAAGGATATCGTTGTTGGAGATGAATTACCAGACTGGGTGGGGGCCAAGGAGTTTTACCAGAAATATGACCCTAAAGAGGTGATTGGCAGGTGAGTCCAGCAAAATAACCCGAACTGTGATCTCAGCTTTCTGTTAGGATGATAACAAACCCAGGCTGTTTCTGTTTCAATGGCATCTCAGGGGTGTAAGCAGTGTGGTGCGCAGGTGTGTGCACAGACACACAGGTCAGGAGCTGGCAGTGAAGATTATTGAGATCACAGCGGAGAAGATGACAGTCCAGCAGCTGGAGGAGGTGAAAACCTCCACGCTGAAGGAGATCCAAGTCCTCAACATGGTGAAGGGACACTCCTCCATCAGTATGTTGGAATTCTCCTCTTTTCAGAAGCATGACACTTTAATTTTCTGTCGATTACAAAGTTGAAACCTCTCTGTTTTCTTGTTTCCCTTTAGTCACTCTCATTGATTCCTATGAATCCACAACCTTCATATTTTTGGTGTTTGACCTGTGAGTATTGCAACAAATAGCTCAAATGAAATAGTCCCTATAATTCTTACCTTATATGTGAATGAATAATGCTAAATCATTGTAGAAGTATCAATCTCATGTTTTGTTTTTCATTTACAGCATGAGGAGGGGAGAGTTGTTTGACTACCTCACAGAAAAAGTTACTTTGAGTGAGAAAGAAACCAGGTGAGGTCCAGCATCAAAAGGCTGTCAAGCAAAATTAAAGGCATTATGATGTTCACTGTGAGGATCCACCTGACTCACATTCACACATCACATTGCACATACTAGAAATAAATGGCGCTGTTTGGAAATTTGGTCAAATGAATGTAAAAGTGATAATGTAAAATCAATGTATTTTTAAAATTGCTCTCCAGGAGCATGATGCGAGCTCTGCTGGAGGCCGTGCAGTACCTCCACTCCCTCAACATCGTCCACCGGGACTTAAAACCTGAGAATATTCTCCTTGATGATCAGGGACACATCAAATTGTCCGACTTTGGCTTCTCAGTGCAGCTACAACCTGGAGAGAAACTTAGAGGTACTGTAGTGAAACGTCAGTGTTAATGATCTGTTTAGATTATGTAAATCAATTGTATAAGAGGTTAAAATGATCTGTTTTGTCTTTTATTGTTATTAGAGCTTTGTGGGACGCCTGGTTATTTAGCCCCTGAAATACTGAAATGTTCAATGGATGAAATGCACACAGGCTATGGCCAAGAGGTTGATCTGTAAGTCTTTTGTCAGTAACTTTTGTCTGAAGCAACATTTAAATCCGTGTTTTATTTCTAATTCTTGCTTACTTGTTTTGATGTATGTGTTGGACAGCTGGGCGTGCGGTGTGATCCTTTTCACCTTACTGGCTGGCTCACCGCCGTTCTGGCACCGCAAGCAGATGCTGATGCTGAGGATGATCATGGAGGGTCGCTATCAGTTCAGCTCACCAGAGTGGGATGACAGGTCTGACACTGTGAAAGATCTGGTAAGAGGATATCCTGCCAACTGAGTTTGAACTTAAATGATGCGATGATAATTACGTTCATACTATTCTCTTTTAATGTCTCCTACCTTATAGGGACAGTTCATCACAAAAGATGGATTGATTATTTGATGTGAGCTGCAGAGTGTCACTGTGCTCAAAGCACCAAAGACAAAATGTGAAAAACTCAACAGCAATGTCTCTTTCCAGAAATCATGCGCGGTTACTCATGATAACATAATTGTGAGCAGTTTCATGTAGGAACTATTTTCCTTTTTGCATAGATCCTATAGCTCCATTTTATTGGAGAGAAGGCAGATATCTCCAACACTCTGCAACTCACATCAAAATAATTTAGATTGTTATTCAGCACTATAGGGAAGATTTAAGAGTAAACTGTATCTTCAAATAAAACCATAAAGCTGTTGTTTTGATTGTTAGAAAGCAGCATCTAGAGCATCACACTAGATCACCTGATTTTCAATCATTTTGCTCGTCAGATATCCAGGCTGCTGGTGGTGGACCCGGCTGTCCGTCTCACTACTGAGCAGGCCTTGTCACATCCCTTCTTCAGACTGTACCAGAAGGAGGATGTGCGACTCTTCAGTCCCAGAAAGACATTTAGGGTGAGTCAAAGTGTCGACTCGGCTATTTCTTTTATAGCAGCTGATTTAACATTTTAATCCTTAAAAAAAAGAATGGCTGCTCAGCAGTATTTGGTGAATAAATGATCCTCTCCACTCTCACCTGCTTTCTCAGGTGCTGATCGTCAGCGTGCTGGCTTGTATCAGGATGTACAGCCGTTACCGCAGGGCCCGGCCGCTGACTCGGGAGGTGCTGGCCAGAGATCCTTACTCCCTCCGCGGCGTCCGCAAACTCATCGACGGCTGTGCCTTCCGCATCTACGGGCACTGGGTGAAGAAAGGGGAGCAGCAGAACCGAGCCGCCCTCTTTCAGAACACGGCTAAGATCATGCTGCTGGACCTGGAGGACTTTGAAACATAAACGGTGAACCTCATTCCTAACCACAATGATCTTTATTTAAACATCTGCATGTGCTGTCCTGTCAGTGTCCTGTTGAATTGCTGTGTTTCATTTTAGGATGAGGAATTCAGGGACCGGGCGTTTGTTTGCCTTAATGCGCACCATGGTTCAGCAAGATAAGCACGCACATATATCTGCTCTTTGATCAGTTTCTGGCTGTTTGAAACGCATCATGTTTGCAGTTCCACTTTGCAGTAGACCACTCATCGCACAATCATTTAATATAAGACATGAAATATAAGTACATTCTGTGTATTTAGGATTTTACCTGTTGATAGGTAATAACTGAGGAGAGGTGTTTCTAAGCACTGTGTGGCTGTTAAAGCACTGTGATTAATATAATAGATAATCATATACATATAATGTAACAGATTTACTGAACAGTACCAGAAGATGTGCAACATTGAAGTACAGTATTAACTGTTTTCTCAGTATCCTATAAGTGTAATGCATGCAGACATTCCTCAATAAGAAACCCACTTATACTAACTGTGAAGACTTTTTGTCACTTGATTTCCTCTTTAAATTCACCAACACCATTCCCTACTTACTTTATTCCGAATATGTGGTACTTTTCCTGAAAGTGCCTCCATCAGAAATGCACAGTAATTGTACAAATGCAGATATACATGTACTGTATTTGAAAAAAAAGGTTTATTGAAAATAAAACTAATGTTTAAGCTCTAATTGTCATATTTTGTGCTCATTCAAAATCTCATCTATTACTTTTTGGCTTTGTGGTTGGGCTATGGAGAATCTCTTGCTCTGTTGTGCTGATCTGCAACGTCTTTCATTCGCTGATCTAGTTGTCCAGACACGAGCGTCATCTGTTCTCTGACCTCTTTCTCGATCAGAGACTTCAATTCTGATTTTAAACCTGAAAGTGAAGAAATTAAGCAGTTAGAATACAAGATTTGGGATGCATCTACATTGATGATTTGTGATCCTACCCAGTGCGGCTCCTGTGTGCTCTTCAATGGATGTTTCCTGTGTCTGAGGAGAGTTGTCTGTCTTTGGTGCTGCTTCCATCACATTTTCAACATCTGGTACAAGGAAAAGTACTTAAAAGAATTAATAAATCTGGTCCAAGTTGCTCTAAATATCAATAGTATGTTCTCAATGCAACACGATAAAAATGACTAAAAAAACCTTAATTATTACCTAGAGCAGAAGATTCATCCTGGTCTGGGATCCCAGAGTAAATCAAAGACAAATCAAGTCTTACCTTTGGAAAAAAAAATCCATAGACTCATTATTCTCTCCAGATATATTTCATAGGACTAAAAGTATAATGAAATGACTGAAACCTGAAGCATAATCATTTCTGATTCTTACCTGTGGGGTGAAAATGTATTTGTAGAGTTTGTAGTGTCTCACGTAGCTGTCATAAATGTACTTTAATATACAGGTCACCTCCTCTGAGCTGAAGAGGTTGATACTAAAGGGAGGTCGCTGTAGTGGGCAAACAGTGAGACGTCAGGATAAAACAGCATTCATTAAAATCTATGGGTTTTAAATTGATATATTGAGTAAAACAGACTTCAAATGGTTTTACAGACCCTGACTGAGTGACAGAGGAGCAGCTCCTTACAGTACTGGTAACACTGTTCTATGTTGTTGAGTGATGTTTCTGCATAAAATGAGTTTCATACACATCCCATATATATTTAAGGAACATATTGATTAATTATTATTATTATTATATGTATAATCAAACTACATGGAAGTCATAATAATATGACTTACCTATGTTAGCCTCATGGATGGATTTGATGATGGACAAGAGAGCTGAAGTTTGCTCCTTTTTGAAGTTGCATTCTCTGCAAAAAAGCACAGTCTGGACATACAACTCCAGCAGAACTCCTCTTTTCGGTTCAGGGAAGTCAACTCCTAACACACTGCATAAAGCACTGTCGCAGGAGAGAGGAAGTGTGTCAGCACGTGTGTAATTGTGTGAAACAATATAGGTGTTTCTGGTCATAAAAGGGAGCAAAAACCTCTCCAGATCAGGAATGGACTGCATTTTGTCTATCTCCTCCATGTCATGGTAGCTTACATCTGTCCTGAAAACGCCCAGGGAATGGAGTATGGGTTAGACATGATATTTAGTCATGCAGGGTGTAAAGAAAGCAGCAACCAAACACAATAAACATAATCTGGATTGCCCTCACCATAGCACCACTTTAGCTTTCAGGACCTGTGGCATCTACAGAACAAAACAATGATTGAAAATGATTTGTATTGATGGATTTATGAAAGTAGCACTTTAACTACTTAATATACTGTTATGAGGTTTAACTTTAAAAAAAAAAAAAAGTCTAATCACTTTGAAAACATGTTTTTTATGTTAAATCTTCGCCTGAAAAGAAACCAGAACTGGCAGCTAAATGTAGTGGAGTAAAATGTTTAAAGTTACATAAAAATACTCAAGTAAAGTACACATAGACCTACATCAAATTTGTATTTAAGTACAGTACTTGAGTAAATGTAGCTATAGTTAGTTGCATTCCACCACTCACTGTTGAAGAAGCTATAATGTTATAGCTATAATGTCATTCTTTATATCGTCACCCTGTTAAAGTAATCGCCTAATTCATCAAAAAACTTCACCAAAAGTGTAACATATGGCATTTATTGATAATTTCACTCAAAAAGGATGTAACAAAGGATGGCTATTGGCATAGTAATAACACTGTGTGTAAATTATGTAAGTCTAAAGTCACAAAGGCATGTTCAAAAAATTGCCTAAGTCACATTTTATTTTGACTTAGGCATAATAAATCCACTTAAGTCACACACTTGACACAGGCCATTATCTTAAGGGGGTAAAATCACATGATCTGATCAACTGAGGATGTAGGCGACTTTACCATAGGTGGCCGGCGTCATGAGGAGATGATTTAGGCAAAAAAAATTGACAAAAAATTACATAGGCGATTATTTTAACAGTGTGACGATATTTTAATAACACAATTAACACCAAAATAGGTTAAACGAGGAAGCAGTAAAGTGAGCCCCACATGTCAAACTAAACAGTAGAGCCTACCTTTATTTTGGTATCCATTTTTTATTTCTTATGAATTGAGAAAACAGCAGAAGTATGCAGCCGAAAAACGGAAGAGCGATTGGTTTGATTCTGACGTATAATAACATATAACGTCAAAACACTACAAACGCCAAAAATAGATTTTGTAGTCTGTTTAAAAAAACAAACAATAACCCAACCGTATCAAGCTGTTGTTTAAACAGTGTAAAAGTAGGCTATTTAGCGGAATCTTAAACTGGCCTAAACCAACAGGGCTTCACTGAAGTGGGATAGTTTGTTTGGTTAGCTCGCTGTTTCCTAGCAACCCTACACTTCTTGTTTTTTTCCGGTTGATTAATAATCATTAAACATATAAATAACCTTTATCTATAGAAAATACTGATAAAATATTATATTATATTATATCTGAAAGAGCTAAGACGCATATTTTTTTTTTATTATTATTTTTCTTTTTACAAACATTTACGCAATAAAGTGACCCTTGGGGTGTATAGTAGAATAATATAGCCTGGACACCTACGTGGACAACTAAATAAGTAAAATGCTGCTTACATCAATGCATCAAAAGATAATAATACAGTATACTATATTTAGAATATATAAAACAATCTGAATGGGGTCGTTCTGCATAACGAGTACTTTTACTTTTGATAGTTTTAAGTACATTTTGATAGTGATACTTTTGTACTTTTACTAAGGAAAGTTTTGAATGCAGGACTTTTACTTGTAGTGGGGTTTTTCAGACAGTGGTGTTAGTATTTTTTATTTAAGTAAGGTATTTGAATACTTTCTCCACCACTACTGCAACCAAATAAACGTCTTATCTGTGACTAGTTGTAGAGTTGTAGCTGGTGGGATAGGTAATAAAAAGGCTAAAAATCTGTCCTGCAGTGGCTCAGTGAAGCAAAACGTTATGAAACTGCGATGAATATCAAAACAAAGACACGAAAGGTGTAATTTTATGATGAAAGAGTTCTCTTTTTAATTTCGCTGCTGCATGGAAGCAGTGTCCAGGCAACGAGGTTAACCTGTAGGAGTGTCCCGCTAATAGTCTCTTTTTTGTTGTTTTATGTTTTCTGAGATGTTCTAGATGATTTAAATGTGGCACGTTGTGTTACAGTACACCGCATTGAGGCAGTCGGAAGCTTTTTGGGCACTTTGTGGTGATGACTGCGGCTTCCGTGTTTGAGTGTTTACGGCTGGGTAAGTGATGCAGACTGCTGAATGACAGGAGCAGGACATCACCTTCCTGTTTCTCTTGTCTCAGCTGTAACATTAGGCCTTAGCATCTCCAGAAAAGCAATCATGGAAAACCTACTTTGCCCCCGAGACTGCTTGTCCATACTGGCCGAGCTGTGCAGTGCAGTTTAAGAACATTATCCCCTTTTAATCCACTTTGCCTTCTGCTACATGCAGGTGGACAGACTGTCAGATGGAGCAGGGTGCCACAATCAACCCGTGTCCATATTTAATTGCTCTTTTATTTTGAACCACTTCTCACCCTGATGCTGGATTTCATCTGTTGTTTTTAATTAAGTATCCTTAATTATCTACTGATTTTAATTAGCAGTGAGTAGCCTGTTTTATTCAGACATGGAGGACCCTGACATACGACAACAGAAGCTGGACAACCAGGTAAAGCATTGAGTATCATTCAAGTATTTGATGTAATTTAGCCTACACGTACAATAGTCCTGATATTTGTTTATTTAACTGCTACAAGAGCTAAAATACACTTTAAATTACTTACAAAGAGATACTTTTAAGTTGAAAGAGTGGATTTCTTAGTTGTCTCTCTTCATCAAAAATACATAGCTTATATAGAATACATATAATATCATAGCCCATGCTGATATTGGAGTTAAGACTGACACATTACTCATTGTTTAATTAAGTGGCAACAGGTAAAAACTGAAGTAGACCTTTGCAAATAAATAAAGCTTTGTTGAGTGTCATGAGGTCATGGCTACCTGTGTCACAAACACCTGCTGTTTGGAGCTAAGTATGTGAGCTACTGGCTTGTATCCAGTGGAAAACTATAAAAATACGATAATGATCAGCAGATAATCAGTGGGGGAAAAAGTACTAATAATAACTAATAGCAGTTACAATGATGCATTTTAAAGCTAAAGAGTTACAAAGGGCAATTTGAAGATAATAAAATACTACAACCAATACACGTTAAATTGCATGTAATGTATCTCAGATAACATTTAAAACGCTTAACTGGTTCTTTTCTTGCTTGAATAATAGAATATAATGTTATCATTCTGAACAAAGAACGTGGCTCTAAGTTTATTATTATCATATTATCACAAACAAGGTTGAAATATAGCTATCCTATTATGCCACTTTAGAAAAACTAAAAAAAAGAAACAAAGTGCATTTTTTTAATTAGAAAATTTTTTGGACGTGCAAATTCTACGAGCAGATCTGACACTTAAACGGTGTTAAGTTTACAGTCTGATGACCTTAGTTGTCATCATATGTGCTAAAAAGGCAGTAGAACCTTCAAATGTCAAATAAGGAACAAAGTGGACACTTTTTACCTAGTATTTTTGTGTTTCAATTAGAACATGTTTACATTGAAAAAACACTAACTGTAAAAGACAGTTATGAGTACTTAACAGTTCTGAAAGTGAGATCACACATCTCAAAACTGTACATTAAGACATCACTGTAAGAAGCTCTATTTTCCCTGTAGACAGTTTGAATATTACTCAATTCTTCCACAGCGAACCCTTTTGATGAAGAAGCAGCAAAAGAAGAGGGCTGATTCTCAAATGGTGGTAGCCAATCGGGATGCTCGCCAAAAGAATCGAAAGCACAAAACTGCCCGCTCTGATGAAACACCTCTGTTGATCAGCCAATCCCCGAGCAGCACTTCCCTGACCGGTAAATATTACAGTAATGTATTATTCTACGTAGCACTAATCTCTATAGAAAATCAGATTCCAGTCCTTTAAATTATATTAAATGCAAGTTTTTGTTTGTTTTGTCTGGAGATCAAGTTGAACATGCCCATGATAACCCATTGGATGAGATCACATTGGGTGAATGCGAAATTACAGCAAGCATGACTTTAAATGAGATGCCTTCAGAGAATCCTGGTACTCCCAAGAAAATGAACCTGGAGATTGACAAAGAGCCTGAAGTGAAGTGTGAAGTGGAGATCGATGTTCAGACGGAGGGGAAAAAGACAAAGAAGAAAGAAGGGAAAAAAGAAAAAGCCAAACGTAAGATTCAAAGCATATTTTTATTGTGATGTGATTCATTTGTGTGTGCACACAAAAACTGCTTGCCTGCAAAGTTAAAGTACAAATTATGTACATGCACAATGGTCTGAGACAGGTTCTGTGTTTTCATGCATGCACATGTAAAGCTATGAAACACTTTGCTTTAATAAGTGATTTATCAGCAACTCGCTGCTTTGCTTTCCATCAGAGACAGAACAAAACAATGATGAGAAAGAGATGGAGAAAAAGGAGAAAAAAACAAAGAAGAAAGACAAAGTGAAAGAATCTGAAGACCCAGAGAAGACAAACAAGACAACCAAACAAGAGCGTAAAAGTATAAATATAAAATATAAAATATCAGTACTGCGTAATGTTCTATATTTCTTTGAGAGAATTTAAGTGTCTCCTCTTTCGCAGAGAAACACTTGCAGGAGGCTTCAACCCAGGAGGCAGAGTCAGTGGTAGAGGTCAAAAGTCCAAAAAAGACTAAACGTGAGGAAAGTGATGAAGAAGTGGAAGACGTGTCCAAGAAGCCTGTCCCTCAAACGCCTAAGAGGAAAAAACAACTTGACACATGTGAGCAATAATCTGGCCCTGTGCATTTTATGATGAAAATACTGTAAAGCCATTGTAAACAATACATTTGTGTCTCTACAGCCAGGTGCCAAATAAGTGAAGAGAGCAAAGACGAGGATATCCAGGAAAAGGAGAAAAAGGAAAAAAAGACAAAGAAAGCAGAGAAAACTACGCAGAGTCTGGCTTCCCTTAACTCCAACTACAGGAAGAGCTCGTCCTCGGGCAGTGAATCTAATGAAAGAGTGAGGCATTACAAGGAGGAACTGATTAGTGTGTTGTCAAAAGCAAATTAGGCGAGTATGTACTCACTCTCTCATTTCAGGCAACATCTCCGATGTCAGTGGAGGACCTGGAGAAGTTTGCGCTGCGTCCAGCTCGCAGAGATGTGACGGTCCAGTGTAGAGTCACCAGGGACAGGAGAGGCATGGAGAAGGGCATTTACCCGACTTACTACCTCCACATGGAGAAGGAGGACGGCAAGAGGGTCGGCACTTTAGCACACTTTGAACCCAAACACTGTGACTCTTTGGTGGATTTTAGTTTTAAGGTCTCTTCATTGTTTGTTCTTAAAATGTGTGTTTCATTGTGCCATTACCAAGGTGTTTCTAATGGCTGGCAGAAAAAGGAAGAAGTGCAAAACATCCAACTATCTCATCTCCACTGACCCCACAAATCTGTCCAGAGATACAAACTGCTACATTGGAAAACTTAGGTACAACTCTTTTATTCCTACCTTGTGAAAGTCTGTCGTCTGATTACTTACCAGTGAATTCTCTGATATCTTAAAACCGTTTCAAAACCCATTTAGACAATATTCAAGAACCAGTCATTATGTGAAACAAGGGTTGCAAGAGTTTTGTATTCTGACTTGCAGGAAAAGCACTTGTGTTACTAATAACATTAATGATGGCTTTGTTCCAAATGTGTTTTTTCTCCCAGATTACAGTCGCAGTCATAAATATCTGTTAACGTGAGTTGAAAAAGTCAAGTTTTGGTTAAAATAAGTATGTTGTTTTGGGAGGCTCTGTTACTTCCACTGATTGGAAGGTCGGTGGTTCGATCCCTGACCGTGGCTATCACGTAGTATCCCTGGGTAAGATGCTGAACCCCAAAATTTGCTGTGTTAGTGATTCCACGTAAGCTCATGACGGTGCGGAAAGCATTTCTGGGAGGAGGTTCGGGTCCAATGTGAAACCAAAAATCAACATGACTTTATATTAACTTTTGTACTAAGTTAACATAAGTGGTAATTGGACTGTACTTGTACAGTGCTTTTCTAGTCTTAGTGACCACTCAAAGCACTTTAACACTACAGACCATCAGTGAACAAATTCCTGATGGTGGCAGGCGGCATGATGCAGGGTAGCGTTGGCTACCAGAATGAATGGGTGAATTTAACACTGTCTGTAGTGTTAAAGCGCTTTGAGTGGTCGCTAAGACTAGAAATGTGCAATCTATTACCATTTATGTTAACTCACGATGGTTTTGATCAATCCAAATGTTTGGATCTTTGATACTCCATGCGAGTTTCTCCTTGCGGAAAACCAGCATCTCTCCCAAACTGTGCGGGACCGTATCAAAAACTAACGTCTACTGCAGGGTTTCAGAGAAGAATCCACCCATCCAACTAGTTAGAACATGTCAGATGAACACAAACTCACCACAAGGGACCCCCAAGAAAGGATGTGTCTGATGGTGTGACATCAATTAGGCTTTGCGGACACAAGAGTCTCACAGATGCGTCAAGAATAAAACAAGACTTTGATTTGAAATGTATTTGTGATACATCAAAAACAAGCATCATCTTGGCAAAGTTGACATTCTGTCTAGAGGATTTCAGATCATGCATCTAATCAGACTAATTTGTTTCAGGTCCAATGTTCTGGGTACAAAGTTCACAGTCTATGATGGAGGTGAGAACCCTGACAAAAAGCCCTACGTCAAAGAGTGTGAATCAGTGCGGCAAGAGCTGGCAGCAATTTGCTATGTGAGTCAAAACGTAACTCTATACACTCTTTAACAAAGCATACGAAGAGATAAAAGCTGTAATACGACTGGTTATCATGTTCCAGGAGACGAATGTGCTGGGGTTTAAGGGTCCGAGGAAAATGACAGTGATCATCCCTGGCATGTTGGAGAGCGATGACAGAGTGTCCATCCGTCCCAAAAGTGTACGTTAAAGAAATCCCTTTAAAACTTGTGATAATGCAGATGAAGTGTGAAGTCAAAGGAACTGATATGTTATCTTATTATAGGAAGCTGAGACTCTACTTGTCCGCCATGCGAATAACAGCACGGACAAACTGGTCACACTGGTGAACAAGTCCCCGAGCTGGAACGAACAGACTCAGTCTTATGTGCTTAACTTCCACGGCCGTGTCACCCAGGCGTCCGTCAAGAACTTCCAGATCATCCACCCTGACAACGGTAAGATGGGACTTCTTTTTCTTCTTCTTCCATCATCAACCACAAGGAAAATGGCTGTCTTGTCTTTATTCCTAAGTTCACCGTCATCTGTCGTCTCTCTTTCTGCCCCCTGCTGCTGTCTCTTCCAGAGGATTACATAGTGATGCAGTTTGGCCGTGTCGCGGAGGACGTCTTCTCCATGGATTACAGTTTCCCTATGTGTGCCCTGCAAGCCTTTGCCATCACCCTGTCGTCCTTTGATGGTAAACTGGCCTGTGAGTGACCCATGCAGATGTGCCTAAAGTGTTTGGAAATGTACATTTTTATTTTTCATATTTTGTATCCTAGTGCATGGTAGCACTTTGTATAAACTAATGGAAAACATGCCACAGAC
Source organism: Centropristis striata (assembly GCF_030273125.1). Taxonomy (NCBI): domain Eukaryota; kingdom Metazoa; phylum Chordata; class Actinopteri; order Perciformes; family Serranidae; genus Centropristis; species Centropristis striata. Next base: position 10,917,918 of record NC_081537.1, read on the forward strand.
TTAGCCTTCAGAGTAGAAGTGTTGTATAGATCCAGTATTATTTTACAGCCGATTTTATTTGTGGAAAGTGGAATAAGTTAATTTAATGGTCCTTCTTTTTATATTTGCCAGCTAATTAAATGACTCATGCAGTTACAATATTGAGGACAGCTGTGTAAATACCACCAGTGAAATATTAAATGATAATAGCTTAAGGTTTACATGTCTATGAATGGTTTTTTTTGGCTTGGGGGCTTTGTTACCCGTTTAACTGACTCTGACCTGAACCTCATCTATGGATTATTTGACCATTGACCTTCAGGGTCAAAGAGTCTGCTTAGCTTTCTTATTATTGTAGTAATGTAGTTTTTGTTTTAAATGCAGTATTAGATGACATTATAAATGCTGAACTGCTTCTTAACTTTACATTAACTAGTTAAAGGATTTGTTCACATTTTTAGTACTCGCATGCATACATGTTTTTTGTTTCAAACTGTGAACTGGGTGAATTTTAATATTACAACTAGTAGGTTTTTAACTTTGTAACTTTTTGCAACCACAAGTCCCCCTCAGATCTTCATCAGGTCATTTTAAACCAAAAGTAACATCAAGAACGGTTTCATATCATATTTAGTGTCTTTATCAAGGAAACACTCTTATCTAAGTCCTAAAAAACTGAAAAAAAACCCCTCCTCATATCAGATATGGCAGAACTGCAACAAGTTGAAGTTGAAGATAGAGCTGAATCGTATCACGCTTTCTGCTCTTGCACAATATAAAGGCTGTCTCACGGGAGCTTCATTGCTGATCTCGAGCACGTTTCACACTGCTTCACATGAGGGGGTCATAAGGCTTGAACAAATAAAAATAGGCCTCCTTTTTGCTCTGTGGTGGAGTTAAGTGATCAGAAATGCATAGATATTTTGGATAGCAAAAACCAAAATTAAACTGAAACCTCTGTTATCACATTGACATGATGATATGTCTGCGTGGTTGCATGCAGTTTACTTGTTTCCTGTGGCTCTTTGAAACCAGTTATATATATAAAAAGGAGCCTTGAGAGTGCAGACTTCTTAACTTTTAACCTTTGCTACAACAACAACGAGTGATGAAGGTGACACACTAACAAAACCTCGCATCAGACTGAAAAAGCTTGAAGTGACATATAGTTTCAAGCTTGCTGATACCCTCTTGATCTACTGAAAATTCGCTCATGCACTATCATCGACCTAACACATAGAGACACAGTGTTTACTAGTGTAGGACAACCTCAAAGGAAGACACAGCACGTATCTTTTTTTTTTAAATCACCACAACACATGACCAAGATTCAGCTGATCTGTCACTGCTCTACACATTGCACAACATCCATTAGTTGCACAATAATTGATATATTGATCCAGTTGAGAAATAGAATCAACAAAATACATATTTTTACAAACAAATAAGTTTAGTCATCATTTCAGCATGAAAGTGAGTCTTGGCATTTAAGTACTTACGAAGACTAAAAGTGAGTTATTGCAATAACTAATGTTATCTGATACACTGGGTTTTCACTGTTGCAAGTATTTTGTTCTTATCGACTCATCGATCAAAATTAATCTTGCCACAGTGCCAGTATGAACGTCTACCAGCTTTGTGTATTCAGTCAGTTACCATTAGTGAAGAAACCTGAAGGATGTTAAAAAAATAAAGGCAAAATATTTATAGACCCTTTTTGAATTTGTAATTTAACTGGTTTTAGTAATTAAAAATTAAATTAAAAAAGCAATTTCATTAAGGAAACCAAATTCTGTGTACATGTTGATAGATTGTGGGGTTGTGATGTGGGACTGTAGCCTTACCCCTTTCACACACTTTCCTTTTTACAACTGCTCGCTTAAAAAAAGCACATCCTCTCCCACCAGAGACATGTGAGTGATAGCTATCAGTGTGAAGACACTCTGATACCTCCCTCTCTCCTAGTCTTCATTAAAAACTGTTTTGATGAGCGCTTTGTGGCAGCATGACTTAAAGGAGACCTCTCGGGGGGCCAAGGTGATGTCTGCTGTGATGGGTTGTCGCTCTGCGCTGAGGCCGAAGCTACTCATCACGTTTCTCCTCGCATCTACCAACATTGTCTGTCTGCACGGGGATCCTATCACAGGTTAGATCTCTGCCAGCGTCTTTTTTTTTAATGTGATAGAATATCATATTTGTATATTGTTTGGGTGTAAAACCAAATAAATAACTAAAATTTTCATATAAGATGCTGTAAAAACCTTATGTAATACAACATACACACTAAAAGTTAGAATAAATGGCTCGGGGGGCTTTATTATCTGTTTAACTGACTCTGACCTGAACCTCATCTATGGTTTCTTTGACCTTTGACCTTCAGAAAAGTCTGCTTAGCTTTCTTATTATGAAAGGAAAAGCCTACTTTTATTATTGTTGTAATGTAAGTTTTTTTGTTTAACATGCAGTATTAGATGACATTGTAAATGCTGAACTGCTTCTTAATTTTACATTACCTAATTAAAGGATATGTTCACATTTTTAGTACTCACATGCATACATAGACATTAAAAAGGTTACTGGTCATCATAGTTGTTTCTTATTGAGGGATTGAGGGAGTATCCTTTAAGTCTGCAGTTAAGTATGCAGTATATTGTGAGTAGAGGAGTTTTTTTTTTCTTGCAATAGCCTATAAAGCTTGCTGTTTAAAATGTTACGTCATCAACAAAGGTTCTTAGACTGTATTAGGGAAGAAAAAAACTCAGAAATTAAGCCATTTTTGCATATATCAAAGGGAAATAAAAGTACAGCATTTGTTCTGCTTGGTCTTAAGTCTTGAAATTCGATATTTACACTTTGGGCAAGTATCTAACAGATCAACTTATCAACAGTTAAAATCAGGATTATTGAAAAATGGTCGAGGACTATTGTTGTTTTCCCTAAAATATAATCTAAAATCATAGCATACCGCAAAACCAGTAATCCCATGCGCTTAACTCACATTTCAGCCAAAAGGTTTGACAAATTTTGAACAGATTTGTGATAATGCTAGAACACTTCCAAAGACAAAACTTGTAGTTGTGGGCACAAATGGGTAAAGCCTTCAAATGCAAAGAGGACAATTCACTTAATAAAGGGGTCCTTAACTTAAATTTGGTTGCAAAGTGTAAACACATGAAATGAAAACACTGCCTGTATATTTTTTTTTAGATGTGAACCACAATCTGCACTGTGTGAACGATTACCTGTTCACCATCAACTGCACGCTGAACATCCCACCATCAGAAACCAGCTCAGACAGCAGCAGCTCGTACTGGCTCACTTTTGAAGAAATACATGAACTAAAGTGAGGATTTTTTAAATTTGAAATTGTTTTTACTGGCTCTTATAAATAATGTAAATGTGATAATGATGTTGTGTTTCATTGCTGCACTGTGCAGGGAGAAGTTTGTTTGTAATCTGACAAAAAACAACAAGGATTACTTCTGCTCCGTTACCATAGCTGATCCAATGCCTGATGACTATTATTCAGACATCTTCTCGGATTCAGATATTTTTAATATCTCACTTTGCCACAACCAAAATGGATCTAAAAACTGTGTGGAGCTGGAGGACGAATATGAGCCAGAGGAAAACAGTAAGGAACACTCACACAAAAAAATACAAGTTTCTGCCTGTTTAAAAACCTGCCTTGTGTGTACATTTGTCTTCACTGTGTCCTCTCTTTAGTTAAACTGAACCCACCGTGCTGCCTCACAGTCAGCCACAACTCAAGCCAATGCCACTTCACCTGGAGGAGTACCTATGAACAATACGAACATTTCACCGGTCTGACCGACAACATCAAGTATCAGCTCTATTACTACAAAAGAGGAGACAAACATAACGTGAGATTCAATGAGAAACAAGAAAGGGGAGCTCGTAGCTGGTGGGAATGAGAGAATAGCACAATAATGATAAATGAACTTGTAAAATTTAAAATAGTACATAAAAGAATACAACAGAGACATGTTCAAATATGTGATTTGACGTTAAGACTTCATTGGAAAAAAAAAAAGAGTAAAAATATACTTAATTGTTTTTTTGTTTTATTAGGTAAACTGTCAATAATTCCACACATTTCAGAGATCTTACAGTAACTTTACTTTCTGCGAAGTCAGTACTGAGCTGCCAAGAGAAGTATTTGAAATGAGAAACTACTACAGCGACTTTATTATTGGCCACTGTGGCCGTCAGCTCAGTGTGTCGACGGTCTGTGGGTGAAAAGGAACTGTGACTTTATTTGACCCACGGGTCGCTCACTTTCTGACAGGTTTACATGAGAACTGAGAACATGATAATGGCTGTCCCAGTAAGCACAGTTAGAGTGGACACAGTTTACTGTTGTGACCTTATATAATATTCCACGAGTACATCACAATATTGAAGCTTTTAACACTAGATTTGACAGAGGAACCCTCTATAAAAAAAGACTCAAGATTAATTGCTCAATTATGGCAAAAATCCTAATCACAACTATTTTGGCCGATATTGGCCGAGATTACTCAGTGACCCTGGAAACATCATGCATCAATCTAATTTACTTTAAATTTAAATTAGAAACTGAAAAACAAATAAAAAAATAAAAAATATATATATACAAAAATTACAAAAACCCATTAGCCTACATCTTAACCCTCCTGTGGTCCTAGGGTCCTTTTGACCCGCAACGACCACAGGTGTGATTTTCTTCAACTTTTTTTTGCTGTCATCTAAAAATATACAATGCTTTCAAACATAAGTTTCACTAAAAGTTGACATCCCACTCTGTACATTCCCATCGATTTCCCCCCCCACTATTACTATTGAAAAAAATATTCAGGTTTTATTACTTTTTTCACTTAAAATGAGGCCTAATTTTGTATATTTGACTAAAATTGAGCAATAATAATAAAAAATATATGAAAATTATATATCAATGTGTTGGTCTTGAGTTGCCTAAAAAGGTGAAAAAAGTTGTTAATTATTTTTTCTGCATGTCCCAAAACCAGTCTAATGTCACAGGGTCCTTTTTGACCCCGAGGACTAAAATTGCATGGTCGACGGGAGGACTACACAAGGGTTAAATAAGTAACTCAATATATTTTACTGAACTGCCACATCCTACTGAAAACTTCTAAACATATATTCAACATATATGTTGAAAATATATCCATATATGTTTAGTAGACTCAAGTTTAAGTATTAGGGCTGCTCAATTATAGGAAAAAAACATACTCCCGACTTTTTTTTGCCAATAATGTGATCACGATTATTTAACATGGTTACTCATTGACCCGGGAAACATCATGCATTAATATAATGTATATGCCTTTATTTTGTATGCCTTTTTTCAGTTTAATTATATTTAAAGTGACTTAAATTAAACCGGGGGAAAAAACTAATACAAAAAAATATTTAATCTGAATAACTAATGTCAGGTATATTTTGCTGCACTGCCACATCCTACTGAAAACTCCTAAACATATACATTCAACATATTCCACTTGAACACAAAACTGGCAAAAGCCTACTGCTGAAAAGGAATACAATAATCGTTTTTATCTTGTTTTCAAAATAGTTGGAAGCCAAAATTGTAATTAAAAACAAAATTTAAATAATTGCCCACCCCCTTAAGGTAATAATGATAGTGTACTTAAATAATGCAATTTCTCAAGAAATAAAATAAAAACAAAAATAACACATTCAATCAATGACCAAAAATCAAATGACACCAAATACATTTTGAAGAACTAAAATGTAAAATAACTTTAGGAGCATCTTACTTTTTTAAGTTACACTTATTATTCTGTGGTGTAATCAATTTACATTATAATCGTGATTTTTATTTATATATATATATATATATATATATATATATATAAATAAAAATCACGATTATAATGTAAATTGATTACATGTAAGACACTCAAGGATTATGAATTATGAGTTAGGCTATAATGTAGTTGTTTATTTTTCCTTTCTATTGCTGATATTCTGTGTTTTTCTTTAAAAAAGCCATGTTTCAGCCTATTCCTTCTTTTTGGGTTTGAATTTAAAAAAATGTGTGAATATTGTATATAGCCAAAAATAAAGATCATTCATTCTTTTGGGGCTGCTGGGAGTCAGAGCGCTGAGCCATTATCACAACAGAATTTGTTCCATGATAGAAAGGACTGAAACCCAAGACTTCGGACAGTCTAAATTAAAATTGGTAAAGCAACTGAGAAGCTGTAGATTGAAGAAGATTGTCAGCAAACAAAAAAAGATTTGTTTTTTGAGCACTAATGGACCTCCATACAGGAAATTTCTCTCTCTCTCTTTTTTTTTTTTTTTTTTTTTACAAAGTTTGATGACACACTGCCATATTTATTTATTTCAGGTGTTATCACATGTAATTAACACCAACAACATGAGTTATTCTGTGGCTGATGAGAACTTTGAGCCGGGGACGGAGTACGCTGCCAGAGTGCGTTCAAGTCCTAATCAGGCGTATTACATGGGACTGTGGAGCGACTGGTCCTCTGAGGTTTACTGCAAGACCGAGTTGACTGAGAACGGTGAGTCCCTGATTTAAACTTTATGGAGAGCTTCTTTATACCAGAGGAAGAAATTCCCATTTGCAGCTAGGCCTTAAATTTTGCTGTATTTTTTCCTACTGCATGTATACAGATCTCCCACCAAACACATTTGTTTCTGGACTGGTTAAGGTGCTTATCTCCTTATGTGTGATGGTGCCATTTGCCTTACTTTTCTGCTACACTCCAGTAAAAAAGTAAGATGCTCCTAAAGTTTTTGACCCCTTGTATACCAAACCACAGAATAATAAGTGTAACTTCTTAAAACCAATAACAATCAATGTTTTCTTCATATTCCTAACACTTACAGGTGGAAGCAGAGTGCCTTTATCCCAACTCCAGAACCATATTTCCACACCCTGTACAGTGACTGCCAGGGAGATTTCAGGGTAAGCTTATTTTGTCCAGTGCTGGAATGTAACTGAGTACATATACTCAACTAATGCACTTAAGTACAATTTTCAGGTATTTATACTTTGAGGACTTTCATCTCATGTAACTTTATACTTCTACTTCATATTTTCAGGCAAATATTGTACTTTTTACTCCACTACATTTAGCTGACAGCTTCAGTTCCTTTTGAAGTCAACATTTAACATAAAAAACATCAATTTAAAGTAATTAGATATTTATTAAATGAAACCTCACAACAGTATATTTAGTTAAAATGCCATATCTTTATAAAATTAAAACACTGCTCACATAAATGCATCAAAACAAATAACCTAATAAAATATTTCAAATATATATAACAATCTCAGTGGCGCTATTCTGCACACTTTTGTACTTTAACTGAAGTTTTGAATGCAGGACTTTTATTAACAGTGTGGTATTAGTACTTTTACTTAAAAATGATCTGAAAACTTCTTCCACCACTGATTTTGTCACTAGTGACAAGATGATGTACAACTTCCTCCGGAAAACCCTCACTTCAAGAGTTAAATGTTGAATATCCTTTTTGTTTAAGATTAGAGAATGTTTACTAAACAATATTTGTAACACAGTGCATGTAATGTGTTAGTGCCATTTTATGAGTTCTTCTAGAGGATATTATGATGATTATTGGGATATAATGAATTGCAATTATTTTGGCTATAATAATCATATTTTTTTAATCGCTCCATGTCGACTTGTCACATAAAATAGTGACAATTAATTCATGTGACTGTCCCTAAATATGACTGATTACAGAGCTGGGTGATCACGCAAGAAAACACAGCAGACATGCTGAAGGCAGAGGAAACGCTGCAAATCGATACGCTAACCAAGTGCGCAGTTGTCGAGGAAGAAGAGCATCAGCTCCAGTGTCGCCGCCAGCTCATGGAGGGCAACACCTACAGCAACATCAGTGACCTGGGCTGTGATGAGTCCCTGCTGGGCATCCCGTACGCAGTGATCACCATGGCTCCGCTGTCATCTCCGGAGAGCTCACAGCCGGGGAGCCCTACTGAAGGAGACTCAGGGTGCTGGCTGGAGAGGGACACTCCCTGGTACTTTAATGAATACTGTACCCTGAGCGCCTTCCAGCAGAGTAGTCCCATCACAGCAGAGCACCCTGGGAGTCCAACAAAGTTCTGCCCAACAGGGATCATCTGAGTGAAGGCCACCATTGATGCATAAGCTAATATTTGTGTAGTAAATAGAGTAAAATAGTGTGAAGTTGAACTTTAGATAATGTTGGATCTAAAAGTTCAAGTACACACATATATACAGGGAAAGGTTCAAAAACACTTGCTTCAAGCTGAAAAATAATATAAATTATTTTAGCCAGTTTTCACAGTAGATATGTCCACTTTGCATGTAGTCATTTGTAAAATGTTTTTGCCAGCATTATGCAGATTTCAAATTGTAACTGTTACCTTTTAATTGCATCGAATGAGTAGTTGTGTAGAACTGTAAATAGTTTGTAGAATCAAAATAAATTAATTTAGGCATTTTTATGGGTGAATAGCTGTGCTTTGTCGCTGAAAGCCTTCAAGGTCAAGCTCAACTTTCTTATATTTTACTCACTTAATAAAGAAAATGTTAAAATTTTGTAGAAAGTTTTATTTACGCCAACACATACATGAACAAAGCACCATATAACCTTAAAGTCTGATACAGAAGTAAGCCTACCTGCCTCAGTCATCATGGCCATTTTTATTTATTTCATAGCAAACACTCTGAATAACAAAAAGACAGCCAAGGCAGCAGATTCTATCATATATTACAGCATGCTGAATAGAAAACCTGGGAAAGAGAATTAGACAGAGCCATCTAGAGACACTAGTGAGATACAACAGTATAAAAGTGCCATTCATTATACAGCAGTTGAAATACTGACAATGAAATAAGCTAATTTTACATTAAATTTATGGAAAATAAAGGGGGAAACATAAAGGAATAGACCCTGTGAAAGAGCAATATAAAACAAAAAGACATTTTCTTCCTTGAACATTGATGACAGCCAGCTTGCATGGAGTTGATGAAACTGGTACCGAGCTGTGTCCCTTGCACCACATAAGACAATTAATGTTTAAAAAGAAATGACCACGGTGCTGAAGCACCCGTTCCCTCCCAGCATTATGCGCCAACTGGCAATTAAGAACAAAAAAAATGATAGGTCGGATGGCACAGAATGTGTGGAGTTTAAATAGAAGTCTTTAAGCAAGTCCTGGTGTGAGAGGCGCACATTCATTGAGAGACTGAGCGGGGAGGTGATTCTTGTTAAACCCATTCCTTCTGCCACAGTGGAGCAAGTCTTCGCCCTTACGAGGGGGAGAATTTTTTGGCTTGTGCTCGAACTCTTTTTTCATATTCTACTCTGTTTTGGCTGGAAAGAGGTTAGAAATAGCAGTTATCATGGTGCTGTGATCGCTTTCAAAATCAGAAAGAATAGCCATTTCCAAACCCTCACAAAAATGTAATCATATTTTGACCATTAAGACAAAAGTTGAAAATACAGTAATCCACCTAGAGCTTTCACATTTATTAGTCAGGTTGTAAAGATAACAAAAAATTAAAAAAAACACCTGCGGTATGCCCGACAGGTATTTAATTAGGTCCTCTGAAACATCACCATCTTAATATTCTATGTGCCAATTGTCTTGTACACACAAGTTAAAAAACATCTTATGGATCAAGCAGTTTTTATTTTTTAATTTTAAATATACATGTAACAAACTAATGCTGTGTTCACACTAAACCAGAAGCGAATGTTGCAGTTTGACCGAAGGATCATTTGTTGTGATTCACGTTAATCGCACAAGAGACGCCAGTGTCCACTACTACTGCTGCTGCCTTGTACCCGTTCCGGAAATCCCACATACATCTGAAAACCAAGCAATGTCCTGTCTGGGTTCATCTTCATCATCATCTGGAGGCGCACAGGCCTTTCACCTTCTCCAGGAACTGCGTCTAGATGTCTGCCGCTTGCAGTTATACTTGGGGGGGCTGAGCAGTGCCCAGTTAAAAGCCCTTGGGAGGAAACCAACTACCCATGTTCACCTCAGATGCGGCTCTCTGGTGAGCCGCAGTTCCAGTTGTCAAAAATCAAATGTTGATGCTTGATGGGTTGTCGGGTCTGTCCACAGGACTACAAGCAACTTTTAAAATGCTTGAGATTTGTTAACGTAGTTCGGATTGATCAGAAGTATGCTCAACAGAACGTTTCTTGCTCATATTTAGAAATTTCAACTCTCATAACATGAATCGCCAAGGGCATATTTGGTTCTTTGCATGTTTGTATATAATCATGCCATGCAATATTGTCACCTTCAGTTTGGTGTGAACACATAAAACTGGGCTGTAAAACTTCCTTGTGGAATTAAATAAAACATGAAAAATTTTGTATTCATTCAGGCAGAAGACATGCAGATCTCTTGTATGCACACACAGACTACCTCTTAAAGTGTATGTTTTAAGATTTTGAAGAAGCCCGTAGCCCCAGCCCTGCCAAGACGCTCTCTGGCAGTGGAGGGTGCATTAATGAGTGTTGGTGTGTGAACTTGCACCACACGGCTGAGGGAGAGCTGTGTGTTCTGCAGTGTTGCTTTTAGTATAGAAACTTTTACAAAGTCACTCTCCTGACTTGCACTAAAACAACCATTTCATTTGTCATGAGCTTGATCTGTTTGAGGCACTGAGTTGACGTTACTGATGCATTACAGTAAAGTCACCCATTCCTATTCCATTAATATTGTGCTGTATATGGTAATACAGTGCATGCAAACTCAGCCAGCTTAATCTGGAAACTGATTTTGGCAAAATGTACACAAGCTCAATAATTGACTTATTAATTTTGTAGCCCTTTTTAGACATGCATGCCACTTTGCAAATCATCTATTATTCACATTTCAGTGTCACATCTGAAAAGATGAAATCCAGTGTCACTCACCAGTAGATTGTGTAAGCCTCTGCTTGGGCTGGATCCTGGATATTTGGTTCGTTTAGGAGTTCCTGGATACCTAATAAGATCTGTGAGAAAAATAAAACAATGATTAAAATTGCTTAAAAAGCTTTTTAATTTATTTGTTTTACAAGTTGCATATATTATTTGTTCGTCACTAAAGTTCTAGGTCACTTGCTTGAACCTTTAATTTCCGTTTACAACTCACAGAATGACTCAAACGTGCCCCTTATCTTTAAAGCAGTCAAAAAATGACTGATAAGCTGGCCAAATTAAAAACGATGTTCTATTTTATATATTTCAATATCAACTTCAATATAAGAGATCCAGTCCTTTACATTCCTGATATAACTGGAGATAGCCACATTATTAGAGAAACTAAATCATTTTTATAAGCTTTTATCCCCCCCGCAAACAGATTTAAAATATATTTCCAGATTTAAATTTAGACATGCAGTATGGAACCAATGAAGAAAAAAAAAATGTATGCTTGGCAATCCAAACCTGCTTTATTGTGATGGCTGGTCTCCAGTCCTTGTCCTCCTCTAGAATAGATAGGCATACTGTGCCTGATGGATACACGTTTGGGTGAAAGAGTGGAGGCTCAAATTTACCTGAAAACAAAAGAAAATGTTAAGTGTACTTATATTTCAGATCCATTACAAATGTCAGACAAGATGAACAAATTCCACAAATGTCACAAAGCTCACAGTATCACTGACTGAACTGTTCCACTAAAGGCTGCAACTTTTGTTGGTCACACAAGCAATGGCCTAATGTTATTTTAATGTGACATTCAGACAACACCATCCCTGTTGCTGGATTTTAGAAATACTGGCCCTCATTTATCAAATGATCGTAGAAACGAGCGTAGATCTGAGCGTATATTTCGTGTTACGACAGGGTCCACGTGTGATTTATCAAACGATCGTATCTCGCAAAACACATCGCGAGAATGATCGGCTGTTGATAAATGTGGCGGCTTGAAACAAGCGTCATTTAAATACCACACCCTAATATATACCTGATTCAGATGGCTCGCCTGCAGAGTTTACAACACTGAAGGGCGCAATACAGCCAAAAAGAGGATTTTTTCCCCCCTGAAGTCAGCTTTATTAGCACCGTTACAAATAACAGGAGCGAAATAGACATTACAGAAATAAGCAGCGACGGAGGTTTATGAACTCAACAAGTTCGGTGAATATTTTACATTTGGAGTACAGACTTAAAAGTTTTCACAGCTTATTAGTTGCAGCCAGGAGGTAAACAAAGTTTAAAGTAAGTTTTAATCCCAAAAGAAGAGGAATTTCTCAGAGGCAGAAAGTGAAACGCTGACGTCCAACAGCTGCAACACAACAAACTGGTTTTGTCATAAAAAGTGAAAAGGAAGGAAATCAGTGCCGCTGTCAGCATTCAACTCCAGATAATTTGGAATATTTCATTTATACATCGTGATATATAAAGCCTAATAGCCTATATAATATCGACATATTGTTATCATTATGGAGATATATTATTCACTTCTTTACATTTAGTAATAATTCTGTCCCAGTCAGAGGTGGGTGTGGCAGCGCTGATTGGAAATGTTTCTATTCGGGCATAACCGGTGGTGAAGGAGACGCTGACGCTCCGGTGTCCGAGTCGGATAACGGTAAACATTTAATAGCAGAAGACAACAACATTTAATAGCCACGGCTAGTATTCTGTTTAAAAAAATTTCACTGTCGCAGGGTGTATTTATTTTAAATTATGTTTTAATGATAAATGATGTAGCCTAAACTTGCTTTGGTTTGTCACCATTTAAAAACAAAACACCAGAGTTTGATCAGCTCCAGGCATCGATACAATAGACTAGGATCAATTCTCCGACTCGGACGTGTGGACTTCACGCTGACTCAAATTTGCGTACACGAGCTGAGAGCAGACTGAGATCTGATCGTACCCTCCGCTCACGTCCAAATTGATAAATGCCGAGCCTTGTGTAGAAATGATCGTGCGTCCACTTTACACTCACTTTCTGTCGTACGCTCGTTTGATGAATGAGGGCCACTGTGTGTGAACCATAGTGGTAAATTAATGTTATAACCATAAAACCATAATTTGGTTTTGCTTTAGGGCCATGGTCTTAGCAGCTTGCTATCATTGCTTGCAAACAGTGTGCAGTGCCATAAAATAAATAGTAAAAGATGTACGTGTGACAGCGCCAGTTAACACCCAAATTATACATTAACAACAGCAATACATGGGTACATTTATGGTTTTAGGTCAGCTACTACAAGCTTTTAAAGTGTGTTGAAGCAGGAAAAAAAGAAGGCTGGTCAGCTGACATCAAGCCTGCTGTAGTCTACATTGAAAAACATAATTTAAAGTCTGTTGTGCATTTGTGCCTCGAGTCGGTATACTTAATTCAGTTTGGCCAAGTGCTAACTGGATGAGTGGAAGTTTTTTTGTGCATCACAGAGTTTTAAGATTTAACGCATTAGTTGGGACGATATAGAGGCTTACTGTGCTTTCAAACATTTTCAGTTTGCATCGAAAACAAGCCAGGTTACAATGATGCCAAGATAAAAAATGATGCCTGGTATGCAAAATGCCAGCCTGACTTCACATTCTAAATGTTTTGTTTTTCTGTGCAGTGTTTGCTATAAAAATAGTCCATCTACTAACTGCATAATGCAGATAGATTTTTTACGAGTATCTGCTAAAGCATGTAGTAATCACAGTAACAGTTGTATTCATGCTGAGAAGTAACACAGTAACTCACATTTTGGAGGTGAAGAAGGATAGTCATCCTTGAACAACATACGCAGTTTGAAATGGCCTCCTTCCCACGGAGTCTGAAGAGACAACGATTAGATTCATACTCACACAAGTTTCCGTCAGAAATGACTCGTAAACTCAAATTAATACCAGATTCATTATAAAAAAATTAAAAAAAACACCTCGAAATTCAGCTGGACACTCGAGTTGGTATCACTACCTTTGCTGGCACAGTAAGAAATGCAAGCATACTTCTATAATTGTATTATGTAATATAATTTGTTTAAACCATGCACCTGCTACACAAATGCCATTGTTCTATGAGCTCGCTGTTTTCCATTTAGGATTGGTTGCTATGAAATTCAAATATGTTCTGTATGCAAATAGACTTTAAAACACATTACCCCTTTCTTGCCAGGAATAGCACATTCCCAATTCATGAGATTCAATGTTCCATCTGGATTTTTTGTTGGTACAGCAACAAATCCCTGAAAAGTTGAACATGAGAGTGCAAACCGTTAAGATATCACTGTTTACCACAGAGCCAGAACAGTTGCATCTAGGAATACACTACTTACAAAAGGATGGTCCTTCCGCCATGCTTTGCGCTCCTGGGCAAGCCGGCTCAATGCAATGCCTGACATGATTCGTGGACTCCTGCAATGAGAAAGAGAGAAAGTGTCAACTATATCAAACCACTGCAAATAGGTCTGACTTGGCAGTGAGGATTCACAAGTCCTGAACTTTGTTAAGGTCACTACCTTGAAAACTTGAACTGATCATGTTATTATCATCAATGTAATCATATTAGAGCCCAGCCGATATGGGATTTTTGAGACCGATGCAGATACTGATTTCAGAGGGGGGAAAATGCTTTGATAACCAATATGGTGGCCAATCATTTTTTGAGCTTGAATGAAAATAGACCTTTTTATGTTACTTGTGCACTGATTTGAACCACTCTATAAATGTACCCAGAGAGCTACTTTAAATGAAACAAAACTTTAATGTACTACATTGTCATCTAATTCTATTATAACTGAGAAAAAAAATAAAATAAGCATTACTGTTCAGTGCGATACAAAGTTAAGAGCAAACACATTTTTAAATCATGCCACGCAACATACTCTGCATTGTATATTGTGAGAAAAACAAGTTTTCATAATGGCACAAATTGGACAGCATATACACAGATAGATAGGCCTTTGATATCAGCCTGTCGGGCTCTACATCATATATTAAGTCACGGATGGATCTGTGCATTTCTCTACTTTGCGTTAGTGTAAATGAAATATATTAGGACAGACAAAATGCAAAACACTTTGGTCTGTGGGAAGATTTTCAGACACTTGTGAGAATACAATTGTGGCAGAGCAGCCCGCTTTTGTATAGTACAATAGTAGCATTACAGTATCGGAAAAAACTGAAAACCAGAGATTATCCATGTAGTGATGTCCAATGAGGATGTACAGTTATTGGAACTTCCTACGCAAATTTCTAGCGAATTAACTAGCACCTCATTTCTAAATCAAGGTGTTTTAATGAGTTGAATCCCCTTTATATAATTTTGGTTACATATTCAACATGTACATTGTAAATCGTTAAAGATTATGTGACTGCTTTCACTTTTACTGACTTATCTTTTGGTAGAGGCTGCCATGCACCACAGTGTGTCCAGCCTGCTTCAGAGTTAATTAGGGGCTCTAATTAAGACCCTCTGTTGGAATGTCTTAGGATCTCTATAGCAACGATACTTTGTCTGTTGGAATGTCTTATATCTCTATGACAACGATACTTTGGAGTTAATGAAAACGAGGCAAAGCAACAAAACGGCACCGGCCATGACTACAAACTACCCACAAAGCATTAACTAACTTTAATAGTAACTAAATAGTGGAGTTGAACTATTTCTAATGGCCAAGTGAAGCCGTACTGTAATGGTACACCTTCTGTATCCTCCTTATAGTAATGTGTTTTAAAGTATCGTTTGAGCCGACATGTCTGGTAGCTAATGGGGCTAGCCAAGTTAGCCGTTTTATGTCTACAAAACACCAATGTCGGTTGCGCCTAATGTTTAACTTAGAGCCACGGGAAATAAACCCCCCAACGTTTAATTTCTTTCATGTTCGTTGAGTTTTACTGTAAACTTGCTGTCAACGCAAATGTCAACAAACTGACCATAAAGCTATTTGATTAGCAAGCTAGCCGGCTAGCTTGATGAGCTAACTCATGTGCGCCAGAATCATGCTGTATCCTTACAGGCGCTGGCGCTGTTAGCGTCTGACACGGCCTGATGCAGCACAAAAATGCGCAATTGCACTTGATTTGAGGACAAATTTGGATGAAAGTGATAACTGCCCTTCTTCTAACGCTTAATACTATCTACTGTGGAATAGGAAACATGGTTGTGAAATACTGCCCAGGAATAGCCGTATCAAAACCCATTAAAGAACAGGGACAAAGAACGCCAGAGCTAAAAGGCGCACATTTGTGCATTACAAAACTAGCGAAAATGGCGCAAACTGAAGCGGGTAAAATATCATAATACACGATAAAATTAGCATGTTCCTTAATCGAGGGGTGCTCCTACCTTTCAGTATGGCTGCACTGGCTCTGGTAATTAGGTGAAATGAATTAATCGTGCTCAATCCTGTTAAACCTTGTAAAGTTTCCCTCCTGAAAAACCAGCCGCTCCGACTCAAGACAGACAAGGAACAGCGGAGCGAAACAGTCATCTGTCCTTTACTTCCGTCTTCGCTTAAATACCCATAGGAAGATCAGGCTGTGCGTTCATCTTTTAACGGTTTGTGTTTTTGAGTTTAACTGCCTATGAATAAGCCGCAAGATTTTACGAGGTTATTTGTTTATTAGTTTCCATTTGATTGATCCTGTTTATAGCACACAGTGCTACCTTTAAGTTGCTGGTGAAGAGCATCTTGGCTTTGCGGCTGTTGCTCATCGCGCATGCGCAGTGCCGCTCGCTAACCTTACCTGTTCTGAAAATAACACTCACTTTGAAAATATGCGAGGCGTATTATATTTATGATTAGCAATATCTGGTGTGTTCATTTATACCGCTTAGAGCTATATTAAATACAACTTTTTTCCTATTGCATATAACATGATATCCAGGTGCGAGGTTGAGCAAACACCGGCGGATTTTCATCTTGTCTTACATGACATCTTTGTCCAGATTAAAGACCGTTAACCCAAACCAAGCGACTGTTTGAGAAAGAACACAACATATTGTGTGAATTACAAAGAATTCAGATTAAAGTCATTGAGATTTTTTTGTTCTGCAAGAAACATATGTTTGATCACAGTTTTATACTATAATAAACAATAATCGTCAAAATTTGATCAGGCATGTTTGCAGGCAACTAAGCCATAGCAATGAGTTTTGAGGAACTGACACAAGAGGTCGCAATTTATCAAATAATAGGATGGGTTAGCAAGACTTCTTCATTCACTGGCTTGTTGTATACAGCTGTTGGGACACTTCTATGTGTGGAACATG
The DNA here is from genome assembly GCF_030273125.1 of Centropristis striata. Lineage (NCBI taxonomy): Eukaryota > Metazoa > Chordata > Actinopteri > Perciformes > Serranidae > Centropristis > Centropristis striata. Next base: position 10,935,154 of record NC_081537.1, read on the forward strand.
CCTGATATGATTATTAGTCTTCATGAAAAGCTAATCACATGTATACTATTGCGTGTAAAAACAGTTTAAAATTAATGAACTCTGGCAGAACCAGAAAGTGAACACGTCAAAAAAAAATAATTAAAAAAGCATACACACACATGAATGACAACATTTTTATTGGGTTTATCTTATGCAAGACCATATAGATCTATCCCCTTAACCTCATAGTTTGTACATTGTTAACATTGCATAAGATCATACAGAATAGTGATTTATGTAGTGATATGAGAACCTTATCGATGTAATTGCTAGATGGAGGAAAAATGACATTCATTCCCTCTGATTACAATTGTGATCATCTTCAATCATGCATTACAGTGGTCTGTGGCTTAAATGACTTGAATGCAAAACAAACTGGGCACTTATAAGTATTAGGCTACAGATTTGATAAGTTTGTCCATCACATGAAATGATTATCAATGCCAAAATGCTCAGCCAGACGACTTGTTTGTGAAGGGCAAAGATAATGTAGGTGAAGCGGAGGGGTTAAAAACCTCAGACCAGAGTATATTAAATGAAGTTACAACTGCATCAAACCAAACATAAAAACACTTTAAATCTCATTGCAGGAAGAAAAAAAAAAAAAAAGGTCTTGAAACAAGACCCAAATAAACCTTTGCTTCGAGCCAACGCAGGTACGTTTCATCCTAATAAAAGTGAGTATCCCTGCCATCAGAGAGGGTGGAAAAAGCAAGATTGTCTGCAACGCTCGAGCATAGGCTGTCAGAAGTGGATATCTCATCAGTCAGCACGTCTGTGTGAATATCAGTTCATGTGGAGCAGGGAGTGCTAGTTGCCATTGGTGCAGTCACACAAGTCAGACGAACGTGTGAGGGAGTGCAAGACAGTACATAATTGGAAGGCTTCAGAATACTATAGCAAATGTAAACATAGCCTAGCTCTGGCAGGAAATCCAGTCTACTTTGATTGAACCTCTTAACAGATGTCAAATTCTGCACTTTAAAAGCCCTTGTGTGTGTTTGTGTGTACATGTGTATATCTATATCAAAAACATGCATCCATACTTGTTTCCCCGACAATATAAAAATCGTTTTAGTCAAGTGTATATGTGTACATGTGAGTAAATGGAGGTTTGTGTGTCGTTAACAAGTCTATATGTACAAAGTGTGCCAGCATTAAGAAAGGTTTACTCATCCCTGACTCTAAGATCAATGTGTACAATACACATAAGACATTGGATTTTGGTCATTGGGAAAAAGGCAACACTAAATGATTAATCGTGAATGAAATATCCAACCTATCAAAACCACACATCAAACCTGAAAACAACTTTCTATATAAAAAAAAAGTGTTCTAAAATGCAGTATTTACATTAACAACATTACAGGCTTGTAAGCAATGTGCACAGTGTCGTTTTTCCCACTGTAGTGCTTGTAATGCTGTGTACGAAATCTACACAATTCAAAATGCTTAGAAGAATCTATCACAATGCAGGAAAAATACATTTGTTTTGTTTTTTTAAATGTAACAGTCAACTTCATAGCCAGCCAAGTATAGCTTTGTTATTGGTTATCAAAACATGTTCCAGGCATGTTCTCAGTGAAAGACACCATGTTCAGCATCAGCTGTTTCAATCCTAACTCAGAAATCTCTAGTCCTGTACAAACAATGCAAAACAGAAGTCAACATTGTCAAGATTTTCTCATTTTTAAAGATCCAGTATAAACAACTTCCGTTCCAAGTTGTGTTTTCTATACAGTGTACAAAACGTGCAGTTTCTTTATGAGTTAAATATTAATATTGAATTTGGATTATTTACATCAAAACAAAAATCCTCTGGATATGAACAGAAAGTCCTTCACCACTGCCTTCAAACAGTTCCAGTCCCCAAACCTCCCACACCACAAATTACATCCCCTCAAAAAAAGATCTTAATCAAACAAGATGTTCCCTCAAACATACAAAATAAATTAGTCAAGGAAAACTCAGAAGTCAGTGGGAAAAAACAAAACAAAAACAATAATAATAAAAAAAACGCCATTGTCTCGAGGATGTTTTTCCAGACAGGAAACTGGACACTGATTTTAAAATATATCATCACTGCAAAACAGAAGTTTTAAACACCTTTGACTATTTCGGCAGTTAACTTTAGATTTATGAACATGAGGAGTTCTGGCAGATTCAGCTTGATATAAATTCGCACTTTACAACATTTAGAGAGTAATTTTACTTCTTGACTAAAAGTCTACATTTTGCAGAAGCAGCAGAAATCTTACTTTGAAACATTTGAATGAAAATGTATGGTGAAATGTGTATCCAATACTTAGCTGAGTTATTGTATTATTGTTGTTAAGTGGACTTCCTGAAAACATTTAATCCCACAGCACACACCACTGGCCACATCTGTGGGTTACAGCCTGACCGATTGAGCAGCGTATCACATTCCAATCAGTGTCAGCATATATGTTTTCCAATATGTGATAATAATGAAATCCTTTGTTGTTGTTGTTGATTTAGCTACTTATTTTATTATTTATAATGTATTTTTTTAGTGTTCATTCTAGAATTTGTTGACAATGTAATACATTGTATGCGTTATCATGTTAAATATTCTTTAATAAAGTTAAACAGAAATAGAAAGGGTCAATTTCCATTCCAGCTCAAAATTGTCATATCAGCAGTCATAACAGGAATCAGTGAATATTTTCCCCTCCAAGTTCAGTATTGGTCTCATAATTTGCCATATCGGTCGGGCTCTAGTAATCGTGTTTCTATGGTTGCAAGGTCGAGTGCAGCTACACTAGCAGCGCCTTTACTTTTCAAGCAATAAAGAACAATTAAAAAAAATATAGGCAGACATTCTGCTGCATCTTTAAAGTTAACTTATTTGGTCTGTGTGAAAATGGGAGTTTGTGTTTCTGTTCATCACAGGACACTTCCTCATCAAAAGCTCTGCAAGTGATAAATTACCTAATGCCCCTTTACCTACAGTATCAGATCACTGACATTTTTGTTCACACAGTTTTCATCCTGTTCTGAGAATATGATTGTTTTTAGTTTTTTTTAACAGTGACAGAAACAAAAAAAGATTTTCCGATCAAAGCAAAATGTTTCAAACACATTTGAAATGTGTGTTCTATATCTGGATTCCTCATGATCACAAATCTCAGAATAACCGTTTGAAGTCTTTTGGAAAGTATAATATCCGTTTGTTTTTGGGGTGAATTTCACATTTAATAGCCTAACTCTTTATCAACATGCGCTAAATAAATGCACGATTCCCTTCTTAACATCTCTAAACAATGATTTTGAGTTTGATACTTTGTAGTTATAAAGACCATACTGACTGATCCCTTACCAGACCCTTGAGTTGGAGGATATAAGAATGAACTCAATAGATGACCCTGAGTGAATCATTGGCCTTAAATGATGATGGCCACATTTTATAGCATAAAACATTTGTAGATTGCAATTCCTTACTCTCAATTAGAAAAAAAAAACTTGCCGCTAATTTAAAAAAAAAAGGTCCAGTTTAAATGTACAGGCACAAATTGTCAGTAAACACACTTATTTACACCAAGTAATAAAAACGAAAAATGGAGGGAACACAAAATAAATGCACACCCCCCCTCTTTAAATCTCCATTGTGCCAAATGTTCTTTCACAAAGATGATATGCATCATAACACCTGGAGCTCATAATACTGAGTCCTCTTCACATCCGGGAACCCCTTTCCTGAAGGATCTGCAGAGACCAAAAAAAAATTATAAAATGAAAAAATGAAACATTTGGCAACACATGCTCTGAAAATCTGACTGAGTACCCTGTATTCAAAGTCACTGTTTAAAAACATTGAGTTCCTGCCACAGTGCATACTTTCCCAACCAGGAGCACACAAACATTTACTTCACATGCTGACTGAATCAAACACACTGAACAGGGTGCAGAGATAAGGGAAATGCTTGCACAAATGAGGAAAAGAGACAATGCAATACATGGTGGTATCGCTAATTCTGGGTGAGCTAATAAAGCATAAAAAAGCTTGTCTGGTGGGATCAACCTTGCTAGTACCTACTAGCCCTAGTACTAGTTCAGTAAAGATTTAAAATAATTTATTACCTTTCTCAGAAGAGTATCAAAATTATTTGTTATTACAGTATGTCATTTTAAGAGGACAGTGGGTTATTTTCTTTATTTAATTTATACTTCTTGTTCATCCCACTTCTGGGGCACCGATTTTCCCCATTGGGTCTTTGCTCTTTCACACACATTAATATTATGTCAGGGGTCTAGATACAGATACATTCTCGGCACAAGTCAAGTAAAATTAGGGATGGCTGATATAGATGCCATGTCAGAAGACAAATGGTCACACTTACAGCAGTAACAATACATATAATTGACTTATAAAAGCCGTAAAGTTTGGATTTTTTTTAAAAACGGGGTTGTCTGATATCATAATCAATGTATTACCTACAGGAGACAGTGGTTTGTCAGACCAGCAACTCTCTTGTTCTTTGAGGTAAATAACTGATTTTGTCAATAGAGTCTGGTGGCTTTGAGGAGAGCAGAGAACAACTTCAGTTCCCTCATTTTAACATAACAGGGCTGTCCGACAGCAAATTAAAGTGGTGAAAATATTCTAAATTTTCAGCTTAGGTGTTTTTTCAGCTTGTGTCGGTACTCCTGCCTGCTTCTAAAAACTGGCATGCCGATAGCCATCTACTTGTAGTCAGTGGTGTAAGTATTCAGATCCCTTACTTAAATAAAAGTACTAATAACACACTACGAAATTACTCCACTACAAGTAAAAGTACTGCATTCAAAACTTACTGAAGTGAAAGTACAAAAGTATCAGCATCAAAATGTACTTAAAGTATCAAAAGTAAAAGTACTCGTTATGCAGAATGGACCCACTCAGATTGTTTTATGGATTCCAAATATATTATTACATTTGTATTGATGCATTTATATGAGCAGCATTTTAATTTTGTAAAGATAGAGCTCATTTTAATTACTTAATATACTGTTAAGAAGTTTAATTTAAAAAAAATGTCTAATCGCTTTAAATTAATCATGTTTTTTTTATGTTAAACCGTGACCTGAAAAGTAAAGCTGTCAGCTAAATGTAGTGGAGTAAAAGCACAATATTTGCCTCAAAATGTAGTGGAGTAGAAGTATAAAGTTAGATTAAATGAAAAGTACACGCATCACAAAACTTGTACTTGAGTAAATGTACTTAGTAACATTCTATCACTGACTGTAGGTAACACACCGATTATGGATCAGTACTTCATACCCAGCTTCAAGAAATCTGAACTATCCCTTTGTTTCTGAAAATCAGAAGATTGTAGCTAATGACCGAGATCTAGCATAGAAAAATAAGAGATTAGTCTGATAATAAATTGAGCAATTCAGTTTGAATATGTGATTGCTTCTATCAAGGCATAGTGATTAAGATTACAATCAACTTTCTTTGTTTTTGAAAGCAGGAAGACAGGCATATGTATCAATAACTTGAAACACATTAGCGCTGTCCAAGCAGCACAACAACTACTTTGACAATGAAATGGGACAAAGGAAGCGTAGTAACCCTCCCTTACACTACTGGAACAAATGGAGCTCTTCTCATCTTGTTTTAAAGTGAGCTTCGTCTGCAAAGAAGTATTCAACCATTCTTAGCTGGGACCACCTGGCTTTTGATCTACACTCTGAAGGCCAAAGCTGATTTTCTACCTGGATCCAGTCACTTCGCTCTGGTTTAAGGCGGCTCGGGGAGGGACGAGAGGGACAGACTAGGGAGGTTTGGTGGAAGGACTACGAGCAGTTGAGTGCTCACCGGTGAGTCATAAGAGCTCAACCCTAATCAGAGTCATTCATTTCATAATCCGTCTCTTCGTCCTCGCTCTGAGCGACATGCAGCATGCAGACAGCACAGAAGAAGACAAAAAAGGCATGTCGTAAAATAATGGAAATGAATGGAGGTGTCAAATGTTGGAAAGGAAAACAAGGATACATGTTTAGAGGGGAATAAAGTAATACTTCACCTTTAAATGACCATTTGTGTATCAATTACCCCTTGTGTAACCTTGGAGAAAACTTTTTTGTTTTGCATGCCTCCATGGCAAACGAAGAATCAGAAAACTGAATAAATCCTTGGTGAATTTAAATAAAAGGCAAATGTAGGATGGCAGTGGCAGAACCGTATTAAATAGTTGTTGGTTGCCACCCTCATTTTTGCTAAATCTGTTTTCATTATTGATTAATCTGCTGATTATTTTCTTAATTAAACTTTTTTTCTTTGGTCTATAAAATGTCAGAAAATATTGAAAATGATATGTCCATTCCAGTTTCTCAAAGTCCAAGGTGATGTCTTTAAGTGTCACAGAAAAACAGTACATCTCAGTGTTTCCCTACATTCATTGAGCAGCGGTGCACCGCCGCTGCTGAAATACGTGTGCCACTGCTGAAATTTCACATGATCATTAATATCAATGTGCCACTAATGATTTCTACTTGCACTGTGCGAGCACAACAACACACAGCGTTATTTTCGTTTTGAGTCATCAACGAGCGCATCAAATCCTGTCAGACCCTCTTAGGCCATCAACGTAAAAGTTAACATTCAAGCTTATAAACGCTTATAATCTATATAGCGAGTGGCGCAGGTAACGTAAAGTCGGCTCATTAACAGGAGTAAGAACGAGTCGAAGCGGCACAGTCCTCCCGCAGCAGTCTCTCCCAGCTGCAGCCACAGAGCCGGAGGGGATGTTAACCCCTTAGCGTCCAGTCTGCAAATCGCGCATTCGCGAAGTCGCTGCTGGCTGGTATACTGTCAGTGTCTCTTTTGGGTCACTTTAGCCGGTCCCGGGGCCGGATTAAGGAGGAGGGTTGAAATTGGAGCAGGAGACAGTGCACTTGCAGTTCTAAACATATTTAGGGTGTTTCTTACTCACCTTTTGTCTTGCCCACAACTTTATTCCTCTCTCCTACAGCGTCCATTTCAAGTACATGCACATGGTAAATTATGCAAATTAGGTGATGACGTCACTGGACGGCCAATAGCTTTTTTCCTTACTGAGGAGTTGGCAACACTGCTCATGGCCACGGACATAGCAGCACCGCTGCTAAATAAAATTCTAGGGTAAACACTGTATCTCTATATTTGAGAATCTGAAAATGGCCGTTTCTGCCACTTTTGCATGAAAAATTACAATTAATTTGTTATCAAAATAGTTGGCGACTATTTTGCTAGTTGCTGCAGTGAAAAGGTCGGTGTTTGGGAGTTCTGAGCAAATGACTAGATACATGAGAATCGGATCATACTGCACAAGTTCTGTGAGAGTTTGTTCGTTTGCTTTCATTCAAGAATTTTCTGTTTTCGGATTACCCGTTCACCTAGGACACGTGAGAAAAACAAAGATTTTAAACTGGTCAAATCAAGGTAACAAGGGATGAGTAACTGATCACAAACAGGTGGAAGGGTGAGGAATTCCTTTAACATGAACAACTACATTTAGCAAAACTAAAAAAAAAAAAAAGGTGCAAAACACAAGAAAACAAGTGCAAATGTTTTCCAAGGGCACCATTCTACCACAACTCCAACTTGTGCCATTTCTTAAAAATAAATTGCATGCTTTCTTACTACAAAAAAAAAAAAAAAAGAAATACGGTAATTTTATATTTCAAAAGCACAAAATATTGGATATAGTGCCCCTGGAAACCATCACAACAAAGTCACTACTCTCCTTCTACAATTGCTTGAAAGATGCACTGGTAGTGTGTTAATCTCATCAAAATAAACAGCAGCATAAATACAAGTTTAACAGTGTGCTTCTTCATGCCTTGAAGGAGTGGGGCCCCCCCGAGGGAACAAGCTGATGGGACTTTGAATTCCTCAGGGTGTGCCTCCTGCTTCGCTCCCAAAGCCCTTAAGAAAATGACAAACCTTGCCAATAGCAGCACTATTGTGCAGACCTGTGCTCTCTTAATGTGTCTAAAACAGATGACTGTTTTTTTTTTTTTGTAAAATCTAATATGAAAAAAACACTGGGTTAGGTCTGTTAGAGAAACCTTTGTGTGATAGAGTTGTCAAAGTTATTCAATCTAAACAGGAGCGCACCGAGTTATGAAACCTACAAAATTAATGTCTGCTTTGCTTTAATTTACACAATTTATCTTTTTTTCCCTCTGATCACTTGTGGTTTTTACAGGCGGTCTGTTTTTTTAACTGAGGGACTGAATATTCACAGTGTTCTCCTTCATAGAGCTTTCTCATCAATAAACTAGAGGTGCTTTCAGTCCCCTGGTGGCATGTTCATGAATGCGATGCATTTAAAACATCCAGTAAAGGCCATCATTCACAGATGTTTGCTGTGGAGGAAGTATTTTCAAACAGCCTCTCAACAAACACACACACTTACCTTCGCCTTCTCACTGGGCTCACTGTTTGTCCCGTATGATTGATTGTGCAGCTCCTTGGAGACAACACACAGGAACTCGGCTTGGTCTTCGTTTCCGTAGTTGTAAGAGGAGCCTATGCTGACCAGCTAGAGACACGAGAGCAGAGCAGAAAGGCAGGATTAGCCTTATGAAGTGCACAAACTGGGCTACTCATGGTGGGAGGTGGGGAGGCGTTAAAGTAATGAAAATCAATCAAGGAACAAAGAGGGTCTAAAGCTTCATGCAACTCAATTTTTTCTCAATATATTACTTTGGAGTTTTACTAATTAGACATAGCTCAAAACAGTTTATAAAAAAACTAATCCAAGTCTGGTGTGTAACCCTGACTTTGACCTTTATCTTGCATTTTTTGCTTTCTGTAACATATAAACACATGATATGGGATACAATGGAGATGACACATAAAGGTCCTTAGTGAGATTCAAACCCAGAATATGATGGTAGCACATTTACATGGCACACTGAGACCAAAAGGCCAACCCACTTCAAATTTAAACTAATACACACAGAGAGTAAAGATGTTATAGGCTAGGTCATTACATTTATACAATAGAAACAGTGTTGTCGGGATCTGCAGAAATACAAGCTCTGAAATCGGAAAAAAAACAAAACAACCCAAACATTTTTTTAATGAACATCAAACCGAAAGTAATCGCAGAAATAAAATAATTGGTAGGCCACAAAATAAGCCAGTGATCATGAAAAAAGAAGCACAAAGACGCCACAGACAGGAGAAGATTACCAGCAGACAGTTATTGACTACAAGTGCAGGGACTTGACCAAAGGAAGCAAACATGCTGGCTGAAAATAAATGGGGGGACAGTGGGTGTAACTGGAAAATTAATCAGTGCAATCAAGTGTTGACAACTACAGGTTATCCTACAAAGCAAATAAAGGAGCAAACTAAAGTAAAGTAGCAAGAGCAAACTAAAGTAGGTCACTCCCATCAGTAACACCAGGTCCATGATTAAGCTCTGTAAACTGATTTTTATGTAGTATTATGACAAAAACAATGCGTGTAGGATTTTCCCTAGCGCTTCAACTGCCATGAATAGAATCAATACCATCACTGTATAGATACTATGGGCTGCATTGCAATATCTGCTTTCATTCATACACTATATTACAGTATATGGTCTATGACGACAACCTGAATTCCACCAAATAAAAACATCACTCGAGCAATAAACATATCGTTCTGCCATTTTTTGCCTATCATAGATTTAGTGGTATCCATCTGTATTAGTTGTCTGATATGAAAACTTTTTTTACAGAACATATAATGCAGAAAACGATGCCTGAGGTGATTTAGAAATGGTTTCATCCGCACAGTTTTGTCCAGCGCTGCATCGGACTAGGGTGACGGGAATAAACCGTGAATTTATGACATTGAAAGTTGGCCCTAAACAGGGAACTTAAATATAGTTGGGGAAAATATATTTTTTATCATTATCTTGACTAAAACAACCAGATTTCATGCAAGTACACTTGAATATCTGCTATTCCTCAATCACATGCACACAGCACAGTGCTTACTGCATGGCTGCGGAGGCCACTTTGAATTTTTTTCATTCAACATTTTAAATGGGAAGTTTTGGGGATTTTGAAAGGTCCGGGGGTCTTGCTCAATGAAAGAATATATTGTTCAATAAAGTAATCAAAACTTGATAAATTTCTTCTGACAAAAAAATCTGTTAAAATGTCATGTTTGTTTTTATTTTGAAAATTTGCACAATTCCCCAGCTTAACTTCCCATGGAAAGTTTCTGGATATTTTCCACCCTTTGCAACCCTACATCAGACAAATAAAATGTTCTTCCTGTATCACCCATAGACGGCTGAACAGCGAATGGCAGTGTGGGTGCAGGACTACTTCTCTAAAGATGGTGATGACAATGTAATATATATATATATATATATATATATATATATATATATTATTCTTTAAAGAGTCATATTGGTGCAAAATCCACATAGAAAAGGTCAATTTTCATTCCAGCTCAATTATTCACTATTTATCATTATACATGTCTGCTCGAAAATCATTATCGGTATCAAAAATCCCATATCGGTCGGGCCCTACTTGTAACAGTATGTGGCTTTTCCCTTCTAGTACTAGATGTGTCAGACAGGAAAATACCTGGCATGAGAAAATCCAACACAAAGCATGTTAAAATACAATAAGAATGGCAATTTTTAATTTTCCTGCTCCAAGTTATGACATAAAAAGACACAAGGACACAAGAGGATAAATAAAAGGACGACATCAGTAAGATCTTAAGATAAACAAACCTCATGCACACCTTGAGAAACATGAGAGAAACACAGAGCGATTCCTGTTCCTGAATAACTGCTTTTACTGCTGAATGTTAAGTGTGTGTACACTGCAGGCTACATGTATACCGTCTGTACCCAGGTGTGCATGTTCAGACATGCACCGCCTCATTAGCCACTGCTGCCGGAGACTTGTTGTTGTAAGCACTCTCTCTCACATTAGGCATCAACACAGCAAAAAAGACCGAATAATCTCAACTAGCTACCATGGATTCCACTTGTCACGCTGCTAAAGACTGAACATGCACCAAATCTTTAAGTCTTTCCAGGAAAAATACACTTAAATAAAATTGCCTGTATTATTGGAGTCTTAAAACAGCTGCAGGTTATTAAAGCTCATCTCCCGAAAAGTCTCTCCTGGGCTGACTATTGAGCTTTTCGCTTTGCATAAGGTTCTAGGAATTTCCCAACTGACCTGTGTGAGGAGACTAGAGAGATTTCAGCTCTTGTGGGAGATCCAGTGATCCCTCGTCTTCGATTCATTCACACATAATACACTCTCCCACACACAAACATGTAGCTTTTCATTAGAAATATTAGCCTTTGGCAGTTCCAGATGCTCATAAACTCATTATTCACTTCTAATGTTTTAATCTACTTCAATGACAAGGTAGATAAACCTGCTGGGAAGATAAAACATTTCACCTCTAAACAACCAGCACTGTATTACAGCACAGCCCCCCCTAAACAGCCAAGTGGCTATAATGAAAGCAGAACACAGAAAGCTGTTGACAGGCTTAAAAACTGTGAATGCACTATGAATAAAAAATAGCATAATAAAACAAAATCACAGACAAGAAAAAAAAGGTGTCATGTTCTCTTAGCCTCACCGGTGAGCAAGCAGTAAAAATGAACACTGAAAAGAATCAACTCAAAATATGACCACCAGCTATGTGTCTACTTGGGACAAACAATGGCCAACGGGGTGTGTATGGACAACATGGGGACCATGCAGTGACCAGCCCGTGGACAGAAATTTGTTAGACACACCTCTCCGCTGTTGTTTGGCAAAGCAGACTCCTCTCCCTTCACCTCCCTTGACACAATCAGCAGAAACTCTGACTGGTGGGCCCGCCCGTAACCTATACTGACAAGCTGCAACAACCAATCAGAGCACAGAAGGGATGCCCGGATCACGTATGCGGACATTGAGAAAGATGTGATTTGCTGTTTGGCTTTTTAGCCATTTCCAATATTGAGGATTGGACTTTCTGGGTCAATGTGAGCATAGCGGGGTGGGTGAAGCACATGAAAAGAGGATTGCTGCTGTGACCCTGCAGGGAGAGATTTACCTGTTCAAACTTCCAGCCGTCAGACATGGTAGACACCATCTGTGTCAGCTCCTCCTCCTGGCACTGTAGCACCCGGTACACATGCTTCACTGGAACCTGAGAGGAGAACGAACACACGAGAGAAATGAGAAGGAGAGGGAGAAATAACACTAAATTAATGGAGCAGGAGTGTCACATTTATGGAAAACACTAATTAAATAGAACTTTGAGTACCTGTGATGTTTTGCAGTCGCGTTCCCTGATCTTGTCCTTGATGAGCTTTATTAATGATGTGATGTTGTAGAATTCGGCTTCTTCTAGCACACCTAAAACAGTAAAAAACAATTAAGCTTTTAAGGCAGACTAATCCTGCTACAACTGAAAATGGCATCTACTTTAGGGTTTTACCGAGATGTGCATTTGAATGTGTTAGAACAGGGCCGGCCATATGGCCTTAATCTTTTGTCCAGATATGGGTCATGTCATATCCCTATAACAATATAGTAGAGCTTTTCCTGTAGGATTTTTAAAGAGGTTTGACAATAGAGCTCAACAGATATATCGGTTAACCGATATTATTGGCTGATGATGGCCTATCAAAGGCATACCAGTATTAGTGTATATGCTGTCTAGTATACGTGCCGTTATGAAAAAATAATTTTTATCTAGGTTTCCATTTTATTGCCATTTATTCTTTACGTTCTCAGTTATTTACAGAAGTTGGTGACAACCTAATGCATTGTTTGTGTAATTTATAACAATGTATAATATTGTTAAATATTATTCAATAAAATTCTTTGTTTGAGAAAGTAGCGCCATCTGTCTCAAAAATCCCATATCGGTCGGGCTCTAATTGACAATTCAAAATATAAAGGAATATAGCCTTATGCAGTAAAGCTGTCAAGTATTCTGTGTTGCTTTAAAATGTGTTTTCTCCTGTATTTATGAGGTAAACCTGAATGTACCACACCGTACAGTACCTGATATATTCAGAGTTGAAATAGTGTGACCGCAGTGTAAAATTCACCCATTACAAAACATTGTTAGCCAATTTTTGTCTACTCCATGTTAGCTAAACAGCACCTCTACTTTTTGTGTGCAAGGAATAATCCAAAATATTACAAATATTGCTGTAACACTGCAGGTTACAATAGAAACGATATAGAAAAATATTTCACAATATATATTCTTGTATCGCCGAGCCCTGTGTTAGAAGGATATACTTAATTGACCATGGTTTATTGTGCTAAAGACAACTGTATTCTGATTTGGAAAACATTGGAAGACGTTACCTTCCTCTGCCAAGTCCCTGTTGAGCACCAGTTTGCCATGCCTCAAGTAGTTAAGCACTGGCCCGAAGTATGTGGGGTCTCTGTCTATGAGATAGGCACCAGTTTCATCCTGAAACGCAGGAAAAAGGAAGAAAAGATTAATAGAATAGAAAAGTATTTACTGTGAAATTTTCTAAAAGTTGAACTGTTTCCCCAATTAGAAAACTCTGCTTATTTCTAGTCAAACCCACACTCAGAGAAACACTGATAGCAGTTTTGATGCTATGCACCCAGTACAGGGAAAGCAGTGTACATACAGAAACAAGAGAGATTTAAAATCCTCTCATCTGCAAATTGTATTTTCAGAAATGTCAGTGTTCCTTTCAAAAGAGACAATGAGCAGGCATATATCTTGATTGAAACATAATCTGTGGGGAGAAAAAAAACTACACTGTGCATCAGTGAATAAAACTTGAGGGAGGAGAATTATGAGGACAACTCCTGTGCTGATAATCTCTACAGGGGTTGAGATGACATGCGCACACAGAGCCACACACGTACAACAGCTTTGGGATATCACTTCACTATTCCCACAGGCCTTGGGTTTGATCCCGATTTCTTCACAACCGCTGGGTATTCCCCTATTTCTGTAAGTACTGTGATTAGACTGTCTTTGTCTCGTGGGGGAAGAGGAGGCTAAAACAATTAGAGCAGAAGATAAAAAGATTTGGAACAGCAAGCTGAATCGACCAAGGGGACCAAGAGAAAGCACCTTGGCTTACATCCGACAATTAGCCCAGTCTGGTCCGTTACAGTTGGCCTAACACATAATATGAGTCTGTTTAAACAGCTGTCTAACTAGTGCAGCCAACACCAGTTTAATACTAAAAGTTGTTTAATTTGATGTGACATTTAGTGAGTCAAACGCACATGACATTTAGTAAAACACTCAGCACAGAGGACAGGCCTTAAGCAAATTTTGTGCTAATCCTCAAATGCTACAGGATGTTTGACTTTGCATCAGTCGAGTAATATGGCTTCAGGGGAAATCTTGGCAAATTAGCAGCATTGCTGGTCGTTGCAATATTGTCATACACTGCAGGCCATTAGCAAACTCCAACAGCCAAGTCTACCAAGGAGAGCATGTGCACAAATTCATAGTTACCTCCTCTTCACAAGCCCAGTGATGAATTCATCTGAAAACCCATTAATCTTTCCAATTATGAGAAAAGGTCCCAGAGCATTTTCTTTTGTAATGAATCTGAACCCTCCTGGCTGGCTGACCTCCTTTCCAATGCAAAATTATCCCACCAGAGCCCAATGGAGCTCTATTCCTGTCTTATTGCCCTATGTCAGTTCCTTACATTTCCATAGTCACTCAAGTTTAAGCACAAGCAAAAAAAACCTTCAGATTTTTATTGAGATAGTCAGTAATTTGAAAAGATAATTAGGTGCACGACCAGAATGGAAATCCTTCCATGTTGGTGGGTAAAGGGTATTTTAGAGTACAGTTTGGAAACAACTGCTATAACAAGAACTTTTTAAGGCCCAGGCATAAAATATCAGCATGTGCTGGAAAAAGGAAATCCTTAAAAATATTCAGCACTTAGGTTGTAATATGATTAACATTTTAACATTTAACTGGCTGATAATAGTGGCACCTGAATTACAGAGCCGTCGTTATTGTCATTAGCGACTAAGGTTGTCAAAAGTATCGATTCTCAAAAAAGTATCGATACTAAAACGTTGTATCCGGATACAATACTCATTTTCAAAAGTATCGAGTATCTGAAGCTTGTTATCATAGTTGCAGTTTCTTTTTGCACAACTGTTTTTTAATTATAAATATTTAACCTGTGGTTCTGTTAATTTTTACATGTTGCGTTTTTCTTGTTAATAAAAATATTTCTGTTTGGTGTTTGGGGTCTTTGTTTTTATCTTTGTGGTATCGAAAATGGTATCGAGTATCAAATTTTTTCCTGAGTATCGGTATCGAGTTTAAAATTGTAGTATCGTGACAATCCTATTAGCGACACCTGCGCTCATCCTACTATGACATGTCAAAATGTTTGCTGTGTAGAAGGCTATTTGCATTATACAAATAAACTATTGTATGGTGCCTTAAAACACTCCCACTGATCAAACACACAGGGCTCCCATATGTGTGCTCTACACTTTTGTAAACCTTCCTAGCCTGTTGTACTGACAAGCATGTTGCTGGTCCTCTGAGTGCACATGCATCTATGGGAGACTTGGGGTGACAGTGACCCAGTTCAGAGAAAGATGATTATAGGGGCTCATGTACACAAAGGGGACAGTGTCTTTAATTACAAACAAAAGGCTGTGTCTCTGGGGACCGAGGCAGGGGAGCACCGGGCAACAAGCAGAGCAGTCCGGGGACAGTGAGGGAACAGGAGGAGGGCTGTTGGATACTTGGTACTGTAGCTGGGAAGGAAAAGAGGAAGAATTAGGGAGAAATGTATTGATTTAAAAAGGCTTAAAGCTCAGCCCAGTTAAGTCCTTCATCTCAGTGAAATATTAATGTGTTTATGAACAAAATTAGCTCATTATCTCTGAATAAGGTTTCAGTTAAAGGTAACAACAAACTATCTTGCCGATCTTATGTGTTCATTTCTATCCTACAGAGGTTTATTCGGCACAAATTAAGAATATCTTAATATCCTGCGGACTAGCTCAATAGCCAATGCTGATCAGTTAAAAGTGGAGCGATCGACCCCGATACAGAGCCTTTGATGTGTTGACATTAATGTTGTCAGCTGGTTTGAAGTTCGGACAAACTCAGCAAGAGAAGTAAAAGACCTCTGGGATGAGTAAAGTGGAAACTATGTACACTAGACAGAAAAGGCCAGGAAACACTCCTTGGACTCTTTGAAGATTAGTAGAACAGCTGCCATTACGCATGGCTGTAAATATAAAGCTCCAGTGCCATCACATGCACATGTAAACCATCATGGACAACTTAGTCATTATCAAGCATCAGCACGGTGATTACAGAGAACGTGTTCATATTTGAATTTATAATAGTTTTCAGATGAAACCCCCGCCCCCCAAGAAACTGTAACTTGACCAATAAATAAAAGAATAATGAAAACTAATTGTTGTCCTACATTTTTATTCAGATATAAGTGCAGGTAACAACTAGCAGAACTTCCATGGTGGACAAGAGCGAGGCAAAGATAAAAACTAGAGTCAGGACAGCTGTGGGATACTTAGGAAAACAGCTGATTTTGACCCCTGGGTTTATTAATTAAATAAGAAATGCTAGACCTATATGGGACAAGACTAACTGCTTGAACCAGAGACATGAGATGATATCAACAAAATACAATGACAAGTGTCAACACCGCCTACAGAAACCACCAGAAATAGCTCGGTAGAGTGTAGGTCAGGCATGCTACATGGTGTTTTGTGGTTTAGCGTTGCAAAAATATTAAAAGTGCAAAGCCTTCTGTACTCACAGTAACAAGAGCAAAGTCCTAACCATGACTGGATTCAAACTGAAGATAGCTTAACATGATGGTAAACAAAAGCCAATTACAAGGGTGGGCTTCACAGCAGCGGGAAGTGTAGAGTATTAACCTTATCATTCTTCTCCTACGCACAATACATATCCTCCCACAGGAAATACCACGGCGACCCACCCTTCAGGCGTGTGATGTCCAATAAGGCTTTCTGCAGACACATTAGCAGTGAAAGTCAATCCTCAATTCAACGAAATTAACAAGTCGTTGCATGTTGAGTACAACGGGTGTGCACCAAACTTTTGTATTCACCAATTCATGCCAGACAGATATGGGTATATTCACTGCTTAATAATCACATAGATCAGATGCATTTATTAAACTAACTTTAATAGCTGTGAAGTCATTCAAATTGTGCTCAGACCGGATATAGAAAGAATGAAAACATTCTCAAATGCTGCTCAGCCGTCTCTGCAGTCAGGCTGGAATATACTGCAGAAACACTGCTTAAAGATGTTGCAGTAGATCTTCTGAGTCACGTGACTGTAGCTACTTAGCCAAGTGGAAGTCTGATCCTTGTAGAGTAGGAGCCAGGAGTCCCTCTGGAGTACAAGCAGTAATGGCATAGTCAAATAGGCCTTCATCTTTTAAATAATACACACATCACATCAGGGCTGTATTATGTGCAACTAGCTCATATTTCAAGATATTCAACACTGCACATTTGAATGAGAGTTTAACCTTTTGCGAAGGATGGGAGGAACTTCTCGCCTTTTTACCATTTTCAACTCAACGAGGCAACGTTATTAGTGTGTTCTGCACAAGAATTTATGATGGAGCAGTGCTGCAGGCGTTAAATGAACAGCTCCTTTTTGAAAGTCCCCTAAAAGCTTTGGTGTCATGATGAGAGGCAGTTAAGTAGCTCCACGGCTAAGCTGGCAAGCCAGGAAATCACTGCAACCTGGAGCTTTTTCCTGGCAGAAGGAGAAATGTGTATTGAAATAGAAAAAAAAGAGGCTAGAAGTGAAATACTTTGTCGTTGGTGCGGAATAAAATTACAGATGTCAACATTTTAATTTACTGCAATACAAGGCTATGATAAGTTGTGGTTATCTCGCTATTGTGAATTAAGTTGCTTTAGAGAACTAAAGCCAATTGGAGCAGACTTCAGTCGCCCCAAATTTTAAAATAGTACGCTGCAGTTTCCTGTTGAGCATTTACTGCAAAAAGACGGAGCAAGAGGACACTAAGATATCACCGTTAAATATTTACGTTGCCTCCCACAGTGTGCTCAGGCATGACATACAAGCTGAATACGGCATTAAATGCGGCCATATTTCTCTCACACATGCCGCAGAGAGAACTTCGTCAGGCAGCAAATGGATATAAATATGAAAAGAATAAGATGTTGAAGGAACAAGAATCCTTTGTGATGGGGTGCTTGAAAAATTGATGCAGCTCTCAGAGCTAGAAAGCTGGGTCTCTACTTGAGTGGTCCTGAGCTGAGTAGTTTGAGAGCAGGAGTCTGCCAAAGGGGATGGATGCCCATTGATGTGGAGCTCTCAGCTTGCTGATTGGACAACTGACAAGTTTAAGAGCAATACCTGCTTGTGATCTTGCAGCATCAATTAGTCACATAAACAAATCTAATAATAACAATATCTCTCCAACGTGACAGCAATGAGTCGCATGTTCGAGGAAAAACATTAAAAAGAACACGTGGACTATCTGCTGTTATGGCCGTGCACGTGACAGCACTTCCTCCACTTTCTCCCTGATCTACCCCAATGTGCAAAACAGGCTCGAGTCAACAACATGAATAATGCAGTTCTCCTCAAGAGTCCTGCTGAAGCACGTCAGCCTGCGTGACTGAGAACTGAACCACTCATTTCCTTGGCTGGGAAACACAATACTGCATTTGCCCAAAAACAGAGCTCTTCGCTGATCTGTTACTCTGCCGGGCTTCCTATTCACGTGCAGGGTTGTGTGATGCGAGAAAAACAAAAAACAAAGCCTTCTTGGCTCAGTTCCATAAAAGATTAAGTCATGTCAACGTATCTAGTTTCAGACACAGAAGCAAGTGAAATAATATCTAATAATAACTGTTTTTTACTGGAAGCTATCTTTAAATGAGTCTGCCTGCAGGAAAGAGGTACGGTAATGGCTTGAGAGCCTAATACACACTTAAGACAAGGGATTGAGATGGACTGATCCATCGCTCATGGGAGGATGAACTGACAAAAAAGCAAGCTGATTATTCAGAGATTAAGATATTTGCATGAAAATATGAGATGAGTCTGAGCTTAGTATAAAGGAGGGCAGGGGTGAAGATTAAAATAAGCAAGTAGGTAAACAATGAATAATGGGGCAGTAAAATGAACCATGTAAAGCAGAGCACATTATACTATGCATACAGACACTAATACATTGTGTTTGACAGTGCTGGGGGCCTTAGAGCGAGCGAGCGAGCGCACACACACACACACACACACACACACACACACACACACACACTGCTGTTAAAACTGGCAGATGGACAAACAGAGAAGCCTGCTTCTGGAGCATTGAGGCCATTCAGGCAGATGAGTGACTTCATCCCGAGCTCTCAGTTGTCAGCAGCACCTCACCCCACTTGGCAATGACTTACGTGCTCATTAGGGGAGCCTCACCACCAGCACAGAGGCTGATTACTGCAGAGCAAACAGAGCCAAGTAGCAGAATAACCTCAAGAGAGAGAGGGGAAAACACAAATTGATCTAGCAATAAAGTCTTATATGTGTAGATCATTTTGGTGAGTTAATAATAGCACGAACGGCTGACATAACAGGCATACCTGGGTGTGCCAGAAAAGAGCTATTGATGGGTAGTGTATCAAAACCGATTTAAAATCAAATTTAAGATTTTTGTATATTATGCTGCAGCCAATTTAAAATCACAATTTTTGCACTTGTATTTTTGACTTTTTATTTTTCAATCACATTTTTCCTTTGCTTCTTGACTCTTGATCTCCTGTAACAAGTGAATTTCCAGGATGTGGGATCAATAGAGTTAATCTTATCTTATTTGCCTGTTAGGTCTGAGTGAAATAACCCTCGGGTTTAGATTAAATATTACAAAATCTACAGTCATACATAACATTTGGAGTTACCTTATTTCAAAGTTCAAAGTCGAAATAATTAACAGCAGTTTTTAATCAATAATGGAGAAAACTAAGGCTGCTGTCACTACTTGACATTTGACACCACACACCTCGATGAGTGCAGCGCAATGCAACGGCCTGAGATGGAGAAAGTTTCCAACTACTGAGGAGACTTCTGGAAAAGCTATTAAAACAATTAAATTCTGCGCTTCTTTTTTCAAACCCGACACTTTTAACAACACATTCATAACCACAAGAGCCAGCAAAGTATCTTATTGAAGGCACATAACGAGTCAGCTACACACACAAGCTAGCAAAAAAGATCGTATGTCATGTGGTGACTGTCGGAATCTAGCTAGCTTAGCCTGCTAATGCTAGCTAGCCGCACAATTTCGAGTTAGCACCAAGTATAAATAAACATCGATTTTTACAAAGCTTATAGTCTGATAAAGCAAGCTGGTACGCACACTCTCCAGACATCCTAATTGCTTAACATTACAGTAGGCAAAAATAAACGAATTTAGCGGGAAATAAAATGACCAACTGCGGTCTTAACTACAGCGCTAACTAGCTTAGCATGTACCTTGTCGGAGTCGAGCTCGGGGTCAGCTTGGCTCAGTCTGTACAGAAATGATTTGGGATCCCGACACAGCGTCTGTCTCGTTGTTAAAAAATACGTTCCGCCGACGTTTAGTCGAATCCATTTCGATGCCCCGACACCGGCTGAAAGGTTTCTCTCCGCCGGAGAATTGGCCAAACATCTCCGGTGAACGGAGCTGCTCGTCTCGGAGCTGTTCTCTGCCATCCCTCTCCTCGTCTCCTCCGCCCTCGCCTCGGCTGTGTTCGGCTGACAGGAAATATCTAAGCTGCAGCCACTAACTTGGAGTCCACGACTCATGCAAAGCAGGCTGCCAGCGCCTCAGCCACTCCTACCAACCCACTCCACCACCACTGACAGACACTTGTATAAATTATTCCAGTGCAAAGAGGTCCTCCCCAGCTTGATCCACTGGCGCTTCAGTATGGAACAGTGATCTCTTGATATTAACAGCCTGGAGATTTAGTTTCATTATTTTATGCGATAACAAAACATATTCTACCAGTTTTACACCCCCCCATGTTTGCAATAAAGTGTGTTGAAGTAATTTCCACGACACAAAAACACTTATAATGGGCCGGTACTTTATTTACATGCTGCAAAATGTGAGATGCCATTGCCACTGAATGCTGCTTGCTTTCACCGTGTCATGACTGTGGTTGTTAACAGAAGACAGGACACATGGCTTTATTTGTATGCCTAAATCCCTACATGCTTTAATTACTGGACTACCAAGCATTAAGTGGAAAATTCATCATTCAACATCTACTGACCTAGCGCACAAATAATCAGAGAGAGAATGAACAGATTCATTAAATTATCAGAATATGATTAAATCACTGAGCAAATAGAAAATGTATGATATAGTAAGAAAAAAGCTGTAAAATATTATAGTTTACAATAATTATTCACATTCAAAGGCTTTACATCTCAATACATACACAACATGGCCCCTGAACATGACTTCAATCCAAATATGATTCATATATTAGAATTTAAATAACACAGAATGAACTAGAGGCTAAACAATAGCCATCAAATAACCTTATACAAGAATAAAAATACAAAAACTGTATCCTAATATCATTGCATTACTTGCTTCAGATTTTAATAATACATCATCTGTACATCACAGTTCTAGTCAGTTACAAGCCAGGTAGAGTATTCCATACACAATGTAACCGACTGCCATCGACTTGATTCGAACAATTTTTCTAACTAGAGGAAATCACTTCTCTAGTGCTTCCTCAACTTTATAGACAGATACAGCAATTTTATCGGTTATTTGGATCAGATAGATATCTTTTAACTGACATCCAACCACATCGAGCCCCGGGCCCCAGGGCCAGAGAGTCCTATTCACCTATTCTCCAGTCACGCACTGCACACACAGACTCAGCTGAAGGAAGAGGACCTTTGGAAAGGACCTTAAGGTAATATGTCAAAAAATTAAAAGCATTATGATGATACATATTGCTAAAACAAGAGCACAAGTTAAATCAATCGCTTTAATTTCTATTGGGCCAAACATTTGAATGGATGAAAAAAAAAAAAAAAAGAAAGACTGGCCAATGAGGCCGATGAGGCAGTTCTGCCATCTTGTCCAGGGACAACAGCTTTACTGTGATTGCTTCAGAGAATGATAGTATGTGTATGTATCACTGTTGATGAAGGTTTTCTGTTCAGCATGGGGTGGTCAGCACATAAGATTTAGTTTTCAATAGGACGTACTGAAGATGAGCCGACTATCCCACCGAAAAAGAAATTGAAAAATTCACACCACAAACAAATAGCCAGTGAATGGTACAGAACAGCCAAATCATCCAATAATATTCGCTATGGTTGCCAATGCAGTCAAAAATACCCACCTTTAAACTTGAATAAACTATATCTCCAGTGCCCTGGGAGAGAGAAGCGGACAAGGCTGAGCTACAAAACTGGCCATGCAGGAAAGATAAGCAAGTTATGATTAGGAAGTTCAAGCTAGTGGCATGTTTACCCGCCCCCTGTTCGCAATACATCCTCAGTAACGGCTATGGAAGGCTCACACTCATACAGAGACTGATTCAGACCCATGTCTCACTGCAGACCGGCACTCTGCTTTGTTACATCGAGACCTTAATTGGACTGCAATAAGCAAGTACCAAGAGACTAAAAAAAACAACTCAAATACCATGGGAACATTTGGGCTCTGACAAAAATATATATATAGGATTTGAGTTTGGTAAACGTGTGAGACTGAATCAGCTTACAGTATCTGTTACAACTATGGAGTATATGCTCTAGAAGTGGGGCCTGACTACAGCTTGCACGTACGATGTAAGATTAGGATATGGTTTAATTAAGATATCAGGATAGGCTCTGGTTCACAAAAGCTAGATTTTGTGTTATGGTATCATTGAAGCAGGAAACCAGTCCTTGCATTTGAGATAGTCCTAGCGGTACCCAAGCTTGTGTCACTCTATAGGACAAGCTTGCCCTTCACTTCACCCCTGCAGAATGTACAAAAAGCAGATGTGCATGGTGGCAGTCTTATCATCCATACATGGAAAAATGCAATAGAAGCCTCACAGAGAGCACAAAGAACAAGCAAAGCAACCCTGAATCCAAAGTTGTATTTTTCCCATGGTTCTACTCAGGAAAACAAAACAAGGTCTAGATGCCAGCGTCTCTAAGAGTTTGTTTACATTGCGGTGATGAAGGGCACTAAAGAGGGTGTTACTCTGCTCAGTGATTGGCCTCAGAGCTAAAGAGGAGTGGCCACAGGAGGAACTGTGCTCCTATAGGCCAGGGTTTTGGTGCTTTTGATAGATCTTTCTCCACACTTCCTGGATCTTCTTGCACCATCTGTCAGCATTTCCGCTGGGGTCCATCAAATAGTATGTTCGGTTAGGCTGCAAAAAAAATGAAAAAAACAACAACAAAACAATTAGAAACGTGAACCACTTACGAGGAGAAATTCTATTCAGTGGGCGAGTATCAACATGCTACTGGAGGAAAAAAGCTGGACGGACATCAGGAAGAACTCGTCACGTACCGTATGAACAAAGAAGGTTTTGAAGTTCTTGGCCTCAGGGCGTAGCTCTAGGGACCAAGGAATCTCCCCTTTCAGGACCTTGTTTACAGGATCCACATAGTACAGGTGTGGTCCTTCAGTGAGAAGCAGCTGTCTCCGTCTAGCAAACAGACCCTGCAATGGAATGCAACATATCTCAAGACGTTAGTTCACCAACAGAGGGGGCTAAGAGGCCAATGATACTTTATTCAGCACTGCAGGGAACTTCTCTTTGCCTCCTATGTGCTACAGGAGGTGGCTTCATTTATGCTGAGCCAACCTTAACTAGAATACGTGTTCACATTTAGCAACAATATAATTACTGTAGTCCCGCTGGCAGAAAGCTCTTCACCTATAGGAAGGTTTAAAATATGAATATAACTTTAAATATATAACAATTTATATACTGTAGATAATATGAAAAAACTAGGACTGTTTAAGTGCTGATAATGCAACTTTGTTTTAATGCCATTAATTGTTGTGATACATTAACATTATTAAGTCCAATAGCGATCTAGCAAGTCATGGATAAAGAAAAAAGATATATATTTTTTTTTTCCGATTTTTTTTGGCCATTTTCAATGCTTTTTATTGAGAGTGACAGAGTGAAAGGGGGAGACATGGGGGAAGACAAGCGGGAAAGGGCTCAGAGTCGGATTCGAACCCGGGCCGCCCACTCACGAGGACAATGCCTCTACGGTACGTGCTCTACCAGTGTGCCAAAAAGATATTTTGAACGGCAAGGGACTCTAAATCCAACAGAGGTGTGAAGGTGAGCGGAAATGGTTGTCTGTCTCTATGTGTCTACCCTGTTATAGTCTGGCGACCTGTCCATGGTGTACCCCGCCTCTCGCCCAATGTCAGCTGGGATTGGATCCAGCCCTAGTTAGGATAAGCGGTTTACGGGCATTGAATGAATGAATGAACGGTAAGGTCAGCTACAAAGTGCTGCCAGATGGGTCTGTGAGCAAGACCAGAGTTATCTGCAGTTTCGGGCAATGTGAACAGAATTGTCACCAGGTTACATTTAGTCTTAAACAGCATTTCCATGCCCAGCACACAGCTAATGCAGACAGTCCCATTAGCCCCAAAACATCTAGTTCGCAGCAAGACAATTAACATGGTAGAGGAGAAGTAACCATCACCTAATCAAAGATACACAACTTGTACGAAGATTTACTTGAAGCGGAGGGGACAACGGTGCATGACTTGGACCAGCAGTGGGAAACAGTAGTTACTGAACCTAACTCCAGTTCTAGGAATATGTGCGAAGCTCTCCAACTACCGTGTTGTTAGTTGGTTTACAATTATAAATCTACATAAATGTGCATGAAGCAAGAATATCTGTTTACTCCTATGTTGATAAGAGTATTACATTCTTGAAATTCACAAATAGACTGGCAGACCTGATAAAAAGCTTTATGGCCTAGAATTCACACACCTTTCGTTTATCCACTGGGCCCATCTTCAGGATGAGGTTGTTCTCCACAAACTGGTGCCTGTGTAAATAAGCAACACCGGATTACTGACTGACACACACTTCCTTTCACTCACACATACACTTCACCTCAAATGAACATCATAACCTAACTTTGTTCCACATTACTAGGACATGTGCAAGACTTTAATACAAGAATAACTCAGACTTGAATATAACGATGAACAGCCCTCTAATCCAAGCAGTTTAAGAGTTTGAAACATTTGAGGGGTTTACCAGGGGTTTCCAGTGGTCTGTTTGTCCAGCAATAGCTGCTTCTCTTCTTCAGTGAACTGCAGGTCCAGCTCAAAAGAGTTATTGTCCAGGTCGTGGATGTACTGCTCAATGTTGCTGCTAGACCTCTGCGGGGGCGTGGATTCATGTGGCGACAGGGAGTGAGATGAGCTGGACTGGGCCACCTGCATGTTGCTGAACTGGCTCAGGAGGTCATCGTACTGAGATTAGAAATTAAACAGTTGAGAAAAGATATAGTGATGTTTGGCTGAAGATTTGTCATTTGTTCATGCTCTGGGTGAACTGATTTTTCAACAAGGCATCACAGCTATGTTTTCCCAAGAACAAAAAAAACAGAACTGGACCGTAATAAAAAAAATCTTACATTTCCATAGCAATCCTCATCATCCTCAGACATGGCTGGCAGGTAGGGGGTCAGCTTGGGAGGGGTCTGTATGTGAATGTCACTCCAGGAGATGGTTTCGAAGAAGGGATGCTGCCTCAAAGGGTTGTACCCTCCCATCTCTTCACACCCAATCCGCTTTGAAGGGTCCAGTGACTGAGGGAAAATAGAAACAGATGCGACATGTGTTTCCATTCACGAGAAAAGTACTGCCCTGTAAATATCCAACACAATCTGACCAGCAATTTAAAAAAACAATGTCTCCACAGATACCAGCAACATTTCATTTTATCTGACGTATATGAATTATGGTTCTTGATGACCTACCAAAAGCTGTCTGACAAGATCCTTGGCTTTGGGGAAGAATTTCTCTGGGAATTCATACTCCAGCTTTATTATCTTCTGGAATATTAGGTACTCATTTCTGCAACGAGTGAAACACAAGAGGAAAGGAACAAAAAATATTCTGTTAGGGAAATGTTGTTTACTAGAGTAATGTTACTATGGCAAGATTTTTGCACTTTTTTCCTACTAAAGCTTTAACAATAAACTTAAATATAGGGAAGCACATTATTGGAGTGATAAATTATCATGCGATAATGTCAAATTTATATGATGAATTATTCTGATAATGAAATACAAAACAAAATGGCTTTTATTGAAAGCAGATAATTGTCGTTAATCATATCGGCTGAAAGAAAATTCTTATTGTCTGTCCCTAGTAAATATAGCATTTTTTTCAGGATGAGAAAGATGAGAAGAAGGAACACACACCAGTGTTGGTTTGGTGCTGACCCGATGAAAACACAGTGAAGGAAGATAGTCGCACACTTTTAGCCATATTGCCAAAAAATTTACCAAGGTTTTGACACAACCCTTTGGCAAATTATTTCATATATATATATATATATATACACATTTATTTTTTTTGCAACTATACAACATGATCAACCATTATTGAAGCATGACCTGTGATAACATCATCCCGAGGACTTACCCAGCTCTGAACGGTGGTAAACCAGCCACCAGCTGATAGATAATACATCCCAAGGCCCAGAGGTCAGAGCTGAAAAGGAAAACAGAGGAATAAAGTTACAAATGTGATGCCATTCTTATCTAACAACATAAAAACGGAAGAATGATTAGCACTTATATCAAACGCCATACCTCTTACAGGCCGATTTCTCTGTTAGCAGCTCTGGAGACACATACTGTGCTGTTCCGACAAAGGAGTTAGCTCTCGCTGAAATGATTATTGGTAAAAAAAAAAGAAGAAAAAAAGACATGAATAACTTTATAGAGCTCAAAGAAAGCAAAACCGTTTATTTTTATGACTAAAACAACGGATATACTCTACAGTGAGGAGTACATCAGTGAAATCAGGATTGGTTATACCTTGTTTACTGTCTGATGATAACTGTTTTGCAGTCCCAAAATCTGTTATCTGGATGTGCATCTCTTCACTCAGAAGAATATTTTCTGGTTTAAGATCTCTGAAATGAGACAACCAGTTATAACTTATGGGGAAAACAAACACTTAACAGGGTTTGATGAAAATGATAACAAAAACGATAACACAAGCTTACCTGTGTATTATCCCCTTATTGTGTAAGTATTCTAGAGCAGAAACTATTTCAGCTGAGTAGAATCTAGTACAGGTCTCATCAAAAGAACCAATTTTGCGAATGTATTTCAGGAGCTCTCCATTCTTAGCGTAGCTGAGACCAAAATCTGAGAAAAGGTTAGTTAAGGAACATTGTGATTACTAGAAATCAGTTCATAACTAACATCTAAAATATTGTGACACAAAAAAGACAAAACTGGTGAGCTGTTAATATACCACATATATTGATTAAAAGGATACACAACTTCTCATCATCTTGAAATGTGAAGTAGAGCTTGACGAAGAATGGGTGATCTAGATTTGACATCAAATCCCTTTCTCTTTTCACGTACTGGGCTTTGTTCTGCTTCATAATATGGCGCTTCTCTAAAATCTTAACTGGAGGAGAGAAAAGTACATTTCAGGACATCATAGTCACAATGCCCTCAGCAACTTTTACATCTTGATCATAAAGTGTAATCCGAGTCATTCACCAAAAGCTGGTGCCTTATTACTTACTTGCATATTCTTTCCCCGTTACCTGCTCTCTTGCCAGGACAACCTTAGGAAAAAAGGAACAGGAAAAAAACACAACATGGCATGTTAGTTCTCATGTCAAACTAAGAAGAAAATCCTGTAACTCCAAAGACCTGTTTTGTCAATTCCCCTCAAATGATCTGAGGATGACTCATCCAAGTACATTAATCAAAAGAATGCTAGCATGTAGCAACATCTACCTTGGTATAATTCAAAAGCTAAGTGGAATGCAAGTTACATACCGTCGAGAAGGAGCCCTCTCCCAGTATCTTGCCAAATCTGAAGTCCTCTGGCTTCTTCTTACGTGGCTGAGGGGCCTGGACAGCCAGCTGTGTGTGGAGGTCTGAGCCCTGGCTACTGGCAGACGCTCCTACAGCACGGGCCTCTGAGGCTGAGCCCTCCATGCTGGGACAGTGGCTACTGCTTGCGCCTGGGATAGCAAGTGGCGAGCAGGAGTCAGGGTGGTTTCTTACCATTGATGGATGCGAGCAGGAACAGATGACAACGCTGGGCTGAATGGGCACAACATCATACTGCAACAGGAGAAGGAACATTGAAAATATATCAGTTAGAGGGATGCAATTGAAGTTCTTCTTTTTCCTTCCTATTTGTCTTTTTTTAAAGAAGCATCATCCACATGTAGCTTCAATAGCTTATGGTCTCTTCAATATATGACATACCTAGTCTAAAATTGTCAAAATGCACCTAATAATGCCCCTCAGGTGCTATTGAAAATGCAAATGAACTGACATTTTATACAGTGGCAAACTTACACCAACCATATCTTGCAACCAAATATGCTCGGAACAAAATATTACAATAAAATAACAATGGTGAAAACTGACCTCAGTATTTGCACAAAAGAATATCTCTTTATGGAAAAGGTCATGTTTTGCCATTCAGCACTCAGAACAGTCATTTGAACTTGGATTTTAAAATATGTTCTGCATCATTCCATGAGCAATTGCTTGTTCGTAGTGCATTATAATTAATTTCTGATCAATAAATAGCACAAAAAATAGATATGCTGCCAGCCCAATTTTAAAATATATAATTTTTTGCATTTTGTGCTGACTATATAAGAAAAACAATATAATGCCCAACAAAACGAAGAGTTAATAGAGCTATCCCAATAAATGTGTATATAACAAGAGATTGGGCTTAGAAGATCTGGATCTAACCGAGTAGACCCACTTTCCATGGTTGCCAACTAAAGGTTACTGTACCTAACACTCGTTAGGATATCATAACTTTAATATACAATTTCAAGTGAGACCACTTAAGGAGCAAAGTCTAGAATTGATAAACACATGCAACGACTATTGGAGAAGGCGCTTCTGAGCCCGGTGGTCCCACCCTCGAATGTTAAAGTTGTAAAAACTATGTCAAAGTTACTATTTTCATGTGACAGCTGAACCTACAACCACAACTGCGCCGAACACAATACATTTCAATGCAAATGATCAAACTGACATGGCAGCTAACGCAAACAAACACCGACAAGAAACCCATCAAATGATTGCTGAAGACTCACAGATAGCACACAGCGACAGGTTGTGCTTCCCAACTAACTGGTTGGTGCTTGTTCTGAGGATAGTTTTTTTTGTTTAAACTTACTGAACAACTGTAAGTCAATACTGGTGTTGTCCATCTTACAACTCAGTTAACGTGAGTTAGTTAGTTCACTTGGCCTAGCTTCTTCTCATTCAAAACCAAGGTGTGGCCATTTAGCTGCCTTATCCGGACTGACTGTGTGGTTGCCAACTAGTCGTACAACTATCTACTGACCCATTACTGTTGGTCCACCACCAAATGGTTGATAGAAAACGCCAGCTAATGTTAACCCAACCCCAAGTACTCGGGAAACACCAGGCCTGAGCCAACTTTCTTTGCTAACTAACGCCTGCTAGCAAGCTAAGGCTAGCTCCTGCTGCCTTGTCAAACAACGCCGGCCATCACTGACAGCGAGTTATAAACTTACCGCTAACAGCCACTCAATTAGCCAGGTAACACAACTACCTTCAAACCCCTCTGTCATTTACAAATAACGTTACTTAACCATGTTCAAAGTTACAGTGTCGAGTTTAATGTCGACATTTTAAAGTTAACGGGATGACAATCGAACTACAAAATGTTAACCTTAAAGCTAACACGTCTAACCAAAGGTGGACGGCTATGAAGCTAATGTTAGCTTGTTAGCAAGCAGGAGCATCGCTGGAAAGCGCGAACATGTTTAGCTAACAGATAACAAGGGGAACGGCCATACACCCTATAATACAAACAACATGTTTTAATAAACGCTTAACCAACACTAGATCATTCAAATAACCTTTACTTGTGGATAAAGCCAGGTGTTGGACCACCCAGATTAAGGTAGCAAACATTAGGTGTTGTGTTAGCCAACATTAGCAAGCTAACGTTGCTAGTGAGTCGTAACGTTGAACGGTCTTTTGCGGCTAGCAGCGCTTCTTCAAGTCAAGGCCCGACGGAACTATTTGTTGTCAAACAGCCGCCACACTCTACATTTTGAGCACCGGCTTCGAGCTGTTATTCGTGTTAAAGTTGCAACACTTACCAGCTGACTTGTAGCTCTTGCCATGGGAGTTTTCCACGAGTATTTATTTGGACTAAAATAATTAGAGAAGCTCCAGTAATGGCTGCCTCTGCGCCTTCATTTTCGAGCTGTGACGTCGTTCCACAACAATGTTACCGCAGGACAGCAGAGGAGAGTCCCGCTGTGTCCGCCCCCCTCAACACACTTACTACCTACTCAACTTCATCTTACTGTAGCGACTGAGTCAGACGGCAACAGTTGTTGATAGTCATATACCACAGTTAACGTAGGCCACACATGGGTTTACACAGAGCTATGTATACAGGTCTTTTATACCATTTAAGCTCCTCGTGCTGCTTCAACTTTTGTGTAGGAGCCCACAAGCTTGTCCAACCGAAACTATAACCACCGTACCGTCACACTGTTAAAATAATCGCGTAAGTCATTTTTTGTCAATTGTTTTTTCTGCCTAAATCATCTCCTCATGACGCCTGCCACCTATGGTAAAATCAATTACATCCTCAGTTGATCAGATCATGTGATTTTACCCCTTTAAGATAATTGCCTATTTCAAGTGGGTGACTTAAGCGGATTAATTATGCCTAAATCAAAATAAAATGTGAATTAATGCTCATTAAACTTGTCATGTCATGTTTCTGACAGGCTTGTGTGACTGTAGACACCTTCAAAATAAAGTGTTACCATATCTTGCTTAAGTCACAAAGGCATGTTCAAAAATTGTCATTTATTTCTTTTAAGTTACATAATTTACACACAGTGTTATTACTATGCCAATAGCCATACTTTGTTACATATTTTTTGAGTGAAATGATCAACAAATGTTATATGTTACACTTTTGGTGAAGTTTTTTGTGCTTCCTGCAAAGCTTGAAAAAATGAGCTAGGCGATTGGGTGAGGATATGCAAATTAAACTGAATGAGGGTTGCACATATAATTTTATTCAGCATGTTAACATAAAAATACAATTCATTGTTTAATTTTTGCACTTGTACAAAAATTGATAACCCCAAATACCCTTCATAAGTATGAGTCATAAGTGTTGAAAAAGTTTTGTCAGTCTTTGTAGGGGGAAAACACGCTTTATTGTGATGACTTTCATTCAGTCTCTTCCTCTTCATCATGATGTGAGACTGTTCTTGACTCATTGTTGCCTTCTCTTTTTTCATCCTCTGCTTCATGTTCGTCATCCTCTGAGGTGTCCGTATCCTCACTAGAATCATCATCTTCAGGTGCACTGAATACAGAAATTAAGTTTAATCAACCATACAAAGAAAATAAAACTGTGAATATATGGATATGTTTAAAGAATATTTGTCATTTTCCATTGTCATTTTAGGTTATTTCCATAGCAAACTTAAAAGGTGTATCAGGTGGCATACTATTAGGAAAACAAAAGACGCTGATTCTAGCAATTTACTGTCAGCAAAAATTATTTGATCTGTTCTGATAATTAATTTATCATGATATGAGTCACAAGGTTTACAAAAAAATTTTCATCTTCAGGATTAACTCTCTGATAGGTCATAAGTTAAAATAAATGTAATGCCCTCATGAACAATATCAAATACTTACCACAGACCTCTGTTGAGATTTCTACATTCTACTCCCGAGGTGTCAAATGGATCTGTCAACAAGATGATAAGCTTTCTTAAAGAAGAAAATTGCTTCAACAGCAGAGATCATAACTCAGTGACAAAATGCATCCTTCTCTGTGTAAGGGCCATTTTCCAGACATGCTGGAAACAATTAGCCTGGTTCCAGACTTCTGACTCACTGCCCACATCTCTGACTTGATCAGCAATTCAAATTAATCACAATCGGATCAACAAAGTAAAGCAAATCAGACAAATGTTCAAATATTGATCATCAGTCTAGTAAGCAAAGCAATAAAAGTTTACATCAGTGTTTAAAAATTTGAAGATGCCTATAATTATGGGTCAGATATCACAATTACACATTTTCCTTTATTTTGTGAGGGATTATATTATATCATATGTGGTTTATAAAGCATAAAATCCTTAAGAACAAATTTTTTTATGAGTTTCCCATCACAAGTGTTTGTATGAGATCAGTGTTTCCCGAATAATACTTTAACAGCGTTGAGTCACTATAGAAAAAAAAAAACTACAACCAGTGTCGGAGCAATCATGAAATATAATACAGCTATAATATTTACTGCAGTTTTTCTACAATACAGTTGCTTATGATTCTGCCATTTTGAAGGATAATAACGTTTAATAGAGATTAACTATTTTAAGACTAGAAGTTGTACATGAAGCCAAACCAAGACTGAAATAAAGACAGATGTGTGACTAAAAGCCAAATGACCCCAACCACCTCTGCTAAACAAATATGTAGGGAAAACACTGGACGGGACCCCAATTTTTTTATTTCCCCCAATTTACCAAACTCCTCCTCCTCTGGTTTGGACGTGAGAAAATCCTTTTCCACAGAGAGCAGCTCCTCCTCTGACTTGCATGCAGCATATCGGTCCAGCAGGTCTTTGTTGAGATCCAGGAACACGGTCCCCCACTTGAATTTTTGCAACAACAGCACTGCCAGTTCTTCAAAACCTGCAAAATCCAACACAGTATGATAAGAGCTTCATGTCCCAAATTGTAACAGGATATACAAAGCAATCAGTCAAACAATATAGTTATAACTCCTGAATTTAAGACCTTACCAACAATGCAGAATGTGGCAGCAAAAGCCTCAACACAGGATAACTTGCAAGGCTTGCCGTAGTTGACGGGGTTTGCAGCTACAAGGTACGGCAGTAACCTGGGATGAGCTCCGACCATCTTACTGAAGGGAGTCTCCTCCAGTTTAGCCCAGGAACAATCGATCACTGCTAACCCATTCTGAGCCACAATCTCTCTGTGAATAAAGGTAAATACAAAACTTACTGTATATAAATATCATATATATATATATATATATATATATATATATATATCTTACTGTATATATATATATATATATATATATATATATATATATATATATATATATATATATATAAATATATAAATGTAAACAATTACATTTACAAGTTGGGCCTACAGATTTAAAAATAAATTGTTTCATTTCATTATGAAATATGCTTTGTGTCTGCTGATCAGACAAAAACATTTTAAAAGATTAAGATTAATCTTTGTAGATTAAATTGTACAGTATGTCACTTTGGATAAGCGTATGCTGAATGACACCGTAGAATTGTAAATTATTAACTGAATGATCTAAAAAGAATGATGTCGAGAACAACTGTTATATTTGGCAGTTTATGGCTTATCTTATGAATCATCACAATGTGTTATAATAATAAAAAAATGCACACCTATCTGCTGGGGACACATACTTTGTGCCCATTGGACTCAGTATGAGTCCATTAAATCTCTGATTGAGGCGCAGGTTGCGTACGAAGCCCTTGCGAACCAACTTTCTGCCAGTACAACGTTTGGGATCGCAGTGACCCAACTCCCACATGGCGAGTGGACAAGGTAGTTTCACCTGAGGGGCCTCTGCTCCCTCCTCTACGTGAAGACTTGCTGAAAAACACAGTGACAGACAACAAAGCATACATTGTGATGAGAGTGTGAGCACCCTCAACTACAAGGCACTTTCAGGGTTTTTATCTTTTGCACCTACTATATAATACCATGGACTAAGTTATAATAAGTTTACAAGACTGATCCTATAAGCGCCACAGGAAATCATTCCTGCCTGATGCCATCAAAACTTTTAAATGCCTCCCTCAGAGTGTTGGACACCCTGAGTCAAGAGGCCGGCCATTGGACTTATTTCACCCATCAACAGCTACGACCACATAAATCATAACTTTATTTATAATAATGAATCTGTGCAATACGAAATTTCTATAGAAATCATGCAATAATTCAATTTGTCCCTCTCTTGTTACATATATACATATTTCTACTTCAAATGTATTTCCATATTTCTATTTACACAAGACCTGTTGCATTTATATTTCATATTGTTGTTATTTATTTAGTATAGCATGCTTTTTTAAAAAAATCTTTATTTTATTTACAGACTTACTTATTTCTCTTTTTAATTCTTATACAGCAGCAACTGTAACAAAAGCAATTTACACCACACAATAATAAATTCATTATTACCTTCAAGAGCAGAGTGCATTTCTTCTGTAAAGGCCTCTAAGGATTTCCCCTTCATTTTATGCCTTTTTTCTTTGCCCTTGTTGTCAGGGCGCACAAACTTGCCCTGTTTCTTTTTCCCCATGTTGCAACCAGTGAATATCTACTGTCGGATCACAGCCTACACTAAAACTAACCAGCATCTGTTGACGTGCTGTCCTCACGTTAGCTAGCTGGCTAACTTATAACACCGACACAACTTATCTCACAGAAAGTAAACATTTCGTATTTTATCTACGCGTAAAACATTAACTCTTTTCAATAAATAGTCACGATAAAACTGGTGTCACTCCCCGTTTATCCTGTTCTTGTTTTCACACTATTTAAAACAGTTGAGTTAGCCTCTGTATCGTGGTTAGCACGTCATAGAACACGGAGTAAACAGCGCATGCGCAGGTCTTATTTTGATCACATGGTCGTGTCATCTGACAAACGACCACCAAAGCAGGAAATGTGCCGAGAAAACAATCGAGTAGCACCTTGTAGCCACTAAATATCAGCCATGCAGTGTTTATGTAATGGAATACATCATTTATTAAGGCTGTGGGTGGTCTGTGTGTTTCTTTTCAGTAAGTGCTTGAGTGTATTTTGTTTTATGACAGCAAAACCGAACCATATGATGTTAATTGGTTTGTGATGCGTCTGATATCTCATTGTTTTGTGTGTTTTTTACCCAGTAAACAATGGATTCGCCGGTAAAATGAAGATAGTCGAGGAGCCAAACACATTTGGGTAAGCGAAGACATGTTTGACACAGTGAGCAGCTTTTCGACACGACCTATCCTGATTATTTTCCTCTGTGTTTAGGTTGAACAACCCTTTTCTGGCTCAGGGAAGCAGACTGCAGCCTAAAGTGACCCCATCTCCAGTGTCTGGTGAGATAGTTTGACATCATTTTGATCCTGTGTTCTTTCCATGTACCAATTTGCAAAATTACCAATTTATACACAAACATTAATAGTATTTATCAGATAAAATTAATGAAAAGTAAAAATCCATAGTTTTTTCCCCTTGAAAGTCGTTCAAATTAACTGACTTAACTAAATTAACTTGGCACATGGATTTGCATTAGGCCTATGAACAACAATCAGATATTTAACTGCGTTTAATAGCTGCAACTGCATTTTAGTTGAAATTGCTTCTATCACATTACTACATCATGCAATCACTCAAATGCTGTAATGATTCAGACAAATGACACTGCTTTTAACGCACCCTGGCACATTGACATTCAAAGTACAACAAAAAAAATGAAATCAATTTATTTCACTGTGAGTTGCAAAATGTTCTGTGGGCCACCACGCACCCAAATCTGGTCCATGGTCTGTAAATTGAGAATAACTGCAGTAGATATTGAAGTTATCAGTATAGTTTCAATTGATCAACTCAATCACTGAATTCTCTCATCACATCAACTCTAATGTCTCCCTCAAGGCCCGGCACATTTCCATCGGCTTGCTGGGAAGTGCTTCAGTCTCACAGAGTCGACGTAAGTATTTTACCTCACATATCATGTGGATCTCTACAATGACCCTGTTCTGGATACACATTGATTGATACATATCTGGAAAAAAACACAAGAGATATTTGTATCATTTTGCAGGTACAAATATGAATTCTGTCCATTTCACAACATCACCCAACATGAGCAGTCATTTAGATGGAACGCCTACAGCGGGATACTGGGGTAAGATGTGGTCCCTTACCTTACCTTTATTGCAAATGTCAATGACTGGCAATAGACTGTTTTTTTTTCTTGTCAGAGCAGCCTTGTTGTGTTCCTAACAGGATCTGGCAGGAGTGGGAAATGGTAAACAACACTTTCACAGGCATGTGGATGAGAGATGGAGATGCTTGTGGAACAAAAAACAGAGAAACAAAGGTAAGAAGGGTTTCAAATGTTTTAATTATTTCAGGTAGTCGTTTAACAGAAACAAGAAGCTCCCACTGGTATTTTTTAATGTCTGTTTCTGCTCAAATATAAAACCAAGTCGAGATCCAACATTTGAGGAGACTATAGTTAAACAGTTTATGAAACTTATCATAGACCCTCTATTCAGAATACCAACTGCTCCAATTGGGTAAACACTTAAGGGTTCCAGTTAAATACAGAAGATGCCTGAACAGGATTAAAAACTCTTTCATCCCTTTATCAGTGAATCTCCTAAAACATTAACAAAAAGGTAGGATATTGTGCAAAATGTAAATAACAGAATGCATCAAATTTAGAGTGTATATATTCACGAAAAGATTCCCAGTTTGAACATTAGATATCTTTCTACTGTTTTCAATTGGATGTAGGTCGCAGAGGATTTGCAAATCATTGCATTCTGATTACTTTTTTGTCTTCATTTGTACTCTGCATTCTACGTCTGTTACTGCACTGCATGTAGCATAATGTGGCAGTCTTAATGTCCAAGAAAAAAATCCCTTGAGACAAATAACAATATATTGATTTGACACAAAAAAACAGTTTGAAAGTCACCACAGATCCAGTCAAAACAACAAATCAAATCAGCAATAAGAACATATGAAAATGTGTCATATAACTTGTTTCTTTTCATCTTTTGTAGGTGATTTTTGTCTGCAGTGCAAACAGCAAGCTTGCTCAAGTCTCTGAGCCCAGAACTTGTGTATACTCGCTAACATTTGAGACCCCGCTTGTTTGTCATCCACATTCCCTTTTAGGTAAGACAAAAAATACATCTTACAGTGCAAATCAGCGAAGTGAGTCAGTGTTAATAATCAATAATCATTTGTATGCTCTTTTTAAGTATACCCCACGCTGAGTGAGAACCTCCAAAAGGAATGGGATGAAGCTGAGCAGGCTCGCTATGAAGGCCTCATTACTGATCAGGTACAGAACAGTATAGCTGCTGATCATTTAGATGTACTTTGGCTTACCTGAGTGATACACTTTATCATCCTTTGTTCATTTGCATTGATAATACAGTCAGTTACATTTTGAAGTTCAGCCCTACCTAAACAATTTGTCTCATGGTCTTGCCACTAAACCACAATGTATGTTTGCTGCAGGGATACAACAATCTTTTGAGAGATATTTTTGAGGACGCTGGTCTCCTGAAGAGCCATAAAGTGAGAGTAAAGCCGGCAGAAGTTACAGCCGCTTCAGGAACACACAACTCCTTACAGAAATGTACAGAGGTGTGTACATTTTGCAAGTAATAGCCTAAAAAATTATGTATAATTAGTGCAATACAACTTTGAATGTGTGACAATAATATATTTTGTTTAAAGGATTTCCAAAAGCAAAGAGATGAGATCGAGAGACTGCAAGCGCTCCTCACTCAACACAATATTCCCTTTGATTTGAAGCAAAGTAAGTGAATTCAACTAAAATGTATTAATTCATTTTTCTTTTATAGTGTTAATAACATTATGTTGTGCATGATTTATTGCAGGTGAAGTAAAAGGCACAGTGAGTCCGACAGTTAAGGATCAGCGCCTACGAGGAGACATCGGCCTCATTGATCTGCAGTGAAAATCTCTCAGAGCGAGTCACCTTCTCTGTTTAAGAGCACGAGTGGATTGGAAGATTTTGTTGATAACTGTGAACAACACAGACACTTGCTGGATATTATCGCTGTCACTTGTGACGGCACTATCGCTTGATTTAAACAAGTGACACTGAGAAAAACTGAACTCATTTGTGGATTACCAACTATCAGACAGAGGAGTCGGGACACTCATTTTTCATTAGTATTGTTAATGAAGTTCTGTAAAAATGCAACATATTGAGAAATAAACATTTTAAATGAAGTTTGAAGAGGGTGAAAAAGTTGAATGTATTCATATCAACATTTGATTCTCGAGCAGGTTTCAAAACTTTTTACAAGAGAAAAGAAAATTGAGACCCTAAAAACTGTTAAAGATGAAGAGTTGTAGTCTGCGCTGAAAATGGATGTCTTGCATCAGGTAGGGGACAGAATCAGCCAATAACTACAACAGTATAACTGGATTACTACAGGTAATTTTATATCTTTGGGTTTTTTTCCTGACCAAATGAGTCATTTGAACGCTGAGAAACTGGAATGGACATTTTACAGACCAAACATTAATTGAGAAAATAATTGGCAGATTAATGAAAATAGTTGCAGCAATTGTGTATATATGTATATCATTCCAAAATATGAATGCAAAATATGTTGACAGACAGCCTTATGGTGTTATTTATGTGTCTCCATTTAGTAAGAGGAACTTGTATATCTTTGGCTTATTAAGTATGCTATATTTGGGTGTTTGTATAATCCAGGAAGTGAGGTCTTCAGCCTTTACTTATATATGTATAAACTCAATTTCCTTCCTTAAAAGTGTACAACTTGAATTAAGAGTCAAAACATGAACCTTTTTGTGCAGGAGCCTTCCTCGATTCTGCAGCCTGAACTGGCAGCAGCCCCTTTACTTAATATACAAATATACAAAAATACAAAAATAGGTGATATCCCAAGCCACATGTGATGAGAAATGTTTTATTTAATGGGTCTACATTAATCCCCACAATAAGTAGATAAACTCAAATGCATGTTTGGTATATTAAATCATAGGCTGGAAATAGGAGGCAACCAAAACGTGGTTATAGTTTGAGTGGATGAGAAAAGTTATTCTCATCAGTGACTTCACAGATTATGGGGCTTTGACGTGTACAAACATGTCTCGACTACAGACATTCCTGAGACTTTTTTTATCTCAGCAGTCTCCAACAGCTACCTGGTGCATCTTTAGGGGAATCACATCTGTCCTCATCTGTCCATAATGGTGAAACTGGACTTTTTACATTAGGAAAAAATGATCTACTGTGTAACTTATAATAAAAAAAAATAACTTGTAAGATCTCATCGTTAATAAAATTACTTTGGTAACTGATTAGCAATAGGCAACAATGCACACAAGGCTAGAAATAGAGAGTAAAAAGTAATCCAGACATTTAAATTAAAAAAAATGTGAGCAATACTGGTATTTTCATCAAAATGCTTCCTTTCTCTAAAGGAAAAACTACACATGAAGAGAAACATTTCCGCCCTAGCTTGAGACCGGGACGGCCATTCAGTCCACTGACCAACAAACTTGTTTCAGTCTTTTTCTAGTGGTCCTCGTGTCTTTGTTTGAGGTGGTGGGTTCAGGAGAGCAGCTGGATCACTTCTCTGGCTCTGTGCGCCCTCTGCTGGACGTCTCTGTCCTCTGGTGCCTGTCCCGACTCTTCCACCAGGGCTAAGGCCTTCTGCACTGTGGTGTCTTTGGCTGCTCCACGAAGCCCCTCCAGGTACTGCAGCAGCACAGAGAACTTCTCGTCTGGAATCTGAGGGACAGTATTTTAAATCATCATGTTGCCTGAATCCTGCTCTCTGTCCTGTTTCAGAATCTCTTGTTTGAACAAAAAAAGTCTTAAATGAAAAAGAAAATTACATCTAACATGAAATACCAGTATTCAATAACAAGATTCAGTAGTCAAATAGTCATTATTTATTTTTATACGATCTTCCATACTTATAAAATATTGTATTTGAAGGTGACTCTGGAGCTCATACCAAGATGAGGGAGTAAAAACTTGAGAAACACTTTCACCAAAACAGTGTAAAAGTGAACAAAAGTAAGGAAACAGTGTATAATATAGACATTTGACCAGGGCTCCAATTATATTGTCAAATATATTATGAATTACTGCTTTTATATTCTACTCAATTCAATGTTATGCCACATTGCTGTATTATATCACATATGCTTGATACATACTACTTCACCTTATACAACATCTCATATTATATCATAATATAACCATATTATGTTAATTTGCCAATGATTTTTTGAATGACATTTATAGTGCATTTACGAATAAACTTAATCACATCAGTCTGGTGTGTACTGTTAACACAGACTTGCTGCCTTTTGCTATAAATTACACCATTGTATCCATTTACATTTTAAATCATATGCCCCTGTATACTTTCTATTTTATTGAGTTCTATATACCTATTCTAGTTTTTATTTTTTTTACTTTCTCTCTCGGTACTATTGTTTTTCTTGTGCTGCTGAAACACCTGAATTTCTTTGCTGGTGGTCAATAAAGGCTTATCTTGTTTGATCTTTAATGAAAATTGAAAAAAAGTAAAGTAATAGTAGTGGTTATCTGTAGTAAATTTTGACTTCTTGAACAACATAGTTATATTAGGCAGCACAAGAGAGCAACTTTAAATGTATATTTAAGTTAAAAGGTTAACTTTCTGTTCACAAGATGTCAAACAAACAGCAGTCTTACAACATATCCCTATGTCTCTTTTACGAATGCAGAATAGAGGGTGGTGTGACTTAATCTAATCAAAAAGGAAACATTGCAAAAAGGGCAACAACTCCCTCACTGTGAACCTGAGCTGAGAAAAAAAACCCACCAAGATCATCACACTGGTGGTTTTACCTGCTCAGAGTCAAACATGTGCTGCAGTAACCACGTCTGCCTGGTCTTCTGAAACTTCCACTCTGTGCGATTCTCAGCCCAGCTGCAAAGAAAACCATGAGAGAGCTGAATTACAAAAAAAGGTGTTGATTTTTTACACCACAGTTGGTGGTCTGTGTTATTATCCTACGTTGCTTCACAGTTTTTGCTGTATTCTTTCCTCACGTATACATCACAAGTGACAAGACCTTGACCTTAAAAAGGTTCTCCAGAGATCTACCATTGCTCTTTTGTAACACCAGAGACAGATTAGAAAAAGAATAGTCAAAATAAAAGCTGCACAGGCAGCGATATCCTGAGTTTTTAAGGGTCAATGTCAAATACACTGGATCATACATTTCCCACAATGCAGCTTGATAAGATCTTTCATTAGAACACAACAATCTTTTGAACTCAATGCCCTAAGTTTGCAACACAGGCTTATAAATTTAACATCATGATGTCATGGTTATTTTCCCAGACTTTAGAAAACTCCTTCAAGAGAGGTGCTCTTTATGACTATGTAAAATCTGAGGGACTTCCCATTGACATACAACACCACCAAAGATTTCAGGTGTTTCTGATTAGGTATTTTTGCTATGAAATGTTTTCACCAAAACATGTTTCCATGCTTTGATGTTCAAAAAGTACATTATTTTTCTCATTTATCTCAATATATCTGAACTCGCCCTTTGTCTGAAACGCTCCGTTTAGTGCCCATCTCTTTAAAAAACCCTCCCGAAAAGTCTAGTCCGATCAGTGTTTCTGGGTCTTCTGCATCTAAGCTCTTGGTGTCTCTGCATCATCATTGCAGCCAGGGAATGACTGTAGCAGCACAGTAGCAGCTCTATCCTACCTATATATATTACAGTTGTGACATTGCAACCTTACAGAAGTGCTGACGGCTTGTTTAAAGGGACAGTTTCTGGATATGGGCTTTGTGTATTCCTGTAAATTGAGCGGATTGTTTGATACTTTAGCACCTAGATGATCTTTATAGTCAAAAATTATATGCAAATGTTACTTCTCACAAAATGGGACCTTTAAATACGTCAAAAGTAGCTCTGTCATGGTTCTAAAAAACATTTGTTCTGTCTTTTGTGTCCCTCTCTGGTGAACGCGGTCAGAGAGACATACAGTATGGACATATTCCGGACACAAATACGACGATTGCCGGCTTTTTATTCACCCGTCCTACTAAGAGTGGCTCTTACCAGGTGAGGTACTCTAAGGCCTGCTGAGGTGCGATGGGTCCGGAGGCTTCAGGTTTCAGTATCGTTTCTCCCTCAGCCTTAAGCCTCTTCTTCTCTTCCTTCTTCAGGATCTTCTTCATCTTCCTCTCTAGAACTCGCCTCTCCTCGGGGCTCAGGTCCTCCTCTCCCTCCAGATCCTGTGTCCCCACTGGTCTAAGGGGCGGATCTGAAATCTGTCACACCAAAGCAAAAACAAAGGGCTCGTTGGAGTTATCTACATTAACAGACCTTCCTTTGCAGACCCTTATCATTTTCTGTGTTCGTGTAAAACTATTATCAAACAACCCGAAATAGCTCGAGCTGGCATTGATTGAATGATAAGAAAAATGTTGAAACAATAATTTAACTTTTGTGCACGTAATCAGCCATTTCCTGCCAGTATTTCACAGTCTGGATCAGTGTCGAGCTAATGCTAGATGCCCCAAACACTTTACTGTAAAAATGTCAAATAAATGTGACATTTCACTGTGCTACAGACGTGGAAGCTAAAGCACTTCTTTATTTGAATCACTTCCTGTTGCTCTGCAGCTCAGAGGGATGCTTCCTGTATCTGCAGCCCTATGAGGTCAGGCTAACACGCATTTATACTCTGTGGTGAAGTTTACTGTGGTGTGCAACATCCCTTAAGGGGTTGCATTCGAAGCACCGAGTGTTGTCCACAGCGCACGCTTGCATTGTTTAAAAATAACCAAGTCAGTTTTGTTTTGCCCAATCATACAGCGGAGCAAAAAGAAACAGGTGTTGTGTGAGTGAGAATCAAAACCAAAACGGATTTCAGTTTCATCACAGAGAAACTTTTCTGTGATAGATTTGAAATATT
Organism: Centropristis striata; assembly: GCF_030273125.1. Classification (NCBI taxonomy): domain Eukaryota; kingdom Metazoa; phylum Chordata; class Actinopteri; order Perciformes; family Serranidae; genus Centropristis; species Centropristis striata. The sequence goes on from NC_081537.1 coordinate 10,978,295, forward strand.
TTCACTTCACAGCCCCCAATATGTCCCCCATTTTCCTGCAGTAGCCAGTAACCACAGCCCAACTTAAAGACTGCGTTTAACTCTCAGGGGAAGTTAAACAAGAGACACAGTATGCTCTGATTTAACGGCCCACAGTCTGCATGGTGATGAAGAAAAAAAAAAAAAGAGGGAGGGGAGGAAAAGATTCTGATCACATGGCCACAAAGTCATTCTAAAAGTATGCTGGCGGGGTATAGCCCACAGACGTATAAAAGTGGTTCAGAGTGAGCGGCCGTGTCCATGCAACGAGCATCATTTTCAGAGCTTTGAGTCAATCAGCAGTGTCGGAGCTGGTGGATACAAAGACGACGAGTGGGTGACGGAAGCAAAAATGGTAAGTGGAAACATGTGTTTTTACTGAGCAGGCAGTTCTTAAAAGGGGAGCAGACAAAGACTGGCCAACGGGGACATGTGGTTGTAGATTCGTAGATTTCAGAAAGAAAACATTTTTACTGGTCACCACTACGTACGTATTGAGCAATCTAGAATAACGGCTGCCAGTTATGATAACATTTACGCTCAACTTTGAGTTAATTTAGGAAGGAAATGCACTTTATGTTGTAAGAGTTTGTTCCTGTGGAAGATTTATTGACTCACATGCTGAGCAATAGTAAATACTGTTAGAAATGTGTTAAAAAAAGCTGATAAACTGCCCAATTACTCAAACACTTTAGCTCCAACAATGTTTTTCCACCTGTTTTTGTGCACTAAAAGAGCAGCTGATTTACAGATACTCGTACGAAAAGTGCTAGATTTCTGTTCATCCCCTGATGGGAGGAAATGCTTGTCAAACAGTGGCTGATGCTGCGGAGGACAGGATGTCATCAGTGGGTGTTTTCTCTTCTTCTATTTCCAGTCCAATACAACAGTGGATGTGTTTACTACTGAGAGGAGCACCCCGCCTCTGTTTACTGACAGTTCCACCATTGTGAACAACAGCTCCACCATCATGAACACCTCCACTACAACCGTCCCCCCCGAAATTGAAGCCAATGACATAACGTCCAGGGCGAACTACATCTACATTATCTTGGCTGGGCTGGGCTTCGTGGCGGGCTGCTTCCTGCTCTACAGCTTCATCCAGACCTACAGAGCCCAGAGACGTCTGGCCTGGCTTGACTGCCTGCTCTGGGTCTTTTGTGGCCTCCAGCTGCTGCTCCTGCTCCTCTCCATCCACCTCCTCTACAAACCTCACTACCTGGAGACCACGGGTCTGGGCTGTTCTGCTCTCTCCTTCACCATCAACATGACCTCTCTGTGTGGCCTGCTGGTCTTAGTGCTCATGGCGTACGTCCTCACCCTGGATCCGCCGTCCCACGCCCTCCTGAGGAAGCCTTGGGTCTGCGCGGCTCTGGTGATCCTGACTTCTATCCTGATTTCTCTGCTGCTGGCTGGGCTTCGTGGTCTGCAGGATGATGGCGTTTGCTTTATGGATCCGGTCGTCGCTGGGGTGTCGTATGCAGCTGCTAGGTTGTTTCTGGCTTTTTTGATTCCCTACATCCTCCAACTGGGGCTTCTGATAGGTGGCTGCGTCCGGCAGTGGAGATCTAAAGGGCGTTTCCTCTCCGGCTCTGAGGAGGGTCCCATGTTCCTGACAGTCACGGTGGTGATGTTTTTCTGCCAGCTCTTCTACGGTGTGGCGCTGGTGAGAGGAGCACAACTGAAAGAGCCGGAGAAGGCGGAGCTGCGCCCTCGCGAGCGAGCGTTTCTGAGCGTGGCCGAGTTCGTGCTGTTCTCGGGGAGCAGCATCAGCCTCCTGCTCGTGCTGCTCATGCACAGGCCGTGTCGGGAGAGTCTTCACGGGGTGTTCAGGCAGCTGAGGGACTGCTGTCACCACTCAGGGCGCACGCAGCCTAACAGAAACATTATAGCCCCGCACATCGAGATCACAGACACCCTGCAGGACATAGAGTCATAGAGGACTCTAATCTACCAGAGCAGAACTCTGCTGATGCATCAAAACAAAGACTCTGGATCTGACGGATCAGACACTCTTAATCTAAAGTTTTTACAATGCCTTTAAAGTGTTTCTTTCTCTTTTTTAACAATGTTTTTTACTGAGATTTAATCACAACACCAAAAGACTCACATCAGTATACCAACATGTGCCCCTCCACATGAAAAAATTAGTTCATAAATGAAATTTTAAAAAGTTATAATGTATATTAAATAATGAAAGGCAGCATCTATACCCCCATGGGTTATCTCTATAAACAAACTGTTTTCTCCTCATTTTAATATCTTGTTTCTATTTCTCTTTTAAACGTTTTTACATGCATACATATTACATATCTTTTTTTGGTGTCTCTAGTTTCTGAACCTTTGTAAAGTTATTTTAACTTTTTTCTTTATTACATGTACAGTCCTTATAGTTCCTGTTGCAAAAATAAAGAAGTGTTTATAAAATTGTTATAAATCAACAAGTCTGAATAAGACAATTAAAAAAGGACTTGCTGTCAGTAGTATGTGTATTTTATATCTACTGAACCTGCTCTGAGAGAGACACACCTCTATTCTGGGAAAACAGACTTCGTTTACATAAACACGATTTATACAAAAGCCTCTTTAGACAAAATGCCTGGAAAAACCTCTGCTACTCCCAGAATGCCACATTGGAAACATTTAGTCAGGGAAAATAAAAGTTGGGTTGTAAGTTTAGGCCAACAGTGTCAATCTCTAAAGCTGTTAAAAGAACCAAAACAAGCCACACAAATTCCAATTCATTTCAAGAAATTAACAGGCACCAGTTCGAGGAATAACTGACCTGCATGGATCACATATCGCATCAGTGCCAACACAGAGTGGCACAAACTCCGGGACCAGTAGGAAAATTGTTACACGAGCTGTGTTGCATAACGTATTGGCGGCACATTTAATTTCAGACCTCATTCACACTGTGTAAAATCACAGTAGCAACACTTAAAGTCTTAAAGTTAAAGATCTAACTAACATATGTCACTCCTCGGAAAGTCACTAGCCATTAAATGCCGGATATGATGCACTCACATGGAAAATCATCTGCAGTCTCAAACAGGTGCCTGTACACCAAAACAGAAAGGTGCTGTTAAAAGTGAGAATATCCCCGTCTGCCCTTCATCTTGTTTTGTGTAAATATATTGTTCGTCTGTCTTTGCTAAAAGTGCCCCGACTCCCATATTTATATATTTTAACTTTCTACAATCTTAGTCTCGTTCACACTTCAGTGCACTGTGTACGGCTCTGGCGTCCTAAAATGACATCATTATTTATGTAATAAGATAAATCCATATAAAAATACAGAGGGGTCTTTCCGTACCAAGATCTCAGTTCATGTCAAGGGTTTTCTTAAAAAATAAATAAAATAAATTGGTGAAATAAATTCATGGGTCATTGCATAATTCTTTAGCTCGATTTCAAATTATAAAAGTTTGGCCCTCTGAGCTTGTATGTGTATTTTAAACCTCCCCAATAACCTATTTTTCACTGGATTGGGATATATTTTTGTACTAAACATCCAAAAAACATAAATGTAATTTACAACATGCTGAATATTTTTGATTAATAGAAATAATGAAATTAAGAACCTTTAAATATCTAAATATCCTTTTTTTAAAAAAGATATTTGGTCCTGCATATTAAATTGAGTGCCACATATCTTCCGAGCTAAAACTTTAAGGTATTTTGACTGTTTGTGATTGTGATTTTCCACAATAATTAATTTTAAAATTTCCTTGAAACGTTTTAGAAGAGTTAATATTTATTGCAGATGTATACAAATCTGAAATATGTTAAATTACTGAATAACCCATTTGGGATATTTATTGTGGCTACTTACTTTATTGTTAATAAACTGAAGTGAAGCAATAATGAAAAAAATTGTTTTGCTTGTGTATGTGTGTGTGGGTATGCGTGTGTGTGTTACTGTGTGTGTGTGTGTGTGTGTGTGTGTATGTGTACGCATGTGTGTGTGTGTGTGTGTTTGTGTTTCTTGCTGTAAGTGGGTGGCACCACTAACACACTTCTCAGTATTTTCTGTGTCACCTGCTTTCAAAGTCACCAGCGTGATTACAGGGAGGATCAGGATGACCGCAATGCAGTGCAAGCAAACTCAGGTAGGTTTTCTTTTTAATATACGTCACAAAATAATTTATATCATAGCCAACTGACTGATGTTATCTTACAGTTTTCTAATTAAAGTAACTGTATCTGTCAAATGTACCATTCATTCATTTTACTCAGTTGTTCTAAAGACCTGTTGCAACAACTGGAGATTTTTAAAGAATTTCTGGACATTTTATGTTTTTTACTATTTAATTAGCAGTAGTGAGAGAACAACTGAGGGACTATCGGGTCTCTCTTTCTCTTCAATTGTTATAAATAATATGACATATAATTATATAAAGCATTTGAAGCAAATCTGACATTATTTTTCAAGAGAAGCAGCTACAGCTGAGCTATAAGACAATGATAAACTATATAGTTTTGCAGCTGATCTTGTGAAATGATTTTAAATAGAATGGTACTATTCAGTATATTCAGTGCTGGCAAATTTAATGTAATTTATTAATAATGTACACAGATTTTTGCCTCTTAAAAGGGATAGTTTGGATCTTTTGAAGTGGGTTTGTGTGAGGTACCTATCAATCATCAGTGAAAAAACCTATATTAGATAGTCAGCCCACACTATGGAGAAACAGGCAGGAGAACCAGTACCGAGGCTAAACAATGGATTCTTGTGGAAGGGGGCAACCACAAAATGTATTTTAACCACCTCGGTTTAAGTCTCGGCTAGATTTAGATTTTTTTCACTGCTTTACATTCCTTTAAAAAGCCCTTTCTGGCAGGGAAAGGAAGCTGTTATCTATGCTTTATTCAAAGCCACCAGACTTCACTGACAAAATAAGTCATTTTAACTCAAGAACACAGGAGATCCTGCTCGAAACTTACCTCTAAAAAACACCAAAGTCACACAATAATACTAACTGCTTAGTACTGTGTTCTGCAAGGAAATAATACTGTTTTGTCAATGGAGTCTGCTGGCGAAGAGCATAGAACAGCATCAGTTCCTCCTGCACACAGCTGTCTGACAACAAGGTAAAGCAGTAGAAATATTTAAAGAATAGTGGACACTAAAAATAATAGATTTTTTTCTCTTTAATAGGGTCTGTTTTTGGTGGCTTAAAAAATGTTTTGCGCTGCAGGGTATTGCTTAGCTCCCATGCCAGTTCTCGTGGCTGATTTTGGGAATACATTGACTATGGAAAAGCACCTAATACAAATCCTCTTTAATAACTCCAAACTATTCCTTTCAAGTCTATTCGTTCACACTAAATCCCAGTCTTGAGAATCTGACACAAGCTTGACTTACCACACTTCTCCTCTCTGTCTAGAACAAAGAGGGGGCATCACTACACATCCAAGAAGACACCGGCACAGAAAGTGTCAACAGATGACACCACAGTCATCATTGGGGCTAAAACCTTGGAAAACTATGGAAACTTAAGGGCGAGCTACTGCTACCACCAGATCAACACAAAAGTGTAATATGGACATGACCATGTGCGTGGCCGACAGAGTCTTCACTGTTCAAATCAATGACACACAGGCAGTCGTCTCTGAGGTCGCCTCAGAGAGTCGTCAGCGTTATCATATCAGCCTCGTCCTCTCCAGCTTCTACATTATACTCCTGTTCCCTGTCGGCTTCATCGGGAACATCCTGATCATAGCGGTCAACCTGAACCACAGGGGCCGCCTGACAGCCCCAGACCTCTACTTTGTGAACCTAGCCGTGGCTGATTTGGCCCTTGTGGCGGACTCTCTGATAGAGGTGTTCAACCTGAAGCAGGGATACTACGACAAGCCGGGCCTCTGCACCTTCATGAACCTCTTCCAGCAGATCAACATGTACAGCAGTGTCTTCTTCCTAACCTGGATGAGCTTCGACCGGTTCGTCGCACTGACTGGCTTCATGGGTCGCAGCATGCCGCGTGCACGCCTCAGCTGTTCCCTCATCTGGGTGTCCTCGTCTCTGCTCACCGTGCTTCCTTTTGCTATAGCTCAAAGGCAACATGCAGGAGATCTCCACTTCTGCTTCGCTAACGTGACCCAGATTCAGTGGCTGGAGGTGACGCTGGGTTTTTTGTTGCCTTTCTGCATCTTGGGTCGGTGCTACTGGAGAATAGCTCAGGTGCTCCGGCGGAGTCACAGGGGACAGGGCGGCCCGCAGCAGAAGCCTCGCAGGCAGAAAGCCCTGCGTATGATCTCTGCAGCTGTGTTAGTCTTCTTCCTCTGCTGGCTCCCGGAGAACGTGTTTGTGAGCGTTCACCTTCTGAGAGGAGACACAGATGGCGGCACACTGTGGCAGGACTACCCTCTGACGGGTCACGCTGTCAGGCTGGCAGCCTTTTCTAACAGCTGTCTAAACCCGCTCATCTACAGCTTTGTTGGAGAGACCTTTCGGGATAAACTGAAGCTTTGTCTCCACGAGAGGAGCAAATTGGCCAAACTGCACAGGTCATCCTCAAGAAAAGCTATTTATGTACCAGCTACAAACCCATGTGACCATGCAACATGCAGAAGACCAAGCCTGTCAACACATTTATGCTCCAACATCCTCCCGCAAACTGTTCTGCTACCCCCAAATAAATACCGCAGATAATCACACAGATACTAGATAACATCATGTCTGAATCATCAGTGTAAAGATGCTATTTATGGACAATGTAAAGGCAAGGACTCCAACTGTTGTGGAAACACTTTGTTGAATAAGTTATTTCAGGTTTATGCAGAACATTTATTGGCAATTTTGACATTGCTTTGACAGGGTTTTTAATTAAATTCCTTATGCCACCTGGAATGTAACATCAGACCAGTTTTTGCTATTTAAATGTACTTATTAATAAAAACTCAAATGTAAGAGTCACTTCCCACTTACTTTCTAGGCCTCCAAAATATATTACTTGGTCTTAATTTTGTTTTGACTAAGTTATTAGCACAAGTAAAGCTTCTCTGAATGGAGCAACACAGATCTGCTGGTGTTAAAGGAAGCATCTACTTACCTCACTGTCTCTTGTCTTCTGCGTTTCTTTCTTTTTCTTTTTCTTCTTCTGTTTTTTATCATCTGCTGTGAGTGTCACATGTGGAATCTGCACTGGAGCCTCCTGAAATACATAAACAACGTTTATGTATTTAATAAGCAATTTCAGGTTGTGCCATCAGGTAGAAGTACATAGACTGTGCTACTCACCTCTGCCTCCATCTTTTTCCTTTTCTTTTTTCCTTTAGTGTCCATTATTTCTTCTGCATGGACCTCGCTGACATTTGAACTCTTCCTTTTAGATGTCAAAGATTTGTCTTTGGCCATGATATGGTTTGCTGCTAGAAACAAAAGCATCAGCACGTCACATCACGTAACAAACAGATAAACATACACTAATGCTAAGATTAATAGGGATAACTGTGTTTGCCTTCATAATTCGCTGTGATTAACATTGCATGACACTAACACAGACAGATAGAAGAACATGTTATTGAAAGCTAAAGATGAGTGTTCAACACATGTAAACAGTTTTACAGCCAAAAGCACAAATGTTACGCTGGTTATAATGGATTCATACGGTTGCAAAAGAAGAATGCTATCACCATTAAAACGTTATAATGGAATACACATATCACACGGAAGAATAAAGAGATACACTTACTTGAAATGCGAAAAACGTGTAGTAGAACTAGTATGGAAAGCACACATCCAGCATGGGAACCCAACAGGAAGTGATCTCAGCTTGGTGAGTCGTGATTGGACAGATTCTCGCTTTGTTTTGTGATAGGTCAATAGTGTGATTGCGTCACGGCCCTCTGAAAAAAAACAACTACCGAAACCTTCAGTATCTGTATTTATATTTATATATTTATAGTATAAATCATTTAAAGCTTCACAGCAGCTATTAAATAGTCCTTGGGGTATGTGAAACGTTTTTAATTGTATAATAAATACACACTATTTTATTTTGGCAAATTAATAATAATAATTAATAATTAATAATACAAAAAAATGTAAAACAATAAATAAAAATACTTTCAATGACCACTTTATGTTAATGATAAACGTACAATATAGAAATAATAACATTTTTAATAAAAATATAGAAACTCTGAGGAGTGATGTAATATCCCTCTAGTGGAACGGTCCACACCAACGTTCAGCAGAAGCGCCGGATGGAGTTTAATGCAGCACATCGCAGTGTTACATGACCTAGCCAAGGTGCGTTTGGTAATAATACCATTTATTTGACCTAACGCCTTGTGTCCTAAGATGATCAGTTGTTCGAGATGTCTACAACCACAGGACGAGTTCTCAGCGGTCTGACACGCGTTGCTTTCAGTCGAGGAATATTTGTTCATAACGTGACACCGACTGTGAGGTAAGTTCGTGTATAAATCTGCTATGGAAACCACGTTGAGTCTGTAGTGTGATTCATAATGAGGTTTTTACCGTAATACATGTTCCATTCAATACGGTAACCTGATGATTTAGTCAGCAAATAAATCACATTTGAGCTATAATGTCATTGATGGTTATTTTAGCATGGCACGTGATTTTAATAGCTGTAGCCTGTTGGCAAAGATTTTAGCATTACAAAACTTTTTTTTTTTACTGTACTGTGTATATCCATAACGTATTATATTTTAGGTATTTTTTATTTATTATTCCATGCAACAAGTGTGTGTGTCACTAGTTTGCAATCACAAGATTACTCTCTGGAAAAACCCTATGTGCAATAAGAACAATAACGCTCATAAGGAGCCATGTAAGTATTTTATGTATACAATTTATTTATATTTATGTATGTATATAATGTCTTATTTTCTTTTTTTATTCTTTTTTTTTAATCTTCTGTTAGTTTCTGTGGCGAATAAATTTCCCAACTACAGGGTAAATAATCTTATCTCTTCAAACCCGAGAACCTAACTGACACTATTTGACCAACCCATCACCTATTGTGTCATGTCCTCGGATAACCGGATGACACATGTTGGAGTTCTATTCAAAGTGACCAAGCGAATCACTGTGTATTCATTAGGAGTTGTAATAGTAAGATATACCATATACTGAGTTTTGGATGCTTTCAAGGCACCTATAAAAGCAGTGGGTGCTGCCAATGTCCCATAGGATTGGTTTTATGGAGCAGTAGGTTATATCAGTTTTATTGGATTGTGTAAATGGCATTTTATTGTTGTAATAGGTCATTTAACCTAATTTAGATGTGCACTGTTAGGTAGGTGAGGCACAGGGATGACATAATTATACTTTAAAAGTCAACCTTAACTGAGGCACATCACTAAACAAACTGAGCCTTAGATATGAATAAGAATGTGACAATAACACTTTCCAAAGTCAACCCCTAACTGATGCAGTTTTATATTTCTGTCTCGACAGACTGAACACTGTGCGGTCCCTGGCGCTGAGCCCTCACAGGTCAGCTGAGTCCAAAGATGAAGAGGTGATCAGTGAGCCCATCAAGTTCTCCACTAGTAAAGGCAGTCACAGGACCTGGAGAGTTGATCGCTCAATGGGGAGCCAACATAGGCGCCCTCTGTGGAAAGTCCTCCCCATCAGCATCGGATTTAGTGTCTTACTGCTGTGGTGTGCACTGAGAAGCGAGTCGGACATTGATGAAAAGCTGGAGAAGCAGCTGTATGAGCATTTTCCCACATCTTCAGAGGAGGAAGAAGAGGAACAAGACAAAAGTGAAGCAAGCTAACAAATGTGGGACTTATGATTTGTATATATTTCAGGTTATATTTATTGCGACATGGTTGCTTTAGTTTCAGGCTGAGGCACCAACTCATTGAGTTGAAGATGCAGTGGTGAAGCCGTCCATTGCTATGGGATGGTTTACGCAAAAATGAGTTGCATTGCGTTAGACCATATATTGCCTTTTGTCAGTTAAATGTTGTGAATTAAAATGCCTTGATTTAAGCCACCCAACCTGTGGTACATGTGATTTCTATATATATATACACACACACACACACACACTTCAGTTAAATGTATATTTAACTTTTCAGTCACCCCATATTAGCATGTATTAAAAATGGGTTCACTAATTCACCAACTGCCCTCAGTGCTGCTGTATTGTCAGACAAGTCTAGGAATTGGACTTGTAACTGGAGTTGCCAGTTCGCATCCCAGGGCCGACAGATCAAGGACCGAAATGCCCTTGAGCAAGACACCCAACCCCCTCACAGCTCCCTAGGCGCAGAAATGTGCTGCCCACTGTGCTTTGCATGGTGTGTAAAATAGGATGGGTTAAATGCAGATGTTGAATTTCCCCATTGTAGGATTACTCTTAAGGCTTTGGACATTACAATCCTGTCACTTTGATCTTAGCCACCACTTTATGGAAGTGAAATACTAAATTTCAAACAATTGTCATCTAGCCAAAAGCAGAAAACAGCAAAAAAAAAAAAAAAAAACCTGAGGCCAAGAATTGAGGTAGCGGAAAGTTTATTTACAGCACAACAAGAAATCCTATGACATGCACACACAGGATAAAAGGTATGAGTTCTAAAATAGTTTTGCAAACCTGAGAAAGGCAGTGGAATATTTGTTTCAGCATTTACAGGTATGAAGCTCTATTCTACAGTGAATAGGACAGTTGGAGAAAGAGTGAAATGAAAAATGAAGTACAAAAAGGAAAACATGCCTGAAACTACAAATAACAAATTAGGTGGTACACATGCTGGTAATAGTTCCAAGATTTACAAAACAAACCCCAGTCAATCCCTCCCACCCCCCACTAAAAAGATAAAATCAAGTAATCATTTATGCACGCTCTCCTCTAATTCGCCTGGCCAGCTGGATGTCCTTGGGCATGATAGTGACCCTCTTTGCGTGGATAGCGCACAGGTTGGTGTCCTCAAACAGTCCGACCAAGTATGCCTCACTGGCTTCCTACAAAAGGGAGAAGAAAGTTATGGATTATAATAAGCTAGAAAACAGAAATAACTTTAGTAAACCATGAAACCAGAAGTTTAAAAGATAAAGTGGTCTCTTACCTGCAGAGCACCAATAGCTGCGCTCTGGAAACGCAGATCTGTCTTGAAATCCTGAGCGATTTCTCTCACAAGGCGCTGGAAGGGCAGCTTCCTGATGAGCAGCTCAGTGGACTTCTGGTACCGACGGATCTCACGCAGAGCAACAGTGCCAGGCCTACAACAACAAAGTAAACTATGAAAACACTGGAATAAAAGACACCCACTGAACACTAGTGTTAGAAAGAATGCATGTGCAGAGGCATTTGTTGCCCTCAGACTTAATATAGTTTGTAGCAACCACATACTGCAATCACAACAGCCTAGATAAAACAAACTGGAGCACTCATAAGCATGTACCTGTATCTATGGGGCTTCTTCACTCCGCCAGTGGATGGCGCGCTTTTCCTTGCAGCTTTTGTGGCCAGCTGCTTCCTCGGCGCCTTTCCTCCGGTGGATTTACGAGCGGTCTGCTTGGTACGAGCCATTATTCACCTGCAGGTCTGAAAACAACAACAAAAGAGAACACCTAATATAAATTTAATATAATAAAGTACTATTGTCAAGAGGATGATCTTCACTGGACCGAATATCTGTCCTAGTGACGAATACTGCCGCAATTTAACCACTGACGCTCATGACCCACATCCTCATTTGTGAAACAAACATAATTTCTTAATACATTTTAAGTAATAGCGGAACTAGAAACTAAGCAAATATTGTTTCAGTGGTAACTAATTGGCTAGAGGCGCCTCCTAATAGGCAGATACGATAGAAGCCCTGCCGAAACACCGGTGGTTTTAATTTAACAAAACAAGCCTGTGTAAAGTGGCGCCACCATTAAGCTCCGGGACAGACACACGTTTCTCTGCTGTCGTTAGCAGGCACATTTAAAGCTAGCATCTACCGCTGCAAAATGGCGCCAGCTAGCTCCCAGTTAGGCTTAACAACATCAACATGAAGACAAGGTAACCATCTAAGCCAACTGATGTATCACCACTCAAGTGACGTGAGCCTTAGTTGTACAATTAATTGGATTAACATAGTTTCTAAGTGAGTCAAGTTTGTACAGAGTATCAAGTGTAGCTAACAGTTAGCCTGCTGGCTATGGCGCGCGCCGTTTTGTTGTCAAGGGACTACCGATTAACGCCAGTTTAACCGTATTTTAACGTTAATAACCAGCAGGAAATGAAAAACCACCGTATACATTATTAACATTAACACCGAATGTAGAAAAACAAAATATAAGTAAATAACGCGCTCACTCACCCTTTGTGTTTATTTTCCGGGAAAGCGATGTCTCCTCCTTCGCGTCGGTTGTCTATATTGACTGAGGGAGCAGGAGGTGGTATTTATATGCTGAGTGAAGCGGCGCTTTAAGTCCCGCCCCTGAGCCAACAGGATTGGTCCAAACTCAAATCCCTGACGGAATGTGATTAGTGGAGGAAATGAGGAGGACAACTGCCTCTGCATTTGAAGTAGAACGGAACAAGAAGTGCCTTATTTTAAACGGAGGTGTCCACATTATTTTTACAGTCATTCATGAGCCCGAAGCTGCTACTTTTTCTTAGTCAACACAGTCTTTATCTATGAAATGATCTCTTAAAGTGTGGTGCTCACCGAGATCAAATCCTTTTATTTTCTTTAAATGGAACCAAAGGGAACAATGCTGCACTATTAAACAATGGATTTACCATTTTATGTGTAGCAATCTTCAGCTTCAGTAGATTGGGGAAAGGGTTGTCAATAGCATGTGATGATGGAAAGGGAATACATTATAGCCAAGATGAACACTGAGGATATTTTGCTTGGACTTGCACACCCTCAGTCTTCAGCATAAGTCAGCTGTTTTCAGTCAATAAACCTTTAATTGGCTATAACTGGAAAATACTTGTCACTAGGACTTATTGATGCACTAATAGCTCTTATTGCACTATACCTTGATTGTTTGCTTTTACTCTTCCTGTAAGTCGCTTTGGATAAAAGCGTCTGCTAAATGTCTAAATGTAAATAAAACAAGTTTTAAAAAACCCTCCAAAATAATACAAAGGGAGAAAACCTATGACCTATGATGGTCAAGCATCAGGCACACACTTAGCACACAGACAGTCTGGTTTTTGTGCCAAGAAAGGAGGGTTCAGCTGGGAGCACAGCCACAACCAGTCTGGTGAAAAGCCAGCTTGCTTCATTGTCATTCATAAGAAAACCATTTCCTGTTACTCTCAAGTTGTTTCTATTAGCATACAGGGTTTACAACCTATTATTGTAAAGTTTGACTGTGTTACTGTTGCCACCTTTATATTGCTTACACGTTTTTTTTTTGTTTTTTGTTTGTATTTTCATGACTAAATATTTATTTCTTGTACTTCACTTTTTTATTTTTGATGTTTTTCAGGCTGCAAAAGTTAGAAAGCTAGAAATTTAGCCTTATTTTCACTTTTATTTGTAAGTTAATTCCCCATTATCCATATTTACCCATTTTCTTTGTCTATATATCTAATCTATGAAAAACATCTAATCATTCTGGAAGTCGTATGTAACTTATCTCATTGTTTGTAGTGATTTAAAAATAGCTTTCAATCCCCTTAGTCAGGTAACTGGGTCAAGAGAACACCACCAAGCGGAACCACAAGCGCTGAAGAAAATATTATCAGACGGACCTATTCTCAGGTGACACCGGTGGTGAGTTTTTGAAAACAACATGATTTCACCGAAACCAAGAAAATAGCAGTATTGTCTTTTACTATTGGCTTAAAATTTGTTCCGCTGAGCATGTCTGTGTCCCGGAAGCGTCGAGTTAAATAGTTCAGTTGAAAAATCGCAGTTTAGCTGAAAACCTGCAACAGTGGGAGAATCAGCATGGCGGAGCAGAAACTGATGTTTATAGGTACATTATAACTAAATTACAAGCAAAAAGCTAAATGCATTTGCTACCAGACTTGCTATAAGCGCGTGTATGGTCTTTTATAGGCTTAATTTAAGAAACAAAAAGTGGATTTAAATCGTTTGAGTCGGTTTGTCTGGGAAGAAAAATGCCCCCAATTTGTTTTTAGTGAAATAACTAATTTAGTTATGGGCCTAAAATGATGAAATTGATGTTGGATTATGTGATAGATTTTTGTGTAACTGTCAGAATTACAGTTGTAATACGTTTTGAGACGATTAATGCAATTCCAAAGTCAGAAGTGATCCTAATATAACTTGTATGTTCATCCAACAGATATAGAACCGAGGTCAAACAGCTCTGCTCCTGTCTCGGACAGAGCTGAGAAGCCCCTCTGGACTCGCAGTGACAACTCCTTTAGATTCAACTTCAACTCTGCGGCACTTCAGCAGAAAACATCTCCATCAGACGGAGCAGAAGCTGCCTTGAGCCGGGTATCCTTTAAGGGACAGGGCTCAGCTTTTGCCTTCAGCTTTCAAATTCCTCCTGTGGAAGACATGGACATGACAGTGACCCCAGACACCTCTTCTCAAAGCGTCCAACCGCGTGTCAGCGAGGAAAAGCCTCCCCCGCTGCAGGAGGCTCCACCTGAGCCATCAGTGCAATCAAAAGCAAAGAAGAAGAAAAAGAAATCTGGAAAGAAAAACCCATCAGACAGCAAAGAGACGCAGCCGGGTTCAGCCGAGGGTAGTCAAGGAGGCGAGGACACAGAGCTGGTCAGTGTGAAATGATTTAAAGTAATCATGGTGTGTTCCAGATGATTTCATGTCAGATTGTGACTGGGTTTCAGAGTGCAGAGGAGCAGCTGAACAGACAGCTGGACTGGTGCATCGAACACCTGGAATCAGGGATGAGGTCCCAGAAGAGTACGCCGAAACAGAGTAAGAACTATTTCACATTATCTAACATGCTCACACAAAACACTGTGTTATATATTAATATATATATATATAATTACAGGTGCTGAGGAACACATGAAGCGAATTGTGAACAAAAATATAGTGTACTTTGTAGAATTCAGTTTGACAATTGGAGGCAAATCTTTGTATGTGAATTGCTCACCCTGTGTTACCTTGAATTTTTGGAGGTAACTTGGGTTTTCTCGCAGGAAAAGGAAGAAAAGTCCTTGATGAACTGATGTAAATGGGGGCTGCATTTATCAACAAAAAATATATCAAAATATCTGTATCAGCATCAAAATGTACTTCAAGTATCAAAAGTAAAAGTGCTCATTATGCAGAACGACCCCATTCAATTGTTTTATATATATATTCTAAATATATTATTTGATTATTATTTTTGTTGCATTTATATATGCTATTATGCATGCATTTTTATAGCAAGGTAGGGCTCATTTTAACCACTTAATATACTGTTATGAGTTTTTTATTTTGAAAAAATGTCTAATCACTTTAAATTTACACTTTGTTTTTTTGTTAAATCTCAACCTGAAAATTAACTACAGCTGGCAGCTAAAAGTAGTGGAGTAAAAAGTACAATATTTACCTCAGAATGTAGTGAAGTAGAAGTATAAAGTTATATAAAATGGAAATACTTAAGTATAGTACCTAAAAATTGTACTAAAGTACAGTACTTAAGTAAATGTACTTTGTTACATTCCCCCACTGTCTCATCATATATCCAATTTTATGCTCACTACTACCAAACACATGCATTTTGTTGTTGAAATCTTACTATTTACAACACTTGTGAGTATAAACAAAGTCTGGCTAATAGTGCAACTGCACAAGTGTGAGACAGTTTATGTCGAAGTATTTTAAATAGCAAGACCTTAACATAAATTTTGGATGAAGTCTCCCTTTAATACCATGTTTTCTCCCTGCAGAAGAGGAAGCCTCTCGTGCCCTGAAGACTCTACGAAGCTCCAAAGCTCCTCTGGCCAAGAAGAGGCAGGTGATGAGATCCATGGCTGGAGATTACAGGAAAAAAATGGATGATGAGAAGAGCAAACAGTACAAACTCATTCAGAGCGGTGAGTGGTCAAACTTTTAAAAAATAACTCCTGAACTCCTGAAAGAACTTTTCAGTTGTGGTGGAACCGTGCTGTTAATTGACAGATTTCTCCAACCCCAATAGAAATTGCGTCCGCTCAGGTCAAAGTTGTGTCCGACTCCCCAAAGAAGTCTGTTTTCCACCGGAGAGCCGGGGTCAAAGCCCAGACGGCTGAAACAGAGACTGGAGCCCAGGAGACCGGGCTGGGAGCACAGACGCAGCAGGAGACGGCAGCTTTCGTCTTTACTCCATCAAAAGAGGAGTTTCGCTTTGAGTTTCTGTGATGTTTTGACTGACGACTCGTTTCACCATAAACAATGCTGGACTCTGATTGTTGGCTGCGTTGGAGATAACGCCAGGAAAACAACACTTAGAATCACACATTCAAAGTATTTCTTTGCTGACTGGTTGTACCATATATCCAAATAAAGATTTTTTTTGTTAATTTATCTGCATTACAAACGGTTGGTTATTATTTTTATTAAGTATAACTTGCTTTATATTCAGTGTTCTTTTATACCTGTCATATCACATTTCCTATTTGAGGAGATAACATTGGTCCATGCTGGATGTTTTGAATATAGTTTCTAAAGAGGTCATGTCAGTCATTGCCCCCTTTCTTCGCTCTATTATTATTATTATTATTATTCACTTTCCTCTGGCTGCATACCTATTGGCTTGCTGCAGACTATTTTGAGGCAGCCAGTGTCTTTCCTCCCATCAAAAAAACAAACAAACTCACTAGAACCCCCTGATATAGCAGACTTCAAGCCCATTTCCAAATTCATTTCATTTCTAAAATTCTTGGAAAAAGTTCACCAGCTCCTCCAACCGGCTCAGGGGTATTTTATCCCATATGTGACGTTCTCTGTAACAGTTTTAAAAAGTTCCATAAAAATATATATTTAAAGTATAATATTTGAATATTTTACATTATAATTATTTCCATACATAAGTGGTTCCTAACCTGTTTGGCTTGTGATCTAGCAGACATAGCTTCTAAAATGAAGTACTGTATTTTTAATAGCAAAATCTAGAAAAAAAATTCGCTTTCGAACAGTGTAACAGATTGTCTTTTATTTCTTATCCCTGATGATGGCCACTCATCTTTTCAGTGATCCCTTGAGGGGTCCTAACTCCGAGGTTGGGAACCATTGCCTACAACTATTAAAATAAAATTAAAATAAAAAAAAATCAGGTTTTCACAGGAAGGGGATGGAAAACTGGCAAGTTACTAAAACTGTCAGACAAATGGAGTAAAAAGTACAATATTACCCTCTGAGATGTAGTGGAGGTTAGACGATAAATTAAAGTACTTTAAATGTGTACTTACGTGCAATACTTGAGTAAATGTACATAGTTAAATTATTATAAATACATGTTTCTCTATGTTCTGTTAAAAAAAAGTTTAGCAGGACCTCTCAAACAGGAAAGGGCGGGGCAAGATTCAACACGAGCACAATTGAGCGTGACACACAAAACAAAAAAAGTTTCAGCTGCTGAGAAAACAAACTAACCTGTTGACTGTAAGTTTTTAACTCTTGACACTCGGCTATATTGTGAGATATTCGTTCGTTCAGTTTGTCGTTTAGTGAATTTGTTTTACCATTAGTTTATTTGGTCGTTGTGTGGCAGGGAGTTATTTCATACCGGGACACCGTTATCTAATGAAGCTAACACTAAGCTAGCGAACAGATTTTCCAGCTAATAAAAGTACTAAAGAGAAAGAAAATACATTGAGGGATAACAAAATGTCAAATTTATCATTGGGAAACTAAATATTGCTTTACTTAAAGACTGCAGAGGGGTGGAGGGGATATGTTACATCATGTTGAAGCTGGAGAGGCTGAAAAAGTTGTTTTATAAAGTGAAATTATGGGAAGAAGGAAGCATCCCAGTGAGCGATAATTATTCCCATAAGGAGGTCTGGGAATGATGGCAGTAAGCAGGCAAACTTTAGACCTATTACACGTCTGTAAGTGGTGGTTAATAAGAGGCTTATACTCTTAGAATAGAAAAGAGTGATGGTGGCTACATTCAAAGCGGATTTTAGGAGAAGGGGCACTTTAGACTGGCAGTTTTTTATGTTGAAAAAGCAGAACATGTTAAAGAGAGAAGAGCTTCTGGAGTAAGAGAGAAAATCTTACATTGGGATTTTATAAATGGACAAACAATTCAGGTTAGTCAGAATGATCAAATAAGTATGAATTTAATTTATTTTATTTGATAGGGACAATGCAGTTAGCATAGATACAGGACATGCATCTGATGTGCTGCATACAGAGATATAGCTTCAGCTAATTTTCAACTCCCGTCCCTAGTTGGGCTTTTACAACTACATACAAAATCACAATACTAAAAAAATCCAATATACAATTACACCATCTACAAAATAGAATAAAATTACAAACAATTACAATATACATTTACCCTGAGAAAAAAAAAATATATAAAATAAAATAAACCCTGTATAAATATAGCTTAGAGTTTAAAATCATCATAAATCTATACAACAATAAGGAGAAAAGAAAGAAATAACAGAGAAAAAGAAAGAAAAAAAAAAAGAAAAAAAAAACTACTTAAGACTATAAGACTTTAAGGATGGGTACAGCTCTGGTTTGCTTTGAGCCAACACTTAATGTTTTTTGTGAATGTTTCAGGATTAGTTATTGATTTTATTTCAGTTGGTAATGTATTCCAGATTTTACAACCTTTAATTGAGAAAGCTGACTGTCCAAAAGTGGTTCTACGGTGTTGAATTCTGCAGTTTCCTTGCACGGTGTTTCTTGTTACTCTGTTACTGTTCTGTCTTTGAATATATCTGTGAAGAGGTTCAGGTGCAAGGTTATTAATACATTTGAATACCAACTTAAGAAAACACAAGTGTACAAAACTGTCAAAACTCAAAAGATTGTATTTTTTTAATATAAGACAATGATGCCACCGGATGGGTTTTTTATCCATTATTTTTAGTGCCTGGTTGTATAAAGAGGAAATGTTCTTTACTGCAGAAGGTGACGCTTGAGCCCATACAGTCAAACAATATGCAATATGGGAAAAAATCATAGAGTGCATGAAGATCTGAGCTGCTTGAGTTGGAATATAGTGCCTAATTAATCGGCTAATTAATATGTTGTAGAAATTGCAACACCTCAGAATCAATGTAGTTTTCTGTCTTGATAAATGATACTGATTTATAATTATGCCAGTGGATAGGGGAAGATCACCGTCAGCTTTATGGATATGCATAAAATATAAAATAGTATAAGAAAATACAAGATGGGATTAATTTAATTTCTGGCATTCATTTTCATGGTTCAAGTTGATGAATCCCATCATGTGTTTTTCTTTTGGGGAATTATTTTTGTTGTTCATCTTAACTTTAAAAAATGTATTTGTAAATGAATGTATTTAAAAGAAAATATTTAATAATTTTTATTTTCATTAACATAGTGTATTTTTCTATAATGAAAACATTACCAGAAGATTGAAATTTTCAAATTTTGCAAGTTTTGTCTTTAAGCTTTTTCGGCATTATCTATGCTAACAATAATGGTCCAAAATTATTTTTATACTTTTAAGTCAAAAACCTTCACATTTTCTTGAGGGATGTCCTCCAGGTTACTCTCCAAAACATAAAAAATCTTGACATTGAGCCCAACATAAGATGCTACAGAGAGAAAGAGTTCCACCAAATAAACACACAAAGAACAGTACACTACATGAAGGATCTATTTGATCAGTGAAGGTATATTTCTCTGCTTTTAGGACCTTTTCCAACCACTGGCCTGCTTTTGTCTTTACGTTGTGGCTCATTCTCAGGGCCATCTGTGTTTTCAGGTGTGTGGAGGGACAAGTGAGGAGGTAGAAAATGTCTGAGCTAAGCGATGAAGCCAGTGAATCAGAGCAGCTGGGGGCCAGCCTGTCCCTGTGGCTGGGCCCCCTGGTGCGGCCCGAGGAGCTGGACGTCCCTCTGGACCTCCACACCGCCTGCTCCATCGGCCAGTACGACGTGGTGGCAGAGTGCATCAAAAAGTGAGTGCCTAAATAATGAAATGTTTCTTGTTTCACCCACAGCCTTTGAGCATCAATAACTGTAATGTTGTGTCTTTTCAGACGTGAGGTGGACCTGAATGGCAAGAACATCGGAGGATGGACTCCGCTGATGTATGCTGCTTACATCGGCCATGACAACATCGTAAATCTCCTGCTGGAGGCGGGCGTGAACGTTAATGCCACCACTGCCAAAGGTTTAACCCCCCTGATGCTGGCAGCAAGCTGCGGGAATGAAAGCATCGCATACTTTCTGCTTCAGGTACAAACTGTCTCTGAGACACGAACGCACCAACAAGGAAGGTTCAGTCCTCTTGTGTCTCAATATATAAATATATATATATATATATATATATATATATATATATATATATATATATATATAAACTTATTATTAAAGCTGGAAATGTCTGATTTTCTTATGAAATATCTATTATATATTGTCAGCAACCATTACTCCTGTGTTCCAGTGGCACATTATGTTAATCCACATTTATAGAGTTGAAAGGCTGATTGATCATTAAAACACCTGAGCATTGTGTTAGCACAGCTGAAAACTGTTTTGTGCTGATTTGAGAAGCAATAAAATAATCCTTCCTCAGGCTAGTTGAGTATCTAGAGGTAAAGTTGGAGATTTGGACAGGTTAAAATTATTATTTTTGCCCTTGTCAATGTCTTTATTATATTTTCGATTCATTTTGCAACTCATTTCATGAATAAACATGAAACAACACAGACATTTTCTGGATGACCCCAAACTTTTGAACACTAGTGTACATTTGTTTAACATAAAAATGCACACCCACCATACAGTAGTGTTCAATATAATAGCAGCTACATGGCAAACAAGGTACCAGTAGGTGCAGTAGATTCTCAGAAAACCAACAAGATCCAGCATTCGTGATATGCATGCTCTTAAGGCTGAAAGGGGTGTGTTGAAGTGAAGACAGTGAAGCATGGTGGTGCAGCATCATGATATGGGCATGTTTCTCCTACTATGGTGTTGGGCCTATTTATCTCATACCAGGGATCTGGATTTGTAAACTGATTTACAGAGTAGTATTTTTTGTGTAAAGCTTATGTGATTTACACATGCAAAACCACCAGTATGGTCCCTAACATAGGGGTAAATTAATGTCAAGCAACTTGTAAGTGAAGGCCAGCACTTGATAGAGAAGATATTCCTTTATTAGTCCCAAAACGGGGAAATTTCCTGCAAAAAAGTGTATAGCAAAAAAAGAAGCCTCAATAAAATAACTAATTAAAAACAAGAAATATTGATAAGAACTATAAAAGTATTAACACTTACACAATTTACACAAGAAGAAATATAAAATTAGGAACAATACAGACGGACTCAACAGTTCAGATTGCACAATGAAATTATATTATACCCTATTAAAGTAGGGGAGGTAGGTAGTTTGTGAAAATCATAGTGCAGTTAGTGTAGGTTTTGGTGGTCTGATGACACAAATAATGGCTCATAATACTGTATGAGCAGTGTAAGCACACACAATATGTCCGAAGAAGTACTTAGAGGATGAAACTCTTGTGTTTGGGTCACCGAATGGGCGTTATATTATTTATAACTTCCTTCCTTCTTGTCGTACCAGTTATATTTTTTATTAGTGGAAGACTTTAAATGCTGAGTTTTAAGAAAATTAAGTTTCAGCATTGGTTGAATTGGTTGAAAGAGATGTTACGTGATAAAGATGGACGTTTTTTTTTCCAAATGTTCTTGATAAGGTGTTAGTTTCATGTCTTTTTGTTTTTCTTACCTCCAAAGCAAGGAGCTGCGTTGGAGCTGAAGGACTCTCGAGGCTGGACCGCTCTGTTCCACTGCACCAGCACAGGCCACCAGCAGATGGTCAGGTTCCTGCTGGACAACAATGCTGATGCCAACGTCAAGTGGGTATCTTCCTTTATTAAGATATCACTCCAGTCAGACAGCTTCTTCATCACTTTCACTTTCTTCCACAGAGAGCCAGGTTCTGGTTTCACGCCTCTGATGGAGGCTGCTGCTTCTGGACACGAGATCATCGTTCAGTACCTGCTCGATCATGTAAGAAGACACTGAGGATGTGGCATGATGCTACCTGAAGAAGATAATGTCTTATGATCCCAACATCTGCTGTTTTATTAATTTCCAGAAAGTTAAAATAGATGACCGCAACGCTAAAGGAGAGACGGCCCGTGCCCTGGCTATGATGTACGGATACACCAAGCTCGTAAGCCTCATCGACTCGCGTTCCCCAAGGATCAAACCAGGTACTTGTTATTATTTTACACAACAACATCGTTTTTTTCTGTGTCTTGTACTTGAGTCTTTGTTTTTTTTTGTTTGTGCTCCAACTCGTCAGGACATTTTGAAGACCCGAGCTCCTCCGAGGACTCAGACAGCGCTCCACCGCGGCAGAGACCGAGTCGAACCAGAGGGAAAGGCGTCAGCATCCATGACGGGCCCCAGGCCATCGCCAAGTTCCGAGTAGGAGGCCCCAGCAAACTGTGTGGTAGTGTCACATAAGATATCCAGTCTGCCAATCTGTGTTCATCAAGAGCCTGATCAGACAGAGCGATTTTTATTTGAGGACAGTTGAAAATCTGCTCTCAAAAATGCAAATAAATTCAGGCTCTTTTCTGGTTTGAGTTAAAAAAAATTTTCAACTTGAGCTTGAACTTGAACTTTTGTGCAACACAAAAAAGGGTGCATAAAGCTTAAAAAATAGCCGTTGGGGGCTGATAAAAAGCACTCAGTCTGATTGGGACTCAGAGTTTAGTTGCTCTAGTTGTAAACACAAATTACAGAAAAATGTCTACAAACAGAAATACAATCAGTCCGTGCATGAAGGAGGGTAATGGACACTTACTTTGTGCAGAAGATTTTTCAGCATTCAAAGTTTTACTTTGAATGCTGAAAAACTCTTAATTGAGATTTCATCACAGTAATGATAACACAATGTGACAAAAAAATAGGAGACAATTTGCAATTAAGATGTATTTTTTTTGGCATTATTCCTGCTTCATTTTTGATAGTGATGGAAACAGAACAGAAAGGGGACAGAGAGTAGAATACATGCAGCAAAGGGCTGTGGGCGAGTCGGAACTCCGCTAGACTTATTCTGCAAAACAATCATTAACATTAACACAAGTTTGTTAATGCTGCTTTTCTCCTCCCAGAGCCTCCCGCAGCAGCGCCAGGCTACATGACATTTCGTGATATCGGCGAACAGAGTGACGGCATCTGCTTCCGCGACGTGACCTCGCCCATCAACGAGCTGGACGGCCAGAGCAACAGCAGCAGAGGTGAGCGGCACAAGAATACCAGCATCTCTGAAATGGTGTCTTTGGAAGATATGTTCAAAATTAAACCGTTCATGATGCTGCTACAGATGACAGTCCATTCTTTGACCATGACATGCCCACCATGAGGAGCAGCAGCAGCAGCAGCGAAGGCCTGCCTCATGCGATCGGCCTCAACTGGGAAGGCTCAGTGGAGAGCAACGAGGTGAACACCAGAGCACAGCGAGCCCACTGATTCTGAGTAAGACACCACATTTTATTAGGATATCTCTGTGACACCGTGTCCCTTTCCCCACCAGGACTCTGACCAGTGCAAAAAGAGCAGCTCTCGCAGACTAAACAAGGGCCATTACTCAAAGGGGAAGAGCCGCCATGCAGGCAATGATACAGCTCACTCCAGCTCCACGGGGAACTGTGGGATGCTCTCAGGTGTTGGTCTTCCACCCTCCTACACGGGTCCAAAGGCATGTGTTCACTTTCTGTTGACTTTTAACTGTGTGTGTGTGTGTTCTTGTACTTCCTACATAGTGAGGACCAGAACACATTTTTAACCAACAGAGTGAGGACATTTTTGCAAAGTGAGGACATTTCAGCCGGTCCTCACTTCTTTAAAGGCTTTTTGGAGATTTCAGACTTTGCTTTAAGGGTTAAAGATTACAAGACAATGATAATTAACTGAAACTGTATTGTGTGGTTACAAAACTAACTAAAATTATAGTGAAAATGTCCTTAGTTTTTGTCTTTGTCAACTTTTTCATACATAATGAAGATGGATAAGGCAAATGAAATAAAGGCAAAATTTACTGTGATCTCTTTTAATCTCCCACCCAACAAATACCCCGTTACAAAAACACTAAAACTAAAGCATAAAAAAAAAACTAAACTAAAACTAGCAAACTCATTCTAAAAAATAATTAAAACTAACTGAATTTGAAAACAAAAATTCACAACCCAATTAAAACTAAAACTGATGAAAAATTAAAAACTATCATAACCTTGCTAGGGAATCCACTATTCCAATGAGGGTCCTCACAAAGATAGAAGTACAAGAATGTGTGTGTGTGTGTGTGTGTGTGTGTCTCATTGCCACTTTATCCTGGACTGTCTAAAATCTTCTATTCCTGTAGGACCTGGCAGAGTTTTTGGAGCAGATTGGCTTCTCGAAGTATCTTCCCGTACTTGAGGAACAAGACATTGACCTGCGGATATTTCTCACCCTGACTGAAAATGATCTCAAAGAAATAGGAATCACGTAAGGGACTGACAATCACTCCAGCACACAGTGTTTGTTTCCTCATGGTACAACATGCTGAACCTGTTGTTATTGTACTCCAGATTGTTTGGACCCAAGCGAAAGATGACTTCTGCTATTGCAAGGTGGCACAGCAGCGCTCGGCCACCCAGCGACGCTCTGGAACAGGCTTATTCTGACCAGCTGGAGGCGGAGATGCAGGAGATGGCCATTCAGCTACACAAGGTAACAAAGCGACCATAACTGCCATGCAAACTTGTAACATTTATGACTCTTAATCTAACTGCGGTTCTCAAAGCGTGGGGCGCCCCACTGGTGGGGAATAGAGACGTGACAGGTGGGCCGTGACAAACGGGAGGGAATTTTCCTTTTTCTGCCTATCTTTATCCAGACATCCCAACAGTTCCGGGAGTCTCCTGCATATTGATAGCGGCTCGCTGACGCCTGTAAATGAGATCCAATCTCCCGGAATCTGGAGCAAGACCGCGCACTAGACTAGAGTGACTTTGTGTGTTTGTTGTGTGACTATAAATGCAGCGTGTGTGAAAACAAAGCGTCCTTATAGCTGTGTGTTCCCACTTATTAGACCGATCACCCGCCCCCCAACCTCCGGGGGCGACACCAAGTGTAAGTGAGTTTGGTTTAATTTGATGATATTGAGTTAGAATTAAGATACAACCTGTTACTTGAAAATGTTAAGTTTGGCGTATTTCAGTAGCCTTGTGTTGGGGCGATGGGGCCAGGTGGGGCTTGAAAATTTCCCCTTTTCCAAAGTGGAAAATGAAAGAAGAAGTTTGAGAACCACTGATCTAACCGAACCTGAACTCTCTCTCTCTACGTAGCGCTGTGAGGAGGCGGAGAGCCTGCAGAGCCAGGTGTCTCAGGAGAAGGAGCTGCGTACCGTCATGGAGGGATGTCTGATGGAGGATAAGATGGCCTGGAGGAGGGTCCACACCGAGCTGGTGGAGAACCACCGGCTCACTCAGGACATGAGCGCCCTACTGGTGAAGTCCCGGGCCTGCAGCGCCGAACTGCTCTCCTGTTTCACTACTGATGGGAAGAGCAGTGTGGAAGGTGACAATGGAGTTAAAGGCGAGTTTAGGTGTCCTGTGCTGGATAACACCTTTTTACATTTTGTCATTTTTAAAATAAATTATTTAACTTGTTGTTGCAGCCGGAGAGGGACTGACGCGCCCCAGTGTTGCAGAGCTACTAAAGAAGCTGGATTCCTATGAAGAAGAACTGGGTAAAATGGCGATTCATGTGCTTTTTGCGTCATCAATGGTGTCTGAGGCGTCTTTCACACATATTTCCAAGTAAATTACGGGGATAAGCTTGCACTACAATCAAGAATAATTCCACATTGCGCATTTCAGACATGCCTTAGCAGTGCTGGAATAGATCATGCTCGGGACCGTCCAGCAGATGGCGGCGATGCAACACTTATGGATGCCAGCCACCATGAAGCTCAACAGAAAAAGAAGATACATGTCTGTGCAGCAGGACACGTCTCTTAGTATTTATAGAAATGAAGCAGATGAGGAGCTGTTTTTATCCGGTGCCAATGTTATGACGTATAATTAATTTATTATTCATTGTTAGTTAGCAAATCACCCGCAAAAGGACCGGCGTTAATGCTAAACGGTAAACAATTTGCAGATTCGAAAACTTTGTCAGTGGAGTCTTGCGATTATGAAAGCGTGCTTGCCACTACAATGTTACTGCTTTCATTTACAACAGACTACCAGCCTTGTCCCTTTCGGTTTTAATGTGGCAATCTGGCATTACGGATTTCCCTGAATATTGATCCTTGCCACCATTTGCACATCACTAAATGTTCTTGAACATTTCAGGGATAGACTGCATGTGTGAAAGGGGCTTATTCAAGTGTCTGCTTGTCTCATCATTACAGCAGGGACCCTGCAAACTGTGCTCCAGAGTCTGAGGCGACTGAGTGCCCCTGAAAAAGTTTCTGATAGCTGGGAACGACCTTAACCTTTACAGGTGAGTGCTTACTCTCACTGGATGAACGCAGCATGTGCAGGAAGAGCTGAGGGGAAAATAACTAGTGTTTCTTGTATTTGAAGAGGCAAATATTTGACGGAGGGTGATCTAACCACCCTGAACAATCTCAGTGAATGAGAGAAGGCCAAAGACAAGCCGGACGAGAGCAGCTCACAGAGTGACTCGGCTGACTCCTCGGGGATTGGCTGACGGACCAGAGCTCGCCAGATGTGGACAGGGCCAGGGGTGAGGGCAGCTGCTGCAGGGAAATGACAAACAGGCAGGAAGGGTACCTGACCCTCACGCTTGTGCTGGTGTAAGCTGGACTCCAGTAGTTGGGTTGTGAAGATGCAGAGAGAGGAGGAGGGACTGATGGCGGATGAATACTGTGAAATGTTTCTAAGAGGCTGTACTCTCTTCCTTGATGTGGTTTAAATGAAGTTCACACCACCAGCAGAAGAGGTACATTTCTTAAAAGCAGTCAAAGTTATATAAGTAGTTCTGCAGAGTTATTATAGACTTTATCTGAATGAAATCTTATTTGTATGCTGTTTGAAACAAAATGTCCTGCTGAATGCATTTTAAGATAAATGAGCTGTCAGTTAATCATTTACAGCAATACATTATGTTAGTGATGCAATGAAATGGTTAATGTATCTTAAATGTTTTACTCTGAAATTCTCTCATGTCTAAAATGCCAGATAGTCTTGGTTGTATTTGGACCTGAATTAAATCCTTGTTGCCGGAAAATTCAGGGTGGGCGCTTCAATTCTGTGAAATTTTTCTTTTTAATCTGAAACTGAAGTATGCGACAGGTGATTTATTATTTTCAATTTAAATGCTTTTCAAGGTGTAATCAGAGAAAAACCTTTGCTAACTATCAGGTTGTAGGTAGCATCTTAATCCATTAAGTGCATACAAGAAAGGTGAAATTAAAGAAATCTGAACATTTCAAATTAAAGTGTTGCAATACATTTTGACTTCTGGACTATAAAACGCTCTGGACTTATTGGAAATGTTTGGATCACACGAGTCTGAAGCAATACTGGCAGTGTCTGCTGGAATCTTATTCTCCAAATGAAATAATACTAATATTGCTAAGTGTAGTAGTTACGTTTGCAACTGCAGAAATACTATATTCAAACTGAATAAACAGACATGCAAAGAAAAAAAAGCAAAGCTCTTGAATATTGAATATTTAGAATTTGAATGTCAACGTTATAAAATGAAGCTTTGAACTATTTGGTAAAGCCCTAGCTAATTTTCATATTTTATTTTTATCTGAAACAAATGATCATGACAAAACACTATTTTCATAATAGTTTTAATGGAATAGCTGGAAAATTATTGTAGGTCCCACAACTGAGCATTCACAAAGAAATAACGAGTGGTTGGGCTCACGCTGTGGACAAAAAAAAACACTGGAAGCATAATCTTTTTTTAAACATTTTATAAGCTGCTGAAAACTAATACATTATTTATGACTTTGTGCCAATTTGTGGTTCTGAGATGAATCCACAACGAATAAAGTTTGTGCACAGGTAGACTTGTGCATCATTCTATTTCACTCTTCAGTGTTGTTGAACTTTTGAAAGTGTTCTTTTACTTCTAATAAAACCTCCTTTAAATGGGATTTATAGTGCTCATCAGGCTCTGTATTAGACTTCAGCAGATGTGCTGAATGTATTAGACATTTACAAATGATTATAGAGTCTGTCTCTTCAGGAAACACTTAGTGTTGTCTTGACTTAATGTCCAGATGTCCCCCTCATGTAATAGCTCAGATTAGTCTGACTCTATTGATGTGGTCTATATTTAATTTTTTAAATCTGCAGGGCAGTGGTGTGCAGACTGAGCCTTGTGGTTCAGGGATTCCCTCCTCTTTGTTGGGAATTCCCCATACAGAGTACATCTGAAAATCCTCTATTGTGCCCGAGGCCTTGGCGGTAAATCGATGTGGTGACAGTTGCCGCTCAGTTAACAACCTTGGCACAATATGGATGTTGGCTGAGTTTAAGTTCAGCAGCTGATCCAGATACAGCAGCCTGAAGGTAGTTGTTATGGGAAACTACTAGGGAGGATATTTACTGTAGCAGTGATGTGTCAGGCTGTCATAATAAAAAAAAAAAAAAAGGGTGACAGACAGAAGTGGAAGACAAACACTTGTGATGCTGAGCAGCATCCAGAATATAAATGGAGACAAATAAACACAAACAGTGATGAGAGAGGGCTGATTAAATATGCTCCAAATCTCAGTGATAATTTACTCATGTCATGAGGGTCTGCCAGCTAAACTGATATCTACATTGTAAAATCCTCCAGCCAGTTGCCATCAGGCTGCAGAGTACTGGGATTCTGACAGTGACAGTCACATTTCACCCCAGACAAAGCTGCTCTGTCGAGGTTTATCTGGACAGAAGTCGTCTCTGTTGGCCTGCACACTTATCTGTTGTGCATCTCACCAACAGTGAGCAATACAAACTATGACAAGCAACACACTGAGCAGCACACACACGTTGTTTCGAGCTGCTGGACTTGAGGCTAGAGACGTTGGCGGGTAGCCAGTTGGGATTTCTGGGCCACAAGAGAGTAAAGTGTGTTCTGGGAAAATGAATAAGTAGTTGTTCTTTCCTCTCACTGTGATGCCCTAAAGCTAGACGTTTTATTCTGACTGCTCCACTGGAACTGCTCAGCAGACGAGACCAGAAGGCGAGTTTTACTGGCTGTGATGTGCAGCTGAATGATTATACAGTCATGGGGAAAATTATTAGACCATTGTTTTCTTAGATTTCTTATTCATTTTAATGAATAAGCTGATATCTAGCCATTTTCCATGGTTTTCTTAATAATAACCAAAATCATTATCAAGAAAACCATGGAAAATGTCTAGATGTCAGCTCTTAAATTAATCTCTTATGAGCTATTATTGTTGTTGTCATTATATTTGTCCAAACAAATGTACCTTTAGTTGTACCAGTCACTAAAATGAACAAGAAATTGAAGAAAACAAGGGTGGTCAAATCATTTTTCCATGACTGTATTTAAAGCTCAGTGCACTTTCAAATGACCTGGATTCAGTCAACACCGTGATTCATCAGAAAAATATGTATACACTGAAGACGACCTTAAAAGGGGCAGGCAATTTTCTGAGAAAAAGGTGGTAAAAACACCTATTAACCATGAGCAGCAGTCCTATCCATCTCTTGTCTCTCTTCCCTTTGGTTGTTTTGCAGAGTAGCCGGTTATTGCCAGTGCAGGAATAGGATGTTTTTCTGCAGGATTCTCTGCCATTGAATGTCCTCTTTCTGAACTTAACTGTAATTGGCCAAAGTCAAAGTCTGTATTTTCTTTAGCCTGAAACAAGACCAAGAGGAGGTGCAGAAGTCTGGTTTTCTTACAGAGCGCTTGAATTGCAAAAGGATGAAAGGTTATTATGGAATTTTTGCCCAATGATGCCCCCAAAAAACCTTGAAAAATCTTAAAGCTACCCCAGCTTCAAGCTATTTTCTTTTAAATATAATAAACACCCGTATGTTCAAGGCAGTCTAAACTCTTTGCATTTCTTTCAAAGTCCTGAAGACCCAGCTCTTCAGAGAGCATCTTCTCTCCTAGCACTACACAACAATTCTACTCCTTAAAGAAATGTCACTAGCACTTATTGCTGCACTAACGGCTCTCACTGCACTATACCTTGATTGTTCCCCTTTTCTATAAGTCACTTTGGATAAAAGCGTCTGCTAAATGACCAAATGTAAAATATAGTTGACAAAACAGACATCTGCTCCAGGAGAGCTTCAAGTGTATTGCTTTAATGTGTTGTTTGAATAGAGAGCTATTTCTCATATAAATTAATTAATTATTTCATTATCTACAGTCCTTCAAAATAAGATATAGCATTATGTACAAACATCAACAATCCACTTGAGATGAAGAGAGTTCTTCCTGTACAGCCTTCTGAGGGTTAAAAACAATGTAAAATGCAGCGAGTGTGAATTAACAAAAATATTGTTATACTCTTTGAACATCTATTGTATCATCTGTTTTATATACAAATGGCTCAAATTCAACAATTCAAATATGAACGCGTTCGCTCTTGAATAGCTGTCCAGGAGAGCACATATACACCTCTTCCTCCCTTAGACGCGGTTTAATTCATCTCTCTTCAAACACACACACGGAGCCGTTCGTCTGCCCATGTGGAGGAATGAAGACATCCCGTTTGTCTGCAGTGTGTGTGTCTGTGTGTGTGATCCAAGCCTCTGTGAGGACTGATTCCCTCTCCCACAGGGGACCAGCTGTGTGAACAGTGGTCGTGATGGGCTCAGGTGTACTCACACAGGTGACCGCAGCCGGCAGGACAGTGGGCGCTGCTCTTGAGCCAGTTCATTATGTGCTCCAGATGTCCGCCGTGGCTGCAGCCCTGACACCACACAAACAGTCCCTTCACCACATGGTGACACACCGCGCACACACTGGCACACTGGTGGCACCTAGAGGAGAGACGCAGGGTGCTCGTCAGTGCACAGCGGCTGCATTTAAGACGACAGAAGAAACACCTATTGCTGGTATGTACAGGTGCATCTCAATAAATTGGAATATCTTAGAAAAGTTTATTTCAATTCAAAAAGTGGAAATAACACATTATATAGATCCATTACACACAGAATGAAACATTTCATGTCTTTATTTAATTTCTTCTAATTATAAGGATTATGGCTTACATTTAATGAAGACCTAAAATTCACAAAAGACCAATTTAAAAAAATATTTTTGATATGGAAAATGCTGGCCTCTGAAAAGTATGTCCATCTATATGACTCAATACTTGGTTGGGGCTATTTGACTTGAACTACTGGAAATTGACTTTTCCATGATATTCTTATTTATTAAGATGCACATGTAATTCCTGTGGAGTTACTGGTCCCAATGAAGGAACAACACCCCCAAAAAAGGCCCCTACCTGTCACAGATCCAGCCCCTGTTGCTCATTGGCCGCTTGCAGTTGCTGCAGTTGATGTGCAGCGTTGTAGACGTCTGGTTCAGGCCGGTAATGGCGCTGCACGTACTCAGCTTGATGACCTCGTTGGACACGTTCCACAACTCAAACCGCTGCAGCAGGTCTATGTAGGACATGTACCAGTGCTCCTGAAATGTAAACACAATCTGTTCACGGTTTAGGTTTTCCAAGCAATGTAAGCAATGTCTTAACTGAATTTTCAAGACCTGGGTGTTTTAGTAGTGAACATGTTCGCTATTTGCAACTTACAGTCACACATAAGACTTGAAGGATATCTGAACTTTGCTGGATTTTCTTTGTTCCTATTGGCCTGACTTATCTAACAGATATTTAAGATGTTTATAAGCCATTCTTTTGAAAATATACACTTTTTTTTACTATAAAAAAACTCAACTGTTTCATTAGTGCCTCTGCTAGCAACCAAAAAATTCTAGTCTATTAAATATTTTAAAGCAACTACAAGGCATTTTAACTGATTATGTAGAATTTAATACTGATGCTTCTTAATCACTTACAGTGAAAAGATGAAGCCTTTTTCTGCCCGTCATGCCTGCTTTTCTATGCCTGTCAGCAGGTCCGACTCCAGGCTGAATAAAACTAAACAATTCTCAGCACGCAGACCTTAAGAGCTTTTGTTTACATTTTTGAAGGCAGATTTTGGCAGTGAGTAGTGTGTTAGGCAGTTAAAAGGAGGCAGGAGGAGATTTATCTCTTGGTGTTGTATGTGGTTTGTGGTTTTGGCTGACACTGGGGCGGGATCAGCAAAGAGAAAAAGAAAAGAAGTGGATCAATCTCGGCTGGTCACTCAACAGATCGAGAAAATTGCAGGATTCAACAGGATTAAACAATGATCAGGAACTGGCCTTTATATTTAATTTAGGAAATACACGATGAGAGGTTTTACATAAATATCTTAATTTATGTTTTGTTTTGTATACTGCAGAACTGTAGAAAAAAGAAAAATCGTGTTACAAAATGAGGTGTGTCTTACTTTTACTCAATTCTGAAACTGAATTCAAGAGCTAGCGAGATCTTTGCGATATGAGACGATGCAACTACTGCTTTTGTCCACAGGGGGCGCCAAAATCAACACTAAATAAAAGTACTTTATGGTTGCTTTAATGCAGTTTTTTTAACGTTTTTAAATCTGTATCTGACCTGGGTGAGGTCATCAATCTCTTTACGGATCCGGTCGCCAAGGACGATGAGCACGGACACGGCCATCTGCACGTCGCCCTGCTCGGCGTAGTAGCTCAACATCTCCCGCACAATGGGACAGAAGAAGCTGGCAGGTAAATGTGGGCTGAACAGCGGCTGGGAAATGGAGATGAGCGAGAAGGACTCGATGGGGGTCAGACAGGTGACTTCTGCCTCGTTGCCGCTGACGTGCGGGGAGTCGGCCTTGTCTTGCTGAAGGTGCTCGGGAGCGGACGGGTTATCCATGATCTCGTGTCGCAGCTGGAAGGCCTCCTGGGGCAGCGTGTACTCCTGCTCTTCTGTTGTGACAAAAGGAGCGGAGATAGTATTAGACAAAAGAGCGCTGAGCATGGAGGCGGTTATAAATAGCAGGCACTGACGTAAGCAAGTCTTTAGTTTCCTCAGAGATGAGATTGTCACTGACCTGTTTGGTTGTCGTGCTCCATAGAGTAGAGGTCATCATCGTCTAACTCAGCATCACCGAACATGTACTCAGCCTGGCCCTCGCTTCCCTCCGTCTCCTCATTTTCTAAAAGGGCGATCAAATGATTGGCTTATTCAGTCTCAAATATTATACAAAGAGCATCAGGACAAACAGCCTCCAGGAGTTTTAATGGCCGCTCTCACCTTCATTATTGCTGATGTGTGAGTTCCCGGGCTCCAGGTGGATGTTGTCCTGCCTGCTCTCGCCTTTACTGCGCTCCAGTCTGCTCTCTGTGCCCATCCCTGAATTAATTTCCTTCATGTTGAAACTGAAAGCAAAATGCACATCAGTGTTAGATGATGACTGGCATTACTGTTTATTGCAATAGAAAAGATATTTACCTGTTCATTAAAGGCAGAGTGCCGAGTTTACAGAGGTTGTGGTTTGGACCGGGTGTCGTGAGGTTTGCTGGGTCAGAGAACATGATTCTCAACATGGTCCATGTTGTGGAAACCTTTATAATAAAGGGAAAAAAAGTTATTCATGAGTGGGGTTGCACAACTTGGAGAAAATATCCAACTGCGTAATTCTGGCAGAGGATTCACAATATCGGAGGGAATAATAATTTTTGCATCATTATTCTAATTTTAATTGAGAAAAACACTCTGCGGCCACTCGTTAACACACATATCTAAACCAGCCAATCACATGAAAGCAACTCAATGCATTTAGGCATGTAGACATCATAATGGGGAAAAAAGGTGATTTCAGTGCGCGGTATGGTTGTTGGTGCCAGACAGGCTGTGTTTACTTTTGAAATAAGGCTGGGTGATGAGGAGAAAAAGTTCACAATATTTTTGACCAGATATCCTAACATTGAGACGATATTGTAGGGTTGACCTTTTGGTGCTTTAAAAAATATTTACACAATAATATTTTGGGATATATATAATCATCAGCAAGGTGGACATAATGAGTAAATGGGTAAAACAAATTACAGAACAGCTAAACAGCCTGGTGAATTGAGAAATTTACATTATTCTACTGTAATGCAGCCTTTTAAAGCAGGAAATGATGTTACAACATCCAAAAATTAAGACCATATCTATTCTCATGTCATGAGAATAGATATGGTCTTAATTTTTGGATGATGTCGATATATATTGCGCTAATTGGAAATAATGTGTGAAATAGTGACACGTTACTGCAACCACATTACTTTTTAAGTAGATTAATAGTTATTACAAATAACTTAGTTGCCATTCTAGTGCAGATACTTATTTTCCCAAGAGAGTAATGAATAATTTCTTATTTAAAAAAAAGAAAAAAGAAGTAACAAATAACTGTTACTTAACTGTATTACTGTAAGTAATATGGCTATCGGTTATTTTAAATCATCTGTCTTGCTTCCATAAAAACTCACTTTTTTTAAAGGAAGAAAAACAGCGCTTCATAGAGATTAGTTCCTGTATTGATCTATCTGACCTGAGGTCTTTTGAGCTCCTGAGCCACCTTGGCGTTGTGATCACACAGCTCGGCAAACGGCTTCCCACAGAGGAGGTAGAGTTGTGCTGTCTTGACAAACCAGTCCATGCGGTTACTGTCCAAGTCTGTCTCGAAGACGCTGAGGGCGCTGGACACGTGGGCAAACTGTTCTGTCGGGTCGGGCTTCTTAAAGAAAAAGATGGGGTAGCGGCGGTCGCCTCCGGGGTAAGGCTTTCTGTTGGCGTCGCTGCTGATCAGACTCTCCTTGGCTGCAAAGGCCAAGTCACCGAACAGCCCGAAGCACAGACCCTCGGGGTTAGCCTTGTCCACGGGCCGCGTGGCGTCCTTGAACATGTGCTGGTAGAGCGTGCTGTCCTTAGAGCCAGAGAGCAGGAAATGAGGGTCGTGCTGGTGGCGCCACACAATACCAGTGGTCACGTCTTTGTGTTCCTCAAATGTAGCGAAGGGAATGAAAGGTCTGCGGACATCCCACACATAAATGTTGTGATCCACCATCATGGAACAGGTGGCTAAATGAAACTTCCTCTCAGGCCGCCACTTGACCCGCGCCACAGAGGCGATCGTCTGGACACAATAGATCTCCTTGGCCCGGTTAGTGGTCATGTCCCACACTTTCACCATCTTGTCCCTGCCTCCGGTGGCCAGCCATCCCCTTAAAAGGAAATAAAGGGAGAACAGTATATAAGAAGGGCAGTAATAATTTTGATTTAAACCCACAGCAATCAATCACAGCATGCCACTTATTTTACTAGCCGTTTATTTTAACTTTGTTTGCATGATTTGATCATGATGATTAGATGTGTGCCAATTTCTAGAGTAAGGGATCAACAGATGACTTATCTGGCTCCTCTCCGGAGCCATTTTCCATTTTTTTCCCTAGCCAGCCAGCCATTAAAACAACAGCCTGACAAGTTGCTAAAGCAAAAACATAATCCACCTCTTCTTCTCGGGCTCATGAGCAGGTACAATGTTTGGCTAACTATCTTCCATGTGAATGCACACACGACTTCAAAAGGTCAAAGGACATACATGCTTTCTGACAGCAGATTATTGGAGACAACAAACAAATATGAAGCCCAGATTGTTTCATTTCAGGTTTAAATGATTATATAGATCAAGCACCAGTTTTCCAGTATTATATCCAAAATTTAGGCATATTCTTAACTTTGGCAACATAATAATTTTGCAATTTTCAACTCTTTGTATGAAACCTTTAATTTCTCAGTTGGCTTGTGTCACAAAGTTCTCTTACCTGTCATCAGGGTGCCAGTCGCAGCAGAACACAGGACCAGTATGGGCGGTGAACATTCGCTCGTATCGGTCCGGCCGCCTGATGTCCCACAGCTGGACGTTACCATTCTCAAATGACGCTGCAAATGTGAAATAATCCTTCATGCTGAACTGGACGTCCCTTACACTCTCTGACTGACCTGGAAGAAAGTGGGGGAAAGAAAACAACCCTGACTTTAAGCAATAAGAACCACAGGTATAGGTTGTTTCCTAATTTCTGACACATTGTTGCTGCTCCAAACATTTGTGGATTTTCTTTTTTTTTTTTTTCACAAAATCCTAGAAAACAAATGCAAAGATTCTCAGAATATTTTCGAAAGAATTTCTGTAAAAGACAATTTAAAATAAAGTGTGTCTAATGTAAGTTGTATTTCACTTTACAATATTGATCTGATACTTATTGTAAGTATTGTACCTGAGAAAGTGCTGACAGACTCCTTCTTGCGCAGGTCGAAGCACTTCATGAAGCCGTCCTGCGAGCCACTTAGCAGCATGTAAACCTCTGTGGGGTGGAAGCACACCTTGTTGACGGTGCGTTTGTGCTCAGTAAACAGCTGGTCCTGCTTGTTACGAGAGGGTTTTCCCAGGTTCCAGGTGACCACCGCCCCATTGGTGGCCGCCGTGGCCAACAGGTTCTCCTCCATCTGGTGCCACATGACATCTGCACAGCTGAAGTTGAGAGAGGGTTTGCGGCCGACGCGTAGATTCAGCTTCTCCACAAACTGCTCCTCCTCCAATGCGTAGATCTTGAAGATGTTGCGGCCGGCTACAACCACCTGCGTGGCGTCACGGCACACGCTGATGGCGTTGGCAGGGGCGTCCAAGTGGCAGAACATAGTTCGGCCACTGATGGCACTGCTGCCGAGGGCTGTGGTCACCCGGGACATCTTCTCCATGTTCCTGAAACAGAGAGTGATTTCACTTGAACTCGGGGAATAAAAGTGACCAGATGCATCAACTACAAATTAATTTGATACCTTTACTTTTTCAGTACTGCTTTCAAAGAAACATGAGAAAAATGTAAAATGTTTTGAAAGCAGTTCAAAAATCGTCCAGAAGGTGGCACTGTAAGATGTGAATCTGTACAGTACTTTGTGTAAGAGGGCATGAGAGGTGGCAGTATGAACAGCATTTGAATGTTTAACAAATTGAGCCAAAAAAAAGCTGCAGAGCTTACTTGTTGAAGAACTGCCGGCTTCGTCAAAGTCTGCAGCAGCTCAGAGTCCTCTTCATGAGCTCCCATGAGAGCCAACGTACTGGTGAGAGATGTGAGAAATGCACAGCATGAGATCAACAGTCAGGAAAGATATTTCATCACAATATCACAAACAATTTAGATAAATCTCTGATATGTACCCTTTTGTCACAAGGACACTGAATCAAACACTAACTGATGTGTACTTACGTTGAATAGAAAGGGTGTAACAGGGATGTGATGTAGCTCAATAATAAAACTGTCAAATTATATTTTAGTTCCTGTTGTGAGTTGATATAAATGCAACTGAACTGAATAGAAATTGTACTGTGACAGACATTGTGATATCAGCAAATATAGTTTTCGCTGTCCAAAGAATCCATAAAATATTGTATTGTAATGAAATTTAAGATTTACACCCCTACTTAAAAGACTTTCATCTGAACAAGACTCAATTTTAGCTTCTCTTTTTTTTCAGAATCAGAAATACTTCACTACGTCACTGCAGTTACTCTAACCCAGGATAGAGAGACAAAGAAAATACAAGTATATAAGAAATAAGGTATATATACAGTCATGGAAAAAGGTACATTACATCTGTTCAAACAAATGTACCTTTTTCCATGACTGTATATATACATAACTGTACCAGGCATTAAAATGAAGAAATTGAAGAAAACGACGGTAGTCTAATATTTTTTCCATGACTGTATACTGTAGAAAAAAAGCAAAATATACAGACTGGAGAAAACTATTACTAATCTAAGTAAGCATGTGTAATACATTAAGGTGCAAGGTGTAATGTGCTAACAATGTATCTGATATGTTACAGAATTTGATGTAAAGTGGGTGTTATTAGTTAACGAGCCCACTCTAAATTCCTGGGACGCCAAACAGCAGCACGGTGACAGATGACAGTTGCCTTCTTGTGAAGGGATTATTTTAGGTTTCCAAAACTGTTGACCTCGGTCTCGTATCTCTACTGCGTTTAAATGTCTGCTGTGGTGAGGTTTTATTTGTGTTATCACCTCATCTCTTAGCTGCTTTGTGCTCACGTTAAAATATTCTGGAGTCCATCTATTTATTGAAAATACACGTTTTATTTACAGTAATAACTTTTTTTTATATGTGATATATAGACAAGCTGAGAAAGCCAGTTGAAAGTGCAATCATATGAGCTTTCACAGTGTGCCATTTATGCTTCTAGACGATTTTTAAAATGTGAATTTTCTTTCTACAATGAAAACTATTACTATTTTTAATTTAAATGCATATAGACTGTTTTGTAGTTGTATTATTTATTATTTTTCTGCTGTGTTTGTGTGTATAAATGGTATTTTCGGTTCCTGGCAGCTTTTTACTTTGTTCATTAAAATAAAATGAAAAATCTGACTGACAGCCAAGTTTGTGTCGAGAGAAAGGAGCCATGCATGTGATGAAAAAGACAGACTGAAAGATCCTAAACAGAGATAGAAACGAATGCATAGGAAGATGACAAATTTGAACCAAAATCTCCTGGACTTCAGAGGTTTAAAGAGAAAACGAACATATCCCAACAGCGTAAAAGAGTCTTCTCACACAAGTAACATGTGCATTAACATGAGTTACCGCCTAGTGTTTCACGCATTATGTCATGCTTTGCCGTTGTTTCACTTCAGTCCAAACTAAACTGTAGACAGGAACATCCTTCAGCTCCTTCGCGGGGCTCACTCGTGAGCGGGTGTTTTGTCTACAACCAGCTCAACTCGCTGCTCGCTGCACTTTCACCATAAACATGACTGGAATGTGATGCTAATGCTAGTAGGCTAACCTACCTTACGGAGCGCTTTTTACAAAGACGAGACGGACTCGGCGCAAGTTTTACAAGTTTATCAGACAATAAGAATAATACTCTAAAACAAAAATATATCATGTAAGGTGACAGTGTCTACGTAGAGCAAATACGAAAGTATTTCAGGGGACAAACCTGAAACTGTTGCTCACTGCTTGCGGCACCGGAAGTAGTATTTTTGCTCTGTAATCTCGCGAGAGCTGAAGCGTTATCATGTGACGTTACTACAACTCATTCAGGAGTTTATTGCTGTGTTCCAATACCCATACTTACCGTACTCACTGTACTTAGCTTGAGTACGCAGGGTGTTCCGATTCCGATCGCGGTGAAAAGAAGTGTACTTAAAGGACCCGGATGTTGTACTCATAACGGTCAAAACGTTGAGTGTGGAACGATGTACACTATACGCACTCAACGGCCGCCATCTTGCCTACGTAGCGGAAGAGGCGGAGCCAGGCAGAGCCGCTCAGCTCAGAAAAAATGTTTGCAATGGCGGCCGAGACAACAGCGTCTGCAGCTCCCGCAGTTCCCGAACCCTACAGATGTAAGTTTTATCGTACATATTCATATTTACAATCGCCTCTGAATAGTTTACTAATGTATTGACATGTATTAACACTGCGGTTGTTTTTGTTATCGTCCCGTTTCGCATGCTACTTGTTGTAATCCGTTAGGAGCTAGCTCGAAATATAGCAAACAAGTTGTGATTTGCCTCGGTATTTTTCTTGTGGATGCGTTGTTTTTGTAAACGTTTTGATAGTAATTGCATATGCGACTTTAAATGAAAGTCAATACGTTATTTCACTTGAACAGTAGTAACATTAGTGGTCTTGAAGACATGTCACCGCGCCAGCTGAGTTTTTGTGATCACGTTAGCACTTGCTACCCTGCGGTATGGAAATGTGAAACTTAAGTTTGGAGTTCCTTAAATGACAAACCATTTTCTTATTGGTGTCGGTCTTGTACTTCAATATAGGGACTGATGAGGACACGGTCGCATTTGTGCGGTGGCGTGTGGCCCACAGCAACATATTCAGTGGTGGGAGAACCACCAACGCTGCTGGATACAAGTAAGTGCAAAAAAAAGCTCCGTCTGCTATCACGCCAAAACAACTGTTTCATTCAACAGCTACAGCTCAGGAAAACATCCACTGAGATACATTTTCCACAGAGAAATTGTTGTGACGATTCCACCTACCAATACACTGCAAAAATCATGAAGCTTAACAAGTATTTTCTTCTTATATCCAGCAATAGTATCTTAATTATATTGTTTTGAGTATAATTTACTTACTGACCATAGCTTTATGTGCTTATTTAATTATTTTATTGTTGAAAGAGTTCTTTTTAGGATTGACATTGTGAGCTTTTTCATGCTTTTCAATCTTTTCATCTGTTGAATATGGTGAGGTTTTTTTTTCCAAGTATTTCTGGCTTATTATAATGTTACTACAGTCTGGCTTTTCAGGCCACAATTGCAGAAAATAAGTATATTTGTATTTATTTCAAGACATCGTAGTTTTTTCCAGTTTCTAGATATTTTTACTTATTTAAAAAAATCTTACAAAGAAACATTTACTTACTGCACTGGCAGATAATTTGACTTGTTTCAAGCATTTCTTTGCTAAATTCTAGTTATTTATTTCTTATTTTTTGTCAGTTGGTTTTTGCAGTGTATGCACACACACACACACACTTCAGCATTGATCTATTTTATTTTTTAGCAGTGTGAATCATCAGAGGCCCCACGATACGATTTTATTGTGATTATGCTTGATGCAAACGTACAGAGTGTATCTATACCTATTGGTAGTCTAGCAGTATAATTATCAAATGAAAATCGCTTATTTGCTCAGTCTGTAGACCGATGTGTTGTACTAATACTATTGTGTTTATGTGCCTCTATTACATGTTAACCAGAGTGTTCCTAGAAGAGAGAGGACTGGTGGGGAGGGTCACCACCTCATTCTTGAAAAAAAAGTGGGAAAACCTCAAGCAGAAATACAAGGTTTGTCTTTTTTCACATCATGCCTTACGTCCTTGTTGGCTTTACAGATTCTCTGAGCAGTCATTTCTACATAGCAGTTGAACTGAAAAATACAAAAGTATGAATAACCTTTTTTTTCTTCATGAAATTGATCATAACCAAAACTATTTTTTAGCTCTGTGGGCACTGATGTAATATATTATTGAAGATATTTCTACAACATAGGGTTTCAGAACTATGAGCTTTTCAACGGTGTTACGGCTGTATGTTTTGTTGTTCTTACTACATAGGATCTTAAGAACCCCCCGACTGGTGTGAGCACAGAGGGGGGTGAGACCACTGCCGCGTCCTGGAAGTGGTTTGAATTAATGCACGAGGCAATTGGGGACAGGCCGTCTGTGACGCCACCTGTCCTCATTGCCACGTGTGCCCAGGGCGCGGTAGTGTTCACCCCCCCCACTGTGCTCACACCAGAAAGGGCTAGTGTTGAGGCAGCAGAGGAGGAGCCCACACCTTCCAGAACCTCCACAGCGTCCACCCCCAAAAGGCGGCGGGTGGACGTTGTGGAGGTGCTCCAGGACCTGCGGAGCCAGGATGAGCAGGAGTGGAGGGAGATGAAAGAAGAAGAGAGGCAGAGAGAGGAGAGGAAAGAGGCAGAACAGGCCAGGCAGGAAGCTGAGAGAGAGCGAAGAGAAGAGAGGAGGTATAGAGAGATGGTTCAGAGGCAGGAGAGGTGCCACCAGGAGGCAATGGCCAGGGAGGAAAGGTGGAGAGAGGAGGTGAGAGCCAGAGATGAGAGGAGGGACCAGGAAGCTGCAGCCAGGGAGGAGCGCTTCTTGGCCATCCTGGAGAGGCTGGCAAGAAGATGAACTTTTTTTATATTGATCTGTTTCGTTGTTTTTATTGTTCAGGTGTTAATAATGTAAATGTAAATAAGTTAAGTTATGTTCTTGTTGTGAATGTTTTATTTGTTAAATAATGAATGTTTTATGTTAAATAAATAAATAAATCAATGTTCATACACAGGTGTTGAAATTGGCCAAATTATTTAATTAGATGTAGTCATGGTCAGGTGCATGACATAACGCTGCCATTCTATTACGCTCCTCAGCTCCAGAGACGGTGCCTGGGGGTGCTGCCTCCCGTCCTGGATCCTCTTCCTCTGCTGCTCCAGCCTCGCCGTCCTCACCGTCCTCAGGGTCCAGAACGTCTCCCCGGCTCAGGCAGATGTTGTGGAGGATGGTGCAGCAGAGGATGACCTCCGGGACGAACAGGACGTCCACCTCCAGCGCCTTAAAAAATATGGCCCTCCATCTTGTCTTCAAGATCCCGAAGGCCCGCTCCACCACCACTCGGGCCTTTGTCAGCCGGCTGTTGAAGGCTGCCTGCAGCGGGCTCCTGAGAGGCTGACGGTAGGGGGTCATCAGGGTCATGGGGTAGCAGAGGCAGGGGTACCCACCATCTCCAATGAGGCAGTACCCTGGTGGAGGGTACTGCTTCTCCAGATACAGGGGGCTGTTTTTAAGTACCCGTGAATCGTGAACTGATCCAGGGTAGCCCACACACACATCAATGAACTTTGCTGTGTGGTCAACCACCGCCTGAAGCTGGACAGAGTGGAACAGCTTCCGGTTCAGGTAGCAGTCGGAAGCTTGGGAAGGGGGCTTGACCCTCACATGGCAGCCGTCTATGCTGCCCACCACCCGGTTGAAGGCCGCCGACCCTGCCATCCGTGCAAATCCTGCACCCACAGTCGCCAACTCCTCCTCCGTTGGATGACGGACCGTCTGTGCACACAGCGAAGCAATTTTGGCGCTGGTGGTGTGGACGGCACGGTGGACTGATGTCCTTGGCATGTCGAAGGCCCGTGAGACCACACGGTACGATGTACCACTGGCCAACCAGAACAGGAACACCAGGCAGGCAATCTCCTGATCCCAGCCGTGGTCTCCGTTGCCCCCCATAGCTTCCATAAGGGCATGGAAGGACCCCCTGGACAAGCGGAAGTCCACCCGCAGGTCACTCTGGCCATCAAAATACAGCCTGAGGATCGGCACGGTAGCATTCAGCTGAGCATACCGCCTGGGAGGCTGTAAGACATTAATTCATGAATTATATGTTTATTATTGAAGTTCGTTATTTAATTATTATTTGTATTTAATAAAAATCAGTTCTCTAAGTTGATGTGTTGTCTTTTGCATTGCACTTCTATTAGGCTACTATTGGAATTATTGTGTATAGTAAATACTGCTAATGTTGCCTATTACATATTTTAGTATTGAAATTGTTTTTTAAGAAAGATGTAATTATGCACATTATACAATGACAATCAAATCCTCTTTGAAGTGATCTGTTATGTATTTTCACACAGTGACCTGGGTATGTAAAATGTTTGCATTTTTAATTCAAGAATGAAGGCTCCACATGATAAGAACTTTAAAGTAGAGATAACTATAACTTAAATGACATTTCTAAATATTAAAAACAAATGCAGTTTTTGCAATATGGAACCAGAAACCTTAACTCATTTATTCTACCACTGTACCCAATCTATCAATTTCTGGACCCAACTAGAACAATATATAGTGTGTAAAATCAAGATGAACATCTTCATTTACTGTAAAAGTGTAATTATGTAGGTTTAAATCACACCTACCGGAGCATTGTCTGTCAACAGGAGGAGTAGATAACGTTGCTGACGACGGCGGCGCATTCTCCACATTTGCTGCGTTAACGGAGCCATATTGCTGGATTGTAGAAGTACAGATAAAACAACACAAAGGGTATTTTTTTCGCCGTTCAAAGCGGGAAGTTTTTCGCGGGTGACGAGCCGCGGCGGCTGTCGCGAGCGTAATTTCCGGTAAGTGCACCACGGAGTATGAGATTTGGAACAACACTCAGCTGCCGACATCTCCGTACTCAGTAAGTGCGGATAGTGTACTGAGTTTGAGTGTACTCATGGAAGTATGGGTATTGGAACACAACATATGATTATCCGCCTCTTTTTGTTTTGTTTTAGGCGCCCTTGAAACGA
The DNA here is from genome assembly GCF_030273125.1 of Centropristis striata. Classification (NCBI taxonomy): domain Eukaryota; kingdom Metazoa; phylum Chordata; class Actinopteri; order Perciformes; family Serranidae; genus Centropristis; species Centropristis striata. Next base: position 11,022,394 of record NC_081537.1, read on the forward strand.
AGGTGAACACGGCTGTAGCTGAATCAATGCAAGGCTGTTTAAGGTGTGGAAATAATATATATATACATATATTACATGTTAGCAGTTCGTCCATTCATGTATATAAAGGTTTTATGATGTGTGTTTGCAAGCTTTTGCAGGTGATGGTGTGGATTGTGCTGCCATGAGTGCTCTGTTTGCCTGTGAGGACCCAGACACATGGAGGAGGGTGTATGGGAAATACTGGGATGTGGTGGAAGCCAAATCCAAAGGCAAGAAACCTGGAAAGCTGCTGAACCTCGACAAGTGGTAAAAAAACCTTCCCCACTCACAGCACCAGTCACAAAATCACACTCACTTTCACGTTAAGATATCTTTATTGTCATAGGAGCTCACTTATAGATGCAATGACATATTTACAATAAAGTATATGAAAAAAATCTTTAGAAATGCTACGTTCAAAAATGTAAACAGTGCACGAGAACAATACTGCAAAAAACTAGCAAGAAAAATACTATAATACACACAAGAATAGAATATAAATAAGACAGAAAGTGACAATCCTGCAATGTATCCCTCAATAGAAGATAAATACAGCGTGGGATAACAATATAATGTTTTCTGTATGTTAAAATGCATCTTATCTTGGAGTAATTGAAAATGCATGTCTTTATTTCAACATCAAACTTCATCTTGACCTGGAAAAATAATTTTTTTTTTTTCCTGGGCTTTCAGCTGCATCTCATTGACTTCATCATCCGAGAGGGTTTGCTCTGTTTGTTGACATTTTCCACTCAGTAGCTGTATGATTTTTATTACAGCTCTTTCATTACAGTTCTGCTCATCCATGTTTGCTTAACCTTTGTGTCTCACTTGGAACATTTTTGGCTTCTTAATTTTTCCAATCATCCTGGCTTTGCTATTGCACATGGCATATGTTTGGTAAGGGTGTTTTTTTCCCCTAATTTTGAAAGTTCAACCTCAGCTCCTATTTCAAGTCTTTAATAAGTTGTGTAGCCAACACATACAGACACCCAGACCCTTTAGGACAAAAATGTCCCATTGAATCCACATATTTTGCTCCCACAGGCATTAGAGCATAACATCATGCATTCTATTATATCAGGCTTAAGCTTTGGCTTCAAAATTGTTTAAAAAAAAGAAATGATAATCAGGACTGATGTTTGTTAAAAAATAATTTGGCAAAAGTGGAAAATAATGAGGTACAGTATCGTATATGTTATTTTATGGCATTTGCTTGACACAGAAAACTCCATCTATTGAATTTTATAAAAGGTTTAAAATGCCTTTTTCAGTAATGCAGCTATGGAAATGTGCTGACCTTCATTTTAAATATAAGGTTAACTGACACTAACCTGCATGTTTCTGTGGTCAGGTACCAAGAGGAGCTGCCCACACTCATTTCAAGTCGACCTGACAAACATGTCACTCAGTCAGAGCTGGTGAAACTGATGGAGTGGAAACTCACTGTAAGTGGCATTGAAATCATAATCACCAGGAACTTGAGCACACTCACAACAAAAGATTTAGTCAGTATATATGCACACATATAGAATAAATCTGAGGAGAAGCTACCAGGCTCACAGTGCATCAGCTGTGTCCTTGAGTGGCCCCGTGTGCTTTTCTGCAGAGAGGGAAGTTCAGGCCGAGGCTGCAGCAGCTGGTGGCTTCCAACAGTGAGGACACTGTGGAGAAATGTTCCAGAAAGGCCTTCAGCCTCCTGCCTGACGTGCAGGCAGCAATCGCCGAGCTCAGCTCCCTGAAAGGAGTCGGCCCGGCCACGGCTTCAGGTTAGCACAGCTTCTCTTCTGTTTCTGAAGACACTGTATCAAATCTGCTCTCAGCAATTAGATTAAAGCTTTAGAATTCATACCGATAAAAAAATCTCTGTGATCCTCTTTAAGTACAAGGTGAAGCCTGCTCAGTCAGTGCACAGATTGGATGTATTGAGTGGCTGGGACTCCCTGCTCTCTGTTTAAATACTTTGTATGCACCTCATGGCTAGACTCAGCTTGGCGTGGGTCTGACTGTCCATTTTGTTCCAGCTGTGTTGGCGGCGGGAGCTCCAGAACAGGCTGCATTCATGTCAGATGAAGCCATGGAGAGTGTGCCGGGACTAAAGCCCATCCAGTACACAGCCAAGCACTACACTCTGTACCTGGGCAAAATGGTCGAGTGTACCGTGAAACTAAACAAAGGTGAGCCAATGACGGGGACACAAGGCCGCCCTTGGCATCTATATTCTGTGTCGTCAGTGTAGCTTACTAAATATGATGCATCCATCCATTTTCATTCACTTATCCGGGGGCAGCAGGCTCTGTCTCCCCAGCAACAAAATCTGATACTTCTTCAAAATAAAACATGACTATTAGTTTATAAAGCACTCAGTTTGTATGCACCAGAACTCCCATAACACAACTCAGTCCTTTTAAATCAAAGCTTAAATGATTCTGTTTGCCTCTGCCTTTTGCTGAATCAAATTTGGGACCTTTAATTTGTATTTTATGGCAAATCTTTTATTCTTCGAGATCTTCGATAATGCTGTCAGACACTTATAGTAACAATCTGAGCTGGTCAGTGAAAAAAACAACCACTTTAAGTGGCCGTAACATTACATTGTTGACCCCAATAGTCATCTAAACTCAAAAACATGGGAAAAAGTAAAAAAAAAAATACTGGAGTTCTCCATTAAAATGTCTTTTTTTTTTTTTTGGTGATCAGTGTAAAAAAAAAGCCACATGAAACGTACTTTGATCATGATGCCTGGCCTCCCCCTCTCATCCTCAGAGGATCCCCAGCAGGACTGGACGCCCCACAGATTGGAGCTGTGTCTGTGGGCGTTGACCACAGCCAAACAGCAGCAGCTCCCACTTCTAAAGGACGTTGATGTGAAGACCGGCAGTGTAAAGGAGGAGAGCTCCAATGCCGACACAGACCAGAGGCCAAAGAAGAGGCTCAAAACAAGATAAAAATACACAGTATATACATTTTTAAACTTCTATTTCTTTTTTCAAAAATAATAAAGCCTTTATATCAAATAAACTACACTGAGCTTTTTTGAGAACTCAGATGGTTACAGTTGCAAAAAAAAAATGTGAATCCTTTGAAATGATCAAGTTTTCTGCCTTAATTTGTCAAAAAATGTGATCTGATCTGCATCTAGATTGCAAGTATAGACAAACGCAATGTGCCAAACCTAATACCACACAAACAATTCTAATATTTCATGTCTTTATTGAACACATCCATTAAACATTCATAGAGATTAGGCAGATCATTTTCAATAAAGGCATAAAACTAGATAATTTCAAAGCGTTCACATACTTTTTTTGCCACTGTATGTTTAAAGTTGATGTGTAAAAGCCTTCGACCACATTTTAAAGATCAGTAATGTTTTATACTGTATGTGAGTAAACATGATTTAGGGATTCAAAGTCATGTAGTTTTGTCATATGACTGTAAGCTTAATGTCCTCTAGTTTCCCCCAATCCAGGATGAATGATGATGATCAGGGCTGCAATTATCAATTAATATTGATATAATTAATATTTTCTCAAGCAATTGATTAATCATATGCTCTACAAAACATTAGCAAATAGGGAAAAATGCCGATCACACTCGGAGCCCAATGTCACATCTTACAGTCTATTTTTGTCTGAACATAAATACAAAAAATGTTCTGTTCACCATCATAAACGACTAAAAATACATGTGATAAAATTAATTAATCATTGCAGATCAAAGACTAAGATTTTGTGCTTAAACATGAGGGAAAAAAGCAGTAGGATGTTGCCACAGTATTGTTCTTTATTTATATTGTTTCTAAATTAAAGCAAAATACAATGAACAGTACAAAATAAAACAAAATATATTCATATATATACAATATAAAATGGTTCCGTTCAGAACATTTAAAAAGTACAATAGATTGTGAAATAATTAATGAGGACTTTGATATAAATTATCCATATGTAAATTTAGTTTTCCTTTAGTTTCCTCATGACCGAGAGAAAAATAGCTTCTTCTGCTTTTTCTTTTTGTAAACGCTGTGTTGGTACAACCTCTTGTCTGGTCTGAGAGATTGAACCTCGTAAGCTTGGCACCATTTTTGTCAATACAAGTAAGCAGCTCATGAAAAACTACCACAGCAGCACATGACTTTTTTTAATTTATTCTGAACCTTCAGAAGGAAACGACCCATTAAAAGAAACACTTGTTGATATTTGCATGACCTCGAGGGGCTCAGGCAGTTTGTGTGAACAAGCTGGAAACTGAGAAACCAAGACTTGTGATGTTACAACCCAGAAGATATACCCTCGGCTCCAGAAAGAAACCTGAATGCTCTTACAGACAAACTCTTTGATGCTTGTTTCTCACTGTGGTCGACAAAAAGAAGTCACTTTTCCTCATTTAAAGTTCAATACTGTAGACTTTACATTTTAGCATAATATGACAACCTGCAAGTACAGCAGAGTTTTGCTGCCACAGCAGAAAAAGAAAAATGGCTCAGTATCACGGTATAACAGTAGTTATAACAAGATATTTGTCCTGTTATAACATGAAATGTTTTATAAATTAGCCATAATTCTCAGTTCATCTCCTCACGAGTCACTGTTTACTCATTCAAATATTACATCATGTTATAACAATAACATACCTGGTTATTACAGCAGCTGCCACACCAGAGAAAGAATAACGTACAATATCACGTTATAACATGATTTTTTTGATATCGTGATTACTCGAAAACATGCAATAACATGAAAAACTTCTTGTTATAACATAATACTGATTTCTTTTTCTTTTTCTGGTTTGGCAGCAATGAGCTTCCGTACATTATAATAACGTGGAACATTTTATGTTATAACATGATAAATAAAATATTGTCGTAACAAGAACAGTCTCTTGTCATGTGATAAAATAACATCTTGTAATAACATGAAAATATCTCGTTATGACTTAAAAATATCTTGTTATAACATTAAAAACATCTTTTTATAAAAAGGGTTTTCATGTTACAACATAATACTAATACGTTTTTCTTTTTCTGGTGTGGCAGCAATGAGCTTCCGTACATTATAACATGAAACATTTTATGTTAAGTTACCCTGTTATATCATAAAATGTTTCATGTTCTAAAAATAATATATCATGTTATAACAGTAAGTTACCCTGTTATAACCTTTCACACAAAAGTATGTGATTACGTTAACATGAACATGAAATGTTTTACGTTATAACAGTAACAGATCACATCAAAACATTTTATATTATAAAAGATTTTATATTATAATCGTTATAACATGAAACATTTCATGTTATAACACGATAAATAGAATATTGTATTAACAAGAACAGTTTTACACAGTTATACCATAACTGGTATAATGATACGTGAAAAACTCTTGTAATAAAATCTCATTATGATGTAAAAATATCTTGTTATAACAGTAATCCTTTCATGTTATAACATGATACCGATTCTTTTTTCTTTCTTCAGCATGGCAGCAAAATCCTCAGTTGCATGTTTAGTCTTCACTGTCCCATCCAGTTTATGTTGTTTAATTTCACCTGCTAATTAATATAAAATCTGATGTTGCAAATTTCATCATATCGATACCCAGGATGATTTTAAAGCCAAATGTCCTTGTATAATGTACCTTAAACCCAAAACCAACACTTCAGGTTTCGGGTGTATAAATGTTGCTGTTGTTGGTACACTTCCCTCTCTAGAGCTACAGTCGCCTGCTTCACCTGCACAGTCCTGCAGTGACACATATATCTAAGTAGCAATAAACACTAAGAAAAGGCAACCTGGCCGGCTTGTTGGCGAGCAGCAGTTCAGAACAGCTACTGGATATATAACAGCTTCGGCTGCTTGCACTGCGGCTTCTTTCTCTTATGGATTCTGTGCGTGTAGAATAAAACACCATACAGCTGACAGCGAAGCAGCCTCTCTGCCCGGTGCTTAGTTTTGGGGCGCGTATAGCAAGGCATTGGGCATAACAGCACGATGGATTCGCATAGGGAGGTAAAAAAGCATTGAAGGATGTTTATGGCAGTAGAGAATATGGCACATTATGACAAAATACAGGAACAGGAACTAAGAAACAGTAGAGAAATGTGCTGCATTTTTGGGCTCAGAAATGAACAGTATTTTGTGTGCAGCCACATCAAAGAAGGTGACCTTTTAACATCATCTAATGACTGTACAGAAACCAATAAAAGGGGCATGTGGATTATTTATGGTCTGCTCCTATTTGGCTCGTGCCATCCCTCATCGTGCCTTCCTTATACCGCTGAAAACAAATGTGTCACTCAAAAGACAGAAATTAAATTAACATCATGCAGCCTGTCAGATCCACTTATTAAAGGAAGATATCCTGTTTACGGTCTAGCTTTTTTGGGCTGTGGTGTATCCTCGCAGCAGCCATGCATCATCCTGACACCAGGGGTGTTTTGTGACGGGATGGCAGAGCACGTACGCTGCTGAGGGTTTTTTTTTTATGAAGAGTGCCGACACTGTTGTTTCTGCTGTCCCTCCATCACTCACAAACCAGAAAAAACGTCACATACTGTCAAAGCAGAGGATGTGAGTCAGGCCTGTATCGCTCCACTTCTTTAAGATGCTGTTTGAGTGCAGGAGAGGCTTTTATCAGACAGGAGGGGACTCTTTTTTAAAAAGTTTTTTTTAGTGTAGGAGGTGTGTTGTGGTTGGCTCAGGCTCAGGGCCAGGAGATTTGGCTTACAGAGAAGTAAATAAACTAGTCCTGAAAACTTTACCCCTCTACCTGCCTATTTAAGATACATGCATTGCTCATTTTCTCCTCTGTTGTTGCTGCTATTGTCTGCTTTTTTTAAAGGATACTTAAGGGGAGACACTACAGGTGAGCAGGGTGCAGATAAAGCACTATCTTATTAAATATGTACACTTTCCAGAACTTTCCAGAATTTCCAGAACAGAAATCTGAACAATTGATAAATGTTAAAAATTCTTGTTTTATTTTGTTGACATATGAGAATTTTGAATATCTGTTTTTATGACTCCATAAATCAGATCGGCTATTTAAAAAAAAAAATCAAAATTGCCATGTTTTTAAGGAATAACATGTTATTTAAATCAGGCTATGAATAATATATGAACCTTCAGAGTATAGATGGGAAGGAAACTGAGAGGTTTGCTGTATTAAGTGGAGATTTCTGTCTTATAGTGAGCCTTTAAAGATATGTATTGTAAATTTCATACATTTTGCAAGACGCTGTGGGTGAATGGGGTAACTTTTTTGACAAATAGATTTTTACCACAAAACTTTCCCAGTTGAAAACTTATATAAAGGGACTACTTTTCTGTAAAGAAAGTTTTCGGAAAGTGTATGTTTAATTATGCATATGATGCGTTATTTGATGCAGAACTTTGGTGAAATCTACAGACATAAATAGGCAAGGTGAAGTAAAATAAACCAAAATTAGTTTTTTGGATGTTTCCTTTCCTCTAGTCTGAAAGTAGACATGTTAAGGAAGCAAAATAGCCCAATATCTTTAAACTGACCAGCATAAAAGAACGTTTTTTTCCTGTAGTGTCTCACCTTAATAAAAATAAACCAAATGTGGACTATGTATGAGGAGTTCTTTTTAGGGGCAACAAAAATTCACAAGCCTTCGATTTTAGTCGTGCATGTACTTCCAGGAGGTGTAATATTCACAGTTAATGTGTTCTACAAAAACATAGCCATTTACTAGCCCTTTTTACAACCCTTCTGGGTTCCGATGAATCTTCAGTTAAAGAGGCACATTAACCTCCTCTCAGGCATCATCTTTATCTTCATTATAGGCTAACAGGGTATGTATGCATTATTCAGCGATGCATCTTTGCTATCCCAAGCAATAATATTTCCTCGAACACACAAGAGTTTCTATCAAGTGTCCATTACTACCACGTATTGGCTGATCTTTTCTTTTTTTAATGCATTTGAAAATGGCTTTTTCTTGCTATTTCATACCGATTTCCGTATTTAACACAGAGTCTTCTGTTACTACTGACAGTTTCACGTGGAAGCAAATGCTGAGGACTGTATTTATGACCAGCTATCAAAATTGGCAAATGCATAACATTTTTCCCCCCAGGCAGCCAGTGGACATTCAAATGAATTATTGATTGAAAGACTGAAAAATGGAACGTAGCACGAGTAAATGTAATTGCTATCCTCGCCTCAGCTTTCCAAAAAGCTTGAATCACTCTGCTAGATAATATATGACAGAAGCTCTGTCCATAATTTGTTATTCGCAAAAAGAAGAGCTGCGGCGGGGCGTCTGCGGCGCACTGCAGGGGAGAGTTTCGGAGAAGTGGACACTTGCAAAGTTATAAGCTGCATCGGCTATAAACAAGTTGGCGAACAAGTTGTAAAAATGCGTCTCGCTACATGAAAAAACAGTCCGGAGTTTCACAGGCTCGTACTTGCACAGTTTGTCTTTTTCCCCTTCGCCTGCTGAATATTCACAATGAAGAGATGATCACACATAAAAATAAAGTTTCACTGACCAACAAGAAGGTTTTTAAACCAACGCACATCTCTTTGTCCTCTTCTTTTACCTTCTCCGATTAGTTCTTTCTATGGCTTATTTTGTAAAGCACTAAAGATTTATAAAATCAAGTGAGCTTGAGTCGTCGGTGGTCGTCTAACAAACCAGGGGATTCTGCCTCATAGACTATTTTTCAAAGCCATACAGGAGTTATCAGAAGAACAACAATCATAGCATTAATTTTGCACCATTTGAAACTTTTTTTCTCTTTTCCCCTTCGGGGAGGAAAAAAAATACAAATAAATATACTCTTGGTTATGAACATACAATATACACATCCACTATCAAATGAAAACGGGGACAACTTAATAACACTCTTTTTTTTCTTTATAGGTACATTCCTTTACAAAAGTATACAGTCCCTAAGAATGAGAAACTGAGGTATAGACTGGGCCCAACAGAGAGACCCCAATGCCCTCTGGGACACGAAGGTCAGAGGTCAGATGATGACACATCCGCGCCCTCCCCAGTTCAGTCTGTCAGAGCGAGAACAGGCAGAGGCCAGTGTGTGTGTGTGTGTGTGTGTGTCTGTGTCTGTGTGTTGTTAATCTCTTCGGTTCGTCCACTGCAGAATCAGGCAGCAGCTGCTCTCAAAGACAAAGAGGAGACGTGTGTGTGTGAGTGAGTGAGTGTGTGCGTATGTGTATGTGTGTGTGTGTGTGTGTGTGTCCTTGTCTCGCTGAGAGCCACAGAGCATGACATGGCATATTATACACGGTGCGCCTAGCAAGTTTAGTTTGATACAGCAACAGGAGGAGTTCGCTCGGTTAAGTGAAGACCATCCAGGAAACTTCAGCTGTCGTTTCTCTTGTGATCTTCTCTTTCTTTTTCTTTCCTCTCCTGTCACACAGTCACTTCCATTTCCCATCTTTTTATGTCGTGTGAACTATGTGTCTGTATCCACAGTGTAGGTATAATGATATGATAAAAAAAATTATGTCTTCTCATTTTTAAAGACCCCATGAAGGGAAAATGACAGTAATGCCTCTAACCTTAAAGAGACAGTTCAGATTTTTTGAAATGTGGTTGTATGAGATACTTATCCATAGTCAGTGTATTACCTACAGTAACCTCTTCACTTGCTGTCAGACAGCCTTGTTTATATCCATCTAAAGCAACCAGTCTCCTTTGACAAAAACAGTAATTTTACCTTCGCAGAACACAGGAGATGCTTTAACTCACAAAGCCGCACAATAACACAAACAAACAGGCAGCGGCAGATCAGCAACTCCAGTGTTTTGACATGAGACTGGTTGCTTTGAAGAGAGCATCGAAAACTGCTTCAGCGCCCCTGTGTGACCTTAAACAGGGCTGTCTGATGGCAAGGTAAAGCAGAGAAAACATTCTAAATATAGCGTACACTTATCTGATATTGTTTTTTTTAAGGTGGGCCTTTTTTATGGTGGCTAAAATATATTTTTCTGCTGCCTCATTCACTCTCAGCATCCCTCTTGCCTGCTTCACCAAACTGAACACCATCTACTGTAGGTAACACTGACGATGGATAAGTGCCTTTTCAAAACAAAAAATCCAAACCATCCCTTTAAGGAACTCCTTGAAGATGACAGAATCCACATTAAACTTGCATGAAATCTTCCTTTTTTTCCTTCGTTCTCCCTGCAGCTGCTCTGGGAAAATCCATTAGCTCTCGGGGGCAAAGAATTTTGACTGATGTGTTATAATCAGGCTGGAGATCCTTCTGAGCAGCTCAATTTGAGGAAAACGTTCTGTCAGTTGTTTTTTTGTTTTTCAAGCAGTGTGCCAGCAATTTCGCAAAAAGCCGCAGTGACCCTTGTGAGTAACAGCAGGGCTGTGAAATCAAAAAATCATATCAGCCATCATATTTCATTGGTGTTTCTATATTTCGTTTACTGCTGCCCCCAGAAATAAACATGCTGTTCTTGAAATTCTTCTTTAAATCTTCATTTAAAGCAGCTGCGGCTCTGATTTTAGCGCAGCCAAAGGCGTCTACTCTACTGAAGTGCCTTTAAGCGAAACACTGAACCCGTTAGGAGCATCACTGCAGCTGATCTTAATCTTTGACCTTTATAAAAGACAGAATACTTCTTATAGCGTTTTACCAGCTTCGTCTCCAGCACAGCACACATCTCCGTTTAGTTCCCTTTCCTTTTTTAACCACAAGCATATGTCATCAACTCTTCTTCACGTGAATGAAAAATGCACTCAAAGAAACGACAGCTTTTCAAAAAGCCTCTGAAATAAAGAGCACGACGGCTAAATGCTCACTGAAAGATTAGTGCTGGTAATGTGGATGAGATTTCAACGTATATATAAAAAGATATAATGCTCCTCAAAGTGGATCTGAGGAACTCTCACATGTACTTGTTGCTACTTTAATCCCTCTTTAATAAAAGAGACATATTTCTTTGATTTGCAAAGTATCTGTAAAAAAGGATTCTTGGTCAATTTGTGTTTTGAATGATTTCATATCATTTCATTTGGGTCTAAGTTGAGAGGAAATGTTGATTATGGTCAAAAGGGAGCCTTTGTTTGGGGCGGGGCTGGAGTCAGTGTGTATGAGGAGGAGGGCCAGTGGGGGTGGGGGGCCTTCATCAGGGAGGAGGTGGTATTTGCACCCCTAGCAGCTCATACGCAAAGATGTTCCAGAAGATGGCGAAGAGGAGAAAGGTGATAAAGGAGAAGACGATGACCCACCAGGAGCATTGTTTCTGCAGACTCTCCTCGTAGCTGCGCAGGATCAGCAGCCCCATGCTGATGCCGACCACGGCCCCCGACAGGTGTGCCATAAAGCTGGGCTGGGGCCCCGAGGAGGGCAGTGGCGGAGAGAAGCGGAGCCAGACTGCACGACCCACCTCCGAACTCACTGTGGAGGAAAGAGGACAGAGTCTCTTTAGTATCTGCTCATGACTGTGAGGACATTGGAGCAGACTAATGATTCACAGAGAAGTAAGGCCTTTGCACACCAAGTCTGTATTTTCATCTGAAGCTGTTGCATGTTTAAAAATAAATAGCAACTCATGTTTTCTGGCAACCATGTTTATACACTGCCTCTGAAACTTCTGTCAGTCATTAAAGTCTTTTGGAACAGGTTCTGCATTATTTTGCATCTGTCAAAAGCCTTTAGAGAGTTGTTTGACAACTCAAAGCCACCATACACCATACATCACTATCTAAAATGTAACTTCAGAAATTAACATACATTTACAAGTGAACTTCATACTTTAGAGACTCAAGCTGCTCCTGCAAAAAAGATCACGTATTACTCTCATGCAGCGGTAAAAAATAACTAAGTACATTCACTCAAGTACTGTGAGTAAGTATACATTTTGAGGTACTTGCATTTTACTTGAGTATTTCCACATATGTAACTTTATACTTCTACTCCACTACATTTTGAAGCAAATATTTTACTTTTTACTCCACTGTATTTAGCTGCCAGATTGAGTTTCTAACTGAGTTTTCTAACATAGAAAATCAAGATACACTTGAAGCAATTACACAGTTCTTTCAAACTAAACCTCATAACGGTTAATTTTAAATAGTTCAATGAGCCCTATCTTTACAAAACTTTTACTTGTAGTGGAGTAATTTCACAGTGTGGTACTAGTACTTAAATAAGAACTCTGAATAATTTTTCAACACTGCTCTCATGCCTGTTGAGTAAATATGAAGTCAGAAGCTGGTTAGCTTAGCAAAAAGACTGGAAACAGTGGGAAACAGCTAGCCACTTGCCTAAATGCAACTATATATAAGAGCGTTCACATGACAAATTCCTGCCATAAAGTCATAGTTAATTGCCTAATTTTGTGTGAAACCTTTAGTTGAGAGTTTATTTGGCTTGATGTGACATTTAAAGTCATAACATTTATCATTCATAAAACAATTTATAATGAAATGGGCCTGGGATCACACTGACTTTATGCCAGTGTCTAAAGATGAGCTACACTGTATAATGTAGTAAGAGTTTTCTCAAAGTATTCTTCTGCAGGCAAAGAAAGGTCACAGGAGGATTTAAACGGATCTTTTGTCTAAAAAAATTGTTTCCATATCTTATTTGCTGCTGCTCTCCCAGTGTCTATAGCTGAATAAATATCCAACGCTGCGTATAAAAACTAGAGCAAATGTTAATTCAGTCTTCCCAGTATCTCACACAAACGACATGTCACATTTTATTTAGAAGCGCTGTATTCCCTGTTTGTAAAACACTGAGGAGGAATAAAACATTCCAGCAGAGGCTCAGTTCGGGGGCGGCAGGCTCGGGACAGATGGAGGGAACATATTGCTTACTAATGAAAGTCTCAGTGTATTGGCCCTCGTGTGGAGGAAAACGGACAAGTGGTGTGACTGAAAAACGCTTTGAAAACAAAGCAACATGTCCAATCGTGAAGCCTCTGACTCTGAGCAATTAACGAAGACTGTTTGAGAATGTCTGATGCTCAGCTTTAAGAGGTTTTTAAACTACACTCAGATGATAAATACTCCACTATGAACAGGTGTGTGGGCATAAATTGTACATAAATAACAACAGCAGGAAGAGAAGCACATGACTTTGACTGTAAATCTGGACAACTTACTGCAAACTAGTGCCAGGATCATGCGGAGCAGCTTGTACGGACAACGCATCCCGGCCCAGTTCTGCAACACAGAGCGAAAGTGTCTTGTCAGCGTAAACAATCACGACACACACAGCCTTTATATATACAGTATGAGTGTATTAACAGCCTGGAAGAAATGCCTCAGTTTCCATCGTCTGGACAAATTTAGACCTGAAAGAAATACAATCTGTATCCATATGAGAGGAGAAAGCACCGACACTACACACAGACGGGATTATACACCTGGCTGCCCTCCACTTACTAGTTCCAGCCCAGTGGCACTCCATTAATTAGGGCTAAGATAATTTAACGGGAGGGGAAAATGGGCCAATAAATAGTCGTTGTGATTCTCCAGGGAAAACAGAACAATGGCATCCTGACTTAGAATAACATATTTACTCCCCAGGATGAAAAATTGAACCAATCACATCCCTCCTGAAGTTCTTTGCTGTGGGAATAGTTCCCAGGGCCGGAGTTCCTCCTCTTCCCTCACAGCAGAATAAGAAGTGGTGAATGCTATGCAATATTCAAGACAGAGGAGAGTATAAATAAACCGTGCCGTGACCATGTGTTTAAAACAAGCAAGTAAACAGTATTTCCACAAATAAATGATTAATATCATGGAGGGGAGAGGTCAACACAGGAGGAGGTCTGATGTGGCGTCGCTGCTCTCTGGTGAGGAAGACACAAATATAAAACCATAAGAGCCATCTTTTCTTTACCTATAATGTAAAAAGTGAGGTTTCCATGTTAGTTTTTATTTTTTAAAAACTGTCTTTAAATTAGCCGACAGGACTTCTGTAAGGCTGTGATGTCACAAATATACCATACACAGGAAGTAAGTAGGGGTGTCACGATTCTGCAAACTTAGGATTTGTTTACACTCTGAGTAGAGTAAAATCTGTGAATTGTATGTAAACATATTTTACAAGGTACAAAATAAGCTGAAACATGTAATAAGACTTAAACATTAAACTGTTTTTCTCCATTTCTGTGTTCAGGATTTTTTGCGTTTCTAAAATCATAGCTCGATGATGCACCAGAGCTTTCTTATCATAACTCCGCCCCCAACACTATATAAGTATCTTTGCCAACGGTGGCTAACGAAGAAGTTGGATATCAGATATCAGGTTTCAGTGGCTTCAGCCGACCAGTGTTTTAGAATACTGCTTATTTTTTCACTATTTAAAAAAAACAAACATTTTTTACATTTGGCAATATTTTTTTCTGATTCAAAGTTTGTCGGGCTTCAATAACAAATTTTTCTGTAGTGTGGAAAACTCAGATCACATATATAGTTTTGCTTTACTATACTTTAAAGTAATGATTCAACTCAACTTTAATAGTGCATCCCTGGACATTGGTCGATCCTGCTTTTGATTTTGAAGAGCCCTACTAGAAAGTGCCACTCATGCCGATTATGCAGGAAAATGCTTTTTTTTTCATGCTAAATGACTTTTTTAAAAGAAACATAAGGGCACATCTCTGCTAACAGAAAGAAGGAAGAAAGCAGATTTGAAGTGGTGCTTCTGCGTGATTCTTTGTGGAAAAACCAACAAATCTATGAGTTGACAACATCGTATGAGTGTTAGTGGAATAAGAATGACTTTGGTTGATGACACTGAGTATGAACCTGAGAATGAGAACAACATGTCCGCTTTAAGATTTGAGTGCAAAGCTGATTTTGTGCGCTACGTGGTTTCCGAGATGTATTCTGACACTTCAGCCGGAGCTGCGTGACTGCTGGGGAGTCACGTCCACATCAGCACTCGAAACCTCACTGAACCTGAAAATGTTTGTTGAGTGAAACGGATGATGATGCTTGATGGCAGATGGCCCGGATTTACTGTATCGAGACTGGACGAGATTTCAAGATTTCCTTCAAAAACACAAACTACAAAAACTCATCAGAGCAGAACTAAGACATGCCTTTAAGGATTTCCCAGCAACAAACAGGCATCAAGCGTAACAGAGCAAATAAACTGTCTGTTAGCAGCTACGAGCGCACAGTTACAAAGTCTTTGCTTTGGGTGCACTTTGATTTGTATCCCTGCTGGCATCTCTGCGGCCCACAGTGAACAGCAACATTAGTTAAAGTGATTCGTCAGATGTAGCACCGCCTTGAGAGTTGAAGAGAATGTGAAAGGCATTTCACATATAAACCTTATGACAGAAACCCACACAGATAAATACTGTAAATAAAGAAAGCTCTCAAGCAGCATCAAGAGAATCCACAGCGTGTTACTTTCAGGGGACACAAATAAACACCGTTTTAATAATTCATGTCTGAAGTTCCAGATTTATTGATACAAATGACGGTGAAAACATGCGATGGTAGAGTAAGCCACTCATCCTCAAAGTAGATCCCCAAAGAGGTGACATAGAATATTCAATGGCTACTGGGCCACAAAACAAAAACTATTTATGATGTGATCCTACTGTAGCAGATAATACCACGAACAAATATATATGATATATAATATAATCCATCTCTAATCTCTTAGAAATAAAACCATTCGGAATAGTTGGTCAACATGTGTGAGAAGGCCGGAAGGATTGAAGTAGCAATTCTTTTATTTATTTATTTTTTCTTTTATTTATTCATTTCTTTTTTTTATTACCACTTCATCTGTTGCGTATTAATTTCATATCAACTTACAATGTATTTAATTTTTTCCCTCTTATATATATATATATATATATATATATATATATATAGTGTCTGAATGTGTTTGTATTTTTGAAACACACAAAATATTAAATATTGTATGTAAAATGTGTTTTGCTTATAAAAGAAAAATGTTTTTTACAAGACACAAAATATACAAAACAAACCTTTATACACTGAGCAGAAATATAAAAGCAATTTTTCTTGAGCTGAAATCAAGATCTAACATGTGTTATATGCACACAAAAGGCCTCTTTCTCTCAAATTTTCTGTTAATCTGTGAAATCCATAGTTCAGTGCCTAATAAATGTCTCTTTTCAAGATAAAACTGCACATCTTAGAGTGGCCTTGCACTTATGTGCAATAATCATGCCGTCTGTCAGAATCTTGATATGTATTATCTTGGCAAAAGAGTGCTCACTAACACAGATTTAAACAAATTTTTGAGCAAATTTTGAGAGAAAGAGGAATTTTTGTGTATACAGAAAAACTCTTAGATGCTTGATTTCAGCTCATGAAAAATCGGATCATTTATGTTTTTGTTTAGTGTATATAGGTTTGTCATTTATGTCACCTCTTTGGGGATCACCTTTACCGATGAGTGGCTTACTCTACCATCACATATTTTCACCCTGCTCATCATTTCAATCGATAAATCTGCCACTCTGACATTGTGACAAAACAGTGTTTATTTATATATACAGTATGTTCAATATAATAGCAGTCCAATGTGACTAACCAGATTAATCCAGGTTTTTAGCATATGAATTGATGAATGTTGTTAAAGAATCTTGGAGTGGAATAACAGCTGAAAGGTGCCACAAGTTGGTTGACTCCATGCCACACAGATGTGAAGCAGTTATAAAAAAACTGTGGTCATACAACTAAATATTAGTTTAGTGATTCACAGGATTGCTAAATCCTAGAAACAAAGAAGTTTGTAAAAAATAGTTTTGAGTTTGTAAAGTCAACGGCAGACACGGCTATTTTTTTGAACACACCCCTTTTAACTAATTGCCCAATTACACAGCCTTAAGAGCTATCCTGAATGCTGGGTCTTGTTGGTTTTCTGAGAATCTACTGCACCTACTGGTACCTTGTTTGCCATGTAGCAATAAAAAATATACTAAAAACCTGGATTAATCTGGTTAGTCACATTGGACTGCTATCATATTGAACACTACTGTATATATTTGAGTGTGGTGTCTGTCTCACACCACGTGGACCCTGTGGCTGTGACATTTTGCCACCACTGAAAAAAAAAATGCTTTCAGTCGCAACAATGGAGATGATGATGATGACTGTTACCATGACGACGTTGGCCAGATGTGCTGAGCATAGAGCGTAGACCCCTCCGGAGCCCCCCACCACTGGAGCACGCATGTCGGTGATGGACACTGTCAGCGAGCCTGCGGAGGGACAGAGAGAGAGATATAGAGATTAGGAGCGTGGAGGTAGGAGAGGGAGAGCATGCAATGCAGGGAGAACAGTGTGTGTGTGTGTGTGTGTGTGTGTTTAGGAAGAGAGGGAGAGCAAAGGACAGCATTTTAAAGCAGAGGGGAAAAACAAAGGCAGAGTCAGATTACTCATCACGCAGCAGCACAAGTAACCTTCCTCTGAGCATTTTGCTAAAAAATCTCTGAGTAAAAATCCCCCTCTGTTCTCTGGGACTGTGCTACATCAGCTGACCTTCATGTGCCCTTTAAAGTTACATCTACAATACATGACACACACTAAAACACATAAGTATGTTCTTCTGTGATATTCACAGTAATATCCAGGACTTTCCTGCATGTAAGCAGTCTGTAAAACGGCAGCAGACTAATTATATTAAATGGGGAAAATATTAAATGGAATATTTCCTAATTGGATTTTCCTTCCGGACGCTGCAATTAAAAAAAAAAGTCCATCTCAAAATGATCTCTGATCAAAGTGAGGCCAGGAGAACACAGGGTAACTTTGCTGAGGAGGATAATTTCCAATTTGTGTGCTTTAAAGATGCTTCGTGTTATATTCATGAGCAAAATGTAATCTGGGATATGTGGATATGGACAGGAGCCAAATGTGCTGTTTAAAAAGTTATAATATGAAGAGTACAGCAGTGGTCGAGGCAATGACAAAGACATAACCATTAAGATTCACTATACTGTAAAGTGATTGCACACTTATATTATAGGGCAACTACATCCTTCATAAAGAAATTGATGCTATCATGTATGAATAATAAATCATTTTCTTTTTTTATTTAAGGGGGACAAAACGAATGTCATCAGTACCCGTAACATTCAAAATACATGTTCACTGTCACCATTATTTTGGTTTTTTATTCCAAAAAACAGAGACAACATCCTGTCAAACAAAACAAGTGGGAGGATAACAGGCCTTGGTCCACACACACATTTCTCCTCTTTTATGACACCAAGCTGCATGCAGACATTCAATACAGCTTCCCACACAAAAACACTCCAGAAGAGAAAAGAGCAACAACAAAAAAAATAATACAAATAAAACATTTAATAAAATAATAAAGGTGCTTTGAGTATTCCACTTGCACCTGAATCTACAAATCCATTATACCAGGTGCCAGTTTAAAATCATGTCCCTCTATTAAGGCCAGAAATTAGCCTCAGACTTGGTTGAAAATATCTTATCTGCCGATTTCTGAAGGTTATTCATTTAGAAATATCCATTTTATTTTTAGACCCCGACAGATATATCGGTTGACAGATATTATCAGCCGATATTGGCGTATCAAAGGCATATCGGTATCAGTGCTTTTTGCTTTATTTGAACCCTTTTTGTTCCTTTTACCTTTGTCAATCCTGCACTTTATGCACTTTTATGTGAAGCACTTTGGTGCGGCTCAGCTGTCTGTAAATGCGCTATAGAAATAAAAACTGACCTGACTTGACTTGATCAGTGTATATGCTATACATTATGTGCCGTTATGAAAACTATTTTTACACAATATATAATGGAGAAATTTTTGCTTGGTGTGAGCTATTCAGAGATGTGTTAGCTATTTTTTTTTTTTAAAAGTCAGCAAATGACTGAACAGTAATGATGATTTTTCATGATGATGATGATTTTTATTATTATTTATTCTTTTTTCCCCCCAGTTATCATTCATATAACTGTCAGACATTGTTATATATATAAAGTTTTTGGTTTGAGAAAGAGTGGTGAAAAATCAGAGCTCAATTCTCCTAATAAAGGTCTATTTTCATTCCAGCTCAAAATATTACTACATTGGCCACCATATGAGTTATTGATTAATTTTTCCCCTCTAAAATCCGTATCAGCATCGGTCTCAAAAATCCCATATCAGTCGTGCTCTAATTTTTTTGTCAAAACAACATGGACTGGAAGATTTCCAGTGCTTCACTAATAATTCTACATCCATCATTAATTATTTTCAAGCTTGATCATATCAAACCATTTGTCAATGACTTCTTTGGTATGAGCACTTACAAGTGATTTCTATTTCTCTGGCTAATTAGACCTCCAGTCAGGTTAAAGTTGGATGTTTTAAAAGATGCAATGTCACCAAACCCTATAGGCTAATTACAGTAATAAGGATGTAAACTATCCCGCCCTGACATGTGCAACAAACTTACAAGAGACTGCAGGAGCTGTCAATCAATCTGGACACGCCCACACAGGCTTGAGTCTAATTAGGTAACAAGTGAAAACACCTGTGTGGGTGGCCTTTAGCTGTGAAAGGGGCCTCTAACTATCAATCTGTCACAAAGTATTAAAATAAATCTTTGGAAAAACACTTTGACAAGCTTTATTGGCAGTAACATTCCAAAGTTGTTTGACTGTCCATCATTTCTCGGATGTCATTTTCTGTTATTGGAGTTGTATGAAATGGTTTCTGAATTTAAAAAAAGAGGTTGCACTAAGATATTAATTAATTTTCTGCTTCAATCTGGAGTTGACTCATTGATAGGGTTATTGAAAAAAAAAAAAAAAAGTTGAATTATGATTTAAAATAATAATAATAATAAAACATTTGTAATTGCGAAAATATAAGGGTACTAAAGGTGCTAAAAAGTCAATAGAAAAAGAAAGAAAAACATTTATTTGCTGAAGAATACTCCAACGAGGTTTGAAATATTGCAAATGTTCATTTTTGCAAAAATGGAATTTAAAAAAAAAAGGTTATGATGATATTATTGTTTATCCTGAATTCATGTGGTGTTGGAATAATCTGAAAATTATTAGTACCCTACTGGGAAAATCAACTGAACATCAACTTGGAAAGTCTGCAAATTTTGGTCCACGACTTGCTCAGCTGATGTCATTTTACGCCGAAACATGGGAGATGAAAGTTAATGTCAAAAAGGCTGAGAAATGGGCTGTGCTCTATGTAGCAAGCAGCTGTTTGTAACACTGTTTTAGGGTGTATGAAGATTTTATCCTGAACACGGCTCAGTGCACCTGCCGCTGCATTCACCAGGTTGCAGTAACACTGTGAAGTAGGACAATTCCAAGCAGGAGAAATCACAGTTGCATTTGCTCGCGAGGACAGCGTCAGCCACTGTTAATTATGGAAATGAGCTGATAAGGGAAGCGAAGAGGGCTGATAAAACAAAACAGCCTCTTTTTAATCACAGTTGGGGTTTGCTGGAGTTGATCTCAGATCTATAATGCATGTTGTAACATTCATATTCTGTGTGTGAGCGTGTGCATGCGTTCGTGTGTGTGTTGCAGGACCGCACAAAGTAAACATCATCTTAAGGAACGCCTTGTCAGCCCGTGGTGGCAGTGATGATCATGGAAAGACAGATGGTAATCAGAGCGTGCTCCTGAGTCATTCATCTAGCCTCGCTCCGACACCTATGGGCTATTTTACGTGGATTTATGGGGCATATGAAGGTTGGTGCTTCGGCTAAAGATTCGAGGAGATTCACACTGCCCCATTTTTAGTACTTCCACAAAATTGCAATTACACAGTGTAGCATACAGTATGTGGTCTCTGATCTCTTCAAAGTAAAGGAGAGTTGAATTGGACCAGCATCAACATCTGAGTTGGTCTTTTTTAGTCTTTTCTGGAGCTTCATAACTTTTTTTGTAGTTCATTTTTACTTCAGAGGAGTGAAGCTGGCGGACACATTGATGAAATATTGATAGAATAATATTAAAGTTACTGTCTGGGGTTTTGGTTATGGTAATATAGTGATTCGGGTTCAATTTAGTATTTTTCTGCTCTTAAAGATTCAATACAATTACAGTAAGTGATATCGTTTCATAAATAATTTTTGACTGCTTTAGCAAAATGAATATTAAAGATTACAAATTTGGGAGTCCCTTGGTAGCCGAGTGGTTACAGCTCATGCCATGTTACTGCAACTGAACCTTGGGATCTTTATTGCATGTTGTACCCCTCTCTCTCAGCCTGTTTACAGTCCGTCTCAGCCAGTAGTAGTAGATATTAAGGTTTAAAGTGAAGAATATATATTTCTCAACACACACTAACATATAATAACCTACATGCAAGTGGTATTCTCCAGGTCTGAAAAATAAGGGCTATTCAAAAGTACCTCAAACCTGCATTATTTCTAATGGCCAGCAGGGGGTGACTCCAGTGGTTGCAAAAAGAAATCGCATTCTATGAGAAAATTACCCTATTTCTCACTTGATTTATTACCTCAGTAAACATTTCTTGAAATTACTTTATGGCTTCAACCACTTGTTTCAAGTCTTTTTCAATAAAGCGTGATACTTTTGTAAATTATTCTCCCATTTAGAGTAAGATATAAGACAAAACAGGACAATAACAAGACAATAAAGCAGGTTATGCTTAAGGGAAGGGCTACCTTTTGATTGACAGGTTGCTACCACTGCACACGGCGTGGTCGCCCTTAAGTGTCTTGTTTAGCATTGTACTAAAACACACTCTTAGGAGTGGGCTTTTTATCTTGAATTACAATGCACTTTGCTAATCAAACCAGCTAGTACTTAGCTACTGTTAACTGATCATTTAGGCCTTCCTCATTAGCTCCACCCTCTCATCCAAATGTGGTCACTTCTGGTAAAAAAAAAAACCCAAAAGAGGGTAATGGCCAAAATGCCAAACTCGGATATGACAGAAACTGATGCTGAGTATTGGATCAGCGCTGCCAAAAAAACAGCCAGAAATGATGGTTTGATACCGGTGCAAGTGAATGATAAAAGTAAAGCTGATGACTGTAAAAACAAAGCAGTGGGTTACAGCTCATTATAGCTGAAGGGAACTGTAGACTGCTGGGATATCCTCTTTGAGTGTTTCACTGGTGATCCCCTGCACAGTGCAGTGTAACTTGATCTGAAGTTAATATAAAAGTGTTGATTCCAGCAGCTTTAAGAGTAGTAAAGTGGGCTGTCTGGTTTCTAACATTAACACCAGACGAACCAGCTCCTGGTAGGAGACAGTTGTCAGGGATGTGACACCACCATCTGTGGGTGAAGAAGAGGAGAAGACAACCTCAGACCTGCGGCTCAGAGGAAGAAACGGGCTCCACAGGGAGGAAACAAACTGCTCTCTCCTCCTGCTCTCTCTGCTTTGGTGAAGAGGCTCCCAAATACAGTATGAATATTAAACAGTCCTGTCATGTGGGCTCCCCTGCTAAGGGGGATTTAAGATTTAGGATCCTCGCACTCAGCAGGAGCTAAGACGTGAGGTGTACGGTTATTTCAGCGCCGAGCTGACACATTCCATCTCTTGCACAGATTATTTATTGTTACCATCCTGAAGTCATCATCAACATCCTCAAATCTTTTTGTGAGCTTGCAACATTCACAAGTGCACTGCAGTGTAGACAGTAAAATTATGTACTTTGTGTAGAGCATAAGTCAACCACACACTCAGGGCTATTCTCCATCTACTGCAGTATAATCCCAGTTCAGCTCTGAGAACTGAGCCTCTCTGTCAAACCAAACTTGCTACACCATTACTGTTACTCCAGGCTGCCCTTAAGCTATGGGTCAACTTTGTATTTTATAGTCTCTGGGGGATAAGGTGCAGACAAGGGATGGTAAGCTGATCCAAGGGCAGGGTTTGACAGTGCCTTAGGCTGCCCCTCTCTGTAGCCACTCCAGGGGAGGCTGCGCCAGAGAGCACAGTAAATGTTGCAATAAAAAAATCCTTTAATCCTTGAAAATATACCTCTTCGCAAACATTTAGAAACCTGATGCCTTTCACTGTCTGCTTTCTAGAGTTTGAATATGTTGGTATCAACTGTGATAACTGGGACTGTTTACAGTATCAGTATTGGCTCATTTTTGGTGATTTCATTCTGGCCAAAAGCTTTTTTTTTAGGTCTAACCCTAACTCCTATTCTTTCCAACAGCGAAAGTTGGTTTTTAAGAGGTTAAGGGTGAATATATTAGATCCCCATAGCCTATGCTTTCCATCAAAAAATTAAGCATTCATGTGGAGCCAATGTATAGATTTCTCTTTTTTTCTGCTTTATGTTTCTTATGTTTCAGAACTTGAATATCTATTTACTGCTTAATGTAAAAGTGGTTAATACTTAGCCCAAAGTTATACCTACATTTATCGATTTTTTGGAGGCGGCATAACAAGCTGCTAACACTGACATGAACTATAATTATAAACATGATATGGCGAACATTTAAGCAGTAAACTATTCACACATCAAGCTGACACATTTGAGATGTGCTTCAGGCGGCCTCACAGATATAAATCCAATATTCACTCTCTTTTGAGTTATGTTTGGTTTTCATTGATTCCTGAGGGAAATATGTGGCTCGTAGCTGCTAAATGCTCCACTACGTTCAACAGTTATTGCCAAAATGTGTCTGTGTGCTGTTTGGTGGTGGACAGGATAGAGTACTGTGGGTTTATCAGAGCTTTTTTTTTGCTATAACAGCTGCCTGCTGTGTCTGTTAACCAATCGGCCATGACAGCATATAACATTGGTGGAAACCAATTTCTAGCAACATGATTATGTAATGCACATCAATGTTACATACTTGTTCGTTAAATGTTTTTCATGCCTTTGGGAAACTGGGTTTTTTTCTGTTATTTGCTCATCAGTGTTTTAATTATTTCGTTCTCAGATCTACTGTCAGTGTGAATGCACCATATGCACTCAAAATAGCAAGTACAGAAGTATGCAAATTGAGACATGACAAAATTTATGGGACAATCCTCTTCCAAATATTTAACCTGACAATTTGCTTTACATTTATTTTTTTAATAACTGCTACTAAACAAAAAGGGGCAGCATGGTGGTGCAGTGCTTAGAAGGGCTGCAACTAACAACTATTTTAATATCATTTTTTGACTATTAAAGTATGACTATCAATGGCAATCGACTAGTCGACGAATTGGATAATTACTTGCACATTTACTTAATGGCTCTTAACTAGCTATCAAGCTTTTAAATTTAGTTGGAGGTTCTTTTAAGTATGTGCTAACCAACAGTAAAGACAATATATATGACTAATATGTAACAATTATATATTGTATAATAATATATATTAGTATTGGCTAAATCAGCAGCAGTTTAATGAAAGACATATTCAGGAACTGGGTTTGGAGAAGTGGTGGTCTCTATGAGGTGAGAGCAGGACTTTTAACCCTACGATGGCAAGACTTGGGTTACCAACGCTGATGAGAGCAGTGAGACTGAACCGAAACAGATTGCAGGTTGGAAAAACCAAAACAATGAGATATAAATCTCTGTAGGGCTGATGGAAACTGCAGAGTCAGGCGCTATTTCTCTGCGGGCCCATCACTTCCAGTGACCCCTTTCACATTACACATTGTCATCTGACCCATAGTAAATATAGTATTGATTAGAGTGGCCTTAAAGGACACACGGCTCAGGGGAAACATGTCTGGTTCTCAGAGGCTTTAGCCAGAAGTTAGACAATAGATGTAATCAGGGGAGAAAAACTACAAATTATGCAACACTTGATTTGTAAAGATGTCTATCAGAAGGACGTCTGCAGACACTGCATAAGCATTGATTTGCATTTCTTGTTTGGTCAGCCGATAAATTACTCAGGAGAGGACAATTAAAGGACAAAGAGTGTTTATTTATTCAGGTGATTTAGTCAGTACTGGATGCAAGCAAATCTGGCAACCCACCGCTGTCCTTTTTATTAACTTATTCAGTCCACTGCTAACTAAGCTATGAAGACACACCACTCAGTTACGTTGTCATGTTTTATTATGACACATTGAATATTTTGTAAGAGATATTTTGTGTTGCCATTTAAACATGTGGATACAAGCTCAGCTCACAGGACCGTGTCAGTATCCCTCTACCTGTTAATACTGTGTTGCCTCTTAGGTTTAAGTTGCAGTATTTGTACACACTTGCCTCAGACAGATCTATCCTGTATGCATTAAATCTTGTGGCCCTGCACAGAGATGTGCTGCAGTCAGCACTCCTGCAGTCACAGGGCTGCCTCTGTTGGCTAATAAACTGGGGAAATGCCTGATCAGATTTATTCACTAAGCACAAGTAAGAAGCGAGGGAGACGGATGGAAAGAGTAACTGCATGAGGAAGGGTGATACAGGACACACAGTCAGAGTGCAATCGTGCAATCAAAACTACAGGTCTTTTTCTCTGCGTGTCATTTTTTAAATACTCTGCTTGTCTGTTAAAGAGAGCCATGGGTCTAGTTTCTGTTAATTTCACTAATCATGATGAAGCTGTTTGTACTTTTTGCTTTGATTATTTCCTCAGTCAAGCTCAAATATATCAAGTAACAAATAAATCAGTCCACACCGTGTTTTTTTCAGCCAGGTTTCCTTAGGAGGAGACCCTGCTCACTATACAATAAACTTTGGATTTTTTAGTTGAGGAAACATAGAAACACATTATGGTGATGGAGTCCTGTAGTGCTACCTGAGTCAGGATAACATTATTTGACCTCTTACAGGAAGAAACACATTATTGTTGATAACTGCTACAAACATGCTTGACCCTATAATTATGATGCTTCCGAACTGTGCTATGCACACATAACATCATAATTATGTCGCTCTGTGAAGAGGTGCACATAACAATTATATGCAAATCATTTTTGGAACGAAATGATTAATTATTTGGAATATTATGAGTCAGAGAACAGTGAAAAAGGCCAATTATAGCCCCAGCAAGAGATTAAAGGCATTTTCAAGTTGGCTTTCATTTTTGTTATAAAAGAAAAACATACATAAACATTTTTGATGAGGATCCATTAAGTTGTTAATGAATTACTCATATTTTTTAGTCGTGCCAAAGATATGAAATCAGTTGGACTTTAAAAAATGAGATGACAACACTGATCTTAATTGCCTCAAACATATTTTGACATTACTGCACTTACTGATATATACACCAATATCAGTACATCTGCTTATAATTATATTATTTGATTTGGAAAGGCAACCTTACTTTTGCTATATGAGCAGACACTGTTTGCAGGTGACTGGAGTCAAAATAAGTAAATGTCAGGGTGACTGAGACCATTTGTCACAAGGTGTTTTGTCGACTTTATAGTCTATTTGAACAGCCCATAGCTATAAATGCCATTTAATGGAGTGGCGTCCATTTCAAAGCCTCATTTTAACTATAATAGTGCTGTCAGACTGGGGGAGCTCTATTAAAGATATTTTCCACCTGGGAAAGAGATGGACTCGTCTGTGTCACCCAGACAGAGAGAGATAAGGGAAATATCATCTCCGTCTCTGATGCTTTCCTTAAAGTGGCGCAGCATGACTCGCAATCAGTCCTCATCCAATCCAGCGTCTTTATCCATCTTTTCGTGCCCTGCTGGAGCGTGGGTGGGAGGGGAAAAGCCCCTTTAGAAGATGTCAGGGGAAAAAATGAAGTCCGCAAAGTTTTACTTATGTGAAGTGTCGAGATGCTGAGGAGCATCCGACCTGTCAGCATCCTGAAAACACTACACATTTGTGCTTATGCAGAAGGGAAGCAGATCCAAAGTTGAAACACAACATTAATCAGCAACAAAAAAATAAAATAAAAAACAACCAGCACCATCGATACCAAATGCTGGCCTGGAGGAACAGATACAGTTCATCAATTTCACAGGGTGCCCCTGTAAACACACCTTGCCCTTGGTATCCTAAGAGATTGATTCAGTTTATTCTAACAGGTTTCTACCCTGTCTAAAGTTGCCACATGGGGAAAAATATGATAATATTTATGCTCACCCAGAGCCCAGGGGGCATCAGAAAAAATCAATAGTCTCCGCAATCCACATCCTCCGAGCTGCAGAGAGGACGCCTCTCAGCACAGCGTCAACTTTTAGTGGAAAAGTATAATTATATCTGATCTGGATGAGTGTGTGTGGGCATATGAGCATGCCTATAACTGAAGAAACAAAATTCAGAAATTAGTGCGTGTACAGCCTAATGCTCCTGTAGTTGCGTATGAAGTAGTACGAAGAGCTGTTACTGCATTCTCATCACGACCAAAGCGGTTATCACTCACGACTGCTTTTCATCTAACAAGCACAATAGCTGACCTTGGATGAAATTACTCAAATTCTACGTCCCAATGAAAGAAGAGCATGAAATCACTTCCCGTGCTCAAGGTTATGAAGCCAAAGTGATGGCTACAGTGAGCATGATGTGCTTCTTCACCGGAGAACCTTGAAACTAAACAGCGAAGTAAATGTAATTTAAACTGAGCAGAGAAATAGCCTCCTCTCTAACTCCAACAGAGTGCATGCAGCAAATGCTGCCGTCCTGGATTGGCTTCACGCAGTAGATGCAAATAGACACCCATAAACACAGTGGGCTCGCTCCACACAAATGGGTCTCCTTCAATTAGGCTGCGTTACAGGAGAAATATTCATCTTCCTCTGTGTTGTTATCAGCGAGGCTGCAGGGGGTGGCTGTGGAGGAAGTGAGACCGGTGTCACCGAGGAAGAGTTGACTGTGTGGTGGGATGGAGGGGGTTGGGAATTACCATAATCACACTGGCAGCCTCTGCAACGCACCAAGGTCACCCTGCCTCCACAGTGCTCAGTTCAGCTCGGCACCAGGGGAGTACATCAGAAACACGGGACCAGACTCTTCTGGCCGTGAGCAACACCAAGATTTGTACACATACAGTGGTCTGCAGCTAAGGTTGCCGAAGAAGACCTGAACCTCACCTTGTGTACTGACAATGTTGCACAGTCACAGCCACACCGGCCTTTAAAGAGCGAGAGAGATAGTAATAATTGGTATTCAACTGATAATAGCAACACAAGGACAACTCCACAGCTCTCACAGACCCAAAAAAACGCCTGCTTCTTTACACAAACCTTTTCACATTCACCTCCAGCCAATCAAATAAGTGTGTCGTTAAATGTCTCTTCACCAGTGCTTGAAATGAGTCAGAGCCACAGTCTGAGAGTCAGTCCCCTCTGGTGCTGAGAGTAATTCACCCAGCCCTCTGTTCTATGATGTTTCCTCTCTACGATTTTGCTCTCTCTTGTCAGCATCAGTTCATCTGATTCAACTTTGCTCCGAGAAAAACTCCCATTTTCCCCCAAAAGTCCAATCGTCTGCTTGAGTCACTGCTCTTCTCGCAAGTTTTTGAGCACCACGGTGAATCAACTTCTCACAGTCACATTTCAAGTGTACAATCACATGTGTAACCCTGCGTGTCAGACATCATAGGCCATGGAAATAAATAGGCCACAATACGATTTTATCCCGATACTTGAGACACGATACAGTATTATTTCGATTTTAAGCATTTTGCGATATGGTGAGTATTGCGATACAATATATTTAACTGTTTAACTGCATTTTGTGTCCACAAAATTTAATTCAATCAAGAATGTTTTGTCAAATAAGAGAAAATTCTCAGTCTATTCATCCTTTGTCTCTTTATTTCTCCACAATGAGAGTCAACCCAGCAGACTGACCAACAAAGTATTCAGTCAAACTGAACTGAACTGGGGTTACACGGTGGTCTAGTGGTTAGCACTCTTGCCTCACAGCAAGAGGGTCGAGGTTCTCACCGGGTACTCCAGCTTCCTCCCACAGTCCAAAAACATGCACTTAGGTTTAATTGGTGACTCTAAATTGTTCGTAGGAGTGAATGAGAGTGTGATTGTCTATGTTTCTCAAACTTTCCTCAACTTAAAGCTCTCACTGCTCTGAATTTTTTTTTAATGAAACATAAAAAAGCCTAACTTTGCAGCGTTATTTCGACAACTTTTCTGATAGGATATCCTGACACATGGTGCCAATAGATTCCTTAGATCTTATAGTTTCATATGATACCAGTATATTACTAAAAGTGAGCTTGCTATGGCCTCTGGGGAAAAAAAGGAAAGCGGCCAAAATACTGACGACCCACCGGCCGTCGGAACACTAAATATCGGTATGTGGCGGCCATGAATCAATGTAATATTGCCATGCAAAATATTGTGATACTATACTGTACCGATTATTACCCCCACCTATATACTATTCATAGTATTTTGCTGTTTTTGAGCTGCTTTGGCCTACTTCAGACAAAACGACTTTCTAATCGTCAGATCACTCTACATGATTAAATGTCCTCTCATCGGGAGTCTTGAAGTCGTTGTGGAGCGGAAACACACACATACCACAAAAATCTTGTCCCACACCACAAGTTTTTTTCTTTTAAAGATTTTTTTTTTGGCACTTTCATGCTCCATTTGATAATGACAAAGGGGCCCCGTGCTGGATTCAAACCCTGGTCCGCTGTGCCAAGGACTCAGCCTTAATTGTATGCACTCTACCAGTGATCCACCGGGATGCTACACACCACAAGATCTTTCATCAGGAGGACTCACAAATGGATATTTATGGTGATGAGCGCGTCAACTGCGGGAACGTGGGTCGACCCGTGTGGTCGAACTAACTTGAAAATATTGTTGGTTTTGATGGGCGGGTCAGAAAGTGACAAAGCAGCGTTCCGAATATATGATTAGTTACTACAGATACATTGTGTTTTTTCTCCCTCCCCCAAACACACACACACACACACACACACACAGACACTCTTTCTCTCTTCTCTTCTATCTCAATATTCTGTCTCTCAACCTGTGTTTTGTGCTCTCATTTGCCTGTAGCTACCCATCAGACTCCCTAACAGATCCAGATAATGGTGCTAGATATCTGAGATGTGTCAGCGACACATCAACAACATCTGTGAAGCGTTCATACGTGACAATCTCGTTCACGGAAGTGGGCGTCAAGCCAATGCCATGCTGCATCTGATCTGGGGCTTTTGTCAGGGAGCTCCAAAAACTGTCGGTGAGCGGAAAAACAGGGCTAAAATCAGGTAGTGTGAACTAGTCATAGCATCAGTAAGTTTTATAAAGCACTTGAAATAAAACTTTCAACAGCATCTCAAGAGGAGCAGAGAGTCCTCCACTGGACATAAAGTGGACCTTGAGTCGAGATTGTTTTTGTGAAACTACTCCTCCAAGGTTGAAAACACAGTTTCACATTCAGCTCATGATGTTTTTCCCGCCGGACAGTGCCTTAAAGAAAATGCAAAGAAATGTATTTTGAACCGTACTTCTCATAATATCATGCAGTAAAGCTCTATTTTAATTTTGGTATTTACTCAATGTGATTTATTGTTTTTGGTCTTATATTGTACATTCGATCCCAAAGCTGTACTTCTCTGCTTCTGGGATTTCCATAGAATAGAATCACTTGCAGTTTGTGTGCCTCGACCAAACATCAAACATCAGCAAAAATGGATGATGGACAAAGTCAGTGTTGGCCACGCACCAAGGCCCTCTATTCACTGGCAGCAGATATAATCATATTTACCCTGCCTAAATATGTGCAGTGCACTTTTAAAGAGCATCAATCAGTTCTAGAACAGGAACATGGGAATAATAGCGGAGCACGGGGCAAAAATAAGCCTGAATACTTCCAGCCGTTTAGAGACTGTATGCGCTTTTATTAGCTCGAGAGAATGCAGAAACAATAGTCTGGCTAAATTAGGACCCATGACAGAGCGAGCCGAGGCCACGGTGGGAAGCGGACACCGCCGCCGTCCTCCCTGATATCAGAACAACATTAATCAACTGCTGAAGGATTAAACATTACATGTAACTTGGCAAGGCGCTTTTAAGTAATGACAACATCAGCTAGCTTGCAACAATGAGGTTATACTGACATGCAGCCATTTATCACATTTCCATTACAATTTCCCAACAGGCCACAAACGACATCAGGCCACATGTCTTCTTCCTCCTCTTGACTGAGGACTCCAATAAGCAATGTGGGCACAGTGCTCTCTAATAGCGGCTGGCCAGTTTATTATAGTAACCAGTATATTGTGTTAACAGACTCCTGGACACAAGGAGGAGAAAATCCTGTTGCATAATTCAGACCGTAGTGTCCATAGACGGTCCGCGGGTACTTAAGGTGCTCAGTGACACGTGAACCTCTCCAGGTTTACAGGTCAGTTATTCAGTTACATATTTAACTTCCCTCATCCAGGGACAGAAGTGGAAAAAATGAGTCAAATAATCTGCTAGTGTAGTATAAATGTATGAGCAGTACAGCTGAAAGGATGAATCTATTAACTGATTAAAAATGATGGCAACTATGCTGATAACTGATTCATCGTTTCAGTTATTTTTCAAGCAAAAATCATGAAAATGCCAAATTCTCTGCTTCTAGCCTTTGAAATGCTGCATGTTTTA
The DNA here is from genome assembly GCF_030273125.1 of Centropristis striata. Classification (NCBI taxonomy): domain Eukaryota; kingdom Metazoa; phylum Chordata; class Actinopteri; order Perciformes; family Serranidae; genus Centropristis; species Centropristis striata. The sequence continues at coordinate 11,053,883 of NC_081537.1, forward strand.
ACCATATATCATGGTGAACTGAAGATGAACCAAAGAGTTTTGGACTTGCAAAAAAAAAAGAGTCTCTAGGTTCATTAACTCCACAATAATGCATATTTTATATACTGATCATATGTTTTTTATGTATAAATCTGAATCTGAAATGTAATTGTAGCTGTTAAACAAGTATTAAAGGATTAAAATTATTTTTACATGTTTACATTTGTATATGCCATTCATCACATAGTCATTTCTTATCACATATTCATATTCTTGTACCCAGTAGAAACAACACAACATAACAACACAAGACATAGAATGGAATATACAACAATTTGAAAGTTTGTTTCAGACACAAACAAATTTTACAGCGAAAATGAAAGAAGCACAGACAAAGAGAAAACAAATAGGACACAGAAAGAGAAACATAAACAGTCATGGAAAAAATTATTAGACCACCCTTGTTTCTTCAATTTCTTGTTCATTTTAATGCCTGGTACAAGTAAATGTACATTTGTTTGGACAAATATAATGATAACAACATAAACAGCTGATAAGAGTTTAATTTAAGAGCTGACATCTAGACATTTTCCATGGTTTTCTTGATAATGAATTTGGCTATTATCAAGAAAACCATGGAAAATGGCTAGATATCAGCTCTTAAATTAAACTCTTATCAGCTATGTTTGTTGTTATCATTATATTTGTCCAAACAGATACACCTTTAGTTGTACCAGGCATTAAAATGAACAAGAAATTTAAGACAACAAGGGTGGTCTAATAATTTTTTCCATGACTGTAGGTCCAGCAAGCTACAAAGCTGGAAGAGATGGAGGCTGAACCCTGTAATTTCTACCTTCGTTCCATAGAATGACAAATAAGGTGTGAGCTGGAGGACAGCCAGGCAAGGCTCAGCTAAAGTAGATCTAAAGGGTTGGGAAATCCAAGAGGAATCGCTGGTTAATTTACTTTATTGGCTCCAAGAACACAGAGAGGACAGCAACCAGTGGAGCCATGAGAGAGAGAGAGAAGATACAGAGGGAGATCTGCAGCCTGAACACCCAGCTGGATGAGGTTCATGCTCATGTTCACTCTTCTCAGAGAGATATCGGGGCTCTGACATCCCAGCTGAGAAATATTTAACACCAAAGCTCAGAATGATCTCGAACAGCTGGACAAGCTTAAACAGGAGAATAATAACCTCATGGCAGCTTTGAAGGAGGCTGATCAGAGGATCAGTGGCAGGACAAGTCTTCCCTCCTGGCAAAAAATGCAGGAGAAGGAGAAGAAAAACTTGGTGGATGCTCTAAAGAACCTCAAAGACCAGCTACAGTGTCGCCGTCTGCAATCGCAGCAGGATACAGCAGACCTCCATGCTGGAAGAGATCAAGAAATGCAAAGCTTCCTATGTGGCTCAGCATAATGAGCAGAAACAGGAGAACAACACCTCCTGGCTGCCATGCAGACGGCTGAGCAGCAGCTGGCGAGTGATCGCATCAAGAGGCAGGAGGACAAGTCATCCGTCCTTCAGGCCACAGAGGTCCTCGAGCTGACTCTATAGGAAAAGGAGCTGGAGTGGGAGAAGACAGAGAGCTCCATTAAATCCCAGCTGGAAGATCTAGAGAGCCAGATGACCAAGAAGAAGATGAAGAAGAAGAAGTGGTACAGAAAACTCTTCTGATGTTGGCTCCAATATGGCTTTTCTGGTCTATAAGCCTCATTTAAACACGTTCAGCTACATAAATACAGTGGTGGAAGAAGTATTCAGATCTCTTTCTTAAGTAAAAGTACTAATACCACACTGTGAAATTACTCCACTACAACCTTGCATTCAAAACTTAATTAAGTAAAAGTACAAAAGTGTCAGCATCAAAATGTACTTAAAGTATCAAAAGTAAAAGTACTCGTTATGCAGAATGGACCAACTACAGTGTTTTATTCTACATATTACCAATATATTATAGGAATTTTATTGATGCATTTCAATTTTCTCAAGGTAGGGCTCATTTTTACTACTTAATATACTGCTGTGAGGTTTAATTTTAAGAAAACATCTATCACTATAAATTTATGATGTTTTTTATGTTAAATCTTGACCTGAAAAGTAACTAAAGCTGTCTGCTAAATATAGTGGAGTAAAAAGTACAACATTTGCCTCCAAATGTAGTGGAGCAGAAGTATAGTTACATAAAATGGAAATACTCAAGTAAAGCACAAGTACCTCCACCTCCATTCCACCACTGCATAAATGTATGATCTTAAACATATATTGTATTGTTTAAACATGTATATCTTTTGATGAATATTTAAGGATTTGTATAAAAGTAACTGAGTATACTGATTATTTTATTTATTTAATTTAATTTGATTCGATATTAATTTAAATATCTGTATATACTGTATGTTCTATGGTTGTGTAGCCTGAGGTGCTATGACTTACATTTTATTGTACAACCCAGTGTTGTAAAATTACTAGTAAATGAACCAACCACAATCCTACTGGCCACCTCACTGAGACAGACACCTAATTTGGATCATTACAAATCTAAGTTGAAAAATATCTCTATTACTAGAAAGAATAATCATGCATGTAGCCAGGGGTGACAAATTGTCTTTTCCTTAAAAATAGTATTATTTTAGGGCACTTTCATTACCGTGCTTATTTTATTGCCTGTTCCATGCATTTGCATATGTATTTTATAGCATTTTTATTGGGCTTTTCATTGCACAATGTATGTATTTGTTTTTTTTAAAAGCCCATCTGTGGAGAAGCAGTGCAAATTAAATGCTATGATTTGTGGCATTGTTCTGCTCAGTAAATATTCTATGCGAATGTTTCTGTCCTCATTAAAATAAGCAAATAAAATAAATAAATAAACCGAAACAAATCCAATTAAGATATATTTTTTTAAAAGATTATTTTTCTGCAACAGCAAACAGAAAAATCGAGTTAGATTGGATGCAACACACACTCACACTTTTGCTTTCTCTAAATAAGGATGTTAAAAGATATAGTATGCAGGATTTTCCTATATAGACACAAAAATAATCCCTCTAAATCATCGTTTGTGACCCACTAAAAGTGTGTGGTGGTGTCTGTATCTGAAGAGACCCTGCCCTCTGTCTCTATTTTCTCTTTTCTTTCATTTTGCTGTGTTTGGGACTTTTCTGGGCTTCACCCTTTGTGCACAAAGCTATGTAAAAAGCTGACACAACGTTGAGAAAATTCAAATATAGTATGTTGAAATGCCAAGAGAACAAAGCGTGTTCCAAAATAAGAGCGAATCTGGAGTTTCACTTACAACACAACAAGTTCTCCACCATAAACAGCAGAAGAGTTTGTGTGTCAGTACCACAAATTACAGTACATAAGTATGTATCGCGGCTGGAGTTTCACGACTCATCACATATCGCAGTACACGTACGGTCCGCGCTTGTATTAAAGGCTGCAGTTTCTGTGGATTTATGCTGTAAAACCACTGACCGTAGGTTTAGGGCGAAAAACCTCTGGTAAGGCGCTATAAAAGACAGTTTAAACAGTAAATAAATGTACGTAAATGCAGGAAGTGGAGTCGTTACAAGGGTCACATGACTGCAGCAAGTTGCATAAAAAAAAGAAAATTACATTCAAAAACATGATTCACGTAACTTAAGTTAAAATTGGTTTACTTTTGCTTTCAACCCATCCACCACCCAAACTCAGGATTCCACCCTTTTAAACTTCACTTTTTGTTGTTAATCACTACTATGTCAGCAAGATGGCGGCGTACGAAAAAAACAGTAGATTAAAGAAGAAAAAAAGGAATCCCTGCAGCTTTTCTTTAATGTGGAGCTGGACTGAAACATGACTCAACGCTTTACATTCCACAGATCTGAAATTGTTACGGTCTATATTCTGAAAAACATGAAATTCAAGTGGAGCACTTCATCTGCTTTTAGTGCAGCAGAGCAAAGTGAGACACTGAGCAGCAGTGTCAGAAAATAATTACTGAATCGTTTTGTCAGCACACATCCAAGGACAAAATCCACAACGTCATATTTTATTGTCAGAGCGCTCGGTACAGCACAAGGCCAGTGAAACATCTAAAGTTTACATGTGCGTATAAAACACCATTTGACCTACACAGATTAAACCTTGTACTTTGAGAAACTAATTTCTGTTATATTTCAAATTGCAATATTCCTTATTTTCAAGATAATGAATGCAGAGTCGGGTTCATGTACTTGAAATACAGTCATGGAAAAAATTATTAGTCCATTGTTTTCTTCAATTTCTTGTTCATTTTAATGAACATGCCTTTTCCATGGTTTTCTTGATAATAACCAAAATCATTATCAAGAAAACCATGGAAAATGGCTAGATATCAGCTCTTAAATTAAACTCTTATGAGCTATTTTTGTTATCATTATATTTGTCCAAACAAATGTAGCTTTAGTTGTACCAGGCATTACAATGAACAAGAAATTGAAGAAAACAATGGTCTAATCATTTTTTTCCATGACTGTATGTATATAGATGAAAACGATTTAATACTTTCTCCGTATTTGATGAGTTTTCAAGAGGAAAAATCTTTCTTTGGGCTTTGAAACAAGCCCCGCGGTGCAGAAATTCATGCAGTGTGTTAAGGCTCACACATAAAGGCACAATACCTGCAGCATGTTGCTCCATAAACGCACCGTCTGAGTGCAGCTATAAACTGAAAGCTCCGCTGTCCTACAAAAAAAACAAAAACAAGCAACAAGCGTGCAGGAGCTGATAGCAACAGCCGACATGATTGAACTCATGAGCTAGAATAAGACTGCATGAATATAAACATGAGACAGCCATGGGCAACAAAATGGGGGAAAAAGGGAAGGGGAAAAATATCAAGAATTTCACAGAGTAATCTGACGGACTAGGCAATTTCTAACATCCACAAGCAATCATAAATTTACAAAGACTGAGGGAAAATGAAAGTGTGAGGCAGTGAAACACAATAAAACCAAAGTCTGCCCACACACACTCAGACATTACACATTAAACAGACCAGTAAAAGGAGGAACGGGAGGCTGGTATGGAAACAAAATAGGGTCAAAACCTTATCTGACTGTGTGAAAACATTTTGTATGAATACATTCAAATGTGTGAATGTGTAAAGACATTTTCATCGAATTCATTCAATAGTTTGAATGTGTAAAAACCACCTGAACAAATAAAAGAAAAATTAATAGATAAGAAGATGTATAGCTGTGCGTGACATTTTTGAACAAATTAAAAAGATTTGCACAAATCATTTCCAACGTGTAAGCGCATAAAGATTTGCACAAAGGTTTGCAGGAACACATCTATCTGTCCATGGGCGAAAGAAGTTCACACACAACTCTACCGTATGTGCAACTAAAAACCTGAGATTTAAAAAATCCTTTGACTATAGGGCACCACAGGAATGATTTCTTAAACCAGGAAGTAATAAGTTAGAATTTTAGTGTCATGGGGTCTAACCTCTCAAACTCATTGAGGATTTTGAATAGGTTGGTGGTCAGATACCTGAAATAAGGTCTGTGGTTAACACAAGCTGAAGAAATGTTCATGTTTTGTTGTACCATATAAAATACATTAGTAAATACCTCCACTTGTGAATTTTGAAGTTTTTACATGTCCTTAAAAAGGTGGTTGACAGCAAGTGGCTAAATGAGACTACAGTGGTTGTCTGGGAAATCAAATGTCATCACGCCAGACACGGACGGGAACACTCTCACTAGTACTGGATTTTTCAAGTGATGGCCATAGAACAGTCACCTGAAATTGCTGTGATGTCATCTTCAACCCAACACTCACTAGCCATCCATTAAAGTCGAAGCAAATTTTGAAGCTTTGAAATGTCGCATTAAAGAAAATGCTAAATAGGGATGTTTCCAACCTGAACAGGAGAGCAGAGTCCGGGGGATTTACAGTGAAGCGCGATTAAATGAGATCGCACCACATCCGGTAGGATCGCACAGCACATCCGGTAGATTACAAAATAAAACAGATTTCAAAATAAAACACAGCGAGAGAACTGTCCGCCATGTTTTTTGTTCTGACCGCCGGAACCTTGAAAGTCACGTGACTTGGAACAAACCAATAGGAAAAAATACCAAGTTGGGATATGACTTGCATTGTCATTAATTTGCATTGTAGCGAAATCCGTGCCGGTTTCACGGAAATTTGAGTGATTCCGTGGCTATTCCACGGATTTTGAGTTAAGCAAATCCGTGGCTATTTCACGGATTTCTGTGAGACCAGGTTGGATGTTTCATTCAACTGGTTTAGAGCGAATAAACAAAGCTGCATTAACATACTTTGGTCAGTGGGTGGCAGTGTAATGTATTGCTATAGGCTAATCCGTCAGTAAACAGTAGAAGTAGAGATTACGCAAAAGAGAAAAAACTACAGAAAAAGAGGTTGCTAATCGAAAAACTTTGGCCACCCACGAGAGAAAATGGAGACAACAGAACTTATTCGGAAAAGGTGTTTCCATCTCCCGTTTAGCACAATGACTATTTTACACCTTACCACCTTAAGCAAGCGTAAAAACTGCGCATTTTGGAAAGTTTTATTGAATGTTGGTGGTTTCCATCAAGCTGGGAAGGATAAATTGGGACATGTGAGTTTTATGTTTTATGTTTACATTTACTACGTGGGCCTTTCAATTCACCGCCTTTAAGATCTTTCTGATGTAGATGTTTCTTTTTCAGACATTCTGCAAAAGAAATTACCTCTGAACCTAACATAATCCTCAAATAAAAGCTATCACAGTGAAATAAGTGAACATATGTCAAGGTTTCAGTGGGAAATTTCTTAAAAAGCATATACTTTAAATTCATACACCTTAGAAGGTGTTCAGTAGTAAGACACAGTGGTTAGTGGTCTTCAAATCCGGTTTGAAAACTTAAAAATGCATCTTAAAATAAAAATAATTGCTAGAAAAGCCAATTTGAAGGATTACAAGTTCATTTAGTAGACTTCCATGAAGAAAAAAATCTCTCTATTCACCAGTGTGCCAACTACCAAGGCCAAAATCGTCTTTTGAAAACCTCCTGCTGTGCTCAAAGCCTTCGTGGTGGCCTTCGTCTGACCTCTCACCTGGCAGCAGCGGTGCCGTCTCTCTTCTCCAAACACACAGTTACAGATATAAAGAGTCCAAGTTAACTTCCCAACCTGCTCTCCAATGAACTACCTCCCAATAGATCACAACATTTGTGCCCACACAGCTCCAATTTCCACTCCATCAACCAGAATCAGGAGGTGAAATTATTATGCCGTGCAAAGTAATTCATCATCTTGTGACCGTGAGGGAGCTCAGCTCTTCCTCACTGTTCAGGAGGAATTCATTTATTATATAATGTAATTCCACACGGTTACACACTACTACACTACAGTACTACACAAATTAAATTTTTGATCACTACAGTGAGTCTCGAAAACAGAAAGTCTAATGAATGCAGTTCAACTCCTGGCTCTGGGGGGACAAATATCACCATCTCCTCACTACTTTCTCTTCCCGTTTGATTCAGGCTGCAGCTTAAATCTCCAAACAGCATCTCAAACTGCACTTAGGCTAATTCCCCAGAGAGAAAACCCTGCATCACTCTGCCACATTTCCTCCTATAAGTCCCATGCTTGCTTGCTTTCTCTCTCTCTGTCATCATAGCTAAAATAAATCAAAGCTACAATAATTCATGAGTGTTAAGAGTGTGTGTGTGTGTGTATGTGTGTGTGTGTGTGTGTGTGTGTGTGTGTGTGTGTGTGTGTGTGTGTTGGGTAGGGAGGGTTTGACTTTTACACAACAAGAGGAGTTTTGAGAAACTTTAACTGCATTTCACGACTGTAGGACAGGAAAAGAGAAATTTGAATTTTTAGTCACATACAAAAGAAAGCCTAAAAATCACGTTAGTGAAAATGAATGAATATAACTCAATATGAATTAGGTTTTTTCTCTCGACAGTAATCAAATAATGGTTAGCAAGAGATTTGGGAGATCCAAGACAGAAATAGTTCCCAGGGAAGATGAAAGGGAAAAGAGGTTTATGCAGCAGTGTTGATATGACTTCTGAAAATACGCATTAACAGCAAAAAACTGCAGTGAGAAACCACATCCAGCAATCAGTACGGATTTAAACATTTCCAATCTCCAAACTGGCTTGGAGGAGGATGAAAGTTAATGAGGTTTCCTGTCAACAAAGACTTGAGTGCTGCAGCCCGACCTCTGGGCACTGTGAGTCATCTGCTGCATTTGGTTCGGTGGCTTTTTTTCAAAGGGCTGGGCCACCAGCCGAGTTGTATTTATTATCAAAACTATCAAAAAGGCCACTCATGGAAGTCAACATGAGGACAAGATGATGACAAATTCAGCCTCACTGGAGGTGTTTTTCACACAGCAAATATGAAGTGCAATACAAAACCTTTAAGGTGATAAATAATGAAGGTATCAAAAAAACAGCATTTTTATGAGTAGTAGTATAGGGTGTATTCCACCAATGTGATGAAAAGCCATTACAATGAGAATCTTTCTCATTATTTAGAGGTACTAATCAATTATTTTGAGATAAGTAAGTCATTATTTTGCGAAAGTCTATAATTATTTTGCAATACTAATTTTTTTTCCAGATACTATGTCATTTTTTTTGAGTTACATTATTACATTATTGTGTGTTACTTTCGAGAAAGTCCCTTATTATAATGACTTACAGGACCTTTTTGTCATCACAAGGCTAAATATTAATCTTGTTTTTTTCTTTTACTGGCAGATGGGCTTTCATAGTAGACTGTACAAACAGTGATAAAAGAAAAAAACTAGCTCAATAAAGATATACTGACTGGCAAAACTTAAAGGGAAGAAAAGAGAACAAACAGCCTTTTCTATTTGTCATTGTTGTAAAAAGGGAAAGCTCTGTCCATATTGCACTGCAGACTCTCTAAAGCTGTCAGAACATTTGTGAACAATATCTAAACTATGAGATACATCACTGCCACTGCAGAGCTTACACCAGTGGTTCCTCCACCACAAGTCCAACCACACAACACAACACAGCTAAAGATTATGTAATAAATTTGTGACATACTTTGCATCAGTGTTAGTTGTTAGTTTAGTTCTAGTCCTTAATAATATCAGCCTAATCATGATTATTAGTTGGCAGTTTAGGCTATGTGGCTGTGCGGATTTGCAGAAAACAATACAAACTTTAAACAGACAATTTACATAATTGTTAATGTATTTTTTTGTTTTGTAAAGTAGAGCTGCTATGTCATAAATCTGCAGCATTAGTATTCTTCCATTTTGATGTTTGCAAATATAATACAAAGCTGTTTATGTGTGGTTCTTTGAAATGTGGCCTCATTTTTTATGTGGTGAAATGGGCAAAAAATGGAAAATAACAACTTTTCAGAATCCTCTTCCCTGTTTTGAGGCACCCCACAGTGAAGCGACACTCAAAGAACCACTGGTTTGCATAATTAATACACTTATTTTTCAAAGACACTCACCGGCCAGCACTCCTGCCATGTAAAGCAGACTTATTCGTAAGATGCCGTGGACCATCTCCAAAGGAACGCCAATCATCAGCTGCAGTAAAGCATTGAACCCCAGCTGCTCCAAACTGAGGAGACAGAGCACAGAACTCAAATGTCTGTGGATCATCTGAATCAACCAAGCAGATTTTAACTGTTCAGTGCGGACATCAACATGAGGTAAGTTCATGAACGTACCCAACGTGCATGAACATGTAGCTGAAGAAGCGCCACACTTGTGCGCGGTGGCCGGGATGGTAGACCAGCGGGCTCTTCATGAAGTCGGGCTGATAGGTCTGCAGCACCCACTTGTTTAGCATGATGCCGTAACACATGAACACGATGATCTGTGGCAGACACAGAAATGAAACCAAACTGTCACTTCTTGCTGACATACCCACGACACGCTCTGTCTGCAGACTGCTGGTACAAAGGTGCAAAACAGACCCTATTGTGTTTTATGAAAGACAGTGACGTTTGCGTCTTGTTCTGTATTCCTCAGCTGATGCTTATTAAGACTTGTGGAGACAATTACTGTCCGCAGGAGAGAAAAAAAGACACATCTGGTTCAATTCCATTAATTTCTTTTCATAGAATAATGACTCATTGTCTCTGTGAATTAAAATGAATGTGAACCGTTATTATCACATCCTCATTGTCATTACAGACTATTCATTGCCATTTGGAGGCTTTATAAGAGCACTTGGCTTTCTTTCCTCCGAATTATGATGATTGCAGGGGAAATTATGAAGTTTTGTTAAGAAGCTGTAGGTTATTTTGCCGCTTAATCCTCAACCATTCAACAGTGGTCTGTGTTAGGGTTTTTTTTCCCTCCAAATAAGCATAATAGGTCATTAAATGCTACTGTGGAGGCCAGGGTGCCGACTGACCTGGTTTCTAAGTTCCAAAAAAAAAAACCTCTGGCTGAGGGTTTCAGCTTGGAGGAATGGCATTAAATGCACCCACTAAGCCCCTGACTCCCAAATGGGTTACCAGCTCATATGGAGCTCACAGTAAAAACGTGTGATCAAAGGCAGAAAATCTTTTCATTGGGTCTGAAGCAAATGACTGATCCAACAGCAAAATATTGCAGTCCATGTTTTAGGAATATTTCAGCAGAATAGTCTTTATTCAGCTCAGTGTCTGACAAGTCAACGACCTCCTGAAGCTCACCTGTACGATGGTGACGATGGCGATGAAGACAGGCGGGGGACACAGGCGGTTCTGGTGGAAGTACCAGCGTCGGTCCGTCTCGCAGGGCAGGATCTCGTAGGCCACATATCGGACGAAACGCTTGTACAGACCCAGCCCCGTCTCGTCCAGCAGGATCTCCCTTTGCAGCGTGCGGCGGCCATTAGCAATGGCCCGTCGGAAACTGCTGGAGCGCTTACTGCTCATCTAAGGAAAATGGGAAAAAACATGCATATATTACTCTCAAGAGTTCAGTGCAATATCTTGTGGGCAGCTGCCTGGATTTGAAAGAAACTCAGAGGAACAATGAACACTGCTTCCAAATCAGATTGAGCTTTATGGAGAAGTATAATGCTCATTTTCAGGTTCATACTTGTATTTTGGGTTTCTACGAAGACATTCTCAGATGTTTTAATGGTAAAAAAACACCTTATTTTTCTCACACTGTCTGTCTAAATCAGGGGTCAGGAACCTTTACTAACAAAAAGAGCCATTGTTGGCCAAATAAAGAGAAAAAAATTCATAATAGAGCCGCAAACCTTATTTTGAGCCTTACAAGAAAGATAAAACTGGATTTAAATAAGCCTACCAACATTACAAATTGGTCATAATGAGCATTTATAAATATGTTTTTGTCAGAATGTAGCAAAGACACAAGTGTAAATGAGGCTGGACACCGAAGAAATGTCTCAAGAGATTTGAATCGAAAGCTATCCTAGCTGGGGTGACTCAAAACTAGACTTGAAGTTGGCAAAATGTAGAGGTTACACTGGACCGTAGACTTTTGTAAGCTATGATCTGAGCTTTTAAAATAAAGAATACAGATTGCTTTGGGCCTACATCAATGATAAATGAAAATGTAAAGAAATTAAAGTTTCATTTCAGAGCCGCAGGTTGCCTACCCCTGGTCTAAATAAACTTGTATTCACCCGCTCCCCAAAAAGCCCAGTCTGCTCTGACTCTGACACTTTTCTCGGCTCAAGGAAAGTTTTATAAATATAAAACCCCCATGGATCAAAAAATCATAATAGAAGAGTCATTGATCTTGTGTGTAGTTCAAGGTGTCCTGTCAACAGTTTTATAGACGTCTCTTTTACTATTGTGGTCGATGGGGAAAATGGTTTTTGGGCCGCAGGGGGATCTTTCTCTGCAAATTCTAGGGGTCACTGGAAAAAAATTGCTGTAAGGCTGACTGGCGGTGCAGTTTATAGAACTATAATACATCTCTGAACATCATTGTAGGTGTAATTTCTACCTCTATATAGTATAGTTCTGACATCACAAACTTACAGAGGTCCAGCTCATTCAAATGCACAGTTTCTGAAAAAGTGGTTCACTTAGACCTGCTCTATAATAAGAAAAGGACATGAAAATCTCACTTTTTAGATGAGAGAGCAATGTCACTCTCATCTTCGTATGCTAAATATGAAGGTACCATCAGCAATCTCTCAACTCATGTTAACGGAAAGACTGGAAACATGGAGGAAAACAGCTAACCAGATGGCGGCTGCAGAAGCATTTGGGTCCATCCATTTCAATACAAAATGAGAAAACTCACTTCTCACTCGATTGATTACCTCAGATTTTTTTTTAGGACAACACTAAGGTCTCAAACGCTAGTAAAAAATCTTCTTCAAGATAATGATGTTAATTGTGTGAATAATGGCCCCTTTTATAAGAAAATAGAAGATAAAGAATCATATGATTTAGGGTGTGACTACCTTTGATTGACAGGTCAAAGCCAATCCGTATCGACGGCAATGTGTCAATAAAGTTTTTTTATTTAAAAAGGACATTTACTGGTTTCATCTCATAACTTTGACCCTTTCACACTGAATTTTCACTTAATGACAGTGTATCTGAACATTTTGTTCATTAAAAATGTCTTGTTCAGCGTTTGGTTGTACTAATTGACCCTCCAAGGAGTCGCTGTTCATTTTCAAACTAAATGTACGTAAGTAACGTACATTTAGTTTTTGAGTGCTGAACTCAATGCCTCAAACGGACAGTCCACAAACCAATGGGTGGTGTCACGGTTATACTGTCTATTGTCTAAAGGTAATAAACCAGAACAGGAAAAAACTGTAGAAAACAGAGTAGAAGGCAGCATTCTTAAAGTGGTAACTTCTTTTTAATATCTGTCAAATTAGCCTCCCTTTAAAACTCAGATCAAACTAATTTGGAGTTATGATCAAGCGCTGGTTGGATGTAAAACAGAATTTGTCACTGGGATGACAAAGATGCATGTCCACCAAAGCCAATTAGAGCTGTGGATTCAGGGAAGTGAATGCCAATTGTATCCTTTCCCACTTAGACAATAGCCAGATGTTGGTGGGTTTCAGTGCTCTTTTTTTTGCCCGGTGGGACACTTTCCTGCAGCGTTAACATCACTGTTGTGTTTGAGGTTGGCAGGCAGTCATTTCTAGGGCAAGAAATAGTCACATAAGAGGCATATAATCCCCTTTTAACCACAACTTGTCATTTTTTCTGCATTGGTTCTAGTACTGATTAACCAAACAAGATGTAACATGGTAATTAAGGAGCTTTAGTGGTGCTGGTAGGAGATTTTGTTACCTTTGTACAGAGCCAGAGTGTTTCAGCCTTTATGCTAAGCTTAATTAGCGAAAACCAACTGCCAGCCTTATATCTAACAGACAGACATGAATGTTGTATAAATCTTCTCATGTGTCTTGCAGTAGTAAAGGTAATATGCATATTAACCAAAACATCTTTAAGAATAGATGTTTTTTCGTCTAGTTTATTATGACTTTAAGGAATCAGTTGACAGCTCATTCCCTCTGTTTGTTTTTTTCTACTTGATGTCTTAATGTCTTTAGCAATACACTCTTATTCTAGTTGTTTTATGAACGTTACTGTCAGCAGCTGGAGGACACCTCGCTAAGATGAACAGAATACATCATCGCCTGCTGCTGAAATTTTCATCTCAGCAATTAAATTCATAACTTTCTTCACGCTAAGTAGATCAAACATCAGTAAAGGAGGATAGCTTCTTTTCATATAAACTGAGGAAAGCTCATCAGTGTGACTAATCATCCTAGATGGGGAGCCGGCATTCATAAAGTAGGGATTTCACAAGGGATAGCATGACGGTTTATGCAAGTTCTACTTTTAAAGTCAAATAGTCAGGGGAAAGAAATTACACTAATTTCCTTTTAGGATTAGTTTCAGTTGTTCTGACATTGTTCAGAGGCTTCTGTAAACAGTAAAGTTTCCTCATGGTTTCATGGTTGAATTTATTTTGCACTTATTTGCACATTGCAATGTATGTACTTTTAAACATGAATTTATGTGCAATTTAAAGGTTTTAAGTATCCATTTTTTCCTTTCTTTGCATCTGTTGACTGATACAAAACACTCATTCAGGGCAAAACGAGGATAAAATTGCTGAGAACTGTTTAGTTAGACAATTGTTTTCATGTGGCACACAGACATAAGATAGTAGCTGGTACTGAAAGCTTTGTGCAGATATGTGCAGTAAAAGTGATTATTTATTGTTTTATTTTTCTCAAGAAGCAAACCATACTGCTACAATACTAGTTTATAAAAGACAAAAAGGAAATAAATAAATAAGTCACTGCATGTAATCATAATGTCCCCAATTTGTTCATAGATATTTACCATTTATGACTGGCAGTTACAATAATTACTAGACAAAGTAGGAGGTAAAAAAAAAAAACTGTGCTTAGAGCTTAATAAATCTGCAATGAGTGTCAATTTTATTCAGCTGGTGTTATAATAGAAATTAAATCTCATGCAACTCATCAGCAATTAAAATATTAATATCACACCCATGCTACACGTATAAACCGGTGATCACATTTGTGCCACAAGGGAAATGCCAGAACAGCAGCTTAATATTCAAGGCAGATAAGAAACTTAAATAATGTATAAGTGTTTTTTGAGGGTTTTTTTTAAAGTACTGTATGAATGTAAGTGTGACTGGCGACAGGTTTGATTGCAGCTCAGACATCCTAACAAATGGGCTGAAGTGATTTTGCCCTTGAAAAGCAAATCTTTGTTAAGAGGAACTATTCCACGGAAAGAGAGAAAGTGTTTGCGTATGTATTCATGTTATCACAGACTCCAGGTTTGCTTAGTGAGCAGGAGCTCTGCGGCAGCCTGCAGGCCAGGCAGCAGGACCAGCTCTTGATAAATTCTTTAATAGAGGCTTAGGATGAAAACTATCCTAATGCCACTATTTTGACAGCCGAGGCGAGGAACTGTCTGGATCACAACACAGAGGGTTCTTTTCCACCACTGGAAATACCGTCTGACCAGCTACCCACAGAAATGGATCCTATAGTGTTAATGTCTGCATTTCCTTATAGACAACAAGCGTGCTTCACATGTTAGATATATTTAAAGGGAAAGTTCAGATATTTTGAAGTGGGGTTGTATGAGGTGCTCATACATAGTCAGTGTATTACCTATAGTGGTAGTAGTAGTACTGACATGGGGGACAGCAGCAAAACATATTTTAGCCAAATAAAATAATCAATATAATTTTAAATGTATGTCATATTTAAAATATTTTCTTTTTTATATTTTTTTTTTATTGGCAGTCAGAAATTAAACAGGTATCACACACATAAGCCTCTTTTTGCATATTTAATTAAATTAATTAAATTAAATAATTTAATTTACAACAGAAGGAAAAGGGGGAGAAAGAAACAAATAAATTAAAAATATATAAAATTATATACATATATATATATATATATATATATATATAGTCAATAATAAACTAGCAAATAATGTAAATACATAAATAAATAAATAAATAAATAAATAAATAAATATAACACATTTTTAAAAAGAGCATACACCAGTGATACATTTTCAAAGATATTTAGAATATTTTCACTGCTTTAGTTTGTTTGTGTAATCTTGTGACTTCAGTGAATCCAACCTATCCCTTTAAAACAACAAAGTTACACAGTGGTAGAACACAACTCCTGCGTTCTGTGAGGTTACAATTATGCAATTTTTGGCTGATCTTTCTTGACATATATTTAATTGAAAAATGTACTAACACTGTATATTTAATGTTCAATGGCACATTTTTCTTGTGAACATAAATAAAAAATAATAAATATTTACACTTTAATTAAAATTTACATGGCGTCACATTTTTTTGGGAATCAGGGCTGTATCTGACTATGGATAAGCACCTCATAGAAAAAAAACAAAACATCCTTTTAATGATGGATACTCAGTGCAAACGCCAGATGCCTGAAGTCTCTTGTGTAGCTAAAACAATACATCTCCTCTGAGGACAACTGGCTGACTGTGCAATTATCTCTTAATCAAAAATATGTGCTATAATGTGACGAGACACTTTATGAAAATTACTTTGCAGGCGAAGCAGTGAAGGAAGAGAAAGAGGACATGTGGGCAGCAGCTGCAACTGTTCACAGCATAAACCGACAACAGCAGACCTTATGTATAGGTTTCTAATAATAGCAACCTTAGACAATATGGCAGCTTCGTATGAAGTGTAATGAAACCTCCAGAGGGAGTCTGTAGGAAGTACAACCAGCCATTAAAGTACAACATTGGTAATTCATTAGCCAGGTCCTGCTGCTTGTAGACTCATTATATGTAGACACAGCAGGGGGCATAGTGAAAGAAATTGTGGGTCAATATCTATAAAAGCTAATGAGCTAAATATACTGGAGGACAAAGACTGTAAATAAATGAGCAAATAACGAAGAAGGAACGAACAGATTGCTCCACACAGCACAGCAGCTGCCTTTTCTTTTTCTTTTTTAAGAAATCACTCAGGAAAAACAGGGGGGGAAAGTGCTAATCCCTTTTGGAAGTTAGCAGAGCAGGAAGTGGTAACTGCCCTAACTGTGGGTAATTATGACACTGGTGGTTGTACAGTGAGGGTGTGAGGGGGCCTGTTGCACAGTGATAACCAGAACGATGTCGAGCTGGGCTGCTGGCTCTCCCGCAGATGGAGGGATGCATATTTAGTATGGAAATCAGGCCTGGAAAATGCAATTATACTATACTTGAGGCAGGGAGTGAAAGCAGAAGAAGAGGAGAAGAGGGACATTAGGAAGCAGAGAGGGGGAAATTAAGACGGGAAGATGAGATGCCTGCCCGGGTGAGCTCACATTCTGCATGGCACCAATGGACGGTGGAGGTGAGACATCTCCTTTGTTATTCTAAATATCTCCATAGTGTTGAATTCACACTGAACTAGAATTACGCCTCACGTTGTATGCCTCTGCCAAGCAGCCACGTTGCAGTTTAAATACATATCTGTGCAGTGCAGAATCATATTTATACAGTAGACAATGCTTCAAATATGGATGTTGCTGTAAAGAAGCTACACATTCAAAATGTGGATGCTTCACACACATCTTTAACACTGCAGCACAGAACATCTACATTCATGGAAAAAATTATTAAACCACCCTTGTTTTCTCAAATTTCTTGTCCATTTTAACGCCTGGTATAACTAAAGGTACATTTGTTTGGACAAATATAATGATAATAACAAAAATATCTCATAATAGTTTAATTTAAGAGCTGATATCTAGCCATCTTCTATGGTTTTCTTGATAATGATTTTCAGCTCTTAAATTACACTATTATGAGCTATTTTTGTTGTTATCAGTATATTTGTCCAAACAAATGTACTTTTAGTTGTACCAGGCATTAAAATTAACAAGAAAATGAAGAAAAACAAAGATGGTCTAATCATTTTTCGTTTTTTTTTCTAAACAGACACAGTGGGTTCCGGACTTTCAATTAAAAACCAATTTTTACTTATGCCTAGTTAGCCAATCCTTGTTTGATATTTTTACTTTCTTACTAAATTAATGCTTTCCCCTAGCCTGGCTAACATCAGACTAATCACAAATGAGATTAGTCTGGAAACCAGCCATTCATTTTTCCGTAGAGGAGGTGTGGTTTACGATGCTCCAGAACCGTTTATTGGGCGCTACAAATGTCTATCAAAAGCGTCTGTACATAGTTCTAGCCAATCGTATCAGTTATTACCAGATGACGTATGTAGAGCTACAGAAGTGGATGTTTACATAGCCGGGCTAGCCCTCTAGCATCTCTACTTTGAGACTAAAATGCTCAGTTGTGCTTCTCCAACGTTTTTCTGCAGCATGTTCTGGCTCTGGCTGCTCTGTAGTTTCAGCTCACAGTCTACTGGCAGTGTGTGTGTGTGTGTGTGTGTGTGTCTCTGTCTGTCTGTCTGTCTAACTGTCTGTCTGTCCGTGAGAGAGTGTTGCTTGCTGCTTTGCTTCTCCAGCTCTCGCTTTCTGCAAGATTATTTATTATTACTTATTTATTATTACTTATTCCCCCTCATGTCATTCAGCCACACACATCCACTGATTTATGGTCAACAGACGAGCTGCTGTGGGTCTCTCGCTGCTCCGCTGGCCCCCGGCTCGTAGCGAGATCACCGGCGTTACAGCAGCGAGCGGTAGCGGGGCTAGTTGGTAGATTAGGCTTTTGCCAAATCCTGTCGGAAGCAAGGCTAACATCCTTTTTCGCAGTGAAATAAGAGTGTAAAGTCAATTGTTGTTCTTCTTTTAAAATCAACTTTCTCTCTAAACTATTTAAAACGCCATCAGCTAGATCCAAAGAGAGTCTCGCATCTGCTGCAGCCATGTTGGATCCGTAAGGAAAACTACAAGCTTCCATCTGTCGAGTAGTACGCGTCATCGTCTTAGCTAAGGACAGGGCTAAGAAACGGCCGTAGTTTCCAGACCCTTTCGCAGTTCGAAATGAAATCGAGCGCGCAAGGCAGTATGGGTATACCCAGGCTAGCTTTCCCCCCCATATCAGTGTCAACAGACTCCTAAAAAAACATTAGAAATCCATAATGATAGCTAGATACTTAACTAGAAAATGCTTTCAGACTTCCACCACAGAGGCAGTTCACTGAGAAGTGATGGTTAACAACTGTGGAAACATCATTGTAAATATGCTAAATACCAGAGCACATTTTTTTCCTCCTCAAATTTTCTGAATTCATGAGGCTATTATTCTGCGGGTCGGGCTGGAAGCTTTGGCGGAGCCGTATTTGGCCTGCGGGCCGCCAGTTGATGATCGCTGACCTATACAATCAGAACAGTTTCAAGGTGGAATCCCAAGGTCAGTTTTGTTCGTATCTGACCAAATGTCACCCCTTCTGTTCCTGAGTTATGGTGTTGAATAATGGCCAGAAAAGTGTTATTGCAGAATTTCATGATGTCACAGTGACTGACCTATGATCTTTTGGATATAAGTAAGTAAGTAAGTAAGTAAACTTTATTTATATAGCACCTTTCACAGACAGAAGTCACAAAGTGCTTCACATAGAAATCATACACATAACATAAAAATGTACATACAAGTTTTAAAAGACCAAAACAACAGCAATTTGTGATGTCATCACTTCACCTTTTTATCCTGTTAGACATCTGTGTGAAATATTGTCAAAATCAGTGCATGGATTCTTTAGTTGTGGCCCCCAAAAAGTGACCTTTGACCTCCAAAATCAAATCAGTCCAACCGTGAGTCCAAGTGGAAGTTTGTGCCAAATTTAAAGAGAGTTCCTAAAGGTGGAGAATGGGAGAGAGAGACTGATGAAATGACAATAACGGTCATAGCTGCTGGGGTGCGGAGGCAAAAAAGAGGAATTGTGTTTATATAAAGAAAAGAGTTGGAATAGAGAGAGAGGTTAGGCAATGTAAATATAATTGTGTTTTTTTCTTCCTCTGTTGGCTTTCTACTTTTAAATAATGTTTCTGAGTTTATTTCATCTGCCTTTGGCTCGGTGACAACACCTGCCGCCTCGTCACTCTCCACTCTCTGGATTCTCTGAATTCTCTCCCATTCATACCCGCCTCTGTGAAAATGTGTTCCCAGGAGACACAGCTAAGCATAGCTATCACTCTGCTTCGCCTTCTCTGACACACAGGACTGCCGCCTCTAAACTGAGCATTAGCAGTCTTTTGAAGTGACGACAGGAGGGAGACGGCGAACACACAATAAGGCACACATGAGCAGCCAAAACATGAGATAACGCACTGAGAGGAGTGACAGGAGAGCAAGGTGCACCGAAAAATCACATGTCATCACATAAAACGCTGGAGGGGGGGGGGGGACCTCTGACTTGTGCATCGGTAACGGTAGAAGTTTCCTGACTAGGCAACGGCTGCCAAGGAATAATTGATGCTGAGGCTAGGCGCACAAAGATAAAGATAGTATTCCCCTTTAGGGACAGCTGAATGGGCCAAACTGACAGCAGTGTGTGTGTGTGTCAAACAGCAAGGGTCCATCCTCCTCCTCTTAATAGCTGCATGTAGCCCACTGTACATGCTGCTCTCAGCTCTAGTCAATTGTCCTTGATGGATTAATTAGCCACACCACATGGTCAATACCTCACAGCTCAATACTAATTAGCAAGAACAATAATAATAATAAATAAATAAAAATGTGGTTTAAAGGCCATTCGGGCGTCTGCAGGGCAGATACAAGACATCCATAAATTATTCTGATTTTGCTGAGTTTACGGCGGTGGCCATCTTTCACTCGCATTCGTTGACACACACACACACACACACACACACACACACACACACACACACACACACACACACAATAAATCATTTATCAGTACTAGAAAATCAGACAGCTGCGCTAATTAACCAAGCTTACATAGTGATTCACCGTCACCAGACTAACAGTGTCACTATCCCCGTTTACTATCTCATTTGTGAGTCATTCAGAGGACCAAAAAACCTCTCTCCCTTGCTCTCTCTCTCTTTCAGACGCGTGCACTCTCGCAGCAGAATCTAAATCACTGCGGATCTCAGCCGCGCTCATTCTACCCTGACCCAGATACTCAGGTTCTTTCTTGCCCAAATCCTTTTAAAATGAGAGTCCACCTTTTTTTTTCACCCTCAGCCACGGCCTCTCTTCATGGTTTAATCATTGCGGTGCTAAAACTCAGAGGAGAATAAAAAAACAAACCTTCACTCCAGGACACTTAAGCAAAGTGCATCACTTTTAGTCGGCAATCCATCTAAAACAGAAAAGCCTTGACTGGAGTTTGGCGTGGGATGTGATGTTGATAGGTAGCATCCGTGTCCCTGGAGACGGATGCACTGTGGGCACTTAATGTGACTTGAAATTACTTGAAAACTTTAAAATACTGTATATCAACTACTCTCTAGCCTGAGACTGTAACTGGAGTTCATTTCTGTCTCTGTAAGTGCCCTCTTGCTTACAGTAGAGCTTTGAATAAGGGATGTGTATTGGCACAAATCTGGCAATACTTTATGTATCACAATCAAGGTTAATATATTGCGATAAAATAAGCAAGACGATATAATAAGATTTTAGTGTCATAAAATAAAGAACACACCATCATCCATCGTATGCATAAAGAGAGCCAACGCCATAGCACTACTTCTGTGCAAACAAATCTTTGCATCTAAACTATTTATTAAAATAATACTTCACCCTTAAAATTACCATTCCTTTTTCAATAACTCAGCCCGTGCTTCCTTGAATTCTTGAAAAAACATTGCTTTTCTCACATGCCTCCACGTGAAGTGAGAATCAGAATTTAGTAACTCATTAGCCAAGTTTTCATTAAAGTCCAAGAGAATTTTCAATTGCGAATTAGGGACATTTCCATGAACTGGGTTACAGCGAATAAACAAAGCTGCATTAACATACTTTCGTCAGAAGATGGCAGTGTAATGTATCACTGTAGGCTAATCCGTCAATAAACAGTAGAAGTACAGAGAAAAAACTACAACAAAAAAGAAGCTGTTAATACGACGTCTTTGGCCACCCACAAGAGAAAATCGAGAGAAGACTGTGACAGAGGAAACAGCTTTTTCTTCTTCTTTTGGGTTTTCCAGCTAAGCTGAAACAGATTATCAGTCATGTGGTTTAAATCTTCACTATTTGGAAGAAGTGTTTTCCAATGTCCCGTTTAGCGTATTTCGAAAATATTTTTCAAATAAGACGAAAACCAACTCAAGCTCAAATTTTTATGCGTTTTTTCAAAAGTTTTATCAAATTTTGATGTTTCCATCAAGCTTTTCTCATGCAAATCTTCCAAATGTGCATGGCAAACTGAAGATGAATTCAAGTAGAGGGAGGCCACATTTAACATCATCACAACGATATAAAAACATCTATTTATAAACTCTCACACAACTCATGAAATACAAGCCATTGTTCAGTCATATGCTCAGTACTTCCCAAATAGATGCAGATTCTGTGAAATCGTACATTTTTAAAAACACCACTACCAACTTGCATTATACTGCATGAGTTGTGTGAGAGGTGATTTAGCTTAGCTGGCCCCCCCTTTACTTATTTCATTAAGGATTTAGTCATGGGGGCATGAGAGAAAACACAAGGTAGCCTACATAATACATATACAAACGGTCATTTTAAGGGTGAAGTCTTCCTTTACAAAACATACAATCTCGATACTCAAGTGTGATATTTTCTTACACACCTACTGCAAATGTGATAAAAGACACATCCAGAATAAAGGAGTAAAATTGTAAAGCATATTACATCTAAGAACACCTCATGGGGAAACAGAAAATTAAGGGCAACATTTGGGCAGAAGAGTAAAAATGAGGCACAAAAGCAACAGTCTTCAAATCCTCGAACCTGAACAAAGACAATCCCCCGCCATAATCTCTAAAATATACCCTCTACCCGTGTAATTAACCATGGCAGCCATTTTGGATCTCCGTCGAACATTAGCCAAATTACCACCCGAAGGAAAACAATGACACACTTCTTCAATTACACAGCCGGCACATGATAGCATCACAGGACTCTCTTCAAAGAAATCGATACGTGCAGTTACACACATAGGGATATATGTGACTTCATGTTCACCCTCGGTGCATTAACAGATGCTCGTCTATCGCAGAACGGCCCCCCCAAAGCCCTGCCATGTGTGAACTTAGACACCTCGGGTGTCTCTCCGCCTCCTGCATCGACAAAACCTCTGTGTGTAATTGTGCATAAACGTGTCACTGCTTTTAAAATGTGTGCTGGTTGTCTTTCTGTGTGGGATTTTTGGTGCTGAAGTCAGATACAGACCTATACTCTTTCTCAGTTTATGTATGAGTGAGTGAGAGTGTATGTGTCTGTGTGTGTGTGTGTGTGTGTGTGTGTGTGTGTGTGTACAGATACCCAAGAGAGGTTTTAGCAGAGCGTTACTTATTCACCCCTCTGGCTGAACTGATGGAGTTCTCTGGCTAAGATCGCCCTGCATGAAAGATGGGTCGAACATAAATGATGTCAGAGAAAAGTCTTGTACTTACATACACACTCACACAGACACACACACACACACTCTGATAGCCGAGAAGCTGTTGCCTAACGGTGCGATTCAAACACATTTACACCCACTGAGGTCGAGAGAGGCAGTGTGGATTCACGGCTCCACTGAGTGGAAGTGGATGTAGAACAACAAATCAGAAAAAATGTTGAACACAAGAGACACAGCTGAGAGAAATCACAACAGCTTGTGAGCTGAAAGCATCGAAAAGACATGGATTTAGCACACACACATTCTTGCAGTGAACATTTTAGGAAAGTCCCACCTTTTTTCGAGGCCGGACCACAAATCAATACGGTGACCACGCTTCAGCCACGGGCTACAATATAATGGCAGTGAACTTTCCAAATCAAAACACAACTGTCATTTGTCACACACTGTGCAGCGCTACTTATAACTCTGCTTGAGATACCGAAATAGAAAGGGAGGAAGAGAAGAGTCTGACAAAAAGCAGAGACTGGAGAGGTGAAAATGATAAAAGTCAGAGAGCAGCAGAGAGGAAGGAAAGGAAGGGAGGAGAGAAAAAAGGCCGGCGGTATTCGTTGATGACCTCGTTGAAAATGTCATGCTACATGCGGCACTTTCCGAGCATTGGGCCTGGAGCTCATCCCAGAGAACCTGCAGAGTTCACGCATCACATGCTGCGCGATGGGAGGCCAGATTCACATCAACATTGGAATATCTTCTAAATTAGTCAGCAAATCTGCACTGGCAGTGCTCATGTGTATGAATGAGAGTCTGTCTGCTTTAAGACAGTATGTGTATATCAGGGAGAGGGGAGTAGCGAGACAGACAGAGAGGGAGTGGGTGGCTGCATTAATTAATAATAAAATGCTTGAAAGCGTTTATATGCAAATTGTATGCATGCACAGAATGGCGTGGGTATGGCATGTGTGTATGTTCACGTATGTATCAGACAAATCTTTAAAATCAGACCAAGGGGTCGATATCTGTGTGAGGCTGGGCGTTCTCAAATTACCTCAGATTACTGCCTGCTACTACCAATGCTGGGCTAATCGAAGGCAATTTGCATTTGGCTGATGGGCAATTTTAAAAGTGTCTCCCTGATGCTTTCGGAGGCGAGGCAGGGTTTTTTTCCTCCACCTAACATATGCTCACGAGTGTAGAATGAAAGAGAAGGAAATGAGATCTGAGAGTTCAAGGAGGCAAGTTCAAAAAGAAGGGAATAATATGACTTGAGGAAGGGAGGGGTTTGAGATGAGAATGCACTGAAATGAGATGGATCAAAAAAATAATAATAACACTGAGAATGGAGGAGGAAGGTGGCTGTATACTTCCATGAAAGTAAAGGAGAGGCTGCACTGCGGGAGCAGCAACTCTACACCAATTTCTCTGTAGTGAAGCGGACTTCAGAAATGGGACCTGCTCCAAATTAAGTGGCCTCACGTGGCCTTCATGACAAACCATGGGTAGTACAACACGAGGGGAGAGAAAGAGATAAAAAAAAAGAAAGAGAAAGAGAAAGATGCGAGAAAGCAAGAAAGCTTAAGGAACTGAAAATATGCCAGGAATTGCATTGAATTAATCTCAGTGCTTACACCCGTACGGTGCCAGGAGCAGAAGGCAGGTGCTTGTTGACGTGCTTGGAGAGAATCAGCCTTTCATATATTCAGCTCGACATGAATTTCTAATAAACAATTGTAAACACACAAAGGTGAAAAGACGGAAGGAAGAAAAAGAAGAGGCACAGAATAAAGAAACTGGACAAAAAGTGTAATTAAGGAAATATAATACTACAGACTGTCTCTTTTCATTATATTAAACATATTCTCGCACAGTCTTGCTGTTGTTACTCTACTTAATATATAAATTGTGTTTGATTATATCAGTTATGATAAATAAAATCTACTACTGTGGCTCTTTCGGCTTGGTGTGGGTGTTTCCTAGTGCTTGCAGTGCACAGCTTGTGAGGTTAAGTGCCTGGATTTACCGACACATTAACTGGAAAGATTGATCCTCCTTTTGCAGGACAACGACCTGAATGCTCGAGTCAATTTTCGCCACTGCGGAGCTTGCCAGCTCTGTCTGAATCAATTCTGTAACCTTTTCTGAAATCCAACAAAAAGTCGGTGTTTGTGTGGAAAATGAAATGCCTCATACGACACCCTCTGCATTACTATGTGCATCTGTGTACGTGAAATCTGGTTTCCACTCACCAGCTCGATGAGCTCCTGGTAGCACACCTGTCCCTCTTCATTGCTCTGGACCAGGGCTAACAGCATGTCCAGTTTGGACGGGTCCAGCTGCAGCTCATGGTGCTCCACCAAGCTGGTGAAGTTCTCCACTGCGATGAAACCGGTGTTGTCTGGGTCCAGCTGGAAAAACAAGAACCCGTTCTCAGTCCATTGGGGTAAAAACTGCATTCTGATAACGCTTATTGAAGATATTACATCTGTTATGCATCATGACTTTTAAAGGTGCAATGAGAAATGATTTGTTCACACCTAACGCAAAGTGAATTTTACTCATGCAAGTTTGACCACAGTATAATACCAACAATGGGGGACTACGTCGTCTCTTTACAAATGCTGCTCAAGGTTTTGCAAGCCTACATTGGTACAACACATTTGTTCTGCTCGTCTTGAATGTTGAGAATGTTCTTATTAACACTGATTCGTTGTACACCGGCTCTGAACCAGTCCTGGAAGAGACTTTGTCGAAAAGAGGTAAGTGTCTTTCACAGACTTCTCCAGATACTGTGCCTACATGACTGACTAAATTAATCATTATGCTGTGATATAGTTGCATAAATGGATAAAAAGAAAGGTCAAGTGAAATTAACTCCTCAATTTCAACTCACACAAATACACAAATTCCACATCTACTTTGGATGTCTATGTCCTGTCTTGTAATATCAATTGTACGTTGAGAGGTGGTAGCGAGTCACTGCAGTGTCCATTCTGCCTTCAGTCCAACATAGATGACAAAGAAGTAGAGCTGCCCCATGGGCTTGTCAATCACATTGATGGTACATGGTCATGGCCATGGTACTGCCAACCAGTTAGTGGCATAGTTAACACAAAGATGGCTAAAGCTCCTGGCGAGCGACCTTAAATCACCATCTCAACCATCCGCTCTCAGCAAGAAACCATGTTTGATGAAAAAAAAGTAAAAGTAAGACGATAAAACAAGAGGAAACAATGGTGTGGTTCTCCACTGCTGGAGGCAGCTCTTGGGGAGTAAAGAGAGAGAATGAGATGATGCTGAACACTTCTTTAACCCTCCTGTTATGTTCGTTTCACAGGAAAAGCAATAATGTTCGTGGGTCAATTTGACCCGGGGCATGTTTAATTATCCAAAAGTGTCAGAGACTAAAAAATACCCCAAAACATTGTTTATATTACATTAATAACTCAATTACTGTCAATTTCAATCAATATTTATTGTAGTGGTGTTCTTTACCTCTCACAGATCATATTTCAATGAGGATAATTCACTCGTTTTTCATAAAAAAAATGCATATTAAAACTTTTTTTTAATGTATATCGGAAAGACCTACATATAATATACAATAGTTTTACATGACATTGATTTTTAAAAAAAAATTATAAAGGGGTATATTTACATTTTTTATTTCTTTATTTATTGAAAAAATACAAAAAAAAAAACTATATATATATATATATATATATATATATATATATATATATATATATATACATATATATATATATAAATATATATATATTTATTTTTTTTATTTTATTTATTTATTTATTTTAGATTTTTTTTTTTTTTTTTTTTTAACTTTGAAATGGGTCAGTTTGATGCAACAATATATGCTTTTGATATGTTTTCTTGCTACTATAGTCTTACTAGAAGGCCTAACTAAAAAGCGCACAACATATAAGTATAGGCCATTGCTAGACATTAACAGAGTTATTTTGACCACCTTTCAGAGGTTCTGCAGTTTGGTCAAATTTGGCTTATTGTTTACATAGGTGAAATGCTGCCTTCCATTTCTTTGGAGCATGTGGCCAAGCACTAGATATTGCACCTTTAATAAAAAGCAGCACCGCTGAGATGAAGTGTAAGTTTGCCCTGAGGGAGGAGGCATCAGTAATAGACAGCTGAGACGTACATACACAGAGACACAATAGATACTCATAAAGACAAATGAGAGCTACAGGGCTGAAGCCATACGCTCAGACAGTGACACCAGTATTAATTAAGCTGTGTTGCCTCTAAGATGCCTTTGAAAGAATTAGACCTGCCTCCAGAAAAAGCCTCATTCAACCTCATTAAAGGAGCAGGTCTGTCAAAGCAAACCGCAGGATGGTTGTTGTTGTTATTGGGAGCAGCGAGGGAAGACAGGCGAGCATGTCATTCTAATATGCAGTGACCTGCAGTTTCCCCATAAAAAAAATCCCTCAGCATTAAATGAGGCTGACTTTTCAGTCTTTGTTTCTGAGTGGATGCTTCATTTGACTGTGTGACTCCGACCTTGGTCACATTTGCAGCTTGTAGTCAGTGTGTTTTTTTTAAATCACCACTCACTCAGTGAGACCCACAGCCCCATGGGTTATTACTGCTGATGTCTGTATGCCAGCGCTGCTCCTCGTAATTGATTTAAGCGAGAGAGTGTCATAAAAATTGTGTGGTTGTCTAAAATAGTGCCCGCTTAAAAATGGGTTGTAAAGTATAGGGTGTGTATCTACGCTTGGTTGATGTAATGTGGGGTTTTTTGGACGGCAGCTTCACCCACTTATTACTTGATTTTCTTACCTCACCTTCTCCTTTTAAATGCATTCAATTGCTCTGCAACGAAGCGTTAATTTCTCATGCCAGCTCTCCTTAGTACATCTGATTGTGTTTGTGAAAATGCGCCTGAGGACAAACTGAAGCAGTACAAAGAGACCACATGGGAAGAGCCCTTGCTGCTTCTCATTTTACTGTTTCCTGAATGCTAACACAGCCTCATTAGGTTTCAGATAGTAAACCAACAGCCTCTTGTTGCCCCAGGGAGGAGTGAGCTTTCTGATGTTGCGTCAGTGTGGAGTCAGTCGTGCTGGATCATCGTTGCCCATGTCATGAGTCCACCAGAAGAATCCTGCCTAGGCCGCCTTAGTCTGGACCTGGCCTGATCTGACATGGTGAGACAAAGGCGTTTCATCGGCTGCA
This sequence comes from Centropristis striata, assembly GCF_030273125.1. NCBI lineage: Eukaryota > Metazoa > Chordata > Actinopteri > Perciformes > Serranidae > Centropristis > Centropristis striata. The sequence goes on from NC_081537.1 coordinate 11,082,085, forward strand.
TGAGGAGAACGGCATTAAACTACGCTGCGCCGTGTCAGGCCCAACAGCAGGAGGCTCAAAGCTTAAAGCTCCACTGCTCAACTGCTCAACTAAGGAGCTTGGGATCAATCCGGGTATCCATTGGTGTGAGTGTGTATCCCTTTCCGAACATGTTTACTGTATGTGCTCTGCTTCCTCCTACACGGTTTCCAGTTTTTTTTATTGCAGTCATTTACACAAGCATCCCTTTAATTCCATTTAATCTGCTTTTTCACTCCCCTGAAAACGTATGTATTTATTCACCTGGGAGAGCACAGTGGAGGCAGGAACTAATGGGTTAGTTTGATGATGCTTGACACAGAATGGATGTTTCCCAATGCTGTTTGATGCACTGAAGCAATTTTGTTAGTTATGGTGCTTTTACAATCCTTTCTAAACACCAACCGCACATCAACAGCAGAAATAAATAGCTTTTAGCCAATATTAACCAATATTCTGTACACACACAACCATTGTTGTCTCAAAGGGATTAACTGATGACCTCACTTACACAGTATACTCATGTATACTGTGTAAGTGAGGTCTGTTTACACATGAAGGCCAAAACCATGCAATACTTGACAACCCCCACCCTTGGTCATTACCTCTCACACATCTCTGTATAATCTCAACACTCAGCAGTTTTGAGGCCGTCTGCGACGCACATAAAAGCAAATTTGTGAAGAAAAATGAACCAAGATGGGGAAGGAAACGGGCCCAGGTCTATTTTTAGATAATCCCCTTAACTGTGTGTTCCATGGACGTTTGTTAAAACATGGCCCTGTTCTCCTCTTGAGGCTTGCTGAGCAAAATGGTGCAGATATGGCCAGCATTTATGATGTGTTGGGAAGGCGAGAAAGAAAAGCATATAAGACAGCAGTGAGGGCAGAGGTGGAAATGAGAGAGGGAGGTGGGTGGTTGATTAAATGAAAGAAAAATGATGAAGTTGAAGAAACAGTAGAAGGAGGAGAAGGTATGAAAAAAGACAGACAAGGAGGACGCACAGAGAATAAAAAACGCCTCGCCACTGTCTGTTATTCTGTGCATCTGCCGAACGGAGCAGTCTGGCTCTTCTTCTCTTTCCTATAAGAGGGCTGTGACACACTCCAGTGCTCTGCATCCACTTGCCACAGAGGGGAGATAGATCAGATTCTAATGTGCTCCTGGCTCAGCCCAGGCTGACAGGGGGAACAGAGAGCCACACTGGGGACGTCTGATTACTGTCAGCCTCCATATGTCAGCACATCACTACGCATGCAGCTGCAGCAGACACAGTGGCACACTGTACATGGATGCGCACATTTACGCAAAGCGTTGACGCTGAGCTGTCATACTGCATAGATACTATTCCCCCCGCAGTCTGACCTTATTCAGGAAGGGGCGCTACACAGGGGACACTGTCTGCTGAGGATACAAAGAGGTGGAGGATTGGTTCTTGTACCCAATTAAGGTTATCAATTAGCGAGATGAGGTACACTGAGATGAATGAGTGTTGGCAAGAAGAGGCTGTTTTTTTTTTTCTTGGGCTGGCTGGTGATGCGCATGAACAAGGGGGGAGAGACGGAGAGAAGAAAGGGTTGGAAAAAGGAGGGGAAAAAGCACTGAGAGGGAAGCAGTTATTGAAGCGATCCAACACTGGTGAGGGCGACACTTTGACAAGCTGCATGCGTTGCCATGGTTACCAGTTGCCTGTGTGTCATCCCTTTCTTGCGTTTACCCCCCTATTCCCCCCCCCCCCCCCCCCCCCCCCGACATACTGGCGTTCGAAAGGCAAAGAAACACACAAAAAGGGGGGAGAGAAAAAGACGATGAAAGCAGGGAACGGGGGAAAGAGCAGGAGGGAAAAAGGAATAAAGATGTATGGGGAGGGATAAGAATGAGGTGGATATAAGACAAAGGCATGGTTTGGATGTAAAGGGAGGCGGAGTGGGGGGTAATGGATGGAAGGTGGAGGTGTTAAGGCAGGGAGCGCGGCCGAACTTGGCTGGCTCAAGAGCAAGTGGGAGGAGATGGACAAGACATGGGATGAAAATGTATGCACAAGTACGAGGAGGAGGAGGAGGAGGAGGAGGAGGAGGAGGAGGAGGAGGAGGAGGAGGAGGAGGAGGAGGAGGAGGAGGAGGAGGAGGGCAACGAGGAAAGGAATGCTGACTGCAGAGGAATGATCTCAGTGTTAACCCCGGGGACCTCTATTACCTCCACCGCAGTGACTCCGACTGACCCCAGCCCACGACTGACTTATCAGTCTGTTCCACAGGGGCTCAAGAGTGAACCCTACAGCCTGGGAGGAAACCACAAAACCCAGCCATGATAGACGAACAGCCAGTGGGCTGAAACACAGCTAATTCTATCATTCTACCTGCACACAACCAATGACAGGGCCCTCTGTGTGTAGCAGTAGCAGAGTTGTAGCTAATACTGCAGTCACATCACGAGGCAGAAAGTAGAGAAAGATTCCCATGGTTACACCATGGATGCATACGCTTTAATTATCAGCCAACTCACAATTTTAACTGCTTTATGACTCTTCCTCCTTTAAACTTAATCTTATGAGAGCAAAAACTTGGTTTATGGAGAAATTAGTCAATCAGCAGAAAATTAAGCAGCTTTGATAAGCAATTTTTTATGTAGGTTTTCAGAAGTTCATGAGTTTCAGCTTCATGAAGGGATAGTTTGGATTTTTTTTTAAGTAGGGTTGTATGAGATACATATGCATAGCCAGTGTATTACCTAGAGTAGATAGTGGATGGCCCCCAGTTTATAGAAGCAGGCAGGAATACTGGCATGGAAGTGAAAAAATTTAGTGCCAAGTACTAGGGTGGCAGCCACCTAAAACAAATTATATCAGTTCAAGTGTACGCTATATTTGGAATATTTTCATCAAACTGTTATATCCATCTACCATTTCTCCAAAGTCACAAGACAAAAGTCCTCCCAAAAAACACATTTATTCTACCACGCAGGACATAGGAATTGTTGGACTACCGCAGCCTCAACTGGCTAGTTTGCTTGTGTTATTTTGTGACTTTGGAGATCCGAAGTAAGCCTTCAAAACACCAAAGTCAATTGTCAATCAATGACACAAATAAAGTAACTTATCGAGGCAGCAGTAGACCAGCATCCATGCTCTCCAAGGTAAAATTACTGTTTTTGTCAAAGGACTCTTGGGGCTTTGAAGAGTGCATTGAACAGTTTCAGTTCCCTGTCAAAAAGATCTGTCTGAGAGCGAGGTAAAGCAATAAAATATTCTTCACATAGTGTACCATTTAACTGATACTTACTTTTTTAGGTGGCTAAATAGGTTTTGCTGCTGCCCCATACACAGCAGTGCATTGCTTACCTTCCATGCTGGTACTCTTGCCTGCTTCTACAAACTGGGGTGTTTCAAGGAAATCTATTGTTGGTAATATATTGACTTGAGTAAGTACCTCATACTCCACTCCAAAATATCCATTTAAATGTGAAGATTTTTAAAATGATTTTCTATGATAGTAAATTACATTTCTTCAATTGGAATGATTAATCAAGACTATAAGACCCTAAAATTTCAAATTAGGATTTATTTTCAATAGGGGTTCTGCTGACTTGAGGCATCCATGTTTGCATGTATCCCTGTATTAGATACCACCTGGTCAGATATATCAGATGGTGTTTATTAATTATGTAAACAACAACAGATCAACTGAAGGGCAATTACTCCCAACAAAACAGTGCAGCAGAAAATAAAACCACAAAAGACTTACCACAGACTGAAGCACTTACTTTTGAACTATACATGATTAATTTGATGACAAATGTAAAAGAAAATAGCCTTGTTGTTGTTGTTGAATGGATAGTATATTTGGAAGACGGAGACTTCTATGAGGTGGAAATGCAGCCTGCCCAGCACTGGTATGGTTCCCACTGACTAACCCTGTGGCACAGAGCCAATACTACAGACTACTTTGGTTTCTGTGAACAAGACTGTCAAGCTCGAACAGGGCTGTGTATCTGCAGAGGGCAGTGGCATTTACAGGGCAGAGCATATTTGCATGGCATCAGATAAAAATCCTTTTTGATTTGTCTCTGCTGCCCTCAGGACTCACTTGTGTTCACCAACAACTGGGCCACTGACTCTGTAATTATCACAATGCAAGTTCTGCCCTGCTGTTACCATCATTATGCTCAAATTTTACTACAGTGGCATTGCGATGTGATGGCCGTAAGATCCAAACTGCTCTCTCCTCAAGTGGAGACGACAGTGAAGAGACGCCTGGGGGATTTTCCTTGATGCAAACAATCATCTGACTACATTTCCTGGCATTTAAACACAGTACAAACAGCCAGAGGCATTTTCAAATACAGCTCAATGCAAATTAGCATCAGAGAGTGATGAAAGGGGATAGTGTATAAGAGCCTTATGGACTATGCATAGCATAAATATGTCAATATACCCCTCTTCAGAACCCCAAGTCCATATGGGAGGGATATAAATAAGCCAGATAAGAAGTGAACAACACATGGGGAGATATTCACTAGCTAATGATAGTGTACTTTTTAGTGGCTGCCGACCATCAAGTTGCCTTATCAGTGCAGCAATAGAAAGACTATCAAAGAAACTGCGTCTGTGTGTGTGTGCATGCTTTTTATGAGCATATGTGTGAGCCTGCTTAGGCCAGAAATAGCCAGAGCTCAGCATTGCAACCTCCTGCAGACAAAGACTAATAAAAAAACTCACTCATGTTGCCACTGTTGCTTTCTCTTTCTCTCCCCCTGCAGCATTTTACTGTGGTCGGTGTGACACAACTGCAATAGCCCCTCTCCTTTACACCTGCAGTGCTCATACAAACTTAGCATGCACGGTTTTCCTTCAGGGCAAAACATTCTGATTTAGGAATACTCCAGGAAAACCCAGAGACATTGAAATTTACAAAACAAGATAGCAAATGCTCAATCTAGGAAACTTTTATTATAGGTAAATATATAAAGTCATACTGAATTTGATTCACAAAGCATACTTTTTTTTGGGGGGGGGGTTAGGGTTGTCATTTAAATGTTAATGTTCATCAAAAATGCAAGGTTGCAGGTTTAAAATACTAAACTATAAAAAAAACTATACAGTGACAGCCAGAGTAATTCTCCCTCACCTAAGATGTCCTAAAGCAAAGCACTGGACCTCAGGGTGCTCTTGTGGATTTGCTTAGAAGCCCTTGAACACTGTGGTTTTGTGGGGAGCCTTTTAGTGAATGTGACTATTTAAATCTGCAGGCCAGAGCTGCAAAAAAATGAGGAATTCTCTGCAAAACATTTTCCTGGATAAAGATGCAAAAAGTGCCCAATGTTTAGATGGGCAGCAGGCTTTTCTAAAAACAAGCTTTCCTGTTCGCAGTCCAAAAGCTTTTGGCAGATTTCACTTCATTCTAGTTTAATTAGAGAGACCTTTTCCAAATCAAAGGCCGGCGCATGGAGTTCCCAAAGGTGGAAAAAGCCTGTCGTCAGCCAGTGTGAGTGATTTGGTCTAGACTTGAGCTTAATAGGACCGCAGTCTGCTCAACTGTGGCCTTGCAAACTGTCTATATGAACATACTGGCGCAAGCAGAGTAAACCCCGCAATCAATAAAACAAGCAGCCGTTTACAGTGTGGAAGTATTGGCTTCATCTCCAGCCCAAGGACCTGCTACGTCCAAAATGGATATTGACACAGATGAGTCAGCCTCTTTGATACCGCATTAAAATGTGTCTATGAAGGAATGTGTGTTGTTGCGCTATCACTAAGTAGTTGTTATCAGTGAAGTGCTTATACAGTATATGACTCACCAGCTCGACCACAGAGCATCTTCTCACTCAACCCACACGGGCTTCCTCCTCTTGTTATAAAAACACACATTCATAAAAATGCAACTGTGCACACATGATCGCAGACAGACACACACTTCTCCCCAAGGCTCTTGAGTGTGGTGATCAATGTGTTGCTGATGGGCCACTGGTGACCCCTAAACCCTGCAGCAGATAATTGATTCCTCCCTCTTGGACAGAATGATTGCCCAATCTATCTGTCAATCAGCCAAAACACCAGGTCATCATAAAAAACACACAAGACAGAGAGTTAAATTAAATGCTAGGCATGAACTAGAGCTGGAGATACACATGCACACAATCACATCTGTCTTCAGTAAGCACCAGCCAAATATAGACACTGCTTTCTGCCTTCAAAACCATATTGGCTTGTTAATTTTGGAGATGGTAGACCAAACCTTCACTGAACTATGGATCTGACTGGACAGTAAAAGCAGCAGTTTGGGTTTTGGAAACCAGATGTCAACAGAGACATTTTTCACTGGACTAAATATGGCCACAAACGCTGTGTTTTCAACAGGGCTGAAAAAAATAAGAAAGTTTAAAGCCAAATAACAGCTTCTATTCTAGACAAAAACCTTGACCTGGACTTCACAGGAACTGACTCGCTACATGAGCTCTTGGACTGAAAAAAATTGAATTAATCTTACAATCTTGTGACCCTGAGATGATAAGACAGGTGATATTTTAACCACAGTAAGAAAACATACATGTACAGATGCAAATACATGCACATACAGCTTGATTTTCTGCAAATGTTAATGCAGCAGCTGTAATCGACCGTTATAGAATGATTATTGTGTAGAGAAAGCTCAAGTCACTCCATTCATACAACATATACATCCCTCTATTTGCACACACACACACCCCTCCTTCCCTCCCTCCTTCCCATAAACCATGACATGATGCCCCCCTCCTGCTGTGGCTCATGATCTGACCTCACATTCTCTGGGCCCACATGGCTCCATGATGCCTGCGTCCGTCATGTTGTCTCACGCTCCCATTTTGCCCGTGCACACAGCCCCTGATATCAATCCTAACATCAGCTCTCACCCCCAGCCTCCACGTCTCAATCCCTGGATAGACGGCGAGGTGGCCAGGAGCCCGTAACCATAGAAACCTCTGCCGCTGCCTGCTCACTCGCTTACCTGCTCTTGTATGAGCTGAAACAGGGAGCTTCTATCCATATACTGGCCAGGGAGGTGAGAGGAGCCGCCGAGGACAAGGGCATAGGGAGGAGCAAGAGAGGAGTGGTGGTGATGTTGGTAAGGATGGGGTAAGGTGGAGGGGGATTTGGTTGAGGTAGCAGCTGGTGCCTAAATTGTAGCGTCAGGCCCCTTTCGTAGCTGCTGCGTCCCCCCCTTGGTGATGGAGAAAGCCTGGTGAGCTCTGTCCCTGGTTTTCCTTGCTGGTGGAGTGATGCTGTGTGGCTCCGTGGTGGTGCTGAGCATGCGGACGGTGGTGCAAATGGGCCGTGACTCTGCTCTGTGCCAGTGCAGCGTGGCGCGGCGGTAAACCCAGCTTCAGCAGACGACAGGCAGGCACGCAGGCAAAGGCAGATCCAGCAGCTCTCATTCACTCTCCTCCTCCTCCTCCTCGCTCTCCTCTATCCCATTGCACTGACTGCTACCTCTCTCTCTCTCTCCCCTCTCCTCATACACACACTGCGCCGCCTGCATACCAATGAGGCAGGGGAGGGAGGTGGCCTTTCTCTGCCAATGGGACAAGGGCGAAGGAGTGGCCACGGGCTGCGGCTCCTCTCTTCACTACAAGTAAGGCGTCTCAGGGAGGGAGCAGGGGATGGGCTCCACTGCGGCTTTGCGCTTACTACTGGCACAGACCCCCCCACACACATGTCTAGTCTGTTACTGACAGGCATACACACACAAGCCCACACACTGTAAACAAGACAAAAGCTACTAATACGCAGGCATACGGTGAAATCCTAACCATGTGATTGTGTTCTTTTTTAGGGCTACAGAAGACAAAGGAGATCAGAGACAATAAAAAAAACTGCTAATGATATCAATAAGACTAATGGCTCCCAAAGAAAACCATAGTCTGCTCTGCAGCCCTTTACATCTCTGTGCTAATTATAAGCCTTGGCACATTAGAACATTGTATGCACTGCTGCACAATCGAGAAAACTCCCGCCCCCAACACACATGCACAAACATAAAATTGAATTAGACCGTTTGGATGGCTCACTGATCCTAAAATGAGCTCAAATGAATACCACGGCGACAATAACCACAATCCTCAATACAATACTTCATTAGAAGTAATTCCAGAACAAAGGCTCTTTTTTTTCTGTTAATCTGATGCATAATAAAGCAACTGGCATGCAGGGAGCAGAACAAGAAGGTCAGAACGTATGAATGGTTAAAATGAACTTGTTACTGCCTGTGTGGGCGGCAGGCAGTGGCTGTGCTTGATTTTATTGAAATCTCCTTTAAAAGGTGTTTTCTTTCTGCACAAATCCGCAGTGACCCCTCCTCTTCAGGACAATGCTGATGAGAGGAACGAAGCAGCAAGGGGACGTAAATCTTAAATCATAAAAAAGTGAAAAAGCCTTAAATGCCCTGGAGCTGAAGACGTCGTCAGGGTTGGGAACCCAGTGAAGACTTTGGCTTACAATGTGGTTGAAGCAGGGGTGTTTCTCGACCTCTGCGCTGTTCCCTGTGAGATTTACCACCAACTGTGTAACTCAGCCACTGGCTCAGTGACAAACACCGCCTCTGCCTGTTTAAGAACCATGATTGCACCAGATGTTTGGACTTTCATTTTCTAACAGGCGGGAAGGCTTATAAATCATTCTTAAAGGTATAATATGCAACTTTTCTGCATTAAAACGATAAAACCTATGTTATGTATTTCATTGACGTGTGTACTTACATTATCCCAAATATTTTCAACAACTTTAAAACCTAAAGAAATCATTTTAAAAGGAGGTTTGAGGTTTCTTTTAAAGCTTTTGATTGTGCTTTCAATGTAGTGACATGCCTAATCTAGTTTGCCCCGCGTATGTTTGAATCTCAATTTGCAGAACATTTCCCCCTTCAGTAGAGGAACGTGAAAACACCTATCTAGTGGCAAACTTTGAACAGACAGTATAGCCAAGATCAGATGCATTAATCTAAGAAAAACTAGACTGGTCTCCCCTCAAAAATGACCCTGTAGGATATTTGTAAAGGCAGTGAAACACATTTTAGACCTTAAGACCTTTTTGTCCTCCAACGCCCTCCAGCAGCCGTAATAAACATGAATGATGACGATGTGGAGTATAAATGGCGGAAGCCGCACTCGAGGCAAGTGGATTGGTCAACAGACGTTGGACTTTCACCCAGGAGAACCGGGTTCGTGTCCCATGCAAAGACAAAAGTAAACCTTGTGATTTAATCATCACTTCCAGCTTTCGTGTTTTGTGCATCACCTTTTGTCACTTCCGGTAGTCACGTCGTCCTCGTACGACTTTACTTCCAGCATTTACGTACATTTATTAACTGTTTAAACTGTAATTTATAACGCCTTAACAGGAAGTTTTTTGCCCTGAACCTCGAAAGTGGTTTTGTAGCCTAAATTCCATGAAACAACTGCGAACCATATGTGTATGTATATGGACGTGTGTGATGTTTTTAGAACAATCCGCTCTGCTCTGTACCGTATACTGTGAAAAGCTCATATGGGTCGTTATGGGTGGTATTGATAAACGACCTAGTCTGCTGTTTAGGGTGGAGATCTTGTTGAGAAAAACACATGTTCTGAGTGGTTGCCTGTGAATGGAATCATCCCAGCATAATGTTTGGCTGGCAGAGGTTGTCATACATTTATTTCTTATCAAGTTTTAAAGATACACTTTTTAGATATTGGTCATTTTTAACTATATATTTTAACCGGATGAAGATTTTAGTCATCAAACTTCAACATGTTAAGTTCATCAGAAACTATCCGCCCAATAGCATCAGAAAAAAAATATTTTTGCTGTGAAACTGCTTTATTCAGTGTTAATACCAGTTTAGCTCTGTTTGTTTTGGAGAGGAGGAGACCTCTGTTGATAATATAGCTCCCATTACAAACCTCCAGAACACTGAAGGAATCCTAAGTTGAATACCACATAATATAGAGCTATAGAGGTGAATTTAATGTCAGAAATTAAAAAATACAAGTCTATGGAACTATTCATTACTGTTTTGTGTCTTGTACTTTACTGGCTCAGGCTGAGGCTGCTCACTATATGAAGCCACGGGTAACTGCTGTATTTGCTACCTTGAACATGGCAGGGCTCCCAGAATTTCCCTTTGTCACCTTCCACACTTTGTTTAAACAAAACCTTCATAATGACTATCCAAGTCTATAGCAACGTCAGGGTCCCCTTCTCTGCAAGGAAGCACTGAAGTCACTCCACGGGGTTCTTTGTTCAACCACTAATCAATGTTCAGAATTAATTTGCCTCCAATACTCTGTAGTTGTGAGCATGAATAACACAAATCTAATTATAAGGTCAGTGCTGGAGGATTTGCAAACTGCAATAAGTGAGACTGATTGAAAGAACAGCCAAAATGAAACTGGATTCAACAGTTGCCTTGGTAACCTCAAAGGACTCCCGTCAAACAATGATAGACAAGTACCATGAACTGAAAAAATAATCCAGTGCAGTAAGAAAATAAAGCAGTAAAATCCACTTAAGAAGAAACACCCAGGCTCTTCTATATGTTCAGAAAACGAACAAGAGGCGGAATTTCTTATGACAGTATATGTGCTGTATGATAAGCACATTGGCTCTGTTATAAAGAAACCCGATATGAATGCAGCACTATTCAATCACACCATCAAATGAAAGTGGCCTTGATGCAGCAAAAATGGCACTATGACATTCTCGAATATATGAACAAGAGGCTCACAGCCCCACCACGGGTCACGCCAGTATCCAGTATCATTGTTTCCATTAAACTGCCACCAAGTGACATTATCCAGATGACTGACAGAGCGAGATAAGCCTCCGGTGAAATACGGTCTCTGCTGCTCCAAGCATCCCCAACTGAATGGTCTCCCTTGAGCCTGACTAAACCCTTCATGTTCTATTCACCCCTGGTGGATGGATGCAGACGGCAGGATGAACCCAGGCAGCCTGCTCCTCTTTAACAAGGCCTGGGAGCAGCAGACAAAACGCTGGTCTAGCCTCCATGCGAGAGGAGCGAGGAGAGAATAACAAGGTCTTTCAGGGAGGCAGAAAGGCGCATTAATTAGACCGCCAGTCTGCACTCTTCCTCACCAGCTTAATGACCTCGAGGTCCATAAGGCAGGTGTTTATTTATTGGTGTCTGTGTGTGGATAGTTGTGTTTCTGTCAGTGAAACGGATGGTAAGGAGCTATAAATGCATGCCTTAAAGCTCTGCATTCAGCATGTCTTCATTATACACAGGCTTTGCCAGGATTTTAGCACGAGTTGTGCATGTAAGCTCATTTATACAGCAGTCGCCTTATGTACACCGCATCCTGTATGAGTATGCAAACTGTAGGGATTCATCTATGCACACAATAAGCTCCTTCAACTTTACAATCTAAAGGCCGGCTTTCAAATTAAATTCACACTAGGATAAAAATAACTATTTATCATGCATTTTTGGTACATCAAAACTGTGGTTGAATCTTGGTGTAGTCTTCCTTAAACTTGAAACTGATATTCAGCCCTGCTAGACTTTTAGATGTCAAAAAAATAACAGTCTGTGGTGTACTCAATTTTGAATTCATATATTGATTTAAAACCAAGTCTCGTAATGTATCTCATAAATAAAATAGACACATTACATAGCTGTCTAGGAGGAAAAGGGTCAATTTAAGATCAATTTTGAGTTATTTCAGATCCCACAATTCTCCCCATCTGTTCAATGACCGACCAAGGTCTTGTCTTGTCTTTTTCTTTTTTCTTTTTTTTGCTGTTTATTCATCCTGCCCCAATGGCAGCCATAACCAGACAGTATTACATCAAAAATAAAATTCTCCACAGAAAAATATTCTCTTCTCACTGGGTCATTTAAAGGAATAAATATTAAACTGTTTTATAACCAGTTAAAAACTCTTTGTAGTTGTTTTAAATACAGCACAGCAGCCTTATGGTACTTGATCTAAGTGGTTTCAGTGTAGAAACACTTTACAGCATTTTGTTTTTATTCTGCTCAGATGCAGATACTGTACTTTTACACACATAAACTGTCTTTTATATAACAGACAATAACTTTGGAGCAGTTTCACTATCATTACCTAGCAAACAGACTTTATATAATATTCAGAAGGCAGAGATCCTTGTGTGCTCAATTAAGAGCGGACACCTCACCCCTGAGAATTGAGGAAGGAAGACATAAAGGCATTCCTGAAGAGAACAGTTTATTGGATGGTGTTGATCAGGATTAATTTTTGCCCTATGTTTTTTTTAATCTTAAGAGTCTGCTGGTTGGCAAAAATAAAACAGTCTTGATTTGTTTTGGTCATCTAACATTGATATGTTAAGTTCTGATATTTATGAGATTTTTCTCTCAACAAGATTAACAGAAAATACACAGCAGCTAAGATATGACAATGCAGCGCAGATAAGGGAATCTCGATCTTAAAGGATGCTTAGTAATGTTCTCATTTTAGATTTGTGTTGAGTATGATCTTTCAGATATTCTTACTGGTTGTTTTTTTTGTTGCTGGCTGGTGTCTTATTAGCCCATATAACATTTGGCACAAGCAGGAGTTTTGACTGCTTATGAAACAGTCTCAATTTAATACTGCCTCTATATGACCTACATAAGCAAACGAGACCATTGAGAATACTGTTATTGCTATTTCTTAGTAATTCTTTATTCCTGTTTCAATTACCCGCAAAATCAAATTTACAATAGGCAAGAGCCTGCGTCTACACTTTCACAGCAAAGTTTCTCATTAAGAAGTATGTTGGCCAGGTAAAAACAGGAGGTGATTTTTCTTCAGAGAATTGTATTATTTACATTATATATTTTGTGGTTATAGCTGACACTGGGGTAGAATCAGTGAACAGAAAAAGAAAAGAAAGGGTACGGATGAAAACACAAGTTGTCTTTGGTCGATCATTCAACAGATGAAGAGAATTTCAGGATTTGAAAGGATCCAAAACCAATCCTGATTCTGTTCAACACGAGGCAGCAGTGGGCATGGAAACACTACCACTTTTGTCCACAGGGGCAGCCAAAAGCAACACAAAGTTAAAGCTCCTTGTAGATGCTTCAGAAACACCAATAATACTATAAATGCACTGGACTCGCAAGTGTTGCTACAGAAAACAAAAACTAGAAATTACCTTATGAAGGCTAAAATAAATTGGTTGTCAAAGTGGACCAACTGGAAACAGCCACACAGGTTTCTCAGGTGTTTCAGTGTCAGGTGAAGAGCCGTCCAGTGTATGCTGGGAAAAACTCCTACCATCTACCACCCTGAAACACATGAAGCAGGAAGAGAAAATGAATAAATTTACATGATTAAAAGAGGAGAAGAAACCACAGTCTGAAAGCCTCAGCAGAGGAGGGAATTAAACTTCAAGAGTTCAAGGGATGATAACGCTCATAAAAACTGGTTGAAATACAATTAACACTCAGCATGTTGACACTGTGTAGGATCACAGCATTACAGTGTTGCTCTATTGTTCTCTTAGCTGACCTTATTTCATTTCTGGATGCTGTTAGCCTACACTGATCATGCGAATTAAAATAGATGGTGCTCCACACTCAAGCTGCCGAATGCCAAGCAGTAGTGATTGTGCAATAGAGGGAATCACCCGCATGATGAAGAATGGCGGAAAAATGAATCAGGTCAGGAGATGACATAGTTTTACTCCAAACTGCTCCACTTAGAAGATCTCTTGGGGACATAAAACGGAAGAAGCAAGGAAGGGGAAGCAGAGTTGGAGGAAGGAGGTTGAAAAGGAGACAGAATTAAGAGGAGAAAGGGAAAGCCGAGGAGAAAGGGAAAGCCAAGGAGAGAGTGAAAAAGGAATGAGGAGTATATTTGCATTTCTGTAAAAACTGCCATGATTTGATTGCATAGGGGAGCCACACTTTCAGCCCCATCGCTGCAATATTAACATCTCGTACTGGGACGGGTCTGCCTCCAAAACATCAAGCGCTATTTTTGACATTATAGTGTCACAGTGCCACTTGTAGTTGAGTCAAACACTGGCTTCTTATGATAGGTTAGTGATCCACAGCAGTGAGGTTTAAGTGTGGAGAGACCTCTGGTGTCTAAACCTGCAGTTGCATCCTCAATGAGGGCAGCCCTGCTGGCTGATAGCCACAAAAACAAACCGCAGGGTATGCAAGCAGTGCACACAAAGCAATGTCCCACCTGAGTTAACCTTAACAATCAGAGCTCATTATTCCTTATTATTATTATTCCTTTCATTGAAACAATATTTAAGATACAATTTAACTTAATGTCATTACTGCCTACATTTACTGTACTGTCCCCACTTGTATTAACTACAACTGCTGGACTCAGCTTGTGTTACAGTGCTAATTACATTTAAGCCAAGTCTGAGAGTATATGGATTGCAAATAACACAATTAATTATTTGTGTTTAAGCTGATGCTGCCCTCTGTTGGTACAAGCTGCTACGGTCAGAAGTCACCAGAATACAGCTGGAAGGGACTTTTTCTGCTCTTATGAATTTGGGAAATGTTGTGAATTTAATTACAAAGAGAGCACAGGGACTATGGTATTTTAGTGTGCAGTTTTCACATAATCACAGAACACAGAGTAAAAGGCAAATTTGTGAAATGGTTATTTCTCCATGTGTTCAAAAAAACTTAAGACTCTTTATGGTAAGACAAAAGTAGCTATACTTTCTTCTATAGCACATTTTTTAAAGCAATACAATCTAGGTTAATTAGACATTCAACTGCATTGCAAGTAGTAAAGCTTTTAAAAATCTGATTTTCAATCTAAGAAATAATACTGAAAGCAATAATAACGACATAAAGAATTAGCAGGCCTAAAAGGTTTGGGGGTAACATTTAAGAATAGTAAAATAATGTTAATAATGTTAATTATGATTGACATTATTGCAAATGTGCTGGTATGTGTTTAGTCAATTCAGTCAATTAATACCTATACTAGCACTAGTACTTGCAGGTTGTTAGCTAAAAAAAAAAAAAAGAAAAGAAAAGGAAAAAAAGGAGATGCTACTTTTTTTACTTTCGTGCCTCAGAGCATTTTCTGATTACCATGATATCAAATAGTACGCTATTGTTTTCTTTTTGTACTAATATTGTATCAAAATTGTAAATTCTGGTATTGTGACAACCTTAGTTTTCGAAGAATTATCACAATTACACTGATATCTACACACATAATAGATGGCTCTGGTGTAGTAGCAGTCTGTTGAAGCAGCTTATCTTAGTTTACCTTGTACTCTACCTAAGTCTCCAAGTATTAAAGGGGCAAGGGTTAAAGTCAGGATTAGGGCTAAATGTAGCATTCTTGTAATGTATCAGTGTGAGATCAGATGTGATAGCTTGTGGCCAGTGGTGGAATGTAAGTAAGTACATTTAAACGGTAAGTAAGTACTGTACTTAAGTACAATTTGAGTATTTCCATTTTATGCAACTTTATGCTTTAGGAAGATATTGAACTTTTTACTCCTCAACATTTAGCCGAGAGTTTTGTTACATTTCAGGTCAAGATTCGATATAAAAACATGATCAATTTAAAGTGATAAGACTTTTTTGTTTATATTAAACCTCATAGCAGTATATAAAATAGTTAAAATGAGCCCAATAATTACAAAATTAAAATGGTGCTTACATAAATGCATCAATACAAATAATCTCATAATATACAGTACTTTGAATATATAACCATCTGAGTGAGTCCATTCTGCAAATTAAATACATTTTGATGCTGATACTTTTGTACTTTTACTTAAGAGAGGAATCTGAATACTTTTTCCACAACTGATTATGGCCACATGTGTAACAAGTTGGAAAGAAATCAACAACTCATATCAGCATTTTAGTTTTATCACTAATATGAACATAATAACTGGCTCATTATCTTTCAGTGCAGCACCTGTGTTTAAAAAACAACAACCTTTAAACTGTTCAACAAAAATGCTGTGTCATGTGGTAGCATGAGACAATGAGACAATACAATAGCTGCTAGAGTCATCTCTGCGGGTTTGAGTGACAGCTCACAGGTGCTCTGAAAGACTGCGACCAATGACAAGCCTGTCATGTGAGAGGTTGTTAGACAGCTGACATTGTGGAAATAGTTACCTGCTCTACATAATGAGACGGGCCGGAGCGTGAATGGTAAGACTGTCACAAAGAGCGTCTTGGTGTGGGCCAAACTGACGGGCCTCTATTGGCTTGGTTGTGCAGCAGTCAGCACAGCATTTGGCCACCGACACCTGCTCGCACATTCAAGTGTTGTAACAACTGTCGCATCCCGAACACACACACACACACACACACACACACACACACACACTACCTCTACAGAGCAGACTCACACCCCAGCTGGCCCGGGGACAAGTATATTAAAACCACAAGTGTGTCAATGCCTTGTTCTCACTTTATGTTGTCTCAACATGGCATGCTGTTAGTTTAGAACAGGTCTAATCACAAAGACATAAACTGTTTTATCTGTGGCAGCTGAACTAAGCGACATCCAGCCTGAGGACACAGCTAGCACTTTAAAACTGGGATTTACTGATTATATATGCAAAATGCAACTAGAAGGAGAGAATACTTTGCACAGCTCCTTCCCTCATTTAAATAATTCCATATTTGTACATATTGTTTCTACTGTTTATTCATCTTTAAATGTTTTTCTATGTTGACTTTTCTATTTTTCATATTTTGTATTGAAGCTGTTGTCTTTTGACTGAAGTACTTACCTTAAATTTTTATCTATATTTGAGTACTTTGTTTGTTCTTATGCACCAATACACCACATTGTATGTGAAAACCTACTTGGCAATAAAAAACGCCTTTGATTCTGATGAACTACTTTGTTCATTTACACAGCTTTATTGAATACTCGATTCTGATTGGTCCAGCACTGCATTCTACAGTCTGTTATTTCTGAATAGCAGATATCCGCCATTGACACAATTCCAAAATTAAATAATAAAGTTGTTTTTCAAACAATATTTTGTGTTGACTTTTTGAGTTTTAAGTAGCTGTGTAATAAGCACGATAATGCATAAGTGGATCATTGTTGCAATTATTGGGATTTTTAGACCTCCTGCATCACCCTGTTGGGATTCATTTCACTATAATGACCCAGTGGCTGTTCATTATCTCTTACAAAAACTATACCTGTATACATTTTTGTGTATTTTCTTGTTAAAGTTTTACTTACAGCACTCTGCTAGAGTGGAACCGGTGTTCACTCAGTCACACGCAGATGTCACAATGTCACATTGGGTGTCTTCCGTGGAAATTAATTTTTTTAAAATCTAGTTTTGAGGCTGTAAATGTGATCAACAGCTGAAGCTGACTTCATCTGAATTTTACGTTACTTTATGATAAAACACTGGGAGTTTCCCTTCCACATGTTTTAGTGTGTAGGCCTACAATTGAAGATGACTCACATTTCTTCTGTAGTTAAAAACAAAGAAATCATTACTCTCATGACATTGCACACAAAAAAATCCCCCTGAAAAAAAGTGAGTAAGTAAGTTTTGTATCAGAGGGAAGATTAATTTTGTTTTTTTTAATTATTAAATGCCATCTATAAGTAAAACCTGTACTTAATAGGTTAGTCTCAGGCAAAGTCACCACCATACAACCACAATTACACAGCATTAACAACAACATTGAACATTGAAATTAAACTAAATTTAATAAATTTGAGTAATTGCATTTGTTCTAGTAAGTGAGTATTAAGTTGCCCTAGAGCTATAAACTCAAAAATGCAAACTTAAACAACATGGATGAGTAAACTTGAGGATTGGTAACTAGTGTAATTATTCTGCAACAGCACATTTAATTTTTTTTAAAAGCTCTTGCTTTAATCTTTAGATTTTAGGCTGTGGGATAGTTGAAAGTTTACAAGTTGTTTAATTAACATGAAAGAAGCAGAATTGATCCGATACAGTTTTACAAATTGTGTAAAGAGAATAGTTTGTAAGAAGTGATTATAAAAGTGGAAAGAAACCTAGAGGGTTCACAGCAGAAAAGAGAATCTGATCTAATCTAAATCCTGTCTCCAGGCCTTCTTTTCCTGCCACCTGAGTAAATAAAAAAAGTGATGTGATTTAATTTAACCTTATCTTACTTTCAAAGCCAGAGTTAATGACTCCACAGTCTTCAAATCAAAGCAACTCTGAAAAGAGAACAGTACACAATGTGATCACATGCTGGATAGTTTTGGACTTTTCTTGACAACTGATCCGCAATCCTGATACGGAGCACACTGAGGCCTTCAGTAGTGAAATGGTGGATGATTTTACCCAGAATGCTTTGGGGGCAGAGGCAGGACAAGACTTGAGAGGGTTTTAGGCAGCTAAAATTACAAACTGGCATCAGATAAATTTAGAGGTGCGACGCTAAAACACTCCTGACAGGATGGTGTAGCCATCTTCTGTAAATACATGTGTAATATACCTCCCACTCGACTCTCTCCAACTTCTGACAAATAAACCAGCACAGGGTTAGGCGTTACGTAAGCTGAATATATTTGCAACTCAGACATTGGCGTGACTAAATATACAACTGGGAAGCTAGATTTCAGCACCCTGGCAGCAACTGCAGAGGACTGTATACAAGGGGTGCCACAAATTAAATTCTAATTTGAAAACCAGTCAAAATGAGCTTTCAAGTTCAATTATTAAATCAAAAGCAAAATTGTCAATATTTAAATTTAGACCTTAGTGTAGTGCTAAGAAAAGAAACATAGCAATTGTATTGCACTTCATACCATGTATCTTATCTTTTTTTTAAATTTGAAAATTTTAATTACAGGTGTTAGTTCATAAAATCAATGATCTCTTTATTATAATGAATCATGACTTGATAGTCTGCCACAGTGCAGAAAAATAAGTTTAAATCGAAGTTGTTATTGAATCGTGACCTTAAAATTGAAAATCCAATGGAATCGAGGATTTGGATAAGCGTAATACTCCTAATATAGGTGATACAAAAAAAAAGAGGAATAATTTCTGTCTGTATCCACGCCACAAATACCTCAAATTGAAGAAAAAAACATAACAGGGTATTCTCACAGGGACAATTCAAGACCAACCACTGGATAATTATCAATCATGTTCAATTATCAGTCGCCTACGAAACGGGAAGGCATTGCAAGCAGCCTAATAAAATGCACTGCTCATTAAGGTATATCTCATTATACCCATAATTAGTTTGCCATTATGCGTTGAGCAGAGCTCGGGAGGTCCAGTCAGTGTGGAGGACGTCCCTCTGTCGGCGGGTAAAGGGAGTGGTCAAACCGCGGGGACAAGTCTGTGTTTGACTGCTGCTCTTCAGCGACGCTTCCTAAACGGGGCACAAGACAATAACACATCTCTCCGGAAAATCGGTGAAAAAAACAACGCGCCAATATTCTACACTCCAAAACATCAAAACAAACCGAAAAGCTATTCCTGCAACACATGGCCCGAATAGCAGTCGCAAACAAAAGAGCCGTTACTGTATATTTATAGTAAGCATTTATGCAACGCACTGCATAGCTTAATTATGCTCCTCCCTCCTTTACACGCTCATTCAATTGCGCGATGCATATTTTTTTATTCACTCCAGCTCTCCTTAGCCGCTTTATTCACTCATTCATTCCTTCACCCTGTCATCTGTTTACTCCCCCTCCCCTCTGTGCACTTGTGCTATGTAGTACAACTCACCCTTCCATCTACTCCCTCCCTCCTCTGTGCTACATGAAACAAAACAAAAATCACTCATTCACTCCTCCCTCCTTCCCTCCTCGTTTTCACTCATTCAGTCCCCCCTAACTCACCCACCCTCCCGTTAAAACGCACGCGCATACACACCAAAAAAAACAAATCAAGTCATCAAGTCACTGTAAGGACACAGGTGGAGATCGAGGAGCAGAACTCTAATATTTATATAGAACTTTACTTTGAATGTTTGCACTAGCCTATTTATCTGCTCAATTATACAAAAATACACATGTTACATTATGCTCAATTTTAAATCAAATTTCATAATTTGAACAACAGTGGACTTCATTGCTTCAAAATGGGCAGTAGGTATCCCACTGTACTCTGCACTGTAGAGGACCACCTCTCTCACAAACAGCCTGGTGTGGTTTTACACCACTGAGTATGATGTGGATGAGGGCAGAAATTTGGTAATAATCAAAAAATAGTGTCCAATAATTCAGATAACCATGCCACAAAAGTCGGGGGGAAAAGCACTACTCCAGTGGATGTGACTTTCATATAGGAATCAAAATGGCGTTGCAGGGAGGGACATCAGACCTTATAATAAAATAAGAAATAATTCAGTTCAAATATAGTTAAGTTTTTAAATTAAGTTTTTGTTGTTGTTGTGTAAGCCAGGGACCCCAGATCCCCATAAAAATGAGGAAAGCCAAATGTCAAACCTGTTATTGACTGGTCTGATGCGCCAGATCCTGAACAAAAGAAAGAAAGCCATCACTGCGCCCTATATTGAAGGACTTTGGTTTCGGCTGCAGCCCCCCTCGCAGCTGGACTCACACCTGGTCACACAGCAGCCACTCATACCCCTATCGGAAATGTGGTGATCAATTTTATGATCCGGTATCAGAGTCCCTGATCTTTGGAGGTGTTGGCAACTTTCCTGACAATGGAGCTCGAGTGGTGACTGCCATAGTGACGGTTATAACCAATTCTGTCCAAAAACAAGCAAACACAACGATCCCATCCACCGAATTTCAACCCATATAAACCCATATCATCATCCCGAGTGTCACCTGTAACTTAGATACTGTGACATTTCATTTATAGCAGGTTTAACAGCAAATAATCTCGACCACGTCACTCAAAGTCAATGGCCGGACTGTGTTAGTTGGGAAAATGTTTCGATGTATTAAAAGCAAAAACGGAGACGGAATCAAACAGAACCGCGTGCATCCGTTTAAGCATAGATACAATTTCGATATGCATTGGATGATTTTGCCCCAGGCTCCGTCTGTTTGGGTCAATTTAACGCGAATTGTGCAAAATTGTTCACAGCCCGCATTACTTCCAGCGGGTTTTCCTGGAATAAAAGTTGTTCGCCGGCGCGGATGAAGAAAAAAAAGTGTGTCCCCGTGAAGCCTAATGTCTCTACTGTCAGCCCATAGTGTTTTGTGGATCAGTACTCCGCCGTAGCTTTTATATTTGTCAAGAGATGGAGGATGAAGAAACACAAACGGGACGGCGCCAGTTCCATGGAGTCCGCTAGATCAGCTGCTGGCAGTTGGTGTTCTCAATCACGTCCGCAGATAGGCTTCATAGGCTCACTGAGGCGCCTGTGGAATAAGACACTTAAGTGATCCAGTGTAGGCTACTGACGCGTCACTTTGTGTGGACAATTATATCATTTTTTTCCAGTGAAAGCTGGAAGTGTGGCATTGTTTGCCAATTCGGACTTTCTGGGGAAACGCTTCGTTTGTGTCAGTGTGTATATTTCGCTGCTTCTGACGCTCCGGTGCACCAGCTGAGCCGGGTGAAATTACACCCCCTGGACTTTTTTTTGTTAACTAACTCCAAAGAGAAGTCACCATGGCAGAGACGTCGGCAGCTCCAGCTAAAGGCAAAAAGGCAGCCAAGCCCAAGAAACCTGCTTCTCACCCCAAGTACTCGGAGATGATCAAAGCAGCCATCGTTCATGACGCTAGTCGGAGTGGAGCGTCCCGGCAGTCCATCCTGAAGTATGTGAGGAAGAACTACAAGGTGGGCGACAACGTCGATGTGCAGATTAAACTGTCCCTCAAGAGGCTGGTGGCGTCCGGGGTCCTGCGCCACACCAGAGGCGTCGGCGCGTCCGGATCTTTCAAGATTAACAAGCCAGACGACACCAAAAAGCCACCCAGGACGCCTGCCAAATTGACAAAAAGTAAACCCACCAAACCCACCAAGAAGGCGCCTAAACTCAAGAGGTTGTCCAAGGGGCCGGAAAAACCCAAGAAGGCAGCTGCAAAGAAAGCGAAAAAGCCCCCCGCGAAAAAGCCGCCACCACCGAAAGCCAAGCCACCAGCAAAGAAAGCCAAGCCCAAGTCAAAGGCAAAACCAAACCCAAAGAGGGCAGCCAAGCCCAAGCCTAAGCCATCAGCCAAAAAGGGCAAAACAGCAAAAAAGAAGTAAAAGGACAATTTCAAGAAAGTACCTGTAAATAATTAAGGAAATGTTTTCGTATATGTATTATTTTTGTAAGGTCTCATGCAAACTTATGCTGTTTTTACCAGTAGTTTTATCTCCATTGCACTATAGCCTATAGATGCTGTAGGAATAATTGTGAGCATTTTTATTTGGCGTTAATAATACTGTCAATTTCTGTCTGATCTTTGGATACATTGCTGAAAAGGAAAAATGTAAATACAGTTGAACTTACGAATAGTTATTGTCAGTGCACGGGGTCATACTGAAAATACAAATGTGACAATGATGTGCATTGTTGAGCCTTGACAATGTACAGACCATAGGTCGTGGACGTCAGCAAGATTTGCCTAAAGGCTCTATAGTTGTCATTCAAATTCCATTTTGTATATTCCCTCATGTTCAGAGGAGTCATAACATACAAACATCCCACTGTGTTCAGTAACTTTTGAAGACTGTTTATACTGCGATTCAATAAACCTTTGTCATCTTCTACAAAATGTGTCAGTCAACTTATTGCGCGCATTTTACGCGTGCGTAATATGCTTGGTGAGGGAAACCAAGGGAATTTTTTTGCATGTCAAATATTAATAAGACTAATGTAATCTGCTCAACAGCCTAATACAATTGTATCCTTCACGGTATTATATATATACATACATATATATATATATATATCCCGCTGCATATTAGTTGTACACGGGCTGTACCGTCTATCATCAAAGGCCGTCTAGCTCCAATGAAGGATGATAGTCTGTACAGAGGCTGATGCACATGGGTGCACAATGCAATAAATAGTTAAGTTAGACAATAAGTTAAATATAATCAGTGTATCAATGACTATAGTCGTGCACTTTAACTCAATATTACTGCTTTAACAACTAGTCATGAGGTCAGACATGTAGGATACTACGACGCTATCAAGTAAAAACCTTTATACCATAGAAACACCATTGGGAGACTAAAGTGCACAGAAAGTAAATTCCTAAAGGGAATTGTGGTGGTAAACAAGTCATAGATTCATTTGCGGTAGAATAAATGGATTTCATTGTAAAACTGGTTTTAACATCCCAGTGTGGGCGCCAAAAGCTGCCCTAAATACTGGACATAAAGATAACTTTACAGCCGTTATTCAATGTCCGTTTCTCCTAGTTCTTCTAGCTCTTAAACTACACTCCAAATCCCTACATCCTCTGTCCACTGAGCGAGGAGGTGGCTTCGCAGACACACCCAGCGCTTTTACTCCCCTGCCCCTCACCTGAAATGCAACACTGCCATCTTGTGGTGTCTTGCAAGAACAGAAGACTCTTCTTCACTGCAGCTGAGACTGAGACGCGGCAGCAGACAGACTGGAGTCAAACTAATGAAAGTCAAGATTGCACACACATATTAAACCTCTACACACAGTTATTCATTATTATCTTTAAAGACTGATGTGAGATCATCAAACTAACCTTATTAAACTACTTCAGGCTGAATGAGGACATCTAGACTTGCAAAGGCATGATGTCCCTGCATGTTTGGCATGCTATGTGCAGAAGGGTAGTAATTGGCATTGCTTCAACACAGGGTACTGCAAAATGAATGCCGACAACAAAGCAGAAAACTACCTTTGGAGTCCATTACTTTTAACAACAAATGTTTTGTGATTAAGATTATATGGTTTCTGGCAGAATAAATATACTAAAATAATACAAGAACTAAAACATAATACATACAATATGTAGTATAATCCATCAAGGTGAATATGGAGGAAATAAAGGCACCAACTGTCAGAGATACTGACATAAAGCACAGCATTCATCTTTCATCCCAACATCCATAAAGTCTTTTGGGTAAAAGGTCCCCACCCAGTCTAGTCTGGTCTTTTATTAAGCATCTAAATCAGTTCAATTTCAGTAAGAAAAACAGCCATATTTTAAAAGTCACAGAAGTGTATTCTGCAGAAACAGCAGGTCCCCAGCTAAATAAAGCAATAACACATACATAACATGACTGACTCATGTTGGAAAACAATGCAATGGTAGATTATGTAACAAGGTCAAAGTGTATGCACAGTGTCAGGTGTATGTAAATAGAGGAAAGAAAAATCACAAATCATCAGCTTGTTTCAGTCTGTCAAAATCAACAAATTCAATGTGAGCAGAAGGAAATCAAGTGGAAGCAGAGATTCATTGACCAGATATTTCTTTAACATTTTGTCATTTCTAAGATTTGATTGGCCTCCTTGTGGAGGAATTTTTTTTTTGACTTCTTGTAGATTCATACACAAACTGCCATTCGTCTTCATGCACGTTTCTCCCTGCCACAGCAGATTGGTAGAGGCCTTACTGCTAAAAACATTAAAATATTTGATTCTCAGGCAAAATAATATGCCAATTAACATGCTACGACTAGTCATTGCTGCTGGAGGTATTTGGCAAATCAGATATGAACATCTAGTATCTGTGGTGGCATGGTCAGACAGAAGAGTGTAGTTCATTGGGGGAGTTCCAGCAAGGGATTCAGTGGCAGCCAATCAGGATGTTTGCTCAGCTAAAAATGCTCCATGTGCTGCCCTTTGGTTCTTCAGTCTCGTAATTTTGGCATTTTTATGTATTATGCTTAAGAAACACTGCATGTATATAAAAACTCTCCAATCTCACCATTAACACTTGACAGATAATTGAGGGGAAAGCAATAGATTAGAGACGCGACTGCATTTCCGCCCCTTTGATAAAGCACCTGTTTGGATGAACACTTCTTTGTGTATCAATGCACTGAGAGCTGACAGGCTAACTCCTACTTAACCTGGTTGGACAATGTAAGGCAGAAAAAGCTGGACACAGCAGCGTGGGGGAATAATATGATCACTAGCTTCCAACTGCTTTTGGACTGTTGCGATCAACTGACTCAGAGGGTAGGACGAAGGGAGGAAGGGCAGAGATACGAAGAGCTTCCTGGGAGCCTTAGAGGTGAAAAGTAAAATGATGCGGTGGCTCTGAATCTGGTCTCTGAGGTTTGGTCTTGATGGATGGATCGATGGAGCGTCTGGATTTTTAAAAAAAAGAGGAAGGAGAAGCTCAACTGGTTGTTGATCATTTCAGTCTGGAAACAGCTCTGTAGATAGCAAAACCCAGAACTGCAACTACGGCGGAGCCCAACGCCACTCTCAGCCAGAATGATGTGTTGCTCATGTCTGAGCCATTCAGGTGTCTGTAGATTGGAGGGAAAAAAATATGAAGGTTAGCCACAGACAGAGCAAAACACAGGTGATTTAATGAGTAAAAATTGTCTACCTCTCTACTGTTTACATTTTCTTTGCACTTAATGTTAAGCAATGTACGGCGGTGGACGGGGGCAGCAGCAAAATGTATTTCAGCTACCTTAAATGGCCCACTCAATATCAGTTTAAGTGTACACTACATTTGGGATATTTTCACCGCTCAACCTTGCTGCGTTTAAGTTAATGCGGGGGAACTCTAACCATTTCATGCTCTTGTTGCTGATCTACCGCTGCCTTGATCGTTTAGTTTGATTTTGTTTTTTTAGTGGATCTAAACTATCCCCTGAAAACACTAAAGTCACACAATAACACAAACAAACTATGATCAAAGCAGCAGTAAACCAGCAACTCTCGTGTTCTGTGAGGTAAAATGACTATTTTTGTCAATGGAGTCTGGTGGCTTTGACAAGAGTATAGAACGGCTTCAGATCCCCCTTCAGGGATGTCTGATGGCAAGGTAAGGTGGTGGAAATACTCTAAATATAGTGGAGACTTAAATGCCCACCTAAAAAGATAATATCAGCTTATTAAGGTGGCTCAAATATGTTTTGCTCCTGCACCTGTTTTCAGCAGTATGTTGCCTCCTACAACCCTTCTTTCAAAAAAATCCATACTATCCTTTTAAGAGCAGTAGTTTGTCTAAATAGAACATACGGGTATACTGCTGCCCAGGCAAGCCTGGAGTAGATGTTCTTGCTGGTGGAGTCGAGGAACAGGCTGGAGAAGGGCAGCGGTGGAGGCAGTTGGTGTTTATAACAGAACTCCGCTGGAGTCATCCCGTGGAACTGCTTGACCTCGGGAAGGTCCACCTTGGAAGCAACCAGCACACATGGGATTTTGCTCTCCATGTAGTGTTGCTAAGTAAGAAATAGGACCAAGAGAAAAAACTTTAGCTGAGAGGGCAGGGAAGAAGTCATTGTAGCATGCCTTGTTCAGGGATTTGGTCATTTTGTGAATTGTAATTTGGTTTGAAAGATAAAAAACAAGATTTATGTAACCACAGCTCATCAAACTAAGCACCATGATATTACTGTCCATTACAAAAAGATCTTCCTTCCATCATATTTTTAATATGATTATTTAATACAGGCAATTCTCAAATCTCCAAAATTTGCTATTCTAATTACAAAAAGATATAAGAAGTGAGCTGTAATACTGTATTATTAATGAGGCCGACTGTGTGCAAACACCAGCAAATATGATGGAACAATGATAATAAATGAACACTTGTATCATTATCTTTATGCAGCCACTGACCTTGTATATACTGGCACAATAGTCGAAGGAATGGGGGTCACTGGCGTCATACATGAGACAAGCAACATCACAGGATGCATCTGATGCCTTCAGGAACTCCACCTCCACATCCACCTCATTGAGCTGCAAGGGGAGTTGAAGAGTTTGTGCTCAGGCATTATTCAGGGTCAGAGGTTTAGGGTCAGCATTAGGACCAGGACGGGAGCTACTTACGATAAGGTGCTTCTCCTGGTTGCTGACTTGGACAGTGTTTATGGCATAGGGGGAGAAGGCACTGCTGGAATTTCCCTTATTCTGTCAAGAAACCCAGGAACACAGTCATTATTTAGCATTATCAATCTTGATGATGCAGACTAGTAGAAGTTTATTACGTTTTAAGAACAAAACATTTTATGTTTTCATCTCCAGACTGTGCCATACCGCAATGTTGCGGCCCACGAAGGCCTGGAGAAAGGCTGTCTTGCCCGTCCCTCGCGGTCCGATCACCTTGCAGAGAAACACTGACCGCTGTGTCTGGCGCTTCTCCAGGTCCACCTCTTTATCCTGTGTTACTGCATATATAAACAAGAAGAAACACAACCTATAAACCCAATACTCAAACAAGCAGGGCTTCTTATCTTCAAGGTCACAGCTAAACTTCTGTCTTACCTCATCAAACTTCATGGTAACATTAAAAATAGTCTTTGATTTTCCATTTTCACTTCTTGTATGGCGAAATTAGAAAAACTTCCAGCTTACCATTTACCAGGCAATAATATAAATAGCCTTAAGGTGGGAGGCCAACATCGCCAAAGCAGAGGATGTGATTCCTGCAACAGCTGAGGAAGATCAGCCTGACACATGAGCTGCTGTTTCTGTTCTGGCATCAAATGAGCCTGTTCTACTTTGTTTGATCACGGTTTGGTTTGTCTTGGCCACCAAACGGAGCATAGAAGCCACAGCCCTGCAGTAGTAAAAATGACTTATGCTAACCTGTTTATCCCAGAGGATTTGTAGTTGCTGCATCTCAGTCAGATCTCATCAATAAAGCTTGAGAATAAAGAGTTGTTGTAAACAAAATGATAATGTGAATAATGTGAAAATAAGAGCCAGGTTGTAAAGAAGTGCACTTATTTTGTCAGATAAATGTTTGGGTTTAAAATGTATTACTGCAAAAAGAATTACATGAAGGCCACTTATTTGTAATACATTCATTTGACTCCAAAGTAAAAGTAGTTTATAGACTGTATTGAATAACTTCAAAGTTAGATAAAGTGACATCTAGTGGCAGTAAGGAGATTTCCACAAGGCAAGACAACTAGGTTTAGAATAATGCAGGTGCATGTAACACCAGTGCAAGTGCAAGACATGTGAATCTGGTCTATGTTAGGCAACTGAACATCACAGAGAAAACAAGACTTTTAGTCACAAGACACGTAGGAATACATACTTGAAAAGATGAAGAAAAGAGAATTCAAATCACAGATTTCAATTAGGTTATAAAGGGTTAGACAATTTCTGGTAAATTTCCAAAAGAATTCCCAGGGAAGTTAAGCTCAGTATTTCAGGGGTTTGGCTCAATTTACATTTTAAAACACACACCTTTTAATATTAAACTTATTTAGGGGGAAACGCAAATGAAAAAAAAAGACGATTTCTTATGTTATATTTTCTACTTGTATATCTTTTGCCAGCATCCCATTAAAAAGGAATCAACTCTCTGCATATAAAGTGCATGATCCCATCACATGTGAAGCCCACACTACTGCCAACACCACTGCACAGCAAATAGTAGGCATAGCAGAGTACACGGTTTATAACTAAACACCTTCCATTATATTTTATTCCTGTTAATTTACATAAATTCCTGTTAATTCTAATGGAAAGTTTCCACCTTTGATATTCCAGGAGTTTTTAATTAGATCCAATCCACTAATGGGACAAAAAAGGCTAAGTTTGTCCCAAAGCTACTGCCACAGAAATGTAAAATATATGGTGTATATTGTCTGTACAGTAAATATTTTAGGATATCTGGGGCTATTACTCAATTATCCATCAATCTACAGTCATGGAAACAATTATTAGACCACCCTTGTTTTCTCCTTGCTTTCTTGTTCATTTAGTGCCTGGTACAACTAAATGTACAAATATAATGATAACAACAAAAATAGAGTTTAATTTAAGAGCTGATATCTAGCCATTTTCCGTGGGTTTCTTGATAATGATTTTGGTTATCAAGAAAACCATGGAAAATGGCTAGATATCAGCTCTTAAATTAAACTTTTATCAGCTATTTTTGTTGTTATCAATATATTTGTCCAAAAAAATGACCTTTAGTTGTACCAGGCATTAAAATGAACAAGAAATTGAAAGGAAAAATGGTCTAACAATTTTTTCTGTATACTGTACTGTATCAGTCCCAGCTGTTGTGACACTGGATGAAAAATCAGAAGGAGTGAAAGATTGATTCCCCACCATGAAACATATTAACTGAGCAGATGCTAAAACCAGTAACTACTCCCCTTGTAAAAAGATCTGCATTAATCTGAGTGACTTTCTGACCTTTCTGACATCTACAGCAGGGTCACCTGAAGGTGCTCACCCCTGAGACGGAGATAGAGTGTGTGTGTGATTAGCGTAAAGAGATATATTACATCACACATTCCAATCTTGTCCAAGCTCTTCTGACACACTCACCTCAGACAGCATCACATAGTACATCTACACAGCTCTTGGAACTAGTTTAATTAGCAATCGCTAATTTCATCACTAATCATTGTTCCTTTTTCTTAATGCTCACAAGAAACACAAGAACAACATGAATATCATGTTTGGAGTGCACTAATAAAACCATGCATGAGTAAATGTGTCAACACACATGCAATATTACAAACTGAACTATTCTCTCACATCTCAAGGACAAATGTACAAGTATGTAAATCTAGTAGGTGACAGTGGACAGGATTAAGACTGGTAATCCTCCTACAGAACGCTGCTTAACTATGAGATTGGGATTTAAGTTTTCAAAGAGGATGTACAGTAGGTCTTCCATGTTCTATAGGAAGTTGGTCTCAACCTTTCTAATATACATGCAGTTTATCTAACAGAGTCAGTGATACAAACACACACAAACACACCTGTGATTGCGGCAGTCTGTGACTCCTGCTCAGTGAGGATAGGGTAGCCTAGGTATCCTAGGTGCTCCAGGCAACGGTGGATGTCAAAATACGCAGAGAGCCTGCATGTGAAGGGATTGACATACATGTGACCTTCAAGCAGTGCAGAACGCAAAAGTGTAAACCTAGTGCATGCAATCAAATAAAATCATTACCAATCACATGAGATACGTACGTCCATTGGCAAAGGTAGCCGTGGTTAGAGATGTAGCCCTCATCTGTAGTTGGGACGGTCATGTAGACCTCTGCACCCCATGGCATGTAAGGACATACGCAAAACAGGTTTCTAAGCTCAGCCGGTGACAGGGCAGAGTCTTTGTCCTGAGAGGGAGAACGGATCCATTCTTCAAAACAAGAAATACCCACCACTAGAGCCACTGCTGAGTATCTACAGCATATTTAATTTATACATTTGTCACAAACATTTCACACAACATTTAACTGTTACTCTTTACTGCAATTCAGATTGCTACTCACTTCATCATACTTGTCAAAAAGCCGCTGGAGGAACTGGTGACCTAAATGATTGAGCTCTGTGGTGCAGCCGACAGGAACTCGTAGTCTGACGGAAGAGAGAAACAAAAATTAGATATTTGGAGAGCTGGGCATTCCTGGCTAGTGTGTACAAACATAACAAAGGCTATATCAAATGGAAACACGGAAGAAAAAGGGCAAATGCCAGATGACTATGTAGAATGTTGGTACAATGGTCTTTTGTTTCTAATACTATTGGAATACCTGTTATACTATAATAATACTAATACTACTAATACTAATACTAATACTAATAATGTAATACTATAGTTATCGGCAATATAAAAATCCACATCTAAATTGACAGATACAGTCCAATAGTTTAATTACACATACTCAGGGTAAAGGTAATCATCAGTCAGCTCAAGGTTGTCGTCATAACCAAACTTCCTGAGGATAGTCCATGTGGTTTCATGTCGGCCCCTCTGGATAAATAATGTATTAAGGAACAAGAAACCTGAAAAAGAGGGAGATACAATGCTCAGCCATTAGCTGAGTGTGGCCATGAAACAACACTGTTTAAAGTTGCATGTTCTTATTCATTGAGTGATTTTTACCATTTAGGGTAAGGCCGTTGTCCTGCACCCCATCACTGGTGTTTTTCCAAACTACAGTCTTCACATCTTCTAAGGCTTGAGGTGCCAGAGGATTCCCAAAACATGATTTCTACACATAAAGATGGATAGATTATTTTATATAGTAAGCTTTGGTTCAAATAATACCTGAGAGGACATGATGTTAAGTGATTTTAACTGGCACCTGAAAGCAGTTGAGTTCAGCGTCACTGAGGATACGGTCATTGTCCTGGTCGGAAACGTAGAATATTCTGCTTAGGGCTCGGACACACAGCGGTTTTAGCTGGGGACAAAATTGTTATCATTATTCAAACAAGAATTTGCATGCACATATGTAAATACGTGGACTGGGAGAGAGGGACACGCTGGCTTCACATTTGGCATCACTTTCCAACAATGGCTGACCTGTTTGTCCTCTGGGTCATAAAGAGGGGCAGTGGGGTGAAGAACTGCCTTCTGTGCATAGTAGAACAGCTCCGAAATGTTTTTCAGGTTCTTTGCAGAACACTAGAAAGAGAAAAACAGCAGGGAGGAAATTTTAGAGTAATGGTAGACTGATTAATCGGTCTGTCTGTACATTTTTGCCTGCTCCCACAAGAAATAATTAACAAATAATATCTGCAGACAGGTGCATGTTTATAAATTTTCCTTCTCTCTCAGAAACAAGGAAATGCTGCCATCTACTGATATATGCTGTTGTTAAGTTTAGCATTTAGCATTTAGCATTCCTGCAAGTTTATATATTTTTATAGTAAGTAACTAACAAGTGTAAAATGAAAATAAACAATAAGGTTCATAAATACATAAATGAATAAAGAAAATAATAGTAAGGTTAAAAAAAGTAGACTAGCATGATGATGTACCTACAAATGTACACTTACTGTACATAGACAGGACATAAAGCTACATATACATCTGCACACTGCATCTTAAAAAATCGGATTATAATAACAGTGTAAAAAAAGTTTCCGTATACCACATTTGTGTCTTATTTGTTAAATTAAATTGTTATATTTTAGCAGATACCAAAAAAAGACAATGGCATTACATATGTATAGTCCATTGGCTGCCCTAATCTCTAATACAATTGCATTGTCCATTGAAAAACCCAGTTGAGCACTGTTTCAATTACAATTATTTAAGCAATCTAAAATCAAGATAAAGTGTGCATGTGTATGTATTTGAATAAAACCAGGGAACCATATGCGTATCTCAATGCTAATGTCAGCAGGTGTGTACAGACTGCAGTGATTAGCACACTGTATGTGAGACTCTCACCTCAACACATGTCTCAATCTCAGAGAACTGGTTCATGATGGGAAGAATGGTTTCCATTGAGCTCCCACAGCGTAGATCAGACTTGTTTCCCACAAGGATGATGGGAACTCTGATGGAACACATGGAGACAGGGTAACTATCCACACAACACTCATGTTTTGTTATGTGAATACAGATAATCCTGCAATACAAAATATCATGTGAATCATTTGACATTCAAATTGTGTCAACTGCATGCACTCACACTCCTCACATCTTTGGCATTATTGGTCTTAGGTCTTATTCTAAAATTCCTAGATTACAAAGCTTGCCAACATTACATGCAAACACTAGGGAGGAGTCCAAAGTCCAATGGCACATAGGAGCCTCCCTAGGCAACACACACACCCATCAACAACTGATACATACTTGTTCCCTTTCTCTGCATCTCCGTTAACTAAAGGTATCCATTTAGTTTTGATCTGAAAAACAATAGCAGACATAAGAGCATTTTTTATTTAAATGCATTAATGACATGTAATATACAGTATGAGGAATGTTTGTACAGTGTGACAGTATACCTTGTCTATCGTGTCCTCGTTGGTGACATCATACACTACACACACCACATTAGCCTGTGTGGGGTGGAGAAAGAACAGCTGTGAGGGACCTCATGCCAAAAACAGAATCTCGGAATTCAGTCAACCTTGTATACCAGTATAGTAAAGTGAAAAAAAGTAAAAAACTTTTTATTCCATGACACAGCACAAACAAGTCATTTTTACATTTTTATTTAGTTTTAGCATGTT
The DNA here is from genome assembly GCF_030273125.1 of Centropristis striata. NCBI lineage: Eukaryota > Metazoa > Chordata > Actinopteri > Perciformes > Serranidae > Centropristis > Centropristis striata. The sequence continues at coordinate 11,115,123 of NC_081537.1, forward strand.
CTGAGACGGTCTGCTGCAAAGTATGTGGAGGAAAATACATGAAGGTAGAGAAAGAACTATGAAAAAGATATGGATGTTAAGGGTTCTGGCCTACATGGCAGAAATGCAAGTCTCCTACAAATAGGATTTTGGTCACAACAAAATTGTGAGAAACCTTAGAAACAATTATATTCTTTTCTGGATAAAAGATTATTTTTTTGGCTGCATTCACACCAAATCACTGCGGCAAAAACGCAAAAAGCAGAGGGTAAAAACAACCCATCTGCTCCATCTGCTGATGAATGCAGCCATAATCAGTGGTGGCATTCAGCTTCTGGCTGTTCATCAGTTCGGTAAGGTGTACTTACCTTGATGATCTCACTTTTAAGGACTTCATCAGTTTGCTCCTTTTCTATTTAGGACAAACAAAACATTTTTCAAGTCATAATATTTAGACAATCATGCTGAAAAACACACTACACACACACACACACTACATATGCACACGCACAAGCACACTCACGAGTGAATAATGTGGAATGCCTACTCCACACTACACAACTTAAGCCCTGATTTTCATGCGTGATGTCGTGTGAAAATCACAACTTCAAGACTCAAGACAAGACAGGAAGTTGTGTAGTGTGAACAGTACAGCGATCTGTCGTCTTTGAAAGTCAGGCAGTCTGAACTTAGACTAAGAATTCAGGCCATGTTACCTGAGTAGTCCACTATGTGTGTGGGCACTTTCTCTGGGGTCACATCAGCAGGGATGGTGATCTCTTCAGCTCTGGAGGGAACCTGACAGAGATTGCACATGATAGATAAAATGTCAACCATCAGTTAATCAGGCTGTAGTCCAAATTAAGCATAAAGCATGGACACTGTTACTGTCTTAGTAAACAACCTTAAGCCATAAGCTGAAAAGCAATGCAATTTTCACTTTCAAATGAAAATGTGTCAAGAGTAGGGCAAATAGTATTCATCATTAATACCACACGTATATAAATAGAAAACTTCTCAAGGCATTTTGAATAGTATCAAACCACTGTGTACCTACCACCTTATACACTTGCTGGAAAGAAACTAAGAATGGAATCTCAAATTCATACAGAAGCACAATACTGTCCACTAAGTACATAGCAGAGCAGGCTGATTTCATCATGTCAAACAAAGCCCAAACATGCTGCATGTTGGATTCTTAACAGACCAAGTATTGGAATGAGTATATCAGCCAAACCATAATATGAAACAAATTCAACTTAAAAGACACATTACTTGTTATAAACTATAGTAATCTATCTCATCCTATACAAATCATTTTTTGCAAAAGGAGTAGAAAGAGTTGTACATAATGCAAAGTAAGTTGCAAAGGAAAATTAAACTTTTATTAGCTTGCCAGGAGTGAGCATCATATCTTTATTGCACAAAATGAGCCAGTTTACCAAGTACTGGCTGCAGAAGAATAATTGTGGCCATAATTAGCAAACAGTGGTCAATATAGACTGTAAGAAGGAAGTGGTCAGTTACATGAAACCCCAGCAAAAATGACATTTTAGTAAAAACACAACAGTGGTGAGTTGTTGTACTGTCACTTACCTCTTCTGGGAACTCCTCTCCAACCAAAGACATGATGAGTGATGTCTTCCCCACCTTGGCTGTTGGATGAGACAGTATGGAGAGGATGAGAAGCTCAGCCAGAAAAAGACTCAAGGATCTCATTTGATTTGTGTGATGTAGTGATAACACTTACTATAAAGTGCATATACAAGCACATTAGCTGAATAATCTTTATCTTATCAGTAACATTTAATTATCACAACACAACTGTATTGCACCGATACATAAAGAGTCGGGGCACCGAATTAAACAGACATGTTAACATCAAAACTAACTTATACCTAGAATGCTCTAGAGTTGCCCTCTATATACAGTTATGCTAATGGATTTTTTTCACTTTCAATGAAGCACTCTCATCATTTTAGTTGACCTCTTCAACTCCTTGAGGACACTGGAGTCCTCAGCCGCCCATCCATCTTTCAGAGGCTGTAACACACTCTGTCTTAAAACTGTAGTGAAAAACTGTACCTCATGGTATAAAACAGGAAAATCACAGCCTCAAAAAACTCTACAACCACAAACTAGGAGCCGAGGGCATTCAAGAGTATGTATGGCTTTCCTAGGTATGTTACAATAAGGGGGGTTCTCAGCAGTTTCCAGAACTGAAGTGCACCCCATCCAACCACTGAAGAATACAATTCTCACAGAAATATTTTTTGAAACCAACTGACAGCATGCATTTATATGTCGTCCCTCCATATATAGTGTGGTATTTTGGGGGACACTTCACATTTGTGATAAAAGAAATAGTAACAATATGCACCAAATTTGTGCAGCAAATTGAGATAGCCATCCTTTGTTACATCCTTTTAAAGTGAAATGATCAATAAGTGTCATATGTTACACTTTTGGTGAAGTTTTTTTTGCATCCTGCAAAACTTTTAATTAAACTTTAAATTAGTTAGGCGATTATTTTAACAGGATGACGATAATAGGCGCCCAGCCAAAACACAACGTTTATTACAGATTTATGACAAGAAAATCTTGACACTCAATGTTGAAATGCATCTGAATTTAATTATCAGCTTCCCAGCTTTCAGATGATTCACACCACCTCCATGTGGCATCTACTGTTGACCTGCTAATCCCCACCCTACCCCCAAACAGACTAGAACAGGGATGGGTGGTGTTGTTGAAGTTAAGCTAACTACCGCCATTTAGCTATTTGATTAACTGCTCTACCGTTAACGTCAGTTTATGAATGGAGCTACCGTTAACTTCTGTTAACACCCAACATTAAAATACCAATGCTCTCTAATGAGAGCTTTTAAAATAGCAGATAGTTAAAATAACGTTAAATATGTTTGTGTAATGTAACGTTAAAATTAATTAGTTGCAAGCTGAAGTTAACATTACCCGATATAAAACACAAATACGTAAACTAACTTCTGTACGGCAGCTAACGTAACGTTTCCTCCCAACATTAACCGTTAACAACCGAACAGCAAAGTTACTTTTAGCTATGTTAGCATAGCGGAAATTGGAGGGCGGCCAATTCGCGAAAAACATATAATTTTATTTATGAGGACACACTTAGTGCAAAGACACACATGCCCCTTTTATGGCAATTATCGCCACCATGCCACCAGGAGTAACAGAGGTAAATTCAGCTACAACTTCGTAAGTTAGCCTCAGAAGCTAATGTTTGCTAGTCTCTTAGCTTGTGGTCAGCTGTCAGTGCAAATGACTTACGCTCCCCCAATAAGAGTATCCTGACGTCTTGTTTCATCTTCCCTCTCTGTTTGACGAACAGTCAGACGCGCTGCAGTATTACAGTGGCATTTATCTTTCATTTGAATGTCAAATTTTCTATCTAAAATCAAACGTGTGCCTCTCCACGGCGATATGCACCCAAGGTGAAACCATATCATTCCGGTTCACGGAGGAAACCGTGAAAACACGCCCTCTGCTGGCCGGACACACACCCTGCTGCCCACGTTTACTTCAATGAGGTTCAGGTTATATAGGCAAGGCAAGGCAAGGCAAGTTTATTTGTATAGCACAATTCAACACAAGGTAATTCAAAGTGCTTTACATACACATTAAAAACAGCAAGATACAATTGAAAACAATAAACAGTCAATTAAAACAGGGAAGATACAGCAGGATAAAAAAAAGAGATAAAATAATAAAAAGCACAAGTCAAACATTGTGTAGTTAAAAAGTAAGGGCAGTAGAGTAGAGCAGATAAGTGTTAAAGTTAAGAGTACGCTTCAGTAAACAATAGTGTTTTTAGTCCTGATTTAAAGGAGCTGACCGTTTGGGCAGACCTCAGATCTACAGGTAGTTTGTTCCACAGGTGAGGAGCAGAATAACTGAAAGCTGCCTCACCCTGCTTAGGGTGCTTGAAAGCTGCCTCACCCTGCTTATATACGTTTAAGTCTCACGTGAACTGCTCATTCTGCAAACAGTGTGAAGAAGACCTTTGTCATTTGTTCTGGACCTGTCCATTTGTATCTGTTTTCTGACAAGATGTCTGTACATTCATTTCCCAGAATATTTCTTCTGGTGTCTGTCTTACATATATAAATGTACTGTTTGGGTTCCTCTCCTGTCCTATGAACAACAATCAACCTGATTGTTCTACTTGCAAAATACCATATACACAAATCCAAATTCTCTAATCACAATCTTTTTTAATTTTTGAGAAGGAACTCAAACAGTACATTACAACAATCCAACCTTCAACAAACAGAAAAGCCATCAAAACCACTGAGCTATGCATTCTTTATAACATACTTACGAACTAATTCATCATTATTTTGTATACTGTGACCCCCTGGCATTGTTTTTGTTTTGTACTAATGTTCTGTGTTTTTACTGTTTGTAATACCTGACTTTCAATAAATAAAAAGTACAAATGTACACATATATAAATATAAAACAAAGGTACACAGCATGTAATAGCCTTATTTTAATAATACCCCAGTAAATCTTAATAAACCTTACAGTGGCATAATTAGTCTTATTGAGTAAAACAACTCTGTTCAACTTACATTATCATTCATATGTAATATGCTGTTTCACAAAATTATGGTCCTTCCATTAAAACTTTAAGACACAGCTCCAAAAGGGTCACAGCCTGCTGAAACAATTTGTTTCATTAAACATTTCCGATTTGAAGCAATAAGGAGCTATAATAAAAATGTTTATATATGTTTTGGAGTCCATTTCACAGGGAGATCAAAAGGATTTATGCATATTATAGATAAAACAAGTGAACAAATGTAGAGGATAATTTGGATTCTCAACAATGACAGCTGTTGTTGATCACAGCCCCAGTGTCTACCAGCTGCTTATATTTAAATAACAAAATATGTCCACAATATTATATAATTGCCCTTTTTTTGCCTGCATGGCAATCTTATTTCTACTTCCAGATGGCTTTGTACTAAATGTAATGCTCTCAACTATGTTGCATTTATCCTAAACAAAGCAGCAGCAGTATCTACTGTGTTTATGCACCATCACTCTGGTGGAAAGCCATGTAAAAATATAAATATCATTGGCTGTAAAAAATTCTCCTTTTGCATGTGGTGCACCATAGTATTCTTAGAGTGATCCTACACAACACATTGTTATTTTAAATGCTGCTTTATTTACACCCCATGCCTTCCCACAGCAGCCCACATAACCATGATTCTACTGAAAAACAGTAGACATTACAAAAACTGTTATTCACTCACCCGTGTTCATTCACATTCTAACTCACAATTAAAAAATCTAAAAAAATAAAAATGTATTTTAAAACTATACACGTGACGAAAGTCAATGGGCAAATTTTTACACAGAGCTTTACCACAAAAGTTTATGATTTCCCTCAAAATCACAAAAAAATAAATATGAGACAATAAAATTACATACAGTATAGTTACATTTTAAACTAGGCACATGTGAAACGGGTTAAAGCTACAATGTTTGAGGCCCCTTTAGAGACCCTGCACCTCCCAAAGCAGGATCTCATTATAAGCTACGGTGAAAAGAAGCGTCCCCGAGGGGGAGAAGTGACACGTCTGCAGCGAGTCACTGTGCTGCAGGAAGTCCTGGAACCTGCCGCTGCTCGACTTGATCAACTTCAACACTCGCTCTGAGAAGAGATTAGACATATAGTGAGAAATGAAATATGCTCCAAACTTACCAGAACCATTAAGAGGTGCTTCATATAAAACAAACCTTTAGATCCCACAGCTATGAGTTCATTCTTACAGGAGAGGCTAAAGCATGTGGCCCAGCTGGGCAGAGCAATCTTTTTAATTATCTGTAGAAAAAAAATGGAATTACAAACACATTAATAGACCTTCTGCCCTCTTCTGGAAAAATTGCAACACAGTTGTAGAAAATTGAAGCAGGAGTAGGGATGTTACCTGTTTTTTGGTCAGGCTGTAGAAGGACAGCTCTTTCTCTACTCCATAGCCAGTGTAGACCACCAGACTGGAGTCTGTGGGGCAGAAGGCAGCTAGGCTAGGAGGTGGGCTGTCGTCCTGTAACATGCAAACATTAGATGTACAACAGTCTGGGACTAACATGGACTGAGCCTTATCTTTTGCAGGAGATTTCCAAAAGATGCAACGTAAAAGTAGCACCTACATTTGAAATAAAATAGTCATCAGGGAAGTACTGGAGGCAAACAATTTAACAGTTTCTGACACAAATCAACAGTTAAATTCAGTTAAATCCTGTGAAATTAATAGAATTATTTGAGTTGAAGTCCTGATTATGATATAAAAAAAGGGTTTATGGTATCGCATCAGCCTTATAGTTAAATGTTTTTAATAATTTAATAAGTTTTTAGTCATTTTCTGTCACTAGGGGTCTGTCAATCAAAACAATAAGTTTCATCCAACTGCGTTGTGTAGCACCTGCAGTCAGCTTCTCCAAGCTAGGATTCCTTTTGTGTCCATTATTCAGACTGTTTTTACTGGGAGCCAAATTATCTACAGAGGTCTCCCCCTCTCCAAAATAACTAGATCCAGTGATTAAAAGAATACAGCAGTTTCATGTTAAAAAAATCATTTTTTTCTCTGAAGTTGTTTGGCGATCAAAGGACGTCCCGGAGGAGCTGTGAGCAGAGCTGCTACTAACGTTTGCTCAGCTTGTTTCTCTGATAACTAAAGATCTAAAGGTTCAGGAGGTTTTTAACTGAGAGCAGCATTATCCACAGAGGTCTACTTCTCTCTAAGACAAACCAACCAAGTGATTGAAACTGGTAAAAACACTAGTAAAGCTGTTTCACATGAAAGTGTTTCTCTGACGCTGTTTAGCAGACAAAGAATGTCATGGAGGGGCTTTGGGCCCAGCTGATGCTAACATCTGCTCAGCTTGTTTCCCTGATAACTTAAGATCCAGATGACTTAAATCCTTCATCCAGTTAAAATATATAGTTATTAATGTTACACTGGAAATCTGCTAAATCCCCTTCTACTTCCCGTTGGCTTAAAGATATCATGTTTTTTTTAAAGCTTGAAAAAATTAAATATACATTAAGAGGAAGTACAGACAAATTTTTTCACAAATGGCAACCTTTTATTTCCTATTTGACTAATTTAGAGGTACTACCTGATTGAATTTCTGCCTATTACTGTTGTTGTGCATTTTATATTGCATAATTGACCAATAGCATGTTTGTTGGTTGTGATGTGCCGAGGTGGGGCGTGGGTGGGTGGGAGGGTTTACACTGCACTCTGTAATTTAATTTAATTATTTTTCTTCTACAATTTTATGAGTGTTTTTGTTCATTTTCGTTTGTGTATGTGTATATGTGACTGTTTACATGTACATATATGTATAAAAAATAAGAAAAGGATAATTGTATTCCTGTAATTGGAAATTTCTTATTGTATTTTTCAATAAAAATATTTTGGAAAAAAAAAAAAAATATATATAGTAAAAAACGACCAAGATCAAAAAAGTTATTCATAAAAATGTGGCTTAAAGTATGTCCATAGGCCAAACATTTAGTGTGACATTTCTAGTCATTACCATGTACCGGTACTCCTATTTAAAATACAGACGTACCCCAAAATAGGCCGGAGCAGGAAATGTCAGCCAGTCGAGCAGGTCGCACTTGTCCTTCAACCAATCAGCAGCCCACACACTGACACGTCTGTCAGCGCTGGCAGCCAGCCACATCTCGTTTCCTTCCAGTCCGAAATTCTTACACTGAGGATCACAACGAAAAACTCATGCGTAAAATGTCAAAAGAATAAAAAATAAAAAAAAGAATTCAGAATAACAGCATAATATTAGAACCTTGTAGGCTGTAGCTGCGGGGAGCGGATGAAAGGAAATGTCAGGCAATTCTTTGTAAGAGAGGCAGGCAGAAAACTGTCAGGAGCACTTCAACCTGAGAAGTGCCGCTGCATTTGCCAACATGCATTATATGATTCATAAACTGCATGAAAAGTGAAGCGGGTTTGAAAAGATAATTCAACATCTGTGACTGATTCTACCGTGCTGCCATATCAAACTCTCTTTAAGCGTCACACCTTGATCTGATTCATTGAGCTGACCTGTTCATTCACACATTGGATGGTGGTAATCGGCGCTCCTTTGTGGTCCCTAATGGCTCTTACAGTCGCTCCATTCACTGGGCTGCTGACAGCTACCAGACCATTCTTCCCCGCTGAAAGGATCACATGACCTGCAGGGGGCCACAAAAACATTTATAGCCAAACTGGATGAAATGTAGCACTATAAGTATAACATGAAAGTCAACCGCCATCTATGAATTACAGCCCCTCCATAATATAGAAGTATGTATAAAGAAAAATAACATAAAATACAAAAATAAAGCTATACATTAAAAAAATAAATACATAAATGTCGAAATTAAACAGTAAATACATGTAATTGATACAAATGAACTAGAAATTTGTGTAATTTAATTCATTATAAATGCCTGCATTTAATGGTTTATTCATTTATTTATCCAGTGATTTCCTTTTTTTTCATTTTGGCAGCTTCTGTCCTCTGTAACCAACATTGGACTGATAACAGGACTTTGAATTGACAGTTAAGTTCTTCATCTGACTATTCAAACTTGCTTTGACCTGTTCTTTGATCATTACACATTACAGACTCCTGAACAGAAAGTGTTACTGTAAACACATAAGGTGTAGGTATTTGGCACTACTATCCTCTCTCACCGTTAGCAGAGTATTGGATGGCAGTGACAGCCACTTGATGGGGATGCAACTTCATCTCCATCTCTGAGGAAGAAAGCCGGAAGATCCTCAGGGTCCCATCGCTGTATCCTGCAGCTACACATGCACTCTCCTTACTGGAAGAAGGGCTAAAGCATACACAGCCACAGGCCTGAGCACAGAGGAAAACAAGGGTGTTTGCTGTTATGATCAAGTCATAAACGTTCTGATTTCACCTCAATATTTTTATTTGATATAAAGTAAGAGCACTAGGACACCACCAATTAGTGTCATAAATATGTGTATCAAGCTGTACAATCCATTCAGTTGTATAGGTGTAATCAAATTCACGCAGATGTGCCATCCAAAGTATTGTGGTTCTTCAGTTTATACTGTACCTGAGCCACAGTACAGTATTTGTGGTATTCCCTCACCTGATTGAGCACCTGGAACTGCACCACCAGTTCGTTGCTGGGCGCTGACCACACCCTCACGCTGCCGTCCTCGCTGCAGGTGGCAAAATGTCTCTCGTCAGAGCTAAACACCACATCGTTCACCTGAACAGCACAGGGGAGAGAACACTGAGAATGAATCTCTCCTCAGAAGTCACATCAGTTGATTTTCATCTGTCTTAAAGCATCTCCATAATTAACTTTCTCTTAACTTTCTTCCAATTTTCTGTTAACAAAATGTAAAATATCTGAGGGAGAAGGGGTGGGATTTAATAAGTCTGCACTCCTTCCCATTCCTTTTCAGACATGTAAACTGATTTATGCATTTTTTTTATTATTATTGTTTGAAACTGTGACTTTTTCTTTTTCTTGATTTCTCTCTCATTTGTATGATAATATTTTCCTTTTACATGTTTGCAATAAAATACCAAATATCAAAACATTTTCAGTCCCTCCAACATCTAGAGAGGCATTTCCATCCTCCAAAGGTAAAACAACTAGAAACACTGTAATTAAATAGGCATTGATTGTGCTGGTACAATTGTTTAGGTCATTATACAGTAGTAACACTGATCATGAGAAAGTGGTGATTTGAGCTAAATGTGAACATCAGTTCGGACAATGCTTGATCTTGATGTTTAGCAGGTATAATGTTTGCCATATTCACCATCCTTGTTTAGTTAGCATGCTAAAGTGTGCTAACTAACATTAAACACAAAGAGGCTGATGGGAATGCCATTAGTTTTACTGGCTATTTTGACCAGATGGTGGTGCTAGATGTCAGAGGATCATCAAAGTGCACTATAGATATTTCTACTAAATTGCATCACAATCCATCTTATTTGTGGCAAATCATCTCATCCATGGTTGAATGCGATTGACAGTTTAACAACTGCACATAATAGGGCTGGGGGTGGTGGGGGTTAATGTTGGTGTCATTGCCTGATTGACAATTCCTATTCCGCTGCAATAAAAATAAGTGAAGTGAGATGAACTGACAGAAGACTTTATCCCCTTAGATAAATAGAGATGCTGACAAAGTTTTTCTTTGGGGACAAAATCTACAGTGGAAAAAATGTAATTCATTTCAATATGTGACTGCAAAACTCAGTATATTGCAAAATGTTTAAAATCCCAATATGTTGCATCATATCATTATAACATTATATAGGGGTGCGTGAGGTGATTCCTGCACATGTTGGAAAACGGGTGTGACATGCCATGGGAAGGCCCAGGATGTTTATGTAGTTATTTTTTCATTTCCCAGAGTGCACCCTGGTACCTTGGTCTTGTGCCCGCTGACCAGCCGGATGCTGCTGTTGTCTGACCAGTTGATGTACCAGAGGGTTCCTGCTGTGGTACCAACAATGCCCATGTCCATCATGTGATCAAATGCTGCACTGACTGTCGTCCCGTCCAGCATTATCTCCTGCTCCAACACCACCATGGTCCCACTGAAGGACAGCCCAAAAACAATGAGCCCATTGTTAAATGTAGACATGACTTAATTGTATTTGGTGTTTTATCTGTTTAATACGTTAACAAACAATTCCACTAATTTGTTGCAGACACCTTTTGCACTCTTTTTTACATGGCAGAGAGCTTAATGCAAAGAAAAAAAGAATTCTCAAGTCAGGCCCAGCAGAAATATGAAAAACATTAAACATTAACCCTTTACCAGGCAAAGAACTATATTTGGTAACTTCAGGTAATATTTAGAGAAAAAAGTTGCAGATTTAAGAGATTTAAAGTGGCAAATCTGTGTGAAAAAAGGCGTTATTATAATTACATAATTACATTATTATAAGGGCAATAGTGGTTAAGTTCAATTGGGTTGAGGGAAAAAACACAGAAAATGAGCTACAGACCTGTCTTCCCCATTGCAGACCTTTCCCTGAGGCTTCACGCCCAGTACAGCTTCTACCTCCCACAGTCGTAACCAGCGGGTGTTGCTGCCTGTCAACAGACGGTTCCCTCGACACAGCAGCACTCCTACACGAGAAACCATCAATATTATCGCAATTTGTCGAAACCCAGGAGCAGATTACATGTTTGCCACAGGACTCAAAATGTCAGCGATGTTTAGGCAGTTTATACACTGCAAAAAAGGGGTGGAGTCTAAAAACACTAAATCTGAGGGAAATTATCTCGCTGCAAGGACAGATAATTTCACTTGACAAGATTTTTTTAAATTAAGATTGTTAAATCTAGAAATAAGCATGTTGAACGCTTAAAATAAGAAATTAACTCTTAAAACAAGATAAATTATCTAACACTTCTAAATCTAAAGTTTTTTTTTTTCTTTGTAAGAAACAATTTGCAGTGCAGTGCACTCTGCTCGGGCCAGTTCATCGCTGCTTGCAGCTTTAATACATCTTGTTTTAAGAGTTAATTTCTTATTTTAAGCGTACAACATGCTTATTTCTAGATTTAATCATTTTTAATTGAAGAAATCTTGTCAAGTAAAATTATCGGTCCATGCAGCAAAATAATTTCCCTCAGATTTAGTGTTTTTATCGAGTTTTTAGACACCTTTTTTGCAGTGTACCATGTGAAAGGAAAAAGCACCTCATTAAAACAACTTTTTTCCCTCTAAGAACCATTGAAAGTATTTAGCTAATAAATATTGAAGACATTTGTACCGATCTCTCCCTCGTCAGCTTCCCAGGTCATTAAGCAGCGCTGTCCGTTTACGTCCCAGACGCAAACGTGTCCTCGGTTTGTAGCGGTGAAAAGAAAAGAGTCCATGTGGTAGCACAAAGCCGTCATCTCAATATCACCCACCTCTACTGGAGTTTTCACCTTCTGGACCTACAAGTGTGAAAGAGTGGTGATACTTATGCACCAAAGCAAATACACCGAGGCATACTAAGTCCACTTAAGAGGACTGCATCACATTTTTTAAGCATTGAGCTTTAGTGTTTGGTCAACTACACATACATTCTTTCCTAAATTATTGAGCGTTTTTTCTGTGGTTATTTACCTTGAGGTCCACATCCAAGCCATGTGTGTGGATGATGCAGAAGTAAACCCCATGGCTGCCCACACAGGCGAGCTGGCTGGCTGCTGAGGGGCTGAAGGCGGCATCATGGATTGGTCCTGACATACTCACACTGCACAGCAGCTGGAAGGTCTTACTGCTCCACAGAGCCACCTCTGGGTCAGAGAAGTCTCCTACGGGGTGTTGGCAAGAATCATAGGTCAGCAATAGAACAGTCACTTGATTTGTCATTGCTGAGACATTTTCTGTGTTTTAATCAATAGAGCTACAGTGACCACCCACTTTTTGATCAGCTCAGGTCTGGAAGTAAATTTCCCATTCGTTTACTCCAGTGTTGGCTACTCAAAATCCAGAATATAGAATAAACGTGATTTTCACTTCTGGAAGCCTCATTGTTGAGCTCTATAATGTCAAGTGGCACAAAACATTCACACTCGTGACTCATAGATGTAATTCAATCTGATTTTACTGACCAGCAGAGATAAAGAAGCGATCATCCCTGGAGAAAGCAAGACTCTGCACTGCCCCCTTGTGGTATGAGATGGTATTACGACAAGTTCCATTCTGGACGTCCCAAATGCAGATGAGGCTCCTGCTACCATTACTGCCACCAGCTGCTGATGCCACCGTCTGGACAGGAAGTAACATAGACAGAGAGCAACATAGACTGTATAACATAGGAAGCCGTTTTTTTGGAGCCAGAAGTGACCATATTTGGATGAGAGGGTGGAGCTGGGGAGGAGCATGAACAGAAACGCGTTTGTAACCAGCGGAGTCGCCCCCTGCTGGACATTAGAAAGAATGCAGGAATGCGAGGCACTTCACTGGCTTCAGGTTTCTGGCCTAGAGGTTGACACATGATTTTAAACTATGATGCTATAAGACACAGGACTAACAGGACCCATGCCGAACATGAGACAGTAGCCTGCTTCTTTCTGGCCCAATTATTTACAGATACCTAATCCAATAGTTTTTGAGAAGACTTTTACAAAAAAAAAACTCCCTTCGACCCACTTTATTATACAAAGACATTCATTTAAATGGAACAAGTTGCATTAATACGCTCATAAAGCAGCCCTGTGAATTTCCTTTGGCCATTAACTATCTAATGTGCTGATTGTCACATTATCACTTTAAAAAGTCCTTTTCAGAGCCTCGTTTGCATTTACATTTACATTTAGTCATTTAGCAGACGCTTTTATCCAAAGCGACTTACAGGAAGAGTAAAAAGCAAACAATCAAGGTATAGTGCAATAAGAGCTATTAGTGCTAGTGACAATTCTTTGAGGAGTAGACTTATCATGTGGTCTAGGAGAGAAGATGCTCTCTGAAGAGCTGGGTCTTCAGGAGTTTTTTAAAGGTAGAGAGGGACGCCCCTGCTCTGGTAGGAACTGGTAGTGTGTTCCACCAGCGGGGAACAAGAAGTGCAAAGAGTCTGGATTGCCTTGGACCAACGGGGGGCAGAGCCAGGCGCCGTTCATTGGAAGAGCGCAGCGGTCGTGAGGTAGCATATGTCTGAATCAGGGCGTTCAGGATCGTTTGGAGCCCTAGCAAGTGCTGACAGCCTCCTGTGACAAGTGCTGAACACAAAGAGCTGCCCCAACACTGGCTAATCAAAAAGTACAATCAAGTGTGGAAGTCACCCCAGCAACACCCTCGAGCGACACACCAAGTGTTGATATACCTGATTTCTTCCACTGCTGAGCTGATAAGCTCAGGCCTGTTTTGATCAAGTAGTGCCTCTTGGCATGGACAACAGGCCCACCATCTGCTGTGATACTTCCCCATGGCACACGCTGAACCGAGACCACCAAGTTTCCAAGAACTGTGGCTCAGACAGACTACATTTTACCATTTTTTTCTCTGGAAGAACTTTTTCCTCTCGGTTTGGTACTATATTCTATTTAAATATGATAGCAAGTTTCTTGTTTCCTATTGTATCTTGCTTAGCTGCCTGTGTTTACTCTCCTTCTGTTTCTCTCTCTGCTTCTGCTCTCTTTTGCTTTTTCATGTAATATGTAAACATTGATTAATGTCAGAAACTTTTACACAAAATTCTAACAGAATCTAAGTCTAACAGCGATACAGAGAGGTGTTTCTTCCTGTGAGTAATCACACTTGCTTATTTCAAGGGTATTTAGCACAACAGCTGCTCTCAGAGTAATACAATGGTCAAACTTGATACCACGTTTTTAGGAGTGATATTTAACACACACAAAAAGAAGAATGTGATGCCTCAGGGTGCACTGGGTCAAGTTGTTTTTCCCAGAAACCTTGGAGCAGTGGTTTGTCCGCGCCCTCAACACCCTGCTGGCTGAAACTTTCTTTAGTTAATTATACTGTTACCTATAGCAACACCACAAGCTCACTCTTTGAAAATGTACCTGCAGAGGGACACACAAAAGCTTTGTAATTGGTCTCCATCATACCCCACATACTGTTAAAAGTACTGTAATATAGCTAGTTTGAAGTGTAGAACTATGAAAGGTACCTGTGCATCATTTGTGATTGCGAGGCAGGAGATCTCCTCGCTGTGGCCCTGCAGGTGTCTCTGACTTCCTGAATGAAGGTACTCTACCACCACCACACTGCCACACGAGTATGCAATCAAACCTGCAACAGAAACTAGGGTTGTCAAAAGTATCGACACTCAAAAAAGTATCGATACGAAAACGTTGTATCCAGATACAATACTCATTTTCAAAAGTATCGATAATAAGTTTACATAAATGTTGGTGACTGAAAAGTGTTATTTTCTCTCTTGAAGTCCCAGAATGAAGCAGAGAAAAGCCTGCAACCAAACAGCAACAAACACAGCCGGAAATATTGTTCTAATTGTTATTGTTTATTGTATTTATTTATTTTGTGCACTTCCTTAGACCTGAAGCTTGTTATCATAGTTGCAGTTTCTTTTTGCACAACTGTTTTTTATTAAAAATATTTAACCTGTGGTTCCGTTTATTTTTACATGTTGCATTTTTCTTGTTGTTAAAAATATTTCTCTTAAATTTTGGGGTCTTTGTTTTTATCCTTGTGGTATCGAAAATGGTATCGAGTATCGAATATTTTCCTGAGTATCGGTATCCAGTTGAAGATTTTAGTATTTGCTGGATAGTGAAAAACAATAACCAGTCCATTTTGTTAACAGCTGATATAAGAGGTAAAGCTTTTATTTATTTTCTATTTTCACTTAAGTGTTAATTTGTTAAGCGTGTGTAGCTGTATCCACAGTTCGTATAAGAAAAATATGCAGTATATTTAAAAAGAAATGTATCAAAAAATGATCAGGTAAGCCTTAAATACTTTTTTTCTGTCACTTCACTGCTCACAGCTACTAAGCATTTGGATTTAACAGACCATATTCTCTTAAATATTATTTCCACGAATAACAACCTTGGTCGGGGCTCCACACCATGTTGCTACGACCATTGCCATTATATCCGATCACGGCTTTCAGCTTGATGCCCTCTTCTCCTGGTTTTGCAGCCACAGCAGCCTAGATCAGAGAAAACATTAAGCAAGTAAACAACCATACTTACCCCCCGAATTCGGTCTATCATTATACAAAGTGCTCTTTACCTCATCAAGACTGGAGCTCTTGAAACGTGGAATAAAGTGCCTGTAACAATCAGGACGTACTGGCTTCTTCTCTTTCAACCCAACTGAAGGACAAAATTGAATAGAAAATGTACTTCCGTCTTGAAAAGGAAGCAAACACAAGGTCAGTTCAGTTATTGCAGAATAATGCAGTGTTACTTACCCGAATCCATGAGACTTGTATTCAGGGGAGAAGTGTTTCCCAGCTCTGTGACTTTGAGGAAGGACACAGCAGGTCTGGGTTCAGGACCTGAACCAGGGTCTGGGACTGAAGCGTTTGCGATGGACGGGGTGTCATCACAAATCGACAAGGAGCCCAAAGCTGCAGGAGGGAAACAGAAGAGAAAACAGAGGGTTGGAGTAATGTAATCATCAAGTCCATTAAACACATCTTTCATGGCCTTTAGCAACAAATACATTCTTAAAATATGTGTTGCGTGTGTATCTTGGTGTTGCTAAGCAACTTCTAAAAATTGTTGGGACATGACAGTTGTTAATTTTTTTTTCATATTCATTCATACATTAGTTACATTAGTATTCATTTACCTCTCTGTATGCGCAAATGAAATAATCAAGGCCATGTTAACAATTAAGTAGCACATTTAGATGCAACACCTGAATGATCGAGAAAAATCAATACACATCTTGTGGAGCAAGCTTTTTCTCCTTCATTAAATAATCGAACTGTAAATTATAGCTGAACTGAAATCATTTATATTGAAGGGCGAGGGAGCAGGAATGAGAGTTAGAAAAACAAGCCTGTCATTCTTGTCACGCTCAAACTATGTAAATATTTAAAAATGTAATAATGATTTTCGAAACTTTAGTAAAGTAAAGTAAGGAATGGATTAGTGCATCATGTGTCAAAAGAAATGATGAGGGGGAGACATTAATCCATATCTGGAGAGCTTCAACAATGTCAGTTACAACTGAACTTTTTTTTTTTTTAAATAACGTGTACAAAGCACACAAGCAAGCAATATGAATTGAATAAAAATACATGTAATCACTCAAACAATTTGAAACATGTCTTATCTCCTAGTAACCCACCAAAGATTTAACAGCACCATAAATTACAGTTATGTACCCACATAACAAAAAGTCCATTTATAAAACAAAGACTGTGTAATGTAATCTGATAAATCACTTTTTAAAATTGAAGATTTACTAGAGACTCTTTCAGCTACTGAAACTGAAAAAAAGACACAGCCAAGTTATGAACAGAGAGGCAGAATTGTGTAAATACATATTATTATTCTCAAGCAAACTGAGTCAGAATTTAGAAAGACATCAGCTATAAAAGTGTGTTTTGACACAGTGAACTCTGAAAAAGAGAACTCACCCTCCTGGTCAACTTGGCCAAGGCTGCTGATGTCCAGTGGTGGTGGTGGTGAGGAGGGGAGGGGAGCTGTCTGTCGAGGGATCCCATTGGACAACTGAACGTGGCTGGCTTCCCCATCTGGTTGAACTGTTACACGATCACCATTTTATTTTTAATTAGTAAGAACATTTGGTAACGCTTTATAATAAGGTCCGTAATAACCATTAATTAACAAGTAATAAGGCATTGTTCTCGCTTTAGATCCGGTAGTTGCAAAAAGCATAGTTAACTTATAGTTAACTTATAATAGATGAGCAATAAAGTATATTTTAATATCAATAAGCAAACAAAATAAGATTAATAAAGGCATGGCAAAGACATAATGGGTGGGTCATGGGTGTTTGTAATGCCATTATTAACACTTATATTAGCTTATAAACACACAATAATGTTAATAAGCATCTTGTAAGGACTTAAAAGCGCCTTATTACTTGTTAATTAATGGTTATTACAAGGACCTTAATATAAAGTGTTACCGAACATTTGGATAAGGTACATCTTTATTGCTGCATGAATTTAAACTGTAAATGAAGTTACCTGATTTAGGAGCTGAGATGAAGCTTACTCTGAGAGGTGAACTGTGAGTGAGGACAGAGTGTGTTGGACATTTTACCAGTCAAGCTTACAGACACTCACATTGATACAAAAGGTTCAAACACGCAACAGGGATTATTACCGGCTTTCCGTAAAGGAGTCAACAGGATATGCTAGGAAGTCCCAGAGGAATATGGCGTCTCCCACTGAGACTACGCCCAGCTGGTCAGGGGTGAAGCTCACCTGGCGGATAGGCCGACTGTGGCCTATGAACATCTGGTACAGAGAAACACATCTTTAGTTAACATAATGTGTGAATAATTAATAGGGTTTACGACTGTATGTCAGACAAAACATGTAAAAAGTTAGAGTCTGACCAATTTATTGATCAGCTGATATTGGCCTAGCACAGACAAATAGGTCTGGTATCTACTGGTATCAGTGGATATGTTGTCAGATATGTGCCAATATGAAAACTTTTCTTACAGAACATATAGTGCAGAAAACCATACTCTGGGTGATTAAGAATGTTATTAGCTATTTATTTATTATTTTATTATAAATTTGATATAGAAATGATCAGTATTGCAACATACAGTACTGATACTAATTTTGCAATTTATTCTATTTTTATAATCTCTATTACCTCAGTTTCCTTTTTAGAGAATTGGCTGACAATGTTATACATTATATTATAATTTTCTATATGTAAAATATTCTTTAACAAAGAGTACTTTTTCTTAGTACCTTTGCATAGTTATATCACTGCCAACTCAGTGCACCAACAGGTCAAAAATCCTATATTGGCCATATCAGTACTACAGCACAGTACATTTTCTCCTCTAAAACCAATATCTGTCTGAAAAATCCCATATTGGTCAGGCTTTGACACAACTGAATGTGTCAACTTGAGCTTTGGAAAATGTGTTTTTATACTATTTTTTTACTTTTCACTCATAGGTTCAAGTCTATAACAGAGCAATTTGCATTGTATTTATACACATTAATACATATACATATACATATATATATATATATATATATATACATATACACATAATTGATTGTCAGCTGCAGGTAATATATTTAACATAAGAGACGCATCGTTAGATCTGACTCAAAGACTACCTGTGAGTTAATATCGAGCTGCATGTGATAATCCCACACTTTCACAGCATTGTGTCCTGCTGTCAGCAGGAATCGACTGTCCTCACTCACAGCCAGGGACGAGCACTGGTGTTTGTGCACCTTAGACACCTGTCAGGACAGAAATCCAGTGAGAAACAAACACCGCACCATATGTTTAATTAAAAAAACATAACAAAACTCTTACCGCTGTTTCTCTCTTGGTTCTATTTACGGATATATTATCTGAATTATTATATATTTCTTCCACAGATACAGCATTTAAGTACTCTCAGAAAGTTTTTTGTTTTTTCCCCCCAAACACACAGGGGTGAATTCACAAAAGGATTGCAATGCTAAAACAAAACATAAAATGTAATTCTCACCTGCAAAGTGTAAATTTCCACCCTAACTGTGCTGCCCAACAGTTTGCTATATAAATAAAGGTAATATACAGACATTTGGTGCAAAAGCAACTTTCTATGCAAATTAGCCTCAGTATAAATAAAGTCCAATTCACAAACACCAGAGGCTAATAGCCACACGCAAGGAATGAAATTATTACCGTCTTCAGAGAGCTGGTGGTAAATTAATCGCATTTAAAAGGACGAATATAAGTTAATTACTTTATTTGGGATTCAGTAACAGGACGCTCCTCTCAGCTAGCCTACGTGTCATTTTGAAATTACATGAGAAATTAATATGGTTAATAAACAAATAGATTTCTGGCTCAGTCTGACTCTCAGATGATGTGCTCACATATGCTCACTGTATGGAACTGGACGATCATTTGGATGTGTAAACTAACACGGAACATTCATTCATTTTAGGTCCTAGCAGTTGCAAGTGATGCATAATTGATGCTGCTATCAGTGGCTGCAAACCATTCTTTGTGAACTCACCCATCAATCTTGGAGCCGCTCGACAAGTCATTTATTGATTTTTTTCATACTAGCCAGTCAATGTGTGAAAGCTCAGCAGTGTTACCTCTCGGAGGAGACGGCCTGTCTTAGTGCTAACCCAGAGGATCTTGTTAGCAGACGTGGCGACCAACAAGTGTTCAGTGGAAGCCGGAGAGAAGCAGACCTTCAGTGCAGAATCAAGACGGGGGCTTTGCACGTCCAAAATACTCACGTCTACATGGAGCAACTAGACAGAGGGGGAGCAGGTCACATAAGACATAAGACAGAAAGACAGGAGTACTTCAATCAACCTGACCTCCAAAGCACATCTGATATGAATATATTTATTTAATGTTATGTGAACACTACAAACATGTTGGTCAATTAATGCGACAAATGGTATGGTGCTGAAAAGCAACAGTGTGCCAGATACCTCGTCCAGAGACTGTGAGTCAGCGATGGTAACAATGTACTCTGAAGGACCAATAAAAGCCAGACAGCGGCTGTCACTGCTCACTGTGAGAGCGTCTGGAGCACGATCAGTGCCTCGGGCCAGCACATTACCTAGCCAATCAGGAACAGAGTGAATCAAAAAACAATGATGCTGAACCTGGCAGCCTGAAATGCGGACTATTAGTTTTGAGTAAATCACTCATCAGTTGTTAATATGCAACGTATCAGAAAGTGAAATTAACTCTAAGTGTGTTTGTGCATTGGTTTGCCCACGTGTATACATACACACAACTCTGATCACATTGTGTTCTTCCTCAGAGGCGTTGTAGAGTGCCAGAGAGCCTTGAGAGTCAGCACTGTACATGAACTCTCCATTGGGAGAGAAGGCAAGACCCACCACTTCACCTCTGTGCTGCCTTCAGTTCACAAAAACAGGAGCACAAAAGCAGTCATTAATCTCTTGGAGAATACATTCTAAAAAGCTTTTTCCCTTCCCCGACCAACTTTCTGTCTCTCAGAGGCTGTAGGAGACTTACAGTAGAGATAATGATATCATATGAAACTAATAGAACCAAAGAATCCATTGGTGCCCTGTCCTAATTATCTTGTCATGAAGGCAGCCACATAATGCACTAAAGTTATGCTATTATTTTTAGGAAAAACATAGCTATTCATTTCATATGCATACCCATGAATAACCCCTCTGTAGACATGCTCATATTATGCTAATCCTCTCCAATTTGGGGCAAAACAATGTAGTTTTTCCTGCAATTCTGGTACAAATCTCCAAAATGTCAGACTTTTCTGATACCAAATCACAGCATGGGATTTTCTGTGGTTATCCTCAAGGTTTTGGTGTCTTAATGTGGTATTTTGAGGGATTGAGCTGAGGTGAACCGAGTTGAGAAGATTTGTTTCTAGCTGATTTTCTTGTAATTTGAAACACCTTGCCCTATTATGCAAAAGTAATGGTGCCCACAAAATCTTTTTGTATCCAAAATAAGGAACTGTAGTCACTTGTGGACCTGAAGCATCCACGTTATTTTAGACGTACTTGTGTTCTGCCAGCAGCTTGGCAGTGGAGATATCAAAGACTCTAATGATGCCGGAGCTGAAGCCACAAGAGAAGACTTGCTCACTGGGATGGAAGGCCACTGAACAGGGGTTGTCCTCTGACACAAAATCATACAACTGAAGCACAGGAGACAACATTCAGTTAAACAGTAAACTAACCAAAACAGTAAACTGATGGAAACAGAGGCAGCGCCATTTTCTTTGGTTTAGATATAATTTAGATCATTAGTTTTATGCCTTTAAATCAGTAAAAACAACCTTTTTGCTGAAGTTACTTAAATAAGCTACTCCCAATTATTTGCTTTGTGGTTTGGCTCATCACTGGGAAATTGGAAGCGTATAGAAAAACAACAATAATATCTAAAAAAAAATTAGTTTGCCGCTCAGTTTTGCCAACAAAAGCAGATGATCTTAGATTAGAATATTGTGTTATTAGACCTTTTGTCTGGTTCATCAAATTGAAAGAGATGGTGAATATTTAATAACAAAACATTAAAAGAGTAAGATCTGATAATTATAAAGACATAATAAAGGTCCCGAAAACACTAAACCGGGTACTGACTGACCTGATGTAAGGAATCTATGTTCCAAATGCGCACTGTGCCATCAGAGGAGGCTGTTGTTAGATGCCGACGGATTCCGTCCACACTAAAGCCGAGCACTGTGTCTGTATGTGACCTCATTAGTGTGTTGTAACCTCGGCTGCTCACATCGAGGAAACCCAGGTTTCCAGTAGAGGTGGCTGCCAGGACCTGCAAGCTGTCTGATGAGACTGACACCAGGCTCACAGGTCCCTCATGCTCTGGAAAACAATGATATGCTTTTGAGTTATTCTCCAAACAGACTGGTCTGGATGAAGATGAAAAGGTGCACACAAAGACATCTCCCTTTCATGGATATGAATATTAGTAGAGAAATTTGACAAGAGCAGCATATGTGTCAGACTTGTTTTATTTGTGATTTCTATTATTTTAAACAACAGTCTGGATTGCAGCAATAAATTCTAAGTAAATGTTTAATCCCTTGAGGTGAAACATACTTTATAGGCAGTGTCAATCAGGAAAAACAAGCTGAAAAATCCCTCCTGCCAACTAGGAAATCTAAATACACAAATTGAAGATTAATCCACCACATGTGGAGTGCCTACTCCTACTTTGCCACAGGTAAAAAATTATACCACCGTGCTTACCTGCCTCCAGGAAGACAGTAGAAAAATCAAGAGGCCAGAGCCGCAGGAAGCCATCTTCAGAGCCTGTGGCGCAAAATGACGAGGACACACTGATGCTGTTGATGGCAATGCCTGGACCTGGGACACATGCACACACAAAATCCTCACAGGCTCTTTTCAATTTTATCCCTCTACCCAACCATTGCTTTAAAGTATTAAATAACACACCTGTACCAAACGTCAATTTCTCCCTGCGGTTTGCATGCTGCTGCTGTGCAGGCAGAAGCCTCCTGACGTTTCTAATAACAACTGTGCTGTAATCAATCTCAAAAATATAGCCGCTCCGACTGCTGGCAAATCTGTTGGAAGTCACAGAGAGGAAAAAAAGGAATAATTAACAATGTTTTTTAGTAAAAATGGATGGTATTTTTTCCCATGCTGTGTAATTTTGAATGGTTTCAGTGACTGGTTTGATCACTCACAGTGTTCGTTCATCAAGATGCTGTTTGGAGGAGTGTCCTTCCTCAAAGGCCACATCAGTGAAGTCCAGTGAGTGGTATTCACCCAGGTTAACTGGACACGAGCGAAGTGTCCCATTCCTCACTCTCCACAGGCGAATGTTGTCGCGACCACATGACACCATCCTGAAATAAGCACGCTCACACATTGAACCATGGCCTCAAGTCTATTTCTTTCCAGCACCTGCTGCTAATACTTTCTCAACTCTGGGACTCAATACCTGCACCTGACACAGGAGGTGAGTGTGAGATTGAATGAAAAATCTTATGAACCAGCTTAACCATTATATTTTGTTTTTTCAGTGTGTGAAAATCACTACATGAAAAGGCGTACTTGAATCATGAACATATGTACTCTCAACAGATGGGTGGATATATATGCACAGAAATGTTCACTAATATACAAACATAAGACAAACACAAAAACAAAAGACATGGGAGGGTACCTTGTATCATCAAAGAAGGCAACCTTCATGGTGCGGATGTCCACTTCTGTGTGTGCTTTGGCTAATATGGTCACCTCTCCACCTTTATTAACGTTCACAGTGTTCCACACCACCACCATCTATGAAAGATTTGATTAGGATGACAGTCAGCTCACAGCTTTGATCCAAAATAATAAATCTAATAAGCGTAGAGCGTAATGATATGGCGTTAAATAGCATATTTTCATCTGGATCTACAAATAGCCATGAGTCTCTTTAGTGCAGCTAATAATAATAATGGTTCAACTTTGCCCATGCATATTTCTTCCTTATTGTTGAGCCCATTAGAAAAAACTCTTGAATTTTATTATGGAAAAATTAGCATTTGTGGTGCTTACTGTTTTACTGTGGCTGTCTTTGCCCACTCCACATAGGATACTGCCACCATAGGAGAAGCTTCAAGATGGGGAAAGAACAAAAAAGACAAAATTAGTGTGAGTGAGCAGTGTTCAACATAATTTTGGACCTCATTGTACATGTAAGATAACCGTGTCTGCATGACTGCATGTGTATATACAGCTGGTTACCTAAGAGATGATAATGAATGAGCATGAATCCTAAACATGGCCAGACAGGTTCCTTTGTGGTAGTTCCACACTCGAACTATACTGTGGTTGCCAGTTTGTGCAGAGGCGAGCAGTGTTGTGTTGCCATTAAAAGCCAGAGCAGATATCTACAGAGAAAACAAAACATTAACTTCTCAAATGAACACACTAGAAAGTTCTCTTCCTACTGCGGAGGATGCACGACACATCAGAGCTCATTCACCTTATCAGTGTGACCGATGAAGAATCTCTGCTGGTTAGATGATATGTTCATAGAGACAATAATTGCGTGACACGGATACACCACTGCATCACCTGATTTGGTCCACATGGCCTACAGTGTTATAAAGGACAGCTTTTAGACTTTCAACAGTCTATAAATGAATACATTTTTATTTTTGACCTTCAAAAATGCAAATGAAGTGAGACAGATTAAGGTTATCTCCACATGAGCGTACACATTTAGTCGTGGCTCCTCCATAGCCGATGATTCGATTAAGCCTGAGGATCGGGTCTGGGAGCAGCTTCTAACAGAGAGAGGGAAAAAAGTAAAAGCAAAAATAAAGAAGCTCTCAAAAAAATAAAAAAGAAGCTAAATAAAATAAAATAAAATATAAAAGAAGCTCTCAAATAAAGTATTTCATATGAGCTGGTTTCATTTGTTTCTCTACTGTGATCTCTTACCTGCTGTCTGGTTTCTTTGGATGCTGCTAGATGGACAGGATGTGGAACTGAAGTACAAACAAACTGGAAATAAAAACAGATCAACAGATTATGTGGTATTGAATATTCTTTATATAATTGGTATTCTTTTATGC
Organism: Centropristis striata; assembly: GCF_030273125.1. Lineage (NCBI taxonomy): Eukaryota > Metazoa > Chordata > Actinopteri > Perciformes > Serranidae > Centropristis > Centropristis striata. Next base: position 11,139,914 of record NC_081537.1, read on the forward strand.
TTTAAGTTTTGTTGAATGTACTATCTAGTCACCTCTTCTTCACTTCCTTCCCCATGTTTGCTGAAGCCATCCTCAGGATGAATGTGCACATGAACTCCTCCATCATCTGCATCCCAGGGAGGTCTGGATGGGAACTGCTGTGAACTGGAGCATGTGGACTCCTGCTGGTACCAGTCATCATCACGGTGAAGCCACTCATCATTCTGCGGAGTGGAAACTAGACCCAGCTCTGGTATGTCGGTAACCATGGGGGTTTGATTCCTCAGTGGCTGAGGAGAGAAAAAGGAGAAAACTGAAAAGAAAGAAAACTCCTAAAACTTATATGTACAACACAAAGGCTCAACTATGTGCCATATTTTCACAACTTGCAAGCTGACTGGAAACAAAACACTTGATTTAACGATATTTAAGTCTTACCAATTTTGGAGCCGTGATATGCTGAATGAGAGACACGCGGTCCTGAACTGGTTTGCTGAGGTTCACACAGCGAGACTCCTCTCTAACAGGGCTTCTTCGGTTAGAGATGCAACCTGGGAGATGAAGGAATGTGAAAGTCAGACGTCTACAATTCATTCCTGTCACAGGAAATGTGTTTTGTCAGAACTGCTCTGAATACAGATATTAGTGTGGTAATGGTGATTTTTTTTTTTTTTTTTTTTAAAGCTCCAGCGGCTCTAGAGAATCAAGATTTTCCCCAGCAGCCATAATAGCCATGACCGTTGTAGCCCTTCTGTCTGGCCTGGATGCCCTGTCTGTTCTGTTTGTTTCATTCCAGTCCTGCCTCTCCGTCCTCTCCTGACAAGTCTGTCATGATAATGATTCCTGATGATGTATTATACATCACATACCCTGGTGAAATGTCAAGCAGGTACTAGTAGTAATTTATAGACATTTAAGGCAAGACACTACAGACAAAAACATTGTTTTTTCATGCACTGGTTCATTTTAAGGTTTTGAGCTACTTTTCTCCCATGTCTTCTTTCAGAAGTGGAAAGAAAACATCCAAATCAAACATTAATCTGCATATTTTACTATATTTTATTCTTTTGCACCTGTAGATTTCTCCTAATTTCACTAAAAGTTGGTGTTATATCGCAATGCGTGGTCCCGCCAACGTGGTCTAAACCTCGTCATCACTGGCCTCATTAGAAAGCTCCCACTCACCTGCACAATATTATGTGTTCTACATTATTGTTTCTATGAATTTGACTCAATATTTTGCCTTAAAATATGAATTTCCATTAAGAATGTATGAAATCTTTAAAAACCATTTTCTCAAAATAAGACTTTTCTCATGCTCTGAGCCATAAATCTCATCATCAGCTACACTTACATTAACCAAATATAGTTTTATTCTAAACTATATTCTCAAGGTTTTTTACAGTTTGTCTATATATCTTTCATACCCTGATTTATAGAACTTTCTGTTACTAAAATATGACGAAAATGTATTTTTTTTATGGCTTTTGACAGTATTTTCTGATTTATGAAAAGATAAAAGGAGATGTCCCAATTTCCTTTGGTAAAAAACTCTGAATCTAATATATCAACAAAATAATAAAAACATTACATTTCAGAAAACTTGTGATGCAAAAGAAATAATGTCTTAATGTAAATAACAAACTGGGGAAGTTTCATGGTGATCTACAAGTTAAAAAAGTACCAATTCCAATCATTGGTCAGACCCAAAGAGTGGGGCCTACAAGGATAGTCGAAGCTTTAAATATTCTATGATGAGACTGATGACCAGTGTGATATTTCATGACTTACTAGCCTCGGGCCTTGGACTGTCTTTTTGGATGGAGTCAAAGGGCAACTTTGTTCCTTCTGAGGGAAACCTGTCAGGGTTGGACAAGACATTAATACCAATACACACTGCAGATCTTATTTTATACATCTGGTGTTTTGAGTAACTAAAACAGATCATTTACAACTATTGGTTGTGTGTCTGTAATATGTTAATAAAAAAATGTATCTCTGAATCTTGTTAAAAGTTGCACTGATACGATCATCAATCAAGCTGTGACATCAGATACTAGATTCACTAGTTACCCAAATGCAGCTTAAAAACATTGAAACATTATCAAACATCAGGTTCCCAGAAATGACAAAAAGTAGGTCAAGGTAGAATTTGCTTTAAGCACAACCCCACCTGATATAATCATAGAGGTCATGCCAGGAGCCTCCCTTGGGGACAGGGTATGACATTTCTCTGGGCATAGCACCTGTTCCCTGAGACGAAGCCAGACCCATCATCTTGGCTTCACTGAAGGAAAGTCCTGTTCACAGAGACAAAGATCAGTAAGATGCCCTACACACAATGGGAGAGTTGTGTAGTTCATTCAGAAATCTGAAGATGCAGTCAGAAATGGAATAATAGGTATATGAAAAAAGTCCCACTACAAGGATATGAAGTGCTCTGAAAATAGGCCCTTAAAAAAGCACTGAGTGCAATTTCTCTATTTATTCTACTAATTTGAAAAAGAGCACTTCACATTTCCACTATTCACCTCAAATTAATTCTGCCAGGAATAAACAAATATCAAAATAAGTCTCACCTGGATCTAGCAGCAGGTCGCTGGTAAACATGTTTTTCACTGCCATGTTGGCACAAAGCTTAATGCTCTTAAGTTGACTGTAGCAGCGGTTGAGGTAGACAGAGAGTGTATACTGCAGATCCAGCATCAGACAGGTCCAACGCACAGAAGTGGGAGCTGGACCCACCAAACCTGGTACACATAACACAACATAACCCAGTACTGTAGTAAAACATACAAGATTATTTACATTATACACAAAAGCACTGCCAACTTAGAAAACAAATGCAAACAAAGGCTCATATCCACATGGGGTTGCATGTGTGTGCATGTATTTTACCATGTCTTGCAGATTTGGCCGTGCTTTCATACACTGAATCCTTTGCGGCTCCGCACAGGAAAGGAAACTGGAGCCAGGTAGCTGTGGACTTGAACTCTTTGAACATGTTGGAAAAAGAGATACGGACCACCTGACCCTCCTAAACATCACAAAGCACACAGAGACATGAAAAGAAAATGTGTTTCCTAAAAAGGTTGAATATTTCACAACTTAATTATCACCCAGTGTCTGAGCTGATCACACGATACATTGTGACACGCTTTAAGAACTGGATAGATAATTTAGATAGCATAGAGGATATCAATACATCTGATATTATCACACATACACATGCTCAGGGTCATCAAATAAAATCTGGTCAGATACCTCCACACAAACATCCAGGTGGACCACAAAGTATTTGTCAGGGGTGGGCCGGAAGAGAAGATAGAAGTAGCGACCTGTCAGTCCCAGAGACTGGTTGCTGTTTTTGGGTACCAAGATGTAACTGCTCGCAGGAACAGGACCCTTGATCCTGAATACTGAACACTTCAGTCTCTTCTCCTGGGGGATTTCAGGGAAAGTAGACATAAAATTGAAGTTATTTTGGTAAGTGACAACACAAATTCCAATTGTGTAACTTTAAAGTTGCCAAGGACCGAGTTCAAAATGTGTTCATGTAGCCAAAAATAAAACAGTTTGGACATATTAAGGAGGGCGGATAAGGAGGATTATAGAGTAGTTTTGCTAAAGGAGAGCAGATCATTTTTGTAGTGCTTTGAAGCTGAAATCACAGCTGAACTAGAAACCAACCTAGATACCATTTACAGCCACTTTTCAAGCTGATCTCTGAGTTTGAGGGTCCAATATAACTTCACAATAGTAACAATAATAATACTATTTTACAAAGTTACCGTGTATGTTGCTACATCCCCTTCTTTTGCCGACCTTTTCCACTCTTCAACTCTGACATGTTTGAATATGTTGACATAAGGATGCTGCCAACCTGCGAAGCCAAAGCAGTGATAACAGCATTAACAGTCGTTTCAAATTATGGCTTCTGTCTCACAGTCTTTGTTGTTGTATAACGTGATGCATCCTGATACTTTTATTACAAACGTTAACGTTTCCTTTACCTTTGGAGGCCATTGATAGCGAATATCTCAAATGGGAAGTCTACCTGTTGATGTCCAAGTCCTGATGCAACTTGTTAACCGAGCAGCTAGTGTAACTTCAGGAGACGTTAGCTAGCAAACAGACAGCTAAATGAGCGGAAAGGCTCCTGGTCAGTTTCCCACAGAGCAGAACGATAACACACTTAGTTTCACATCATTGTGAGAGGCGAAAGCTTCACCCCTTGTGCCGGGTACCGAGTAAACACCAGTTTTGAGTCGACCTCCAGTGCTAGCAGTTATCCTTCCCGCTCCAGCCTCCGCCGTTGCCAACGACGCCGAGACGCTGATGACGTCACTGCGTTCTTACCCAGGCGTTTATGGGTAATGAAGTTATGCAATGCTAAAGTGAAAAAAAAAGATTTTTTGGCCCCTTTGGTTTTTTTCAACCATCTATATAAATTCTACAAAGAAATACAAATTCCGTGCTTTTACTTTAAAATAGCAGTTTTTCATAGTACTTAGTGATTGTTTGTTATTATGTGTCCTCAGTTTTGTATGTAAATTGAATCATTCATTCCAAGTAATATTCACTAAACCAGTTCATTGGCTTAATTTGTTTATATTTCCAAGTAAAATGTAATTGAGGGACATCAGTGAATCTGCAATTTACTTGTGTATTTTCATTTTTAAAAAAAGTGGTTCTATTAAATAAATATTACTTAGAAACAGCCTGAGTAAAGATTACAAACACTTTCTGTGTGGGAAAAACTTGCCTAGCTTTTTTAAAGTAAATATCATTCCAATTTTTTTCAGTGTATCCAAGTTTACGGATATGGATAGTAAATGTGTCTTCTGTCATGTGGAGGAATCTATTGCTCATGCATTTTGTGAATGTAATGTTGTGCAGGATTTTTGGATGGACTTGAGAAATCATTTATCTAACTTTCTTAGTGTCTCATACCTATTCACCAAAAAAAATGTTCTTTGTTATTTTACTCATTGTAAAAAATCTGTTGAATTTGTAACCAATTTCTTAATTCTCTCTTGTAAGTTCTTTATACACAAACACAGATCTCTCAAAGCTATGCCAAAAGTTTTAAAGGTGTTTCTACTTGAATTTAACTATCTTCTTAAGTCTGTCAGAATTGTAAAATACAAAAAATGAGCCACAAACAGCCTGATGAATGTATAACCTTCATTTCTAATAACTATATATTTTTTATTATCAGTGAATGCACAGACTTTATGTACTTCATACTCTCTGCGTGATCAATGTATGTACGTCTTTTTCTTTTTATTATTATTATTATTATTTTTTTACTACTATTTCTCCTGATTAGTTCTTTGTTTCGTGGTATTTGTTTCTTGTAATCCCTTTTTAATCTGACCTCATGATTGTAATGTTCCTTAATTGTCAATAAAGACAAAAAAATTAATTAAATTAAATTAAAAATAAAAATAAAAATGGGTAATGAAGTTCACACAGTAAAAATGAATACAAACGATAAACACTTGGCACTTGTGAATGTACAGTACGAGAGCAAAAAGGTCATAAAGGTCAAACTTCTCACCCAATATATGTTCTAACCAATACACTGTATATATTTGTGCATTTCAAGCTTTTTTTAGGACTTGAGTTTCTGTTGCTGTTGTTTTGTTCGTTCTTCCCGAAATGTCATGGATTCACCACTTCCATCATTAACAGAAGTCAATGTAAACAAATATCCTTTTTATTTTTAACTCAATATGTATTAAATAAGTCCTAAATGACAATCACTTATTTACATATTGACAGATGTACAGGACACAATTTAAATAATCATTACTTATTCACAATTTTGCATATTCACAGCACAGTACATAAAATCTCAAAATGTTCAGTAAATGCAAAAATGTATTTAATCTGAATCTATATCAACAACATGTGGGAGTAACTCCACAGGGTCTTGAAGGTGAATGATGAAGGGCACCTGCATTGCAACAGGTGATTGTCCAGTGTCTTCCTGGCCCCCATGCTGCAGGCTGTTATCTCTATTTACTACTGATGGACAGTGCAGCAAAAAAGGATCAGGCTGTGGGGACACTGGCTGAACTTGCCGTCTAAAAATAGATGAACTCTCAGGAGTGGGTGAACCATCAGGCATCGCCCTCACTGGTGTAGCGCGGGATCTGTTGCGGTCTGGCACGGTGGCAATAGAGAAAGTTTCTACTCGAGAGTCAAAAACGGCTAGTCACTGTCCACAACACACCATCTCAGTCTCTACCCTCCAGCTGCGTAACTTCCTGCTCAGCTCTGTCCTGACCTAGAGGTGAGCATTTCAGAGTTAATGTCATTGTGTGAACCATATTTATGACATTTTCCAGACTGATGCTTGAAAATTGAATGGAAACAGTAGTCATTCACCATTAACGAAATCGATTACACACAAATGAATGAAATAAAGTAATAGCCAACTTCGATTGGAAAAAATGAATGACTAAAACATTTAATTATGTCTTTTGTTTCCCTAATGCATCCTTAGATGATCTGTCCAGCTGCATGTTTTAATATGACAAATTCTACACTTTTACAATGGAGATCCATTTTAACTCAGTTTATCAGTAACTTATATGTACTGTAGGGTAAAAAATGAAATGAGAATATGAGATGGAACAACAAACCTCTTTATTGGCATAGCAGTAAAGCACAGCCACCAGAAAGCCCTGCAAAACAGTACAGAAAAGTCTGTACATTTTCTACATAGGAACGCATTAGATAACGTCTACATGGTTACATCGTTTTGCAAAATCATATATAATAAGCACTTACTCTGTGATCTAATTCAACCTACCTGAAATGAATTGAGAAAAAGGGTGAAGAAGACTTTTATGTAGCGCAGAACACCTGTTGTCTGCTCATCTGTCGCAAAGATAAAAATGATCTCATGAACCCCAAACAAAGGGATGAGGGTCAGGGTTGCCTTGGCAAGCCTAACAGGACAGATCAAACAGCAGAGTCATTTGTCACAACATGAAACATATTGCTTCTGGTCAACATTCCTTGTTAAGACATCCTGTGACAGCCAGGGTCATGGCCTTGGTTTGAAAAATACACTGAGAAAACTTGCCGAAGTTTGTAATCAGGGTATCCACTCTGGTTGTTGGCCCGTAATTTTGAAAAAATGACTTTCAGGATCTTCATGAAAATCAGAAAGTTAATCTGTTAAATCAGAAAATATAAGTATTACTTTTGGCACCCTGTGAGAAAAATATGTGCATGCAACATATCATACAGCGGAGTCCAAAATGCATGCACTGAGTGGACTATTTGCACAAGTCATCCTTACTAGTGAAGCAAAAAGAATTGGGAAACGAATGATCCACCAATAGTTCATGTTCTCATTGACAGCCCAACACCTGAGGAAAACAAGGCAGCTGTTACAAGTTCTCCACTGTCTCATCTAGATCAGTGGGGGCAGGGGGGTAGACAAGACGTGATCAGGCACATGGGGTCATTTCACACTCCTGCACACACACTTACTCTTTGTTTTCTTTTAATTGCTTCATCACCACCCAGGGAACCACAAATAGAACTGGAGTTCCTAAGAAAAAGACAGAAAGGACAGTAGCATTCAGTGCTGCAGGTGCTGTAAAAGAAAAGGTACTGCAAAGTTTTTTGAGCTGTGATGAAACACATTAATGCCGGTGTTAATATCGCCAGTTCTTATTACATTCATTTGTTTTTTAAAAGGCATTTCATGGGTATGTTTTAAATCAGCCATTAACCTTATGTTAGTTCACTGGTTCTTTGACATGAAATGTATATTAAGAAAAACATAGACTGGACAAAACAAAAACATGACATAAGCAACCTGTTGTGACCCACTGGTTTGTGGACTACAGATTTGCCGACTGGAGTTTGGCATTATGGCCATCGGCATCTTCATTTTTCAGACAAGAGAGTAGCGGTAAGTTATAAGCCAGTGCTACCACTACCACTACTTTCATTGCAAGTGAACTTTCATTCATGTGCATGCTCTGCTGCCGCATAAGAAATCTAGCTAATGAATCCCAGAAACACCTTAGACACGTGCTAATTTGGAGAGAAAGAGATTAAACTTACCCCAGCCAAGACAGATGTAAGGTAAATATTTGTTGTTGTCGATGAACACTGAGGCAATAAGCACAGAGTACAAATAAATTGCCTCTCCAAAGAACCAATAGTGGTTGGCCAGGACACAGTACTGCATCATTACCTGTGCTACCCGGCAGCCAATAGCAGCCTAGATCAAAAGGACATAAAATAAACATGTTGCAGGAAACTGTTTAAATTACGAGAAAAGACTAAAGCAAACCATCATCAGTAAATTTCACCTGGTGACTGAGAATCTCAATCACATCGGTCTGTTTCAGGATTTCTCGGCCCCAGTGGCGATCCAGCATGGTGTCCTTAATAATGACAGATACAGCTCGCAGGATGAGGGACAGGAAGAGGTTAGCATGAATGTAATTCCTGGTGCAGTGTAGTCTCCTGTCATGAGACATAAAAAAGCCATGTTGTTTTTCATTCTTTAAAACGGTGGCTGACTTACAAAAGCATGTAATTTGCATTAAATTTGTATTATATTTTAAGATGTAGTGACATTGTTTGAGGGCCTATTAATCACTTCACCTTTTTTATCTTCTTCTGTTTCTTCTCCTCACTGTGTACACTAAAGATATAAATGCTGATGATTTGCCATTGTGGAGTATCTGATTTGTATTTAGAATTAATGTGGCTGCCTGCCATCTCCGCTCCACTTGAAACCACTTGGCAGCATTTGTCAAAGAGGAGGGAATCTTGATAAGACAATTAGACACATTTGTTCAACAGCTTACCTGAAGCTCAGGAGAATAACAAGAGCCGTTAAGAGGGTGAAGAGGGACAGGGAATAGCCTACAGTGTACAACATCCTGAAGCTCACCATCAGTTGTTTGAACCACAGCTGTGAGGACAAATCAACAAGTAAAACCTTTTAAATTGTAGTGAATGACCTATCATTTCTGAAATAACTAGATATCAGTGGTTACAAAAACTGTTGTTTCCTGTAAAATCTAACCTGAAAATCTTGGCACTGTAGGACACATTAGTGGGTTAATGCGCCATGTTACAACAAAGCGTCAGAACACAGTATGTACCTGGAATGCTATGGCAACAGAAGCTTTCATGGCTCCGTCAATAGCTCCAAAAAGCATCACACAGGAAGTCATTTCTTGTGGAGCACAAATTACAATCCTGAGTTGTTCACAAACAAAGGAAGATGAATGAATGACATTCCACGGAGGCACTAGTGCAGCCAATTTATGAGCAGCAATCCAAGGAGAACTATGCTGGTAATAGGCACTTGACGGAAGCACCAATTATGCCATCTCCAACACACTTGGGCTGGATGGACACAAGCCAGTACATTTAATTCTTAAATTATGTTTGCAAAAAGGCTGCCAGGAGCATAGCCAATGCAAAACAGCCTCCGTAAAGTGCACAGCTTTATGTTTTCAAATACTTTCCTTCTCACAACATCACTAAATTTACCATTAACTATACACCTAAACAGTTTATGATGTTGTATATAGCATCCCTGTAATCCTTCACCATCAAAACATTATGGCAGACATATGAGGGTTAGGAGATATGATGCTGAATGTACATGTTGATTATGGTGGACGGTGAAATGGCTTTTTTTCTTTATGATGTGTCAATTTCTAAAATGTTAAAGGCACCAAACTGTATGATTTGACTAAGTTGCGAGCTTTAACAACATAAAGGTAAAGTGAACATATCACAAAAAACTGAGCACATATCACCTATACTCGTAGATGTTTACATGACCTAGATCTGACAAGAAACAACCCTAGTTTCCTCAATAGACAATATTGTTGGAGTAAAAAGAAGTGCTAATGGCTGCAACAAATTAATCCCCAAGCTGGAGACAAGCTGGTTGTCTTACTTCCTGAGAAGCGACCTCTTTTTCCTCCTCACACTGGCTCATGTCTCTCCACACCTGTCCATAGTCATCTCTCTCCCAGAGGCCGTCAGAGCCACAAATCCGACGTACAACACCATGGGACACTGGAAGAGACACAGCCAGCCCTTCTCATAATTAGGGCCACAAGAGGTTGAAGCCAATCACAACATACATTTCGTCACACTGTTAAAATAATCGCCTAAGTCATTTCTTGTCAAAATTTTTTTTTTTTTTTTTTTTACCTAAATCATCTCCTCATGACGCCTGCCACCTATGGTGAAATCAATTACATCCTCAGTTGATCAGATCATGTGATTTTACCCCTTTCAGATAATGGCCTATGTCAAGTGTGTGACTTAAGCTGATTTTTTATGCCTAAGTCAAAATAAAATGTGACTTAGCCATTTTTTTAACATGCCTTTGTGACTTAAGCAAGATATGGTAACACTTTATTTTGAAGGTGTTTTGAAGAGTGACATGAGCGTGCCATAAACATGACATGGGATGTGTCATGAACATTAGTGACGCTTTGAAGTAACATTAATGCTCATGGTACTTGTCAAGTCATGTTTCTGACAGGCTTGTGTGACTCTTATGTAGACACCTTCAAAATAAAGTGTTACCATATCTTGCTTAAGTCACAAAGGCATGTTCAAAAAATTGCCTAAGTCATTTATTTCTCTTAAGTTACATAATTTACACACAGTGTTATTACTATGCCAACAGCCATCCTTTGTTACATCCTTTTTGAGTGAAATGATCAATAAATGTCATATGTTACACTTTTGGTGAAGTTTTTTGTGTTTCCTTCAAAACTTTAAAAATGTTAGGCGAATATTTTAACAAAGTGACGATTTCATACACTGAAGACAGCTGCGAATAGGCTATCAGTAGCTTGTTAGCTCAAGCACAAAGACTATAGTAGCTAACATGTTGTATGAACTTTGTTGGCAGGTGCACTTTGTTACCTTTGGACAGAATGAGGCTAGCAGCCCTCCCTGTTTCTAGTTTTTGTGCTAAACTAAGCTTACTGTCCCTTGAGCCAATAGCCGATTAGCTACAAAGAATGTCAACAAGGGAAAACTGCAAGCTCGCGTGTCATTTTTATCACTTGCTTGTAGCTGTATTTTGTCACTTTGTGTGGGTCAGGCTATCCTGGCATATCTGTCAAATGCCATCCATCCATTTTATTTAGTTTTTAAAAAGTTAGACTCACTGAAAGTGTGATTTACCTTTGTCATACCAGGGCAGGTATAAAGGGCATGAGATGTTGACCATAGAGCCAGCAGAAGCATCTGGCCAGCAGGCGTATCTGTCAAATGTCCGGTTACAGAACAAGCCCACTATAAACACAAACAATATGAAACTGAGAAGGCTTCAGTTCCTCAAATCAAAACAAAATAATACAGACCATTCTTTTCGGTGAAAATTTAAATAATGTAATTTGACAATTCCTTGTTCCTTTTCCACCTCTTGCCATATTTCCTTTTGCATGATGATTGAGTACTAAATGAATGAAGTTTCTTCTTACTTTGAGGGAGCGGCTCATTTAGTATCATTTTGAAACAATCTTCTTTGTACTGGACCCACTTCAGATAAGTCTCCTCCAAGACTTTCCCACTGGCCATCTTGCACTGTAAGGACATTTACAACAAAATACATCAGAAAATATTAATATTTATAGTAAGTAAGCATTCATTTGTGAATTGAACTACATTGCTGAAGACTGCATGTTAGCATTCCCCTAAAATCAGAACATCAGATTTTTTGCCATTTTTTCTTTTCTTTCAGAGGATGTAGTGGGCTCAATTTTCATGGCTAGAGCAGATACTGATGTCATATGAAAATAGAAGATCTGAGGATTCCATTGGTACCAACCATTCTTCTTCTGATTTTCCCTCTCAGAGGCTGTCACAGGCTCAAGATATGAATGAAAATGGACTCTATGGGTAGCCACAAGTCTCCCCTTTAGACAGTTTAAGGCAAAAACCACAATGATTTCCTCATGCATTATTTTCTGCCTATTGAATATTTCTGCACACTAGGGTCACTAAACAGCCTGTGAATTGCATAAATTGGGAATCATTGTAGATCATCTCGAGAAGCTTGTGGATTTAATGTGCCCAATTTTATTTCTGATGATGTAGTAGCCATTTCATTGCAGTGAGAGCTTTTTTATATATTAAACTTGACTTTTACTTTAAATAACCTGTTGTGATTTCTAGTATAATCACAGCCTAAAACTAGAAATCTCCAAAATGACCAAAGATTTAAAAAAACAAATGACAGCATGGTTTTTCTTTGTTGTTCTGAAGTCTTGGTGTATCGATGTAATATTCTGGAGGGGTTTCTGACCTTTTTTTTTATCCATTCTCAAGAAAAAAAAACCTCCAATGCATCATCAAATGTGAGCTATGGGTCATAGTTGAGCACAGAAATGGACTTCAGAGAGCCAAACACTAATGTTTTGATCCCTTATACACCTTCATAGGTTTACTTAACATTTATGAGCAGAACAACGTGTCACAAAGTGCTCAGCTATATCGATATATTTTTGTTGACCTGATCCCCCCTTCAAAATTTGCTGCCAACAAACCCCAATTCTCAATAAAAGGGGCAGAAGGATGGGGTTACTTCTGGCACTTTCCAGCAGAAAATTGATTTCCCATGGAAATTGCTCCCCTGAAAATAATCATCGACATGAAAAGCATTTTGCCCTTTAGTAAACAAGACCTTATTCCCCCTTTCCCATCATTTTCTCAGACACATGCTATCTGCTTTGTCCAATAATGGTTAACAACATGTACTCTATTTTTCTCAATTACTATCCAATAAGTGCTTTTCTGTTAATTTTATAAAATATGCCAGCCACAGACACAAAATACACAGCGCTTTGGAGGTGTGACTGCAAATTATACAAAGAAAAGGCAAACGTTTTTCCAAAGTTCAATTTATTTTTCTCTCTTTCCCAACCATCAATTTGATTTAATGTTCTGTGGCAGCAGGTGGCTTCTGCTTCTTGTCCTTTGTACATTGCATTGTGGGACAACAGTGTACTTCAACAGCAAACTCAGAGATCAAGTATTTATTTTCAATCTGCATAGAAAACTGATAGCATAGTCTCCAACTCCAAGATATGTCTGGAATATATCTGGTATGAACTATTTTGATCAAAAATAAGCAAAAAGGCCCCCCCCCCCCCAAAAAAAATACTCTGCATGAGAATGTTTTTAACAATAGAATTCAATTTTCAAGATTAAAAAAATCCAGAAACCGTTCATATGAGCATATATAATTATAATATAACACATAGATAGTAATATGATGCACCCTACTCCTAAGATGTGCAATTATTTTCTTATATAACATGCGAAGGCCACATATATAGCCATGCTTGTTAAACTAAGTGGTTGTGTTGTTAATAAATCCTTTTATGTGCTTTCCAAGGTCATTGTATCTCTATGAGCATGCTGTCATGTAACATTTCTTTCCCTGAAAGTGGAGATGAAGAAAGGAGGCTGTTATAAGTGTAGGACCATCTTATTTTTCTACATTTTAAGAATTATAAAATCCACACTATATTACTATTATCATCACCTACACAGTTCTTGTATACTTGTATACATGTTTAAACTATTGAATTTTTTTTAAATCATTCTTTTTCCGATACTGAGCCTGTACCTGTATCACCCTCAGTCTGAAATGCTTCATTTTAGGGCATGTCTCTTTAAACCCCCCTGCTAAAAAAAAAAAAAAAAAGCCTAGTTTGTTCTGATTGGTCAGTGTTTCTTTTGCACTCTTGGTGCACCTTCATTATAGCTGAGGAATTACTGTTCAGTAGTAGCACTTTCTTCCTCAACAAGTCCCCCCAAACATTCACAGTTACTATGGGTTTAGGCAACAAAACAACTCCCCTAAGTTACTGATTGAAAAAGTGCATCCAAAACTTACAAATGACCATGACGGCTGTGACTGCTGGAAGATGTAGTTAGAGAGGTGACATGACTGCACTGTAAAAAATGTTTGTAAAAAATTACAGTAAAACACTGTCAAATTGCATCAGAAATAGGGCGTAAAATTAAAAATGTAATATCACCGTAGTAGATGCTTGTAATTACCGTAAATCAAGGAATAATGCAAAACTTTTAGACTGTAGAAAACACACAGTTTTTTCATGTAAAATGAATGGAGAAATACCATAATGTCACAAGGACACAATCACCCTAAAAATAAAGGCACTACTCAGTCTAAATTACAGTTTTTGCTGATTTTTACATTTAAATTTACAGTAGAAAACTCCCTGTATTTTTTACAGTGAAATTCTGGCAACCACAGCTGCCGGTATTTCACCGTAAATTAAACAGATTTTTTTTACAGTGTGCCAAAGGTGAATTAAGTTGGTAAATGGTAATACGTTGGTGTGACACACAATACAGAAGTAAGGTTACAACTTTACCTTAAGTAACAACATTGACAGTTGGCTTCATACTACATGAACACTCCTGGGTCATAGTCTGAAGTGGACCTTTTCATTCTTTATAGTCTGTATTTCCACTTTCTCCTTTGCTTTTTGCATTTCCTAACGTCTTTTTCTTCTTGGCATCCTTCATAATTACTATGGCCACTCCGGGTCTGAGCAAGGAGGCGAACCAGAAAGTGCCTTAAGCTGCATTTTACCAAAAATTCCAGCAGGGGGTGCTAAGTTTGGCTGAAAAAAAAAATCTGTTCATTAATTTCAGTGCAAAATGAGAAAACTTCTCACTTGATTTATTACCTCAAAAAAAAATTTTTAGGACAACACTATGGCCTCAATCGCCAGTAAAAAATCTATGTTAATAGTTCAAATAAGGGCCCCAGAAGAAAATAGAATGTAGATTTGCTATGTGGCTACCTTTTGATTGACAGGTCACTAACAAGGCAAGCGGAGAGAAGTAGAGCAATGCGTATCCAAGGTAATGTGTCAATAAAGTTATATATATAACATTATACAGATATAAAAAAGGAGGTTTACCGGTTTGGTCTAGGGAGTAATTACAATCATTCACTGGGTTCTACATAGATGTGTATTAATTCCTTACGCAGCAGCTGTCTGGTGGGAGCAGATAATTAGACAGTGAGTAACTGCTTTAAGCCAGCTTAGACAAAAGGTTATAATGTAACTCTGGAATAATGACATTGCAGACTGTAATCTAGTGTTGACAAACACTTAATCAAAGAACTTTAAACAGAAATATTGCTGTTTTTCTCCATTTTCTCTTTGACCAGAGGGCATTGTAAATTACTTTTTGACTTGGTGCCATTTGCCAAAACAAAACAAAAATGTGATATTGTGTTATAAATATTTGAGGTTGGCAGTGTGGCCTGTGGCACAGCTGTAGTGGCAATGTATTCATTTGCAAAGCAATCTCTGAGGAAGCCCCTTCATCTGTGTTGATGCCACCTCAGGCTTAGCGCAGCCTGCTGCTGTATCAACAGACCGCCAAACACTTATTTTTTTCTCCTGGTAAGTGGCTTTTGGCAGTTATCGCCTGTAGCAGCTCAAGGAGACCACGTCGGGATCAATTTCTTATCTTTTAAGTCCAGAAACTGCATCATGTGGAGGTCTCCCCCTCGCTGTGGCAAGAAGCATAATGTAACTCATTGCATTTTTTAAAAAGTGTTTCAGTTGCTATTATCATCAGTGCATCATATTTACAACCAGCAGTGTGATTTCATTAAACCAAAGCTTTACACAACCTCTTTTCCCATTGGCTTATAGGAATTCACTAATTCATTATCTGTTTCCTTGCAGGAGGCATGGAGCTGATCCCAGCTGTCATTGGAAGAATGGCGGGGTATATCCTTGAGTGGTTGGCAGCCTGTCACAGGGCTGACACATAGAGACAGACGACGCTAACAGGAATATTGCACCTCAATTGCAAGGGTTTCAACGGACTCACTGTAGCAGCAGCAGCAGCAGCAGCAGCAGCAGCTGTAAAGTGATCCCCTATTGTAACAGGTGGCATGTCAGCTTATTCATTTATTATAATTAGGGCTCCATGCAAGGTTGTGTATACTTTTGTGCTTTGCACGTGGCAGCAATATAATGCAAAGCTTGCATTAAGCCTTAATGCATTGTTTGAGTCATCATAATTCATAAAGACAGGGCAAACAACACTGTTGAGCAAAACAATTATCTCCTGGTATAGCACTACAACATCTACAAGCAGCTGAACACAAAGCATCTTCCAACACACACCACAAGTATAACTTATAGTTCTTTATTCTGCATGTACTTTTACTGTTGCATCCCTTAAATTGCACAAAAGAAGGTTAAATGGTGTTTAAATCAAGTTTAATAATTCAATAATAATTCTAATGTGAAATAAATACTAAAAACGTATAGATAATGCACATAAAAACATCTCAATTCAATTTTTTACTTACAGATTGTTGGAGTAAAATTCCCTTAAAATGTATAAAGCTCTTTGGATGAATTCCCTTTCCTCTTCTGTATTAAACGGTTCCAATGGGCTATAAATAAAGAAAACAAAATATTAGCGTGTCACTTACAGATGAAAGGTCCTTCAAGAGTGAGAAGCTGCTGCGGACAAGCTCCGTGTTGAGCGTCGCTGTGTGACGCACCTGAACCTGCACACAGCAGTTGTCAGTCCAGCACAAAGTGCCTGTCAATCATTATAGTCCGATGGATTTGAAAACAAGCAACTCCTCGTTACTAACAGCAACTTACTTTTCGATAAAACCATCAAAAGGTGGGGGCGTTTTCGCTTCCTTTCTATACATTTCTTGAACGCGCATGATATGACGTTTTTTTTCCAGCCTCACAGAGAGATGCGTTCAAGGAAAGGTGGGGAAAGAAGAGGTCTGCGTAGGACACCATAAAAAGACAGCAACAATTAAGAGCTACGTGCAGTTTATGAATACCAATGAGGTTGTCCATTCATGCCAAAATCAGCCACAATTAGCCTATAGTGGCAAGATTTAGGTGCACTGAAGGTGCAAACTTTTCCAATGGAATAAATGGGTGATTTATGGAAATGAACGGGAAATAATGGGAATAAAATGTAAATCAAGGGTTATTTGCAGATAGAAACATTTCATTCAGTGATGCTCCCTAAAAATCTTCATAAAAAACTATAAAACTACATGCCTTGTTTTATGACAATGTCAATATTGCATTTTAGGAATTACATACTGATATATTATGGTTTCTTCTAATTATCTGTTGTGCATAGACATATTGCACGGCGGAGTTAATGAGTTTCATAACAGTCATGTTTTAATGTGTATTCATTGTTCTTCAGAGAGGCTAGCTGTCCTTTCCCTATTCTACCTTGTGCAAGTATTACATGATTTATGAAATGCGACAATGACACAGTTAGACACACAATAAACTTAGCATGTTCTCAAAAATGTATAGTGAACTTTTTAAACTGAACTTAAGACCTACGTCTAAACTGAGATTCTGCCTTCAAGAGACTGTTGCAATGTCCTCAAAGAGTCTAGCTTCATCTGGAGCACACAGAGACTAACAGCCTGGCAGAGAGGAGGCAGTGGTGGATGCAATGGGGAGTCGGAGATGGGGGTTGACTTCATGGCCATCATCTGTATGGAAAATGGAAGTAGTCTCTGTGATGTCACCCAAAGGTTTCTTAAAAGCTGACACAAATGACAATTGACCAGTGGCCAGTTTAGGAATTGCAGTTTTTGGCACTTTAAGATTGTCTTCATCTTCAAAAATATCAGTTATAGCTGCTTTGAGGTTTGAACTCAAGCATTTAGTTAAGGTTTTGCAGCTAGATTGTCCATTTTTATTATCTAGTTCTCTTTGATATAATACAAACACAGAATATAGAATCTGCAGTAAGGACAGGATTCTGTTCCACCTTTGTGTGTCCTCCTTTTTTTTTTACATAACACTCCTATGACTCCAAGAAGAATCACTTTCTCAGATGAGACTTTTATACAAACACAGAATATAGAATCTGCAGTCAAGGACAGGTTTCTGTTCCACCTTTGTGTCTCCTCCTGTGAGTGTTTTCATTGATAAGATGTCTGGAGAATAATGAGGCTGAGGATGGTGTGGCCACAATCAATTGGTTAGTGTGTTGGTTTCTTTACCTTCATCCAAGTTTTGAATAGATTCTTTTATCATGCAGTCTGTTTTTGCAATGTAATTTTTCTGCATCTGAACTCAGTTGAACTTTATTTATTATCTTTGTGAATAAGAAAGAAGAAACAAATCCATTCTGCATTTCAATTACCACTGTGGAGAGAACGTGGGACGGGAGGATTAAGTTGCATCAATGTAGCCCCAACAAACACAACAAGAGGCTAGTCTGGGGGCGAAAGAATGGGAAAACGAATGAATTAGAAGAGGCCTTAGAGAAAAGTGGCAAGTATAATAAAAGACAGAAATGATGCTTTTCAGCAGCAAAATAGGCACTTTTGGGGGTATCAGGTGTATCAGTGACAGAAATGTTATGTAATACAAATAATGTTATCTCTCTTCCTCCAGAAGTTTCAAGACTATGTGACTTATGGCAGCACAAATAAACAGAATCGCAAGACTTTATTGTTCAGATGTCCTCATAGGCATGGGTTGGACTAAATGACAGGGAAGTGCTCCAACTTGAAACCTGCATTCCTCATTAATTCCAAAACCCAGTGGCGGTTATACACAGGGGCCTACAGGGGCCACTGCCCCTGTGAAGAAGCCCTTGGCCCCTGCTGTGGCCCCTGTGTCAAATTAATAATAAAATGATCAATTTATAACGATGAACAACGGAACTATTCTTACCTATTTTCTGTTCAAACAACTCATTCTACACAAAATGAACCCAGAATGTGTATGTTTTATAATAGTTTAATTTTGCAATAAAAGCTTTCAAAATAAAAGATAGTAATTGTGCACAAAAGTTAGAAATGTCATTGTTGTACAAAAATAGTTGTTATTGTTGGTAAGTCTCATTGTCTCAATCAGTGTATTTGTATCTTCCAAATATATTTAAATTTGATTTTTAAATAAGCTAAAATAAAGGGTTTGAATGCTTAAATATCATCTATGCCGTTTTTTAAAGTGCCCCTCTGATTAAACACTGGCCCCTGCTTGGCCCCCACAGTAAAACTAGAACCGCCACTGACAAAACCTGCTGTAGCTTTAGGAAAAGTCAACTAGCAGCTACCATCTATAAGATGTCAGACGACAAGAGAAGCCGTAGAAGACATCAAGAGAATAAAATACCATAATTGAACACATAAAAACTGCAGAGCAGATTAAAAAAACAACACAACACAACATTTTGAATGAATTCTGCAACCAATTAGCTAACAAGAGGGGGTTAACTGGGTTTATTTTGCAGCAGGAGATCAGAGATGTGAGTGCTTAGTTTTCTCTGGGCTCCTGCAGAAGCACTCTAAATACACAAATACCTGAGAGAAATCGCAGAAGCGCCATCCCAAAGCACTCACAAGTGGCCCAGTCCTCCTGCAGCAGTCTCTCCCAGCTGCAGTCAGAGCAGTTAACCCCTCAGCGTCCATCAGAAAATGCCTACCGGAGGCAGGTACTTTCTCTCTCCCAAACCACACCCATAGCGGCTCACTAGAGGAAAAAGTATCTAATGGTAGCGCACCTAAAGTTATGCTATGGCTGCTATGGATGTACTGCGACACCAAGAGGAAAAGAAGCAAATATCTGGCCAATTAGGCATTGAAAGCTGTTTGTGACTGTTTATGTTTGAAATTAAGGCTTGAAATTGAGGTCCCTGACATCCCCTTTAATTACCTTCTTTGCACATTGTAATTGTACTATGAGCCTTGCAAGTGAAATGCCATCATTTAAAAAAAATTGTCAATATGGTCTTTAACAGCACTTGAAATAATCATAGCGATAGGAAAGGCCCAAATGAGTACTGCATTAGTGTTCTTGTTGCTTTGATATGGTTGTCAGTGTGCTTTCATGTACACTGATTATGGGACAAAACCACCAATCAGCGTCAATTCCACTGCCATGTGAGAAGCCAACATTATATATTGCCAGTGAAACCAGGAGCAAATAAAGTAACTTTTATTATAAGGAGCAGTCTATTCTATCAAAGTCTATTTTTATAAATGTTCTCAGGCAGGTGTGCTGTGAGTTTAAATGTTTCCTCCTGGAAAGCTCCGCATGATAAATAGGTAAAATTATAGAGCAGACTGAATAGATCGGATTGATTGCTGTGCTATGTTCATGTCATGCTCAGTGCGCCCCAGGCCAGCCCACATACGCCCCAAGGACAAAAATAGTCTATCTAGAAATTACTTTTCAGTTACAGCTCTCTTGAATGTTCCCAGAGTGGCTGATGTTTGGCATTTATTCTTTTTATGGCAACAAAGAAGATATCTGCATCATATGAACTAGAAGCTCAGAGGAACCCATTGGTATGCAATGCTATCTTGTCGGGAAGGGAGCGCAATAATGCTGAGAAGTTATGCTATCTTTTAGTGAGGGAACATCATTTTCACAGTTCCTTGACCTCTAAACTCAAGATATCTGAATGAAAATGGGGTCTATGGTCACCCAAGTCTCCCCTTTACAGACATGCTCACTTTATGCTCATCCCATGCAGTTTGTGAAGAAAGCATGCAATTTTGCATGCGATATAAATGTTAGCTTTTATCTATTGTAGAAATAGTGTATTTGCCTTTTTCTGCATACTGGGGCCCCTAAACAGTCTTGGAATTGCAAAAATGACTGGAAAGCTGAGACTCTTATGGATCCAGTGAGCTCAATTTTATTTATATGTATGTTCCATGTTAGTGCCCATAACCATTTAATTGCAGCTGCTCGACAAGAGATAGATTTAAAAAAACAAAAAAACTTGACCTCACTGTATAAAATGAGCTGCTGTGACCTCTAGGATAATCACAGCCACATGGAACTTTGCAACCACAAACTAGAGACCTAGAGCATTCAGAGGATGTTAAAAGGTATATTGACAATTAGGTTGTTTCTCAACAGTTTCCTGAACAGAACATGGGTTTTTACTATGGTGTTCCTTGAGGTCTTGGTGTCTTAATGTGGTATTTTAGAGGGATTTTTGACCATTTTAATTAATTCTTAAGCAGCTAAAAGTGGTTAAATAATGCACCAATTTTATGTAACAAATGGTATCAAATTTACTTATTATATGTCAAGATTTAACATAAAAATGTGATCAATTTTAAGTGATTTGACATTTGTTTGTAAACCTCTTAACAGTATGTTAAGTAGTTACAATGGGCCCTATATTTACTAAATTAAAACACTGCTTTCATAAATGCATCCATACAAATAATTTGATAGCATATTTTGAACATTTATAACAATTAGAGTATGCCCATTCAGCATAACAAGTACTTTTCATTTTGATATTTTAAGTACATTTTGATGCTGATACTTTTGTAGTCTTGCCAGGTATGATTGAATGCAGGACTTTTACATGTAGTGGAGTCATTTTGCAGCATGGTATTAGTTAATACCACTTTTACTGACACTTTTACTTAAGTCAGGGATTTGAATAATATTTCCATCACTGTTGTTCAGCTTTGCTCCATGTGTCCTTCTGTTCCCTGCTATTTAATACAATGTGTCTTGTATAATGGCTCCTTTGTACATGTTGCGACCTTAGTTTGATGTCTAGGGGTCACAGGAAGTAACATATTTAGTAAACACAAAATTATGCAGAGAAATGGCTGCTTGGACTCTATGTTGAACAATTATCATAATTATTTACAGGCAAATGAATAAACAGAGAAACCAACTAAGCAACACAGAAAAAGGAAGCAGTTAAATCAGTGTCTCTAAGGCCAAAATAACAAACAAAAGTCAATAAAACACTAAATAAGCAAAACAGGAGAAAAATGGCAGAGAACCCCTACCAGGCTTCCAGACACACTAAGCAAACAAGTTGACTCTATTTGTAACACAAAAACACAATTATTTAACGGATGTGTTAAGAGCAGCTACAACACAAACTACAAGCAGGTCAGTGGGGAGAGAGCCGCGCCCAACTCATGCGGCCCGACGGGGGCGTCCATCCGCCCGGTTTCTCCCCTGGTGCCTCTGAGATGTTCTGCACCTCTACTGGACAGTGATAAGGCCAATATACTGAGGTGACCTGCCTCCATCATGTTTGTTGTTGTTGTTCTTGTCGCTGTCGCAATTATATGACGTCTGACGCCGTGATGACGTCAGATGCTCTGACGCCGTTACTATGGCACCCTGTCAGATCAGTCAATAATGTGGCCCAGTCTGAACAGAGCCATATCCGATTTGGACACTTGCTAAAAATAGTGTGGACAGTCAGCCCTAAAAATCGGATTTGAGTAGGAATCTGATTTGAATCAGATTCGCCTGCAGTCTGAACGCAGCCAAAGTGAACCAGGTATGCAGAGAGGGGCGTGGCAGGACCTGAAACACACAGAGAGAGGAAAACACACCTGTCCTCCACAAAGGCCGCGTTCAGACTGCAGGCGAGAGCCCTGAACTGCCACATGCTTCCTCCGATACATGTGGAGTTAGCAGGCCGCTTCTTGACACCTGACAGGGGGAGATTCCCCGGTGGGACGTAGCGTGTGGGAGGATCACGTTATTCCCACCGGTTCCTCCCCCCCATCAGGCGCCCCGACCGACCAGAGGGAGGCTGTATAGCGACCAGGATCAATGCATGTTTTTGTGAGAGGCCCCTGTAAGGGGATCTTTGGTGGACACGGGGAGAACATGCAAACTCCACACAGAAGGGCCCTTTTGCCGACACCGACCAGCTCTGCGGACACTGGAGACATGGAGCTGGGGACACGCCTCCAACGCCCACAGCGTCCTGGCGGGAATCGTGGTGGGCCACATTATTGACTGATCTGACAGGTTGCTGTAGGAACGGCGTCAGACGTCATATAATTGCGACAGCGACAAGAACAACAACAACAAACATGATGGAGGCAGGTCACCTCAGTATATTGGCCTTATCACTGTCCAGTAGAGGTGCAGAACATCTCAGACGCACCAGGGGAGAAACCGGGCGGATGGACGCCCCCGTCGGGCCGCATGAGTCGGGCGCAGCTGCCGGTGGAGACCTGTCTCCGCGCTGCCGGCGCTACGCGTGCCGCGTTGAGTGACGTCACGGACAGTCAAAACCGATGTGAGTGTTTGGAGCGGTTCAGACTGAGACGCATCTGTCCAAATGCGATCTGAAACTAAGGTGGTTTCGATCTGGTTCGCAAAAAATGGATTTCATGTGATTTATGACTGTTCAGACTTCAAAACTGTCATCCAGTTCCAATCTGGATGGGCTAAAAATCGGATTTTGGCTGGCAGTCTGAACGCAGTCAAAGAGGCTAGAGAAAGTCAACGGCCGTAACAGTACAACATCAGAATTGAATAGGTGAATAGGATAATTAACTTAATGACTCATGCTGATTATGGGTGAACATTAAACCTCTCCAGTGCCATTGTACTCATGAATTGAGTATAGAAAAAAAAATAGATAGATAATTCAATCTGCCCCTCAGACTGTGGAAAGTTCATTGAGCTTGAATACAATCTAAAGGTATTATATGCTTCTAATGATTGATATGCCGTGTGAAAATGAGTGAGAATGCAAGAGACAAATATAACAACCACAAAGGAGCTCTTTGTCTTGAATGCTGGCAGGATAGGAAGATCTTCCTGCTGACTGGGAACAAAGTGGTTCTCAAAAAAATGCTGAAATATTCAAACAAATTCTGCAGCAGCTTTACAGTGAAAAGCAGCATATATGGTTCATACATTTCTATCAGTATGGAAATGTGTGTGCTGGTCCCAGGCCTAATTTCCACTCCCACGGCCTTGAATGGATGTCAATGTTTGTGTTTACCTCTGTCTGCTATATCTCTAAGTCTATCTGTGAAAATTACAACCATGACAAAGTATGTTCTATTTCTGTGCATGCTCATTGTTCACACATATAGCCTCTGGATAATAGTTGAGACTTCAGAAACCATTCAAGGAAAGATTTAGTGTGTGTGTTTGTGTGTGTGTGTGTGTGTGTGTGTGTGTGTGTGTGTGTGTGTGTGTGTGTGTTGCCTACTTTGTATGGATGACACGGAGTCAGACAAATCCAAAGTCTGTGTGATAGGTTCACAAGCAATGCAGTCAATGGAACAAAATAAATGTTACATGTTGATAAGCCAAGAACAGAGTGCTAAACATATATTTCTTTAAAAGTCTGCATTACATTTTTTTAAAATGTTTTATTATGCATACACAAGCAATCACACAAGAGTACTCCACCTCCTTTTAAAATGGAAACAAGACACAACTGCTAATAATGATAAATGAATAATTTTATGTTACAATAAACTAACCAAAGCTTTGAACAAATCTGTCATTGCAGAAGCGATGAGAGAAAGATAATCTAACAATGATAAGGCCAGCTGTCTCTGTCTTATTATCCATAATCTCCCATGCGCTGCGGTTGTAATGAGGCACTGACTGGGACAATTGTGTCTTTATAACATTGGGGAAAAAAAACTCTCTTCTAAATCAGTTTGTTATTAGCATTATTCTGCCTCATTTCTGTAAATTCCACCAGACACATGACACAAGCCCCCAATTATTCACACAATGGTCCAATCAGCATTCGATCTTGAGCAAGTGGCAACCTCTGAGCCTGAAAAGTGAAGGCGAAGTTTTAAGTGCCTTACACCTGTTGTGCTTTCCAATGGTCAGCAGGTGGCGACTCAACTGGTGGCAAAAAAGTCCAATTGTATGCAAGTCATCTTATCGCTTGATTTATTACCTCAGTAAACATTTCCCAATGAGTTTATGGTTTCATTGTTGGTTTCAAGTCTTATTCATCACAGCATGATGTTCATTTTGTTCATTTGAAACAATTCACAACAGGGAACAGGCGCAGAAGAAAAGTGACTGAGGACTGGTTTACAAAAATCCAATCTTTAATTGTAGATCTAACAGGAGAAAAAAACCCCCACCTAAACAATTAAAAAAACAGGCAGGCAAAATACAGACATGTGCTCACAGGGGAGACAAAGACAATCTGACATGGAGTAGGAGGAAACACGGGGTATAACAAGGGGAAGCCTAATCACAAATGAGACACAGGTGTGTGGGGACAAAACAGGAAGTGAAACTAGACACAACATACAGAACCAAAACTACAAAATAAAACAGGAAGTGCACACACAAGGGAAGCAAACCATTACAAAAATAAAAGCAGACCATCACATAACTATGGACCCATTTTGTAAAATAGACGAAATAGCAGAGCTAGTGTGCTATCGTCTTAGACCCCTTTTTTAATGTCTAATCCATTTTGATGGCTTAAACGTATTTGTATTTACTGCTAATTATCACGTCAGGATGTAATGCAATAAACTAAGTTGATGAACATGTTAGCATTTACCTCAAAGCATTGCTGTGTTTATATACAGCTCCACACAGCTGCAAGCATGGCTGTAGACAAGTCCCCCCCAAAAAGTTGATAAAAATGTAAATGTTGATAAATGTTTAAATCACCAAAATTTGTTAAACAGCTATTTGTAAGGGGAAATTAAATAATTACTCATTAAATCCATAAGGCAACTTCACTGAGAGGAAATTAAGTCATTGTTGATAAAGTGGAGGGCAGACGGCTTATATTGTTTATTCATGAGTTTCAGAGAACAATTCCAGCTGAGAGACTCTGAAAATGAAAACCATTCTGCAAATTAAAAAGTGGAAGCATATCAAAAGCATTGCCAACATGCATACTGCTACCAACTGGCAGTGAGAGAAGGGACATTTGAAACATTTGGCTGTATTTGACATTTTAAATAGAGACAGAGATGTTTGCACATTCTCCCATGAACTTGGTTTTCTAAGGGGAGTGATGAACCAATGTGGCAATCTCCACAAAAAAGGCTATTTTCTCCATGGTGACACAGAATGAATAATGTGTCAGAGAAAATACATTTCCACCCAGCAAGCGCCATAAGTAGATCTTGCTGTGTTTCTGGTGCTACACTGTCAAGATAAATATATGGTGTCCACTCTCGTAAAGCTTTGAATTATTTGTCTTTAGTTTTCTCAACAAGGACCACAGTTGAGACTAAGACAGATTACAGATGCCATAAAGTGAACTTTCATTTGGAAAACAAGCAACAAAAGTAATCAAATCAATTAGGCATTCGTTCAAAATGACAACATATTTTTGTGACAACCTTAATTTGGGTTTGTAGGTAGTGGCGCTACTCTATTGGCTGTAGTAATTATGAAAGGTGCAATGTAACAGAGTAAAAAGAATGACAAAGTCCATGTATGGATTAGGCAAACACAGGAATTTAGCCCAGGAGACTAGCATTTGTGTCCTCAGTGGAACCAAAAGTAAATAGTGTTCTTGATGTAATTTCCATGCGTCAAGGGTCTATAAATCAGTGCAAATTATAAAGCCAGTCCAGTCTTCATCAAATAACACATTCATTTATTATTATACAGCAGAGTTGTGCAAATACAGCAAATGTACAAAATGACATATTATTCAGGACAAATAAGACGGATGTGGCTCCACTCTGTAATTATGGATGCTGAGAGTATTTTACATATCTTTACCCAAGTCAAGTCTTCTCTCATCATTTCATTTGGCAACTGGTATTTAAATGAATAATGTCATAATAAATAGGTCAATTTCTATCTTACATAGAATATACAGCCTTAACTCAATTTACATAGCACACCCTGTTATTTCTATGTTACATGTGCAACTCTTCTGAGAAGAAGCTGCTCTTTCCCTTTTCAGATGTCCACCACACAGCCTGGAGCGTTGGCTCGAATAGCATCAGATATGACCTTTGCTCCCGATTCTCCGATGCCATTTCCCTGCAAGCTACAGCAGAAATAAATTAAAAAGTATAAATGGATCCCACACCAACATACAAAGAGTGTATATATATATAGTGGCTGTGCAGAAAAGGAAACTCACTTGATGTATGTCAATTGGTGGTTTCCCTTCAGGGCTGTTGCAATGAATATGGCTCCATCCATACCCAAAGAGTTCTCCTGCAGACTGAAACACAGACAGATATTTTTTAATGTCTGGTGATTTAAGCATATAAAGCTTTTTATTTTCGTACAAAAAGTGCTGTGTTTGAAAGTAACAAACAGGAAGGCCAGCGCATTTGAATCCTCAGGAGCTACCTTGCAGCTAGCTGCACTAAGAGTTCACAATAACGGTCACTGTTAGTTAACAAACATGGAGCTTGATGGTTGTAGATTAGCGGGACATTATGTCAGGAAGCTGCTGCTAGTGCAAATGCATTTTGGGGAAAAATGCATGGAGAAGCAGAGTATTACACGATGCACACACTGGCACAAAGTAATCACTCATAGTGCTGTTTGAACATGAATGAACCATATCACAGTGTCATCTCCTATTCCCTTTAAAGAAAGGTGTTTCTGCAACTGGTACATTGCTATTTACATGGTGGATTTGTCAAATTGAAGAAGCGAGCTTTCTGTCTACACCAATCTCTGGCCCAACATGAATCCCATTTGAATGCACTTATTGTAAGTCGCTTTGGACAAAAGCGTCTGCTAAATGACATGTAATGTAATGTAATTTGACTGCATATGAGAAAATGCATGGATAACTTATTTAACTGAGGACGGGGAGCCCTGCCACACGCCCCCATGTGGGTTATCGCATGTGTTGATGAGTTCGAACATTATCTGAATCCACCAATACGCATGAACCATACACGTGCCACCGACTCAAATGAATCGTTTTCTCCGTTTTAGACACAAACCAACAGGGACATTTCACTCCCCCTTTTCCAGTCTTGGTAGGATATGCCACTGCAGCAAATCTCGTGGGACATTTAAGCAGCAAAACTAAAAACTAAAAGAACTAAAGCTTCTAAAGGGATCATTGAAGTAATGCTGTGGTTTCTCATTGCAGTTCTGCTCTGCTAGTTTTAATTAATATTTTTTCTCATTAATAATTTATGCTGCATTCACATAGAATAAGGCACAAGATAGACAGCAAACCAGATATATTCTGTAAAATGTATTCCATTCTTTTTAAATAAAACAACATCACTAGAGCAACATACAGTCATAATTTTTTTTTTTAGACCACCCTTGTTTTCTTCAGTTTATTGTCCATTTTAATGCCTTGTACAACTTAAGGTACATTTGTTTGGACAAATATAATGATAACAACAAAAAAAGTTCATAAGAGTTTAATTTAAGAGCTGATACCTAGTCATTTTCCCTGGTTTTCTTCATAATGATTTTGGTTAATATCAAGAAAACCATGGAAACTATATTTGTTCAAACTGCAGGTGCATCCCAATACATTAGAATATGATGGAAAAGTCTATTTCCAGTAGTTCAAGTCAAATAGACCCAACCAAGTATTGAGTCATATAGATGGGAATACCTTTCAGAGGCCAACATTTCCATATTAAACATACTTTTTAAAATTGGTCTTTTGTAATATATTTTTTGGGGGTATTCATTAAATGTAAGCCATAATCATTATAATTAGAAGAAATTAAATAAATTAAGACATGAAATGTTTCATTCTATGTCTAATGGATCTACTATATAATGTCTTATTTCCACTTTTTGAATTGAATTACTGACATAAATAAACTTTCTATGATATTCTAATTTATTGAGATGCACCTGTTTGTTCTTCATGTTATAGTAGGTGAAATAAACTGTATGAAACAAACTAGAACAGTAATTCAAATGTCCCTATGGTCAGGACTTACTTCAGTGACTTGAGGCTTCTGTTGTTTTTCAGTGCATTAGCCAGAGCCTTCGCTCCCTCCATCCCCACAGTGTTACCACGCAGACTGAAACAGTTGGAAATGGGCTATCATTAAAACACATTCAAAGTTGTTGCACGTAAATATCAGAATGCACCGTAATACTGGCAGCATCAACAATGAAAGACAATAGCAACAAATGATAAAGATTAGAGACAGAAGGCATAATGGAGACAGCCGAGGAGGCGTTTTATTGAACCTTTTTCGTATTGTTTCTCCACACTGAGATACTGACAGCTTCACAATGAGAAGCCTTGGAAATAATCAAAGCCCACTCCTCTTCTGGGTTTCAACCTTTCTAGCTTTCTAGAAAAGCTGAAACATGATACTTCTTCTGACTGGACTTTTTCATATTACTTTTCTGTCCATATTTTAACCCATAAGAACCCATGGTGACACCCATGTAACAAACACGTTAAATCTTCTATTTTTTGTTACTAGGCTAAGTTTAAACCCATTTAACAATTCTAATCCGTTAATAGAGTGTCCTACATTGCATTTAACTTGTTTTGACCATATTTCCTGAACAAATTAAAGTCACAATTTTGATAAACAAAAAGACACATGGTTATTTGTATTTATTTATTATCGATTTATCATTATTATGCTAGTTAAAAACAAATCTAAAAAATAATTTGTTGTTAAACAGAACTAATAATGTCACAATTTTGATAGATGTTGTGGAGATGCAGAGAAAAAGGCAAATTTGTGTCTATTTTTTTTAAATTTTAAAATATGAAATATTATAAACATAAATTCTATAAGCACCCAATGTAATGTTTATGTCACATCACAGATATTTGACATTTAGGGATAGTGTTTTTGAAAACACATCAGAAATGGTGGTATATCCCCCATAACTTTCCTTTAAGGATAACTGGGTCTGGGTTCTTATGGGTTAAGCCTGTTCTTCTATATCATGTTGTTGGGTTGTTTTGTTTTCTGCTGTGTTGTTTGTCTGAGACACATTTTAAGTTGAGCTTTTCATAGAGACTGAAAGAAACCATCCAAAAGGAAATACTTTGTCAGGCTAAGGATTACTCTCTATAAGTGTTTTTTTCCTGGGAAATATCTATAAAAATAAAAAGATAAAATGTATGGATAACCAAACAAAAATGTCTTATTTGGTTGATTCAGAACATGAAATGCCAGATAATTCAATGTACTTCATCACACTGAATAAAAACATTAAAAAAAAGAAAAAAAAAAGTGGTCTAACAAACCTGTAGATAATATAATAATATTTTGCATGGTATAAACAACATTTCAGACAGTTGGCACATTTATATTGACTCAAGGTATTGTATATTGTCATACTGTCCAACTCTAAATGTGATAAATTTATGAGGTATAGAATCAGAGACAAGTCACTGCATTGGATATGAAGAATCCATTGATCCCAAACAGATTTGCCAGAAAAGAACAAAAACAAAGCAACTGAGTGACTTATTTTGTCACAAAATTGATGGATAATTTAAGTACGAATGTGAATGTTTTTGCAGGATAGAAAAGCTAATTTTCGGGTGCTAGCATTGTCAGGCTTGAAGCAAACAAATCACATCTATAACAAATATCAATCACGATTGATCAAAAGGACACAAATGGGACAGAAAAATTGAAGTTTCAAGAGGAGTTACAATGCTTCTGATTAGTCGCTACAGTCCTCTGTTCAAGCCAGATGATGGCTGCTATTATATTTGGGATACAATACAATACAAGTGGAAAACATAAGTGCTACTGAAAAGCAAGCGGAGCGGCGCTGCTTTTAAATCGAGTGATTGTTGTACAGTATGTGGCTGAATTTAGAACAAAGGTTCAGTTTGACGTAATAGAGAGCTTGCACTCACTCTAATGTTTGCAGGGTTTGATTTGTCGTTAGAGCCTCCGCCATTGCAATGGCGCCACTTGTGCTTGCAGAGACTCCCTGGAGACTGAAGAGACAAAACATTTATGGGAAAATGAAAGAAAACAACAAGATGCTCAACATTCAGAAAGATGCACGTGTTGACTTTTATCATTGATTTTAGCTTGAAGAATAAAATATTGATTAATCATTGCCAACCATAATGTCTGCAGTGATGAGTTGGTTTTCAGGGCTTCTGCCAGAAAAATGACGCCTTCATTCCCAATAGCATTCTCCTGCAGACTGCAACAACAACAGCAAACAATAACAAACCTGTGACTGGAATAACACATAACTGTTTAGCAGGTGGTATAAGCACAATCAGTGGATTCAATCTTGCCACTTTTCACTGGCTCACAGTAATACCAAAGCAGGGGAAGACACATTTAATCACAGAGTTCGAGAAGAGGCTGACAATGGCAGAGGTCTGAACTATTCGTCTTACTCCAAGAGCTGCATGGTGCCGTTGGAGAGGAGAGCATGTGCCAGAGCTTTAGTGGCAGAGGACTTGATGAAATTCCACTGGAGACTGTAGTAAGAGAAAGAGAGGCCCATCAGGTCAACTATGAGGCAGATACTGCATTTTTTAAATGTATGGCACAAGCAAGGAAGGATGCAAGGAAACAGTTGTGATACAAGTATTGTGTTCTATGATTGAGATTTGCTGGTTTTAATCAAGTATGAAAGTGTAGCCAATACGTAATAATTAATCCTGCATTATTTCTAACAGACAGCAGGGGGTGACTCCACTGACTGCAATAAGAAGTCAGATTGCATTTAAGTCAATGAGAAAATATTTTCAGTTCATATGATTTATTTGTAACATTTTGGTTGACTAATAATGTTTTGTTTAGCAAGTGATTATGTGACGATCGTAAACCATACGTCACACCCGGAGTCTCGTAAATCCCTCTGGGGGCCGTTTTGTAATGGAGACACGCAGAGTGAGTGGACATTTGAGAGGGCGTGGCCTAAGGTTATCCTGCTGCTAGTGGTTTAAATATCCTATTCTTGTACAATTTTAATGGTGGAGCATGAAGTTAGGGATGCTAATCACAGGCTCAGGTGTTTGTCTATGAGCCTGCTTGTATAAATGCAAAGGCATCACTTACTGCAGAGCGGTGAGGCCCCGATTACACTTGATTGCACCAGCTATGGCTTGAACCCCGTCATCATGCAACAGGTTGGCTGTGAGACTGACACACACACACACACACACACACACACCACATATAAACAGAAGTTAAGGTTTTGAAATCACACAATCCTAACTAAAATACACTGACGCAAGTTCAATGTCTGTCAGTGCTTTTGGGATATGTCTGCTTTCAAGCTGAAAAAATACATGGCTTTGAAGTCTAAAATTCCACTTAATTTAATTGGGTTAAAGCGATTCAGAACCCTGTGATACAAACAAAAAAATAATCGATAAACGTCTGATTAATGCCTTGAAGTTCAGTTGTGAATATCAACAAAATTCTACAATAATCTCACAGGATTTGCAGTCTTCTATCAAAGCCATTGCCTTAAGTGATATAGCCCAATCTGATGGAGTGACATTTCATGAACAGTCGGATATTACTATGACTCTGTGGGGTACCGTACTGCAGAGGGCCATTAATGAGATGACTCACTCGAGCTCCTGCAGGGAGTTGTTCTCATGGAGGGCATGGGCCATGTTTTTTGCTCCCTCCACTCCTATGGAGTTCTCCCTTAAGCTAACAGACAGAGAGTACATTAAAGGGGAGAGAGAGATCAGGTATGACAGTGTTTCCAGACAATCTCATATAGTTATTTGCTTTTTGAGAGTAAGATAAAAATTAAAAAAAAGATACCACTCTAATATAAACATGAAGCTACAGCCGGCAGACTTGGCTTCGCTTAGCATTACATGAGCACCGGTGACAGGGGAAACAGCTAGCACCTCTAAAGCTAAGCTAACTTTGGAGATCTGTTTGAGAGATAAGAAAACTTCTCTGGTGTCTTGTGCAATGCAAATGACTGTAAAAAAGATCAGTTTTTGTTCAGTATGTCAGGGTTGTTGTTTTTTAAAGCACCCGTTAAGGTACACTATTTTACCACCATAAGCACAAGACCATGGCAGGTTAAGAGTCACAACCACAACAAGAGTGCCGAGTTATAGAATCTAGTGAAACAAGATGCTCCATAACAATAGATGAGGCATCTCGTGCTGTTCCAATGGTGTGAAATTGTATAACCTTCCTGCCCCCCTCCATTTCACCACCTCGTTTGGAAGTGCTGTGAACAACTAACAACAATACGTGTTGCGAAATCTTACGAGAGTGTGTTTCTGTGACGGAGACAGGTCTCAAACGGAATTTTCAATTTTGTTTGCCAGAAAAATTACATTTTGGAGTCAGAACTTTCTGAAGATATGTGGCTGT
This sequence comes from Centropristis striata, assembly GCF_030273125.1. NCBI lineage: Eukaryota > Metazoa > Chordata > Actinopteri > Perciformes > Serranidae > Centropristis > Centropristis striata. The sequence goes on from NC_081537.1 coordinate 11,173,002, forward strand.
AAAAAAAAAATGGGTCTGAAATTTACTTTGGTGTCTTTAGGGTGAAGGAATAAGTGTGAGGGTCTAAAAAATCTCTATATCTAGAGCAAAAGGGCAGTGCAAAACACATGACAAAGATACAGGAAATGATTTAAAGCGCACTGTCTCCAATGTGTCTGGTGAAATGAAGGCTAGCTCTGACCTGATGTCGAAACTAAAGCTTTATTCACCAAAAAGATATATGAGAGTGGTATCAATCCTTTCATGTAACTCTCAGTAAGAAAGTGAATACCGTAATCTGCAAAGTTAAATACTTACTTCAAGGAGACAAGGCCACGGTTCAGCCTGAGGGCTTTTGTTAAGGCTGTCATCCCTCTGTTGCTGATTGAGTTGCTCTGAAGTCTGCCAATAAAAAAACCCCAATTAAACTACTCCTCAAGTCAAACTGTGTCATTGATGCACAGTATGTAAACCAAGGTCTTACAACCAATCATGTTAAAATGAACTAGCACTAGACTTTTAAATAGAATGTAATGGATTATGCCACAGTGCAGTCCTGTAAAGAAGCTACTGACTGGAGCGAGAGCAGAGTGTGGTTGACTGTCAAAGCCTCTGCCAGAGCGATTGTTCCCTTGTCCCCAAGCTGGTTACTACAAAGACTGCAGGCAAGAACAAAAATAGACAGGACACATTAAAAACAATACAATAATTAACCTTGACAATCAGCATGTGACCCAAAACAGGCTCTGTAATATAAGGGTATTATTTATTCTGTCTTCACCATGCCTTTTGTTTGACCATAATAGGCAGCACAGTAATCTATCAGTGAGCTACTGTACACACAAATACATTTACAAAAAAGTGTAGAGGACATAGAAAAATAAGAACAGCTTCTATAAAAATGTTTGCCTAATTGTTTTACATCATCAGGAGCTGTACGATGAATGAAAACATAAATTTAAGATTACATCAGCTTTGTGAGAGTCCGGTTCAACCTCAGCGCCTCTGCAATCCTTTTGGCCCCTCCTGCTCCAATCGTATTCTTCCGCATGCTGAATCATTACATGCATGAAAGAAAAATGTACTCCATATCATAAGCATGAACACGGACATATATCGTGTACATAGGGCATGTAACAAACAAGGCAAGACAAAACTCACTTCAGAGACACCAGTTTGCGGTTGCAGTGCAGTACTTCTGCAAGAGCCTGAGCACCTTCCTCCTCAATTGAGTTGTTCTGGAAGCTGGGGAGTGAAAATTGAGCCATTACACCCACTTAAAGAGTTACACAGGCATTTTGTAGGATAATTGTACATGAAGTAAAATCTACCGCAATTATACTCACTTTATTGATACCAGGACTTGGTTCATTTTCAGAGCCTCTGCCAGGAACTTTGCACCTTTAGATCCGATGTTGTTGTTCCGGAGACTAAATTATAATAAATATGTGATGAGATAATATACAGAATCGAAATAAAACACCATATAATGCCTGTGGGGTATGAAGAAAAAGAGGATTGCTTCAATCTGGGCACAAATTGTGACTTTTTAAAAAAAAAATCTGCAGTACATGAGATGAAATTGACCTCATAAGTCCTGCCTTACAGGTCAACAAGATTAATACCAGGCAAAAGGTCAACTTTATCCTTTCCTGTTATACTAAATATGCTCTGTGCTTGGTCTACTATGTTGAAAATAAAACACTTTATACACTGTCAGTATCTCACAGACACATTACATTGTATATAATGAGATCTAACGTTAGCTAATGTTAGCAATTAGCAAAACGCTAACTAACTACCCAGCTAACACAGAGCTAAATAAGAGGAGTTAATGGTGGAGCACCAGTGTAAACCAGGTTTACTCCCTCCTTATTTCAGTTGTAACTTTAAATATATTTATCAAAGAACAGATAGGTTGGTTGTTGATATATTTTTAAGATGACATAAATTATCGTTAGCCAGAAAAGATCAAGGCTACCAGTCCTTTGTTTATATTAATATTATTTATAGTAAGGCTATACGGCACCACAAAGTGAGCATCCCAATGGGAGAATACTGTAGTCTTGCTGTCAGCTTTTTAAAACTATATTGTGTGATGACCAGAAATATTTTTTTTTAAAGCTTGTCCAATCCAGGAACAGTAACCAAGAGGGCTGGGACTTTGGATTGGTCAGTTGTTATCTCAAGAAATGCTCAATTTGCAGGAGAAGCACACCAGTTTCCTCGTAAAAATTCAAAAGGTTATGGTTGTTCACTTTATTCAGTTGTAATCAGTCGTAGGTCAAAGACAGAAAACAGATCTCACTTGAGAGACGTTAGTGTCCGGTTCACCAAGAGGGCTCGACTCAGGGCTTTGGCACCTTTGTTGCTGATGATATTATCTGCCAAACTGAGGGGTTGAATAAAAGAGGGCACAGTCACAAAGTACAAAATGCTGATGATGAGAGGTTTTATCATTATCACTGCACCAGTCCCACAACCCTGTGATAATCACAGAGTGAGCAATCAGAAATTATACTGTAAAATGTTCTTCATATGATTACTGCTGAAAATTAAGTACAATCTAACCTCATCTTCTGGATATGGCAGTCTTTGGCACTCAAGAGGCTTCCCAGCAACTCCATGACATCATCTTTGAAGTGATTATTCTCTAACCTGTGGAGGAGATACAGTAAGTAAGATGTTTCACCCTGCAATCTTTCCTCTTTATTAAGAAATAGTGCTTTGGGTAGCTGACCTGAGATAGCTGCAGTACAGCAGCTGTGGGAGCAAACATTTCACTGTGGAGTAGTTCAGAGAGCCTGTTAGGTTGGTCTGTTCACTGCACTCTGGTGACACATGCAGCAGGTAGCCCAGCACAACACAGTGAGCCCGTGTTAACTTCCCTGCTAGGTTGCCAAGCTGTAAATCTTCCTCCACACTCCGCAACAGCTCTGTGTGTTGTAGCTCCTGTAAGCAGTAAGCCAGGTTGACAGCACGCAGGGACACCACCGCACCCCCACTGACCAAGAGTCCTTGTAAAAACCCAGCTGCCCACGCCTTCTGAGTCCCGTCATCTTTTCCGAGGGCCAGAAGCCCAGCGAGCGGTTTCAGAGCCAATGGGCACAGCAGGCCTGTCAGGAAGCGCACAAACACATCCAAGTGACCATCTTCAGCCTGCTGCGAGTGCTGAAAGGCACTTCTAAAGTGGTTCTGGAAACCAATCTTGGGCCAAGACATGGTGCTCTCTGAGAATAAGTCAAAGATGGCCCGCTTGGAGGAGATATGGTAGAAAGAAGCTGCAAGAAACTCCTGCAGAGTCAAATGAGTGAACCGGAACGTTGTGTGTATGGCTGACTCCTCGCGGACAAGAACTCCAGCACCAAGACTGCACTGAGTTAACAGCAGATCTATCCCATAGGCCCTGAGGTCTTGCTCGCCGAAGGTGTACTTGTGTTTGAGGAGCCCATAAAATGCCATTCGTCCAAGGTTTCCCAGCAGTTTACGATTGCTCCCATGGATCTGCTCAATTTTTACAGGCTCTCGCCCTCTTGGTTCACCTACTTCTGCCTTCATGGAACAAAAGTGAGCGTACAGCTCAGTACAAGTCCTTGGAAGACTTTCTTGTGTTTCACTCTGCATGATGTACATCAGAGTATCAGCCACTATCCAGCAAATGCCTGGGATGTAGCACATCACCATTAGGATCTTGTGGGACTCCAAGTGGGCCCATATTTTACTGGCAAAGTCCTTCTCAGAGAAGTGGTGGTTAAGGAAGAGCTGGATGTCCTTCGGGCTGAATCCTGGGATCTCGGTCACCCTGTCCACCAATCCTCCCGGGATGAGTGAGGCCACTCCTGGTCTGGAGGTCACCCACACTGCTACATCGGGGAGCAGATTCCCCCGGACAATGTTAGTAACTAGGTCATCAATGGACACTTCTTTCTTTTGGTCGCTGCAGGGGGCTGCATCAGAGAAATTTAAAGTGCAGCGGAATTCATCCAAACCATCAAGTATGAGGAGTGTGCGGCAGGGGCCGCTCAGGACCAGACTGGGGTCTGTCAAATGAGGAAAAGCCATTTTCACCAGCCTCTCAGCAGAAACTTTCTCCAGGGAGTTCAGCTCAGAGAAAGTGAAAGGCAACACGAAGCTCACATCTGTGCAGATGGACCCTTGGCTCCACTGTCTGATGAAGTGTCGGACCCAGGTTGTCTTGCCGATACCAGCCGCCCCGACTGTGAGGGAGACCCTGGGGGGTAAACTGACCCGGGTCAGGGGCTCAAAGAGTTTGGTAAGCCCCAGTTGTCTGAGATGATTTCTTTTCCTTCCTCGAGTCGCCCCAACCTGCATTAAGTCATGTTCCTTTTGTTGGAGGTCGGACAGTCCGTCGACCAGAAGTAAGGTTCTCGAGGAGATGTTCAGTTTGGGGCAGCTGACTGAATCTCTGTCTCTGTACTGCTCATATCGCCGTAACAGCACCTCTTTGTGCTCCTTCACCATGGAATCTGCAGGAAGCAAATTAGGTGATTCACTTTTTGACATTGTTTAAACAGGAAATTGATTGTATTAACATCACATAGTTAACAGGAGGCATAACCCACCCTACTCTGACTGATTGGATTGCCCTAACCTTTACCAATCTCACTCCTCAAGCCTTAACCTGACCCAACCACCGCTTGACGGGAAGGCTCTAGCAACATCATTTTTATCCCAAGAGTGGTGCAAATTGATTTCCAATGGCCCTTACCGTGGTTGATGATTAGTTGGGCCACCTGAGAATCCGAGCTCTCTATGAAGCCCCGCAGAGCATCAGAACCATGACTGTCCTTTCTGGTGACTATTGTTGTGAGCATGTTAACCTGGTCCTGCAGCCGGCTGGCTTCCTTGATCTTTGTCTCCTCAGCTGAACTAAGCACATCCACCTTTCTCAGGTGGTTTAACATCTCCTCCAGGAAGGAGGTTGTGATGAAGCGTTGCATCTGGTGTTGATGCTTTTGGATCCAGTTGAGATCTAAACCACAACAGAGAGCAGATACCTTGACAATTTCCTGAGCCAGAACAACCCTTTTGAATGCACAGTTGGAAAACATGGTGCTGTACAAAAAAAAGGAGCAGTTCATTCTTTGTCAATCACTGAAAACTAAATATAGCAAAACATTTGCTTACTGTAATCAAGCTGCACGACACTTACAATTCTTTATAACAGTCTTTTTAATTTCTCTCAATTTCTCAGGTCTATCTTCTTCATTTGATGGCTTGTTCCATAAAACTTCCATAACGTCTTTATGTTGATCATCTCACAGCACTGTTCCCAGAGTGTTCCCAGTATTTATATAGCACCTAAAGTAGACCCTTATTGATTTATTTATTTAAACTTTTTATTTATTTAACACAAAGTATATAGACAGTACATATTTAATGGCTTATAATGATAATACTGTGTATACTGTTTATACTTATGTTCCTTTCATAATCCTATTTAACATTAGACTAATAAACAGAGACTAATAATAGACTAATAGACTAATAGACTAATAAAATGCGTAGTATTTGTAAATAAGTATACACTTATAAAAGCATAACAAAATAAATATAATAAATACAATATAATAAGATCATTAATAGTTGACAATAATGATAATAAATGTATCAAATAATAATCAATAATAATAATAATAATAATAATAATAATAAGAAGAAGAAGAAGAAGAAGAAGAAAGAGGTGTCTAGGGTTCAGATTTTGCCCGTATTAACAGGAACCATTGTTCATTAAATCTATCAATTTTCAACTATATAAAATAATATAAAGACATTTTTTAATCTGTCCCTCCACTGTTTTTTTCCTCCTGGTTGTGGTTTTAACCAGGAGACTGTTACCTGTTTTTGCTGCCAAATTCCCTTCATGTAGGACTATTGATCAATTTATGTTCAGCTTTGAATGTTTTCTCCCATTTGATGTCTGTTATACTATTCGTTTTAAAACTACCTTGACCTCCTTTCATTCCTCATTCATCTTCAAAAGGAGAGATTATCATAGGTACTGGAAGGTACTACCCCCACATTTCCCCAGTAGTGAGCATTTAACATTCTGTGTAGCAGCCAATTATACATATTCACCCAAACTATGAAAGGCCAAGAGTTTCCCAGAAGCCAATTCAATCACAGTTAGACACCATATTGAAAACCCTGGCACAGTAATTACAGCAAGTCCAGCTTTCTTAAAGCTTTCTGCAGCAATTTAAACTGTCAGCAATTATCATCAGTTCTTGAAAACAACACAAAGCCTTTTCAAACCTCACCTAATAATACAGATTTAGTCATTGCAATTGATGTTTTCAAGATGTCTTCAATGTAATTCAATAACATAATTTAAATGTCAGAGGTTCTCAGCAAATAAGGAGAGTAGAAATAAGCAATTCACCAGACTGTTAATCTTGCTTAATATATTTCAAGTGCGTTGAAAAACTTATTGAATTATTACATTTAAATACATTCACACTTATTGGATTGTTTAATTTAAAAGCTGTACAAACCTGAAACATTGCAAGGGACACTAAAACCTTAAAATCTCCTCCTGAGGATATTCAGCAAAGCATATTCTCCATCCTCTCCGGGTGAATTAAGACTCTCAAATGACCAGGTTGGAGTTGATTAGTGTTTCCAAAAGACCTTTAGGGGTATTTTTGGTAATAAATTCTTGCGAAAATGATTTCCAACCCCACTAAGCTTCCGAGACAGAATCAGGGTTTCCCCCAGGAAACTGGCAAGCGGACGTGGTGAGCAACGCATCATAGTTAATACATAAAAAAAAAAAATCAAATCATGATAAAAGTAACTATATATATATATATAAAAAGTAAATGTATGAAGCACTTTTCTTCAAATCATAAAGGGGGATTTTTTAGTGGGAGTGCACCAAAGAAATTTAGGACAATGATCCTAGTTTCTCTCACAAAATAATCTACAAGATCTAAATACATTCTCAATAATTTGTTTTGGGTTTTTTTAACAATCAAATTTTACAATCTGAAAAACTTGAGCCGTTGTTGTCAACACTCCTTCTCCTCCTGATGAAAAATGTATTTGATAAGAAAAAAATGGGTCGTTCTCTCTCTCTCTCTCTCTCTCTCTCTCTCTCTCTCTCTTATTGTGAAACAGCAAACTGATAAAACAAACTGCTTTGTTTTAAGAACTTTTGGAAGATTTTAATAACACACTTCAACCATGAAGGTAAGGTTGTCCTTCCATCAAATTTCCATTAATCAAAGCTCCTGTTTCTCTACAGATAAGGCTCTTATCTCACCTCTGCGACTTCATATTCAATTCATGAATGAATATGAATGATCATTATACAAGCCAACATGAATGGAAATGTTACCATAGCTCAGTATTATTCACAGTTGAAGATTGGTCTGCAGTATAAAAGGAAGACCGTTTTTCAGCTCTGCAGGAAATGAAAATATGTAATTTTCTCTTTAATTATGCTGTATGCTTATTATGCTCAATTGTGAATATCTTACCCTCGGTTTCTGCCTGTGAAGAGACAGAGGACGTAGACTGAAGATCCACGTAACAGTCGTCCTGCCACGTGATGCGTTTGCTTCGGTCCAGGATAGAATCGTAATGTGCCTTTCTCTCCATGAGAAACTTATTTCTGCCCTCAGACGTTCCTGTCTGTGACAACAAAACACAGCCGTGATGAAGTGAGGTGAAGAAAGAGGGTTCAACATCATCTAACCACTACACAGAATCATGGATGAAATACTAAACAGGAAGTGTCAGGGGCTAATATGGCCTTGCCCTAGAAAATGTCACTCAAAAAGACATGCACCAACCACAAAGAGATTTAAAATGACCACGAAGAAACACAAAAAAGCTGCAAAGAGACACAGAGACTCACAGTGACTATGAAAAAGGACAAAACAGAGAAACACAAAATGACTACAAAGAGTGAATTCACAGTGAATTATGAAGTGAAGGGAATACAAAGTGACATAAGACAACTATGAAGAGATACAAAATGCAAACAAAATGACAGAAAATGTCCACATAAAGACACAGTGAGGGTATAGTGACATAGAACAAATATAAAGAGACACAACATGCCCACAAAGTGAGACAAAATGCCCCAAAAGTGACAGAAAATGACCACAAATAAACACAAAGTGACTACAAAGTGACATAAGACAACTATAAAGAGACACAAAATGCCTACAAAGTGAGACAAAATGCCCCAAAAAGTGACCGAAAATGACCACAAAGAGACACAGTGACTATAAAGTGACATAAAACAACGATAAAGAGACACAGCATGCCCATAGTGACACAAAATGCCCCAAAAGTGACAGAAAATGACCACAAAGAGACACAGTGACTATAAAGTGACATAAAACAACGATAAAGAGACACAGCATGCCCATAGTGACACAAAATGCCCCAAAAGTGACAGATAATGACCTCAAATAAACACAAAGTGACTACAAAGGGACATAAGACAACTATAAAGAGACACAAAATGCCTACAAAATGAGACAAAATGCCCAAAAGTGACAGAAAATGACCACAAATAAACACAAAGTTACTACAAAGTGACATAAGACAACTATAAAGAGACACAAAATGCCTACAAAGTGAGACAAAATGCCCAAAAGTGACAGAAAATGACCACAAATAAACACAAAGTGACTACAAAGTGACATAAGACAACTATAAAGAGACACAAAATGCCCACAAAGTGAGACAAAATGCCCAAAAAGTGACAGAAAATTACCACAAAGAGACACAGTGACTATAAAGTGACATAAAACATCTATAAAGAGACACAGCATGCCCATAGTGACACAAAATGCCCCAAAAGTGACAGATAATGACCTCAAAGAGACACAAAGTGACTACAAAGTGACTACAAAGTGACGACTAATATAAATAAGGCAACTATAAAGAGATACAAAATAAGGACTGAACGACAGGAAACGACAAAGAGATGCGTAACGACAACAAAGAGACATGTAACTACAACACAAATAGCCAAAACAACTATTAAGTCTTGCTGCTATGTAGAAGTGGTGGGGCACATTGTGTGATAATCCGCCCATGCACAAAAAATGCAGACATCATTTCTGTTGACTGATTACATCATTTCTGCCCTGCTGTCAAGACAGTACATGATACTCTAAATTATGTCTCTACTGGTTCAATAACGGTTCAATGTGATCTGAAAAAATTGAAGGTTTGGAACTGGAGACTGCCGTATGATTTAGTGCCTTCAGAGTAACTTACGTGTATATTACACTGAAAAACAGACCAATTGTATACAATTAAGAAGCTCCACCTAAAGTATTTTATTAAGGTTTTCTTGATTGTTTTTATATGGAAATTCTCATTGGAACCTCTGGTGTTCTTCGTTTTTGGTTTATTTGTTTCTACTCTTTCGTCTTTCTATTATTTCCCCCTCTCCTGTGCATTTCATAATGTATCCAATTTGTTGTAAAAGTGAAAATTGATACAAATTGATATATACTGCAAAACCCATCCTTTAAACGCTTCTTCCTTCATCCAATTAACGCTTCAAAATTGAAAATATATTATTTATTCAGTCATGTAATACTGATTTAGTATGTCTATTGAAAAACAACACATATAACTGCCTTTCAGATGTACAGACCTATTTGTTCTAAAGCTTTTACTGGTAATGATCAGATCTATTTTGAATTCAAGTTATGCACATCTAATAAGCAGATGGTTATCGAGCCTTAATAAAAGAAATCTATATTCATCTAGCAGATGTGGCAGATGATGATAACTGGAGCCGTATGCTCAGAGACATCGATTCCCTTTGAAAGTCTTTTGTTTCTTCTCATGCGCTAAATATACGCTCATGCAGCATATTCAGATATGTAGTCAGAGAGCCTATTTCATACATGTGATTGTGAAATGTGAAAACAGTAGACAAAAGGACAGGCTTTGCACTGCTTTTAGCTTTTAAAAGAGAAAAAAAACCACATATATATAACATAACATGCTTGATTTTACCTATCTATTGCATTTTTATTTTTCCAAACAAATTGTATTGCATCTTTTTTATGTAAAATGTGCCACAAAATAACACTTTAATATCACAAACTGCAGTGAAAGTAGTGCAAACCTGAATTCAAATGATGTCTGTGGTTTCTCTGAGACATAACGGGAAATAGCAAATGCTTTCCTGTGTGGTTTGTTGCTGGTCACGTCACTTCTCAAAAAGGAAGCTGATTCAAAAAACTCAGAGGTGGTCGAGGCAGTGTGCCAGCTTCCGCTGTTAAATTTACGGTCTTAATGGCTTTGGGTGACACATTACAGGAAAAATAACAGTCTCGGTAAGGTGCCACCACGTGCTACTAACACAGCTACTTGCCGTTGGTTTCTTCAAGTCTTTGAACTCAACTGTTGGTATTGAACACTATTCTTCCAAAAGACATCAGTTACCAAAGACGAGTTACTCTTCTGTTTTTGCATGAGCATCAAGGTAATCAAATATGTGCTATTTACTCATGTGTCTCCCATAGATCTTACTGCAGATGTCTCTTTGAGACCAGTTATCACTCTTTGTGACTGAATCTCCTGCAATCTGTGCCCCAACAATGAACCTCGTCATTAAAAAGCCACGATGGGGCATAATTTCACAGTATATGCTTATTGCGTCATGCAGAGCACATGTTTGGAAGCATCTGTATTCATTGTTTCTTCACTCTCTACAGCTTTTTGCTGTAATTTGTCACCCGTCTGCTGTTACTGACAAAAAAAAAGCTATTTGTGCAGAAACACGTCTGAAAAATTCTGCAGTAATTCATCAGCAAAAGCAAAACCACAAGTAGCAGTAGCATTTGCATGGTGAAGGTACACTTATAGGCAGGTTGTGCAGTGAAAAAGCCTTACAAATCAGTTAAATAAAACATGTTAATTATAAGGTGTCATTGAGTCAGTTGAATTAACCTGTAGCTGTCAACGTCGCGTTAGAAAACTCACCTCGGGCTTGTTGAAGTTGTCGGTAGCCGTCAAAGGATGTAAAAAGCTGCCCATGCAGATGTTTTATGCAGTAATGCCTTCATTCTCACGAAAGCAGATGTAGGATAAGTGTGAACTGGAGGAATCTCAGAGGAGTGAAACCTAACGGAGGACCAGCGAGCAAATTAAACTAGACAAACACACAGCAGCTCTAGTCATCATAAGTCTGTACTGTTGCTGCAGATACCGTGTCATGCTGCAGCTCCTTCCTGTCTAATCTGCCTTCCTGTGTTGTGGTTAGCAGGTTGAACAGCGAAAAGACGGAGGAATAAACTTCTGCTTTGTACTTGTGCACGCAAGGCCTGAAACTCTCACCATGCTGCAGTATTTTCTATGTAGGCAGTTTCTCGACTGTGAAGTTTGAGCTGCATAGAAAGGAGCTGCGATATGACATGAGTACTGGCGTCAACATGGTCAGAAAATTATAAGAGGAAAAATCTCACATCTCAACTTAATTACATGTAAAATGCTTAACAATCCTAACTGGGAGGCAAAAAAGAAATATCAAACAGAGAGCAGTGAGAAGTGGAACACACCAGATTGAACTAGATCAACCTCAGTCTTCATGTCTGTCCAGACTCGTATGTTGTGAAGATTTTTTAGGAATTTAATGGCACAATGAGTAGGATTAAGAAGATTCCTCAAAACAATGTGTAGAAAATAAGCTTTCTTAACCCACTAGAAGTGTGTGTAGCAGCTGAGACCCTGCCCTGGGGTTTTTGATATAATGTCGTGTTCCTGACCACATGAGACGAATCCTACTCAATGTGCCTTTAACAAAAGTTTGAACTATATTTTTTTGGAATGGAAATTTGAACTGTATTAGCATGTTACTATCGTTCTTGATCTTCCAGTGTGTGCAACAGGCTCCTGCAGATCAACATCAGCATCCACAAGCTGTTTAGAAAGTTCAGATGGGTGATCAGGTTGGAAATGGACAGTTTGGACAGGAAGGAATGGACAGGAAGTACCAAAAGGGAGGACATGGAACAAAATCAAAAACATCTTAGATAAAGATTTCAGCCGCTCTACAAAGAGCTGTAGTGGATTGGAAGCTTGTTGCAGAGAGGGTGAAGGACAAAATCAAAACATGGCAGGTGTTATTCAATCGAGGCGAAGGTTTAAAGATAGGATGCCATTTGCTGTAAGTACGAGAAAGCCTCTTGAGATTTTTAAATCCTTGCCCAACAAAGCTGATACTAAGAGAACACAAGGTTCTCATCATAACAGTAGTCATTGCTTCAAAAACGGACATTGCTGTAAAGAAGCTATCAATTTTCAAACGTAGATGTACACACTTCTTCAATCAAGCAGCACAAAAGATTGATGAATCACCACAGTTTCAAGGATCAGTGTCCCCAATTCAGTATCCGACCAGATTTAAAGTATGGTAACGCTCTGCCCTTCTGTTCCAGAGTTATTGTGTTGAATAATGGCCAGAAAAATGTTTCTGACGAACATAATGATGTCACAGTGAAGTTGACCTTTGATCTTATGGATATATCCAGCCGGACAACCAGAAAACATAACGCTTCCAGCCACTCAATGTGCCTTTAACAACAGGTATGAAGTGTATTTTTCTGGTATGAAAGGTATCAATATTGGCATGTTTCTCACTGGAAATTAGTAATTGGGATCAATCTATCTTCTTCAATAACACAGTATTTTTTCAGGAGAGTAAAGCTGAATATGTTAGACTGGGCTTACAACACTGCAGTAGTCTTCAGAAAAGGACAGAGCAGACAATTCTTCCTGAGGAGATTCTTCAGTTTGAGCAACAGGCTCCTGCAAATCTTCCATCAGTACTCAGGTAGTAGTGTCAAGGCTTGGACATCAACAGTCTCTACAAGCTGTTTAGGAAGGTCAGCTAGGTGATCAGGTTGGTAATGGACAGTGTGGAGGCAGTAGTATAGAGAAGGGTGAAGGACAAAGTCAAAAACATCTTAGATAACCCTTTCAGCCTCTCTGCAAAGAGCTGTGGTGGATTGGAAGCTTGTTGCAGAGAGGGTGAAGGACAAAATCAGAGCATGGCAGGTGTTCTTCAATCAGAAGATAATTTTTACATTCTGTTGTGAGAACACAATGTTGTCACTTTAACAGTAGTCATTGCTTCAAACATGGACATTGCTGTAAAGAAGAACCTGGTCTCACAGAAATCCGTGAAACAGCCACGGATTTCGCTTAACTCAAAATCCGTGGAATAGCCACGGAATCGCTCAAATTTCCGTGAAACTGACACGGATTTCGCTACAATGCAAGTTAATGACGGTCATATCCCGTGGCTATTGGTTTGTTCCAAGTCACGTGACTTTCAAGGTCCCGGCGGTCAGAACAAAAAACATGGTGGACAGTTTTCTCATTTTTAGTGAAAAATCAATATTTTGACTTAATTTCTGCATAAAAATGGATTTTGATCACATTTCTAGCGAGAAATATATGTTTTATTTTCTAAATATTCACTCAGTGAATGTACATAATCACTTTGTATGTTGGAATAGCCACGGGATATGACTGTCATTAACTTGCAATGTAGCGAAATCCGTGTCAGTTTCATGGAAATTTGAGCGATTCCGTGGCTATTCCACTGATTTCTGTGAGACCATGTTGGTAAAGAAGCTACCAATTCAGTGTCACAAATTCAGTATCCGACCAACAATCGGCCCTTCTGTTCGTGAGTTATCCCGAAAATGTTTCTGAAGAATGTTATGATGCCACAGTAGCCGTGTTTACATTAAAGTCAAAGTGAATTTTGATATGAAATTTTTTTGAAAAGTTGCATTAAAAAAACTGCGTACAATCCATCAACTGGTTTAGAGCAAACAAACAAAGCTGCATAAACATACTTTCCTCAGAAGATGGCAGTGTAATGTATTGCTGTATGCTAATCTGTCAGTAAACAGTAGAAGAAGTAGAGTTTGGAAGAGAGAAAAAACAACAATAAAAAATAAGTTACTAATCGGGCAACTGGCCACCCACGAGAGAATATAGAGACAAGTCTTCAGGAATTTAATTCAATTGGCAACTTATAATTGTTCTTTTGGAGAGCGGAACTGCTCTCAACTCAATCCACATGATCAGTCATGTGAGTTAAGTGTTCACTACTTCAGATATACTTCAATACTTATTCAGAATAATCGTTTCCATCTCCCGTTTAGCCCATTAACTATCAATAACCACCTCAAGCAAGTGTAAACACTTTTATGTGCATTTTCAAAGGTTTTATCCAACTTTGGTGTTTCCATCATGCTTTTCACATGTGAATCTTCAAAGTGTGTATAGAAATTCATTGATGGAAACATAACTATTGAAGTTGACCTTTCACCTTCTGTATATAAACAGACGGTCAACCCGAAAACATAATATCTCCAGCCACGACTGTTGCATGGCAGCATAAAAACAACTGTGACACGGCACAAATTGCACACCTGCACAAGTATTTTATTTCAAACCTGCTACATGTGCATGACATTGGAAGGCAAACAGTGGGAAGAAAGCTTTTGAATTGGGGATGCAGATGAATAAAAAACTTTCTTTCCAAGGTTTCGGTAACAAGTTCTTCAGTGTCTTAGTTCTCTGTACATGCAGTACACACACTTTTAGTTCCCAGTAATACATCTGTAAGTTTCTGGTGTTAGATTTGAACATTGATGCCCCTGATCTAACTCTTTCCCCACTTCTTGTGATTGTTGTCAGTGTGCTATATAAATACAGTATATACAGGGATGGATGTGATAAATGTTAAATAAATGCTTTCAGCAGAAGTGTTACATCATATTGTGTTCTTAGCTTCTTCAGTGCGAAAGCATCTCAAGAGTCAGCACATTTGCATTTCGATATATTATTTGGGGAGTAATCTTGAGATGTGAATAGGAATGTCACGATACCAGACATTTAGTAGTCCATACTAATAATAGAGGCAAATTACATGATTCTTAATATCCTATTCAATACTACTAAAAGACAAAAACAGAACAATAAAGCATGGACTTGGTACCAAAGTATCAGTTCTTGTGACTCCTCCTTCTGCTTTTTGTTTAAAACTTTCTAATACCATTTTACACAAATCCTAACAATATAGAAGTTTACAATATAAGACATTTTATGAACAATTCTTAACAGCTTTATTTCAAGGGATGAGGGTGGGGAGACGGCCCAAAAAAAGCCGTCATTTACATGATTTTACTGGTTAGAAATCTGGGTTTTCAATAGCTGAGCTTAATTGAAATCATCAGTGCTGCTGTTAACCCTTTGATGCACAACATGGGTCTAAAGTGACCCGACTGAGTTTTTAATTTTCTATATCTTCGCAATAAATTAATTTCATCATTCAGTATTCCAGGTTTTCCTCAATCAATTTGTTTTTCATTATCATACATCCTAATTTTTTGTTTTTCATTTCTTACTTTTTGAATAAAAACCCTTTTAGTATCACTACGCTTCTAATGCACAACATGGGTCAAAAATTTCATTATGGGGGTATTGTGTGTATAATTTTAAGGAAAAATGAATTTAATCAATTTTGGAATCAGGCTGAAACATAAAAAAATGTGGAAAAAGTGAAGCTCTGTTAATACCTTCAAGATACACTGTATGTGTGACAAAATGATACATAAACATGTTAAATATATTAAATATATGAGTGTGGAAAGTAACTATTTGAAACAAATTACTATTATTATAGTATTAAGTAATTTAATTTTAATACAAATTTGGATAAATTAGTCATTTTTGACCCATGTTATACTTTAGAAGTGTTGTCCATATGTTGTGCATCAAAGGGTTAAATAAATCAGATTTCATAGGGTTCATTTTGCTTGACAGAGGTGTATTCATTTACATAAACACTGAGAAATTAGAGCTGAGGAAAATCTCCTCACAAGGGCGATTTAAGCAAACAAAGTGAAATTTTGTCCACCACAGCAGGTGAGTAAGGCAACAGTACAAGGTAAGCGGCACATCAACTATATTACAAATGGAGCATATCCAGGTTTATACGTTTATTTCATGGCACTTTGTATTGGCAACTTTATGATTAATTGAAATTACCTTCCTATCTAAAAACTACCTTAACCAATCAAACTATTTTGCTCAGCTAGTTTCTGTATTTCTACAATGAGTTATCCCTTCAGATTGGTGATAACTGCTTCCCCCCCTGAGAATAACTAACATACAGTATCCATAGTATTGACACTTATGGCTGCAACACAGATGGCTGTAGTTTCCCTCTAATAAACGAGGAAATCAGCTGATCATGTAACACACGAGTCAAAAGGCACAGCAGAGGTTTCTGAGCCACCAAAAAACCCCCAAGTAAAACAAAATAGTTCTGATTTTCTAAAGCAATCTCTTATATCTAAAAAACAAATACTCTTCATTCAAGAAATGAGTCTCTCACATCCTTTTTTTTCTTATTTTCCAAGAAAATGTAAACAGGTTGCTTTAAGTAAGCGTACAAAAGTGGTTACAGACACTCATCACAAGTTAGCTAGAAGCATTCACATTTAAAAGACAATCAAAGCCCTTCGAAAGACTTTTACAGCATTTAGCAGGAATCAAAGCAGGAAGTCGACCGTTTGGAAAACAAAATTTGAGCGTAACAAATGTTATCTTGGTTATGAAGTCCGTTGTTAAAACACTGCACCAGCTGAGAATGTGATGAAGGCCGTTAAATTATATGGTAGAGCTTCCTGCATAGCATGGTTGTTTACCAGTTTTCATTTAAAAGGCTTTTTCCACAGTGACATAAACAAGTCAACAAAAATGACCATTTAGGACTCAAGTATTAAAACAAAATCCTCCCTTTTATATTCCTTTTCCTTTAAAAGTAGTAACCAGCACTGTTCACAGGCAAAGGTTGCACACCGACCTTTAGAAATATAGGTTATTATCTTTAAAAATCTTGGGTTGCCTGATTTAAGTGTCACCGGTGCCATGAAATACCACACGTCACACACACTGGATACTGTTAACAGACAACTAGGAGTCATTTCGTCAGTGATCTTCCAAGGACACACAGAAGGACACTTGTGGTGGCACTTGTTTCAAAACACCCATACAATCAGTTATGTACAGGTCACATTAACCTCTGATTACCCCCCGCCTCAGGCTCTCTCTGCTAAAGTCCTTCCACGCACACGAGCACTTCCACATGCCCGGATTATAGATCCGACAGTCCCTCTGCATGTTCACTCAGCTCCATGGTGTAATAGTCGAGAGGGCGCCTGAGAACAGAGACGACGGCATTAACAACAAATGCAGAATCAAGCAGGGTGCTTTCAGAGCTGCACACTGCAATTATACTGCAGTGTGCAGCTCTGGAAACAAATTTAACCCATAAGAACCCAGACCCAGTTATCCTTAAAGGATGTGTTCTATAAGTTGACCACATAGAAAACATTTCTGATGTTTTAAAAAAAAAAAAAAATGCTACCCCTAAATGCCAAAGCTCTGTGATGTGACATATGAACATTACATTGGCAGTTTATGGTATTTATCTTTATGATATTTCTTATTTTAAAATAGAAAAAAAAAAGGTAATAAATTGGTGTCTCTGTAAGCAGAAAATGTGTCTTTGTCTTTTGCATCTCCATAACATATATCAGTTACCTATTAGAATTGTTAAATGGGTTTAAACTTAGCCAAGTAACAAAAAATAAGCTTTTTAAAATTAGCTACTTTTTCACATTTCTGTTTCCAGTCACAGCTACATTTTGGAGAAGTCACTTCCTGTTAAAGTCACATGACCACCACACCAGGGTGTTGAGTATACATCACTTAGGGATTTAATGAGTTAATGTGAAGCATAAAGCTGAATATGAGAGATTATAGAAGATTTAAAGTGTTTGTTACACGGGTGTCACCATGGGTTCTTATGGGTTAAGTACTTTTATAGGCTAACCAAGAAGCATGACCATGGGGTCTATTGAGAATTCACCAATGGGATTTTTGCATTGGATTCTGGATCATTGCAGAAAATAAGCTCTGTGGCAAACGCACGTTTCTGATGCTTACATGTTTTGTTCAGCAGGATTATCTTCACAAATGAACACCACTTTTATTATGTTTGATTCCATATTCCTCAACATATCAATTACGACACTCATCTCAGTACTTCTTTTTCATTCCTACAGTGAACAAAACAATTGGTAAAAAAGCATTTAAGTTCAAAGTGCCATCGGACTGGAATAATCTTCCTTTAAACATATGATCATTGACGTCTTTTCATAGTTTTAAATATGCCCTGTCTTCTTATTTTGAGTTAAACTGCACATGTTTCAGATGATATTATGTCATATTTATTTTATTATTATTATTTTTATTTTTAAAAATGCAATTTCAATTTATTATAATATTATGTTACTTCTTTCAGTTTTACTAGGCTAATGTTATGGCCAACTTGCGGCCATTGAGAGGTTGTGTTTATTCTTGTGTTCATTCTTGTGTTCATTTTTTGTTTGTTATGTTTGTGTTGATGCCTGTTGTCTTTGTTGTTGTATGTCTGTAAATTGTTGAGTGTTTTGTTTTGTAATGTACTTTAGGACCCCCTCGAAAACGAGAGGATTCCTCTCAAGGGGTTTATCCTACTCAATAAAATTTCTGATGATGATGATGTTTGAAGCATTAATGTAGCCGACAGAAGTAAAAAACTAACATCATGCTATAGAAAACTACACCAAAGTTGCATGACTTCAACGTAACTGCCGTTAGCTTCAGATGCTATCCGACAAGCTAATCAGCAGTTTTTGACAAGCTAGCAAAACCGTAGCCTGATAAACTATTAACAATGTATTCATAAATGTACAAGAGTTTATTAGGCTAAACACTGAACACTGAAAAACACAACATGAGGCTGTGAGGCGGACTAGTGAGAGAGTTCCTGTCCGTGTCCGGTGTGATAACGTCTAATGTTCCAGACAACCACTGTAGTCTCATTTAGCCACTTGTTAGCAACCGGCTATTTTATTTACTAATGTGTTTTATGTCGTACGACAAAACGCAACCATCTCTTTAGCGTGTGTTAACCACAGACCTTATTTAATTCATTTCTATCCACCAACCCATTCAAAATCCTTTGAGTTTGAGAGGTAAGACCCTAAAATGCTAACTTACTTCCAGCTATACAAACTCAATCCTGTGGCCCCCTATAGGGACTCTCCACTCGCCTTTCCTGTCTTGGTAATGGAATCAGCCTCTTAACAAGTTATTTGTCCTCAGGTAAGTGGATTCCAACGTTTGACCTTTAAATTGCCTCCGCTTCATGCTACCTCATTCTGTGATTTTCATCATTTAACAAAATTGCTTTCAACTACTTGAGCACACTTCTATTGCTATTTATGAGCTTTGTACACAGGTAAAGAGAGTAATTGGGGATAATCTTTGGGCCAAAAAAAAAGGCTCAGCATGGGTTTCAGATGTAACGGCCAGTGGAAAAATATGTTTCTCAACGACATACTTCCTCCCTGTGACTGTTCTACGCAAGTATAAAATTATAGATGAAGAAGAAGTTCCTGCTCTTTCATTCTGAGCTACAGTCCGACCCCAAAACCTGACATTTACTGTGGCATTTCACACTTCTGGGAATATTGTGCTTTCCTATGAGACTGAAATTTAATGGGACAGAAATATGGATTTAAAATGAAGTGAAAAAATAAATACCTCTAAAGCTCACTAATCAACCAGTTATATATCTTCAGTGGGACTGAAAAGTGAGGCCAATGTGAAAGTGTCCTAAACCTGCATTCTTTTTCATGACCAGCAGACAGTGAGTGCACTCAGAAATCTGACTGTATAGGAGACTATGAGAACATTACCCTACTTCTCACTTGATTAATTAACTCAGTGAACATTGTCCTAATGAGTTTATGATCTCAATCTCTAGTTTCAAGTCTTCTTCAATACAGCATAATTTTCATTTAGTAAATTATGGTCCCATTTAGAGTAAAATAGACGACAAAACAGGGTGTACTTGTCATTGATAGGTCTCTATCAACTAACCCTCAGAAACCAAATAAGTATAAAATATAAATATGTTGCACATTTTTCATTATACTGTATATTATGTATATGTTATTATGACAGTGTTACCACAATTTCACACTGTATTGTTGCAGCGGTTCTATGTTATTTCCCTTTATCTTCAACACCTTTGCCGGCTGCTACTTTTCATTTTCTTCCTCTGAGATTTTAGACATGTGCAGCTCTTAAAGAAATAGGCACAAATTGAGTGTGACTTGGCTTTATTGTAACAAAGTAATGGTCTGAGGATTTGTCATTGTAAGATGGGATATAGAAATGAATCCTGTTGACATGGCGTAAAATAGGAATTTTTAAATATCTATGATCAGTATGCACAATCTGAAAGACCAGAGAGAGATAACTGCTTACCTCCTCCTGTAGAAATATGTGAACAGAGCAGCTCCTAGTCCCAGCAGCAGGAGCACTGCCACTATCAGCCCTATCTGTAACCCCAGGGCAGATGCTAGGAGAAATAAAAATCCAGTTACACTTTCTGAATAAATGATTACGTTTAAAACACAACATGGGAATTCAAACATCCTGATGAAACTTTAAAGCAGCAATATATTTTGTTCCTTTCAGATTCTACAAGACCAATCGCGGCTTAGAGTGGAAAAAGACAACGTTTCAACCACCATTGAACCCAAATCTTCGTCTTATGATTTCATAACTCATAAGCACTTGCTTTGAGCTGTAAATCCAGCCGTTATTGTCCCAACCCAGCGACAGAGAGAGTTGCATCGTGAAAGTGATGCTTCTAGGGAACCAATTTGAACACTGAAGCTGCCATTACATTTTGCAATGCACATTCACTTCATAATGATAAGCAAATAACCTGTCATTTTCCACTTCAATGCAAAGAAAAACATCCATCCTTGCAAAATAGACCCGACGAGATGCAGTCAGTGTTCAGCAATAAGCACAGACTCCATTCAGCATAAAGTGCAAGAGTGAGTATAACAGAATATTAGATTCAGATTTTTGTACCATTTTCACTTTGTACTACAAGTCAAATATTTTACTTTAAAATGGCTGTAATTTTCTCCCACCATCTTGCATGTTCTTTTTTTAAAAGCAGAACTATGCAGCATTTTCAACTTAATAAAACAGTTAGCAGTAGTAGGAAATGTCCGGTTAGCAATAGCAGTAACTGCTGTCTCTCTGTCGTATTTGTTAGAGTTGGTGTCAGAGTCCACCATTCCTGTACAGGATTCAAATAACCTACCTAAACCTGAATTATGATACTGCTAATGCTGATCAAAAATTCTCATCTCTCATATCAAGATGGGTAAGTTAAATCCTGTACAGAAATGGCAGACTACACCACTAACCATGAAAAAAACTGCAATGACAGGTTCATCCTGTTTGTTCCAGCAGAGCCATTAAGAGGCTATTTTTATGTCCAACTAAGCAATTTTCCATGTTGCTGGGTAAATTCTACTCTGATTGACTGTAGGATGTCCATTCATTCCAAATAACTGATGCCTGCTAAGCAGTTCTGATTAAATGGTCTCTTTCTAAATGAATGGGCGTGGTGGTGGTAACCTTAACAACAGGGATGAGTCATGATGTACAGTTTATTGCAATTATTTCGAACATTGAGCATTTTCCTTTAATTCCACATCCTTTATCATTATCATCAGCACTGCAAGAGACTGCAAGAGTATAATTCTTGCAGCTTGTGTTTTACAAAATGCAAGAATTACACTGCCCCTCTGTGTTTTCTGGGGAAAACTATTTTAAAAGTTTTACATAACAAGTTACATAGATCGCAATCTCAAACATGCTGTCAAATTATATTTGTTTGTTAACCGTATGTATTGTAACTGACTTTGAATGTGGCTAGCTTAATGTTAGCTTTCTTGCTAACAGCTGAGCCAAAGCTTTTTATAAGCAGACTAGATGTATCTCCCCTTGTCACATCTTAGGTTTATCTTGGTTTCTGGAATAGTGAGCAACATTTTCATTGCATTAGAACCTCATGGAATGGGAAGGTTGTTCCAGTCATTAGTCAAACCCTCAGGCGTTAGCAAGGTGTAGTTTGTGAAAAATGTTACAGTTTGATTGTGAAATGCGTGAAAATATAAATAATTAGTCTTTAAATGGTTTAATGGTCTTCATAGTGTCAATAACTCCTGACATAATAACTTTATTGTAATTAATGACTGTGTTCAATCAAGGATACTGCTTGCTAAATTATGAACCATATAAACCACTTGCTGGGGTGACCAAGATAACAACTAGCAACTCAAGTTTTTGTTGTTATCCAACGTCATAAATGTGCACGGGGCAATTTCAACTTCTAATGGAAGTTACAAAGTAGGTAGTAACAAAATCTGAACACAAGTGGTCAGCTGGAGACGCATCACACACACAGGTGTAACGGGCGGAGTGTCTCATCTGTCCACTTGTGATCTCTGGGTTTTGGCTCAGTCAGTTTTGTATTAAAAACCAGCACCAGGGTCCAAAAGGATGAAGAGAGAGGTTAATATATGCAATAAAGAAACCTACTGTGACGTTATATTTCTGTTCCCTCTTCCACACCGATGACCAGGGTTATCTGACCCATGTTCAAACCTTCTTTTGTCAATTCAAACTAGAGATTTTAGCGATTAGTTAATCGTTAATCCTCCCTTTTATTAATTCTCCATCACTTCCTTCTCGTAGGGTTTCAGTATCCTGTGGTCATCTGCCGGATAGACGATAACGATGCATATACAGTATAACTTAATAAATCTAGTAAATTGGTCTGAAATCACATTCAAGGCACAAGGTAGAACATGTACATGTGTACTCTGTACAACAGTTTTATCTCCTGCTGTGACTTTGATGTGCTTATCTGCAACTCTAACTGCTAACCACGCCTGATCTTTCAATTACCACAATTCAGTCCGTTATTTTTCTACCAGAGCAACAAATCTTAATATAGATTAAATATGAAAAAACATATCAGATCATTTTTACATATTTGTAAGAGGTCTTACCACCAATTTAATTAAAAACTGTTTTGTTCAGTGTTTTTTTTAAGACCCCAGAGACTATACTGAGAAGCCGAAACAAGCAGACTATTAATTAGTTGATTTGGCTGATTAGCATCTGTTTTGTTTTGAGCTTGTAATTGATGAAGCAGTGACACTGAGCAGAAAAACTGGCAATATATGCATTGTTCCACTGGGGAGCTGTCATGGGGGTGCTAACCTGCGCTTGTGTAACGGTCTGTGGTTGGAGCAGAGCAGACGTCTCCCTGAGCGGATGAAGGACTCATGTGCGACGTCTGGATGATGAGGGCCTTCTGATGGTTCGACAGCGCCTGGATGTTTCCCCATACTCGTAGCCACCCAGAGACACAGGTAAAGTTGGCCCCTTAAACACAGACGGACAAATCTTTCATTAACTTCGTATCAAAGTGTTCAGGACGTGCTCTGGCTTGGTAGATATAATTCATTCTGTGAACAGGAAACAGGAAATGGGACTTGAAACTGAAGAGCACAATTCATGACGGTTATATGAGAGATGCAGGATGTCTTAATACCAAGGAGATAGCCACACCTGAGCCTCTGTCTCTACATTATGTCCTGTGAGAATCAACTCCCAGAGCTGGGAGAGGTTGCAAGTGTGGCGATCCTGAGTGTTGCTCCTCTCCTGTTAGTTGCTGGTGTAAATGATGATGTAAAATTTAAGGGTACAGCCTCTCATAGCATAGGAAATTGTTTTTAGGGCCAGATGTGGCAGGAGATCTCTAATCCAGCAATAACAAGTTGGGGGGAATCTTTCCTTCCACTTAAGTAATACAAGTCTCCTAGCCAGGAGTGTAGCAAAGGCAATAATAATTATGCTGTGTTGGTTGAGATGAAGATCTTGTGGTACCGCGCAACGGCCACCTGTTCTCTAATAATATGGGCATAGGCAATTGAAAAACCCATACAAGTTGACCACTAATTATTATCTAAGGGATTTCCTCTTTAATGCATCACCTTTCAACAATACTTTGTATGCTCGTGTTGGATGGTTTGCCCTGTCCACCCGCAGACTCCATCATTGGCATATCCTTATTTATAAAACCATCCTCGGTGTTCTTCCTACATACCTGCAGAAGTATGTAATTCAGAAAAGCACAGGAAAGTATCAGTTCCGCACTGAGGACTTGTTTTTACTGACTGTGCCTAGAGTCCGTACTGAACTGGGGAAAAGGGCATTTAGTTATGCTGCTCCTTTTTCATGGAACCAGCTGCAAAATGCGCTAAAACTTAAGGAGCTGGTTTCTCTAAACATGTTTAAATCCTTACTTCATGATGTTGAAGCTGGCTCTTCTGTCTGTACATGCTTTGTTTGATGATGTTCTGACTGTGACTCTATTTTTATGTTCTCTGTTGTTGTTAAATGATTGTCTGTAACTAATTGTGCTGCTGCCTGTCTTGGCCAGGACTCTTTTGTAAAATAGATTTTTAATCTCAATAAGACTTTCCTGGTTAAATAAAGGTTAAATAAAAAATAAAAAATACCCTACAACTGTGTTCCTACAGCATAACAACAGGTCTTTATCCCTACTTTGCAACTCCAGGGCAACAGCAACCTCCACAGTTGTACTGTTCAAAAGAGCTTCATGAATAAGCCAATGAGCTGAGAATTCAGTTGGCTGAAGCTACATTTTCCAAACTGAAAGCTGCTATAACAATCACATATATTTTCGAAACGTTAATAAATACAATAGTTGGCAGTGCTTCCTACCAACTATTTTGAATGACTGCAACTCTCACAGGGCTCCCGTTCACTGTACTAGTATGTTCAGTGACTTTATCACGGACTGACTGACACAGAAGCAGAGAGAGGGGCAGGCTTGTGCAACTCAGTGCTCACACTACTCGGCAATTGCGAACTAGAGGTTGGGTTCGTTCCCCCCAAATCATTCCTAAGGTGCGTTTCCAGGAGGATAAAAAGTGGCCGCTGGGAAGGTTTCAGGCCCTGCCCTCTCGAATGGCCGCTTACTCGGCGTATCTCTATTACAAAAAAGGCCCCAGAGGGATTTACGAGACTCCGGAGGTGACGTTTATTGTTTTTGATCGTTGCGTAATCGCTTAGAGACAGTTTCGACCGTGACATCAAATATGCGACGGATTTAACACGGGAGACACGCCAAACATAAACAATACGGAAGGAGACACGCAGAGCTTGCTGTATTTCTTGTCGCTGTGTTCATGCACATGGTGGCAATACAAATGATTGTTGTGACTACTTGCTACTGGCTTTTAAAAATGGTGCGTGTTGTTGTGGCGTTGAGTCACATCCAGCTTAGTGTTCTATCCAAACAGCAACCAGGGGAGAAAAATGGCCCTGCCCTTTGACTGGGCCAAAAAACAGCTAATCAAACGACCGCTAGGGGCGGCTCACATTCTAATTAGGGGTCTTTTTTTCTTTTTCACTAAAATCCTTTGAACAAATGCATGTAGTTTAATAAAATCTCGGGGACAAGTCATTTCTTGCATTAAAAGTCAGCCAGATGTGACAATTTCAATTCATATTGAGTAAAAGCCTCACCTTGGAGATATAAGGCAGAGATGCCACAGTGGCACCTCTGCTCCAGGTAGTCGGCCACCTCAGCGACCCTCCTTCCCTGGATTAGACCACTGCAGTCTGGGACAAACAGACAACAGGATGTCAGTTTTTATGGCGCTATATTTACAGTGTTTCTGCTTTACATGAATTCACATATTACTGCTTTATCTTCACTTCTTCTTGTTTTGTCTTTCCTAAAGACAAAGTTTGCATTTTAATCTTTATTGTACAGTTGAGAATCAAGCTACAGACATGATGCCTCACCTCCTGACTGCTCCTGCCAGTCACTGGACAGGGGTCCAAGGCAGAGGTCGATGTGACTTGAGAAGGCGGAGCTGGGACAGAGGTTGGTGTGGTGAGGTGTGGGTGAGGAGCTGGTCCAGGAGGAGGGGCTCCTCACCTCACAGCATGAACACCGGCTGAGCGAAACAGGACCATCTTCCACTGATCTGCACATGCAACACAAGTATATGAATACAAACATATACATACAGTGTAAAAACAAACAAATATTATTGTACCTGTGTTATTCTGCATAAAAGACATTTTTGAGTTGTCCCTGTTTCTTACAATGGTTGTACTGTTTCCATAGATACATTTTTTCCATAAATACATCATTTCAATGTTTTCCTGGTGATCCTGTATAATCAGTGTCATCTTGTCATGTTCTCCAGAGCTGCGGTGGTGGGATATCAGTGCTGATGTAAAAAAGGCTACACTGAGTCAATCAGAAAGCTTGCCCCCAGGAAATTGGTGAGCAGAGGCTGTAGGTGTTGCCTCACTACCAAAATCCAGAGGTGAATGTGACTGATTGGACTATTTCCCTCCAACATTTCCCACCTGGGTTTCTGTTTTTTTCCCCTTGACACTGCTTCATGCTGCTCTAATCAATTAACATGTAGTGCAATTTTATGAACGAGTCTATCCGTTTAAAATAAGCTTGTGATTGTATGAAGGCAGCCATGCCTACAAAAAATCTGTGAATTCTTTTTTTTTTTTTTTTACTGAGGACATTTGTACATGCAACAGTAGGAAAAGCACAGGAACACAAAAATAAAAGTAGAGATGGCTTCAATTTGGGGTACAGTGCCGAAAGTTGCTTAAGTTATTAGTAACACTTTTTTTCTCCAATAACAAGTTGAAATGGCTGCTGGGAAAAGGCTTATTTTGTAACTAGTAGTCATATCAGCAACCCTTTGCCCTCCATAACTGCTCAGCATAAGTGTTCAAACATTTAAAAGTAGTCAGTGCTGTTGAGTTGATTCTGCCTTTACCTGGCAGCTGGAATCACTTGTCGCCCTCTGGTGGTGGACAGAGAGGAGAGCAGCCGCTGGTTTTCACTGAACACAAGTACATCTCTGAGACTGGAGTTGGTCAGAGCAGTGCCAGCTCTGCAGACGCTGAACAGGTCATAGCACAGGACTACTGCTCCTCGAAACGGCACTGTCGAACCCTCTAGGAAAGTCTGATCTATGCAGGAGAGAAAGGAGGTGGAGGGGTAAAGTGAGACATGGTAGAAATGGGTACCAAAGCAGAAAAAAAGAGTGTGGGAAAGACATAATCAAGAATGAGGAAGAAAATCTTTGGTTTCACTTTTCCTCCTGCCCTCACCTGCTCCAGTGACATTTCCAATGATGTAAAATCCATCCTGGTCAACAGATCCGGTCAATGGAAGAGCAATGACGGTCCCACTGCGCTCCTGGTCAAACACGGAGAGCACCAGGCCCCGCAGGTCCGTCATGGGGGGCCCGTGCAGCTCCACAAATGCGCTCTGCCGGCTGTGGTTGGTCCAGTGGCCACTAGCCACCTCACTGATGACCACACCCTCAGGCGCTGGAGGGGGGCGGGGGCAGCTGTTCTCCCTCAGAGGTGTGGGCGGAGCCACCTGTAGTGATTGATGCACTTCAGACATTTAGATTCTAATGGTTTTAAAAGTGTGTGATGTATCCAATAAGGACACATCCCCATCAGTTTAAATAAAAAACACATTTAGCTTCTATTAGAAGAATAGTTCAACATTTTGAGAAATGAGCAGCAACTTCTGAGTTTTTTCTACCAGCGTAGCCTAAAATTTATTTTTAAAGGTTTTTTTTTAAATGTAGAACTACTTAGAACTACTGATTATACTGTTTTAGGCTATAGCCAGATTATGATTTCAAATACTGTAATCTACTATATACTTTGTATACAGTTCTACTATAATGTGTTATGGTGATTTGAATAATACATTCATTCATTCATTCCCATTAACCGCTTATCCGCAATCGGGTCGCGGGGGCTGGAGCCGATCCCAGCTGTCATTGGGCGAGAGGCGGGGATACACCCTGGACAGGACGCCAGACTATCGCAGGGCTGACACATAGAGACAGACAATCACACTCTCATTCACACCTACGGGCAATTTAGAGTCCCCAATTAAACCTAAGTGCATGTTTTTTGGACTGTGGGAGGAAGCCGGAGTACACGGGGAGAACATGCAAACTCCACACAGAAGAGCCGCAGGCGGGATGCAAACCGGCGACCCTCTATCTGTGAGGCGAGAGCGCTAACCACTACACCACCGTGTAGCCTTGAATAATACACAGAATAGTAATTTAATTTGTACTGAAAATAGCAAAGCTATCCATTTTAATACATTTTTATTTAGAAAAGAACATTTCTGTCATCACAATTATCCACTTACAGTGAATTATTTGGCCTGGACAGACGTTTTCACTATAACAAGTTTCCGTTATTGCATATTATGTGTTTGGTGTTGGTATTTTGTAACCAGCCACCAGACTTGCTGTTTTTCCGTTTCAAGTCTTTGTGCTGAGCTAAACTAAGCTGAGGCAAGCAGTGAATAAGCAATCATCCCAAAATGGTGTTATTTGAATCCATTAGTCAAGACAGTTTTAATGAGTATTTTCATCTTGGTTTTCCACAATATTGTGTTTTTGCTTAGCAGAGTTAGGGTTTATTTAGGTTTTTTTTAACTGGTCTCTGATTTGTTTTCCCGCTTGATGCGATCTGTTAAGGCAGGTGTGAACACAGTAATTGCTCTCGGCTGTGGACCAAAACAATCGCACTGAGACCCTTGAAAAGAGGCGGTCTTGGTCTGATCCCAAGTGAACTCTGCAGCAATTCAACTGTGGTGGGAACGTGATCCGACCTTGATCCGACCTAACTACCAAGTTTACTCTGCAAATTGAACTCAACAGCTCCCTCAGCCAGACGGGCTTTGCATCCAGGTATGCAAGCGAACTATAGTGGTAGAAGCAGCTAGCTGGAGAATGAACTGAGCACATCTTCTTTGCAAAGTGTGAAGTGTAGCGTAAAGTATTTTTAAGACATTTCTTTGACTTGAATTCAAGATTCTGCTAGTATAGTTTTTCCTGGTATAGTGCCTAGAAAATTACCACAGTTGTAGTGATGCATTTGGGTTAACTTGTTTGTTTTCTCAAACAACCAAGGGCAAGAAAATGCTTGCAAGTTTGCAAACTTCTGATTCAAATGAGAGCAAACACACTATAGGTGTAAAAAACGCCCCAAGTTTCATTCTGCAACCCTTCATACTCACTGAAAAAGCAGACAGGTCGTAGGGGTAAAGGCCTCTACAGCGGCTGAGGGCCTCATCACCAGGCAGAACCTCTGGATCCTCCAGCAGAGGCAGCTGTCCCGGGGTCAGAGCTTTACTCAACTCCTGCGCGTCCTTATCTGAGCCTCTCTGCCGGTACACAACTGCATCCAGCAGCCCTTTGGTGGGGATCCCCCTTTGTGAGGCTGAGGGCGGGCCATAAGGGCTGCGATAGAGCGCCACAGCATCTGGTCCGTTCTGGATGGTATTGGGGGGCAGGCGGAGTGAAGGAGCGGGAACCAGCCTGTCACTGCCCAGCAGGAAGTAGCCCTTAGAAGTGGTGAAGTGTCCGCTTAGACTGATCTCCCTGTAGGGTCTGTTGTTGTGCGCACTGAACAGAAGTATCCAGATGCCCTGCAGAGAGACCCGGCGTCCTGATGGATGCCAGAGCTCGATGTACTCGCCGTCCTCAGCTGCACCAGGTGTGTCAGTGTTCAGCTCGTTGATCAGGAAGTCGCTGTTGCCCCAGGGTGGGAGGTGAGGCGGAGAATCTGTCCCTCCTGGAATCACTTAAGCATAAAGGAAGGTATGAATTAGCTGCTGTTAAAGGAATAGTTTCCCTTTACTGCACTGTGGTTTGTGTAGGAATTTAACCAACGACATGTTAACTAAAGTGCTTTAGATATGCAGTAGATAGTAGACAGATATGAGATGGTATCAGTTTTCTCAATGGCAAAACGGCGTATAAGCGTATTTAGCACTGAGTTGGTAAAATAAACAACAACACTTTGTATCTACAGGGATTTGTTGAGATAACGGAGATGCATACTGGACACCAGTTACAGCTCTGACAGCTTGATACAATATTTTCACAAAGGATTACTGCACCTTGGAGCCCAGTGGACTGTACTGTTTGAGGAGGCATTGAAATCTGTCTCCACTGTTTTGAATACACTTAAATATCTTATAAAAGGACATTTGAATATTATTTTTTCATTAATTTAATGGTAAATGCATTAACACAATACCTTACAGATCTGATAATTGTCAGTAGTGCATAATTATGTCACATACAACTTATTTCTCCTGTTAATACTTGTGAGTTATGAAAACAGGAAAGACTGTGACTGAAATAATCTGTTAAGTTGAAATCTAATGTCCCTTTCATTTATAATGTATTATCAAGGAAACATATGCCTTTGGTATTAAAGTGAATACTCAAATCCATAAATATACTGGCTGATTATTTGTGTGCATGCAGTAAGCAAATTCTACAGTAAGATTGGCACTTTATAACTAATTCTATGTTCTATACATCTAAAAGGTGACATTTGGACAAATAGTCTTATTTGGTGTTTGCTACGAGATGGATGAGAAGAGTGATAGCACTTTTTTGTCTTGAGATCTAAATATGCATTTTCAGGCAGCAAACATGAGAGTGGTATGGATCCTCTCAGCAACAAAGAGAAAAATGGCCTATCAATCTGTAAGACGGAGCAAAAAATAGACAAGCTAGACGGGACATGACTATATTGATGTTTCACTACAGACTTCTGAATTTCAAACAAGACATTGTGTTTATATTTACATACATTACCTTATAATGAGTGTTACAGAAAAAATGAAATGTGAATTCTTCATTTATTCCTAATACATCCGCATATCATTTTGGCTTTTGCTCCCCCACACTAGGGACTCTGACTGAAGTACTGCTGGTTAAAGTTGAACAAACAGCCTTTTGTTTTCTCTTCCAAATCATTTTGGCTGACATGGAGGTCTTTATCTGGCTTTAACGTCACGTTGGTGAAAATGTTTTTATCAGTTGCTTGTGTTTTGTCTATTTGCATGTATTTTCTTGATTTGCAGTGCGTGGAGCTCTCAGGGCCACCGCACAGTTTCTGCCGGTGGATGATAAAATCTATATCCCCCCCGAGGTCAACAATCTGAAGATATGCATGAGGACGCACTGTATCTCTTTCTGCAAATTACTCTGAATTAATCTATTTGAGTGTATCTATGTCTGCATGCCTGTATATGTAGCTCCTCATGACACATGTGGTGACCCCTTATTTTCTCACGGCCACACATTATCCTGTTCTAACTACCAAGCCACTGTCATGATTTAATAATCTTATTCCCATGCATACTTAAGTCACGCCCTTGCATTATATGAATTGCACAGTGTCTGAATCAGGTAAGATTGATACTGCTACTACTGTCAATCACACATGCATTACTGATTCCCTTCCCTACTGTCTGTAAAGTGCAAAGAGAAAGCAAAATGTGTGGGATTTCTTTCAGAGTCAAGTAAATCTCATAAGCTGTATCAGACAACATAAGAATGATAAGCAATAGGCAGGTGTAGGGAAGCAAACATTTAAACACTCACAGATACTGTGTGGGCAGATCTTTGGCCAGGGGCACTGGTTGGGCTGCGCGGGAGTTTGCGGAGCCTCCCAGAAGACACCGGGGTCTCTGGCCCAGGTGGCCACACCACAGCGACTCAGATAGAAGCCTCCTTCTCTTAAACTAACAAAATAATGAAATCATTAAAACAGTCCTTAGAAATTGACCCTTATTTTGAAGGTACCCTCTTAAAACAGATGTTCATAAACAAGCTGGAAAGGCAATACTGTGTTCTTCATCCTGTTATAAACATGCAGAATTATTATTATTAGAGATAATGGGGCCTATGCAAAAGTTAAAAAAAAGTAGACACACAACAGGTTAGATTTTAAAGCAATGCTACCCAACACTGCTTATACAACCAGTGAAGCAGTGGCACGTATTTCTTTAGGATTAGCACTGCTGTGGAAGCAAGTTGTTCTAGTCGTAACACTGCGTAGTAAGAAGGGGAATGAACAGTTTGCATGTTTGTTAGAAGTCCTTTCAAATTTTCAAACCCTTACACTGAATGCAGACAGGTTCAGAAATAGAGAGGAGTACTGAGCCAGTACATTTTAAACTGTGTGCACGACTGTCTATCAGTTTTTTCTTGTAGGCTGTAGAATTGCCACAGTACCAACCTGCAGTGCATTGCATTATTTTTCCCCCATCCTAGGTAGGCCAAGTTCCCCTTTCTCTGCTTCGGACTTCTTTGACTTGGGTGGTTAGGTTTAGGTATGACGAGCGAGATTGGTTAAGATTAGGGAAAAAATATGAGGGTAAGCCAATCAGAAGCAGAGTAGGGCGGGAGTAGGAAGGATGAACCTTGGGCGGGGGAAAAAAATAACACAAGTGCATTACATGAAGCTTCAGGTGTACTCATTGCTAATTAGAACACGTCAGCATGCTTACACACTAACTACAATGAGCATGGAAAATACCAACCCTTCTAATCTTCAGCATGTTAGCGTTGTCATTGTGAGAATGTAAGCATGCTGACTTTTGTGCTTCAGTACAGCCTCACAGAGCTGCTATCGCGGCTGTTAACCCGGACTGTTGTTGTTCAATTTTCATCAGCGAGGTGTGAATTAAACTTGCTGGTAATTTCAGTGTTGTTATGTGGAAATCTATTTCAGTGTCTGAGTCAGTGTGAGTGAGAGCCTGCTTGAAACTACTTCACCACAGAGATGACACACGCCAAACAGGAAAAAAAGCATCAGCAAAGAGGAAAAACAGTCACAAGCTGACCCTCTGCAGAGTGAACACTTCACTTTCACACTTGAATCTACAGCTTTATTGGGGTGGTTTGATTTGGAAATTAAAAGAGTGGGAAACTATCACAGTGTCTTGCCTGTTGCTGAGTTGGTAGGGCTCCCTGCCTGGGATGAGAGTCTCTGTGAGGTTGGCACTAGGCTTGCTTCCAGGTCCGGCAAACACAAATGCATCTAGAGGCTGAATCTGGCTCAGTGGACTGCCGGTGGGGAAGTCTGAGGCTCTGCCGCTGTAAATAGCCACTGCCCCGGACTCATCTCCTGGGAAGAAATCATAAGAGGAACAAAGAATTTCCAAGAAAACGAAAGTGAGGGAATGAATGAAAACTGACCAAAATGCGTTGAAGCTCTACATTATAACCTAAAAATCTAGATTATAACAAACCACAGCACACTGACCTTTCATGTATTTCTTGTCTATGTTCAAGGAGATCAACCCGTTCTTGGAGGTGTCCACATTCACGTTCACACTCACGCTGACCGTGTCTGTTCTCCCGTCCAACACAACTAGCACCAGAGGACCTGCAGCTGGAGCTTCTGTCAGCTCCACAAAGCCGTCCACCTGCCCTCCACCCAGCTTCAGCTCAGTGATGACAGGACTGGTCGCTGGGGCGGCAGGCGGGGTGCAGTTATTCTTCTGACCTGGGGAGGGCGAGGACACCTGAAAGCCCCAGCGGTCTTCAGACAGAAGGCACCTCTCAATCGACTCGTCCCCCTCAAGGGATGTTTCATCCTCAATGAAGGCAGGCTCTCCTGGAGTCAGAGTCTCAGCGAGGATCTCTGCGCCTTCAGTTCTGCGAGTCATGTACACGACGGCGTCCACCAGGCCGTGGGCCGTGACGTTCATCCTCTCACTGTAGCGAGCAGCAGATGTGTGGTAGAGGACGATGGCGTCGGGGCCGTTCTGGACCGTGTTGGGGGGCAGGAGGATGGCCGGTTTGGGCAGCATGTCCATCGAGCCCACCAGGAAGAACCCCCTGTCATCTGTGCTCTGGCCTTTGAGGTCCAGCACCTTGTACGCTATATTTCCATTGCCATTATAGAACACAAGGGTGTAGCCGTCCAGCGAAGCCCGTTGTCCACTGGTGTGATACAACTCCACAAACTCAGTGGTGTCCAGTCTGGGGTTGTCGGCGTTGATCTCGCTGATGATGAGGCAGGGGTCACCGCTGACCGCCACGACCAGGCAGAAACAGGCCACACAGGCCAAGCTGACCACCATGATTCACAGCTTCTCCGAAATACCCAGCACAGGGTCGCTTCTGCAGAAGAAGTTGAATTCCTCAGTAAAATCAGAGAACTGAGTGAGTGTTGACAGTGTGGTTTATTACTCCAAAGCAATACTGTGGTTTTTATATAAAGGCCAACATAACTGAAACACAATATAAGCCACAGAAAAACACTTGCTGCTGTATCAGAAGTGTGTTCACAACAGAACTGTAATCAAATCTTATGTTTACCACTTCTGAGTCAGACTCCCTGGAGGAGAATCCTCATAATATCATGAATGAGTCTTCTATGAGTCTATTTATTGTTCATGGTGACATTGGGAATGCACGTCTTCTGCATGAGTCATGTAAGGTTGCGAAACACACTGGCAAGCAGATGGAAACTTTGCATGAATCGGTGTAATGCTTTTAGTTGTGCATAAATGGAATAGTGGAACTAAATTGGCAGATAATGCTAAATAAAGTGGAACTGCGTAGTTAAATAATTGACGCGGTTTACCAATCTCATTTCATCCCTAAATCACTCAAAATCGCTGCAGCTGTAAAATTAGCTTTAAATACACTTACAAAAATACACTTAAAGAAGCTACATTAGTTTGCACGACAATAACTCTCTACGAAAACCACGCTGGGACACAATCAATTACGTCTTTAAAGGAAGAAAAGAGTCTATGAGTTCAATTGTGCCCTGAAATTTTCTCCCATCTCACGACAGTTATTCCAGTCACGGTTAGGCTGCTATGCATGCATCTTTCCGTCGGGAAAAAAAAGGCTGTCAATCTGCTTTCTATCAGTGCCACACAAGGTCCTAAAAGGCGTCGTGACTTACTGTATTTTCTTGGTCCTTGTCGGCCAGGTGTCGCTTGTTGCTCCGTCTGAACCTCTCCAGTTGAATGTACAAAACGCGTCGGATTTTATTTTGGTAAAGTTTGTGTTCTGCCTCCGCCGCTCCCTTCATTCACAAAGCAGCACTTTCTCCCCCCGGACTGTGGGCGGTCAGACTGGCTGAGGGGGATGATGCCTGCCAGGGGAAGCTCTCTTTTTTTCTTTTTTTTTTTTACACGGCTCAGTACACCATTCAGCTTCCCACAGCTGAAGATAAAACACCAGTAAACCCAGCGAAACGAATAATGAGGCGGGTAAAGTGCTACCTCCAGTCGGTATTTCCACCCTACAAAGCCTATCCACGCTGGAAAACGTCGGAAATTTCAGTTGAGAGCAAAATAATATACGGTGGTCTTGAATTCATCCCAAGAAGCCTTGTTGAAGACCTGAAGGGGGCCCCTAACCCCACTTTGTGAATTAACAGAGAGCGGGTAACACTTCAATGACAGCCGAAGCCCCGCCCAGCAGCAGGTTATAGATCCTGCAACTGCAGCTCCAACCTCACAACTCATTTCAAAAACTTTTCTTTCTTTTATCTGCTGGTAAGTTGTATTATTATTAAAGCTTTTGCAGACTATTGTCTCTACTTGCTCAAGTAAAGTAACAGAAGATGAAGAAGAAATACCTCTATTCGCGTAACACTTACCAATAGAGCCTGACCAATATGGGATTATTGAAGCAGATGTCAATACTGATTTTAGAGATGGGAAATTAATCAATTACCGATATGGTAGCCGATATTGTTTGAGCTGGAACAAAAATGGACTTTTTTTTAATGTGGATTGTGCACCATTTTTCACCACTCTGCAAATGTACCTACTACTTTATCAAACACAAAACTCACAAACAAATAATATTTCACTGTGTTATACGTTATTATACATTGTATTGCACTGTCAGACAATTCTATAAACAATAACTTGGAAAATAAACAACATTACAGTTCAGTTTCAGCCAATTGCTGACTATTTAAAAAAGAATAATAATAAAAAAGAATAGCTACTTTTATTTGCATTATTTATCGTGTAAAAAAGTTTCCATATCGGACAGCATTATACACTGATACCTTTTATAGCCCAATATCAGCCGATAATATCCCTCAACCATTACATCTTGTGGGCTCTACTTACTTAAAACTGCAGTTTTTACACCGCATGAGATGCAGATAATTGTTAATTAGTTAACAATAACCTAAAGCAGCCTATAAGACAAACTGTACTAATATACAGGCGGAATAAATATGGGCTGTGGAAATAACATTATAAATCATTATTCGAGAGAGAGAGAGAGAGTTGTGACAGAATGTAAAACATATATAAAAACTGAATTTATCCAATTCAAAATGAGTGAATATATTTACAAAAAAGAAATGTTTAACAATAAAACCATAGCCTAATAGAGTTTAATAAGCATTATTGTCATTAGAGATTCACCCAAGTACCAGCACTGTAACTGTACCTTTCTATAAGACAATGTCAGTATATATAAGGATACAAAATGAGTGTACTAATAAGGTGCAGTAATGTCAGCGTAACCAGGAACCTCACTGCTTGTGAATATTAGAATGATTGATAGCATGTTAAGCTCTGGCTTAGCAGCTATTTAAACAGAAATATCACCTTACTAATTAGTTTGCTTACTCCTTTTCATTTGTTCAGGGCAACTTACACATTTTCCTGGAGGAGGATTAATATCTTGAGCACCTTCATTTATGCCTCCCACAAGCATTTGAAGCATGTGTAACAAATGTTTCAATATGTTGCTGCACTTGAAAAACACAAGAACCTAAAACACTTCGAGGTTACTCTGAGACTTCTTAAGTATTATTACTCCAGAAGTGGAAGGAGTACACACATCTAAACATCTCAAAAAAATACCACAATGTTTAAGCAATTAAAGTAAAATCAATTATTTTAATATCTTAGTTAAGCCAGAAGTATCAACATGTACTTAAAGTATCAAAAGTACACACACACACACACACACACACACACACACACACACACACACACGCACGCACACACACACATTACATTATGAGATTTTCAATACTGATGAATCAATGCTCAGATAGACATCAGTGTAGCTTGTTTAACTACCTTATACAGTGGGTTCAGTAGGGTTCTCAACATATGGGTCAGTCCCCTCCAATAGGTAATCTAACCTGATATTTTCTCTTTGATTTTCAGTGAAATATTCATCTCATGGTTCATCTCTTTGGAATCCATTCACCCCTTAACCCATTATCTGAACTCGGGTTGGCGGGGTGCTGGAGCCGATCCCAGCTGACATTGGGCAAGAGGTGGGGTACATCCTGGACAGGTCACCAGACTATTGCAGGGTAGACAAATGGGACAGACAATCATCCACACTCTCATTCACACCTACAATTTAGGCAATTTAGAGTCACCAATTAAACCTAAGCTGCATGTTTTTGGACTGTGGGAGGAAGCCGGAGGGAACCCACGATAACACGGAGAGAACATGCAAACTCCACATAAAAGAGCCGCAGGCTGGAGTCGAACCAGCGACCCTCTTGAGGCAAGAGTGCTAACCACTACACCACCGTGTAGCCCTCTCTTTGGCATTCAAACAGTTATATATCCAGAGAGGAAAGTCCCATTAATAAGTCAAAGACATCTGAGATGTGACGGAGCCAAACCAGACTTGCTGCTGGTTTAATCTTTAAAACATTATTGTTGTTTTTTTATAATAACAATTTTATAAGTTGTATTTTTAATGTAGCATCTTAACTTGAAAAGTAACTGCAGCTGTCAATTAAGTGAAGTGGAGTGTGATATTTGTAATATTTGACTCATTTGAACATTTGAAATGTTGTGGAGTAGAAATATTTTGTAGCATTAAATGGAAATGCTCAGCACTCAGCAGCTACATTTAAACACTAAAATGATGAGTTTCGTTTGTTTGACTGATTACTACGTTATTTATTTTATTGTTATAAGTTTAATATTGTTTCTGACTGCTGGTTCTTCTGGTAAAAAGTTAGGAATCACAACGACAGTAACTTGTGTCTGCGAGTATTAACGGTTTGCTGTGCAGTGTTGATGTTGTTGCCTGGTTTCTCTGAACACTAAAAGTATGGTGTTGAAGTGAGTGAGGAAAGAATTATCAGGACTTTTCTACTTCTTGTATTTCTTGTTCGTTCAGTCACCTGTTAGTGGTAATTCAGATTGTGCAGGTCTGATTGTCGGAGGGCTTGTCTGAGCATGTGGACATAACTTTTATATGCTTTTTGTTTTCAATATTTTTATTACTGATCTGTGCCTCTTAGCTTTGAAGTACTGTATCTATTGATTTTTTTTACTAAAAAGATCAATAAGAAGCATGTGTAAGCCATTTCTCTATGTTTTATACATTGTATGAAACGCTATCTGAAAGTTTAATAATAGGCTGAAATGTGTTTTGTGCATTCAACCAAAACAAAATAGTGCAAATCTGGAGCTGACCTGTCTGACTTTGCTTCTAAACCTACCACTCCTAAAATGAGCACTTAGTTTTGGAGTTAATCTGGCTCAGATGAAAGACCAGATGTTCCCAGTCTGCCCCTTGTGGTTTTAATGGACCAGAACCACCTTTGAAAACACAGATAATCCCATACATTGTTTTTTACCAAACCTTTAAACAAGCAGAACCACAAATATAGTCCTTTACAGTTGTTGTCTGTGATCATTACTTGTGTCAAACTCTATTTTCATGTTATCGCATATATATATATATATATATATATATATATGAGGCCGGTTCCATTTCACACACCTGGCCCGCCGCTCTTCCTGTTGCATCACGGAAACGTCATCAGAGCGCTGATTTTATCATCATCAGATCGCAAGACTGTGCCATGCTGTGTGTGATAGAAGGAGAGGTGTGGATCCCAGCCTGCTCTGTCCCATCCAGAGGTCTACTTATCACTCCCACATTAAAACTGAACTTTTTAATGCCCAGTCCCTGTCAAATAGCCTGTCCCCCTGGATACAGTTACCTGCAGAGAGCTCGCTGCACTGGCCGAGGTGGTGGCCTGGCGGTAATTTACCGAGACACTCTCAAGCTCTCTCCTCTGTCTCTACCTGATGTGTCCTCTTTCGAATACCCGTCCAAACCACACCCGTCCTTCATCACAGAGATTCACGACTTTCTCACCTCCCTCTGCTCTCTATCCTCCAATAACATCATACTTGGCGATATGAACATTCACATTGACAATCCCTCCTCCCCCCTGGCAGCTGATTTCCTTCATGTACTGGACTGACTCAACCTCACACAGCATGTTGATGCACCTACACACACCAGGGGGCGCACTTTAGACCTGGTCATCTCGGACTCTCCTTCCATCAAAAATTTGTCAGTACATGACCTAGGCGTCTCTGATCACAGCATCATTTCCATGGACATTTCCTGCCCATCCCACCTCCCCCAGCATAAACGCGATATTCATTTTCGCAATCTAAAAAACATCAACCCTGCCATCTTGCACTCTGACCTCCAACTGCTGGCCTCAGTCAACCTTCCATCAGTCAACGAATCCGTGGAACACTACAACAATTCTCTTTGCTGCCTCCTGGATATACATGCCCCTCTCAAAACAAGAACTGTGTCTTCCTCCCACACTGCCCCCTGGTTCACGAATGAACTGCGCAAGATGAAGGCTGCTGGCCGTGCCATTAAGAGGCGTGTCAAATCATCTGGCCTGGTGGTACACAAGCTGGCCTACAAAAATCACCTATGCAGCAGCCCTTAAAGAAGCCCTATTACTCCAACATCACCATCACTTTTCCACCAAAAATCATCTCCTTAATCCCAAAAGCCAAACCCATACAGAACCCACAGCAGAACACTGCAACAGATTTCTTGTATTTTTCAAAGAAAAGATCAATTCCATCCAGTCTCAGCTCTCAGGCTCCCCAGCTCCATCTCTGCCATCTGCCTGCCTTCAACCTGCACTTTTCAGCACCTTTGCTACAGTCACACAGACCGAAGTTGAGGGTTTCATCAAAAAAAATTAAGCCTTCCACCTCCCCCCTGGACCCTATCCCTACAACACTCATCAAATCAAACCTGTCTGTCGTAAGCCCTCTTATCACACAAATAATAAACCACTCGTTAAACTCCGGCCATGTCCCGCCCTCACTCAGAACTGCCATTATCAAGCCTCTGAAGAAACCTAGCCTCGACCCAGAATGTCTCTCCAACTACCGGTCCATTTCCTATCTTCCATTTCTTTCCAAGGTGCTTGAAAAAGCTGTTGCCGCCCAGCTACAGGCACATCTACAACATCATTCACTGTTTGAAATATTCCAATCTGGTTTCCGCACTGCCCATTGTACAGAGACAGCATTGTTGAGGGTAACCAATGACCTTCTCATCTCTGCCGATTCTGGATCCCCCTCCATGTTCATTCTCCTTGACCTTTTAGCGGCTTTTGACACTGTCGACCACTATATCCTCCGCCTCCGCATCGAGACAGTCTCCATCACTCCACACTGGACGGAGTATGTCAGCCTGGGATCTGCCAGGTCCCAAACAGCCCCTGTTACTTGTGGTGTCCCCCAAGGATCTTTCCTAGGACCCATCCTCTTCATCTTGTACATGCTGCCACTGGGTCGTGTCATCAGCCAACACGGCATCTCCTTTCACTAATATGCCGATGACACTCAGTAATACCTCCGAACTCACCCCAACCCACGTTCTACCCCGGTCCTCATCATCACCTACTCAAGCTCTCTCCAACTGCCTGGAGGAGATTAGGGCGTGGATGAGTCACAACTTCCTTCAGCTGAACAGCTCCAAAACCGAAGCCATACAAATTGGCAGCCCTCATCAGGTCGAGTCATCACCCATAACCACCATCTCATTCTCAAGGTCAAGCCATCCCCCTGTCTACCTCAGTCACCAACCTCGGTGTGAAGCTGGACCCACAACTTACCTTTGTAAACCACATCAAACATCTGTACAAAACCTGCCTTTTCTATATAAAGAACATTTCTAAACTCCGCCCCTTCCTCACTTTCTCTGATGCAGAAAAACTCGTCCACGCCCTAATCTCCTCTAGGCTTGATTACTGTAACAGCCTGCTCATCGCTATACCCAACAAACATCTTCAGAAACTTCAATTAATTCAGAACTCTGATGAAAACTCAACCACATCACCCCCATTCTTCAGAACCTACACTGGCTTCCCATACCTTCAGGAATTCAATACAAGATCACCCTCATCACCCACCTTTGCATCTACAGCAAAGCCCTGCAATACCTCAAAGACCTCCTTACCCCTCACTCATCCATCCGTAACCTCCATTCCTCAAGTATAAACTTCCTCCATCAGCCCCGCACACGACTCCTCACCATGGGAGACTGAGCATTCTGCTCCGCTGCCCCCCACATCTTGAACTCTCCCCCTGAACATTTACGTCAACCCCAGTCTGTGGACACTTTTAAAAAAGGGCTTAAAACTTTTTTGTTCGGGGAGGCATTTTTAGGTTGTCCCTAGATGTTTTTATTATTGTCTCTGCACCTTAATCTGCTCCTTTAGCTGTTTACTTTAATGTACTTTATTACCTGGGTCTTTTTTATCTACTGCTGATTTTAACACGTCTGATTTTTCTCTTAGTCTTTCATTTATTTTGTTTCTGGTTTCTGTAGCACGTTGAGATTACTTCATGAAAGGGCTTTACAAATAAAATGTATTATTATTATTATTACATACTTGACCAAAGTGAATGCAGTCTACTAGTCAATTGATCCTTTTTAACCTGCCACTCTGTGGGTCTCTCAACCAGTAACCAGCAACCAGAAAATCAGGCTTCAGTGACATCATTGTACTGTACTGCTCAGTCAATAGACTTCATAGAGTTTCATTTCTTCACCAATAAGGAAACATATTGCCACATGGGTAGTCTGTGGTCAGGGAGTTTACATTATGATGAAAGTGCAAAAAGTCCGAATTTCCTGATTTTCAGCATGCTAACCACCCTTAGCTTTGTTGAGGAACACATTTTTATTCCACTTAGAAGCATCAACATATAAATGACTAAACCAAGTTATACTTGAATAAACTTTTACATACATCTTTAAAAAAAAATCTCTTTCATTCTCATTTGAATAGTGTGTTGATGGTTGATATTCAGCATGGAGATACATTGATGCAATATTAATGATGTAATATTAAACATGACAGAGCCTTGGGTTTGGGTTGTCATGAAACTTAGTTGCAGCTTGAATGGTTTTTTTTCTCTTGCTCTCAAAAACTTTGCCTCAGTGAAGTTCTGCAATTTTCTGAATTTGTTTTGAGTGCAGTGAAGGTGTTTGTCTGTTTGGTCCACATTATAAGTGACTGTTTCTGAAAGTTTGTGCTCTTCTGAAAGAGATATCTCCCGAATAGGAATGAATTATAGATAGTTTGGTATTTGGTTAAAAGGAAAAAAGTTGGTTTTGTCACTATCAGCATTATGTTTTGGTCTCTGGTTACTTTTATCCTGAGCTCAGGGTTACAGAGTCTGTGGTGATATGTTAGGTCAGTATAAACTTTTAGCGGTTATTTAAATACTTTCAGCAGCTGATGGTTCATTCAGATATCTAAATTATAACATTCAGATACATAAGATATACTGTATATTCAGTACACACAGTAAGAGACAAAGTTCCTCTCTTTTGTCACAAAAGGAAATGACGTGAGTTGCCACATAAAGGGAACTGAAAATCTTGTTCTTGGAGCTTCATCTCAAAGAAAAAGCATTCTTGTCCATCAGAGATTATTTATAGCACATACTTCTTCTTTTTTAACAATATTTTTTGTTAGTTTTCAAGTTTTACAATAAAATTCGAACAAACAAAAGTAAATGATAAAGAATGCAGAGCAGAACCCAAACTTTCATACACACACCCATTCACACCAGGTAGATTTGCACAAAATTATATATGTATACATACACACACACACACACACACACACACATACATACACATGCATGCATTGCACACGCATGCATGTCTAAACACCATGTACATACATTATTTATTTTTTATATTTGTTTATCATTATACACACACACACACACCCATATTCATACTTATACATACATACACATAAACATATACACATAAAAATA
This sequence comes from Centropristis striata, assembly GCF_030273125.1. Taxonomy (NCBI): domain Eukaryota; kingdom Metazoa; phylum Chordata; class Actinopteri; order Perciformes; family Serranidae; genus Centropristis; species Centropristis striata. The sequence goes on from NC_081537.1 coordinate 11,216,023, forward strand.
ATAAAGATAATTTAAATTTTAGGACCCTATTTTCCAGATGCTATAATGTTCACATATGGTTCCCACAATTGTACAAATTCCTTCAGCTTTCCTTTGGTAATGTAACTCAGTCTTTCCAATCCAATGCACTCTGATAGTTCTTTTTTCCATTGTTTTATAGAAGGAGCCTCTAGGTTTTACAGAAGGGAATCCTGACTCCAAACACCTCAGACATACAACTGACAACCTCATTCCAGAATCTTTGTATCTTTGAACATTCCCACAGACAGTAAATAAGAGTACCTTTATTATATTGGCATTTAGCACATGTATCAGGAATATGACTTGACATACGATTAAGTTTTTCAGGGGTTATATAAACCCTTGTTAACCATTTAAATTGTAGTAACTTAAGCCGTGTATTTATGGTTTGTCTTTGGGCTTTTAGACAGGCCTCACTCCAGTCTGCTTCATCTATGTCTTCTCGCATGTCCTTTCTCCATGCATTTCATATATCTTTTGCAGAATCCTTGGAATTTGACATAATCAGATAATAATATTTGAACAATAAGCCCTTCTCTGCCCGTTTTCCCATTTGTTGAATTGTTGATAATTCAGGTATAGACATAATTTCTTTAGACCTAGATAACAAAAAACCTCAAGTATTTGTAAAAATGTTTTGGTGGAATATTATATTTTTCAGATAGGTCACTGAATGTAAACAATTGTCCATTAATATATATTAATATAATTGCTTGGATGCCATTTATTTTCCATAATTTATAGCACATACTTCTAATATTTAATAATAAAAATAAGATTGCAATGTGTTTACTGTGGCATCTTTATATGGACTGCCTGTTTTAAAAATATTGTTCTGATTATCTGAACACCAGGATCTATCTGTGACCCTTTGAGCCCAGATAATAAACTGATGCCCATATTATTCTATAACAATCTGCCTGAGAGATTTAATGACTAAATGAGTATTGTTCTTTCAAAGTTATAGGAGGTGCATAACACTCACAGACCTCTTATAATGAATATCTCTTTATGGCATTAGTGTTTTTACGTCTTTACATTGTTTTTTTATAGCTGATTGTGGCCATTTTTAATTTCCATTTACTCCTTTGAATTTGATGTTGCAGTGTTTAATGTTTCCTTATCTAAATGTCTTCATGTAGGTGGATGTCTTACAAGCTTATAAACACAAAACCAACCCATATCTTCACACTTAGGTCCGCTCACTGCTTTTCATTTTATATGAGTCACTCTATCATACACAGTATTAAGGAAGTAACAAGATAGGTGAGAAAAAATATGCTGAGAAAGGGAAAAGTATGAACTTTCACAATGTGTTTGCGAAAAAAGGAAGTAGAAGTTGTTATGTATTACAAATTACAAATGTGTCACATTTGTATGCTTGCAATACTTCATGAAACCTTTATGAAAAATGTCTTAATATTTCTGCTGCTTCATGATTAACAGACGAACTCTGATCTAATCTACTTTGTTCTTTAAGCCTTTATAATGCAAACACCTTTCAAATGTTGTGTGAATGACTTCAATGCCTCTTAGCGCCACTAGATGGCCCTATGAGCATGTCATATGTGATGTATTGTAAGCTTGTGAACAAAATTAAACTGTCAGCTAGGGAAAATAAGCAGAAATGCCTCTTCCTTGACGTGAAACTGTTAACAGGTGGTTCTTCCCGTAAAGGAAGCTCTTTCTCTGATATTCTGCTGTTTGTGTGGTGCTGTTTGACGTGACCGGTATATCTTGACACAGAGAAAAGGTCAGTTGAAATGTTAATGATGCACACATTTCGTTTATGGTGTGTGCATGAAGCCGGTGCTGCAGTACAGGCCCCACTTGAAATTCTCAAATGAATTTCTGTCAAACGGCTCCTCACTTTTCAAGAGTCAACAACCTCGTTGACAAGGTACATCTAATTCATCTGTCTGGTTTGTTTTGATGACTCACTACTTAGATGTCATCGCATCTGATTTATCACCACTCCTTGCTCGGGGTGGAAAAATTGTGTCCCGTGCAGATGATATGGAAAGATGCTTTGCTCAGTGTAACATGGAGATCAAATTAATTAATTTGAAGATTTAACACAGGCTCCTCTGTCCACCAGCATCATTAGCAATCGGAGGTTCATTTAATACTTAAGGTAACTGAAGAGAAGGAAAATTGAATACATCTCCCCTGACAGGCTATTAATCAACAGTGACAAAACTTTACTATGCCAATTCAGTGTAATACATCAAATAAAATGAGTTTCAGTTCAGAAATGTACATAGCATAGCAGTTCATGATCATTGTAGAACTGTTTCTGGCTACCTTAACACCCACTGTTTCCTTTGGTTTAGTGTATGAAGCCGCTCAGAGCTATCCCAATCTGCATGCCAGCGGTACAAAATACAGCCGGATGCATGTTTTTATCTCAGAAGAATGTGCTGTCATGCCGCTTTTTTGAGCATGACAGCGATTGAATTCGAGTGTTGAGTCATTTTGTTGGAAGTGTAGACAGCCAGCATCATCCCTGACTCAATCATCAGATGAATTTCAGCAGCAGCACTAGCCGGCTTGGGAGGATATTTACACCCACTGGGAGAATGGGACTAAATTCTAGACAAATCAAATACTTTAGCAGGCGCGGTCAAATAAAAACCCAGAGAAAATCCCGCCCCAGTCATCGCATGGAAGACCACCTGCAGTCTTAATATCTGGGTATATTACACTGCACTATTGTAATATATTTCCACTCACACTGGAGCATGAAGTTATGCTTGGATGGAGATTGATTAACCTCAGGGAAATATGTATCTACTACAAGTACAGAATACAAACCATTGTTGTCATGTTGAGACCTTGTGACTTCTTGGTAGCTTTATATTTAAACAGTAACAGTAACAACCAGTAACAAACAGTAACTTTTTCAGGTCCAATACCGACAGGGCAACATTAAGTATCTGCCAATACCAAACCAATAGCATTATTTCCCCTTAAACAACTGTGCTGTTAAAAATGTTTTTTTCTTCAGAATCCACTTTACTAAACCTGTCCAACTAAAACATCATGTTTAAACTGTGAAACAACTACTCCCCTAAAGGTAGAAATTAATGGATTGGATTGGATTATAATTTTTTTTCTTCTTCCGATACCTGAATCAGTCATTTTGGCCAATATCAGCCTGATACCAATACTGAATGTCATAGGAATCAGGAATGTGCATTCCTAGTTACAACCCCCATGAAATGACTTGCTGCAGAATTTGATTAATTTGAGCTGATAACATTTGAAAAGTCCAAAAAAGCTGCATGATTAAATAATTTCGATGAAGTTTATAGTGCGCATCCTCTATGGGCCCCACAGTGCTGAATCCTTGGGTAATTTAATACATGCAAATTAAGCTTTTTCGGCATCATGCACCACTAAGACAAATTCATAGGAATGAATGGGTACCCGTCTCCAACAGAGGTGTGAATCACCAGAGGCCCCACAGTACGATTTTATATCGATACTTGAGTCACAATACGATATTATTGCGATTTTGCGATATGGTGAGTATTGTGTTACTATATATTGAGATTTAACTGTTTAACTGCATTTTGTATTCACAAAATTAAATGTAATCGAATCAAGAATTGTTTTGTCAAATCAGAGAAAATGATCAGTTCTGAATAAGGAGGCAGCCAGTTGTGTAAAGAGGAGACTTGTGGGAACCCAGAGAGCCTATTTTCATTGAGATAGCATGACGTCAGAGGTCACATGAGCGCTTTGAAAATCCCCATGAAACACCACAAAACATGAAAAATAGCCTAACTTTGCTGCATTATTTTGGCAACTTCCCGACACGATACCCTGACATAGTTGGATTCCTTAGATCTTCTAGTTTCACATGATACCAGTATCTCCAGTATATTCCTAAAAATGAACCAGCTACGGCCTCCGGAACAACGCAAACGGCGACCCGTTGGAACGCTAAATTAATCTATATAATATTGCCACTCAAAATATTGCGATACTATGCTGTATCGATTTTTTTCCCCACCTCTAGTCTCCAATGCATACATCCATGGATTCAACATGCTCAATTGGCTGAAAAGCTGCCGACAAGTGCCAATAATGCAGGACAGAGGGCCCAACACTGGCTGATGGTCGGCCTGGTTTGTTATGACCTTAAGAGAAATATAGATATTATAGGAGCTCAGTCTTATACTGAGTTACTGAGGTATTTGAGTCCTGGAATAACCTGGTTGACACGCCTCGCCTTTACTGATGCTCTTCTACCGCATTGAATAAATGTTCACGCTGTTCCACAACACAGTGCGTTTATTGCCGTGCCATGTAAACAAAGAAAAACATACAAACAAAATACCGGCATGATGAATTAGAGCATTACAGCGCTGAAGCGCTACAGCGGCAGTCAAAAAACCGTTTGCCCTTCTGGGTCAAACCCTGCACAAAGAGTGAACAATCACACCTATATACACCTGAGCTCCACAGGTAACAGCATAGCGACCCCACATATACATTGAGTGAATAACACCACACATCAAACTCAACCAAACACATTCAGCTCCTACAATAGAATATCCCCAAACTTGGAGCCAACTTGCTGCATGGGATGACCTTGGCCTGGACAGCCTGGCACGACGTTACTGATGTCATCAATGGCCTTTTGTCTGATCTTTTGTTCATCCTGTGTATAAATACGCATTGCCCTATCTGTAGCTGTCTCACACCAAAAATTGCTTTGCATGCTGCTGACCCTAAAAGCTTCCCTGGTGTGCCTCAAGCTAATTTTTCACCTCATTAGCCTGAACAGACATAAAAAACTGGGACACTGTGAGGACAAAGCAGGTTTGTGTATATATGCACTGCGGGAAAGCATGGGACAATGCAGTGCAGAGGGAGCCCACGTTAACTGGACTGTTTGTACATTACAGTTCACTTAAGGTGTAATGACAATGAATTATGTGGTAAGAAAGGGCCACCATGTGAGTGTACAGAGGTTTTTCTACCTATGTTTGTCAGTATGTGATCGGGCGCACGTGCAGGGTCTAACCAGGAGGTGAGGGCAGAGTTTGACGTTGATTAATAATGTGGGTAGGTCTGTTCTCTGCCCCCCCACACCCCCCCTTTTCCTTCCTCTCTGTCTTGCAGGCACAGAGGAAGCTTTCTACCGCTTCTCTTTTTTTTTTCTTCTTCTTCAAGAAAGCACCCAAAGAACCTCATCAGCATTCAACATGCATCAGCAGCTCACTGCATCCAATCACGTGCGCTTACCATACAGAGTGCATGCTTGTGTGTGTGTGTGTGTGTGTGTGTGGACAATGTGTGTGTGTGTGTGATTGAGGGAGACAGGCAGAGACAGGCTGGGAGAATCCCTTTGTGTTCACCGTGAATCCCCAAGGTCGTGTACAGGCGTTCGCGAGCAGATCGGACACGGGCACCAAGTGTTAGGTGGTAGATGATATTCCAGCTCAATGTGTGGGATTAGGACCTTGTGAAGTACATTTAGGTTAATGACATCAAAACCAATGTGCTTCTGGGTGACCAGATGCGTGTTGGATTATTGATCTAAAGTGGTGCTTCATCTCCTTCATCACCAGCAGCAGCAGGAAAAAAAAAACCTACCCTCGTCTGTTCTGTCTGAGCTTGTTGTGATATTAACTTTCCCGAGTGAATATTACCACTTAATCTGTACTGGTTAACTGCTGAGAGCGGATGAGAGCGGATGAGAGGTGCGAGAGTGGGAGCTTGGCCACAAGTCGATTTCTCCGAGAGATTGCAGTCATGTTTGATACCCAGTTCCCATGGCAACCAGCAACCGTGGTGTACCTGACCTACATATGTGCTGTATGTACACAAACACGCGCTAACCATCTGTTACTGACGCCGTGTACAGCCGCTCGTGGGGTCTTTGAGTGGTTTTTAAATGAGCCCGATCAGAGACGGCGAGAACAAACAGTGGAGCTGCTTTCAACGTTTTCTGAGACGATGTCAATGAGTTGAGTCAACAACGGCTGGAAGTCACATTGAGACGAGCTGTGTTTGCAATAGACGCTGTAGACTAAGGAGGGTATTATTATGGATGTGTTGACATATAATTTATGACAGGATGTCAGTACTTGCATTTTTTAAAGTGCTACAAATAATATACATTACAACACAATTGAACTCGCGGACGTTTGAGTAGCTTGACAGGTAGCTGTAGTGGTGGAATATACATTTACTCAAGAACTGGAATTAAGTACTTAAACTTTGGCTCCACTATATTTCAGAGGCAAATATTTCTACTCCATTGCATTTGTATGCTAATATTATGAATAGTAATAGATACTATAAGTAATCAATGGATACATTATATTGTAGGAATGCCATTATTAATCAAGGTACCTGTCTGTAGTTTTCTCAAGGCTTTCCCTATCTCACAATGTTAACATATGACATAACATATGAACTTCACATGGATTTTCCCATTAGGAGCTCAATTTTCCTGTAATTCCAACACCACATGAATGCAACACATTTCTCAGAATGTTCACGACAACAAGATTTCCATCCTTAACAACATAATAGGTTGTTTGTCAATTCCACCCATAACGATCCATATGAGCATAGCGTTCTTAAAATATCACATAAGTCGTTTTACATACTCGTACGGTTCTCTGTTGGGGAAAAAATGCTGCTGTTTCGTTGAATTTAGGCTACAAAACCACTGATCTACATTTAGGGCAAAAAAACTTTCTGGTAAGGTGTTGTAAAAGACAGTTTAAAAAGTAAATAAATATATGTAAATGTCAGAAGTGAAGAAGGTTCGAGGACAATGTGACTATCAGAAGTGACATACTTATGTAAAAACATGCAGCATGAGTTTTAAGGCACATAACTTTTGTTTTCAAATGGAAAAGGAACTCTGTTCCTCTGACCCCAAGTCTCCGCTTTGCCATCATTCATAATTACAAAGAGCAAACTGTGGGCTTGTTTTTGAGGGGAGAACAGTCAGTTTACAAAATTGTAAAATGATTTGGGTGTCCGCACTGTGATTTGGAAAAATTAAATGGGTTGGTTTAATGGCCCATGCTACACCCTTAAGGTTTCCAGATTTTTTTCTGTAATCCTACTGACAAACTGAAAACATGACCTCCTTGGTGGACCTAATAATTAGCCTCACATTTACCAGATGGAACATTAAGGTGATGCTTTGTAGCTTGCTCATAAATGCATCAATAGAATATGTTTTAACAGTGTTTCTCCACCATGATACCTTTGTATAAGTAAAACTAAAATAATGTGTGTACTACTGCCACAACCTCTATACCATATTATTATAGTAGTACATGCCCATTGGGAAAGAAGTGATTTGACCATTCATATATGCATTTTTTGTTACTTTTTTCAAAGCATGCATCAACTTTACTATACCTGGATGTTTAAATTTGTATTGACATAGGTTACATAGACTGATGTTAAAATGTGACATATTAACAAGTAAACTTAAACCTACAAATCGTTTCAGACAGAATCTGGACTCAAGTCTCAACTCGGTCTCAAGGATATGGTTCTTTCTCTACACATTGGGTTTTAATCGGTTTTAATATAAAGATTTCACTTGCTCTAGCACACATAATATCAATAACAGACTTTTTGGCCACAAGTTGCAATACTGACATACCACCACCTTTTAAGTCAATCAAACAATTTCTTATTTACACATCCGGTAATCACGAGCAAGATTAGCTTTCATTGGACATCCTTCAGTTTGTGAAATCGGAGAAGGTTAGGTGCTCCATACATGGCTCTCTTGCAAAGTTTGATAAAACTTGGGGTCCGTTTTTTGCACATGTTGAGGGATTGATTTTTACGGCTATTCCTGAGTAACCACCCTGATTGTCTACTAGTTGTGAGTTTTTCTTGTGTGATTTTGTAGCATGCTGGGAATGTTTTTTATTTATCTCTGCTTAAGTGAACATATTATTAGACTTTTATTTAGCAGTGGGTGACCTATTTGTGTTTTTGTTTTGTTCTGTGTGTATTTGTTGTTCGCTTCCATTTTTATTTAATTAATTATTTATTTTATTTTATTTTATATTTATTTTATGTATTATTTTTTTATTATTATTATTATTATTATTATTATTATTATTTTACTTGTTACACTTGACACTGTTTTGATTCTTGTAATGTCATCTCTTGATTTTGTTATGTCACTGAAAAATCAATAAACAAATGTTTAAAAAAAAAAAAAGATTAGCTTTCATTTGGAGCCATGTTCCCGCTCAACAAATAAATATAAATTCAATATTTACTCTTCTTTTGGCTCTCTTTTCCCCACCATCTCCTGAGTGAAACATCTGGCTACTTGGCTACAAAATGCTCCACTTTGTTCTCCAGCTAGTTGCTGACTGCGTCTGTCTGCCACGTTTCACTGAGACCGTTGCATGCTGTAGCCAAAGACAATGTTATAAGAGCAGTGAGTAATTGTAATTATCTTGTTGTGTTAACCTGGGTTGGGTTGGGGGGTGAGCATGAGTCACTTCATTTTCAGAGCTAAAAAGAACAAAAACAACTTATATGAGACCTCCGGCATGGATGCAGAGCGTACCTGCACTTCATGTAGTTATATGTCTAAAATAACTTGTAGACCTTTTGCCTCCTTTCCTCTTTTTCTCTGCATTTTCTTTTCTTTACGAGATCTTTTCTCTCTCCTGGGTGCACAGGAGATCCAAAATAGCTGTTGCCTCTCCTCGTCGTCTTGCTCTTTTCCACTCCCCCCCTCCATGTTTCATCGATTCTGCCTAGACAGGGCAGGGGACAGCGTTCCCCTGTGGGGCATTCTGGGTAATAAATCTAATTCCTGTCTACATGTGGAGGCTCATGGGAAGGTTCTGGCCCACTTTTCACCTCGACAAATATATCCACAAAATGGAGGAAAGTGGGCCAAAAAAGTAGCATAGAGGCGCACCTGAGTAAGTGTGTTTGCTAAAAGCCAAATAGTTCTTTTATCCCAAATAGAGAAGTGCCACCGAGGGAACTTTTAGACAATAATGTTTCATACATTGTTTCTTATTGATTGAAGCATCAATGCCTCCTTTTATGTTCCAAATACTACATGTTTATTTAATTTTAACTGGATATGATTTTACACTATTATGAGTTACAATACACACAATTTTCCATTTGAACTATCAATGTTAATGCTAATGGTGATTCTTGTAAAGTTTGCACTCATGCTTGACAAAGGCTATATGATTCAACCATTTGTCCAGGCTTACTATTTTAATAATTGAACCATTACTTTAAGATATTCCAACAATTTCCCCATTACTTTAGTTAACTTTTTTAACCATTTAACAATTGCTTTGAGGTATTTCAACCATTTACCCCTTACTTTTGGTAACTATTTTAACCGTTTAACCATTACTTTGAGCTATTTAAACCATTTGTCCAAAACTCTTAGGTATCTATTTAAACAATTTGTCTATTGCCTTTAGCAAAGTTTTCACTGTTTATTCATACACTGTAATAAATTATTCTGTAGTCATTTAATTTTACTTAATATATTTGATTAAATGTATTATATATAAATGCGTCCTTGATTTTGAGGCAGTTGTTTAAGTAACTTTAGTATAAAAATGTTTGAGATAGAATCTACTTATTTTGATCACATTAAATATAATCTTTATGTAATTCTAAATCAAGAGAATTTTGAATGAATCCAACACAATAGAATTAGTCCGTTTGTAATTGACAGGCACTTCCTGTTAAGTTATTAACTCAACTTGTAACTTAGTTATATTTAATTAATAATATTGCGTGCAATCTGTTGCCTCAATTTTATTGAGTAGCTATTGTTATCATTTTTTACAGTGTAGTCTATTTCGAACATTTATTCATTTCTTTTTTTTTAGCTTATTGTTAAGACTTCTCTGTTTGCTTGCTAATTAGTTTTCACACCTCTAAATGGCAAAATGTAATGTTCAGGTGTTAGAGCTGATTCAATATGTGGAAATGTGTTTTTTTCTGTTTTTCTTCTAATTAAGAGAGCTAGTACATCAATTGTGCATGTGCGCCCCCTCACCCTCTGGGTCACAAATACCCCTGGGTTGGGGTTACTATCTTTAAAACAGGTTTCTCTAGCAGCAGTTTATAATAATTATTTTGTTTTCTGAGAGAATATAACTGAATGTTAACATAAGGGGGATATCGTCAGTTTAGTTTCTTTTTCAAGCTTGTAGTCTAATCAAGGATTTCTTTACATACTGCTGTGTTACTAACTGCTATATATTCATGCAGCAGTTAAACTTTATGTCTTCTAGCCTACTAAAATCATTCATATCTTATACATAACTCCATGAATAATGAAGGGTTTCAATAACGGTAGGTCAAATGCCAAGACCGTAATGTGAAATTATGACTCACTACCTTGAAAATACTCTGTTCTCTACAATTTTCAACGTCTTCTTAGACCTCTTTCACCTCGCATTTCTCTTCATAACAAGGGAAGAGTCTGCTGGGACAAAATACATGAAGATACAGGACTGAGATCAACATCTATTAGCAGCTGTGGTGCTGGAGGATAAAATCACACAATGATCGTCTCTTTTCAAAGCCTTGTGAGAAAAGCAGGACTATTTTGTATAGCACTTACATGATCACTGGGTTGCACTGGAAAGCCAGAGATGAAAGTGCACTTTGGGACAGTAAAGTGAGATGGCCTTGTCAGTTTCAGTCATGTAAAAGTGGAGTACGGTACGGAGCACCAACTGTCCACAGCGAGAGCAACATGCATCCTATTTTCCACAGCAGGTTGCACTCAATTATCTGCAAAGCACAGCAGCTGCAAGTAAAACAGTCTGCATTTGTTTACAGAGGGCTAACACTCTTAATCAAGGCTAAGACAAGAGAGGACAAGCTGAAGGAAATGAGGTCCAAGTGCATGATAATAGAGCAGTTCTTAGGGTGGGGAATGTGCCGTTTATCATGATGTGAGTACGGCCAATCAAACATTTCAGTGTTTGTATGGCGTCATACTTTGGACAAATGGTGAGATTTCTTTTTCTCTTGCAGTCTGAGCAACAGTATTTGTCTGGCTTCTGGCTATAATTGCACATCTTCACCTTTGCTATCTCTTCTTCCAGGAACTGGGTTTATATCTCGTGCACTTCAGCCGCAAGAGGTCCTGGGAATCTTTCTGCCTGAATGCGTCATAATAATTAAAAATGGAATTTATAGTCTGGAGAGCAACCATTTCTGAGAGTTCATTAATTTTTAATGGTTTTCCAGAATGGGAATGGGGGGGTATTATGTAAGATAATACATCACACTTTGGACGTCACGCAGAATAAACAATATTTACTGACAGGGAGTCCTCTTTGAGATCTTGCTCTACATATATGGACATCTGTTTATACAGTGTAATATATATCTGACACAACAGAAGCGCATTCAAAAGTAGAGTTTTTTTGTTATGTCCCTTTTTAAAAGAACTGCTGGGTACAAATCCTCCCATGTTTTTCATTTTAGGCACAGTTCATTTCCTCCCAGCTGCCCACAGGAGACCGTTTCTGCTGGCACAAAGTCTACAGACACAGCACCATGTGCTGATACACTATGTATGAGAAGAAGCAACCACAATTAGCCTGGAAAGCCTTCTCTCTCCCCAAAGTGCCTTTTTTTGCATTCTTTCATCTCTCCGTTTGCAACATGAGCGAACTATTTTTGACTGCCTCACTAGTGATGAATACCTCAGGAAAAAAGAGAAGAAGACAAGCTTCTTTTGTTGGGAGCCCTTTGTGTTTATACCCTGAGCTGAAGGCGAGCTGGTTGACTTGGCACTTGGATTAATCACGTCGGAATGTCTCCTTTCATTTTGTAGCTTTTGCTCCGCGCCTAGTCACATTGTTTTCCCACAGTTTTCATTGTTTTCATCCAGAGACATTTTGACAATCGAGGAGATGTGCAACCGCACTTGAAAGTACAATGTGATTAGTAGATATCAATGGATTGGAATGCGTTTCAGCAAATAAAGTTGTTTTTTCTTGATTTTAATAAATTGGAGGAATAGTAACAATCGTCAAACACATATATACATTTACACATAGGTTGCTACGGAGAGAATTTGTATTTTTTTTAAATTCCTTTTTAAGTGCATCACTGTTTGATATGGAAAAAAAACCTGTTGGACCTCTCTCGCCTCCTGCCATAATTACTTTCTGAACATGAAGAGGAAGCCTTTGTTTTGCAGCACTGAGTGCACCAACAGCACATGCAGTCCTCTCACACAGTTCATCCTTTTAAAACCTTTGCAAGGACACAAACTCTGCATGTACGCAACTGCAACATTTCAGGATGGAAAGTGGTGGAGACACGAGGGCTCACATGAAAAAAAAATGGCCTTCAACAGATCCGTATGAGGTCAGAGTAGATGATGACTAATGCAGAGTGGACAATACCAAACTACTCAGGTTAAAATGGACAATGTTGACAAGTAACAGCCATCCATATGCATCACATCCGCAGCGTCTCCACTTCCTCCCACTGGATAACCGTAGCCGCGTTTCCATTACAGTCAAAGAAAACTTTGAAGCAAAATTTTTTGAAATGTTGCATTAAAGAAAATTTAAAATTTGCGGCGTTTCCATCAACTGGTTTAGAACAAATGCAAAAATGTACTTTGGTCAGTAGATGGCAGTGTAATGTGTTGCTGTAGACTAATCCGTCAGTAAACAGTAGAAAAAGTAGAGATTGTGCTAGAGAGGGAAAACAACAACAAAAAAGAGGTGGGTCATTGAACAACTTTGGCCACCAACAAGAAAACATGGAGAAAAGTCTTAAGGAATTGGATTCAATTGGGCAACTAATTGTTATTTTGTGTCAGCTCGTCTTGATGGGTAGAGCGGAAACAGCTGATTCTGTCTCCCGTTTAGCACATTAACTAGCGAGCGGAAAAACTTTTATGCACATTTTCAACAGTTTTATTGAATTTAGTTTTTTCCACCCATTGAAAATGCGCATAAAAACCTTTTTGATGGAAACAAGACTTTTGCAACCAAAATATCCCTGATGCATAGGCTGTGTGTTCAAGGATATTTTGCGATACATCTTGCACTCGTAGCGTCACAGATTCTGCGCCCACAATATTTAGTTCCCACCCAAACAACGACCCAACCAATCGGGAGTCAATTACAGCTGTCAATCATGACGTTACAGACCCATTTTTTAACATTAAATAACCTATCAATAGGCTAAGGTTATTTTCTTTTTATTATTTTTTTTTTTCTGGACAATACATATTTTGTTTCTTCTATATTTACATTTCATTGCATATTTCGGTAACGGTCCTTGTAATAACCATTAATTAACAAGTAATAAGGCCCTTGTAAGTCCTTACAAGATGCTTATTAACATTATTGTGTGTTTATAAGCTTATATGAGTGTTAATAATGGCATTATAATACAGCTAATAGCAGGCTATAAGAGATTTATAAGCACTAATAGGAAACTTGTTTACAGTTTGCAAATGCTTAAGAACATTAATAAAAGCCTAATGAGTATCTTATAATTGTTCATAATAGCATTACAAACACCCATGACCCACCCATTATGTCTTTGGCATGCCTTTATTAATCTTATTTTGTTTGCTTTTTGATATTAAAATATACTTTATTGCTCATCTATTATAAGTTAACTATAAGTTAACTATAAGTTTTGCAACCACCGGATCTAAAGCGAGAACAATGCTTTATTACTTGTTAATTAATGGTTATTAAAGACCTTATTATAAAGCGTTACCCACATTTCTTTTGAGCAAATAAACCTTCCTCAGTACATTTACATTTATGAGTAAGCATTTATTGGTGTAGCTATTTTCAACAATGGGGGAAAAAGGCCATTGCAAAAAGGTGTTGGTGTGCACCGTCTATTCTATCTTTTCCTGTGTCAGTAATTGCGAGCATGAGTCAAAGTGTTCAGTGCTGAGGAGAATACTAAGTGTTATTAAGTAATTATTCATTGATTTGATTATGGAAAAGTGTACAGCAGTGTAGCAAATTAATATTCTTAGAAAAGCTGCATATGATAAAAGTATGACTCATAACAAACATACACTGCAAAGGTTTGATTCTATTTCAGTATCTTCAGTCACCCACGGCCACCGACGTATCTTTTCCACATAGAAACCTGCAGGTTAGACTGCTATTACTTCAGCTCAGACTCTTGCTCCGGGGGCTTCAGGCTGTCAGCAGAAATGAATCGATTGTTAAGTCTGACTATACCGCTCTGGTGACAGGAGTCCTGATTGGTCTCCACCCTGGGAGTATTGTTCACAGCTGCAGCTAACGGCGGCCGGCGGCGGCTGTGCTGAGAAATGATCACAGGAGATTTAAGAATGATAAAGGTTGCTTTTTCCATGCACGTGTGTGTGTGTGTGTGTGTGTGTGTGTGTGTGTGTGTGTTCCCAGTCTGCAAGGTCGCAGGCACATGAGCCTCACCGTTTACACGTCTGAATATTCAATCACTGCTGCCTAATGAGTTGTACAAATTCAATCATGTAGAGGGTTGTTTGGGTCGCCAGCAGGTCTTCATTAGAGTGCGAGAAGGACGAGGTCTCATTTCTTCACTGTCAGCCACACGAGGCTCTTCCATTAGTTGCAGTGATCTTTAACCAGAGCTTTTGCTGCTGCTGCTTCTATGCGCAGTGTAAAAACTTTTGTTATTTTTTATTTTACAGGGTCTTTCCTGATTCTTCGACATTAAGTGCAATTAAAAAAGTATATTACTTTTATTTCTATTATTAACCATAAAATTAAAGTTGAAATCTGTAATTTGATATCATGGGACATCATAGTTGTTGTTTTTTAAAGATTATTGAACTGCTTAATGGTCTTCAATGTTAAATTAATGTGAATTCTATGTAAAACACAATTTAAAAAAAATACACATTATATTGCAAAATTTAAAATTAAGGCAATTTTTTTGACAGTAAAACTTTAAATGTGAAAAAGGGGTATAGTCTGGCAAACTGGCATATTAAAACAAAAAAGTTATTCTACGGATGTGTTTTTTTAATGTGGATAATTACTATATATTATCTGTATTATTAAAGAAATTATGTCTAAAATAACTATTGGCTGTTGCTGTTATTTAATGGTAAGTGTTTAACAACTGTTGTTACTGTTTTTTTACGTTGTTTTTTTTTTTGACAGCGCAGATGTTCATCTCGAGACAAAGAAGTGAACTAACAGTTGTGTTTATATCATTACCTGCCTTTTTTCATGCCTTTCTTAAAATATACTCAGTAAAGTGGTTTACATAAGTTTCCTGTCATGCTGTTCATGTTTTGTTAAACAATTCCATTACACACTCTAACACGCCTTGCTTCCTGGTGGTGCTGTTAATCTATTTAAAGGTTTGCTAAAAAGTTCCTCAGTGAACACCAGCTGCTCGCTGTGTGTATGTCTGCTTGTTTACATCAGTGCTTACTGTATGTGTATGGCTGCTGGTGTCCTGAGAAAGGACAAATATGTACTTTTCACAATGTGGGTACTAATCAAATTTTAAAATCATTTATTCTTTTTCCGTGTAGATTACATGCATTTAGTCCAAGATCTTGGACACTTAAACTTTCCACTTCTGCTAATTCATCCGGCCATTTTCCTTCACCGCTTATCCGGTACAGGGTTGCCATGGCAACAGGGTGATCAGAGCCACCCAGGCGTCCTTTTCCCCAGCAACATCGTTCAGCTCCTCCTGGGAGATCCCAAATGTTTCCCAAGCCACCTGGAACTAAAGTGTCCCAGTGTGTTCGAGGTGTCCTCCCCGCCGCGCGCACCGCTGCTCTCAGAGGGAAGACGGCACTCGTCCATCCTTACCAGGTGCACTTGAAGTTCAAAATGAAGACTAATTAGAAAAGCAAGAGCTCTGCTTCGTGGCTCAGCTCATCAGAGGGAAACAAAAGAGATACCACTCTAATGTCGCAGAACAAGAGGCCTGGGCTGTGCCTTGATCTTCTTGTCTGGTGCTGTAAACAATGTGGAATCTAATAAATCTAGCTGTCCAAAGCAGCTTGAAAGCCAAGTTCTGCTTCTGTCAAACTAATCAAGAAGATTATTTCTGTTCTCTGTTCCTTACACAGACTTGTCCTGCATTACCCTGCTCATAGAGGCTTGCAGATTCCAATCCAGCTCCTGTCTGGAGGCGAGTCTGTGACGTGAACTGAAAAAACATATAAATGTTTTGTTTAAAATACATACAATTATAAAAGAAAACGGATGTGAATATCTCCAATCTGCTCCTGTGTAAGTTAACTTAAATTCTGCCCAGAGAATCACAAGAAAAGGCCGTTTGCCAGTGACTCCCAAAAGTGGCAAGACAAAGAAAGTGAACCCTTTGAAATAGCCTAATTTTATGCTCTTTCTTAAAATGTGATCTGATCTCCATCTAAGAGTATATACAAGTATAGACAAACACAATGTGCTTAACCAAATACTATACAAGAAATGATATTTTGTGTCTTTATTGGACACATCCATTAAACATTCATAGTTCTAGTGGATAAAGTAAGTGAACCCTTAGTAAGCCTGGGCAAATATATGATCGCGATTAGTGATCCCAAGAAATTTCAGGTGGATTACGATGATCAGCTGAGAGCATATTTACTCGATCAAACATGTCAGAAATGTGCATGACAAGTGTTTTGTCAAATAAGAGAAAATTCTCAGTGTATTCATCTCACTTCAGTCTTTTTATTTCTTCACAATGAGAGTCAAACCCACAGACTGACCAACAAAATATTCAGTCAAACTGAACTGAACTGATATCAAACATGTATGGACGACATACAGCATTTTCTCAAACTTTCCTCAACTTTAAGCTTCACTGCTCTGAATTTTTTTGAACGAAACTGAAAAAAAAAGCCAACATTCAAAGCACAGCAATTCACACACAGGTATGGTGCATTCAATATCATAGTTACGGGTATGGTGCGTTCAAAGCATGGGACATATGACTACTTATAGAGAAACAAGGTATTAATGAGTGGAACTTAGTTCAATAAACAAGTAAGCAAAACATTAACAATGTGGGCTTTCTAACAACAACCAGCCCTAACCCTTAGGCTAATGACCTCATCAAGAACTAATTGAAGTCAGGAGTTAGCAAACCTGGGGTCCAATCAAAGAAACAAGATTTAAGTGAGGTATAGAGCTACTTTGACCTGTAAAAAACACTCAAGCTTTTCTCAGAAGACCTAAAATAGTACAATTGTTTGTGTGGTATTCGGTTGAGCACATCGTGTTTGTTGATACTTGGGACTAGGAAGCAGAGCAGATCAAATTTTATGACAAATTAATGCAGAAAACAAAGAGTTCATATAATTATTCTTGCCACCGTATATGAGTGTTGGAGTGCACCAGCAAGTGTCCCTTTTAATGAAATGGTCGCAGTTTTAAACACGTGGTTAACACTGTGAATTGAAACCAAACTAAATTAAGTGTTTGTATGTTATGCATCAGCTGTTCACCCTGAATCATTATGTTCTCACCACAGAGCATCACTTTGCTTCAGCCTCCACATGTGGTCTCGCTGCTGTCCTCAGTGTGCTCAGGAAAATGGGTCAGACAGCGAAGAGGGACAGAGACCCGGAACACACACAGCTGGCCTCTGCTGTCATACAGACACACACACACACACACACACACACACACACACTCGGGTGCTGAGGGAAGAGGCTGCTCAGTGCATGAGGGAAATCAATCGTCCAGAAGAATAACACTGAGCTGCAGATGAAGATCTGATGATCCTGAGGGAGGAGTGCTCCGTCTGGGACTGTGTGTGTGTGTGTGTGTGTGTGTTTGTGTGTGTGTGTGTGTGTTGGGAGGGGGGGCTTTGTGTTTAATAGGCACACAGATCTATTTTGCAGAGAAGCAATGTTTGTTTTTGTTTGCTCACCTTCTGGATTATCTCTTAATCATCTTCCTCTTTTTTCACTTAAGATAGATTTTCAACCCAACCCTTAAAATATGCAGCAGTCAATATTGACAGTTAAAATGATACACATCACAATTACGTCATTCTACTGAGTCATTACAGACGTATGTGTTTCCATCACATATGTCCTGATTGTATTTATAGTAGCTCATCAGAATCAGCGCCAGGTTTGAGTCTGCCAATGACAGATGGCACTTCCCCTGTCAGCAACAGCTTTTTAATAAAGAGCATAGCATAGAGAATACAGACTGAGGGAGAAATGAACAAGGCTGGAAAAAACATACATGGAATTTATCCGGTGAACGCAAACAAACAAACTGCAAAGGAAAAGAGAAAGTTTTCGTAAAAGGTTATGTTGTAACGAATTCACCTCACAGAGTCCTTTTTCATCCACGGTTAACTGAATTTCCGACTCCCTGTTTAGATTTCCTGGCAAGTGTAAGGGGTGAAGTATTTTTGGGCTTCTTTTAATATCTGCCAGTTCAGACGTGACTCATTTTTAGCAATCCAGACTGGGGCATCTCTGACGCTGACGATGATGTAAGAGCTTCAGTGGGATATGACTGTGAGGGACCCATCACTTTGGCATGTCTGCAGAGACAGGAATGCAAGCACAACACTTCGTTTAAGTCTATGCTGCATGTTTATGATAGACTTTCACTTGACTATTTTTAAAACCCCATTAAAATGATTTGTCAAAAAATATAATCAAAAGCATATTTCTTCCACAAGTCAAAACATCCCAACATTTAGAGGCTGCAGCTGCTTTCTCCACCGCCTCCATTTCTGAAAGCTCTTTGTCCTCTGAAGATAAGAGCCGGGCGATTAATGAGATAAGTCCCGGAGCAATAATAGCAGAGCAGCCTTCGGTGTCGGGGTTGAGCTTCCTCTCTCCTGCTGCCCAAAGTGTTGCTTATTTGGCATCGTTCTCATGTCATCTACTTCCAGGATTTCTGTGATATCTGGCATCAGTGCATCAAAGCACAAATAGTCCTGTGAAGAGAATTTGGAAAAAGACCATTTTTAGTTGTTGCTTTAGATATGAGTATTTGGTTTGAACCATAAAACACTGATTCACTCCAGCATAACCTAGACATGCAATATCAAACATTCCACTTTATATGTTAACAAGGTGTACCTAATAAAGTGGCGGTGTGGTCATCTGCTTCAAGGTTGGACGTGTTATGCGTTCAGAGATGGTCTTCTGCAGACCTTGGTAATAACGAGTGGTTATTTGAGTTACTGTTTCTTTTCTATCATCTCCAACCAGTCTGGCCATTCTCCTCTGACCTCTGGCATCAACAAGGCATTTTTTTCCCCAGAGAACTGCAGCTCACTCGATATTTTCTCTCACTAGGACCATTCTCTGTAAACTCTAGAGATGGTAGTGCATGAAAATCCCAGTAGATCAACAACTTCTGAAATACTCAGACCACCAACAACTATGCCACGTTCAAAGTCGCTTAAATCACCTTTCTTCCCCATCCTGAAGCTCTGTTTGAACTACACCAGGTCGTCTTCACCATGTCTACATGCCCAAATGCACTGAGGTGCTGCCATGTGACTGGCTGATTAGACATCTGCGTTAGCCAGCAGTTGAACAAGTGTGTATAATAAAGTGGCCGGTGAGTGTAAAATTGTAACACTTTAAGAGTACATGAATCATCATGAATACATGCATGACTTACTGCATTAAAACAGCATGATTATAGTCATGTAGTACAGGCATGTGCAGACGGGCAGCTGACGGTGTTTGAGCACAGTGTCCTTTAACCACAGACTGTATAAGTAATGGATGTAGTCTCCGCGACGTCACCCATTGGTTTGTGGACTGCCCGTTGGAAGCATCGAGTTCAGCGTTACACTCGTCGCCATCTTGTTTCCGATACGGGGAGCAGACCATATTTGGACTGTGGAGGAGCGAGAGAGATCTGATCACTGACTACAGCCTCACTACACCTCAACCTGACTGAGCAAAACCGCTGCTAATTCATGTTAGCATTAACTGGAGCATTAACTGGGATATTAATTTTGGCTAGCAAAATACAAAAACAAAATGTATGTTACTTACCTCAGAAAACTGAACAGCGACTCCTTGGAGTGTCTGTTAGTCCAACCAAATGCGGAACAAGACAGTTTTTATTGAATAAAATGTTCAAATAAACTCATTAAGTGAACACAGAGTGTGAAAGGGTCAAAGTTATGAGACCAAACTGGTAAACATCCTTTTTCATATCTATATAACATTATATATAACTTTATTGACACGTTGCCGTGGATACACATTGTTCTGCTTCTCTCCTGATGACGCCTTGTTAGTGACCTGTCAATCAAAGGTAGCCACGCCCGAAATCATACATTTCTTTTTATCTTCTATTTTCTTCTAAATGGGGCCATTATTTGAACCATTAACATCAAATTGTCTCGAAGATTTTTTACTAGTAAGACCATTTTCCTAAAAAATTTTTTTGAGTTAATATATCAAGTGAGAAGTTTTCTAATATTGCATTGAAATGGATGGACAGAAATCTTTCTGCAGCCAAACTTAGTGTCCCATACTGGAATTTTCGGTAGAATGCAGCTTAAGGCACTTCCTGGTTTGCCTCCCTGCTCAGACCCGGAGGTTGCCACCTGTCTTTAACCAAGGATTATTATTTTATTTTTTTTTCATGAAGGCCTGCCAGTCGCCCTCATCAAGACGAACTTAATATTTTAGCTTATAAATATTTGTGGTCCGCCATGGCAGGTGAAAGGTCATCATGAGGAGAGTCCTCCCTGATGTTATCGATCAGCTGTGACCCGGGACGCCGCAGACACACTGCAGCAACATTTAGACATGTTTTAAAATGCGTCTTGGGCAATCAGATCACAAGTGACAGTTCTCAACAAACATCACCGCTACCACCAGATCTTGCAGATTCTTGCTGCATAACATCAGGAGAATCCGTCCGTTTCTCACTCAGAAGGCAGCTCAGGTCCTTGTCCAGGCACTGGTCATCTCACGCCTGGACTACTGCAACTCCCTCATGGCAGGTCTGCCTGCCAAAGCCATCCGACCTCTGCAACTCATCCAGAATGCAGCTGCTCGATTGGTCTTCAATCTTCCCAAATTTTCACACACAACACCCCTCCTCCGCTCCCTGCACTGGCTACCTGTGGCTGCTCGGATACGCTTCAAGACTCTAGCTCTGGCGTACTCTGCTGCTAACGGTTCAGGTCCTACTTACATCCAGGACCTTGTCAAACTCTACACCCCTGCCCGTCCTCTCCGCTCTGCATCAGCCAAACAGCTGGCGACTCCCACCCTCCGTGGGTCAACTCGCCTCAAAACCTCTTCCAGACTTTTCTCTGTCTTGGCTCCCAAATGGTGGAACGAGCTCCCCACCGACATCAGGACCTCAGACAGCCTGTACATCTTCCGCCGCAGGCTGAAGACCTATCTCTTCCAACAATACCTCGGTTAAGCCATGGTCACCTAACACATATATATATTTAAAAAAAAAAAAAAAAAAAAAAAAAAAAAAATTGCTCTTCTTCTTCTTCTTCTTCTTCTTCTTTTCTATTCTTTTCTTCTTTAACATATAGCACTCCTGTAGCAATGACAGTTAGCTCTTAAAGTTATGTACTTACTTGATTCCTATGGTCTATGTCTAGTACCATCAGGTTGAATGCACTTATTGTAAGTCACTTTGGACAAAAGCGTCTGCTAAATGACATGTAATGTAATGTAATGTAAAAGTGGACAGATGAGACTCTTCGCCGGTTACACCTGTGTGTCTGATGCATCTCCAGCTGACCACTTGTGTTCAGATTTCTATACTACCTACTTCACTTCCACTAGCAGGAACGATTTGATTCATCAAGTTTTCTTTGGACTGAATCTTTTGCTCAAATTGAGATTAGACTGGGATATTATCTGGTTTCTCTAGCACTCCAACCAACCACGTACATCAGTGCTCTTCTTCCTTTTTACGACCATGCTCTGTCAGCAAAACAACCACCACACGGCCTGCATCAGTGGCGTATTTTCCTGTTATGTCCTTGTCGGGGATGCATCTGTGTTTACACATCAAAATATTAGAAGTGGGAATCACCCAATCAGTCCAAATGATACGATTTTATCCCGATACTTGAGTCACGATACAACATTGTTTTGATTTTAAGCATTTGGCTAAATGATGAGTATTACGATACAATATATTGCAATTAAATTTTTTTTTACTGCATTTTGTGTCCACAAATTTAAATTCAATCAAGGAGTGTTTTGTCAAATAAGAGAAAATTCTCAGTGTATTCAACTCACTTCACTTTCTCCACAATGAGAGTCAAACCCACAGACTGACCAAGAAAATATTCAGTCAAACTGAACTGAACTGATATCAAACATGTATGGACGACAACAACTGCAGCATTTTCTCAAACTTTCCTAAAATTTTTTTAACGAAACATAAAAAAAGCCTAACTTTGCAGCATTATTTTGACAACTTCCCGACACATGGTGCCTATAGATTCCTTATACCTTCCAGTTTCATATGATACCGGTATAAACAGAAAAAACAACAACATATATATATATATATATATATATATATATATATATATATATATATATATATATATATATATATATATATATAATATGTGGTCAAAGGGGCCTAGACCACCTTGGCAAGTGGTTTGAGTGATCCAATCAGAATGCGTCTTGGACCCTGTTTACACTTGTAATTAGCGCTGACTACTAGATATGTGCATTATATAATACACAGTCATTTGGACGATATTTCATGCTTTCATCACTCACTTTTTTATTTTCTTGTGTAGTTTTTCTATTCCATAAACCTATATCAACAGTCTGACCGAAACAGCTGATCTGCTTGAGTAATAGTGTGCAGCTTCACAGAACCTGATCCATTTCCTATCCTTTGTTTGTTTGCTTTGAGTACACCAGCTGTCAAAAACGTCCCACCATGCCCTGCAAAAAACAGAACCACACAGTGTTGTGTGACAAACATGAGATAAACTCTATATATATCATATCTCTAGAGTGCACGGAGTATCATGCAACATATTGAAGCAGAGCCATCCTGTTCACACTCATCACTGCACCCCATTTTTCTCCTCTTGCACTTTATGTTCTCTCCTTTACATTTCCTGCTCACCCACTTTCTCACTGCCATCCATCCTTCCTCTTTATAACTTCCTCTCTCTTTATTCCCCCTATTACCTAAGCCTCATCCATCCCCATTTCTTCCCTCCACACTTCACACACTCGCCTTTATGGATGAGGGTGTATAACTAAAAACCCTCTTTCCCCCCAGGATCCTTAAGTAGGTCTGACGTAGTTACATGGGGAGAATGACGCAGATGTATTCATGAGTAGGTGGTGTATTCCGCAGGAGAGAAACATACAGAGGGTAGGGGAGGGCAAAAGGGAAACAGGGGACCGAGGAAGGAGGACGGGAGAAGGAGAGCGAGAAATGGAAGGAGACAAGGAAATGAGAGTGAAAAGGGAGGTGACAGATGAAGAGGGAGAATGTGAGAGGGGACAGATTGATGAATGAATGTTTGTGCGAAGCAAATGCCAATTTACTACACCAAGCAAGTGTTTCAAATTGAAGTGATGTTTAGAAAGAGGCTGGAGGCGGGCCGGGGTCCACTCGGATTCAAAGCTCCCCCTTGTTTTCATCTTCACATCCCTTCTGAGTGGAGTTTGAAAAACACCAAGAATAAACTCAACAAATTATTTAACCATTACCCGAGAGTGATTATTTGCACATTGCCAGAACACCGTGCATTGCACTGAATCAACAAAACAGCTACAAGCGTACGTATCAGCAGAGTTACACTTGACTACAGCTGGATTACAGGAGCTGAATAGCAATCTCCTGCACACTGCGAGCTTTTGAGGTGTGCAGACATGATTGATGTCACAATTCCTTTGTAGGTATGTATGAGGATGCACATGTTCTGTGTCGAATAAAGTTTTTTCTGCTCTTATTAAGAACTACTCCTCTTTTTAAACCTGCAATACCACATTTTTTGCCCTCTTGTGAAAACAGTATTGATGTGGTGAACTTCCAAGCAAACATTTGCTGATTAACACGTCGCATTCCTTCTTATAGCCAGCAGGGGGCGTCTCCACTGGTTGCAAGAAGGAGTCTATGAGAAAATTACGCTACTTCTCACTTCATTTATTACCTGTGTTAACACTTTCCTGTTAAGCTTATATTCTTTTTCATGTTTCAGGTCGACTTCAATACAGCATAATCTTCATTTTGTAAATTTTGTTCTCATTTAAAGTAAAATAGATAATAAAAGAGGATATGCTTTGGGCTGGAGCTAGCTTGTGAATGACAGGTCGCTACCACTGTGACCTCCGGATTGAGGCATAGCAATACATATCCATGGCGGTATCTACATTTAAATAATAATGAACTTGTTTTCTCTGGTTTTAAGCCTGTTTTTGTCAACGGATGCACCTTGCTATCCTAGCTAGCTATCAAGCACGAATATCTCGTCCAAATATGGCCACTTCTGGCTTCAAAAACTCAAGATTGAGACAGCCAAAGTGCCCATCTCAAGACTTCAAAACAGTGTTATTAATTCTCTTGTAGCTCTGTTTTTGTTCTCTACTAACTCCTGAGAGACATTTCTTAATCTTTAGCTGCTAAATGCACCACTTTGTGCTGTAAAGCTCTGTAAAGCCAAGAGAAGATTTAGATGATAATTCCCTGTTAGTTCATCAGTACAAATGACCCCTTTCACATTGTCACAGTGTTTTCACCGTGTGTTGATACATTGACTGTATTGACCGTAGCCGCTTTAAATGTCACATATGTTGAATTCACAGCACTAAAAGGTCTCATCAGTTACACGTGACTGTGTCTTTGTTTGAGAGCGCAGTGTGCTTGAGAAAGTCTCCGGATAAATCGATTTCCACGGTGCTGCAATCTGTGCTGAATTACATTTAAATCTGGAAACAGCATTTAAAGCTCAACCAGAGTAAATGAAAAACAAGCCTCTTTGAACAGGTACAACAACACACTGATGGCCTTAACAGAGAACGTGCCTGTGCACATAATAGGATACATACCCAAGACTGCTGGTAATAATGTGCGTGTGTTTGTTCTCTGCCCAGTTAGCCTGTCAGCAGGATATCTGAGGACCTGGACCTGCATCATACATATAAAAGAGACTTTTATCTAAACAGCAAGTAATTAGATGGTTTTACACTTTAGAGATTGTAACTGAAAGGGACTTGGCTGTAAAGCTATTTGTGTTTTCAGTTAAGTGTGAAGTTGCAGGCATGTTGACTGCATGAACAACAAGTTGTTGAATTTTTCAGGTTTATTTAACAATTCTGTGCCATCCAGTTCTACACAACTAATCAGTCTACAGTGGGTCTTTACTGTGGACGGTATAAACATGCACGCAGTCTCCATGACGTCACTCATAGGTTTGTAAAGAGCCATTGTGGAGCTCAGAGCGTCCGTTTATTTAATCAAAAAATGGGCAAAGAGGTGGTCGGATCAAATGAAGCCTGGTTGCTCAAACACGCTACCTTAATTATGCATAACTTTATGCCTTGATACATTTTAAATATGTGAGTATTATATTGATTAACCCCTCGTGTAGTTGTCATGAAGGGGGGATTTGCAATAGGGAACAAACTGTCCTTGTATCAGGTTGTGAACACATTTATTTCTGCTGTAAAATTGGACATTTTAACATTGGGGTCTACAGAGGCTGAATCACTTGAGACAACTCAAGGAACCAATTGCCATCAAGTGGCCATTTGAGGAACAGTTTTTAACACTTCCGTGTTGACTTTTCAGCCGAGGAGCTTGCTGCTTGGTCTTTACCGTAAAGTATGAATGAACTGCCGTCATTTTGTATGATACTACATTACCAGGAAAAACAAACATTGCATCCTTTACCTCACTCAATATGAAATCATAATAGTTACCTCTGTCAAATAGCTCATGTTTGTTTGTCTGTTTATCAGCAGGATTATGTAAAAACAACTGGCCAGATATTCATGAAATTTGGTGAAAGTGTGCAGTGTAGGCCAAGAAACTTTTGGATTTGGACCATTACTTTTGGAGTGGAACCAAATCATGAGGCAGATACACAAAAACATCTTTTCACTCTGATTAACATTGTCAGATAGTGCATTTGTGCTTCATTCATGTGTTGTCGGAAGAATCTGAAAAAGTAGTCCCTTAAATCCCCTTTGTTGTGCTGTAAACAGCTATCTGCATGCAGTTTAAATGTTCTGAGCAATAAAATACAACACATTGTAATATATTCCAATGTAGCATATATGTTTTTTTCTTAAAGCTCATGAACACACCGAAGTCAGAAGAACAACTCAGGAAATGGGACCAGCCAAGAAACTTTGCGGAGGTCTGTGCTCTCCAAGTGTAATTTTAGTTAACAGATGAATTATATTGTCTATAAATTTGAATTCCCCACATTAAGATATAAATGTCGCCTTCTTCTTAATAAGCTGAGAAATCTCTTGGCTTAGTAGTCAAATTTAAACACCCTGTGTCTAAAAGTGCTTGAATTGGTTGTTTATAAAACATTCAATGTGTACATTTTAAACTGTTCAATGCAATCCAGTCGCTAAAGTTCCAAGAAAACAATACAGATGACCGGACCTCAGTGCCCTCAGTTATAGCTGCGGTCCTGTCTACAAAGATGTTTATGATGAGAGAAAATGTCTCGTGTACCTGTCTAGTTACACCCCTCTACCTTCTTCTCTGACCTGTTATCTCGTATATAACATCTAAGTGAGATACAGATGATCACTAGATTTCTTCAGCAGCTATAAAGTGTTAACAGCACATCCTGAAATGAACCAGGAAATGAGCTGCCGCCTGAAATACTTCTATACGTGTAAACAAAACCGCTCTGTGTGTGCTGAGCTGTTGTTTCCTCTAGGTGATGAGAACACTTACATGTGTAGCACTAACTTATTTAAAATATTTAGCTGATGATGATGAGGATGATTGCAGCACGGTACAAAGTGCAGCGGTGCTTCGCTCCCTCCTCAACATGAGTGCAGCAGACTCATCAGGACGACATAAAAACACAATTTTCTCATTTCTGAGTGTGCAGACTGTCCTGGGTTAATCAGTAGAGTACAGAAGTACCGCATGCCACACGTTATCCACATCACTATGTATGGTACTATATTATGGCATTTTAAAGCGACAGCTGGGAATAAAACCCTTGTGCATGCGAAGGAAGGAGATGAGGAAAAATTTATGAAGAAAGGGACGCAGAGGATGCTAATGTGTTCTTGCTGCTTTGGTGTACTGCCTCTGTTTCTGTCACGTCCTTGAGAGATCACATTTATATGAGAAGAAAAGGAACAAAATTAACATAAGCTCACCTTCAGAAGGTGACTTTTCTTTATTTTACAGGTAAATTAATACAATACTGCACATTAATGACTGGTGCAAAATGCTAATTTAACCCTATAACGCCAAACGTATCATATTTGATACATGAGTTTTTCAGCCCTCCACGTGAGCAGTGTGATATTTTTATCCCTGAAAAGCCTGATGTATACGATCAGATACATGCAGTGCACAGATAATCAAACAGGGGGTGCAATTCAGTCATTTGCGAGCCTTCCAGTGACACTACAAGACGGCCATGACTCAGGAGTTGGACACAGTTGATTTTTGAAGAAGAACTTTGCCATGTTTGAAAAGGTTAAGGTAAGAAAACAATTAAAATTTTTACTAAAACATCAATAGGAACAGTTACTGGGTTGATGCAATGTGAAAATACTTCAAATTTCATAATCTATGTTTTAGTAAAACCGTATTGAAAATGACGTATCAAATTTGATACAGCAGGTATATAAGGTCATGTAACTCTAAATCAGTCAATAGTCATTTTATTGTATTTCATGCATTATATATAACATCAAACAACATACAGTCTTTATATTTTTTAAATTACATAATTTGGTACATTTAGAGTAAAAAACTAGATATGTAACATGCTGTATTGATTTACTAGTTTGGTGTCCAGTTCGGTGTGAGGCAATTTCAAATAAAATCACAATCTGTTTTTGTGTGCATGTTTGTTTTAGATGGCAAAAAGATACAGTGTTGAAGATGTTCTGAGAATGCTTATGGATGGAAATTCAAGTGACATGGAGCAGCTAGAGGAAGATGATGAGGAGGAAGAAGAGGAATGGACTCCTGCAAAGATTGGGGAAAACCCAGATAGCAGTGATGATGAGGAAGTGAAAAAACCTAGATGGTAGTGATGATGATGAAAGCCCAGAAGTCCCAGAAGAGGACACAACAAAACCAAAGGACACAACACTAAAGCAGTCGGCAAGGGGTAATGTGAAAAGGAAGCTGTATCAGTGGAGGCGTTGGGATCGGAAAGCCAAAGCCTACATAATGGTTCCCAGACCAGCCATTGTTGACACATACAACAGGTTCATGGGAGGTGTTGACCTTCTTGATATGCTGTCTGCACTGTACAAGTTCAGCTTCAGATCCCGAAGATGGTACATTTACATTTGGTGGCACACTGTTACAGTGGCGCTAATCAATGCGTGGATCCTCTGCAGAAGAGACCTGGAGAAACTGCAGCCCAGGCAGAAACCCCTGCCCCTGCGAAGGTTTCAGGCTTCTGTTGCCACTGCCCTCACAAGTGCAGGAAAGGTCAAAAAGTGTGGCAGACCACTGTCCTCTCCAGAAGCAACCAACCCCTCCCCGGAAGAGGAAAGCCAGTGCGGTGCCCCCGATGGGAGAAAGGATGGCCTGGATCATTTCCCAACATGGGAAACCCGACAGAGATGCAAGCACTGTACAGGCCACTTTGCCCATGTGTACTGTCAGAAATGCAGAGTGCATCTTTGCCTGAACAAGGACAGAAACTGTTTTCAAGGCTACCACCGTGCAAAATAAAAAGGTTGTAAACCGCAAAATGACTAAAAATAACTAAAATGTTATGTTTTCCGGACTTCCACCCAGCCAGTTCCATTGGTGGATTTGTCATAACTGCATTATGGTAGCACTCTTGATGTTTGGAATTACAAATCTGATGGATTTGTTTGTGTTTATAATGTTTTTGTTTGTTCAGGAAAAACACATTTTTGAGTGTTGTGACCTGATGTATCAAATATGATACAAATTGAAACTCATAAATGAAAAATGATATTTGAATTTTTTTGTTTCTTTGTTCAGAGGGACCAATAAAGGCTCCAAGTTCAAATAATTGGAATTTTCTGTCAATTATTTAATGGTTCAGGCTTTACAGGGTTAAGTCACTTTGTAAGCACGGTGTTGGTTTTTAACTGTGAAAATGATTTCATTGGTGGCAAAATTGTGAAAATTAAAAATAAAATCTCAGACTACAAGTCTTAAGAGTTCAAAAATATATCATAAAATCAAAAAGTTTTACTGAAGTTCAGGTGTTCCTGTGATCTTGATCATTTGGTGTGAATTGTATAAAACTCAGTCCAGTTTTAAGTCAGTCTTTTTCTCAGCTTGATATTCAGAAAAATCAGATAAAACCTGTTTACATTTGTTATCTTGGCTCAAGCTAATTGTGAAATTTAAGTATGTGATCAATAAACAATAGGTGTGCTCTTTCCAGCAGCAAACAGGAAGCAGCAAACTGGCAGACATTAAACATGGAGGGACTCTGGGGAGCTGCAGAGGCGCAACATAAACATGCCTGCTCTCAGTTCTCTTTGACTGTGGGAAAGGAGGAGAACCTGGTGGAGTTGTGGAGTCAACAAGATAGTGTTAATATAAGTCTATAGTTGTGTGACCATAAACAATTTTCTATGTGCATTTTGAAGATTTGCATGAGAAAAGCTTGAAGAAAAAAACATTTCGATAAAACTTTCAAAAAACATTTTTATGCTTTTTGGCTTTTTCTAAAAATAGTTAATGCACAAATAGGAGATGGAAACACTTCTTCTGAAAAAGTTTTAACGTGGCGAACATTTAACTGACATGAGTGGTCAGCTGTTAAAGAGATGCTGTGAAGAAAAAATTATACGTTGCCCAATTGAATCCAGTTCCTGAAGACTTCTCTCTCTCCCATTTTCTCTCGTGGGTTGGCAAAGTTGTACGATTATCAACCTCTTTTTTGTTGTTGTTTTTTCTCTCTTGTGCAATCTCTACTTCTTCTACTGTTTACTGACACATTAGCATACAGCAAAACATTACACTGCCATCTCCTGACGAAAGTACGTTAATGCAGCTTTGTTTATTGGCTCTAAACCAGTTGATGGAAACATCCCTAATTTGCATTTTCTTTCATGCGACATTTCTTAATTTCCCTTCAGTTTAAATTTCCCGTCTGAGTGAGCATGAATCTAATCCACCAACCAGCACTTATTTTAGTGAAAAATCTTCATCTTCATTTGCCTCTCATTCCCACAGTGTTCTCCCACTAAAAGGGCACAGTTAACCAATGGAGGCTGGTAGGAAGTTGAGGTGACAAAATACAAAATGTAAAGTTTGTACGCAAGAACAATTTGTCTTAATGGATTATATTGTTGCAGAACTGACAAGAATACGGTCGACATGTAAGGTCTGATATCTTGTGTTTCTATCTTGTGTTGCAGACATGTAAGGAATTGTTCAAATGTCACAATCTTAAAAGTGAAATATTTTCCACCAGAAGAAAGATGGGAAAGAGTCTTGTACATAGTGATCCTGCATGATCCCCAGTCTTTGCAAAGTCTTATAGTCTGAGACTAAAACTCACATTATCTTTAGATCTGAGAGGGTATCAGACTTTTTAAAAAGTCTTTTCAGAGTCCCGTAGTGTTTGATAGGCATTAGGTAACCTCGCTTGCTTCTTCCTTTTATAACAGAAAAGTGTTTTGTCTGTGATTATGATGAAAGTTATGTCACCGCAGCGCTGTAATCACAGCAGCAAATGTTCTCTGGATTATTACCATCACCACCACCACCACAGTGAAATGAATAGGTCTGTGCGGAACAAAAAGGAATACGCTCACGGCAGACTTCTGATTTCATTCACTAATTTATCCCAAACAGCAAAGCCCACAGCTGCAGAGGGTTTGCTGAGGAGAGCAGAGAGGAAGCTTGTAGGCCACCTTTTGTTCGCTGCTAGGCAACCTCAACTTTAAAGCTGTTGATTGGCGGAAGTGTGTATGTGAGTGTGTCTGTGTCTGTACGTGTGTGTGTAGTAGTCCATTTTACTCCAGCGCTACACTTCCTGTCTTTCATAATGGCAAACATTCACTCGCCTGAGATGCACCGTGCGTCCAAACTGTTTTCAAATGACGACCGTTTACAGTCGAGGCTGCTTTTAACGTCTGCATCTGCTTTGATTTGGGACAACCTTGCCAAGTTCAGTCAGACAGGCTAAAGTACTTTAAGAACGATTAAAATTTAAACTCTTTCCCTGTTGCCCACCGCTGCACGACGTCAGAAGCCCAGCTTTCAAGAAATGCTTACGTAATCCGACAACATTTAATCAACCACTGAGTGTGTTGTGTAACAAGCTTAAACCCAGAGCATATTGTAATCATATCTTGGCAACCTGATCTTGATAAAGAGGACATAATGGGTCATTTGATGCTAAATCAGGTGCTGGTAATGGTTTTATTTTTATTGTGTTGACTGGGTTTATTCTCCGTGAGCTCTGATTACAGCTCTGCTCTGATTGCTGTAGGTGGAGCTGGTTTTCTTTTTCCAGACCCGTTTCTGATGTAACTGGCAGGAGTTCAGACAGAGACAGTCTCATGTGAATTTAGCCCAGTGAAACTTATGTAATCAATAGGTGAAGGCCATCATGCTCATTATTCTTCAGCACTGGAGGAATAGTATAGCAGGAAATTACATAATATATGCACATAATTGGAGTTCAGTGACATGTTTCACAAGCTGCCATTCAGGAACTTTAACCAACGTGTGAAATTACATAAGTAACATTACACACAATTCATATATCTATATATACCAATAAGCTTATAACAGGTATTGGTAACACTTTACAATAACCCTCTAAGTAATGTTTATAGATGGTTTATAAACCAATTATTAACAATTTACAAAGTGCTATACATATCTTTAAATGGTTTCAACCAATTTCTTAAAGGTATATGAATAATTTCAAAATCATTAACATACTAAATATGGTGTTAAAAATGTAATAATGAGTGAAAAAACTATTAATTATAATACCTAATTTCTGAGACGGATGCCAAGTCTGATTTTAGAGGAGATGAATCAATCGATAACTGATATAGTATATAGTATAGAATAGTTTTTTAACTGGAATGAAAATAAACCTTTTTTTATGTGGATTGTGCACCGATTTTTCACCACTCAATGAACCAAACATACCCAGAGAGCTACTTTCTCAAACATAAAATGTTAATAATAGTATTTACTAGGGCTGTGCATCTTCACTGGTCTCATGATTTGATTCAATTGCAATTATCTAGTCCATGATTTGATTCTATTCCTCAATGCATCACAATGCGTTACCTCCTGGATGTTTTTCATATTAGAACATATGGTTATTTTGTCATCAATAAATACTACTAGTCTGATAAATGTGGGTTCATTTTTTATTATTTCAAGTCTTTACATAATGTTTAGCCAACTTTTGGAGTCAAGTTATAACTTCTAACAACTTTCTACTGCTCTAAGGACATTCCTGATAACTAAAATTTATGTAAACCAAAATAAATAGTATAGGCCTAGCCTACTACCCACATCATCTGTCTGATTATCGATTATGGACTGTCACTGCATCGATGAAGAATCATCCACATCTGGATTACAATGCATCGATTATACAATTATTTTCAACACCTCTAGTTTTTACTTTATTATACATTATACAAACAGAAGCTTATCGCTCAATCGATATATCTGTCAGGCCCTAACAAGAACCTCATACAGCCCCATTTAAAAAAAAAAATCCAAACTATGCTATTAAAGTTG
The DNA here is from genome assembly GCF_030273125.1 of Centropristis striata. Lineage (NCBI taxonomy): Eukaryota > Metazoa > Chordata > Actinopteri > Perciformes > Serranidae > Centropristis > Centropristis striata. The sequence goes on from NC_081537.1 coordinate 11,248,980, forward strand.
AATACTTTTATCCTATATATAGTCATTACACATGAGGTTCAAACCCATAAACAGGTGTAGAAGAAATGTTCAGATGCTTTACTTCAGTAAAAGTAGTAAACAACATTCTGAAAATACTTTACAAGTGAAATACCTGTGTACAAAAAGTAAAAATACCATCAGCTTAATGTAAAGTATTTATTAGAGTTTATTTAGCAAACATATGAGGCAGGTGACTATATATATACTATATATATCTATAAAAGCAAGAAGCGTCTGTGTGTGTGTTTGTGTGTGTGTGTGTGTGTGGATGTGTGTCTGGGGCATATCTCGCTGACCGTTTCGTATGTGGCTTGCGCATGGCACAAAGGTGTGCATCCTCGATTTTGAAGATTTTTGAATTCATTTTTCAAATTATCATTATTTACGTCGGATGTGTTGCAGCATTGAACTGTTTCCGATCGGACATCTTTTAGGGGAGCTCCGCCCCATTGTGTGATAGACCTACACCTGGTCAGTAACACAATTCACTCTGGATTTCCACCCTGACTCATCTAATCTGTAAGTCTATTTAGCCTGCCTATCTTAAGGTTCAATTTTCCAATAATATTGAAATAGTTTCCAGCAAACATCAATGTTCAATGTGTATGTGCTGGATGGTGTGGGTACCTTATGGTCTGCATGTAATGTGCAAATTCTGTTATTTGCGATTAGCATGCTAAGCGGAGTTTTCTTTTTCTTCACTTCTTATGTTGCATTACTATGTAATTCAGGAACGACATTCATGTTGCTTAGCGTAATGCCCATAATCATTTGCTATGAGATACTTACATGCAATATAGTATATCAGCTAATTGGGTTCATGTTAATTTACTTTTGGTGCAGCATTCTAACCCTAAAAACCCTTACTCACATTATTCACATCCATCTGTTTGTGCTGCATGTAAACTTTTTCCCTCCTATATCTGTGTCTAGATATATATATATATATATATATATATATATAAAACCATGTTGAATGATTAAGTTTCTTTTTCTTACAATAACTATTTCTGTGTCTCTTTATATCTCAATGTTCATCCATGTATTACCCAATATACACTTTGTATATCAACACTACACAAGAGTATTACACCTCATTGTACATCCCACTTACACACACAACCTCATTTGGCCATAATTAAAAAATCTACTTAATCTCCCACTGTACAAATACATACTTCCTTTGGGCACTGCACTAGTTAGTACTAATTCATTGAAACCTAAGAAGCATTTTACTGTTGTATCTAACTGAGTTTGGCTATAGTAGAAATTTAGTCTGGTGGTTCCCGACCTCGGGGTCGCAAGACAAATCTGGAGGGCCGTAAAATGATGAATGGAAGAAAAATATTCTGCTGATATAGCCCCTTGGTGTCTGAGTTTACATGGTTAAAATAGCTTTCCTTCAAAGAGGAAGGCTATTAATATCTCCTCCTCTTCATGGGTTTGTTCTGTATCTCAGGGAGAACACTGAGTCACAGCCACACTGGTCACTGCTACAACGACAACTTCTGTTTAAAAATCAAACTCAGACATTCATTTGTATTCACTGAACAGCAGCAGCTGTAATTGAATGTGTGCCTCTTCTTTTTTGTTGTTGTTGTTTTTCTCTAGCCATGATTTAAGACCTGAGGGGACAGTTTGGATATTTTGAAGAGAGCGTGTACTCATCCACAGTCAATGTTTACCTGTCGGATATGATGGTCTACGTTTTCCCTGCTTGGATTTAGGCCCACCCTAAAAATGTTATAGCTGTTTATGTATATGCAATATTAAGGATATGTCCATCGATTTTTGTTGCCATCCACAGCCGTTTTTTTTGGGGAAATACTTTTTCTCAACCCTAGAATTTCTATGTTCCTATACATGGAGATTTATCCTTTATTCATTCCCCAATGGGGAAATTCAACCTCTGCAACCCTTTAACCCTTTTTTACACACAAGTGCACACAACACACCATACAAGGAGCAGCTCATTACTGCGCCTGGGGAGCTGTGTGGGGACCCTCCAGTTACAAGCCTGATTCTTAACCTCTAGGCCACAGACTGCCCACATCGCATCTCATCTTTTTATGAGCGCACTAATATGCTTTGCACGCTGCTACAGATCAGCTGTTTTGTTCAGAATCCAGTTGCTCGTTTTTGTAAGTGACAATAAATACAAAAAATAAAAATGAGTGATATGATAGCGATGATGAAATGCTGTTTAATATGAAGGCAGAAGGATATCTTTATGAACAGGAATATCCGGAAAAACTTTTGCAGATGGAGACTGAACGGGCTGAAAGAGAGAGGGAGAGGGGAAACTTGTGTTTCTAGACCTCAAGATGAAACCCAAACTACCTGCTGGTTTGTAAACTGTAAACCCAGGCCTACTTACCTGGAGTTCTACGGTTGAGAAAAAGTAATGAAACGGCTGTGGATAGCAACAAAAATAAGAGGACATAATCGTTAATATATCACACACATAAACAGGTATAACATTTTTAGGGCGGGTCTTTGTTTAGGTGGTTAAAATACGTTTTGAGACAAATCATATCTGCAGTCTGTTTCCTGCCAGGAGAGCACATCTGGTTCTCCAAACTCGGAACGTGCAGACCATCATCTACTGGACAGGATACATTGGTGGTTGGTGAGTGCCTCATACAACCCCACTTAAAAAATCCAAAGTATCCCTTTAATGTTTGGCTTTACTATAAGAGCATTGGTATTATATGGTAAACGGTAAATGGACCTGCACTTATATAGCGCTTTTCTAGTAGCGCTATATAAGTGCTAGTACTAGTGCTACCCTAAACGGTGACACCTGCCACCATTGGGACACCTGCCACCATTGGGACACCTGCCACCATTGGGAATTCATTCACACACCGATGAACGCAGCATCGGGAGCAATTTGGGGTTCAGCATGTCCAGGATACTTCGACATGTAAGCCGCGACGGTCAGGGATCGAACCACCAACCGTTCAGTTGGGGGGCAACCCGCTCTACCAACTGCGCCACAGCCGCCGAATTTATAAACATTAGTGTCAAACCCTTGATAAGTGCTTCTTACTGTACAGTTTGATAATTAATATCAAACTAGGTATTTGGTCCTCCAAACATTTCATTAATTTGATTTAATTCACATTTAAACATGTCTGTGACCTCTCGTTCCCTTTTTATTAAAAACACTCCACCGCTCAGACCGAGATATTCTCTCAGCAGCTGTCAGCAGAAGGGAAATAATTAACTGGACGTGCTCTTCCTTTGATAAGTATTATTCCGTTCTGTGTTGATAACAATGAAATTATTTATGAAGCACAAAAACTGAGTGCAGGCTTGATGACAAACAAAAAGAGAAATTGCCTTTCTTTTCACAGATATGACAGGGGGGGAAGGAGCACTTTTCCAGCTCGAATAATCAATCTTGGTGTGCAGCAGCGAGTTTCTTTTGTTATTTACCCCAAAAACTTCAAGTTTTGAGAAATGCTGCTTTTAAAGTTTCTCCTCTGAAATCAGTTTGACCTTCAACTGCTGCTCGACCTCATCAGCTGAGTAATGTCCTGCAGGACTGGAAGAGACCCTCAGCTCGCTTTAATGATGTGTTAAAATTGACAAGCCAGCAGAGCTGTCTTAATTACATTATTATATACAACGATATAATTAATGAGGTAGCCTATGCTGACTTGTTTTTATAGTGTTAATGGAGTTAATGAGATATAAAGCTATTGTCTCTTCTGCTGCTTTGAGAAGTCATTTTTCTCCTTTTATTGCTTCTTTTAATAACTCAAATAATAAAAAAAGAAATTCTTCAAACTGCTGCTTCTCCGGAGCATCTCATCTTTTTATTTTATTTTATGTCTTTGCAAGGATTGAATGGCTGTCTCTGTAGGATTCCTGTTTGCTTCATAAAAGTCATTTCTCCCCTCAGCCGTTTTTAATGACAAACAACAAGCATCCAGTCATATCCTGTTACCCACCACGGTGATGAATTGAGATTACCGAGGCAACGTAGATGCGTGTTGACGGCAAATGCAAAAGCAACCACTTTAGACTGCATGGGACTTGTTTTAATCACCTCTTGGAAACCAGCGGCGTGTGTTGTCAGGCCCAATCAAACTTTGTCTCCACAGAAACATCGCTGAGATCACAGGTTGTGATAAGAGATCCAGAGCGGCGTGAAGCTGTCGGTATAGTGAGTGTGATTCACTTCTTTGGCTCATTCACAGGGGTGTACAGTATGACTCACTCGGGCCTCGACCTGCCGCACATAAACATATTACTTTTTTCACTTCTTTTCTATTTTCAGCCACAAAAGAATCTGCCTCCGCACCCTTTACAGCACTGTAAGCAGTGGTCAAGAAAAGTTCTGTTATTTCACTTGTTTTTATGAACGTTTAGTTAGTTTATTTGACTTTATACACAGATGTTGATTCCCCAGATCTGTTCCATTTGACCCCAAGTGAGTAATTCCTAATTGTCATTTTTTTAAATTAGAAACTTTAATGTTATTTTATACACGTTTCTGTATAGAAATGCCCATTTTTAGCATTAGTTGACCTGATGTGAAGCAAATGTTGACCTCTGGTCAGAGTGAAGCCAATGCAGAATTGTGTCAAACCTGCATTCTTTGTAATGGCCAGCAGGGGGCAACTCCACTAGTTGCAAATCCTATGCAGCAATTATTTCTATATAAACATTGATAATGCAAGACAGATCACAACTCTACCTGTGACCAAAATTGTCTCATGAATTAGACCTTCTACTGATTCCTGTTGCAAATGATGTGTGTTCACAATGATATGTGGCACTAGAGTGGCGTGTTCTGATAAGGGGCTATTGCATGAAGTCTATGAGAAAATTATCCTTTTCAGTTGATTTATTACCTCAGTAAACTTTTAGTTTATGGTTCTTCAATACAGTGAGATGATTTTGTAGATAATGGTCCCATTTAAAGCAAAAGTTAAAAAAAAGTAGTAATGTAAAAAAAAAAGTTCTTAAATCAAATCAATAACACAAGTTGGAGCTTTGTGCAACTTGTTGCTCTGATAACTTAAGATCCAGTTATTTGAAGACCTTCATCTGGTTAAAATATATAGTTAAAAATCTAAGAAGCGTACATAGAATGTGGCTTAACACTCGATAAAAAAATCAATTCCTAACAACTTCTGAAAGAATCATATTTCAGACAGCTGTATTCATCCCAGAAGGGCAATTTAGTTTCACTGTCTACATTTGTGTAAAAACAAAGAAACAAAAACAAACATCAGCAGCAACATGACAGTGACAACAGATCAATGAATGGGCATCAGAGCAAAAGACACAAGTCGCCTCGTCTGGGCTTTGAAAAGCCTGGTCAAAAACAACAAAAACATGAACCATAAGACCATAGCTCCAGGAAAACAATGAATAATAAATAATAGGGCACATATAAATAAATATAAATGTTAAGTAAACAACAACACTGACGCATGAGGATATTATGCCATTGACATCTCAATGTGGAAATGTTTCATATCATACCTTTAATTGTAATTAGAAGTCTATCATTAGAAAACTGAAATTACTAACCCATAAAATGTATGCTGAATAGAAGTAATCAAGTAAAGTACAAGCACCTAAAATCAAACTTAACCCTCCTGTTATGTTCGTTTCTCTAGAACAGCAATAATGTTTGTGTGTTAATTTGCCCCGGGGCATGTTTAATTACCCAAAAAGTGTCAGAAACTAAAAAATCCCAACAAACATTGTTTATATTTCATCATTAACTCTATTACTAACAATTTCCATCAATATTTAGTGCAGTGGTTTTCTTCACCTCTCACAGATCATGGTTCAATGAGGATAATTCATTCGTTTTTCATAAAAAATGCATGTTAAAACTTTTTTTATGAAAATTGGAAAGACCTACATATAAAATTCAATGGTTTTACATGACAGGGATTTAAAAAAATATTTTTACTACTTACTCTACCACCACCAGAACTTAAATTGAGAAAACTGAGATAAATCAACTTTAAGCTGCTGCATTTTAATTCCAAGCTCTACCTCTTATGAAAAAACTGTTTTAAAATTCATCTCAATAATTTAATTTCTTGAATTTAATTGCTCAGTATGAGCGTGACAAATTCAAATTTATAAAATTCCAAATCTAATCTCCTTCCATAAGTATGTCAGTGAAACATTCACTCTTTCACTGGCAGTGGCTGCATGCAGTGCTGGGTCACCGCTCGCTGCATTATCGGCTGCAGACAGGAGGGTGTATTCCAACAGAGTGTCTCTGGTGCACAATCTTCCCCGGCTGATGGTGGTGGTGCCGTGGGTCTTGAGGTGAGTAAGTCTAGTGTGTGACGTCAAGGCAGACGCTTCTTCATTAACTGCCGGTGCAGCAGGGCGGCGAGCCTCATCAACCAGCCAGTAATGTTCCAAATCTGCAGGGACAGGATATACTGTAGGAGTCAGAAATTTGATACAGGGTGAGAAAAAGAGGCCAGTCGGATAAATGAGTTCCAACAGAGAAGGCTGATTTCTTTTTTTTCCCCACCCGGATCACTGAGGCTTCATTCTTTGATTCAGTGTCGCTTCAGGCAACAGAAACACTGAGATCCAGAAGATGTCTGCAGCTTATCTGTTAGCCTGGTGAGCCTGGATACAACCTAAATTATGAGGATAATGATTTCAGAATCAGGTCAGCTTTCCTCCTCTGGGTAAAAATAAAGATTTCTGTTTTTTATAGAGCTCAGGAAAAATCTAAAACACATAATACTAAGTTCAAGGTCAGAGGTGTATGAATAACACACCAATTTCTTAAGTCACTGGATCAAACAAGCACATGATCTTTACCCAGGAGATTGTTGCGTGTGTCCTGGTAAAAGCACAAGTCAAAGGTTGATTTATTTACATTGATAACTTAAGGTACAGACTGAATTTACTCATTACCAAACCATGATTTTTTCCTAAGCATAACTAAGTAGTTTTGTTTGAATCCGGAGCACTGTCCATGTGTTTAAAGCAGCCGGTACTATGGCAATCCATCCCCTTGTTTACACTTGGAGTATTTGGTGCCTTTTATCAGCTGATTTATTTTGATATGCCAAAGCGAAGTATAAAGCACATGGACTGGTCAAACAAACTCAGAACTCACCCAGGAGAACGGTTTATGTCCTGTGTGCAAACAAATGTAAACAATGTGATTCAAACATCTCTTAACTTCTGCTCATCATGATTTTACGTAACTATGTCACTTCCAGCAGTCACGTCAGGCAATTACATGAATTTATTTACTGTTTAAACTGTCTTTAATAACACCTCACCAGGAATTGTTTGCCCTAAACCTAGAGAAGTGTTTTTTATAGCTTAAATTCTATTAAATTGCAATGAAATTTAGGATGTCCTGCAACCGGTAGGGTTGATATTTTATAAAAGCTCCTGTGCATATCATATGCACGCAAAATTGGATTTCGCATATGCAATGCATGTAATTTAAATGTGTAAAGTTCTCGTGGTTGGTGTGAAGAGACTGTCCTCTGCCCAAAAACGACCCCATAGGTTGTAAAACAGCTTAAAAAGACCATCATTTATGTTTGTAGCTAGTGGTCTTAGTAATTATGAAGGACTCCAAGACACTAGTGACATAACGGAGCCTAAAGAAAAGGTGAAAGCAAGGATACGGAGTATAAAAATAACATAGTCAACTTAAGAGGGAGAAAGAATGCTCCTGTGGGCTGTATTTAAAGGTAAGAACCAATTACGTATGTGGTCATGTGGTTTGATGGAGTTGTGTTTAAAACTATGACTGTGTCTGTATGTTGTGGGTTTGGAATAGGGCGTTCAATGAAAATACGCAGACATGACATGCAAAAGATGCAAAACTACTATTTTATATACTTTCCCATGAGATCAAGTTGCTTAGGAACCAACTATTTGACCATTCAAGACTCACAAGTAATCATTTCAGCAATCTTTTCCTGGTAAATATAAATGTGCAAGAATTAAAATTCAAGTGCTCCGACAATAAGACGAAGACCTACATGTCTGGTCATGGACTGTGGGGGTGTGAATTTACAGCCACACAGTGTTTCAGTGCTCTTTATCCACAGCATGCAGTAAGTAGACCTCACCAAGGGGGACAATCCTGGCCAACAGGCTATTTTTCTCAATAATATAAAATCTATATCCCTGCAGGTGTCTAAAATACCCCCCAGACTAATTGAGAGACTTGACTGGAGGGGAGTCACTGAACCGAGCTGCGAATGAAAGCCCTGATGGAAAGTTTTACCTTATAGTTAGTTGTTAAATGTCACGGCTATTGAGGTGGGCAGTTCCGGAAAGTACGGAAGTGAATCTAGCTCAAGTCCGTTTGTAATCACTGGAAGTGATTAATCTCTGCTAGTCTCTGCCAAATAAGAAGCCATTTAAATGATCCAGTCAAGACAATGCAGGAAATAATCCCCCATGTCCAGCCGGAGATGACGGTTTGCTCTCCTGCTATCAGGGAATTGTGGTTGACATGAATCATTTCTGCCGAGCCGCGAGCTGTAATTCCTCTGTCACAGCTGCACCTCTTGTTTCCCCACTTGTTACCGAAACTCATTAGTAGATAATTGAAAGTAACGACACTGATTATGAGAAGTGCTTGAGCAGCATCCCAGGGGTCTTTGCAATTTACAATCTGGCAATGACATGCGGAAGACGCTATTGTCTTCCACAATCCTAAAGGGAGCCGTGCTGTTTACAGGCAGGAAAATAAGTTTTGGGTTGTGATTAATTATCATGTTGTGTTTTAGCATGTCTCTCTCGATATCACCAATCCTGACCTCCGAGATGAGCTGCAGAGATGCCTTCTCCCTTGCTGAAAGAAAAAACAATTTGAGGTTAGAGAGATGAATTTTTAAAACTTAAAGGATGCCAAATTAGCAGCTAACGCTAGCACTAGCTAGCTAGTTTGTTGAGCAAGGCTGATCTATTATTTAAAATGAACTGTAAACTCCTTAGTCCAACTTTTAGTCCACATGAACACTTAAACAAGGTCAAGGTCATAGGTGTTATTCATAGATAAATTAATAACACATCAATTTCTTAAGTCATTGGATCAAACAAGCACATTTACCACATAAACCGTTACCCAGGAGATTGTTGCTTGTCTCCTGGTAAAACCATCAAATTAAAGGTTGATTTATTTACATTGATGACTTAAGTTACATACCTAATTTACTCATTTCTAGACTATGTTTTTTTTTCTAAACATAACTCAATAGTTTTGTTTGAATTCGGAGCACTACCCATGTGTTTAAATCAGCCCAATCTCTTGAAGCTGCATACAAATAACACAGCTTTAGATCTTCAAATTATGTGTAATGCATGTGATATGCCAATAGATCCCCCTAAAAACAGTGAATTTCTTGGACAGAAACACAATATGCAGTAATAGTGACCTGTCAATCACAAGGGAGCCCAACCCTAAAGCATACTTCTGTTTTACTCTAAATACAACCATTATTTACAAAAAGAAACATCATGCTGTATTGAAGAAGACTTAAACTAGTGATTGACACCATAAACTAATCCGGAAAATGCTTACTGAGGTAATAAATCAAGTGAGAAGGAGGCTTGTTTTGTCGTAGTCGTCTATACAATCTTTCTACAACCAGCTGAGTCGCCCCCTGCTGGCCGTTAGAAAGAATGCAGGTTTGAGGCACTTATGCACTGGCTTCACTTTTCAGCCCTGGAGGTTGCAGCTTGTAAGAAATTCATCCAAGGGGCAGGTTTATCATTTTTATTATGACTCAGTGGACCATAATGCAATGAAGCCACAAGCAGCTGCATGAGCTGTTTCTCAAGTGGAACATTTATTGGTATTTTGATCTCTCTCTCTCTGTCTCTCTCTCTCTCTCTTTCAATTTTTAGTCAAGAAACTGAAACCATTGCATTAAATGTATTATTCAAGGACTTTACTTCACTGCGTTTACTTCACTGTAACCTACCCACATACAGTTTAACTTATAGCAGCATCAGATTGACAGGCAGTGATGGTAGTCATAAGATTTTAAATATATATTTGATCTTGTGAGAAAACTTAATTCTATCTATTTGATGTTGACCACTATGGGACTTTCAAACAGGGAAAAATAAATCCCTATAAAATAAATACTTAAACAAAATAAAGCTTTCCCTCCCATGATCAGTCTTTTATCTCAAATGTTTTCCATAGGATACACAGGTCTACTTCGATATTTCTTTGTGTTCTTCATTCTCAAATTCAAGTTTCACCTATGCATTTCAAGATTTGGGGGTAAAGAAGTATTAATAAGTTTCACATCACAGATTGTTGACACATAACAAGTATTAAAGCCTGGGAGCTGACAGATGTTGGTGGGTGGCACACACAGGTCTCGTGGTGGCCGACGGCACACATTCAGGCTTTCAACATGCAGGGATCTCTTCTGCCCTGAGTGGTGATGAGCATGAATATAAATGAAAACAGGAAGCTTCCCAAGATCAGGAGTCATTTGGAGCCTCAAAACTCTCCAACAGGATTCTTCATAATTGACAATATTCAAATGGGATTTCTGAACCTCTCACTTATGACATTTTATTAAAGCAGACCGGCCTGGTGAAATCTTTTCTATCATATTTTGTCTCTTGGCTCAACATCTGCTGTTCTGAAACTGTTTTGATGTTATAACTTTTGGCTGTGCTTAACTCAGAATCCATTTAATTACACTGCAGTATGCTTCTGCAGTGCATCGAAAAATCCTCTTAAATCCACTCAATCTGCTTATATGAGTTGGATAGATTTTATATATTGTATGTTAAATTAAAACATTATGTCACTTTATTGGTTTCAGGCCATTCTCGTCCACTGTTGGTAGGTGTACTTCGGAATAGTAGTAGTTAACCCAAACCCTGATATATTTTACCTAACCTTAACCAAGTTGTTTTGTTGCCTAACCAACTTAGTAACAATTATCCCGACTTAGTAACAATTATCCCGCACAATTACTGTGCAATACTCTGTTTACACTACTTATTTGTTTGAAATATCTTTATTGTGAGGCATTATTTACAGAAGTATCCGAACATGGTGATGTTTGCTTTTTTCTTAATCAACATAGTATATCAAAACATACATTGAGATAAAAAAAATCATAATAATAATTACAATGTTGAAAAACAGAATTAAGAAAAAAATTAAATAAGTAAATAAACAAAAAAATAAATGTATAAACTGTATGGATATCATACCATCACCTGGAATTAAGAAAAAAATAAAATTAAAAAATAAATTAAAAATACATTCATTAAAATGTAAAAATATCATAAGATCACCATAGTAATTCTACAAAATTGAAAAAGAAAATTGTGTTCACCAAATTTATATCATCACTTGCTATATGTATGTATGTATGTATGTATGTATATATATATATATATATATATGTATATATATATATATATATATATTCTAATATTATTTTTATTTATTTATTTTTAATCTGTACAGATTTGATAAGTAACTCTAATACTAAAAAAATCTCAGTAAATGTAACAGATTATATTTACTTTTTCATTTATTTACATAACAATCCCCAACACTGTTTTAATGGCAATCTTTGTATTACATTTATATTTTGCTTTACACATTTCGGCCTCATTTGTAGCACAAGAGAACAGATCAGGAGGTCATCAAAACAATGTGATTCACAGCAAATATGATTGAAATCAAAGTGGCGCTAGAGGGAAGGTCAAAAGGTCATCGGATTCATTATGTATCATACAATGGGGATTATCTCCGTTATTGGAAAAATAATGTAAAAAATGAATAAAACATGTTAGAAGGTTGACTTTGGAGGAAACTATAAGATGCACATGCAGCTTCGTGTGCTGCTCCCTCTCGTACAGCACAGACTGTACTGAATGCTGCCTGTGCAGAGGAAGCCGGTTGTATTTTCAGATAGAGATATGGAAAAATGCAACACAAACAAGCGTCCTTGCAGCTTAATGAGCCATCGGTGCTAGAGACAGAACACCCACTCTAACATAAAGAACAAAATGTTTCAGTATCATAACAAAAATACACAATCAGATACCCAGTAAGTGCTCATACAGTAGTTCCACAGTGAGGACTGTAGTGTCGGTTTCTAAAACAAGAATTTCAGAGCTCTTCTAAACTGGTATCATCTCAGTTGCTATAGCAATGGTGGCAGATGACCACACACTGTCTGAGAGTTTATGTCTGGCACTGACGAAATTTAGTGGCATACCTCAGGCAACACACATACAGCAGTACACACAAATAGGTTTCAGATGCAGCACCCTAATAAAAGAAAATTCAGGATAAATGTGGTTATATTTCTCTGCTGTGAATACTTGTTTTGTCCTTGTGTGACTCCGTCCCACATATACACACAAACACATTGTCCCACTTGACACATCCCTTCCTGCTTTGCCATTCTTTCCCTCTCTTCTCCTTTCTCTTCTCCAGCTGTGATCAGACACTATTTCACATGATGCCTGAGTCTAGAACTGACGGAGTGGAGGGGGGGGGCATCCCTTCACAGTCAACCCCTGCTGAGATCACTATCACTGTCCCCACTTTCAAATCTTTCGGCTGCGTTTCCAGCGTCATGCCAGCAGCTGTTTTGCAAAAATCCATCGGGGACAGAAGAATAGTTCACGGTGCATCCGACGGTGATTCATCTGTAGGTGCAGCAGAGGCAGGAAGCTGAGGTGACGCAGGAGGTTTCATGCTGTACAGTATGTTCCCTATGGTGTTAATATGAGAATAAATAACATTACTCTGCAGAATGCAACTTAGAATACTTAAAAATATCTCCGTTCTTTGTTTACTATGTATTCAACCTCCAGAAGAATGCTTTGCCTGTACTTGTTTGCCCACTTATGCAGCTGAATTTGGTGGTTTATGTAAAGCAAGCAGCAGCTGCGTGTTTTTATTGTTCACCAGCAAGACAGAAATGTTGAGTAATTACATGTCTGTGACCTCTGTTTACACCAATCTGTCCTCATCCTCCTCTGTCAAAGATATACAGTATTTTAAGTGTTACCAGCAGAATTCATGCTTGTTTTATTGAGATTTTCTTTAAAATGTTCTACATTTCAGATGCACTTGGTTCACGTGCTGCAGCTGAATTATTTATTTTTCTTCGAGCTAACTTTGATTCATGCACCCCGGCAAAGCTACAAAGATCTGACAGCCACTTTTTTCTGCCAAACATTTCATGCTGTGATAACATCAAATCAAGAGCATGAGTAGGATTTTTTTTCTGGGAGGCTGGCACCTTTTTTTTTTTTCTTTGGGTGTCATAATTGTCCAAACGCTACATCACAGAGATCATAGTGACAAGAACGAGGACAGTGACTGGTCTCCAGTCACCTCATGTTACCGACATTAGCCCTTGCTGAGAGAGCATGACTGAAGCGGATTTAACACTTGATCTCGTGGAGACAGCTGCATCCAGGGAGATCGCTTTCCTAGCCGTCCATGCTCCTGGACCACCTATTGAAGGCTTAACATCCAGATTCCTCCAGTCCCGGGAATCAATTTGGTTTAGCTGACAGTCTTTTAAAAGCTGCAGCTAAGGAATAATCCAGCATTGCTGAACCTCTACAGGGTCATTTCGGCTCAAATGGGAAAAAAAAAACATTTACCGACTTAACCCTGTTGGTAGGCATGTAGATTGTAACGTAGCAGCATGTCTGTGAATTATCCAGAGAAATTGCACATTGTTTCTGGAAAGACCAAGCAGCAACCTCCTGGCCTGAAGTGCCTTAAACCTGCATACTTTCTAATGGCCATCAGGGGGCGACTCCACTGGTTGCGAAAGAAGTCTGTTCATGTTCATGTTCATTTAGTAAATTATGGTCCCATTTATAGTAATATAGATGATAAAGCTGGGTATGCTTTAGGACGTGGCTACTGTATGATTGACAGGTCGCTACCACAGTGCAGTGTGTTTTATCTTCACTTCATGAGGTTGATCCCTTAAAAATGTCTCATGTTCAATGTTCAGTTGGACTTAAAGATACTTTAGAAGAACAATTGTCCCTTTTGCAAAATTTTGTGTTAAAGAAAATGTGAATTGGGGACGTTTCCATCAACTGGTTTAGAGCGATTAAACAAAGCTACATAAACATATTTTCATCAAAAGATGGCAGTGTAATGTATTGCTGTAGGCTAATCTGTCAGTAAATAGTAGAAGAAGTAGAGATGGCACTAGAGAGAAAAAACAGGTCTTCAGGAATTGGATTAAATTGGGCAATTTATAATTGTTCTTTCACGTCAGCTCGTCTTGACTGGCAGAGCAGAAACAGCTGATCAGTCACGTGAGTTAAATGTTCACCATGTCAAAAAAATGGTTGACGTAAAAAATATTTTTCAAAACAGACAAAAAACACCTCAAGCAAGCATAAAAACTTTTATTCAAAATATACATACACAATTTTTTTTATGATTTGCTACTTGACTTTAAAAAAAAAAATGGTTAAGACCCAATTCGGACTTGAAAGTTAAGGACTTATGACTTGGCTTGACTTTAGGCATAAAGACTCAAAAGACATGTATGTATTTTGGGTTATTGGAATGGATGTTAACCTTTTTAAAAGCCATTTTAGATGAACCAGAGATAGCAAAGTTTTTTGGGAATCTTTTTGGCAAGCTGGTGGATCTGGCAGTCCCTCCCTCTTACTCCTTGCCACTGGCGAACTACTTTGAAGTTGACAAAGTATTATTCTGGTGAAGAAATTAGGAAATAAATAAGATTTTATATAGTTATTTGTGTTTTTGTTTTGTGACTTGACTTGGGACTTACTCAAGACTAGTCACATGCCTGCTGTTAAAATTTCCGGTAACACTTTATAATAAGGTCCTTAATGACCATTAATTAACAAGTAATAAGGCATTGTTCTCACTTTAGATCTGGTAGTTGCAAAAAGCATAGTTAACTTATAATAGACGAGCAATAAAGTATATTTAATATCAATAAGCAAACAAAATAAGATTAATAAAGGCATGGCAAAGACATAATGGGTGGGTCATGGGTGTTTGTAATGCCATTATTAACACTTATATAAGCTTATAAACCCAATAATGTTAATAAGCATCTTGTAAGGACTTACAAGGGCCTTATTACTTGTTAACTAATGGTTATTACAAGGACCTTAATATAAAGCGTTACCAAATTTCCTTTTTTGACAATTAGAAAAATAGATACGGGATAAAGTATAAATGAGGGAAAATGTCTTTTTGGTATGTGGATGACCTCAACCTTTTAAATACAAGTGTAACCTCCACTGAATGCTTCCGCTTGGCTCAGCCTGAGTTCAGCATCTTCCATCTCCTCAGCTGAGCATTGGAGCTAACACAATTAGGACTCTTGCACTGACACTAGGCTGCTGTAGCCTTTAAGGGCAGAGTACAGGCTATCACAAAGGACAAGCTTCCACTCACTACATAAGCCCTGTGTGTCATGCTTGACCTTTCCTTTCTCTTGCATTGTCTGAACTGATTAGCTTTCTTCAGCGGCAGATACACCACAGTTTACCGCCACTGTCTCAACTCAGCCTGATAACAACTTGAGCAAACTCCTCCACTCTGACACAACAGCTGAGCATGAAGGGGTGGTAGGCTGATAACTGTTCCCATCTTCAGTGCTATATTGTAACCGTCCTTGAACTCATTTGGTCTTTGAGGGCAGCAGATAACTCCTATCTACAGATGTGTTAATTGGGCTTTCAGAAGGAAGTCAGCATATTAAAATAATCTGGGGGCTCGCTGGCGAACCAGACCAAAGCCTCGGGAAATCACATGTGATTCCAGCTGACCTTCATCTGATGTGCAGTCTGGGGACCATATAAAGCTGTGCTATGCCTACACTGGCAGAAAAAAATACCACCACAGTATTACTAACTACCCACAGAAACACCCTGGAGCCGTAAGATGTGGTGCATAAATTTATTTCAACATATATTAACATTTTGTTTCTTCTTTTCTTGTTTTGTTAAAGACACAGTACATACAGTATTTACATTAGATTCTACAACAACACTTGCTGGCAGAAAACAGTTTGATCATTGGATCAGGATAGACAGGGTAAACAGAAGGCTACTCTCTAGAGTTTCAGTGAAACTTGAAAATGTAGTAGTAGAACTTCATAATTTGACACCTCATCATTAAACTTGACAATTCCTGTCATAACAGTCCATGATAAACAGTGTTGCTTATTGCAACAACTGATAGTAATCTAATGATGTTAAGAGCTATAATGTTTAACAAAGCCACACGCTGTGAGACTTGTCATGATGGGGGCTACATATATACATCAGTTACATAATGTTGTGTCATGTAATGTTGTGTGTTATGATGCCTCATGTTCTGATTATGTACTGGTCTGATGTGCCATGTGACATGAAACATCATATTATGATCCGCCATGTTATAATATGTCATGAAACATCATGTTTTGATGAGTCATGGAATGATGAGTCATGTTATGCCATGTTATAATGTGTCATGATGTGTCATGTCATATCATGATGCGTCGTGTCATATTGCATCATGTTAGGATGAGTCATGTTATATGTCATGTTATAATGCGTCATGGTGGATCATGTCATGATGTGCCATGTTATGATGTGCCATGTTATGTCATGTTATAATGCGTCATGATGGGTCATGTCATGATGCGTCATGTTATGATGCGTCATTTTATATGTCATGTTATGATGCCATATGTCATGATGCGTAATATTATGAGCCGTCATGGTATATGTCATGTTATATGTCATTTTATAATGCAACATGTTATGATGGGTCATGTTATGATACGTCATGTTATGATGCGTCATGTTATGATGCGTCATGTTATGATGCCTTATGTTATGATGCCTTATGTTATGATGCCTTATGTAATATGTCATGTTATAATGAGTCATGTTATAATGTGTCATGATGGGTCATGTCATGTTATGAAGCAGGATACATAATGTTAGGTTACGTAACGTTTTGCTGTAAGTTACATCACGTTTCATTAAGTTACATTATTTTGCATTATGTTGAGTTGCATGACTTTATTTTACCTTTTGCACACTGTCCATCTAATCCCTGTCTTTTCCCCCTATGTAGACCCTTCATTTTCACATAAAACAGAATAGCAAGACAAAGGGCAGGGCTAACTCACATTCTACCACAATCTACTGATGGATTAGCGTTTGACAGATCCTATGAGACAGCCACATCTCAGCATACAATACATCCCTTTGACAAGTCATCACCCTTAATCAGGTCACCTTTGCAGAATCAAGAGTAAGGATGGGAAGGGACAAGGAAAATGATGGCAGCAATCAACAGTTTATGCCTGATAAGTCTAGATGAAGACTTTGTCCTGTGAACGAGCTCATAAAATACAGGAAAATGTGTATGTGCAGAAATGTGTCATCCAGTATAATAAGCTAAGCAACTGCCATGAGGAGCTGTGGGTGACTGGGAGGAAGGTTGGTGACCAGTTGTTTCATTTGGGCTCAATTAGACTTGATTTTCAAGAAGACGACAGAAGGCGAGCCAGAGGAGCACCGGCACTGTCACTACAGCAACAGAGCTGATGGGCTGTCATGGGAGGAGTGGAGAAATAGGAAAAGTGAAGACAAACACACACACACACACACACCTGACAGACAAAACAGTAACGCAATGCAAGCCAGACAAATAATGGTAATGAGTGAGCACTGAAACATTCGCATTGAACACAGTCTGTTTTTTAGATGCTGAATAATTAGCAGCATCTCTTTGGAAGCTGTAGCTGTAGCTGAGCACTGGTCAGGGTCAATCAACAGAACAGAACATCAATAGCTGACACAGAGGTCATCCTTTCAGATAATAAACACCTGGGCTCTGTTATTCAAGAGATACATTTGGATGAATTCCCAGAGAGAGGCAGGAAGATTAAATTAAAGGTGAGCACAGTGGGTGCAACAGCATGTTCCGAGCAGTCGATACTGTGTGCTCATGTTGCAACTTGATTATCAAATATTGGAACACCTTTTGTGGGAATTTAATTTGTGAAGCTGCCGACTTCCAAAGCAGCCTCTCGGTACATGAAACTGGTTTAATGAAGACAGAATGGGCTGTACTTGTTGACAACCAGGAAGCACGATGACTTTACTGGATGATGTAATGATAAAATGATGGTGACAGTAAAATGAGTGGCATCTATTCACCAATTTGTGTGTCAAGAAAGCTCATTTCAGTTCAGATAAAACCCAAAACAAGAAAGAAAAAAGAGAACAGCCACTGCTACCATGTTATACATTGTAATAGGCTCTAGAACATTTTTCTATATATTTAATTTCTTGTGATATACTGTACATTCTGTCATATTTTGTTGCTACATACAGTGCTTTGCCCCGACAGTAACTGTAAAACCCCTTTCCCCATCGTAGAAAATTAGTACTGCTACATAATTGAACTACCTGATAATACGGTGCACTCCTAGAAATATCAAATTATTTACAATATAGAGTCATAGTTTCCACTGAGAGTTCTCCTTCTTTACAAAAATCTTGTGCTTTAGCATTTGAAACACACACACATACACATCCAAACACACACAGCAGGTAGAAAAGAAACATTAAAAAAGAAATCTCTTCTCCTCTTCTTTGTTCACCACCTTTTTCACCCAGAAAATGCACAATCCCTGTACTCGTTTTAGTTACATTGGAAATAAGTCTCAATGAGAGCAGTTCAAAAGTGGCAGATGTGTGTTTTTCAGCCAGTCAATGGATTTCCATTAATAATAAAACAGGAAGTGACCCAGTGAAGTGTCCTGAGGCGATCTCTATCTCTGAGAATCTGTCTCTAAGTCTAGACACGTCCATGAAAAGACAGCCCATACAAACTGCTACATCAAGGTTTCTTTTTTCTTCTTGTTTTCTCTTTATAAGACTAATTTTATGCATTTGGAGTTGGTAGGAAGTCTGAGAAATGGCAGTCGGATGAAGTTGCGTAGATTTGCCCTCAGATCACCGGCCTCCGACTGAACGGCATCGCCAGATCAGATAAAGTTTGGGCCTCCCCGGAGCTTCAACTCTGAGATAAATAAACACTAGTAAAGAGACGTAATGTAAATACAAGTAAAGAGACATGGAGTGACGAGTGAGAAAGACAGTTTTTTTTATGTATCTAATTATAGAATCATTAGCACCACCACAGTGTATGGGCAGAAAACACAAATGTCTGGATGGAGTAGCAACATCAGCGGACTCTATAACGGCTTCTCAGCTTGGGAAGCAGTCTTTGGTCACAAATCAAAACCTAAACGGCATGTGACAGCGATGAGCTGTCCACGTGTGTACCGCTGATTGATGATGTCCATTTCCACAGCCGGAGATGTGATCCTGAGCTTCTCTGTCATGCTTAAAGTACTGTGGTCACACACAGATTTCAATGGCGGTTGCCATCACCATCTGGCTTTTGTTTTTGTCTCTGCCTGGAGACTGGTGCTGCCCAGACTCCTCTCTGGGAGACAGCGGGTCGGACAGGACGCTGCGTTTGAGCGGTGCCGGGCGCAGGCAGGATGTTCCCGGAGGGGTGGAGGGCTCAGGGTGTCTGTGGGAGGAACGGGACGTAGTGGAGGTCGAGGAGGAAGTGCAACTGCCGGTGCACACTCCCGAGCTCGACCTCTCACCCCTCTTGGCTCGGCAAGACGCCCTACGCCTGAGCTCGCTGACCAGCTCGTACTTCACAAAGCAGAAGACGTCCTTGACGCCGCAGCGTTTTTCCGGCTCTGCAGCGAGAAGCCGCTGAAACATACGCAACGCATCATCGGTGAAGCGGCGCCACTGAGACGGGTACGTCCCCACGGGGCAACCTGCTTTCTGCCAGCGCCGAAACTCCTCGTAGAAGGCGTCGGCCGGCAGCGCTGCCTCCCATGGGAAGTTCCCAGTCAGCATGCAGAAGACCAGAACACCAAAGGCCCACACGTCAAGACTGGTGGTCACAAGGAAGCCCTCGGCACGGCTAGCCCGGCACACCTCTGGCGCCGTATAGGGGATGGTGCCGCTCACCCGTTTCACACGGCACCCCACGCGTCTTGTCATACCAAAGTCTGCCAGTTTAATGCGGCGGCACTCGCGGTCGAATAGGAGCACATTCTCAGGCTTGACATCCCGATGCACCAGATTTTTACTGTGCATAAAGTCCAGCGCCAAGCCCAGTTGTTGCATGCAGCGTTTGACCATTTCCTCGGGCAGACCCACCTAAGAAGAAGAAGAAGAAGAGGGAAGGAGAAAGAGAGAAAATCTGATTAATGCAGTCTAAAAGATACAGTACATTGTGTAGGAGGTGAGACTATGGGAGGTGATACCAGAATAGAGCTTCGTGGTGACTAGGTTACAGTGCAGTTAAAAAGAGTAGGTGAGGCTGAAAAGTGATCGCTCACAAAATTTAAACAGAAGTTTTGAGCTCTGCTGCAACCATTTTTTAACGAGCCTTTAGAAGAACCTTGAAGTCTTCCAGCACATCAGCTGCAATAACACTAAAGCAAAGCGAGAGCTCTGCGTGTGGAGGAAAAACCGGGACGAAGACAAGGCTCCAATCCCAGGAGAGCTTGTTAAAGCTGCGGTGTCTGTACAGGGCGGCTGATTGGAGCAGCTCTGGCTGAGTGAGGACGGTGATTGGTGGAGGAAAGGATGACAGCGTTACCTGTGGGGGAATGATGTCGAAAAGGTCCCCGGCGGGGGCATATTCTTGTCCAAACACATAGCTGTCTTCCGTCTCAAAGAGCACGTCGAGGACTTTGATTATGAAAGGGCTGCAGCTGAGTGAGCCTGTCAGACTGTACTCCCGCAGAAAACTCTTGAGCTTCGTCTTGTTCTTGGTAACGAACTTCAGCGCCATTTTGGTACCTAAAAAGACACACAGATGGACACAATTAAACTAAAACGTGTATTGCCAAGATTTTACAATCCAAAACACCTTCAGTGAATTTGGAAAAGATAGAGATTTCCAACTACCCAACCGTGTCTTTGTACCAGCTGCTACATTCATTCATATGAACATGTGCCGCGAATGGATCTCACCTCCATTACACACATACAACCAGCTGTTCGTGATCACAGCTGCAGATATACAAAGGCTCTTTAGTGCTCACACCAGCACTTCAAATCTCTGCTGCTCTCTCAGGCTCTCAGCTCACTTTCAGGCTGAGCCGACTCTCTAACCGTGATTTTCTTACAACCAGGGATTAACCAGTAGACCCAAAAAAAATCCTCAACAAACCCTTTTAACTGCGAAACTTAATGTCTCAGCACTGTGCCTTGAGACTTTAGAACATGCTGATCTGCATTAACTGGTTATCCTCGAGACATGCTGGCACAATGTGGAGATCTGAGCAATCTGCTTTCCTAAAATGGCTTTTTTTTATATTCAAGCTTTATTAGATGGTTGACAGTCAAGACCAGCTAATCACCAGAAAAATGTTGTTGTTGTATGTTTCTGCAAACCACAGATACATTGACAGGAAATTCATTTGGCTATTTAACCGAGTGCAATCTACGTCAATATTTCAGGTCAATTGATATAAAAGTGTGTGAAGTGAAGTGTTTGGTTTGGATGTTTGGGTCAAACAGATACCAGATTTCCACCCAGAAGACCGCTGCTCATGTCCTCAAGTAACAAGCAACAAACTTAACATATGTATTTATTTTAACCAAGAAGTATTTGAATTCATGAATAAATACTGAAAACATGGGATTATGAGACAATGGACCATTGGGCACAGGCTTTGTGGTGGCATCATGGGTGGTATGGACTCTTTTTGTGGGTTTCTGTGGTCATTTTGTGTCTATTTGATCATTTGATCCTATTTTATGTCTTTTTTGGTCGGTTTCTCTCTCCTTGTTGTCATTTTTAGTCATTTTGTGGCTGTTTATTGTCATTTTGTGTATCTTTGTAGTCATTTTGTGTTTTTTGTTGTTGTTTTGTGTCTCTCTGTAATAATTTTGTGTCTTTTTTTGGGTTGATTTCTTTCTCTTTGTTGTCATTTTGTGTCTTTGATGTCATTTTGTGTCTCTTTGTACTCATTTTGTAGGTTTTTGGTTGTTTTGTCTTTTTTTCGGTCGATTTCTTTCTCTTTCTTGTCATTTTGTGTCTTTTTAGTCATTTTGTGTCTCTTTTTAGTCATTTTGTGTGTCTTTGTACTCATTTTGTGGGTATTTTTTGGTTGTTTTGTGTCTCGTTGTAATAACTCTGTGCCTCTATGAGGTCATTTTGTGTCTTTTCAGTCATTTTGCATTTCTTAGTAGTAGGCCCGTTCAGTAGTTCACCCCTGCCAAGTGTCAGGATGTGACGAGTAGGGAAATGTCAACATTCAGCATATCTGTGTTATTTCATACATACATACAATGTCGATATTTTGTTCTGGCGACTGGGTTGGTCAGGACACACTAGTAAAAAAAAGGATAGAGGATAAACATTAAAACCAGCTCACCCTGTGTCCGGTGTGCCACCAGGTCCACTTTGCCGTACGTGCCCTTCCCCAGCTCACGGATGTGCTCATACTGTTTGGATACATCTGCTGCCGACAGAGAGGTGATGGCCAGCGCCTGCATGTCCTCCACAGGGACCCCCCCGCAGTAGCCCATCTTGGACGTAGGGGAGCCGCCACCGCTGCCGACCCGTCCCGGCCCAGATGGAGAAAGAGACAGGCTCGCCTTGACGCTGTGGGGCAGACTAAATGAAAAGGAAAAAACACTGCTTAGAGACGAGAGAAATTTATGCATGAGTGTTTTTATGACAGAATGCTCTTGAGTATCAGTATATTTGCTGGCGCACGTCCATGTATTGTTGTCTGTACATTATATCCCAACGGGTGGTTAAATCAGGAAGGCTTTAACAGACCTTCATTTCCATACAATCAATTCAGTGAAGGCATCAACAGGGGAAGTGCTTTCAGTAAATGTATTGGACTTCCTGCTGTCCCTCTAGATCACGCGGACCAGCTTTCAGATAGGGCTGGTCTCAGACAGCACTTACTGGCAGACAGCTATGGGAAAATCAATATGTCCAGGTAGAAGGACGAAGAAATGGAAACAAATAGAGATGGCTGACAGCTCCGAGGTATACACAGGCTGGTAAGAGCTGCCACAAATCATCTGTGACTCTGAGGTACCAATACATTTACATTTTCTAACATAAGGAACAATCAGTGTATAGCAGCAGTAGTAGTGATTTGTTTTGGTCCTTATTTACAATTTTACAGAAAGAATGCACATTCAAATAAATCAATCAATCAAGATAAGGCATTAAATTAAAAGTACAAAAGAACAATGCTGACTGAAAAGGTGTAGGCTGAAGCCTGTTTTACCAGAAATTTTATGAAGCATATATTCTAATAGGCAAGCCTTCAGAAAAACAAAACAAAAACAAAGTCATTAATTGTCATTCATTATTTTTTTAATGGTCAAACACATTAATAAAAGGTCATGATTATACTGCAATTTCATAACACCTGAATTTATTTTATAACACTTATTTTATTTTATTTTATTTTTAACCCCTTCAGCAGGCAGGAGTGGCAGGTTACATGTGCCATTACAAAATAAATGTAATTATAATATTATAAAAAATATTATACATGGAATTATATACATAAATTACAGTCACCAATTAAAGTGTTAGTGATTACAATGGCTTTACATCTGATTATGTTATTTTGTCTTATTTGTAAATTATAGCATTAATTCTGCTGCTTTGCATCTTTTTTTTCCATGCAGGAACGACCTCTTTTGGCACATTTACGAACAATTTAGGTCAACAAAGCCATTGAGACAAATTTGAGTGCAACACCATCAGAGTTCGGATGGCTTACAGGAACGCTCTGTCTCTGTGTCCAGACAGGCTCCATTCATTTGGAGTTATGAGCTCAAATTTTAAGTGTTCTCTCACTTCCATTTTAAGCTTAACCAGGTCACAAAAGTTTAGAGCATGTAGGTTAAAAAATAGTGTGTGGGGTTGGCTTTGTACTTTTTTTGTTGCATGAAAATGGATTAGTGTTGGTTTTGTGTTTTCCACACAATAAGTCATTCAGTTCAAGTTATCTCTCATTTTACATAAAAATGCAATGGCTTTAGACATTTATGTATGGTTTCAAGCATAATTTATTATCACTCATCATGCACAGAAATTAATTTTTATACATTTTTATATCTCTTATGATTTAAACATAATTTATCATAATCTATACTTGTTTTTTTCTCTCTTTATAAAACATGATAACCTTCGTACTACTTATTAATGACAGCTAAGGCTTTCAGTTCTCTTTCCACTGTTTTCCCAATGCAGCATCAGTTAGTGGTGTTGCTTTGAGAAAAGAGGCTGCTTAGTTTCGCCTGGAAAACACATTTGGTTTGCACAGCGGTTGCTCCCTAGTTTGTATTTTGGTCAAATTGCTGAAGCTGAAAAAAAAAAAATAGTGCGACAAAAAAGTTATTGCTGATTTTCAGAAGTGCCAAGTTTGAAATAGGTCAAACCGATCCTAGGAGGGAAAATACAGCTGCTTTAATTGCAAGCTCAGATGGAGTCTGACACACTAAATGTACCAACTGAAAACAAATTAAAAATCAGAGATGAGTGACAGTGCAGGTGAGCTTCTGTTACAGTGATTGAGTGAACGATAAAACTATTTAACAAACTGTACAAGATGGACCTTTTACGCAAATGAAGTGCGGCACACTAATGATCTTACCCGTTGTCTCTCTTCAACCCCCCTCGTTACACGCACAATCAAATGTAATCATCCAATCATGCACAGCACGCACACATACGCACTCTAATAGGCATCAAATCAGCACAAACAATTTTGCTGATGGCCTTTTTCATCCATCATTCAAAGGCAACTGCTTTGCTCTTTGTTCTTGTCTCCCTGCAGCCTGTTTCTGCTCAAACGAGAGCATCACAAATGTATCTGCGTCGACTGACAGGTGCATTATGGAGAAAGGGGGGCTGAATTAATGCACGGTAGCTAATGTACAGTTGATGAAAACATAGCACAGGAGGTTTTGTTCTGAAGGCGTTGAGGTTCCTCACCTATCTTGTGGGAAGAGAGTGATAAATATAGCTATTAGACAGCGAAAACTAAAATAGGATGCGACCATTTGCAGCTTCGTGTTCTTGGCTCATCACTCTTTGTCGAAGAAGCAAACACTGCAAATAGAAAGTGCCCAGCATGTATCCTTGTAGATAACACTTGCTTCTTGATTTTATCATAAGCATGCTTATATAAGAGCCTATGAATATTGTAGCCTACTCATTCTGAGCGTGCCCACTGTATAGCCCTCAGCGAGTCAACACAAGAGTTGATCATTATCCAGATCAGTCTGTAGTCCAGGTTGGGTGATTAAAAATTTAAATGGGACAGACAGACAGACATTTCCTCTGACCGCCCACCCTGCATGGCCCCACAGTCTCTATCAGCGAAAACGAAGCAGAAGAAGAGGGGATAGGAGCGCTTGTTTACTTGCACTCTTTCCAGTCAGCTCCACCACGGGCAGAATGTGCAGCACTCCAGCATGGATCTTAATCACATTACTCAGCTCCCACAAAGACAAAAGCACCCCCCCACCCAACAGGGCAGGATGCTTTGCACTCATTTCCTTTTGCAGAACTGGATTAAGAGTCCTGAAATGTGATGAGTGGTTAGGAGACGGTGCGATGACGATGTAAACCAGAAACTGCAGTGTAGTGCCCCGAAGGTGTGGGGATGAAATTATGTGTCTCTGGGAGATGATTGTGTGTGAGTGTTTTGTAAGAGGGGTATGTGTGTGTATCAGTCACACAGTGACACTCTATCAAAGGCCCTTTGTGTTCCCACCTTTGAGAGGGAGCAGCTGTGAGCCTCCACACGACTCAGCATTCGTGCTCGACCACAGCCACATGCCCCACTGATCTCCCATGCTGCCCTCTGCTCCTCTCCTGTCCTCTCAGGCGGTTAAAGACAAGGTAACAGCAACACGCTCCACATGCAGATGAACATTTGGCCTGAGGCACACTTTAGTGTCTGTGGGTTTTTGTGCCAATCCTACTCATTGTCAATCATCTGTAAGCCTTTTGCAAACAGATCCCCGGTTTGCTCACATATTCCTCTGTTGTTTTGTCAGTGTTGATCAGGTTGGACGTTGTATATTCAATATTTGTGATGAAAAATCCTCTTTTCGTGTCAATGAATAAAAAATGCACAGTCTGAAAACAAGAACAGCCTGAAAAAGCCTTTTTTTCAAATTCCTAAAAAGTGGAGTTATGAGTTTTTCACTCAGCAGCAACAATCTGCTTTCCAGCCACTAATTTCCCCTCAAATACAGATTGGCAAATCTTACTCCATTTAGCAATTACTCAAACAGAGCTGTGTGCATTTGCAGTATAACCCTCTTAAAAAACAGGTTGTTCCCGGAAAAAGGCAAAACATCCCGTTTCATGTCCTAATAATCACAGCGCCGGTCTGGAGACCTGTTGTGGCTGACTCTACGTGTCACACAAGAGATTAAACTGCAGAGGCAGTTGACCTTTTCTTCCATAAACGCCCAGCTGGAGATGGGAACAGAGATTTATCCTTTGATACCGCTGACAACCATCTCTCTTGTCACAGACTGTCTCTTTGCAGCCTCAGGGTTTGACATGTACCTTGTCCAGTGTGTTATTAGCCTCTGAACTCTGAGGGTTACACTTGTGGGTTCAGGTCTTCTTGTGGATTCTGGGGATGGCAGTGGGTCACCACTTTGTTTTCAGACTACTATTAGATGGAAATATTTGGCTATTGGAAACTACTGGAGATTTTTGCCAATATTCTTTATTTTCAGAGGATGAATCCTGCTGACTTTGATGATCCCCTAAGTTTAGCTCTAGTGCCAATCTGAAGTTCTTCTGTAGTTTTGAGTGAAATGTCCCAAAAACTATTGGAAAGATTGCAATAAAATATGGTAACACACATTAATTCCATAGTCTTCAGAAAAAAAAACTAGCCTGTTGATCCCTCAACCTTTAATTTAGAGCCAACTTCAGTCCAAAGCTAATGTCATCAGCTTTATCTGCTAGTTAGCAAACACTAGCATGCTAACATAATCAACTAAGATGGTGCATACTGTAAACATCATGGTGTTTATAGCACCTATTTCCCAGTCAAACATTTGAGCTTAAAAATGCTCCCTGAAGTCAAATTTCTGACTCAGAAAGTCAGAAGAACCAAACCAACCTCAAAATCCAAGATCAGAACAGTCAGTCAGGGAAAGCTGCAGTAATATTCTGTTTTTTTTAGCACTTCTGTCTTTTTTGTGTCTCATTAAATCACATGCAGTTCTGTCCAACTTCTCTCTTCATCTCTGGACATGTTGCTACAGTGTTTGTATGTGAGAGGCCCAGTACTATAAGTTCCTCTTATATGCTTTACACAGTTTATCCTGGTAAACGTCTGTAAGTGTTATGTGTGAATGGTGTCTATTCTTGTAAGAAAACATAAAATAACAATACTGAGGCTCTGTTAGATGCACAAGTGTGTCCATAACTTATAATATAATATAATATAATATATTGTCCATAACTATTCCACTCACCAGTTCATATATAACACTTCTGGACTTTTCCCATTCAAAATAAGATATACAAGTATGAACTGTGTAAAAGCATATAAGAGTAACTTAAATATATCCAGACCATTACAGTACAGGCCAATCAATAAAATAGGTTGAATAGGCACCAAATATTGTGTCATGTGTTATTATCAATCGATATTCCTAACAATAGCTAACAAGTGCTATTTTGGGCAGAATGTGTATTGCTAACATCTATCTTGTTTTTCTGATTTGTTGTGCTGGAACGTGGTCAACATGAGTGACTTCTCTCCCATCTCCAATCCCTGACTTCTGAGGTAAATGCAACACAGCATATGTATGCTTGTTATTATGAGCATGTTAGCATTTAGCTCAAAGCAGACACTTAGCTTGCTCCATGTTCAACATAGTCTTTAATAACAGGGACTAACTGAAGAAAAATCATTAACACAGGAAGCCAAGCTTGCAGATGGACAAATATCAGTGGTAGCCTACTCTCATGTGACTCTCATCAGGGACATTAATTGTGTATTCAGTGCCGCAGGTCTTCCAGTGTAAACTATGTGAGTGATACAGCTGCAATGAACTGTGACATGACATTGATTATCACATTAAGACTTCAGAAAGGTGAGATTGAAACATGAATACAGATTCACATACAGGAGATGAGCTAAATTGTAGTGGAAAAGATGAAAATTTAACACGTGTATTTAAATGTACACGAAGCATATATCACACAGTGTTTGCCTTTTTTTGTCCAGACTCATCTCCTCTTTCTCTCTTGTCTGTTCCAGAAAATGTAAACAAGGGACTAATGAAAGAAATAAATAGATTGCAGAGGCTGCCTCACGTCGCTACCTCTCTCCATTACTAATGGACTAGTTGCTTTGCTCTTGGCAGAAGAGTCATTATGGGTGAAGACTGATCTCCTGTGTCCAATTTACTGTCAAAATGCCCAACATGCCTTGCTTCTGGGTCAAAGTGAAAACAGTGAGTGAAATACGATGTGACTGATGTGGTTTCTCTCACTGACAGAGAAAACAACTGCATGCACGGACACACAGATGTATTTTTGTCTGTCCCTCTCCTTGTTGTCTCAGTAAAAACAAATGACTGTGATCCTTAACAATCTGTCATTCCATCAAAAACCAAATGGGCTTCATGCGACAGCCAGTCGTGCTCAGGACAGTCTGTTCCTCACTCGGGCGTGAAAAACTGAATCACCTTCCTTACACAAAACATCAGAGGCAGTGAGTGGGTGGGTTTAGTGCCCACATCAACACACAGCTGAAGAAACCTCCTGCTGTGCTGTGATAGGTGAACCAGCAGCCCAGGCCACGGGCACTCACTTTGACAAATCACCTGTTCTCAGCTTTGCCCAGATGCCCATATGGAGGAACCCTGCTGGGACCAAGTGCTGTGTAACCCATCAATGACTTGTCTCGCCTCTACTCTCCTTCCCATGATCCCTCTCTCTGTCGCTACTGTATGTCACATACCCCATGGAGCTACCGCCTGCTGGCAGGAATGCTGGCGGCCATTCGCCTCTGACTGAGATGACCTTTACCCCGGGAGGGAAGAAACCAAGGTTAAAAGGATCCAAACAGTGACTGAGAGTGGAGATTAGCTTTGGGATGTGAAGGACACTCGGCTATAGTACTGTGTCCATTTTTTTTCTTACAAAAAAAGACTGTCCTGACCTCCCCATTGTAACGTGAGCTGGTGTAGGCGGAGAGGCTAGCAGTTAGCCTTAGCAGAAGCTCCGGATAGCAGGTTAGCTTGGAGAGACGACAGACACAGAAGTGGGGATTTCCACACGGCGGCTTTATTCTACAGAGTCTAAACATTGACCATACAAAGCCAGGTCTCCACGGCGCTACGCTACGTTCACTAACCATACAGGAATAACAGTAGGTAGACATCGCAACCAACACCAACTCGTTACCATATATTGAGAGTTCTCCTCTGAGGAAAGTCCGCAGAGCAAGAGGCATGGTGAATGACCAAGGCGGCTCTGTATACACACCCAAACAGGGAAGAGGTGCCGCCCCCTTGTGGCGCTATACTGTACTACAGTACACATCTATACTGACTGTTACACCATGTGTCGTTGTACAGCAATTTATTACGACCCATATTTACGTTTGTAGTTTGTGGCGCCCTCTAGTGGCCTTAGTAATTGTAAAGAACACGAGGGCAGAAGTGACGTTAAGGAGTGTAAAAGCAAAGGGAGAAGCCACGATACAGAGTATAAATCATGACAAGGTCCTGTGTGAAACCAAAAGTAAACACTGTTCTTTGAAGTAACATAATTTAACTGCCGTGCCACGTTTTATGTCACCAACATAACTCCCTCATTTCCAGTGGTTATATAAGCTACATAATTACATCACCTCCTGCAGTTATATTGCATTAGCAGTTTGCATTAATTTTATTTTCTTAACTATCTTTTGTTACGTCTATTCATGAACTTTTTTGCCCTAACCTTAAGGAAATACTTTTGTTGTCTTAACCTAACAAAACTGCAATTAATGGCACCCATTAAGGTACGAGTATGTGCTGATCTGTTGCCACCTGTTAGGGTGCTAATTTTGGAGCTCCTATGGGTCTTATTTGAGGGTAGAAACAAACAACATATGTGGTTGTGCGGTTTGGAGGACTTGTAGTCAGTAGTCGTATTTCCATCAACAAATTTCTATGCACACTTTGAAGATTTGCATGAGAAAAGCTTGATGAAAACACCAAAATTTGGGTTCTGGTTAAACTTCCGAAAATGTGCATAAAAGTTTTTACACTTGCTCAAGGTGGTTTTTGAAAGAACAATTCTAAGTTGCCCAATTGAATCCAATTCCTGAAGACTTCTCTCCATTTTCTCTCATGGGTGGCCAATTTTGATTAGCAACCTCTTCTTTGTTATTGTTTTTTTCTCTCTTGTGCAATCTCTACTTCTTCTCCTGTCTACTGATGGATTATCCTACAGCAATACATTACACTTCCATCTTCTGACCGAAGTACATTCATGCAGCTTTGGTTTATTCGCTGTAAACCAGATGATCGAAAAACGTCCCTAATTCGCATTTTCTTTAATACAACATTTAAAAATTTTGCTTCAAAATTTGCTTTGACTATAATGGAAACACAGCCAGTGACAGTGAGTAAAAAGTTTCCAATGGGACACAAATACCCGTATCCTGGGTCAAAGTCCTGGGTTTATGTCTTCCAACTCCCTCCCACCTGCCTGCTGTCTGTATGCTACATTAACAGACCCAATTTTCTAGGATAGCAACAAAACTCAGTGTATTCATTTTGTAGGAATAACTGCAAACTGTTCATGAAAACAGCCTGTAGACCATCACATAAACAATTGGACTATAATAAGCCAAAAATAACACCCTACTGTAGAATAAATCAATATTGTAGTTCGGGATTAAGGCTTTGGGATTAGAAACTGTATTTGATTTTAAATGCCATCATAAACAAAGTCATCATCACCCGTGTTGTAATTATGTCCTGCAGAAAATCCCTGCAATAGCTACCAAGGGAACATACTGTACTGCACCTAACCCCCACTCTCTCACAATCCAGTAGCCTCAAGTTCCAAAAGGGAGGCTTCATGTGACAAGAGAGAGAGAGAGAGAGAGAGAGAGAGAGAGAGAGAGAGAGAGAGAGAGAGAGAGAGAGAGGGATTGGGGAAATCCAGTGAGCCTGAATTGAAGCATCCCTTCCTTTGTACCACATGCTGTAGACTGCATCCCTTTGATGTCAAATACATGTGAAATGTGACTCTATTATGAGCTCGGAAAATGGGGTCTAAAAGGGGGCGTGTCAAAATGATGTAAGAGCATCGCTAAGGAGGACACTGCTTCTTTTTTTTAGACCATTTCGTCCTCCACTTCAAGGCAAACTTGCAGAATATGGTGATTTGCAACCCCACTCATATACAATAGCCTCTAACCACAATCAATGCACTAATGGTGATTGCTGAGGCTGCAATTAACTTGCTCTCTCTCTCTCTCTCTCTCTCTCTCTGTCTCTATCTATCTATCTATCTATCTATCTATCTATCAATCTATCTATCTATCTATCTATCTATCTATCTATCTATCTATCTATCTATCTATCTATCTATCTATCTATCTATCTATCTCTCTGTCTTAAATTAAAATTCAAGAATGCTTTAATTACATGGCTGGATATTAGTCATTGCTGCAAAAGCAAGTATAGGACACAATGTAAAAAAACAAGACAATTAAAAACAAGGACATACTGTACATAACCAGATTATAAAATATGTGTAAATAACTATAATATGGAACATGGGATACATAAAATACAGCAAACACATACATGAAGTATACCTATTCAACACCCCCCGCACACATACATGTACACAGCATTTACCCTGATTGAAAGGGGTATCATTACACAGCTGTTTTCTCACTAACATAATGACACGTTAGGATGTAATTTGCAGATATTATGTGATGCTTTCTTCATTCCCACCCAGCAGGGCACATCCCTTATAACAAGAGAGTTAAATGTCCTCTATATGTCCCAATTGGCAGTGTTTGCATCCTTTCTGTTCTCTCAGCAGCCATGTTTTTCTATAGCAGTTAATCTACTAGCAGACTGTGCCTGCTGAGTCTGATTTCCTTTTATTAAACTGATTAATTATGTTGTTTTGGTGCCATTTTGTCAGCCAAACTGTGTATTATTTGTGCATTTCTTTTGAGGTTTTTTTGCTATGTGAGGGGCAGCGATGGGTTTAGCTGATGTTTATTTGCCGGCTGTTGGATTGGGTCATTGTCTGGGTTCTGCTGTTTGCTTTTTCTTTTGTGTGTTTGCAGCAGATGTCCTCGTAGTTAGGCCATATTTGGGCTCTGGGATGCAGTCCCAGGGTGTTTTTGATTAATTCAAGGTAGGAATTTAAAGAAAGATGTCGATGCTTTTTGAGGGCTCCTCTTTCATAAAAGACCCCAGACTTATAAGCATGAGTCTGCTCTTTAAGATGTGCTTGTTTTGGGATTACTAATGTTGAATGTTCAGCATTTTGGGCACTAATACCTGCTCCAGGTAGAGCAGCTTTGACTCAAAATTATGTTTGCATTTGGGATGAACTCCTCCTTTAAAGATCCCAGCCCACTGCTGCTGCTCCTCTTGACCAAAACAATGCTTGTGACAAAAGCAAATCCGTGTTGCCTTTCATTTAGGGTCCATTACCAGCCTCCAGGCTTTGCTTTTACTGGCTCTGCTCTATCAAGTCAGCTGCTCATTTAAATGCATTAGCCAGCATTAACGATGAGATATCACCTGTCTGCCCTGGACAAAGTATAAAAGGGCCATTAAAAAAAAAGTGGATTCCCCCGGATGCCCTCGCATCCATCTAGCACAGACCGAATCACAAAAGCAGAAAGAAATAGCTGCAGATTTCACCAGTAATGTGGGTGAACATAAGATTTAAGTACCAGCTCAGCCATTTACTCTAGTTAGAGTTAATCATAGCCTAAAGCTGTAGTGCTGTAGCTTATACCTGATGCTTTATTATAGAGTGGGCAGTAGGTGTTATTATTCATGTTGTCAATGAGAATGAGTCAAAGTTCGGCAGAAATATGGAAACAATTGAAATCCAAATAAAACATGCACAATGTTAAATAATAATAATACAATTCATGCAATAACTCACATTTCCCAGCCCTCATTTCTGTTTTTCTTTGTTTGATTATTTGCATTTAACAATATCTATTAGACTGACCCGGTTTCATGCACCTCAGGGTGCATCTAGGTGTTACTCACTCACCTGCTGGCGACCTGTCTCTCTCCTCCATGGTCCTGCATCCGCTCGGCGAGCAGAGCTTCTGCGCTCCGCCAAGGGTCTGCAGGAAACCGACGAATGGATCTCCTCGTTTGATGGGGAAGTTATCGATCAGGTATTGGTACGTAAAAAAAACAAACAGAAACCTTGCAGTTTCACAGCTGACACAAAGCTCTGTTGAGATCTCGTTGTTCTTGAAGAAGATTCCTGTCCTGTTTGTGAAAATCTGCTCTTCAGTTTGTGACTTTCCTCGGAGGCGGATTAAATCAAAGCATCATCTGATGCTGGAGGCTGGGATGAGGACACAGGCTGGGATCCCTCCTCTGAGCGCCCACCATCTCAACCTGCCAAGCAGCGGGAGGAGGGTGCGTGTTTATCTTCCGCTCCTCCAGTGGTCCGCATGACCCACTTCAGCACCACACACAGTGAGGCGAACCCATTCACTCACTCAGATCCACGCAAGGGGGGGCTCAGCAAAACCTCTGCTCTCTGCAGCGTGCATGGACCAATCTACATGTTCCCACTCTCTCTGAACTCAGCTCTGCGTCTTCTCACTGTCTGCCGGTCAGTCTGTTTTGTCCGTCGGTCCAGCGGGACTCTGGGGTTGGCGAGGTGGAGGAGGGGGGTGTTGCTCTCAGATCTTGCTCCTGTGCTGGTCCTACCAGTCAGCTCCCTCATTGTTCACCGTCTCCACCCTCTGGCTAAACTAATACGCTCACGTGTCCCGGGTCCTAGCGCCTGGACGCGCCCATTCAACCATCCAACCTCAATGCCTCCACGAGCTTTTTACTTTTGATTCATGCTTTGAAGGAACAAGCTGCTCCACTCTTGCATAATTCAACAGCTTATGGCCTCAAGTACTTCACGCGGTGACTTTGCCAACTGTCCTTATTAGGTAACAGCGAGGCAAGACTTTCAATTAATTCAGTGCCCTGGCATCTCCCCTTTACTGTACATGTTTAACAACAGGCCTCCTGCCAGACATGTTTGCCAAGCAGAACAGATTGGACTGAGAAAACAGCATCGACATAACAGGGATAACCTTAATGAATCAGCATCAAAGATCAGATGGGTTTATGGGCTCATGAAGATCCTTAGAAAAAGGTTTTCGCTTGCTTTCTTCCAGTGGTGGAATGTAACAAAGCACAGGAGAACGGGTTGGGTTCAGACAGACATAAACATACATTATATACACATAATATACATACATTTCTGCTATTTGGAATTTATTATTAATATATATGTTTAAGTGTTTAAGTACTTTGCATTTTACAGATATTGCACATTGGAGAAAATATATTTTAGCATAGGTTAAATAAGTTTTTGCATGTAGTAGTATGAAAATCAATGAATAAATATATTTAAATATATGCAGAGATATACACAGTATAGTATAAGTGGTATATGACATATATATATATATATATATATATATATATATATATATATATATATATATATATATGTCACTTATACTTTACTGTGTGTAAAATACAAAAGCCCTAATATAGCCCTGATATGGTTCAGAGAAAACGGTTAACTTTAGTCTATAAATCCACTTTACTAAGGTTAGGGCAAAAGAACAGGGTTGGGCTTAAAAACAACAACTTCCACATTCACTCCAAATAACAACACTAGCTCCTTTCAGACAGTGGTTTCAAGCCACAATATGTACACCTCTGTGACGTTACAACTTTGAGTATGTAGAATCTCTACAGTGAGAAAAAGGCATGTGCAGTTCTTCCGCCATTTTTTTTTTGAATGCAGTTGTTGCTTCCGTCGCTTATTGTCCACATACTGCCGCTGATCTGTTACACAGCACTACCGTCTCCTTTCACTTCATTCCGCAATGCCGAATTGCAATGTGAATGGATG
The DNA here is from genome assembly GCF_030273125.1 of Centropristis striata. NCBI lineage: Eukaryota > Metazoa > Chordata > Actinopteri > Perciformes > Serranidae > Centropristis > Centropristis striata. The sequence continues at coordinate 11,284,276 of NC_081537.1, forward strand.
CCAATATTACACCCTTTGAATGCTGGCAGAGCTCCTTACGGCAAAATTGCGGAGGGCTACTGACTCTTGCTTTCACAAGCGACCAGTGGTGGAATGTAACAAAGTACATTTACTCAAGTACTGTACTTAAGTACAATTTTAAGATATTTGTACTTTACTTGAGGATTTCCATTTAATGAAACTTTATACTTCTACTTCACTATATCTTCGAGGCAAATATTGTAATGTTTACTCCGTATACTACATTTCGTTGCCAGCGTTAGTTACTTTTCAGGTTGAGATTTAACATAAAAGAGATGATCAATTTAAAGTGATTAGACATTTATTTTTTATAATAAAACCTCAGTAGCTTTACTGTAACAGTAACTTAAGTAGTTAGCCCTACCCTAAGAATAAAAAAAATGCTTACATAAAAGCATTAATAATAATAATAATAATAATAATCCAATAAGATATTTAGAATATATAAAGAAATCTAAGTGGGCCATTCTGCACAGTACTAAGTATTCATTTAATATTTTAAGTACATTCTGATGTTGATAATTTTGAACCTTTACTTAAGTAAGTTTTGAATGCAGGACTTGTAGTGGAGTAATGTCATAGTGTGGTTATAGTACTTTTACTTAATTAAGAGAGCTGAATACTTCTTTCACCACTGCAAGCGACACAAACCCCGGTCTTCTGGGTTAAAGTCCGGGGTTTGTTTGATTCATCCACCACCTCTCCTACTTGCCCTGCACGGACTATCATTTACCCTAAAAGTCTAATATTGCTTTGAATGAGTTTACATTTCAGTCAATGGAAAACAGTGCTTCTCATACACACTTAAAAGGGCCTTGTGCGTTGGTATCTGATGAGTTGTGAGTGAGACTGGGCTGACATTACTAGAAAGTAACATTTACATTTTAGAACATAACACAGCAAACTTAAGAAACTCCTTAGTCCAGCATTAGGTATGATGGGAAATATGGGCCAAAACAGATCTGAGTACTTCTTCTACCACTGCTCTCTTGCATCTTGATCTCACCTGAGACCCCACATGTCATTCACATAGGCTAATATCTTTATATTGGCAACCAATTTGTATTCCTTTCATGTTTTGTCTTAATTTCCTGCATGACTAGGCAATATGAAGAGTGATAATCTGTTTTAAAGCAGCAGTATCAGGAAAATAGGAATGAGGCCTCTTTTTTAAAAAAAACGTCAGTACAGGGAAATATGATCTTCCTGTTTCCTGAAACAAAATAATTTGACCCGGGATGTTTTTATCCTTGGGTGGATATTGAATTGCTGCATCTTCAGCACCTCTTTGAGATATTCAGGTGTTTTACAGACACACACACACACACACACACACACACACACACACACACACACACACACACACACACACACACACACAGAGTTAGGCCAGGCAGTGGGGCGAAGAGTTTCCTCCTCGGGGTCATCTTGGGAACGGAGCCGTCATAAATCACAGTGAAGGTCAAGCACTGTGAGATGACAGCAGAAAGCATCGAGGGTCAAACACGCCGGGGGGACACACCTCCGAGCTGTGAACAAATAGAGCATGGGCTGCTCCTCCCTCTCAGACACCAGACTCATGGCCTAGTTTTTACTTTTTAATGTGTCACCTCAAGTTTTTCATGTCTTGTTGCAAGGGGGTGGCCTTGTTTTTTCCACTGTTCTCAAATTTATCTTCATGCAGAGTTTACTTTGTGTCCCAGCTGTCCTATAAACTGCAATGTCATATGGAAGGGACATGTACACAAGATAAGAGTGGTGTCTTAAATCTCAACCCCATTCCACTTTAAACAGAAGAGAAAACATGTGGAGCAACACACTGGTTGGCAAAGGAGAGAAAAGGTTAGTATTAAATTCAAAACCATGCTGCTGGCATACAAAGCTCTACAGCTCTCAGCCCTCACACCTCCAGGCATTGGTGTGAGCCCCACTTTAACTCTCTCATCCCTCTGTTGCTTTCACTCTTTCAGTCTCACCTGGCTCTCCAAACAAAGAATGACTTTCCTGCAGCAAAGTCAAATTCAAAAACATAAAAAGCAACTTACAGCTACAGCTACAGCCTCATCCACTCACACTGAATCCTCTCCTTCTCTGCTGCTATTTCCTCAATGTAATCACAGGGACATTCTCATAAAGCAAAATGCAACAAATGTTAATGTAATATGGAGATTAACTTGGCTTAACCATGGATGGATTACTGAACAGGCCTGTGACCCATAGGCTCAGGGGCACCCCTGGTCTTTAACCTGCAACATGTCATTAGAAGAGACATGTAACAACCAAAAAGAAATGCAGAATGACAAATAAAGACTATAAAGAGACACAAAACTACTACAAATAAGACACAAAATGACTACATAGAGACGTAAAGCCACAAAAATACATAACGACTACAAAGAGACTTAAAACATGCTCCTATGTAGGTGAGGTGGTTGGGCTTTGTCTGTCCCCAGGGGTCCATTGTCTCATAATCTGCTGATGGGTTTAAAGTTAATGTTTTTCCCCCCAGATGTATCTTAGTTATTTTTTTAAATGATAAAAAAAAATAGATGCACAATATGGCATAGATACCCTGACCTTACAACTCTTCATTCATCTCAGAATGTAAAGCAACTACTAAGGACATCTTTTAAGTGTTCATAATTCCCTTCACAAAGGCAGTATTTACAACAGGGTGACTGCTAATAATTACCAAGTAGCAATGTTGCTTCTTTTTAAAGATGCTATTACTGTCCTGCTTGTTTTTATGTCATATTTTTTTTTATTTAATATTTTCTATATTTTTATAAATTGTGTTTTTATATGTTTATTTTACTAAATGAATGGGGAGAATCCATCCACAATTAAATTGAACGTTTAATGACAATAAAGATCTTTCTAAAAATAAAAAAAAGTTATTTTTTTGCTTGTTTTAGTGTGAATTTCAATTGGAACTACATTTCCCACAATGCCATTGGACTCTTTGCTCCTCGTAGTCGGTTAGCAGTAGACGATGACGCTAAAAACATGCGCGTGTAACCTTGTGCTACAGGAGTTTGTCAATTCAGCTGTGGAAACCGTATTAAAACCAGTTTAATGGTATATTTGGTCCTCAGCGTTATTCGGGAGTCATGAGCAGATTTATTTTACCGGCTTCTGTCTTTGGAGCAGTGTTTGGAGCTGCTGTCTTACTGAAGTGAGTAATAATATGACATGAGGCCACTGTATCAAGGTATAGCTGTATAATTTATTCTGTTTGTGTCACATTTACTGCTAAATCGAAAAAGATATTCACGATATACTGTACGCCTTAATGTAATATTTAAGTGTTGGTTTAAACATTGCACTTGTTGTACTAGATTACATGTAGCCAAAGTACAGTCAACTTTTTTTTAGTGAGTAGTGTTTTTTTCCTTCCATAGTTAGAGGAGAGCATTAACTACTACTTAGTACTACTAAGTACAGCCTCCTAGTGGTTTTGATGCCGCCATCACTCCTCCCCATCCAAAAGATTTTTAATTTTTATTACACACTGAACTGCCAGCTTCAAATACACCACATTCAACTTCACAACACCGCAGACTGTATGGGTTGAAGCTGCTGCAGGAGTGGGCCAATCAGGGCCGGTTCTAGGCAGCATATATGAGGGGGCAGTCAGAAATGTGAAGGGGGCATCATGTGTACACATCATGCTCCAGCACTTTTTTCCCCCAGTGCTTATAGTAACGATGCTTTCTTCATTGAAAGGGGTCTGTGTGTCCAACTCCAACCTGGAGAAGTGGATTGCACTCTACCTTCAGACCTGTCCAGGTGTCCCACCTGAAGACTGATCTCCTGCTAGTGTAGCTCTTAAGGTCACTGAGGAATGCAAACCCCCCTGACCACAATAAGGTGGCAATCCCTCAGGGAGGAGAAACTGAAAAATAAAATAAAATAAAACATCCTTCATCCAGATTTCAACCAACAACATAACATTTATCTTAACTGGATGGCCTATTCTCAAATCAATTTTAACCTGAAGTAGGACTTCACACACTATAGTCAATATTTACAAAACTGAAAGCTAGTCTTGTAAATAATGATAAAAAATCTTCTCAAACTAATTTATAAAACACAACAGATATACAGCAGAACATTTTGTTTGTTTTTTGTTTTTTTTGTTTGCAACTTAACAGCTCAAAAAACTAATTTCTCTCACTCCTCTCCACTCCTCTTTTTTCTCTAAAATTTTAATTTCAGGGGGCAAGACATTTATTTAACCCATTTAAGCCAGGAAAGCATTACCGCATTTCTACCATTAAAACCGGGAAAGCGGATACATGTGGGAGTGTCGCAATGCAACATGGGACTTTTCCAGAACTTTGAAATCATGGCGGAAGACGACTATAGCAGAGGGAGCTCAGATATAACAGCTATAAGCTCTCAAATACTTTTTCAATTTAATTTCTATCTGCTACAGAGGCTGAAAAATCGATTATTTAGTAGGCATTGACACTTCTGTTGAATTTCCAGAAAAACTTCAAGTTCTATGGTTTTAGGGGGTTATTTTAAAATCGCCCAGAGGTTTTACAGGCATTTTTTCCAGCCGTTTTAGGCCTAAATGTGTAGAGCCGGCCCTGGGGCCAATCATCATTTTAAATCAAAGAACGCTTGCTGTGATTGGCTGCCAGCAAAAACATTTTCTACTAGATCTGGATAGAAAAATGCAGGTATCATTTGAACTTAAATACTACCTAGTACTTATTTTGTTTAGAGCCAGACCGACATATTGGGTGACAGATATTGGCCTGTCAAAGACATATCGGTGTCTACTGGCATTATGAAAACCTTTTTAAATAAATGATGCAAAACGTGATGCTTATTTAGACATAGAGTCATTCAGTTATTTTTTTTTTAAATTCTTTATTGGTATTATTCATTAATGTATATTAATAATTTTGTGTATAATAATGTTAAATATTATTATTTAATATTCTTATTCTAATTTATTTATTTGTTTAGGAAAGCAGCCTTCTGAGAACCTTTGCGTGGTCGTATCACTGCAAAATAGATGCACAATTCACATAAAAACGGTCTATTTTCTTTTTAGCTGAAAAATATCAGCCACAATATCAGCAATATTTTAACCATCTGTGAATTTTTCCCCTCTAAAATCAACATTGGTCTGGAAAATCCTCTAATTTTAGTTTATCCTTTCAAGATATGAAGTACAAATAATAGATGACTTGAGGATAAACAGTGATTTTACCTGTAACAGGAGCTCTCTAACATGCAGCTAAACATCTTCCTGAATATGGCTGTAATCAATGTAATGGCTGTAATCATGTGAATGTAGATTTTAGCTGTTGATATATAATGTACGCAGGACTCAGCAAGAGAGACAGATCTGACGAATGTTTTGCATGAGATTGAAAGAAAACCCAACGACTGTTTTCAATGGTGAAATAGGTAGGAGTGATGCTTAAATAAGATGGCAATGAACTGTAATTCTTCCCACAGGAACCATGTGACTGGAGGTCGGTGTACCAGTAAGGCATCTATTAATGGGAAGACTGTGGTTATAACAGGAGCCAACACAGGCATCGGGAAAGAGACTGCCCGAGAGCTCGCCAAGAGAGGTGTGAAGAAAATATTCACATTTTTGGTGCAAAAAGACACAATATATAAACTCTTCAGTGGTTATTTTGCTCTCAATGACACGCTCCTTTTTTCTGTTTCCTGGCATCATCAGGGGGTCGGATCATTATGGGATGTCGGGATATGGAGAAGTGTGAGGAGGCTGCAAAGGAGATAAGAGGGAAGACCCTGAATGCTCACGTTTATGCACATCACCTCGACCTGGCCTCCGTGAAATCCATTCGAGAGTTTGTGGAGGAAATCAAACAAAGTGAGAAAACTAAACATGTCCTGGTCACATCTCCAGTTTTCAGTTATAGAAATAAAGCAGTAACAGCTTCTTAAATATTATATATTTGTTGTCTTGTAGAGGAGCAGCGTGTGGATGTGCTTATAAACAATGCAGGGGTCATGAGATGTCCAGCAGGGAAGACAGAAGACGGTTTCGACATGCAGTTTGGAGTTAACCACTTAGGTACATTTACTGAAAAAATAATCTCAAAACAAATGAATGACGTCTATTTTTTCTAATAATCGTTACATTCCAGTGAGTTTACCCTAACTCCATCACTACCTGATCCTGATAGTTTCATTCTTCCTCCAGGCCACTTCTTGTTGACAAATCTTCTGCTGGATAAATTGAAAGAGTCCGCCCCCAGCAGAGTGATCAACCTGGCCTCGCTCGCCCACCTCGTTGGAAAGATTGACTTCGAGGACTTGAACTGGGAGAAGAAGAAGTTTGATACCAAGCAGGCGTACTGTCAGAGCAAGCTTGCCAACGTTCTGTTCACCAGAGAGCTCGCCAAGCGATTACAAGGCAAGTCTACTGGCTGCTGCATATGTGGGCATGTGTGGGAGGGAGTATGGCCTATGTTCTTGTTTGTAATTGGCCATTGGATATGTATTTTTGAACAATGCTGTGTGTAACAGGCACGGGAGTCACGGTGAATGCTGTGCACCCGGGTGTTGTTGCCACGGATCTCGGGAGGCACACAGGTCTGCACCAATCACAGTTCTCGAGCTCGGTGCTCGGTGAGTATCCCGCTTCCTTATTGGATTCTGAATTTAGAGAAATCAATAAATGCTTACCTAATGCATATGCAGAAATTAGCTCGGTGAACTTTCTATTCTTATCGACTTGGCCTGTATAAATAAACATAAACTGAATGCATTATGAAAAGTTTCCCACCCACGATATTTCAACTTTCCAACTCTGAAAACAGAACAGAACTGAACAGAATTAGAACTGAGAAACATAAAAAGAAACCTGTAATACCTTCTTGGTCTTTAACAATGATAGAGGAAGTATTCATATCAGATGTACAGATATATTCTGTGAATATCTATTAGACACTTTGAAAATTGTGCTTAAGTAACACAAGTAAGTATCAAATATGTATAATTAACAAAAGTAAAGCACTTAATGGAGAAATAAGGCCCCTGTGACGATTTACCCCCATCAGTGTATAAAAAAACCACACAAAAATAATAATTTCAAGGACATTAAAATATTTATGAAAAATCTCTCTTTAAATAAGCAAAAATTTAAACATTAAGTTAACATTTTTCATTTAACAACTTGGCAGTGTAGGCTTACCTCCTTACAAAAGGACAAGAAAAGGAAAAGGACATTAATACAATATTTCTGAAAATTGTCTCTCATCAACAAATAAACATTAAAGTTAACATAAGCAAAACTTAACAGAGTTGGCCTATATACACATTTCTGACCTACTTACAAATAATTCAGAGGTCACAACCTCATAACCTCAAAGCAGAAAAAGATGAGTCCCCCAGATTGCCCAACTGCTATATTCTAATGATAGATTATTATTAATGACGCACCCTGAGTAAAAGACATTTAACTGTTGTAGTTGGTCGAGGTGAAGCTAAATTCTTAACAATTTTATACACTGTTAGTAAGTGTAGGTTCATCCATAACAATACATTGTCATTTATACGCTCTGAATGTGTAATTTTGACGTGTAAAGTAATTTATATATGTAGCTGTAAAAAAAAAAAAAAAAGTAGTCTAGAAAAAGTACAATATTTCCGTCTGAACAGTAGTTAGGTTTAAGTATGTGTGAAGTGGCAACAATCTGAATTATTAGGTGAGGAACCTCAAATTTTGACACTCTGCCACGTGTTTTGCTTCATACATTCGAAGGGTTGGGCATTTTTTTAACTGGTACAAGAGCATGTAATTGAAACCAAACAAATCAAAGAAAGCTGACACCCCTTTTTGTTATACATTCAGTGATTGTACATGTATTTCATTTTTGTCCTGCCATGAGTATTTCTTTAATTTTTAAACCCTCCACTGTGGGGAGAGCTGTGTTTGTTCATGAGATCATTTGCAGTTAATGAAAATAACAAAAAATCCACAATACATGTGCCAGATTTGGATATGTGACACAATGTGTGCACAAAGTGTTTAATTTCTTCATATAACACAGACAGCATGAATCAGTTCGTACTTGATGTGAGAAGTTTCTGCCTGCTGAGTATAAACCACCAAACTTTTGGTCTCCACCAACCATCGTTCAGGTCCCTTCTTTTCCCTGTTGGTGAAGAGCCCAGAGCTGGGGGCCCAGCCCAGCGTCTACCTGGCAGTGTCCGAGGAGTTGGAGGGGGTGACGGGAAGATACTATGATGTGATGACAGAAAAGGAACCGGCGCCACAGGCCCTGGATGAGGAGGCAGCTCGCAGGCTGTGGGAGGTCAGCAGCAGGCTGGTGGGTCTGGAGGAGAAAGGACAATCTGGCAAGACAGAACCAGCAACAGAAATCCAGAGCAAAGAGGCACAGACTGTCCCAGGGCAGAGACATGGACAGAGCCCAGGACCAGCTGTCAGTGCCGTAGGGCTGTAGGGCTGCTCTGGCCTCGGGGCAGGATGGAGATAATGGCCCTTTATGGCTTGAGCTGTGCCAGGCTTATTGGAACAATTAAATGTCTGAGTCTTTGAGTCTGGTTGTCTTTATAAAGGCAGTGTTTTATACATGCCTTTATGTTCCTGCATTAGGAGAGTTTCTTTGAATCATGCTTAAAAAACAGCCTTTGACAATGGACTCTGACCCTTTGTTTCAATGAGAATATGTACCAAAAAAAGCACTTTTGTTCCCTTACATATGAAAAGTTGGATTCATAAACAAACACTAAATACACACACGAAATAACCCTCATCATTGAAAATAAGTACAGCTGAAAGGAAACGAGGATGACCTTAAAGGAGCTGAAAATTAACAATCTCCACCACAAAACATGAATATTTTAACTTTAAAAAAAACAACCTGTAAATCAAAATCTCACCAATTTTTTGACATTTTTATGTCTGCTGACACATTTCACCCCTAATATCCCATTACACATATGCAAAGACAGTATTTCACATGCTTCATCTCACACAGACACCAGGCAGATGAGTGATTCAGCTATAATGTATTTGCACAGGGAGGCATTCTTCTGCATATTGACTTTAGCTTTATACTGAGTACTGCAAATGGTGTTATTGCCCTGGATTCAAGCTGACAGATAGCGCCATCTGGCTGCTAGTATCAAAACACAGACTGCAGTAGTGTTAAACCTTGCATGCTATATTTTACAAGACTAATGATAGCTAATAGTAAAAAAAAAAAAAAGTAGGAAAAACAACAAGGTTCACTTTGAAAAAGAGTCAAAAGACTGCAAGGTCATTTGAGGCAAACCCACACTTCTTTAAACCGCCTGTGTTATAAAAGGCATCCATTATCATTCATGCTAATGTTGTTCTGTTGTGAGTGCACTTCTGCTTTTGCTCTTGTTTACTCCTGCCTCTCAAAAAACAAATCAAGTTACAAAAGCACTCATCTAACATTTCAGATCATCTCAGACATCTCAGAAGACTATCCATCCCAAAAGTATTTGAGGGATCCATTGCATAGGGCTTTTTCCAACAGTAAATCCCAGAGTACAGATCAATAGGGCCACTCTCTGCACTAATGCACACTGATCAGCATTGGCGCTGAAACTGTAAACCCTGGATCGTTTATTCCAGTGTTGGTTTACCAGTGGAGACCCTCCCTGGTGCCATCCTCGAGGATGATGGTTATTGCAGATGAGCAACAGAATCACAGGGTTCTTTTCTGCTCTGCAGATTGTCAAAGACCTCACAGTCCCTTGAGAAGGATGCTCACTGATACAGTTTCTCTTCTACTCGCTTCAAACAATCCTGACCGCTAAAGACTAGTGCTTGCAGTACTTTATTTGTATATTCTTCCTATAATCACATATTCTGTATAAAACACAGGAATAAGACAGAAACATATATGTGTTCTTGAACATATCCTGACCAGACTTCATTGCTAAGGGACAGCGAAGTGTCCAAATTTCAATTAGTGCCTACTCGTAGCTGGAGTATGGACCAGGTCAATGGGGCCTCAGTCTGCCAGGGGCCCTCCAAGGCTTAGATCACACATGCTGGGTGGCTCAAGACTTCTGAAGGAACTTATAAAGTGAGCCAAATATGAATTAAACAGCAGATAACTGCTAAATTTGCCAGAAGATGTGTTCTGTTGCTCACACCCCTGTGTGTGTTACATCACCAGAAAACCCAGGATGTGCTTTACACAATAAAGTGTAAAAATGAAAGCCTGTCATGTGTCATGTCCCCCACAGAGAACCATTATGAATTGTGTGTCTCAGGACGATACAGCCTACTATCACTGTCTGCCTTTTATATTGCCTTTTATATTGGTCTACAAAGATGAAAAGTGTTTAGACTGCATATGGAAACTACTTTTAAGTCATTCAGATGCACATTATTACAACACAGCAACAATATTTTACAATATTAAATACAAATGTGATGTGGAAAGATGCAGGAAATGCCAATAATCCCTGATAATGTCACAAACACAACATGGTACAAAAACAAAACAATTAAAAATGATTTTGGACTTTTTGGATGTATTGACAAAATCCAGATTTTAGTGTAAAAAATCTCTGACCATGATTGTTTGTGTTAGTTGGTAAGGGAATTTGTGAATGTGAAATTGATCCAGTGATGTGCTCATGTCTTGTGTCAAAGAAGAAGAGCTGTAAGTGTCGGAGGGGTGTTGTTGTTTTGAATTCAATGTGCAGATTATTTATGTAGTTCTGACATAAGGGGTACAGTGCTGTGGATCTTATAAGCTCTGTCAAATGCTATTGGTTCAATGGTTTCCTTTGTTATGAAGGACTTAATTGGCTGAGGAGGATGGACCAGGACACAGCGTTTCCTGCTTTCTTTGTTAGAAAATGATTAAAATGTAACAAGATGAGCGAATTTTACAAATAATTATTAAGAATTTAAACCTATTTTCTTTTCAAATTATTTTTAATTGTCTTTTTATAGAGTTATACGTTATAGCACGGTCCAGACAATCAAAGTAAACTCTCATATATGGCTTATTAACCTCCTTTATCTGATCCTCCTGTAGAAAATAGGTATAACAAAAAGTTCACACATCTATTACAGCAAATAATGACCTGTAGCTATACAAAACGCAGCGATAAATATAAACATAAATTAAAATGAAATGGTCAACACAACCAACTGGACTAGTGTGGATCAATGTTATCTATGTTAATTTGACAGCAAAAGGTAAAAATGAAATTAACCGTTTTTAACTTATATAGGTTACGGCGAAAACTTACCAGTTTTTCCAAACTATGTGTCACTATTTAAAACAATAAATGTATTTTCCTCATACACCTGCAGATGCGCTTCCAGGAATATTTTGAAGGGGCTCCCTGGCGAAGGCAAAAGCCGCCCTACTCTGCCTCTGATTGGCTAGTACAGGTTTGCTTCGTTGGTTTGATTGGTTAGATTTAGGCACGATAAGCCAATCAGAAGCAGAATAGAGCGCCTCTTACATCTGAATCAAGTGCGCATGCGCGGGAGAGTTTACCTGCTTAACTTGACACGACCTTGTTTTTTATCCAAAAAGAGTCGGACGTTTCTTCTTTCAGCGACGTAAAACTAGCTTGTTTTTCCTCAGAAGGTAATTCGACAACATGTCAACTAAATTTCACCGCGCTTTACTGACAGTTAAATGCTGTTGGCACACTGCTAGCTGTAGAAAGCAGAAGACTAACTTTAATGTTTACAGGGAGAGACAAAATAACAGAAACACTTTATAATGGCAGACCTCTGTGTTGAGCGTTACTTGATTCTACGCTGTCAGTTTTTAAAGCCTTGAGGTACAGAGTTGTGAAGTAAATACCTGAAAGAGCTTTCTACTTTGATTGTCATCATGACGTCTGTAAGTAACTGTGTTGACAACTCTCCTATTAATTAGCTACTTCTGCTACTCTGCTTTTACGCACTTACATTACGGCTGCCACTGTAACTGTGATTTATTTTGAAATTATATGATGTGGCACGGGTTAAGTCACAATCACACTAAAAAATAAAGTAAAAATAGGATTGGATAGAGTACAAACAATTACTGAAAGGCAGTTAAAAACGACCCCTGATGATGTATTTCCGGACAAAAACATTTTTAGCCTTATCAAACTGCTGCAGAGGGCTATTGTATTGTAACGTGTTCTGTTATTTGGGAAAACTCCCACATTTACGGACCAGTCTTTACTGCATTGTGATTATGGTAATGCCAGTGTGATTACATTTAATTAACATGCATTATTTATCAGCATGACAGAGCCACAGAGAAAAGGAGAGGTGCTGCCAGAAGATGTTGGCACCGACGACTGCCTGACTTCGTACACACACATCTACAGTCCAGATTTGCTAAAGTATGCATGGAAACATCTGCTTTTGAATTTATTCTTTCTGTATTTCTGTAATGAAGTGACCATTGGAGGTTTGCACTTTATTTTTCAGAGATCAGGTTGCATTCATCACAGGTGGTGGATCTGGAATAGGATTCAGGATAGCTGAAATCTTCATGAGGTGAGAGAACGGCTCCATCACATGCCCACATCTTGCAGAAATATCAGACTATATTTAGTCAAATTTGACTCCTTACATTCACAGTCATTATTGGTGCGCATATAGTAAATGAATAAATGCATGTAGAGTCAGCGCTCTATCAGTGTTATGTCACTGATAGAGCTATCAGTGACAGAACTCTACTATAACTCTAAAACAAGAAAATGTGTGAGTGAGATAATATGTAGGTGTACTTTAACCTTCTGGTTGTGTTATCTGACTTTCATAATGTTGCTTGTATGACAAAGTTGAATTAGTTCAATAATTTACTAACATGGCAAAAAATAGTTTATCATGTATACAAATCAGTGTCATGCCTTGTGACTGCATCTGTTGGTGTTCTGGCAGTCTGTTTTGCAAAAAGCCAGAGTCACCCCCAAGATGAAGCTACTGCCCATGACTTTTTAACAGTTATGTTATGCATTGTGTGCCTGCAGCCTTTTATCACTTTTTTTTAAACCTTGCACTAACTGTCGCCTGTCCCTCACCCTTGATCCTACCTGTTTTATCACAAGTTAATCCCTCTGTCTTGCTATCAGCCTTATTCATGCAAGCATTGCATATTCATGTTCTAATCCCACAATACAGCATGCACTCTTGAGCAATTGTTGTTATATTTCTTCCTTTTCTTTAAGGCATGGCTGTGACACAGTGATTGCGAGCAGGAACTTGGAAAAGCTCAAAGAGGTGGGAGCTCTTACATAATTTCCATAATCCTAAATAATATATTTTAACCTTTAACTAAATGTTAATGCATTGGCCTCATGTAATCTGACTGTGTGTCTCCATAGGCGGCTAAAAAGCTGTCTGCAGCGTCAGGACGCCGCTGCATTCCTTTGTGTATAGATGTGAGGCAGCCTGATAGCATTGCAGCTGCTGTGGATGAAACGCTGAAAGAGCTGGGCCGCATAGACATCCTCATTAACAGTATGTCACCTCTGAGAAACAAGCCTAAAAATATGTTTTTTGTGCTAATGACTACTGAGTTTGTGGTGCCTGCACACAGTCCCTCACACTCTTTGTCATCACACAGTGCATCCTGCCAACATAGGTGCAAATACACTTGTTTGGAGGGTGAATGTTGTACTTTGAACACAGGTCAAGTGTGAAAGTTTTTGGTTTAATCATCAACTTTCCTGATGCTGTATCTATCTTTATCTTCTATCTTTGCACCCTAGTCCCCTCTATAAACTGTTACATCACAACATAACATGCACATGTACCATATAATTAACAGATGTATAGCTTTAATGGCTTTCGATTGAAGTTATGTTTGTTGTTTTTTGACAGATGCTGCTGGAAACTTCCTCTGCCCTGCTACCGCGCTCTCCTTCAATGCCTTCAAGACAGTAATGGAGATAGACACTATGGGTACATTCAACACCAGCAAGGTGGTTTATGAGAAGTGGTTCCAGGTACAGTTCATTTTCTTTGTGTCTCAAATTGTGTTTGAGTTAAGGAGCTATAAGTAAGTCGTCTACTACCTCATAGCACTGAAATTACGATAATAACACTTCTACAGGAACATAATTCAGTTATCGATCAATAATTTTGATTCACTCTCTGCAATACACTCTGGTCACCAAAAGAGGGCAGTAAAGATCAGACATTACAGAATGCTTAAAACTGCTGCCTCTGCACTCTTAAGCTGATTTGATTATATATCCATTGCATTGATTTTCAGCCTCCGATCATTTTTGTGTGCAGGATCATGGTGGAAACATAGTAAACATCTCTGCAACACTTGGATACAAGGGACAGGCCCTCCAGGTGCATGCTGGCTCTGCTAAGGCTGCAAATGGTAAGAGTGTTTTTACTGTTATGCGATCAAATGGAAATGAGAATCTAATGACTCAGTGCTGCCTCTCCTGATCCCCAGATGCAATGACCAAGCACCTGGCTGTGGAGTGGGGGCCAAGTGGGGTGAGGGTCAATACTGTGGCTCCAGGTCCGGTCTCTGGCACAGAGGGCTTCCGCAGACTGGGTAAAATTTAAGACAATATAAAACAAACTGGCTGATTTATAGGCTTTCACTTAACAAGCAACACTTTTATACACAACTCTTCGAAAGTGATTTTCCCGACAGTGACCTTTTATGGCTTTTGGTATTGGTTTATAATATGAAAGTTACATATTCATTACATAGCTTTTGTTATACTATTATATTTTTTAGACGCCATAGTCTGTACTGAAATAACTCAATTAAAAAATAGCAAGCCAGGAACATGAAAGGAAATCTGAATAAAGTTCAAATAATTAGCTTGAAGTAATGGGTAAACAGTTGAAATGTTAACTGAAATAACTGTATAAAGAGTGGAAATATTAGCTAAAATTAATGAATAAACTTTAAATGTCAACTAAAAGTAATGAATAAACCATTAAATGTCATCTAAAGGTTATAAATAAACATATAATTAGCTAAAAGTAATGAATAAACAGTTAAATGTTAGCTAAAAGTAATGAATAAGGAGTAGGTGTAATGGATAAATGTTTGAAAGCTGCCAGTGTCCATTCTTAAGGACATATTTGGAACATGAGCTAAACTTGAGCTCATCTGACAGGCCTGTAGGGGTCAAACAAAAAACCTTGGTAATCACTTATGTGGTTTATCTGTTAGTATCTAAGCATTTTTTTCTCTTCACTGCCTCAGGTGGTCCCAGAGGGGAGGCTGCTGGTGCGTTCCAGTCTATTCCTTTGCAGCGAGCAGGCAACAAGACAGAAATGGCCCACTGCACTCTTTTCCTGGCCAGCCGGGTCTCTTCCTATGTGACCGGAGCCATCCTGGTGGCGGATGGCGGATCGTGGCTGACCTCAGCCAATGACGTCTCCATGCTGTTGGGTATAGCCTCCTCTAAATCCGCTAAACTCTGAACAGAGGCTCTTCTGTCCTCCTCCTGACCCAGGTGTGTAGGAGGAGGTGCAGCTTGAGACAGTATGACTGTGATTGTGCTGTGTTTGTCCCTGAGTGTTGAAGACATTGTTTAAATGGCAGTAAATAAAGTGAAACCCCTGTTAATCCACTTGTCTCTCTCATTTTCTTTCAGGTTATTGGTCAACTGAAAAGAAAAGAGACAAGTAAATGCCGAAAACAAAAGCGTAATTTAGGTGCCACCTGTAGTACTGATATGCTACATGTACAATATTTGTGATTAATCTCACCTACTGTTGCCTTAAGAGTGTATTGCTAAGTGGCTGGAGGAGTTCAACACTAACATACTTTACTGACTGAATGTATGTGTTTGCAGTCCTAGAAATATATCAAATTATGTAACAATTCAGGGATTGTCTACCAATTACAGTGCTGTGCATCATGTGTGTCATGTATAATGTTTATCGCATGCCATTTAATGTAATTTTTTAGTATCTGGTTTATTAATAAAAATGTATAATTACACTTAACTATGACTCTTAGCATTTATTATTGAAAGTCATTTATTTTATGCTCAAATCCAAAAAACCTTTGCTACCTTTTTCAATGCTTCGTCAACTGACACAATGATGAATTTTCATTGATCACTGAAGATTGGGTCCGTGTAGGGAGGAACTGACTGTTTCTATTGCAAATTAAATTAGTGGTCCCCCACCTACCTAGTGGTCAAGACCCACAAGACAGATGAGACAATTGTTGCAAAAAAATAAGATTTTCCTGACTTTTCCTTTTTTTTCCCTCTATTCTCTCTCTTGAAATAATTAGATACTTATATATATATATATATATATATATATATGTATGTATATATATATATATATATATATATGTATGTATATATATATATATATATATATATATATATATATATATATATATATATATATATATATATATATATATATATATGTATGTATATATATATATGTATGTATATATATATATATATATATATATATATATATATATATATATATATATATATATATATATATATAGTTGATGTATATATTGTAGATGATGTAGATGTTTAAGATCCACTGGATTTGGTTACCAAAATCAGAATCCATAATTGCAAACCTGAAGAAAAATAAATACCTGTGTAAGCCAGATGGGGGCGCCCAAACCTTACAATTGCAAATCATTTAACAAGTACTGTTCTCTCAAAATAATCAATCTCAGTCCGCTTGGGTTCTCCAACTATTAAATATTGGTTCATATTTTATATATGCCAACTGCTGAGAAGATAATGCTTACAGAATCAGTCCTTTAATTGGGGATTTCACTCACAAACATCAATCTTGCTGAAGTGTCATTGAGAAAAACTCCAATATCCTCCAGCTGACCCTGAACTTTAACCTCTGTGTGAAGGTTGCTTACTTAACCCTCTGGAGTCCATCTATTTATTGAAAATACACATGTTTTATTTACAGTAATAACTTAATTTATATATGATATGTAGACAAGCTTAGAAAGCCAGTTAAAGTTCAATCATAGGAGCTTTCACAGTGTGCCATTTATGTTTCTAGACAATTTTTAAGTTGTGAATTTTCTTTCTACAATGAAAACTTTCTATTTCTAATTTACATGCAAATAGACTGTTTTGTAGTTTTATTATTTATTATTTTTTTCCTGCTGTTTTTGTGTGTATAAATGGTTTTTAAAAATGGTACATTTCCATAGACACCATTGTCTTTTGTTTGTATTTTCGTTTCCTTGCAGCTTTATACGTTGTTAATTAAAATCAAATGAAAAATCTGACTGATAGCCAAGTTTGTGTGGAGAAAAAGGAGCCATGCATGTGATGTAAGGACAGACTGAAAGATGCTAAAAACAGAGACAGAAACTAATGGAAAGGAAGTGGACAAATTTGAACCAAAATCTCCTGGACTTCAGAGGTTTAACATGTATGCATGTAAGTGCAGGATATTGTTTTGACTATTATCCACGAGTTTTGTGCACAAAGATAAATCATAAGGTCCCAATTGACAGCTGCTATGAAACCAGTGATACTGCGGGGTGTTTTGTACGCTTGCGTGAAACGTCAGTGGTGTGTATGCGGCTGGAGGAGGAGGAGGAGGCGGAGGAGGAGGAGGATGGGACACTGCTGATGCTGATGCGAGAGCTTTCGGTGTCTGTGATCAACATCGGTGGACTGACTGCCAAATGATGGAGCTTTTCGGTCTTATTTCACACCCTTTTTGTGTCGCTGTTGGCTTCGACGAGGGACGCAGCGGACTGATGTGTTTTTGAGACGAGGATAAAAGGGGAATTTGAGGAGGAAATAACGGGTCCGTCTCGTCACTCGTGGCCTGTCTTGTGACTGACACAGGTGGATTGCCGCTGGAAAAACGGCATCGAAATGAAGACATAATCTCGGGACTATGGCAAGCGACATATTCCGTAGCTGCCTCTTAAACCGTGGACTATCTACGCTATCATTTGCTTTAATTTAAGTGGGAGAGGCAGGAGCTGGACCTTTTTGGTGTGTCAGCTAGCTGATAGGCTAATTTGGCTAGCTAGTCAGTTAGCAGCTTCTCTGGCCAACAGCACGGAAGAAGTGGGATGCTCCAAGGAGGAGTTAATGTTAGTTGCTAGCATAAATTCACTGGGGGTTTGGCTGCCGGTGTTATATTTAGTAAACCGCCTTGTAATGAGACATTTAACATCATAGCTCGAGGTTAATTTAGGTTTTGGTTACATTGGTCGCGTCGTTTCCTCGCGGCACTTTCGGCAAATTAGCTCGCGATGGATAAGATTGGATAATCGGCTAAGAGAGCTAATGTTGACAAACACTAGTGACTTAACGCGTTCATTTGTATTGTTTCACGTTGACTCAGTAGCAGAGATGCTGTCGTTTCTGTCACTTCGTTTCTGAGACTTTGTTGGCGGGGATATAGCAGCTTTCTGGCCGAGGTGAAGCATGTTGACGTTGGATGCGCTGAAGCTCAAACATTTGGCAACAACCAGGAGAGGACCTGCCATGACAGAAAGTCACATTGTGAGTCAAAAAACATTAACATAAGTAACAATTTTGAATCAAGGTAACATAGTTGTCAAGATGTGGATGGTAACTACTAAAGTTAACACAGATAGTGTTTGTCAACCCGTTGCGTGACTTATAAACCTACCTCCCGACTTAAAGCTACTCTTACTAGTCCATATTTTACTGTTATTTATCACACCACAAAACCTGCCTGCGTTTTTTAAATGTCAGCTATAGACGATGCTTTTACGACACCCACACATTAATTTCAAGATTTCATTGGAGATATGTAATGCCATTTTAAAAAATGGCATTAAAGCTGAAGAGCTGGATCTTGACGACAGCAGTGAGATAATACACCAGCTTTCCTCAAGTTTGTAAAGTGGAACAGCCAATATAAATGGAACCGACAGTTGTGTCTGGCCCTTTGGGGCACACACAGTGGGAGTCAGAACAGCCATTTCCTCTCGGATTTCACACACTGGATTCAGACAATGGAGGTGTGCTCTGTCAAAACAACAGTGGCCAGACAGGTTTGGATTTCAGAAAAGGTGACCAGGATCAAACATCCCAACAAAATGAAGAAGAAAATATATATCCAGACAAACCATTAGAGTTGGACAACTTCATAAATATCTCTTTTTCAGATTTGCAATTTGAGGAAGATCAGTCCAATATTTCTCAAGCTTCTCTACATAGTCCTCACATAGAGGAATTGTCCTTCACAGAAAAAACTGAGGGACCTGATGAACTCAGTGACTACACTTTGTCATGGCTATTTTCTCCTAAACTCACTGATGTGATTGGGAAAAACTCTGCCCATGAGGAACTGAGTCTGACGCAGGATTCCCCTCTTGAGAGCTTGAATGCCGTCAGTAGTCACGCTGAGTTATTAAGCCTCAGTGTACCGGCCTCTCCGTCAAAGGTTTCCGAGAGGAATTCGGACACCATCACAGGGGAGCAATTTTTGTTGGTGGATCTTTTCTCAAATGAACCCTCTTGTCCCCCCTCAGAGTCCTCAGGTGAGTTGAACCCACAGGGTGTCAGTGAGGAGCTGGTAGATCTGTCACAAGACGAGCAGGCAGGTCTCCCTCCCTCGCAGAGCAGGGAGACTTTGTCACCTGAAACTGGAGACAAAGGTTTATTCCCTGATCAAGTGACTGAGCTGCCTGTAACCTGGAGCACGAATCTGCAAGGTTTACCCGAGAACTGCCTCCCGCATAACCACGTCAGCACACCACTGGAGTGTTTTGAAGGATCTGTGCCTTTGTTGGATTTAGAGGTTCCAGATTGTGACAGCAGTCTGAGCCTGTGCCCAGCCAGTCCCCCCTCTGTTATCTTCACAGGTGCACCATTAGATTTATCAACAGAGGAGTCGGAGGTGGAACATGCCGGAGCTACTGTAAATAGAAATGTGACTTCAGAGCAACAAGGTGAGAATGACTCATTTGCTCTTGGTTTGACTGCGGAGCTTCCATCACTGACAGTGCCTCTGGCTGAAGATGCCTTCACCCAGGGTGATTTCACCAGTGAGAGTTGCTCTGTGGAAAGTCAGATTAAGGATTTGATGGAAGACAATATTTGTTCTGAAGCTAAAAATCAGGGCAATGAGGCAATGGCTTTGGATCTGTGCTTGACTGCTGACGAGGAAACTTGGGACTTGAAACCTCAGGAAGGCGTAGAGAATGGAAGCGTCCCTGACCCGACAACTGAACACGGGGAAGAGGAGACGGACAGTCACCAGCTTGAAGGATCAGACCGTCATGAAGTGGTTTCTTTAGATTTTTCGGTCCAGGACTTACACACTACTTCTCCTGAGGCCGGATGGACTAGTGAGCAAAGTGTGGAGACAATTTCCCTCTCTAAGATGGTGGTAGATGACTCACTACCGATGGTCTCAGCTGTGAATACGAGGGAGGAAGATGTCTCCCCGCTAAAAGCTGTGTTCGACGCGTTAGACCAAGATGGGGATGGCTTTGTTCGCATTGAGGAGTTTATGGAGTTTGCTGCTGCCTATGGGGCCGATCAGGTGAGAAGCCTTATTTTTCTGTTGATGTGTTGAGCTTGCAGCTGCTGGGTAATGCATGCTGAGTGAGGTTCTGTGTAAAACCATATAAAGCTCCATATACGTAAATGATTTATTATTGATTTTCTGCTGAACCTCAGAGAGCTTCCTGCAAAAAGCCTGCTTAATGCAATCAACTGAAATCCATCTGGTTGATGCTGCTTTGCTAAATCTATTTGAATCTCACTATTGTTAGAAGTAGATTGAGTTAATATGGTACCATTTATATACAGTCATGGAAAAAATGATTAGACCACCCTTGTTTTCTCCTTGCTGTCTTGTTCATTTTAATGCCTGGTACAGCTAAACATTTGTTTAGACAAATATAATGATAACAACAAAAATATCTCATAATAGCTTAATTTAAGAGCTGATATCTAGCCATATGATATGGGTAGATATCAGCTCTTAAATTAAAGTATTATGAGCTATTTTTGTTGTAATAATTATATTTGTCCAAACAAATGTACCTTTAGTTGTACCAGACATTAAAATGAACAAGAAATTGAAGAAAACAATGGCCTAATCATTTTTTCCATGACTGTATACAATATTTTTTCCTAATCTGGGCCCTCATTATAAGTTTAAAGAAATACTTCACCGTCAAAATGATTATTTACTTACCTTGAATTCTTAAAGAATTTAGCTTTTCCTGCATGCTTTAACATTGCATTCCCCCCCCCAAAAAGAAAATTCTTGATGAATTGAAGTAAATGGGGGTTGTATTACAAGACTATATAAAAACCTCAGTTTACAAGCACTCACATTTGCCGCTAAACCCTACTATTTAAAGATAAAGATAAAAGTTTTCTTCAAGAATTCAAGGTAACATTAGGTGAGTAATTGATGGTAAAAATGGTTATTTTGGTGGTGAACTATTCCTTTAAATGTTTCAGTGAGCTGCATTTAGGTTAATGTAATGTTAATATCCAGTGAAGCAAAGGTAACACAACCCCTTCTTTGGTGCTCGTGTGTTTCCTACACAGCAGCTCCCATCATTCAATATATTAGATTGTTTTGGCTAATACCGTGGCACATTATTTAAACCGTGCCTGGATTAGTTTGTCATCTACATTTGGTGAGAGTTTCAGAGCCAGGATTTGGGTTTTCAGCCAGATAAGTCTTTCAAGCATATTGGCTGTAATTGAATTCTGTCCGGCCGGCACTCTGCCATATGTCAACTGACAAACAATCATCGCATCATTTGCATTTCCTGTGGTTTGTTGATAATCTCTTGAGAAATGGCTGATGCGCATCACTCCACCCATAACTCTCACCCATTTGTTGCTTGTGGCATTTTTGTGAAATTGTTTCAGTTACTTGCAAGTCAAGAGACAGAGACAGCGCCTAGAAGACTCATTTTTAAGTTGTCACGTAATTGATTAAATTCAAATTAAAAGTCTGAGTTAATCTCTATTCTCTACATTAGCAGTAAAGGGGAAGACAGCCTGTTTGTTTCTTATCAGTTTAAAGAAATTGCCATTGTTTTTTCTTTTGTAAACGTATTGACTGAACTGTATTCTTCTCCTCTTTTAAACAAGATGAGCCCAGGTGTTGGTTTTGCCTTCAACTGAAAGTGAAATTCAGATTCTAAACATTTGACACAGGTTTCACATGCCCCAGAGTGAAAATGACGTCAGTGTCTTTTCCTGTCAGACGTGCTTGTCTGTGTCTCTGTCTAAATGTTTACAAGAATCACACTAAGCTTCAGCAAGTGATCACACCATTTGCAAATAGCAGTAAAAGGGAGGATGCAAAGGATGATGTAACATACCCAGAGCAGAAATACACATAACTGCCAAATATGCCCTGAGAGCATCTATGTAAAAAATGTTAAAACTCCTTTTATTGGTCTGCATTTCTCCATGAAGCAATAAGAGTAATCTAGCCTCACTTACAACATTTATAATCCATTTTAAAATGTTGTTTTTAAATAATTTTAAACCTGGGACTGATTCAGGCAACATATTTAATTTAATAAATACTTAATTTACTCTCCTTTTTGATTAACTTTAAACAAGAGCTTTTTGGGGAGGATAGGTACTTGTTGGTACTCCATGCACACACAGTGTGATGCTGGCTCACTAATACTTTTTAATCCCTTCGCTCCCAGTTCAAAGCTCCTCTGTTGCCCCTGATCTGTCCCGTGTTTAGCAGTAGGTATCTGTGGCTCCCCAGGCAGGGAATTGTGAAGGATTAAGAGTAAAATGTATTTTCCTGAGTCAGAGGGACTCCATGGTTTGGGTGCCATCCACCACTTTACTTTGTTTTGAGGGACAGAGGAGCGGAGCTTTTGTCATGCTACTTCAATGTAAATCAATTCCAACTGTTGTTTTGCTAGGCAGAGCTAAAGGTGAGACATTTACATGACACTGGGAGTTGATTTTATTTCATAGGCGTGGTCAGTTTTAATGTTATTACACACTGTTTGGTTTCTGGTGGGGTTCTCCCGCTGCACCTCCCAACTATCTAGATTCCAGCAGTTTCTTTTGGATCTTTGTTTCCTCAAGGTTTTCCTTGGACCGCTAACCAGATTGCGCAGATTGATTACTTGTGCGTCTTTCTCTGTGCTCGGCTATCAGATATCAGCTTTACTAAGAGCTAATTTGTGCCCTTACAGGAAACTCCTCTCAGATTTCTGTACTTTCGTGATCAGAGAGAGAGACAGAGGCTTTGGCGTGTTTGGATTTTTAATTTACAATAAGTAGGCATGCAGCAGACAGACTTATCTTCAGAATTTGTGGAATGTTATATAATGCATGACCTTTCAGTGGATTTGGCATTCATTAACTCAAGTCAAGGACCTGCGGGGAAGTCAGGTCTGATCTGACAAGGCCAACAAGTCAGAGTGCTAGCTGTTTCTTTGCTGAGGTAGCAAATGGTTCATTATTTTCATATCAGGTTGCAATATGTGCTTTTCATATTTGAATAAGATTTGCACGGATATGTCCTTGTATTTCAGTCATCTGGAGATAAAAGTGGTCAGATAACATCCACACCTAAGTGACTTCAATTAGTGACATTTTACTGTAGACCATGGTGGCCAAACATGAGCAATAGGTCACACTTATTCATAAGGACATAACAAACAACCGCTACTGCCAGTAGGGATGTAAGCCAAGTGGAAGTGTTGTTAAGGGTTATGCTCAGGATGTCATGTTTGTTGTCGTTGTTATCTTCCCAGATTATTCTGCTTTCCTTGTTTTCCGGTGAGCCTCATCCTATATAGAACAGGCGTCCGTCAGTAAGATTTAGTATTTATATTCTCATAGCTTTGCTTTGGGCTAGGAGCAGGCCTTGCATGTGTAATACTGTGTACCACTTTGCAAATATCCCAGCAACCTGTCAGACACAGCAGGAAGATATTCATGAGGTATTTGCATGTATGTTCTATGGTGCTTGCGAGCCGAGCATGCAAATAATTCTCCAGAATTATTCCAGGATATGATAGTGACCATGTGCATACACGCACGTACTTCATTATGTGTGATTGAAATGAACTTTATGTAATGTAGAAGCTAAAAATAAAAGCAGAAAAAAAGTCAACTTTTAAACATTTTATTGGCATGACCCTTTACCATTAACAATTCCATTTACCATCCATAGTGATCACAGTTACAGTGATCAAGTGCTTATATGTGTTAAAAAGGTTGGGACAGAATCATTCCCATACTCATGCTGTTTAAATGAGTCGTCCGCATAGCACAGTTCATTTTTGATATTTTTGAAACGTTTCTGAAACTTAAAAAAAAAAATTTACCTACCGAGGCTGGTGCTCATGATGATAAAAAGTTTTTATTTCAATAAACTTATGACAAACTGCAAAAACTGAGCCAAGGAGATGGAGCAGACAAATATCTACATGTTTGCAGGTCAGCCATGTGCTCCGACTATACATTCATGTAATAATAAAAATGTCAATTAGATTGGCATACACAGTCGTGATCACTTTGACTTAGAAAAAAATGATGACTACAGTTTCCACTGTATTAAAAGTCAGTTAGAACCACTATTTGCAGTTAGTGCTGACCTACTGATGGATACTAGAAAAAAACAAATCTTCTTAAATGTAAAACGTCCTGCAGGCATGTGTCAGTGGGGATTCAGTTATTGAAAAGATCTTCCTAACCACCACTCACTGGTTTCACTGA
This sequence comes from Centropristis striata, assembly GCF_030273125.1. Taxonomy (NCBI): domain Eukaryota; kingdom Metazoa; phylum Chordata; class Actinopteri; order Perciformes; family Serranidae; genus Centropristis; species Centropristis striata. Next base: position 11,308,993 of record NC_081537.1, read on the forward strand.
CTGGTTTTGACCCTAATTCTGCACAAAAGCCATACTGAACTGCATTGTGGTCGTGTCTCTCTTGTCAGTCGACAGTCCCGACCCCACTTTGGCCAGCCTCCCTCCCCTCACCCGCTGCTTTTATGTACTGCCCCTCTAATCCACAATGGAATGTCCCATGCCCTGAAACGTCCCTTCTCTTGAGTTCACTTTTGTCTGTACGAGTGCGTTAATATTTTATACCCCAAGATCATTCGGCCTTTCTTTTTTTTCATCATCTTTTGCCAACCCACTAGGCTTGTGATCACGTTTATCAGAGTTTTTGTTTCGTAACTATTGTGAAATCCCCTCCAGGAAAGACTCTCACCAAAGGGTATTCTTCTCCATGGGGTTATGCACAACAGCGGTCTGTGTGGAGGCGGTCAGGCGTGCCCCGGCACTGATTAGACACAAATAGAGGAAACAGAAAAACCACAGTGCCTTCCCTGCTCCGCTAAGCAGTGGAGCTTACAGAGGTGCCTTTGAGTTTAGTTTTTATCTGCCTAACCACTGTCTGTCAGGGCCGTGCTCGTTAGTTCTAACGATGCAAAAGATCACATACCACATTATCAATTATACTGAATTGTTAAAAACATCAGAAGACAAAGAGACAAACAATTTAAAAAATGTGTTTAAAGAAATACTTAAACTGAAAGTACCATTATAAAGTTGTTTTAAGAAGTCATGTTAAGCTTAAAACCTAAAATGTATGCGAGTACACTGTTATTTCAAAGCACACTGTGAGACCTATGCAAGAAAACAATAGAGGAAGTCAATATACACAGTACAGTAACAATCAGAACAAGGATGAGTACATAAATTGGCATTGAATTAATTAAAGGAACAAAAATAAATTTTTCCTCTTACCTGTTGATCATATCAGATTTTTTTTCTTTCTTCCGAACTATACCCTCAATATGTATCACAGATCACCAAAACTATCTAGATTGATACATTAAAGGAAAATAAATATTTTTTAATTTGGGGTGAACTGTCCCTTTATAAATAAAGTAAATTGATTCAGTAAAAATGGGGCCAAAAAGGGCGTCACAGGAATGAGTTCTTAAACCAGGAAGTACCTTAGCATTTAGCGCCATGGGTTCTGTCCTCTAAAACTCAATGAGGATTTTGAATGGGTTGGTAGTCAGAGGCCTGAAATAAAGTCTGTGGTTAACACAAGCTTAAGAGAAGTTCGCTCTTTTGTTGTACAAGATAAAATAAGTTAGCAATAACCGCCACTTTTTGTCATTTTAAGTTTTTACATGTACTTGAAAAGACTGTTGCTTAGAAGTGGCTAAATGAGGCTTCAGTGGTTGTCGAGGACATTAAATGTCATCATGCCGGACACGGACAGGAATGCTCTCACTAGTCCGCCTCACAGCCTCTAGTTGTATTTTTCAGACATTAGTTTAATAAACCATTTATTAGGCTACAGTTGTGCTAGCTTGTCAAAACTGCTGGTTAGCTTGGAGTCATGCTACCGTGGTGTAGTTTGCTATAACATAACTTTAGCTTTTTACTTCTGTCTGCTGCATCAATGCTTCAAACACCATAAAAGTGGTGTTCAGTTATTAAGATTATCCTGCTAAACAAAACCTGTAAGCATCAGAAACGTGTGTTTGACACAGAGCTTATTTTCTGCTATCCTCCAAAATCCAATGCAAAAATCCCATAGACGAATTCTCAATAGACCCCATAGACGATGCTACTTCCGGGTTGGCCTACAAAAATTCGTCATTTCATTTGCTCTCTATAAACAGCTGTGAAGAGGCCTCTCCAGGTTCTTGGAGCCAAAATGCAACTGAGCTGAATTGTCATTCACCTCAAGTTTTTTAGGTTAGACCTAGGAATAGCCAACAGGCTCTGCTCACAAGACCTGAGGGGCCTGGCACTGCTGTACAGGCCTAACATCTCTGATGTAGGCCATGGATTGCTTCCACATTATAGTAGGTTTACACTGCTCTGGTTGCCTTGGCTTTCTCAGTGGTTCGTCCAGCCCATTCAGTCACATGTTATTATAGCATACTGCCCAAGTCTTTTACTGCAGATGCAATAATAAAAAATGTGCTGCCTATTATTAGAGTTATGTAAAAATGTCACGAAGACCACAGATACTCAATCACACCTCAGTTTTCTCACCTCACCCAACAGAGGTGTTTCTGAATAGCTTCATGGAACAAAATCATTTTCTGTGAACTGTGATGCTCCACTGTGAAACGGAAAACTGAAAGCAGTACACCCACCACTGCCCCCAGCCACACATTTCTTTTCACAAGTTAATTCCTTTATTAAACAGCCTGTTTCTAAACCAACCTCCCCTCCCCTACAGTGGATAGCAAATCTTCTGTATGAAAAGGTTTACTTGGATGAGCCTTGAATCCACATGCTAAACTTAACATTGCAGTGTGAACAAGCACTGTGTTAGATCAGCCACTCCCCTCTTCTCTCTCTAAGTACAGCTGGGCTTAATTCACCAAACCCAGATCATAAGCCACAGGGGTTGTCGCAGTCAGTTTATTAGGAGTTTCAGCCTTCTCAACCTCCTGAGTCAGAGCTCAGCGTTGCTAAGCAGATCAGCTTGTTTTTATGTGTAACCGATATAAAACGTGTAGAAGAGAAAGGCCGCACACAGAAGGAAAGTCTCGCTTTAAATGACCACGTTCATGTTGTGTTCTTACTTTCTTGAGGAATAAGTGAGCTGAAACCACAGAAACCTCGCCTGACATACTCTCAGGCTCCTTCCCAGCTAATTTTGTCAGAGATGTACGCCTTAAATTATACTGTAATAATGGGTTGATGTAATTTTAAAATGGATGACATTTGACTTAGTCTATTATTTGTGTAATCAAATTTTGATTGCTTGGCGCCACCAATAGTTCTGCAGAAACAGGCGTATATTTAGTCCTCAGGTTAGGTCTGTGGGAGCCAGATAGTAAAATGGGGTGATGTGATTATGAATTTGTACAGGTGAAAGCTCAGATGAGATTAGATGTAGTTTCACACACACAAGAGTCAATTTATATCTGAAAAAATGTTTATTCAAGGTCCACTATTGTTTTTTTCCCTGCTCTGAGGTCCTGTAGTTACTGAAGCGCACATCCGCCTGTTGCCAGGTTACTGACTGTGGGAATATACAGTATGTAGGTGCAATTACGTAACAGATCTACCAGCTGAGTGCTGCAAAGTCTATTCAAAGTCAAAAGACTATTTTTTCCTTCGCATCATGTATGCATTTTCATATATGTCCATTTACAATAATAATAATAAGTAACATCAAGAAAGATTTTATTTTCTACTTAGAAAAGTGAATGTGTGGTAATATCCCTTGTCTGCAGCTGTAAAGCTTTCAGTAAATTTTGTTGTTGTCATATATAAATATAATAAAGGCTTTACCCTTTGCACACTTTAAAAACCCTGGAAAACTCACCCTGCATCCAATAAAGTCAGAGTCACTTGACATCTGCAAAAGTTGATTTTCTTTGAGAGGTCAGAAGTTGGGTTTGTTGCTGACTTTCTGCTTCTGTAATCAAAATCTTTGAAGCTCACGTAATACTGCAGTAAAACTGTCATGCTCGTGAAATGACCTTAAGAAAAGATTCTTTGTAGTTTTATGTTATGTTTAGATCAAAAACTGGCTTTTTTTCTGCATGTGCTTTTCCATTGAAGTCAGTTTGCAAACATTGCAGTTAAGTCATTTTCCCCCTTGTGCGGAAAACTTCCCCTTCCATAATTTATGACATAATTTTGAAGCATCTAGGCAGAACAAATGATAGGGTTATGGGAGAGGGTTTTTCTCTCGTTGCCATGATGAAATTAAAGATTTGGATGTTGTGTTACTTTTATCTTTCAGGTAAAGGATCTGACCAAGTTTTTGGATCCCAGTGGACTGGGAGTGATCAGCTTTGAAGACTTCCACCGGGGAATCTCTGCAATCAGCAATGGAGGTGAGTCATGAGATGCATGATTTAACACTCCCATATTCAAAACCTGCTATGTCATGAAGTAAGTTTTTTTTATTGTTATACCTTTAAGCTCCTGGTCTGCTGTTCCTTTTTTCGTGGATTTAATTGGCCTGTTGTGTAAGACTCTTGGGGTTCTACATTAATGATCTGTGAAACCTACCTACTAAAAATATTCTGACATAAAAACGTCTTGCTTCTATCATGTGTTATAAATGCACTATTATTGGATGTATTTATTCACAAATCAAATGCATGGTGAACATGTTCTACGTGCCGATGCTGGTCTTTTATCTGCCCGTAGTACTCTATCTAAGAACATATTTTTTCTTTTCTTTATCCTTATCTCTTATTTTGGCTAACCTTCCGATAACCTAATTCTGCCCCAGCAGCAAATTCTTGCACCTACATTTAGCCTCCAGCATCTGGCTCCAACTCTCTGTATTCCCCATGGCGGAAAATATTGTTGTCAGATCAGTATGTTCATATCCATCGCTCAGCTGAGGCGAGGGATTTTGAAAGGAAAGGCAGAAGACTGACCCAAATTCTTTATAACTGGACCCAAACTGCTGTTATTCTGTCTTTAACCAATTTTCTGCCCTTCTGTTCCACTCTATAAGCTTTTGTAACTGCTGTAAGTTGTAAGGTCCCGTACACTGTATTACCCTCCTGGGGGAAATGGGAACAATTTATAAGCCTATAACCGTTATGCCACCAAATCACCTCGGCAGTAAATCTAATCTAAAGCTTGACGTGACATTAAAGGCAGGCTCCATATGCATTCTTTCTTTCTTTTCTTTTTTTTGAAATGGGAACAGCCATTCAGCCTTAGTAAAAAGCAGTGGCATAGGTTACCACAGTCAGCTAGTCAGTAAGGTTATGAATTGTGCAAAATTTGGAAATCACGGCACAGAAGCTATGCTGTATACTAATGTGGACATTTCTGAAGGACACGCATCAACACAAACAAAGTAACCAAACAAGGGTAGACGAGCAACTCCTGTGATCTGTGAGGTAAAATTGTTGTTTTGTCAATGGAGTCTGGTGGCTTTGAAAAGAATGATAAAATGCCTTCAGTTGCCTCTGTGTAAACTAAACAGGGCTGTCTGACTGTTTTTTGTTTTTTTTAGGTGGCTAAAATAAATTTTGCTGAGCCCCCTATTCACAGCAGTATATATTGTTCTCTTCAAAGCCACCAGACTCCCTTGACAAAAACAGTAATTTTAGCTTGCAGAACACGGAAGGTACTAGTGTACCGCTGCCTTGATCTCTTAGTTTGTTCACGTTGTTGTGTGCGTTTTAGTCTCAGATCCGAACTTGCGTGCCGTCCACAGCAGTACATTGCTTGTCTTCGGTACCTGTGCTCTGGTGCAACAGACTAAGAGTGTGTCAACTGCTGTTGTAACACCTATGGTTGATACACACTGAAAAAATAATACATTTTTTTAAAAATGGTAATAATAAGTATTTTTTCATAAAAAGAAAACATTTAAAAATGTAATATATGCATATATGTTTAATCAACTTCATGTGAAACCATTGTATTTTATATGTAGCTCTTTCCAATGTACAGAAAAAAAAGTTTTAACATGCATTTTTTTATGAAAAACAAGTGAATTATCCTCATTGAACCATGATCTGTGAGAGGTAAAAAACACCATTAAATATTGACTAAAATGGTTAGTAATGGAGTTATTAATGAAATATAAACAACGTTTACTGGGATTTTTTAGCTTCTGACACTTTTGGATAATTAAACAAGCCCGAATCAAATTGACCCACAAACATTATTGCTGTTCCTGAGAAACGAACATAACAGGAGGGTCAAATTCGAACTATTTTCAACTGGTCATAACAATAAAGTTTGCATGATGGATTTACACACCCTCAAGTGACATCATTTCAAAGATAGTCCGCCCTTCGGCAGTTTACAGCACACGCTGGTTGTGTTGACACACAGCACAGGTTGTGGTGACGTCACCGCAGTAGTGCGCTGCTTGCCTCAATCCACCCAGCCTATGGATTGTTAGCAATCTTTCTCACTCTTTCTTCGTTGCACATCTCCAGTTTCTCTTGCCATTAATAAGTGATGCACTGGAAAGCATGAGATACACAGACACATGGGCTTGCTGGCAGGGTTTCAGAACGGGAGCGGCAGAGAGATGAGGTTTGGGCAGAGAGTCCTATTCACCTAAATAATTTACTGTCCTCTCTCTGTGCCCTAGCCTCTCTATTTCACCCTTGTCACTAGTTGCAAAGCTGTAAAAGTCAGATTATACAGACATGACTGTATGGTCATATATTGACAAACAAAAGCTATATATCTATAGCCTGTATCTCTATTATCTGAAATAATTGTTTGATAAATGTCTCTGTCATGTGTTAATTCTAGTCATGTTTCATTGAAGTTGTTTTGGTACTCGCATATCACGTAACCATGATGTCATGGGTCCGGATCCAGCCAGGGATTGTTTTCCCATGTTCCCGTTACTCACTGTTCTGTCTTTTCTGCCTCCCGTCAGTGTTTTCTGTGTCATCAGCAATGTGGAGAATGAATCAGATATTTCCTTCTGGTAGACAGTTTCCCATTAGTGTGTGAATATCAGACCTGTAACGTCCCAAGTCACTCTCACACTGCTGACAGAATTTCACCATGCCTGTAAAGGTGGAGTTTTTTAGATCCGTTTCATTTAATCAGAGGACAAAACCGGCTTTTCCAGGCCCCAACCTGTTGTCTAGTTTCAATATAAACATTTATTCATTGCACTCCACCTTCTTTTTATACCTCCTCCTCCCTTTTAGTCTTTTTATGATCGCCATGACTGGAGGCATTATGTAGTTGAATTGTCCATCTGTCCATCCCTTTCTTGTGAAGTCTCAAATTTGGCACAAACGTCCATTTAGACCTAAATATGAACTGATTAGATTTTGAAGGTCACAAAACATGTTTTTTGGGTCATAAATCAAGAATTCATACACTAATAATGATTCAAATTTCCCACAAAAACATCTAATAAAATAAAATGCTAAAGTGATGACATTTAATTTTCAAAATCAAAGGTAGACTTCAGTGTGACATCATGATACTATGCAAAAACACATCACAGAATTTGTAGCTTCTTCACAGCAACATCCATATTTGTAGCATTGCCGACTGTAATGGCTGTATATATGAGACTGGACAGACTTGGATCTAATCTGCAACCTAACTACTTTGCAGTTGCATACAACCCATGAAGTAATTCCAGTATATTTCATTTCTGCACCACTTGTTACTGACAGTGTAACCTGTTAATAAAGACAGGCCTGCAGGCTATGGAAATGCCTTGCCCCCTGTAGTGGCTATGGCATGTCTGGAACAAAAAAAGTAAATCCAGAAAATATCCCTGTCCTCTGATATTTTGACATCACGCCAAGACACTGCAGGTGTGTTGCATAAACAGAAGCTAGCTTCTCCTGCACGGCCCCATTTGGTGCAGACTAATTTCACTTAAACGGCCCACAATGTGTACAAGTCTCGAAGAGCAACCGATTACATAAGACCAGGGGGCACAAAGACCCTTGGGTCTACTGGTTGCTTTGGAAAACACAGTTTGTGTTCTATTCTCTCAGTAGGGTGCTATTCACAGCTCTGTTTACTAGATACAGGAGCCACAGTGGCTCCATGTTGTCGGTCGGTCTCAGGTTACACTGCTTGTCTGCAGGTGCTCTCAACAGAGGCCTGTATTGACAAATTTGAATTGGATATGGGTTGCTTCTTGTCCTTTTTTATAGTTTTATTTTGCCCATACACTTATTATCTGACATTCTATAGCCCTTGAAATGCGAGTGTAAAAGTTACATAATGTTTACTGTCACATCACGCTTAGATTGCTGACTGTAAATATAGCAGAGTAGGGCATCTAGGACACACACTCTTGAAAGCACTGACTGAGCAAACACATTATAGGCAGAAATATCAAACACACATATTTGCCATCAACCTGTTAAGAGTGGAGGCACATTTATTCCACTGCAAAATAAAGATGGAATGATTTCCTTATCTGAAATTTTTTTTTTTAAAAATGGCAACATACACTTAATGTCCTTTTGAAAAAAAAAAAAAATTTTTGCCTATTTCTATTTTTGTAATCTACTTTACATTTAGATGAAATGTAGATAAAATTCCTGTTTCATGGTTAAGAATAAGCTCATGATAATTTAAATTAGAAATTAAAAATTTCCCAAAACACTGTAATCTTTTACTAAATAAATTCATAAAACATTCAGTGATAATGAAAATAGAATATACAGTATATTAGTGTGCTTCTAAGACACCTTTGTCACATTTTCATACTAGTTACCAAAGAGTGGGACATGAAAAAATAATCTCCAAGGTCATTATAATGTAAGAAAAAATGCTCAGAGGAAATTTACTTGTATTGTTGTTCATGATGAGGACATTTCTTGCTTTCTTTGCTTTCTTTGCTTTTAAAAAAATAGAATTTAAACCCATTTAGTTATTTTTCGTGTATTGGAATCAGATTTAACTTTTCATGCACTGGGTTTAGATGTAAAGTTGACGATGGGTCACGATGGGACAGCATAAGCGCCTGTTTTGGCAATTCCAATTCAATCGAATAATATCATTTCAATATCATACAATATCATTTGTAAAACGTCCAGTGGTGTTTTTCCTCACTGTGGACCGCTACTATCATGATACACTTTTTAACCTTAGATCCACGACCTGCTGTGACATCTTCTTTCTTCATAATATGTTTGTTTGCACATGGGCATTGACTCTTTACACGCCAGTCTTGTGTTTGCTGAGCCTCCTTTGCTGTTTGACTTTATGTGTTTACCCAGCGCACATTAAACCTGCCTCCTTCCTCTCATATCTGCAGGTCCAGAGCCGCAGCTCTACGGGGTTAACTACAGTCCGGGCGACGGAGCTGTGGGCTGTCCTGAGGAGTACGACGAGGTAAGGCGCCTCTCTCTAGTTGTGCATGTGGTCCAGTTGTGCCTTCAGTTCCCATCGGTGCACACAGCCGCACAGTGTGAAGGTCACAGGCTGAACTCCCTGTGCACTCTAACTCTTCCCACTGTAATTCACAGAGTGGCTCGCAGAGCTATCATTACCACTCTGTGAATGTTCCACAGACTGAACACCCTGGTTTGGCTGACACTAAATAGCATCTGGCTGGCAAGGCCTTCGAGTATTCTTTGACAAATATTGAATTAGCTGGAATGCGCCTGAGTTTTTACATGTGTGTTTTTACAGTTGTGGTTAACATATCTCAAATTCCTGTCTCCTCTTGTGCATGGAACTTGTATATTTAACCATCATTGTTGCTTGCCTCTGCAAAATTGAAATGTTTCTGCTATTGTGTGCATTTTGAGCATTGCGGGGCTACACTGTTGTTTTAGTGGCTACACATTACACAGTATCAGCTCCCTCTCTTGGTATGGTTTAAAAGTGCAAGCCCATGTATCATAGTCGAGTGCAAATAGGTTCCCTCTACTTAAATCAATATCATGGGCTTCCTGCGTTGGTAATATTGTGATAATAGCTGTTTTTTCCCCTGAAATACTTCAGTAGATATTATATATATATTATTATATAGGGCAGTCCGTTGGCTAGAGGTTAGGATTTTGGCTTGTAACTGTAGAGTCACCGGTTCGAACCCCGGTACTGACAGATCTCGGACTGAAGCGCCCTTGAGCAAGGCACCTAACCCCCCTGCACAGCTCCCCGGGCGCAGTAATGTGCTGCCCACTGCTCCTTGCATGGTGTGTTCACTTGTGTGTAAAAAAGTAAAAAAGGCCTTGTTAAAAGTTTTTACTTTAATAAAGTAATCTTCTTCTTCTAGATGAGCTTTGCATTCCTGTGGGTTTTTGTTTGGGACTAGTTAATGTAATACAAGAGACACTAACACAACGCCTGATGTATTGTACAGTTTCATTGGTTTTAATGACTGCTTCAAAACTCCATAACACAGTGAAGGCCTTGTTAAAAGTTTTACATAGAAAATAGAGGCCTTTCATATATTATGATGGATAGAGTACCATCAAGTTGAGGGTGAAATTAAGATAATTGGAGTTAAATGTTTAATGAGCCGTATATTTAATTGCATTTGTCAAAAATGGTTAACTGAGGAATAGATCTTCGTTGTCTAATAGTTAATGAATGATGTCTCTGCCAAGGTTCGTTTTTTCACTTGACGTCTAAATTTTAATATTAGGTTTAGTTACATATCATCATTCCATAATCAATTTTTTTTAAAGCAGCATATGCTTATTATGTTTTATTCCAATATTCCAGATGGATCTGAAAATAGCCTCAAACAATCCATAAAGTCCAGTGATTTATAAAGTCTCTTTGCTGTTTACTGGAACCTCTGCGTAGAGTTTTGGGGAAGTTTGTGTTTATGTTTGAAGTCGACGCCTCACCTGTGTCCATGGCCTTGGTTTTCCCCTCGAGTTTCTGGCAGAAAAGGGCTCCTCTTTCTCAATGGCTGCGCTGTTCTCGCCCTGTTTGCTTTCAAAACAGGCAAGGTGAGGCTGTTCAGCTGAGGCCTGGCACAAGAGAAAAGCAATGCCCCGTCCACCCCATGTTTTCCTTAATAAATATTTTCTGCCGTTGCTAACTTTCACATTTCCATCTCACATTTAGATTCTTAAAACAACAGTAATACAGATTAAACATTAAACTGTATTGTCATTTGGCACACAGTCAGACAGTTACGACATGTTGTTGTGATGTATAGCCCTCATTCGGTGTACAGTCTGCAACATGAAGAACATGGCTTAATGATTTATACTGTCACACTGGGCCAGGAAGGAAGTGAAGCTTCCAGGGGCCAGCAAAGATTAAACAGTTATTCAGCTGATGGTGTGGTGTTTTAACTCAGGACGGCCTTGATTGAGCATTACAGCTGACTTCTGCTACTCTTTGGACTTTGTCTCTGTCTCCTCCCCTCTGACCACCCAGTGGAGCTGAACGAGGTGTCACTGCACAGTATTTTTCCATTTTTTTCACTCTCAGCAAGGCAGCATTAGTTGCAGTTATTAGCTCTCATGGCAGGCCGGCTTTCCTGTCAGTGAGACCGGGCAGAGAGAATGGTTCTGGGCATGGTGGATAGCCCTCTGGGCCCTGCTTCTCCTAACACTGCATTTTTAATGGTACGTTATGCTCTCCAACATGACTCACCTGGCTGTATTATTGCTTCACAGCTCTGATACCTGATAATGTGTCTCTAGTTGTCACTAGCTTCAGATGCTGTTTTCTGGCATGTATCAGTGTATGGGTTTTGTATTGAGCATTTGGTATTTGTTTCTCAGAAAGCCTTAATCCTGCACATTTTGTTTGAACTTGTTGCTTGGAGGTGTTGATACAGCAGGTTTGGCTTGGAACAGCCATCTGAATCACAGCAGACTGTCTCTGAAGTCTGTTTATGCTCTGTGATGTGTTTGGTCGTTGGAGACGGTGCCTACTGGCTAGACCTGGAGATTCAAAATAGACCATCTTTGAAATGGCCATTATTTTTCACACTGTTTGATCAATCTATAGTTGTGCTGTCTGCAGTTTGCTTCACATAATTTGTAATAATCTAGATTTTCACTACAACATACGACTTTAACCATAACCAAACCCATAACCAGAAGTAATCAGAAAGCTTGTTTTTCCTTTTATTAATGCGTTTGCATGTGCAGTAGTGGACAAAAGTTTTTCTAGGTTTTCAGAAAATGGAGTATACACTGCGCAGAGCCCGACAGATATCAGTTGACTGATATTATCAATCGATATTGGCCTTTCAAATGTATATCGTTATCTGTGTATATGCCGTTTGATATATGCTGTTATGGAAACGTTTTTTGTACAATATATAATGCAGAATATGTTGCTTAATTGGCATGATTTAGAAATGTTGGCTATTAATTATTTTATTCTTTTTTTAAATAGTCAGCAATTGGCTGAAACTGAACAGTAATGATGTTTTTATTAAGCTATTTATTTTATTCCTATTTATTCTTTATTTTCTCAGCTCTTGTTTATAGAATTGGCTGACAATATAATACATTGTTTTTATAATATATAAAAATGTTAAATATTAATTATAAAGTTTTTTGTTGAGAAAGTAGCTCTCATTTGCAGAGTGGTGAAAAATCGGTGCATAAGCCACATAAAAAAAGTCTATTTTCATTCCAGCTCCAAAAATGTACTATATCCACCACCATATTGTTTATTGACAAATCCCCCCCCCCTCCCTAAAATCAGTATCGGCATCTGTCTCATATAATTTATATACATATAAATGTTTACTGCTTGATGGACATACTGTAATGTGGTTATTCTTTGTTCTATTTTTGCAGCAAAATGAGGTGACAGATAGTGCGTACCTGGGCTCCGAGAGCACCTACAGCGAGTGTGAAACCTTCACAGATGAGGACACGGGGGCCCTCGTACCGCCCGAGATGCACGAGGACGTGGAGACGGACAGCGGCATCGAAGCCACACTGCACGACCCCGAAGATGGCGGAAATAGGTCGGTAAAACTTTCACCTTCTGCCATATGCACAATGTCAACTTTGCCCAATAGGCTCATATTTCCTGGTCCTCTGCTTTGCGTTTGACTCTGAGAAGGCTAGTTTCGACCCTGAGTGACATCTGTAATACATCATCAAATGTAATCCACTTCATCCAGCGTCATAATGCTGTTTGCAATCGCTGCTGGCTGCAGAATGTACCGTAAATGTGTGTCAAATCTCCAGCTGAGGGTTAGCCCTGGTGTTGCCCTGTATGACCTTTCACACAGGTCACGTGGTTCGCGAGTCTTGCCCGCCCAGCGCTGGATCACTTGGGTTCTATTTGGGTCACCAGACAGGCAGATTAAACAGAGGCAATTGACAGCCACCACTTTACTGACCTTAAATTCCTCTAGATACACTAGTGGATAGCAAGTTGGGCAAACATACAGAATCTTCATCTTCTTCTGTGTTTGGTGTCTTCATTATTTTCAGTTAAATGCAGCTCCGCATGTGCTCCATTTATTCTCACAGACCGTTTGAGACACTTGATCAGCGAGGCCATTCATTGTTGAAGTTTTCTGTGTGTATGAAGAGGAAAGCTCATTTAGAGATAACTTGAAATGTGCATATTGTGAGCACAGGAGACCTTGAACGCAGAAAGCTAGAAAAGACCATTCTGAGTTAATCTTAGACACACATACTTTGTGCCAGCTGACAAGAGACTGCTCATCCTCGTGGAATTCTCAGTTAATGGCGTAAACTGTTCTTGATTACAATGAGTGAAATATTTTTGATGTTCACCGTTGGACTGCATGATGCGTTTGATGCGTTGATTGCAGGAACCACGTGGACTCTTTTCATAGTTTTGTCACAATGGTTTTGTCTGATGTTATCTGGCTTCGGATTGTGCTGGATTGGAGTTTAATTATTGTATCGCTTCTTATAATATTTATTCACTGGGGTCGGGTCACAGCAGGCTGAACATAGTGTTCCAGATGTCCCTCTCACCAGCAATAATTACAGCTCCATTTAATTCTACCATGTAAATAGATATATATAAAGCAGTACTCTAGTGAACTACATTTAATAAGAAAAGTAGTGAGTTAGTCTGGAGTAAAGGCTTTTCCCTACCATTACAAGCACCACCATTATAACACCCAAGCCGTTTTGGGCACCATCTAAGCCGTATTAATGTAAAATCAATGTAGAAAGCATCAAAACTAACTAAATTACTTTTCCTAGTTGGTCCTTAGTGAAATTCTCTAGCAAGTTTTGTTTTTAAGCTTTTAGTGGGTCATTTATTTATTATCTGCTCTAGCATTTCCACCTTCCTGTACACAGATTTGGTAATAATGATGGTGCAGAATTATGTGAAATTAATTCATTGTAAAACACAACATTTTCTATGGGGAGGACCCCCAGCCACCCCCACAACATGGGTGCAGCTAAGAGCCTGTTAACACTTGGTTTTAAAATGTGTATTGGGCGATCACATCACAAGTGGTCAGATGAGACACTTTTTTTTTCACATTCACGCTTTTTACACCTGTGTGTATCATGTCTCCAAGGCTGTCCAGTTGACACTTCCGCTAGAAGGTGAAATTGCTCCTAGTAAATTTATTACATTGGGTAACATCAAGAACTCGCTAGTCACTAGTTGTTATCTTGCTAACAATCCCCTCCTGAACGGCCCGGTAACGGTTTGAGCCATTAATTTTTCTTTGGACTGAATCTTCTGCTTCATTTTTTCAACCTTTTGGCGCTCTGTCATCAAAAGGACCACCACGCAGCCTGCACTGATAACGTATAATCCTGTTATGTCCTTGTCGGCGAAGCACCAGGACACATCGGTGTTTATACTACAAAATCTATGTGGTCACATGCGTCCTAGACCACCTCGTCAAGTGGTTTGAGTGATCCGATCACAATGTGTCTTGGACCCTGTTTCCACTTGTATTAAGCGCTGACCACTTCATCCGATCCCCCAAAACGCCTTTTTAAACCATGTGTAAGTCTCTTGCAAACCTGTGGAAAACACTGTAAAGAATTTTGCATCTTTATCCTGATTTGAATTAATCATTCTCTCTGATTGTTAGGCTGGTAGTTGTTTCAGATGAGGTGTATATGTCTGTACATGGATGTTCTTGTTGATATAGTATTTGGGGCAAACACTAAGGAGGAAGTGCAGACACTATCTGCTGACACTGTGACCCGTCTGTCCGGCTTGATGACTGCTCGGAGTGGTCTGCCTGACAGGGATGTGTTTGGACTTCCTATTCCATGATTGAGCCTTGAATTCCAGGAAGTGTTGAGTTAGCGCTTTTTTTAAAGTTGTTTTCCCTTTTTCTGTCTGTGGTGTAGGCTGATCTCATTCTCTCCCCTCCACTTATTCATACCCCGCTTTAAGCCCACTACTGACGGGAACTTCTATGACGGTTATATTCTCTCATTTCAAAATGTGGCAACTCATCGCCAACTTATCTCCCTGTTAATGGAGATAAGCTTGTATGAATAATATGTTTCTCATGCCCAACCTTTTACTGTTTTTTTCAAGTCATAAACTACTAAAACTGACTGTGAGTAACTGCAACAAAAAGCTCAGTAAGTAAACTGAGATTTTGTGATGTGTTAGCCCGGCTAACTCAGGGTAGCAGTATATGCGCTGGACTGGGGATTAAGAATCTAACAGGATTAGCCTCCCCCACCCTTCTCTGTCCTACCCGTGTCCCCACACACATTTGGCCCTCGGACAGTCAGCAGGACTTGTCTGCCGGCCGTTGCTTAGCCTCAAATCTGATTAACCCACTCGCAGTCCACCCTTTCTGGTACAGTCTCAGGTCTTATCGTTGGCGATGCTGCATCAGTCATGTGGCACTGATTGGCAGCAAATTAGACCCACAGACTTCTCAAAAGCAGACCCTT
The DNA here is from genome assembly GCF_030273125.1 of Centropristis striata. Taxonomy (NCBI): domain Eukaryota; kingdom Metazoa; phylum Chordata; class Actinopteri; order Perciformes; family Serranidae; genus Centropristis; species Centropristis striata. The sequence continues at coordinate 11,324,403 of NC_081537.1, forward strand.
TTGTTCTCTCCACACAGGAGATTAGTTGTTTTTTATTTAAATCGGTGTAACCTGTGAAACTTCAGAATTCCACTCTGGTTGTCCGGTGTTTTGACCTCAGCTGCTCCACGGCTTTCACGCCAGGGCAGTCGAGGGCGTTTAAAGATGCGTTCTCTCTCCTCGCCGTCCCTCTATGCGAGGGACTTTACTATGGGGCCAAGTAGTAAAAGCCTGGGTAAAGGGTAAGTGACTCCAAAATTAGTTGTGTTACTATTTACAGGACATTGCTGCAGCTGAAACTGGTTTAAAGTACATTTTTGGTTAAAAGAGTGTTTGAATTGTCATCCGCTGAGTCCAGCTGCCTTTTCGTGTATGATTTTGTGTTTTCACACTGTAAATGAAGGCGATGTTTCAGCTTTGAGTTGGCCACATGAATGTCATTTGTCTTCTAAATGTGGAAAATAGGCTTTGTCATTGTGTGCTGAGAAGGCAAGCTTTTCTGCTGATTTGGACATCCTCGTCCTGTGGTGCTAAAGGCATCTAACATTTCCTGTTGGACAACAGGAAAGGCCAGCTTTTCAGCTTTCCTGTTGAATGAATTTCAAAAAGACTTTATTTACTGAAACTTCACACTTCACAGCAAAGAGTTCCAGATCCACCCAGTAGTTTTGTTCAATTGGTTAGATAACTAGTCAGTTACTGAAGTCACAGCCCTTTCTGTCAGCGCAGTTAAAACCCCTCTGAAGCTTGACATCAAACCACCAGAAGGTTCCTCTCATATGTCTCAAGTGTTCCCATCGTGGTTTTGCATTATCCATCAAGACACAAGACATTGTGCTTCAGCCAAAGCAGACGTTGGGATTAATGTGAATTAACAGATTACCTTCGAAGACAAGTGATCGTCGAACTTGTCCAGATTGCCGCTCTTCCTGGGGGAAGATTAATTGTACTCTTTTTGCATTTAGAGTAGGCTCTGGTCTTTTCCAGGCTACTGGGTCCAACACACCAACAACTAAGGCTGGGCAGTTTATTTACTCAATTACCAGGAAACCTGCTACATTGTGATAAATATAATAAAAAAGGATGTACAAAAGAATAAAACACATTTTAGTTAATTATGCATCCTTAAATTTTTGTTGAAAACCACAAATGTAATATTTTCTTTTTATTAAATGATTTCAGTAATAAACAAAATGAAGTGAAATGGCAACAACACAAGAAAAGTATGAGGAAATAACATGAAATAATTGTATTTATTATTTATTTTTAATTATTTATAACCAAATAATAATAATAACAAGGATAATTGTGGGAATGAAAAGCACAACAGAAGTAACAAAGGTAGCAAAGATAACATGAAGGTCCAAAAATAATAATAATAATAATAATAATAATAGAAGATAATAAATTATGAGTATACAACAGCATATTACAAGGTGTCATAAATAATCAATTAATAAAACTTAAGAATGTCTTACTGTATGTGAAAGATTATGTATCCTCAAATAATTTTTATTTAATTTCAGGAATAAACAAAATATTCTACATTGTGATAAATATCATTAACGAGATATGAAATTACCTTTATCGGGATAGAAGATTTAATTCACTCGGCTCTACCAACAACTAGTTATCCAGATACTATTGCTCAAGTACTAGTGGTGGAAAATAACCAAGTACATTTACTTAAGTTCAGTACGTAAGCACAATTTTTAGGTACATTTATTCTGTTTTATGTCAACTTTGTACTTAAACTCCTCCACTACATTTTATAGGGAAGATATTTAACTTTTTACTCCATGACATTTATTGTGAAGCTACAGTTCCCAAATACTTTTAATTTAAACATATAGCTAAATTATTATGGTTAGCTTCAAGTTGCCAACTTTAAAATGCTGATTACATATACATTACCAGTCAAAAGTTTGGATACTCTTTCTTATTCAATGTTTTTTATTTATTGTAGATTAATACTGAAGGCATTAAAACTAAAAAAATAAGTGTTAAACAAAACATAATATGTTCTATATTTTAGATTCTTCTAAGTAACCGCCATTTGCTTTGATTACAGCTTTGCACACTTCTGTTATTCTCTCAGTCAGATTCACGAGGTGATCACCTTGATGGTTTTCACTTAACCGGTGTGACTCGTCAAGAGTTCATTTGTGGAATTTCTTGCCATTTTAAAGTGTTCAAGACCATCAAAGCATAAATGTGGCTACTTTGAAGAATCTAAAATATAACACATTCTGGTTTGTTTGACACTTTTTTGTTTACTATATAATTCCATGTGTTTCCATTATAGTTCAGATTTTTTTCACATTAATCTACAATGTAGAAGATTTAAAAAAAATAAAGAAAACATATTGAACGAGAAGGTGTGTCCAAACTTTTGACTTTGACTGTACATTAATAAGTATTAATATTCCAAACATTTATGAAAATCAAACCGTTAGCACAACGCGTATGTCTATTTTGATACCAAGTAATTTTTTCTACTGATACTTGAGTTCTTTACATTGTTGTTATGCTACTTTTTACTTCAGTAAGAGATCGCTGTACTTTCTTCTCCAACATGTCATTTTTCTTGAATGAAGTCAAAAGATGGATCTTGTTTGGTTTGCCTCAGATTGTGGTTTTGTAAATGGATGCTTCTGTGGCTGTTTATACCCAGTCGGACATCCATTTTTATCCTGTCTAAACCTGACACATTCTCCTCTATTTCTGGCTCGGACCTAAAGTTAACTGCCCTGTTGTTGTATATACACACACTAACACAGTAATCTGTTTGTTTGTGCCCAACAGGTTTTCCCTGAACTCTGAGCACCATAACCACTCACTGGTGTCGGTCATCGGTGGAGAGGAGGAGCACTTTGAGGACTTTGGGGAAAGTAACACCTCAGAGTTGCTACTGGAGAGCAGCGTGGAGGGGACCGAGGGGGAGGGCGAGTCCCCTCTCGTGAAGCCACCTGAGCAGATCAATGGCTCCTCACTGCTCTCTCCCAGGTATGAGTTTGTCCCCCTACACAACTAAATCAGAGTGCCTCTAACTCTTGTATCTTGTATGAAACAATGTGGACATTATTACCTTTTATATACCTTTTTTTTTAACCAGGCTTTCTTTTTATCAAGCCTTCCTGATCAGAGGTGTGACGTTGTTGCATTCTCAGCTGTGTTGTTCAGGTTTAAAGCTACTATTTACAATCTTAGGAGAAAATGTTTCTTTTTCCACAAAGACACCAAGGTCAAATGGTGATAAGAGCTGTCTGGAGACGTCCTTCCCACACTTGTCTGCCCTCTTTTATGGGGAAGGGCGAAGATAAAGTGTCTACAAAGTTCATTCCATCTCTCTGACTTTTTCAAGATGTGGCTATAAGGCTAAATCCTGTTCTAAAACTGTGCCTTGTTTCATTTGCAACTAGGTAGTCTGATTAAACACTAACACACGTTTTAAGGTTGGCATCTGTTGATAAGCCTCCTGGGACAGAAGGGACAGGTTAGCAGTGTGACGTGTCTGACAAAAACGATAGTGCAGCCAAATTTTGCACACATACACACACACACACACACACACACACACTCCTCCTCTTTATGGCACCATTCATTTTCACTGAAGCCCCTGTTGGAGCTTTTTCCAACCCTCCTCCTCTGCTTTCATCAGAGACTAAAAACCGGATAATGCGTAATTCCCACTTGGGTGATATTTCAGTGACTTGCCTTTGCCAGGAAGCTCTCAACAGCTAACTGTCTAGTGTTTGTCGCCCATTGATGACACGGAAATAAGCAGCTTTTACTGAAATGGCACCAATAGAAATAATAGAGGTCCAGCCTTACAGTTGAATGAATGTTTTGAATCTCTTTGGTGTATTTTTTTTTGATACATCAAAGTAAAAAAGGATGTACAAAAGAATAAAACACATTTTAGTTAATTATGCATCCTTAAATTTTTGTTGAAAACCACAAATGTAATATTTTCTTTTTATTAAATGATTTCAGTAATAAACAAAATGAAGTGAAATGGCAACAGCACAAGAAAAGTATGAGGAAATAACATGAAATAATTGTATTTATTATTTATTTTTAATTATTTATAACCAAATAATAATAACCAGGATAATTGTGGGAATGAAAAGCACAACATAAGTAACAAAGGTAGCAAAGATAACATGAAGATCCAATAATAATAATAACTAGGACTGCAAGCAGTACTGAACGGGCCCTCGCAGAGTGGAGCCGTCGGGGGAGGGCACGTCGGGCGCGGCGATGTGGGCCCTGTCCCTATGCGTCCCAAATGGCGTGTCTCCTACCACTGTGCTTGGGGTAGGTGTAAAACATGTTACTTCCTGTAGCCAGCAGGGGGCGCTATGACTGTGTGTCAATATTGACACGTGGGTATGTTCTGGGCTGGACCCTAATCACGTGTGTGAAATTTGGGACAGATTGGACAATGTATGGTCAAGTTATACAGTCTCGTGTGTTATGGCGAGACGGCATATTTTGCCGCCATGCCACGCCCACATAGTGTGACCGTCGGTAAAGCTTTATACAACTTTTGATCCCAAAGGCCTTGTGATGGTACTGACCAAGTTTGAAGTCAATGGGATGAAATCTGTTGGAGGAGTTATGTAAAGTATGCAAGGTGGTCATGTGATGAAAGGGGGCGTGGATAAAAAATAAGGGGCGGGGCTTTATGAATTGTTGTTATATAGAAGTGTTAAGGGCTGGACTCTGATGAAGCATGAGAAGTTTGGAACAGATGGGACAAAGAATGGGAAAGTTATAACAATCTCGTGTTTTATGGCGAAACGCCATATTTTGCCGCCATGCCACGCCCACATAGTGTGACCGTCGGTAAAGATTTATACAACTTTTGATCCCAAAGGCCTTGTGATGGTACTGACCAAGTTTGAAGTCAATTGGATAAAATCTGTAGGAGGAGTTCGTTAAAGTATGCGACCTGGAAATGGCCAAAAACGATGACAAGTGCGATATTCAATACAAGATGGCCGACTTCCTGTACGTTTTCGGGTATGGGTTCTTGAGGCTTTTTGGTGCGTCTTCCCAGGATACACATATGTACCGACTTTCGTGTGTCTACGTGAAAAAAACCTATATTGTGAGGCTGTTTTGAAAATTTTGAGGGGGCGCTAGTGAGTCATTTTGCAAGGTCCATTGCCGCGAATACCAGAATACGTAAATTTCACATGAGATTTAGGTATATTCCAAATTTGGTGACTTTTTGAATATGATAAAGCCCCCAAAAAGGCAATTCATTTGGGAGAAGGAGAAAAATAATAATAGACGGACCAATTACAATAGGGTCCTTGCACCGTTAGTGCTCGGTCCCTAATAATAATAATAATAATAATAGAAGATAATAAATTATGAGTATACAACAGCATATTACAAGGTGTCATAAATAATCAATTAATAAAACTTAAGAATTTCTTACTGTATGTGAAAGATTATGTATCCTCAAATAATTTTTTATTTAATTTCAGGAATAAACAATATTAAGTAAAATTGCAATACCCCAAGAAAAACATTAACAAATGACAAATGACGTAATTTATAATAATTTATATTTATATTTTTTTTCATCTTAATTTCATTACTTGTAAGCAAATAAAAATAATAATAATAATAATAATAACAAGGAGAATTAAATAAATCATAATAATGAAAATTAATGCAAAACACATAATACATTATACAACAGCATATTACAAGGCGTCATAAATATTAAATTAATATAACTTAAGAATTGCATCCTGCATGTGAAAGATTACATGGTAGTGAAGTTGGTAGTTGTTCAGCTAAAAAAAAAAAAAAATTATACACACAAAAAAATAACTGCATCCCACAAACTTCACCCACTCAGTGCGGATGCGTCACCGTGCTTTGAGCCAATCATGCTCATTTGTTGGCACATGTAGCAGTGCTGCCTACACACACCCCCACATTTATCTATCTACATATCGCAGTGTTTGACTGCATGTACGCACTGTTGGGTTCCTACTGTTCCACAAAGACACATCACTGTCGGCATTATTTAACAAAGTTCTCCTTCACACTGTCTCAGTACAACAGGCGCATATGATCATCAAGTGACACTCACTCAGACTCGGCCACGCCGTGCTTTCTCATAAACAGGAACCTGTGCCAGCGTGTTGCATAATTCAGACCTGACTCGCTCCCTGAATGAACAATCAGCTGGCAGAGGCGATGTGAGGAGAGGGTACAGGCTCATAACAATGACACAATCAGCTGGGTGTTTCATTTATTTGCTCCAAAGGTGTTTTGATGTATTTGACTTACTTGTAACCATTCTGTAGGTTTCTTGAGGTCGAGGCAAGATGCCAAGGTTTTAATAGACAAGAATGTTTGTCAGCAGGGAAAGAAAATCTCATTAGCGCTGACGAGACATCGACGCATTCTTGAATGTTTTGTGTCCCCACACTAACCCAGAAAACAAATCACAGCCACACTGCAGACTGTTTCACGTCTCGCTGTATTCCTCTCCCACTGTATTCCTCAACACTTTTAAAACTCTCCCGTGGATTTCACTAACACCTCCTTCACCCCCTGAGAGGTGTTCCTGCCCCACCTCAGCGCCCCCTTCTTTGTCCGTCACTCACCACTTCCTCCTCCTCTTCCTCCCTGTTTTCCTCTCTCCAGTGCACCTGCTCCTCTCCCTGACTGCTTTCAGAGCTTCCTCAGGGAGGAGGCGCTGGACTTTTTCTGTAGCCAGTGTCACAAACAAATAAGTCGTCTCGAGGACCTCTCCACTCGCCTCAATTTCCTAGAGATGACTAGGTAACACGTCATTCACAACCCACTCCGGCTATCAGCTGTGTGAATGTGTTTGCAGTGCTGATTAGATGCGGTACCATGCATGTCCTCATCTTGTGTGCATGCTGTGTTGGACTAGCAACAACATGGTGTGTGCTATGTTTCAGATTGTACACTCACACACACATTCTGTTATTTTGTGCGTGTGTTTTAAGCCCACTGTCCCCAATCTCTTTTCATCCGCACCATCTTTTAATGTGTGACTTGCAGTGTTTAATATTCAACATTTATTGATGGAAAAACTCATTTTGGCATTTCAGTGGCTCCGACGCACTCCTCCATTGTTACAGTCTGTACAAATTATGATTTTTCACTCATGCATTATAAACATAAGCTTCGTAAATTGTAGATATATGAACAATTACCGCAGGTATCGCAGGTGAGTGGTGTGTATTTCAGTATGTTTTGCTCTTCATGTCATTGTCCTCATGCTTCATTTGAATTGATGCAGAATGACTGCTGTTAGTGGAGGAAAAGCTTTTCAAAGAACCTGCTTTTATCGGAACAGACTCGCTGATCCAGGATTACTGACCAGAAGCTGTATTACAGAAACTTAGTAATAAGTAAATCCTATTCAACCTGTTAAACAACTGAGGTTGCATTAGGACATCAATTCTCTAATCTGTATTTAGAAATCTATAAATGTCCCTATTTTGGGGTTTGTTCTAACTATTTTAGTTTCTGTACTGCTGTGTTCACACCAAACATGAAGTAAATGTTTTGCCCTGTGTAGATACCAACAGTGTTTCCTTCCATGGCGGAAATAACTACTTTTTCAATTGCTGCCATGCCTGGGTTTATAAACTCAAACAAAGCCCAAAATAAAAAGATTTTGCTGTGATTTTTAGTGCAATAAATGGATCAAAAGTATGCCAAAATGACTGCATCATGATTCTGATTTGTAAACAGTCAGAATTCATGCTTGCTCAGGTCTGTCCGCAAGATGACAAGTGAACAACTTTAAAATGCTTGTTTTCTGAATGGACTATTGCTCAATCAGGAGAATCTTAACACTGGTAGAAATTCCCTTTGTGTTTGGTGTGAACCCACCATAAGCCTATCACAGGTCAAAACTGATCCTAAATCAGCACTTTTTAGACACCGTTAATACATGCTGCTGTGTTTGTGTTAGATTGCTGTGATGTGTGAATATCTTGTAGCTTTAGTTTTAATGAAAACCAAGTGGTTGATTAGTAAAGAACCTCCTCAGTATGCCATTTTTGTGTATGGGACTCCTCTACTAGTAGAGACAGGGACGGGGGTTGGATAGGACGAATACCAGGAGATAGCGCTTTTTCCTTTATCCTTTTTCTCTTCCTGACCATTTTTCCTGCTCTCTTTCCCCATCCAGCGCTGGCAAAAGGCTGTCTAGCAAGAAAGTAGCAAGGTAAGCCAAACAGTTCAGATTTCAGTAGGCTAGGGTTCATACTTCGGTAGTGATTGTAATAGATGGTTTGTTTGGCATTCAAAAACAGCAGTTTGTCAAATGTGAAGTGGCTCTAGGGATTTATGATTTTTTTTCCTCTCCGTGTGCAGACACCTCCTCCAGAACAGCTCCATGACTCTGGACACCATGAGCGACTTGACGCGGGACATCCTGGAGCTCGCTGACAACGACATCACAGACAAGGTGAGAGTTTATCTGTCAGCAAGTTAACTGGTTATCTCTTCCAGCAACAGCTCATCTTTCACATCACATTAAAGTTTTCAAGGCAAGGCAAGTTTATTTGTATAGCACCTTTCAACAACAGGGCAATTCAAGTTGCTTTTCACAAATCATTAAAAGCATTTAAAAGAGACATATATAAAATTACATTCAAATATAAAATATAAGATTGAAAAGGAGCAGATAAAATATTTAGGAAAAAATATAAAAGTGCATTGGTAATTGTATTTATGTTTATAATATTTATATTTATATAGTAATTTTCAATATACATGTATAGTTATTTACAATGTAATATAAATTGTTATTAGTATATGTGTGTATATATATATATATATATATATATATTTGTTTATAATATTTGTATGTGACTATATTGATTATTCATATATATATGTATATAGATATAGAGACCTGTTAAGGGGTAGGATACAATACGTTTTTTTACTTCTTCCTACTCCCTTTCGAGCTTGCAGAAAGTGTCTGTTTTCTCAATTTTTTTTTTGTTGCTTTTTTTGTTGTTTTTTTACTTGCTTGCATGTTCGAAATAAAGACAATCAATCAATCAATCAATCAATCAATCAATCAATCAATCATTCCAATATAAAATTAAAAAATTGAAAGCGAGGTGATAAAATATATATTTTTTAAATATCAAATTCTCTACTCATATCGCTAAACGAGAGGAGTCCCTTAATCTATTCTCTACTCATATCGCTTTTACCTAATGCAGTAAATGTTAAAGGAAGAACAAACATTTCATATTGGCAGTTAAACAATTTACTTACAATACAATACATTTTTATGTCACTAAGCTTTAAATATGCACTTTTCCCAGGTGCTTTTACTCGAGCGCCGAGTTGCAGAGCTGGAAAAAGAGTCGGAGGCGTCGGGGGAGCAGCATTCACGGCTGCGCCAGGAGAACCTTCACCTGGTGCACAGAGCCAACGCCCTGGAGGAGCAGCTGAAGGAGCAGGAGCTCCACGCCGACGAGAAACTGCAGCAGGAGACCCGGCGTCACAAGGAGGCTCTGGTTAAACTGGAGAGGGAGAGGGGGCTGGAGCTGGAGAACCTGCAGGCCAGGTGAGCAGAGAAGTTGGTTGGTTTTAAAATCTTTGGTGGCAAAAAAAATCTAAACATTTATTTACTGTGCAACGGATTGATTTATATACTGTATGTTATTGTGATGAGTAAAAAATGCCTATAAAGAACGTAAAAATCTACAGGTGCATCTCAAGTATTGAATACATATAGATGGACATACTTTTCAGAGGCCAACATTTCCATATTAAACATACTTTTCAAAATTGGTGTTTTGTAATATATAAAAAAATTGAGACACTGAATTTTAGGTCTTCATAAAATGTAAGCCATAATCATTATAATTAGAATAAATTAAATAAATTAATTGTTTCATTGTGTGTGTAATGGATCTGTATAATGTGTTATTTCCACTTTGTGAATTGAGTTACTGACATAAATAAACTTTCCTATGATATTCTAATTTATTGAGATGCACCTCTTTAGATGTTTGTGATACTTTATGATCATTTTAAATGGATGGTTATGACAAAATTTGTCAGTGTTAATAGACTGAGAAGTTTCTACTGTTTCACGTGTTTACTGTTTTGGATTAAATTGCATTTTAGAAACACATTTGTTTATTGTGAGGCCAGCGTTTGACATATTGTTTGTTAAAGCTATAATGGATCTACACTGCCACCCTCTGGCACAAATCTGCCACTGATTTTCACTTATTTCACTGTTGTGTAGTATCTGTTGTTACTTTGTGGGTTTCTGATGTGGGTTTGTGTTTGTTTCTCAGGCTGCAGCAGATGGACGAGGAGAACAGTGAGCTGAGGTCCTGTGTTCCTTGTCTTCGAGCAAACATCGAGAGACTAGAGGAGGTGAGAGCAACAGTATCTCCTCTCCCGGGTTGTTTAATTGCTTTCATCGATCCTTATCTCATCCGTCTTAATACTCTTCGCCCTCACCTTTTGATTTATTTTTTTTTGGTACAATTTTCCAGGAGAAGAGGAAGCTGCAGGATGAGACAGAAGTCACGTCCGACAGACTGCAGGAGGAGACGGAGTCCCGTAGGAAGATGTCTGACAAGCTGAGCCACGAGCGCCACCAGAGTCAGAAGGAGAAGGAGTGCACTCAGGAGGTGGGACTGGTTTCTCTCTGTACAAACTATTACAGTACAGCATAGAGTTTGACAGCATCCCTGCCATGTGTCAGATGCAAGGTTGTAATAGTTTTGGATTTTTCATTAGTTTTAGTTTTAATTTCGTTGTCAATTTTTGTTTTCAAATTCAGTTAGTTTTAATTTGTTTTAGAGTGAGTTTGCTAGTTTTGATTAGTTTTATTTTTTGGAAAATGCTTAGTTTTAGTTTAGTTTTTATTAGTTTTAGTTTTTTGTAATGGGGTATTTGTTGGGTGCCAGATTCAATAAGGTCACAATAAATGTTTCCTTTATTTCCTTTGTCTTATCCATCTCAGCCCCAATGAATTTACTAAGTCATAAAACCAGATAGATGAAATAGATTTCATATCAACCAAAAAGGTTTATGTATGAAAAAAGTTGTCAAAGACGAAAACTAAGGACATTAGTTTTAGTTAGTTTTGTAACCACACAATACAGTTTCAGTTAGTTATCGTTTTTTATTTCAGTTAACGAAAATGTTTTTTCAATTCTAGTTTTCGTTATTTCGTTAGTTTTCGTTAACTATAATAACCTTGGTCAGATGTTCCTGTCTGAATTAATTAAGAGTTTTTGCCCAACACCCCTCATTTTATAACATTCCTGATAACTTTACTGAGTGAAAAGCTGATGATACGTCTGGCATCTTGACATGAAGCGGTTTCTCATTTAAAAACAGTCAATCTAATGAACCCATTAAGACTTGCCTAGAAAAACACCCTCTAAAACCTCAGCATTGTTTCAAAACCACCTCCCAAAACCGGAGGGTTTAGGGAAAATCTGCACAGAAAGTTGTTTCCTAAATAATTCATTTCTCAGCCTCTGTAGCAGATAGAAATCTGAAATAAAAAAACATCTGAAAACTTAAACACTTGCCTTTAACTGTAAATCATTGCCTTTGCCCAGAATTGCATTTAAATTTTTTACAACATCAATAAACAACAACAAAAAAATAATGAAAGATTTATTACAGTGTCTCAGCAAAAAAAAAAAGTGTGAGCCATATTTTCAATAAAACAAACTTAGTGCAACAACTATATCCTAGTTTGTTCTCAGTGTATGCAGTTAGTGTAAGCCATAATCCTACTGTAACTACAGATGTAAACTACAGGTCTGTAGGCATATTATAGTCTGGGTCATCGTCAGATTTATTGTCAATAACCTTGAAGTCAGCTTCTGTGCTGCTCCCCTCGTCCATCACTGTCTGCCATAGATGTGAATGAATGCATGTTTTGGATGGTCTCGTCACTGTTCAATATTATTTTCACATTCTTCCATGTGGGGGAGCGGAATAATTTTTTGTTTTGTTTATTCCCCTTTCGCCTTCCACACATGTATTTCAACTAATCCTGTTCCATTTAATTGGTTTTGTGTGTTAAAAACGGCCAAATCATCCAAAACAAATAGACGTCTCTCCCGGTCTTAAAGGTATATACATGCAAACGTTGCATCCGGTCTAAATGGGTTAGCATAGACAACATGTCTTTTAATATCACCCAACCTCATACTTTGTTTTTACTTTGCTCAACTCCACTGTTAAAACACTGGCAAAACCAGCACATTAGATTGGTTAGGGAACAATCGAATCCCCCTCCTCAGTGGATATCAGTTAGAGTGAAGGCAATGTCACACTGAAGATGCAAATGGGTTTAATGAGTTGATTACACTGTCTGATATCAGGAAGCTAACTGATGCCTCTTGATTTGTTTTTTACCTCAGCTCATTGAAGACTTGCGTAAACAGCTGGAGCACCTACAGCTCTACAAGCTGGAGGCCGAAGCAAAGCGAGGGCGCACGCCCGGCGCGGGGCTGCAGGAGTACCAGACCCGAACCCGCGAAGCCGAGCTGGAGCAGGAGATCAAACGGCTGAAACAGGTAGCACCCACATTCTGAGCATCTACAATCTATAACTGTTAGGTTTTAGGATCTGCTGTTTTTTTAATAACGTGTTACATTCACCTCTCCAGGACAACCGCAGCCTGAAGGAGCAGAACGACGAGTTAAACGGCCAGATCATCAACCTGAGCATTCAGGGAGCCAAGAACCTGATGTCGGCTTCCTTCTCTGACTCCCTGGCAGCCGAGATCAACAACGTGTCTCGTGTAGAGGTAGGTCTGAATAACAGGAAAGAAGTCGTGAAAAATATCAAGTCAAGTCAAGTCAACTTTATTTATCAATGCTGCAATATGTGCAAGACATACAGAGAATTGAAATTGTTTTCCCCCTTATCCCCGGTGCAAACAGCAATGAACATGAAATATATAAATATAAAATATAAGTAAAAGATATAAAATATAAATGTAAAAACATATATACAAGCAAGAAGACATTAACGAAAAGACAGTCAAATCTGGGAGATGTAAATAGTACAAATAGTATGACGGTAATATGACGGTATGAACAGATTAATGGTATTAATATGGTGAATAGTATCACTATGGCAATATGGCACAGTATAAACAGAATTTATCAGTATAAATATAAATATGGCAGTATAAACAGTATTTACAGTATAGACAGTGAGGTCTATCAAAAAATACAAGATGTATACAGTGTAGAACAGTCGGTGTACAACATTTGACTGTACACAGTGCAATTTGGTTTGCAAGATTTTTTAGAGTTTGTACAAGGGGGTGGTGCCATTTGGGCCGGGGGGGGGTCAATTTTCAGAGTATGTGGGGGCAGTTCTGGGAGGGAATTCAGCATCCTGATGGCCCCTTTAAGCAAGCATTTGCCGTGTTTCCACTACAGTCGAATACCCGGAATGAGGCCGGTGTCACTCGCCAAAACAATCCTAATTTGAATATGAGTTGAGATCCATCGTTTGACTTTTTTTGGCCCTGTCGAAGAGCAGGGCTGTTTTTCTCCCCTGAAAAAAGCCTAATTGCTGATTGGATAGAACGCTAAGCAGGATGCAACGTAGTACTTGACACCACAACAACATGTACCATTTGTAAAAGCCGGCGAAGTGGCGAGTAGTCACAAGTGACAATAAACATAGGCCCCTTCATTGTGTGGTCCTGCAAATCCCCGTTATATTGCTGGAAGGATCTGTGCCAGCTCTTTGCCTTCCGGCGTTCGTAGCGATCCTGCAAAGGCAGGATTTTCTGCCCTTTCATAGTGCAGTCCGGCGTCGCAGAACGAGGTACACAGTAGCACAGTGCTAATAGGCTAACAGTTAGCTCTGTGTGTGCTGCTGCTGCAAGAGGTGTTCACTTAGTGATCTCTGTGTGTTTACAACAAGCACCGGACACTCTGTGCACAGTTAGCGATACCTGGTTAATTCACGATCAGCGGCGGACACTTTGTGTACAGTTAGCATGCCCGTTTGTTTATGATCAGCGGAGACGCTGTGCATAATTAGCCATGCTGGTTTGTTTATGATCAGCTGCTGACGTTGTGCACAGTTAGCAACGGCGGCCACAGTTGCGTCTCCCTTGATAAATCCGTCGAGTATGTGAGGTCACGGTCAAAACTGTCACTAAGTGATGACGCGACATTCAAAAACCATACGTCACCTCCGGAGTCTTGTAAATGCCTCTGGGGCCTTTTTTTGTAATGGTGACACGCAGAGTGAGCGGCCATTTGAGAGGGCGTGGCCTGAGACTTTCCCCTCATGGAAACACGGCTATTATTCTGTGAAATCACCTGTCTCTTAACTGACTTTTATTTCTTTGTTTCTAGTTGATGGAGGCTGTCCACAAACAGGAGGAGATCAACTACAGGCTCCAGGACTACATCGACAAAATCATCGTGGCCATCATGGAATGCAACCCCTCCATCCTAGAGGTCAAATAGACTCACGCAGCCAGACGGCCACGCACAGTGACTCCTCAGGCTGTTATATATCGGAGACTTGGCTGAAAGATAAAACTACCAAGAAAGGATGAAAAAAATATTTGGACATCATTTTGGTAGGAAAACAACAACGATGCACTCAACTCATCCAAACACCCCCAGCAGAAAAAGGAGAATTACTAAGAAGTCCACGAGTGAAAATAAGCAATTTTCATTTGGATATCCCTCGAGGTTTGTGCTTATTTGTGAGCGTATGTGAGCACTTGGGTTCTGGTGACCTCCATGCATTTGGCTAGAGGGACCCTTGTTGAGTGAGTGAATGTGTAAATGTGTGCAAGAGGTCAGTATCATATAAAGAGTAGTCAATCCTTCCCAAATAACAAAGTGTCAATATTTGATTGAGCTAAAAAAAAAAAAAAAAGACAATTCTACAGTACCGAAAGGCCTTAAATGAAAGGTGATCCAAGTATTCATTCATTCTGCATGCCATACATACATGCCTCAGTTCAGTCAGGGAAGGGTTGCCTGGGATGGTGGTTGTATGGGGGCTGAATCAAAGCCGTATGAAGCCCTGGGCAGGAGATCGGAGCAGCAGTTTCCTCTTTTTAATGAGTCTTTAATGTATTTAAAGCTTGCGGTGCTGCCAACCAGTCCTTGTAACAGCGTGTTCTGTCCTTTAACCAACTGTCTTTCCAGTGAACCCAAGTGAGGGACGTTTCTGTAAGGTCGGGAAGGAGAAATGCCCTGAGGGTTTTGTGTGCGTGTGTGTGTGTTTGTGTGAGTGTTGTTTTTCTTTGCGCAGTGTTACTTTAAGGTTTTGAAAAAGCTTGGTGACACTAGCGAGTAATATAAGCTTCCTTGTCCCAAATGAAGGAACTGGGTGGGTTATATTTTTGCTTCATCTCATTTGTTGTTTTACAATGAAACAGGGTCCCGGAGCTCAGGTGGGCTGGGAAAAAAAGACTACATTTCCCATCATTCCCTGGCACAAAAATCTAATTTCTCAAACTAATTTCACTAAGTGTAGACGGGGTACTGTTATTGACGAAATATAACCTGCTTTTACTGACACGTTCACTTCAGACACTTGAACCAAGCATGAAGGGAAACTAATGAGGGATTATGGGAATTGTAGTGTAGTTTCTTTTTATTTTATTGTTTGAGTACAACCCACCTGACTCCAGTGTTCTCTTGCTGAGTGAAAGTAACGGGGAGCAAGCTTATCCAGGTAACCAACCTTTTTTTTTTTTTTTTTGCTGCACAAGTGATTTATTGTCTGCAAAAATGCTGATATTTGACCAGTTGTATGTGAATAATCAAATGGTTGTACTTTGCACTAAGTTTTGTTTTGATTTCATTATTGTTTTGTCGATAGAAAAAAAGACGTTTATTGTGAAGGGATCAAATCAAAAATGAAGATGGGGATTTGTCGCTACTGCACACTAATTTCAATGTCAAATTGGAAATATTCAAGAATACTACAGAAATGTTTGCAAGATGAGTTTAATTTTCAGTTACATATTGTTTTTTCAGCCATTGGGAATTTTTTTTGGCTGTCTATCGACCAGCTTTATCGTTTTCCAGACCAGTTATGATGCTGAAGAGACGTGGCAGACTTTGGTAGCAATAATGCTCGGCGAGAAAGTGGACAATGGTGGAGGGCAGATGAAGCGATCCTGCTCTTTATTTCCTCTGCTGAAGCACCATCTGCTTTTTCAAGGACTGATTTCGGACTGCTTATTAGTACAGTGCAGCCATCACTTTTTTGGACTCTGGACATAAGATACCTACCAGACATCTTAACGGATTTCTAGCTGAAAGGTAGTCGAGAATGTTGTTTTTGTCCAAACAGCATGGCGTTTTTGCACCAATATGCTAAAAAGGAGTTCCTATTTTTCACCCTGTTTCACCTCTACGTCACTGCTCTTCTTCACCTGCCACTCCATGGGGGAAAAATGGCCTTGGATGTAAATGACTTGTACATGTAAAGTTTTTTCTACACTCATTCTAGATTCTAGGTATTTTTATAGTCGGAAGAAAAGAACATTTCTTCTTGTTGTCTTATGCTGAGAGACAGCTGCCTGTATTCTTCTCTAGCATGTAGCGTGTACAGTATCAGTTTTCTTTTTTTTTTTCTTTTTTTTTCCTCGTTTGAAATCACATGCAGATATTTATTCATCATTTGACACAACTTACACTCTGTGATCTGTTCTGCTGAATATATCTTTGTACAATTTTTTGAATTCACAAGGGGATTTATGAATGAATCTTTGGGAGAATATATCAAATGAAGAGAGAAAAAGTGTTTGGGTGACTCACAAGCTTGAACGTGACTCCGACCGCTCGGTGCGGTCATTTGTCGAGGTCGTGGCGCTCTTCCATTACGCTGACGTTGCTGTGACCTCCTCAGGGTCGTGATTTTTAGACATTATGGCACAGTCTGCAGTCTCTACTGTTGTCTTCGGAGTCAGATCCTGCATGGAAACACCGACTTTTATTGTATATCTCTGATTCAGTCGTTTGACCTACGTTTTGACTGACACATCATATGCTATAATTTCCATTAGTGGAGTTGTGAGACCTCACAAATGTCAACACACCTAAAACCTCATATCAAGGCTTTGCTGAGTCCAGCTTCCTGCCTTTTAGTGTAACGGGAGGTTTGCCCCAACAGATTTTATTCTTTCTGAATCCTTTTTTTTGCATTACAAACAGGAAATGGGACGACACTTGAACACAGCAGGCAATGCTACACTTAATTCTTTCCCTGCTTCATGTTTTGACAGATAGTTTAGGCACTAACAAGACCGGCACAGGCAGTGAGACCACAGAGCTGACTAAACATTCCCTTTTAGCAGAGCTGAAAGTGACTGCACTTTAACCACCAAATTTCTCCATTTTAACCGCTTTCAAAAATGACCAAAGACCGATGTTTCGACTCAAACTGATCATTTTATCTATCAGGGTCCATGATCTTTTTGGTAACATTTCCTGTTGTGATAAATCAACAAACAACTGGCCTGCTAGTCTAAACACTGTGCCTCTGTGTCTCAAACTTTGCCTCTAAACTAACCTGATGATGAGCCCTGGGGAAAGCACTGACCATGTGACTGTCAGTTTGTTAAATTATAATGATGAGAACCTAAACTGTAAATATAAATTGTCATTTTTGTGAACTCTCTCTCTCTCTCTCTCTCTCTCTCTCTCTCTCTCTCTCTCTCTCTCTCTCTCTCTCTCTCGCTCACTTCCAGTGTCCAAAGAAAGTTTGCTCAAGGCACAAACATCACTACTTGAGTAGTGCATGGCTTGCCATTATGTGACATGGAAAGATTAAAAAAGAGAATATTGTAGAAAAGAGAAATTGTAAAAGTTAAATTTATGCCTATTTTCGAAGATAAATGTATAAATTATAACAGTATTGGTTACAGCTGTATATTATTTTTGAAGATCCCCAAATGATCTACTCCTAATTGTTACTGGGGAAATATAATTTCTGTCATTGTAAAAAGAGAAAAATTTAAAGGTAAGCAGTGGAAGTAAGATTAGAAAAATAAATGGAATAAAACGACGCTGTGTTTGGTTGCCTCATTTGTTGCATGTTTTTACATTGTACTATGTTCGCATGTAGTTATAGATTCTGGTGGCAGAAAGTAGGTTTAATTTTAACCTTCATACTGTTTACGCTGTTTATTTGACAGAGGTAAGTAACAGTAGCATACATTCTCACATGGTACTAACACACTATAGATAGAGAGATCAGGGAAATTCAGGAAGAAAAACTGCCAGAAGAAATAAATTAATTACTTATGTACATTTATATTTGTTTTAATTAATTAATTAATTACCATATTTATTTTATTTCCTATTTCCTTTTTATCTATTTAAAATTATTTTTTGTATTTCTCTATTCGTTTTTAAATTTACATTTATTTAATTGTTTATTTTTTTCCCATTATTCCCCCTATTTATTTCCCAAATGTGTTTACTTACTTACTTGCAATTACATTCTTAAACGTTTCTTGCACTTCTTTCAAAGTGTCTTATGGGGTATATATATATATGTATATATATATGTGTATATATATATATATATATATATATATATATATATATAATCAGTGTTCCAGTTCCATATTATCTAAGATGAATGTATTCCAAATGGTATTATTTGTAAACGTTAGATTTGTTATTTTCTCTCTGACCTCTTTCTGCAGTTCCTATTCTTGTGCAGGTTGCATATGTATACACACACACACACACACACACAGTGCTTACAACAAATACAGAGCCTGGAGGTGCTCCTCCAGCCCTCCAGCCACAGATACCTGATACTGGGTTCCTCTGTGTCCAGCTCATCAGCTCCACCTGTTGGTTGTGGTCATGTACTCAACCACAACTTGCTCTGTTTGCCTCCAGTGTCAGGTGTAGCCAGAGGTTGTAAGTTTGGGGCTCATGTCAAACATGCTCAGCTATATTTTTTCAAGCCATTTCATGAATGAATTCCTAAGAATTCATTTCAAAAGTGAGCCTAGATGATATTTTGTATCTAATTATGTGTCTAAACTGTCTTAATAATTCTGAAAAAATAACATCTGCCACGAGAAAAGAGACAAAAATATTGTCTGATATGATTTTACCTTACCTAGGGTAGGAATTTGGTGTAAACGTCATTATGAATGTTATAAGAATCCCTAACAATGTAAAATAAATGTTGTCTTCCATACACTGAATTGAATATCAGTGGAACCATGTAAGTGTGCAATAATGAGGATTTGTTTATTTACTTTACACAATATACTCAATATAAGAAAGTACAAATCAGTGAAAAATAAAAAAAACAAAAAAAATAAGAATATATTTGAGAAATATAGCAAAACAACATGACCACAACATATATTTTATTTATCACTGCCCATTAATAGGGGATACATGTGGAGTGGAAATGTACAGAAATACTTAAATAACTGCTTCTTCTTCTTGTTTTTTGAAACTTGGTTTATTCTTTTCTTGCAATAGACATACAGAACACACCGAACATATGCCTCCCCAACCCCCAACAGAATAAGTAGATGAATGTAGAGGAAAGAATATATACGATTAAGAGATACATACTTAATGTAATACACACACACACACACACACACACACACACATACCTGTGTATTAGAAATGTACTGCAAAAAAAACGGTCAGATGCAGCAAAATCAGATAATGCAGTATACTTTTAAATAAAAGCAGAGTAAAAGAAGAGAGGATAAAAAAAATTGAACAAGATAAAAATAAATACATAGAAAGAAATGTACACACATAAGGCATCCGTGGGCTTCTTGAATGCCTCCCGGGTCAGACTGTCCCCGGAACCTTCCCTCTGCTTCTTGCTCACCACGGACGTATTTTGATGGAGCACAGAGAGAGCGAGGAGAGGCGTCACGGCGGGATGATGTCAATGTGAAAACTGTTAGTAGGAACTGCACATTTAATTTTAAAAAGAAGCGTTTTAACTTCACAGCGACTCTAAAACATGTCGGCCACGTGAATTTCTGCTGTTTTGTTGAATAAAATCCTCAGGTACGTATCAGTTTTAACAGGCTAACAGTTGAAGCTAATTCACTTAAATTAATCCACTCAAGTAGAGATTTGTGTTTACGTATTTTTAGTGACAGCTGCTGTATTTTGAAGCCATGATGATATTTTGTTTATCCAAAATTAGCTTTAACTTTCCCCCTATGACTGTTGGGTCTACGGCTAAAGGTACAGTTACCTAAAGCACAACACACTTTAGTCTTAGAATGGGGAAGGCTGTTAACCCATAAAGTGTTGCTGTGATATTCAGACATAACCTGTACCTTAATCCATAAACCTCAAATCCGATAAAGGAAAACACTCATAGCTACACTTTTTGAATACAGGCAAAAAAGAACACATAAATAAAAACACGATGACATGACAATATAACTAAGGTGAAAAGGAGACAATTGGACAAAAGGAAAAATTAATATAATTAATCAAAATAAATTATTAGGATAATTTCACTTATTCAACAATTGGATAGACAGTATAGATACAGATATATAAAGTTTTATATAACCCCACTCTACAGTGGAGCAATTTTTTTTCCATTTCATGTTGTGGTTTCCTGCTTTGTGATGGTTTTTAGCAGTACTTATTTATTTAAAATATACTGGTTTTGCAATATACTTTTTAGGAAACTTAGATTCAAAAATAGATTCAAAATATAAATGTTTTATTTAGCAGAATAATTATTTTTATAATGCATGGGCGTTTTACTTTAATCCATAACCTCCAACATACATGTATTTTGTAAAAGTGATAATAGAAAAAAATATGCAAAAATAAAATAATATGCAAAAATAATGCAACATATTGAGATTTGAAAGAAAGAGAGAGAAAAAGAAACTGATAATTGGAAACTTATTAACTGTAACTAACTTTAACTGAAAGATTTTGTATTAGGAATCAATTTTTGTTTTGTTAATTGTTCTTAAGAATATTCTGATAGATCCGGTAGCTTAATCTATAAACCTCGAATGGTGAATTGTTGTTTGTTCTTGTCTGAGGAGGTAGACACATGCCTCAGTGTGGAATGTGCTTTTGATGTTTTTCTTTAGAAGGTAAAACGAGGGAGTTACCATTTAAAAGATGGAGTCCCCGGCTCCAAATACTGAGGTTCGCCTCGCGGTGGCCCAGTGTTTCCGGACCCTCACGACATCCACAGATACCAAAGACATTATCGCCTCTCTTCAAACACTCCACTCTTACCTGGATGAAGGACCAGAGAGTAAAACCACCTCAGTTGAGCGTGCCGAGTTCAGGAGAGCTCACTTCACCCGAACCCTTCAGCTGCTCATCAGTAACGTCCAGGCCGACTGGCTGCTCAGCCTCACTGCAGCCCAGCGGACGGAGTTATGGGACGGCTTGTTCCTCAAAGGCCCTCCAGAGCAGGCGCTGCTGGCGCTGATGGAGGGAATAGGAGAGCTGAGGTGGGTGGTGTTAGATCGAGGATGAGCTTCATTATGTTGTCTATGGACTAAGGTTGTCAAAAGTATCGATACTCAAAAAATTTTCGATACTAAAACGTTGCATCCGGATACGATACTCATTTTCAAAAGTATCGAGTATCTGAAGCTTGTTATCATAGTTAGAGTTTCTTTTTGCACAACTGTTTTTTATTATAAATATTTAACCTGTGGTTCTGTGAATGTTTCTTGTTAACCCTTAATAGGGCACTCATTGAAATACTTGCAAATTCCAAATTTCAACCCTAGAGAATATTGGAGGATATTACATACAGCCAGAATGTGTAAAAAAAAACAACATACTGACTCGGGGGAGGAGGGGAATATTTTGAGAAAAAAGTTTATGAGATTAAAGTGGCAAATCTGCGAGAAAAAAGTTGCTTTTTTTCCACTTTTTTTCTTGTAAATCTACAACTTTTTTTGTGCAGATTTGCCACTTTAAATCTCTTAAATCTGCAACTTTTTTTCTTGTAGAGTTGCCACTTTAATCTAGTAAATTTGCAACTTTTTTCTCAAAATATTATTTTATTTATTACTCATTTATTACTCATTTTAGATATCCTCTGAAGTTACCAAATATAGTTCTTCGCCTGATAAAGGGTTAATAAAAATATTTCTATTAAATTTTGGGGTCTTTGTTTTTATCCTTGTGGTATCGAAAATGGTATCGAGTATCGAATATTTATCGGTATCGGTATCGAGTTGAAAATTTTAGTATCGTGACAACCCTACCATGGACTAATCACTGTCTCTCCACCACAGAGCCGGTCTAAATCTGGACAGATTGGTCAGCATCACGGAGAGGTTCCTTCAGAGTGGTCGACTTGCTGACCTGCTGTGGTCCTACTGTCTGGAGACAGGTCCCTCTGACTCCCCCCAGCTCCGGGAGACTCTGCTGGGACGTATTGTGGCGCTGCCTGACTTCACCGCCAACAGGTTACATCTGAACAACAAGCCCCTTTTCCTTCCTCAGCAGTATTACCCACTGCTGGCCACGGAGATGCTCACTGCCCTGCAGCGGACCTGCCAAGCACTGAAAGGTGAGGGGACATCTAAATGACAACATATGTCTTATGTCAAAGATTTCAAAATGATCATTTCTCATCCCGTCTCATTATCTGACTTTTATCAGATGGCACAGACTGCTCGTTGACTTTCATGGCTCAGACACTTGGGAAAGTGTGTATCCAGGGCCACAGTGGTGAGATTATTTCATGAATATTAGTGGAAATTACATTGTGGTGTTAATATGTAACAAGAAAACAAACTTTAATACTATCAATAAACTCAGTTATAAAAGCATTTTTTACACAATACATTGATAACAACAATTTTGATAATTATTTAGTAGTTTAAATTTCAGTTACCAGGTAATGAATCTAAAATGTTGTTGCTTTTGTCTGTTATACATCACATCATTATTAATATTTTTAGTTTGTGGTAAATTTGGGGTTGTAAAATTACAGGTGGAAAATTTCTGTGTACAAACTTCAGGATTAAAATGAACAACTAGTTAAACTCTGTAGGAAATGAATGGACTCTTGGTCATTTAGAATACCCTATACACACAGAATACGATTTATCCTCCTCTGGCATTTCTGTTTTCTGTCCACAGGTTTGGTGCTGGCAGTGCTGGCTCCTCGGCTGTCTGCCTGCACGCGCTCAGACATGGTGTGGCAGAGAGTTTGCTGGAAGCTTCTGCAGAACGTCCCACAGCGATGGATGGAGAGCGTGCTCACTGGACTGGTGCAGGCTGTTAGCGGGTAAAGTGGAGACTGAAACAGTCGCAGTTAAACAGCCAGCACTAAACATGGCCTCAAGCTATCAGTTTTCTATGTCTTTAATGACATCACTCTTTTTCTTCTTGTTTTCAGGCCTGATGCGTTGGGCAGGATCATTGGGAATCTAGTGTTGACTAATAAAAAGGCCCAGTATGTCATCACTCATAAACTACTGTTACTGCAGTACAAATATGAGGTAAGAAGATAACTTGCTGCCTAACATTAAACCATATAATCTTATAAACACATATATAGCATGTGTGTCTTTTTCTCAGACTCAAGTCTTTTTTTTTTTTTTACATATTTTATTTGTAAGTTTTCAGATTTATAAACATACATCACAATTACAAGGGAAACATCAGCTCCCCACCCCCACCCGCAGTGATAAAGAAATGGGAAAAACAAACAAACGAAACAAAATGAGGTCAATAAACAAAACAAAAACATACTCTTATAGGATCCAAAGCAATATAATACTGTACAATCGGCACCAGCCACTGAATGGGTGTCTGTACACATATGCGGTAGCCTATATACACAAACTTACATACATAAACACTAGCACTTTAGGCCATTCTGGATATATAGGACAGAAATGGTTGCCACATTTTGTCAAAGGTTCCAGGGCTGAAAGAAACATTGTATCGAACCCTTTCCATGTGTAATAAGTTGGTTATTTCTGCTCAGACTCAAGTCTTGAGAACTGTCCTGGGTTACCTCGCAGCAGACCGGGAGCGGAGACCACTGCTCATCCAGGTCAGTGCATAAGGATTTTCAGCAGACAAATTATATCAAGTTATATGTATTGATGATTTTGACGTGTATGTGTGTGTTCTCAGGTGTTGCGGTCTGTGTCTCAGGCCTGGGCCAACCCCAGTGCGGTGAAGCACACGCCTCTAGAGCAGCAGCTGTATGTCAGCAAGGCCTTACTGCTGAGTGTGAGTCTGCTGACAGACTGTGAGCTGCAGGAGTTACGCTCAGGTACAAATCATGTTTGATGCCTTGAATCACTCAGTAAACTAACGGTCACAATAGTTATTATTATAGCTCCACATCCTTTGTATTAGGGGTGGGCGATATGGCCCTAAAAGAATATCACGATATTGCAAGCATTTTTTGCGATAACGATATTCTTGAAGATATTAGGAGATACCTAAAAATATATAGAAAATGTATAAATAAATAGAAATCTAAACTGTAGTATGAAGTGCAAATCTCAACAGTTGCCAAATACAAAAAAATTTACTCTTGACTCTTGAGTATGAGCAAATAATAAAAATAACCATTTAGGTGTTCCAGGGGCATATTTTAATGAAATATTGTAAAGGACAATAAAGGTTCTTATATGTTTTATTTAAGGCATCTTATTTTGACAGTCTTCTTGTAAATTCTGTGGTGGATTCTCTTAACACTGTGCTCTTATTTTGAAAGCTGCATGTGTTTAATGACAGGGAGTAAGTAGCTTTTTGTGATTAAAACAACTTTAATCACTACATCAAGAAGTAGGAATGTTTGTCAATATCATGATATGCATTTTTTTTAACCATAAAAAAATATACCGATATTATTGTGAACGATACGATATGGCACACCCCTACTTTGTATCACATACTCTATTTGGGCTGCTCAATTATTTGGTGAATATTGAGTTCATAATTATATATAACATGATTACCCATTGTCTTTGGAAACATTGCAATGATTGAAGTTTCAAATTTTAAAAAAAATATTACTCAACTGAGAAAACTGTAAAAAAAAAATAAAAAATAACATACATTAAAAAAATTAAATAGTACAAAAATATAGACATTTAATAAAAAATATGAAAATAATAAATTAAATCAAAATAAATAAGAGCAACTGTGTTGTACTGTGAGTGCGCTTCCACAACCTACTGAAAATTAAATTAAAATTTGTTTAATTGCCCAAACCTTCATTGTATGTATAATATGATCATGTGAATTAAAGGAAAAACAAAGCTCTGCTCTCTCTGCTGTGTTCCTCTTCTCTCAGACTTACTTCAGTGCATGCTGGGCGGCATGCAGAGCCACCTGGACAGCAGCGTGGTGCGTGTCAGGCGTATGGGCATGGTGGTGGGAGAGTGCCTGAGCACTCGCATGGACATCAATAACACCAAGCTCACCTTTAAGGTACAGTCAGGGTGGTAACTGCAAGACACAATGCTACTCAGCCTAACTGGCCTGTGTGTGAGTTTGTATTGTGCTGTGTTGTAGTATGATCAGGACGAGGAAACTCAAGAGCTGCATTCTCTGATGACTCCAGTCACTGGTGACGAGCCAGAGGCCGAGCCTGTCAACGGGTTAGTGTTGTTACGTCTCTGGAACTGTCATGTATGAGGGAGGTTATGAAGGTTCACTTTTATTTATGGTCCCTAGCAGAGTTAGAAAATTAGAACTTAAAGACATCTGAATACTGAGGAATCTTAACCTTCTCAATCCCTAGAAGTTTCAGGGTTTTTTTTCACCTGTCACATTATACTCACTGTGGCCTCATTTTGTCACAGCAAAATACTCCCTAAGGAAATTAAATGTCAGTATTTTAAGTTTAGATTTTAAAAAGTATTTGTCACATATGATTAATTTAAGGAGCATCAGAAATGTGAAAATCCAACAATAATTTCTGTGTTTTTACCATTTCTGATTGTGATAAATGGTGTAATTTTAGGATTTTTCTTCTTTTAAAGAAGGTTGCAGGTTGTGGGATTTAGAGTGTTAACTGGTACAAGTTACCATTATAAGCTAGAAATCGTTATTATTACTATTTCTACAGGTTGTGGGCGATATGCACCGCTTCAGTAATTCGAAAAATATGTAGCCGTATTTTGTATTTAAAATTTGAGAGTCTGCAGTCTGTTTACTAAGAACTACTAAATGTGTTAACCAATTAATCAATTTTATAGCAATTTTTCAGTGCAATAGATAAAATGAACTCTCAAGGACACACACTGTATGTAATCCTGGCACCAAATATTTTAATTACTTAATGTTTAAACAATGGGCCATATCCCATAATATTTCTGTCAGTATTTATTTGTCGACAGCGGTTTTATTAAGAGTAAGTCTGTCATCCACAGAGTTGATTCTCCTCCAAGGACCAGTGAAACGACTCAGTCTTCTCAGAATGAATCATCTCAAAATAAGTCAAAAACAGACCCAGGCTCAGACCTGGACAGGTGTGTATCAGCTCTTTTCCCTTCATACTAAATGTAATTGTGAAAAGTGTTCTTCATGTTATTGATGCCAAGTTTTTTCATTGGTCAGCGACGACGAGCTCGCTCCGTACGACATGTCTGCTGATCAGGAATTAAATAAAGCATCCCCACCCCGCTACATACGGGACTGCCTGGAAAGTACGGCCCTATGGATTACATTTATTCTACCTCACAGATCCCTTTCTGTTTAAATGTCTGATGTGATTTTTCTGTCAACACATCCAGCTTTAATCTCCTCTGAGGACCCGGTGCGAGTGGAGCTCAGTCTGAGAGCAGCTGAGGGTTTGGTGAGGAAAAACATCTTTGCAGCCAGAGAGGTAAAACAGCAACAGAAATGTCCAGTACTTTAGATTTATTTATTTCTAGAATCACACTTCAAATAACACTTTATTATTTTTAATGCAGTCAGAACATACTGTTTTTCATACTTCTTACCTTACTCTGACTGGCTGCGGTACAGAGATTTTAATATTTTCTACTTTTCTACTTTGTTCAGATCAGTGTCCAGCTGACCAAAGTGCTTCTTCACATGGAGGATAAATACAACATAAATGGCTTCCAGAGTCTCAGACAGGCGAACATGGTGGCGCTCACTGTCACCGACTGTATACCTGTAAGATCATCAGCTTATTTCTGCACAATTAACCTTTTCACATCAAAATGTATGTTCCTTACTGCACAGCTAAATCGCCATGTTTAAAGGGATTGTTCAGATTTTTTTAAAGTGGGGTTGTATGAGGTAATAATTCACAGTCAGTGTTAGGGATGGGAATAATTAATCGATGATCGATTAATGGTCGTTAAGAATTTCGTCGATCAAGTTGAATTTTTAATTGATCTGTGAATTTATTTATTTAATTTTATCTATGACTATGTATCAGAACTCACTGAACTGAAACACAGCCGAGCGTTCAGTTCTGTGGCGGTACGTGAATAAGCCAATGAGCTGAGAATTAAGTTGGATAAATCTACAGTTTGCAAACTGACAGTTGCAATAACAATTATAAAACACACAGAAATACAAGGAAAACTGGCTTACTGTATCGAACCTCGCTAGCATGAATTACTAAATTTAATTTGATCCAAAACGTATTCAAACAGAAAACACATTTAAATATGCAACATTACTGTGAAAACTAACCTTATGCCTCTTCAGGGACTAAAACATAAAACATTGAACTCCTTGACGTTATCTTTACAGTATCATCGCATGTGATTTAGTTTTACAATCGACAGGAAGTCTCTTTTCCTCCTTTCAAAACTGTCTTTTTATCAACACAGGCCTCAGACTTTTGCACAGTACTGTATATATATATATATATATGTGTATGTGTATGTATGTGTGTATATATATATATGTATGTATGTGTATATATATGTATGTATATATGTATGTATGTATGTATGTATGTATGTATGTATGTATGTATATATATGTATGTATATATATGTGTACATATATATATATATGTGTACATATATATATATATATATATATCTTTATTTTGTCCATGTATGCATGTTTTTATACATACTGGAGTATGTATAAAAACAGCGATTAATCGATTAAATGAGGTCAACGTTATAGATGCTCGAGTTGGCAGTCAGTGTATTACTTTATTGTCTTCTTTTTTTCTAGAGTTAATATACTGACGATGGATAAGTCATCATACAACCCCACTTCAAGAAATCTGAATGACTACTTAAAGTGTCTATTATACTTTTTGAATGTTCTTTGCTTTTTGTTTCTGTGATAGGTGACTCAGTATTTAACCACAGAGTTTTACTCCTTGAACTACAGTCTTCGCCAGCGGCTCGATATCTTGGAGGTGAAAACAACAGCTGTGTTGCTTCACTAAATAACCTTAAAAGTGATTGATTTGAAGTCTTGTGTGTAATCAGGTGGCTGTTCTTGTTTTGGTTTCTCAGGTCCTTGCACTAGCAGCACAGGAGCTCTCTAAGCCAATCACTGAAAAGAGAAATCCATCCGTGGATATTGTTGCCAGCACTGATCTGACACCGTACCCTGGTGACAACCCCGTTCACTGGCGACAAGTAGTGGAGAAGCGGATTCAAAGCAAGACAAAGCGCCTCAGTAAGGTAGTTAAAGAGTTAAAGCCGGCTGAGTTAGATATTCTCATCTGCCTTTTTGTTATTTGAATGAAGCACTTCAGTTATTTCTCATGTGCTGCAGGGTGCCACACAACCTCCAGCTAAAGCCACCGCTAACCGCTACGCCCCTGTTGCTGGACACTTCTTTTTTCCTCTGCTCAGCAATTATGATAAGTAAGTTTTCTTTTATGCAGATTCCAATGCTCTCCATTCATACTTCTTAAATGCTATGATTGAACTAATATCTAGTACTTTTCTGCTAGGCCTCAGGTGACCTTTGACCTGCTGGGTAATGACCATCTTGTACTGGGCAGGTTGATCCACACATTGGGCCTCTTAATGCATCTAGCAGTCAATGCACCGGTAATTGTATCCATGCGTTTGTGACATTATCTGAATGTAGAGTTTTATATCAATATCATTGTGCTACACTTTTAGGCGTGACAGTTGATGCACTCACTCAATATACACTACCACTCAAAGTTTGGGGTCACTTATGCTACCTATACACCAGAAGACTTTGAAAAGATTTGGAAAGACTCCTGCAAAACTATCAGCTCACATCTGCTCACATCTAAAGACAACTGTTGAGAGTTTTTAGTCCCAGCCTAGTCTCAGACTGAGATTCTACAAAGACTGTGAATCTTGCAGGATCACTATTTACAAGATTACAACTAGATTTCCTTTAGCATTTTTTACCTACCATGCAATTTTTGTGTGTGCAGTGGTTTGTGTTGAAAAAAAAAAACAACAAAAAGAAGAGGAGAAGACGCCACAAAATGCCCCCTCACAAAGCTGAAAAGGGGTTTCTGTTTTTCTGACATGAAAAGTTGACTATTTTACAGTAAAATAGATATAAGGAAGAATAAAGGAAAGGAAACTGTAGAAAAGAATTCATGATATACATTTATGTCCTATTTAATTATTTGTTTAATTGAATAATTATACTTATCAGCTCTATCAACTTTCATTTAGTTAATCACACATTCATCATCAATTATTTATTACTTATTTATGTATACATTTATTTATACATTTTAACTGGGTCTGCTTACTGTTCTTTTTACTAAGAAACAGCGCCCCCCAAATCCCGCTTGTGGCCATAAATATATTACATCTCTATATTTGTATTTAGGATTGAGTTTTCTGACATTATTGTGATGTTACTTTTTCCTGTTGAAGTGGTTTTACTGCCGGTCTGGACCCGCTCATCTATTGGTTGTTGATTGTGTTCCGTCACTGCGACTTGCGATCATATCAAACACGTTTGATATGATCGCAAACCCAAGATTAGGAAAAGACTGATAAGAAACAGCGCCGATTACTACCTTACACTTAACGATCGGGATGACGGGAGCGCGCTGTGACTCCAGTAAGACTCCTAGATTTACTAAAGACTTTCAGTTTTTAGTCTGGGACTGTGAAAATCGTTTGGTGTAAGCCCAGCATAAGTAATGTCTGAAAAATATTTTTGAAAGAGAAGCACATTTTTTTCAAATTAAAATAACAGACATACAGTCTAGACATTGTTAATGTGGTAAATTACTATTAAAGCTAGGAACGGCTGATTTCTTATGAAATATCTATTATATATTGTCAGCAACCATCACTCCTGTGTTCCAGTGGCACATTGTGTTAATCCATGTGTATATTGTTAAAAGGCTGATTGATCATTAACACACCTGAGCATTATGTTAGCTCAGCTGAAAACTGTTTTGTTCTGATTTGAGAAGCAATAAAATGATCCTTCCTCAGGCTGTTTGAGTATCTAGAGGTAAAGTTGGAGATTTGTACAGGTTAAAATTATTATTTCTCCCCTTGTCAATGTCTTTACTATATTTTTGATTCATTTTGTAACTCATTTCATGAATAAAACAGTTTGTTTTAATGCAACACAACACAGACATTGTCTGGGTGACCCTAAACTTTTGAGTGGTAGTGTAGATAAAATCAGATCAGGCCAGGCAGAACAATTGTAGTTTATATTCTATGTAATTTAAGACCGTTATGTTACAATAAGCTTAGATTTATTAGAATAATAATATACCCCAGCTCTACCTCTTTAGGTTCCTATGAATGTATTTATGTATTTGTTTATTTATTTGTTTTTGCAGATAGCTGCACAGATGGGTAGGGCTTTACTCGACTTTGTGTGGGCGGTGCGTTACCATGCTGACCAGTAAGTATGACGCATATCAGTGTTTTAGACAGATAATTGGTTAAATTAGAAGCTTTTTGTGCATGCTGAAATCACAAAATAATGACAATACAAAAAAAACAGAAAAACGATCTTGTATTTATTTTAGTCCAAAAAGTGTTTTTGAGTTCACATGTTTTTCAGCGGTTATGGTGTTAAATAAAAATAACGCCTACAGTACATATTTTTTCCACATGGTTAATGGAGAAGTAAAACAATTAAACAAGGATAGGGATGTTTTGTTATATTGTTTAAGTCCGAGCTGTAACCTGAAGCCTGTGTGTTACAGGATGGTGAGACGAGGGGTCCTCTTCGCTGTTTGCTCTGTGTTTCTGAGCATGCCCAGTCAAAACCTGCTGGTGGACCTCAGTGATCAGCTGTTTGAGACCAGAACTTGGCTGGCAGGTAAAACATTTTTTTTAAAAACTTGACTTGTGGCAAAAGTTGGTGAAACTTTGATCATTAAAATCACTCCTTATGAGGTAAAAGTCAGGCAAAGCATGTGTTCCAGTTTTGTTATCATTTGAGTGTTTACAGCAATACACTGTGTATATGTTACTAATCATAGATTTACCATAAACCACATGGTTCTTGTAAATGCACAAAGGGTGAGGCTGCACCTGCATAGTGTAATTCTGTCAGGGACACACACATGCACAGCTGGACTGAGCATTTCTGGGAAGCAGATGAGGAACAAGGATTTCCTGTACTGCACAGACCGTCCATGACGTGACTGGCTCAGCAGCAGTTGCATGTTTCTTTATCCCTCTGAGGATTGAAAGTAGTTTCCCATTGAGTAAACGATATGGAGCAGAATTACACATTTTTTTCCTCATGTGTGATATTATTAGTTGTGCATATTTCATTGATTATTATACTGAGAGATGCATACTTTCTTGTCACTACTGCTAATGGTAATAATTCATTTGTGTTAATATCCACAGATGTTGCTGAAGGAGACCCTGATGCAGATTGCCGGAGTCTGGCCGTCCAGAGTCTGGTACTGCTGGATAAGAGCCTGAAGAAACAGCTACAAGATCAACAAGCACTGAGCACAGAGTCGTGAGCACAGCGTCAACTATGAACAATGAAACA
The DNA here is from genome assembly GCF_030273125.1 of Centropristis striata. Classification (NCBI taxonomy): domain Eukaryota; kingdom Metazoa; phylum Chordata; class Actinopteri; order Perciformes; family Serranidae; genus Centropristis; species Centropristis striata. Next base: position 11,356,355 of record NC_081537.1, read on the forward strand.
CTGAATGTGTCTCTGATGAGGGGCGGGCTTTACTGTACCTCCGTGTCGTCCTCGCTGAGCCTGGAGGATTGAGGTCGATGGAAGTGATGTTCCGGATATTTTCTGACATATTTTCATATCCTGGAACACACAAGCCAAGCAGCGGAAAGGAGGGCACATGTCTTCTCACACGTTTGTCAATGTCTTTCTGCATTCCTACATAATGCATAAACACATTTCAATACACTGTGTTGTTTAGGTATGTATATTTTATGAATCAGATAAAATATTGATTGAATGGAGAATAGGAGGCTATTTTTGTCCACCAATAAATTGTAAGTTTTGAGGATATCCTTCTTAACCTGAACTGACACATCTTGCTGTCCTCTGGTTGTTTGTTTGCAAAGGACATCCTGCCAATATTCATGTGCTACATGCATTGAAATAATGGAAATACTACTACTTCCTCCTGTGATGCTTTCAAAACAATGGGACATTTTAAAATACACAGTTGTTAATAGTTTTATTTCTAATGGCCTTGACTTGATTATCTTGGCATATTTAGTAGGAAGATCTGCATTGATGAGCCAACTTTTTTTTGCAGTTAATACAGATTTTTGTCTTGTGTTTTGCCAGGTATTTGTATTTAACTGAATGAGGCTGAGAATAGGTAAGGATATACAGTAGTGTTCAAAATAATAGCAGTCCAATGTGACTAACCAGATTAATCCAGGTTTTTAGTATATTTTTTATTGCTACATGGCAAACAAGGTACCAGTAGGTGCAGTAGATTCTCAGAAAACCAACAAGACCCAGCATTCAGGATATGCACACTCTTAAGGCTGTGCAATTGGGCAATTAGTTAAAAGGGGTGTGTTCAAAAATATAGCAGTGTCTGCCGTTGACTTTACAAACTCAAAACTATTTTTTACAAACTTTTTTGTTTCTAGGATTTAGCAATCCTGTGAATCACTAAACTAAAATTTAGTTGTATGACCACAGTTTTTTATAACTGCTTCACATCTGTGTGGCATGGAGTCAACCAACTTGTGGCACCTTTCAGCTGTTATTCCACTCCAAGATTCTTTAACAACAGTCCACAATTCATTTACATTTCTTGGCCTCTCCATAACATCAATGTTGTTGGTTTGGAACCAAGATTTTGCTGGTTTACTAGTGTGTTTGGAGTCATTGTCTTGTTGAAACACCCACTTCAAGGGCACGTCCTCTTCAGCATAAGGCAACATGACCTCTTCAAGTATTTTGACATATGCAAACTGATCCATGATCCCTGGTATGTGATAAATAGGCCCAACACCATAGTAGGAGAAACATGCCCATATCATGATGCTTTACTGTCTTCACTGTGTACTGTGGCTTGAATTCAGATTTTACTCTTACCAGTCCACAAAATGTTCCTCCATTTCTCTTTAGGCCAGTTGATGTGTTCTTTGGCAGATTGTAACCTCTTCTGCACATGCCTTTTTTTTCTAACAGAGGGACTTTATGGGGGATCCTTGTAAATAGATTAGCTTCACACAGACGTCTTCTAACTGTCACAGCACTTACAGGTAACTCCAGACTGTCTTTGATCATCCTGGAGCTGATCATTGGCTGAGCCTTTGCCATTCTGCTTATTCTTCCATCCATTTTGATGGTTGTCTTCTGTTTTCTGCCACGTGTCTCTGGTTTTGCTCTTGTTAGAAAAATTGCATGAGGAAACCTTGAAAATTGAATAATCTGTCACCAACAGAAAACCCTCACCATTTTTCTGCGCAGATCGTTGATGGGGAATGAAAAGCAGGAGGCCGTCCAAGTTTCTCAGTTTAACATAGTTTTATTACAATACGTCAAAAAATGTGCATTTTACAGAGATTCTCCGGGTTCAAAACTCATGTCCCTGAATACAAACAGACGGGTTTCAGTTTGTGGAGTCTGAACCCCCTCTCTCCCTTTATATTTAATATAAATGCATAGAGATATTTACCAAGGCTGACCTGATAGTCATGCACAGAGACAGACACAGGGACAGACACCAGGGAGTCAAACAACAGAGAAGCAGAAATCAAGCATAAAATCATTTACCAATATAGAAAATAATCAATTACTTTAACACTCCATTTTAAAGCATTGGAGATAATTTTAGCCGAACAGCCTATAATTGATTGTACCTCTATAAGTTTTCCCCTCTCCAATCAACTTTTTAATCAAAGTACGCTGTTCTTCTGTATAATGTCTTGAATGACCCATTTTCCTCAGGCTTTCAAAGAGAAATGCATGTTCAACAAGTTCTGGCTTCATCCTTAAATAGAGGCCACCTGATTCACACCTGATTCTTCACAAAATTGATGACCTCACTGATTGAATGCCACACTGCTATTTTTCTGAACACTCCCCTTTCAACTAATTGCCCAATTGCACAGCCTTAAGAGCGTGCATATCACAAATGCTGGGTCTTGTTGGTTTTCTGAGAATCTACTGCACCTACTGGTACCTTGTTTGCTATGTAGCAATAAAAAATATACTAAAAACCTGGATTAATCTGGTTAGTCACACTGGACTGCTATTATATTGTCATACACATATACATACACATTGTCATCATACAAATCATACATATATATAAAATTCAAGAATTAGAGGAAACTCTGAGGGGAATCTGAGAAAATTATAACTTAACTTTAAAACAATTCCTTAACAAGATAATTTTAAAAAAATCATGAAGTAAATTTGCTGATTTAATCACTGCTGTTGAATTTAAGTTGAATACCAGAAATTACTATGAATATAAATACATGCTTTTATAGCAAAGTCTTTCAGTGAAGGAAAAAACAGCATATTATTTAGGTGAGATTAGACCAAAAACATGTTGCACCCATGTATCAAACACGACTTAAGGAAAAAGTAAGGTTTTAATAAAATGGATCTCTTCTATTCCTTCTTTACAACGTAGCTAAATTCTTAACACGATCTTCGACACACCTCGGGTAACGTTCGTTCTTTTTCGTAACCCCTCCCCCCGCCCCGCCTTCAAGGTTGTCAGGGGCAACTGTGAGAGACGCTTTTCGCTCACACAGGAGGCTACACAACAACACTGGAAGTGACGGCCGATTTTTTAAAGTTGTTTCGAAATTAAACAACTAAATAAGCATTAACCTGAAGCAAACGACAGTGAGGTTGGTCTTCGGATAACTTAACACAGCGGTGAACTTAATTCTACAGAAGCGAGGACCAGCAACGGATGCTAACTTTTGCTAGCTTACCTAGCTTAGCTAATGTTAGCAGCTAAAGCTAACTTAATCATTAGTCACATAAGACTACTATCGTTAATGATAGCTGTTAGTGATAACTATTAGGGTGAATATTTGACTAAGTTAGAGTATACGTTGTGTATATGTACCACTTTGTAAAATAAAGCTAGCTAAGTCAACTAACGTCACATATAAAGTGAAGTTATACATTAGGAATCATAGGGTGCTATTTGATGCTACGTTCAAGAGTTAACTAGTGATTATCGAGCTTTTACAACACGAATTCGCCAGACAGCTAAGTAGCTGGAAAAGCGACATCAAGCTGCACAGCAAATACAAAAACTTGAAATGAAAGAAAACCATGCATAATATTGAAGGTTGAATCTTATCTTCTATCCTCTGATTCTTCTCTCTTCTGTCCAGAGAGGAGCAGTGGGGATATGGCGGTGTATTTTGACCACCGTATTGAGGCCCCTGAAAACAGTGATATACCCTGTCAGTTGATCTGGCACCCAGCTCTTCCTGTACTGGCTGTGGCATCAAGCAGCTCCAATACTGGAGGCAATGTAGACCTCTACCTGCAACAGGTAAACACTGGGCTTTGCAAATGAACACTGACCCTGAAAGAAAAACCACTTCGAAATATCCATCAACGTCCCTTGTGTGCGAAAATTATAAATTACGGCATTCTTAACAAAAAATTGCATATCTCTGTCTATATGCAGGGAGAGCATGTGGAGAGCTGCCATTTAGAACTGACACACCAGGCCACATTGCTTCGTTGGCATCCCACAAAACCAGTGTTGGCAATTGGCTGGGAGAATGGAGAAGTAGTGCTGCTGACACACCCCTCTGGAGATCAGACAGTTCTTCCCAGCACACATGCAGCCTGCATCACACTGCTGGAGTGGAGTAGCTCGGGCAGCCGCTTGGTAACTGGTGATCAGGTGAGTTTATTGCAGTGACTGTATACACAGACAGTCTTGCACATATATGCATGTTGTATAGCAGTTAGATGTCCTGGTGGGCCTGATGTCCACACTTGGACCAATATGGCATATTTGATATACACCCTTGCAGGTTAATAAAGTCATAAACTGGATGAATCGTGTGAGCAATCTGAAACCATTTAAATTTTAAATTTTTCTTAAAGAACCACATAAATATAGTGTAATTATTTAATGACAGACTGGAGCGCTAGCAGTATGGAAGGTAGATGCTAGAGGGAGACTTCATGGAAACCATCTTGTGAAGCATGAATACAACAAACCTCTAACTTGCTGCATCTTCAGACCGGCCTCGCCTGGGGAGTAAGTAAACAGGATGCAATGCTCAGAGTTAGTTATTCTTCTTGAAAGTGAGATAATATTAAAACCATTGTGATATCACTAGGCCCTCTTGATCTGAATACTGTGTTGCTGACAGTAGGACCTAACTCATGTTACAGTGATGTGGCAATGCTGGCCCGGGCATCAGTTAGTGGTGATGAGAGTGCTCTGGACATGTTCAGCTGGAAGGGAGCACCTCTTAAGATGGGCCCACAAGAGGGACTTGCATTCTATGTCAGCACTGCAGATGGTAAGAGTTTTTTTTTGTGTATGCAGCATTTTAGTGTATTGATTGACATTTGCAATCTGTATTGGTGATCAGTGATTTTCAGCAATGATCATTCTCACAATCTCCTTGAGAGTACGTCTGACCGTGCTGGTTATTTCCTTGTAGCACTGTACTCTGTTGCTGAGCAGTTAAAAATAAGAAGGGGGAGTACATCTATAACAGCACTGGCTAAAATAAAATCTCGAATGGAAGAAAAACATAGGGAGTACAGCACTGGGTCAAAAAATGTGCTGGTGGTGATGATCAATGGTATCCCAAGAAAGAAAAAAACTCCAGTCAGATGAAATTTATGCAGTTCAAGACTAAACTGTAAAACATCATAACACAGCATCGTTTTTTATGTGAACATCAAAGTGAAAAATCGCATAAAAGCACTTTCATATAAGAAATATCTTATAGGAAGAAAGAGAAGTAAATTCCACCGCTGAGGCCCAGAGAAGAGGTACTGATGCAAAAAGCCTCCTGTTTGAGGAGATGTTTGAGTTGATTGAATCAAGTGAGATTTGAGAGAGGATTTAACAGGTTTATTATAATTTCATTCAGACTTAAATTTACATTAATAGGCCATGTTGTAAGACATGTTAAGATCATTAGCCCACATTATTTAAGTGATAATATCCTATCAGATCTTTGCTAAATGTGATATTTTTGTGCTTTAAGGCAATGGATGTCTTTAGTAGTTAATCCTGTGTATCTAATGTATAGGTAAGGTCCACTGTGTGGATGAGTATTGTAAGACAAGCACACTTCTCACTGTGGAGGGCGCAATCAAGAAACTGCTCTACCTGGAGAAAAGAGAGGTGCTTGCTGTGATCACAGAAACCCTGATGTTGTCACAGTACACTCTTGGACCTGAGGGAGGAGCCCAGGAATTTATGAAGGTATACAAAATCATCAAAAACACAATTCAATTTTTCCTTAAGGTCAGTTTGATTTATGAACATTTTTTCACGACAGGTGAAGTTGAGCAGCAAGACTGGGCAGAATGTAGACATTGTCTGGACAGAGAATGGCCTCCTCATCACAGCAACAGGGGAACAGATTGTCAGGTCAGTGGACACATAATCTTTGTACACACATACTATAATTTCCAGTTTTAAACTGGAATATCTGTTATTTATTAGGGTGTGGGACCTGGACGGAGATGACAACTATGTTTTGCATCTTGATGAAACTCTGGGTTTTGAGAGAGGAGAGATGATCAACTGTGTTTCATACTGTGCAGGAAAAGGTAACTGCTTAATATTTGTCTCATAGTACGAACAAAATTAAGTTGATTTTTTTCTTCACAGTCTCCTGGATGGAGTAGTTTTAAGATTTTTTATTTCAGCACATTCTCAAACCTTGAGTTGACTGATTGCACATAAACCTTGATTACTACAATGTGTTAAAACATGTAAAGCCTCATTGCTTTTGTATAATGTGTGCCCCACCCCCAGAAATATTGGCAGCTGGTACTAGCCATGGCCGCATAGCAATATGGAAGATGGTGGTGCAGTCAGGCAGCAGCAGAGGTGATACAAAGGCCCAGTGGAAGCTACAGGCACCCACAGAAATAGAAGGAAATGTCATTCAGCTGCAGGTACTCTCCATGCTACTCATATTAGCACATGAAACTAAGTTATGTGAAATTATGTAGCATAAAGCTATGTTCATGTATTATCCATTGTTTTCTGCTGGAAAAGATAACTCGGACCTGTCATTTCAGTGGGGCTCGAGCTTGAATCTGCTGGCAGCCAATAATTCAAACACAGTGCTGATCCTGTGTGAGCATGTCATGTCAGCTGACTTCAGCCAGCAGGTGGCAGCAGTGCAGCTCACGCCAACTCAGCTCAGCATCACTCAGTTCACCACAGGAGTGCACCTCGCTCTGCAGTCTGACATTCACATCAAGGGAGTTTGTGTTACAAAGGTAAGTGAGGAGTTGAGAATGGGAAAGAGTGAAAGAGTTGATATTTCTCTGTACTTAACAATAAAAGACACTGAACATCTCTACAAAGGTTTGCCCATGAAGTACAAATTTAAATTGATATTATGGTAACTGGATGTGTGTTATCATGCCAACAGGATTCAGTGACAGTCTGGAGTGGCAAGCAGGTCACTGTGTATGAGCTTTCAGGGACAGTTCTACGCAATACAGGTACAAGACTAGTTTGGATTTGGGGTTATACAGTACAGGCCAAAAGTTTGGACACACCTTCTCATTCAATGCGTTTCCTTTATTTTCATGACTATTGACATTGTAAATTCATCAAAACTATTAATGAACACATGTGGAATTATGTACTTAACAAAAAAGTGTGAAATAACTGAAAACATGTCTTATATTCTAGTAAGCAAAGGGTGGCTACTTTGAGGAATCTAAAATACAAGACATGTTTTCAGTTATTTCACACTTTTTTTGTTAAGTACATAATTCCACATGTGTTCATTCATAGTTTTGATGCCTTCAGTGAGAATCTACAATGTAAATAGTCATGAAAATAAAGAAAAATGCATTGAATGAGAAGGTGTGTCCAAACTTTTGGCCTGTACTGTACATGTCAGTGTAATACCTACAGTAGAAGTAATAACATTTATTGTACTGACCGCCATCTACTGTAGGTAATACACAATGGATAAGTACGTCATACACAACACCACTTAAAAAAATATCTGAACTATCGCTTTCAACAACATATTAATGAATGACAAATAAATAACATTTTAGAAACTGCTGATTCCCCTGTTCTTCATTTGCTGCCTTCATTTGTAAACTTGTGCTCTTGTAAAAAAAATGTTCTCCACCATTGTCTTTCTGAATTCCCAGGATCTTTTGCTTGTGACACTCATGTCGTAGCTGTACATGGGGAGAACCTCTACACCGTGGAGCCTAACAGGGTCCAGATTCGCACACCACAGGTCCGTTGTCCCAGCCTAGAACTATCCAATTTTAATTTAATCACAGGGACGTGACAGATGTTTGAGCATGCATTTTCTTAACACAAGCTGGGTGTTGCTGTTGTACTGCTGGGTTAGAAGGTATTTTAAATGAGCATAAACACTTAGCCAAGTGGTATTTGTCACTCTAAACTAGTTCCTTGCTGAACCATGTTTTTTCCTGTCTTTCTTTTAGGGCACCGTGAAGCAACTGCTGACTTTCTCCAAAGCAGAAGGCAACCCTGTACTCCTGAGTGTGTGTGGGTCTTACCTGGTGGTAGGGACAGACACAGCACACATTAGAGTATTTGACCTCTCTCGAAGGTATTATCTTAATGGATGTTCAGTTCTGATTCCTTCATTTAACAAAGTAGTGAAAAAAGCCAGTTAACTTCCTTGTATTATTAATTTCTATGTTCCAAGTATTTTTTTGTCCAACAATTGCTGCTCTTAATGTATGTCCTCATAGAGATGCCAAAGCTAACTGCAGTGCTAAGAACCTGCCTGAACAGATTGCCAATCTGGGAGCCCTGAGGTCAGTCAAATGCAACGCTAATGGCAGCCAAGTCAGCATCCTAATCTCTCAGGTGAATGAACAACATACAGCAGTCACTCTCCTTTATATGAGTGCTGATACTTCTATTCAACATTTCAGTATCTTAAAATGTGACCATTAAATCTGAATATTTCTCTTTACTGAGTTGTATGTCACTCTTTCTTTCAGGTTAACGGGCGACCGGATCACAAAGTGTACTTTTATGACGTTGAGATGGACACTGTGACACACTTTGACTTCTTCGTTGGCAGACCGTCCAGTGGTATCTCACAGCCAGAAGAAAGTGAAAGGTAGCTGACTTTGCTTTTGACTGTATTTGCTTTCTGCATGTTTAGAGTTTTCTCTTGTGGTTGTTTTATACTGTACATGACTGTTCTGTGTTTCAGGCAGCAGCTTCAGGGGACGGAGCTCAGCGGTCGCTGCCCTGTATCTCACTTCTGGGATGAGAGTGAATATCGTCTTTTTGTGTGTGAGACTGTGCCAATCAGCTCTGAATCCTCATCAATTAGTTTCTTAGATACGGTAAAAACTGCTCCTTAACACTAGCACAGTCCTGTACAGCTCTTCAAGCAAAGCATGACACCTGCTTGTAGTTTATACTTCCACTAGGACTACTGGTGCTAAAAATACACCCATGGTCCTATACTTGGGCTTGAAATGCAGCACCTCTGGTTGACGTTATTAATCCAGAAATGACAGCATTTAGCTTTCCGATGTTTCTGGGACTTTAACTACAGTAGTAGTGGTTATTTCAGCTGCCATGGTCGATGGCAGATAGGGATAAAACCGTAAATAAAACCGTTTTTACAAAAAGTATTAATTACCGGCTGTGGCTCAGTTGGTAGAGTGGTCGCTCATTGATCGATAAGTCGGTGGTTCGATCCCAGACCATGGCAGCCTACATGTCGAAGTATCCTTGGGCAAGATACTGAACCCCAAATGGCCTACCGAAACTGCGTTCATCCGTGTATGAATGAACTCCCAATGGTGGCAGGTTGCACCAGTGTGCCCTGGTAGCCTCGGCCACCAGTATGAATGTGTGTGTGAACGGGTGAATGAGCGTAGTCTGTAGTGTAAAGCGCTTTGGATAAAAGCACTATATAAGTGCAGTCCATTTACCATTTACCAAAACTATGAGAGGTCATGGAGCAAACATTTATAAATGTGCAAAATATATTTAGGGGGATTGGTCCAGTAGAAAGAGAGATTATATGTACAAATAATAAACATCTGTAACAGCAAAAATGGGCGAAAACATGGATTTATAACACAAGGCAACACATTGTGAAACATGGGGCGCTGTAATTATTATATTTCAAAGATCTTGTTTTTTATGATTGTTGTAATCGCTCAGCCCTACACTACAACTGCACACATGATCACCTATTTAAAGTTTTATTCAAAGTAGTTTGACAGTGTCTTTCCTTTCTTCTACTCAGATGGACGTGTCCGTAGTGACACTCTTCTGTACGCAGGAGCATGGGCTCCTCCTACAGGACTGCTACCCCAAACCTTCAGGCCTGCAGGCGCTCCTCGCTCTGGATGTGCCCTACTATTATTTCAGCTGCAAGGTGAGGAAGAGGAACACTGATTTGTGTGTTGTGTCCTCAGTAGGGGGTTTCTCATACAGCATCTAAATCTTGAGTTTCTTAAACATATTCTTTGTGTTTTTATTTGCACCATCACTATTCTTATGTGAAACTCTGTTTGCTTGGTCCTACAAACACCCAGCTATTATTTCGGAGGGGGGGTGTCTTTTTACCAGAAGTAAGTGTCTGTCCTCTACAGTCTGTTCAGAAAGCTTCAGTACTTTTGGCTCCCAACAACTGTGGTCGTGTTTGCCTTGTGCTGCATTTAAGCACAAGTGCATCCCTGAAATATCTAGATGTCACTAAGCTGTGTCCAGTTTCCACCCACCATTTCTTGATGAATAGGTTTGTTTGTGATGCTTTGTTATTGTTTGGTTTGCTCTGCCTCTTACCCATTCCCGAAACCCATGTTTTTGCCAGCATTTTGAATTTTACTTTTAATATTAATTTACTGGCTGTGAATCACATGTTCACTAAATCGTAACACGGTGTTTCCCTTCCTGGTCAACCCCACCTCAGCCTGGCGAGAGAGATCCAGGGTTACCAGAAATTTCAGGCACAACATCAGCACCTCCGCAGCAGCCATCAAAGGGTTCAGCAGCCCAGTTCCCCCATATGGTGTCCAGGCGAGCTCTCAGAGACTTTGTGGGCCTGGAGAACTGTGAGAAGGCAACGCGTGACGCCATGCTCAACTTCAGCTTCTACCTGACCATCGGCGATATGGATGAAGCCTTCAAGTCTATCAAGCTCATCAAGAGGTAAGGCATTTATATGTGCATGCCATCATTACTGTATAAAGACAGGAGACGTGCAGGATGGCACATCCCTGTCTGGTTGCTGTCATCACTTTTGGCAGCAACATTACCACAGGGGCTTTAGTTCAAAGGCTGAGCAAACAGGAGTAGCATTGTTGCTACAGCCTTGACTCTTGTCAGAATTCTTTGCAGTCAGTGGGCTGTAACTAACTTTTGACTTACAGTGAGAATAGGGCATTGTTACCTCATGCTTTTCTTCACCCCTCATTTCATTCAGCACCTTTGACTATTGAGGTCAATATGGTGGAAAACTACTACAATGGTCCTGTAGCATTGATATATGGCCTTTACGTCTGACAGATAATCAAGGCTAAACACTGTGGATGTTCTTTTGTTTAAAGTTTTGAGCTAAATTAGCCATAGCTATGTGAGTGATAGAGACTTAGCTAGCTAGACTTCAAGAACTGTATCAAGTATGTTTTAAAACATTTTTGATTAGAACAACCTTCTTCATAATTGAGCCTAACCGGGTGAACTTTATGTAGTCTGTCTGTCTGTCTGTCTAAGTCATTAGGTTATGTGCATTATTCTGGCTTTATGTGATAATGATTAAAGCTTAAAGAGCTTAAAAGCTTAATCTGTATTTTAAGCCAACTGTTATAAATAATCCAAACATTTTAAATAAAATATGAGGAAGTAAATAATGGGGACAGAAATATTGCTGCATAACAATTTTCATTCAATAATATAAAAAACTAAACTCTGCAGTTTACCTTCAAGTGTAGAGTATGCTATAACCAAGTCGGATGTACCGGAGCATAACTTTTATTTGTTTATGTAACAACATGAAATAGTATTTTAAACACAGGACATGATTAAGGACTTTTTCTGTGTCTGTGCTTTGGGAAGGAACTCTTCAATGTGTATATATGTGACTGTTTCTGTTAGTGTGCGGGTGTGTTCGGAGGGGATGTACTTTTCTAAACACACTGTGACTTTACACACACACATACACACACACACACACACACATTAGGTCCCCCTGCCAGTTTAGTCCAAAAGGAGTGCCCTTTCCATTCTTGCAAACATTGAATCGGGTCACTAAAAGGATGTGCGTGTCTGTTCCTGTGTGTGTGTGGTGTGTGTGTGTTGGGGAAACGTATATGGGATTTCAGTGGATATCTGATGTTATCTTCAGCGGAATACGTGATTCAGGGCACTCTGAGCATTCTGCTGTAGTGAAGCACTTACAGATATAACGCAAATGAAAAAATAACATAAAAACAAACAAATGGGAATAGCATATCTCACTGGACGGATATTCCATAGAGTTTAATAGGCATGATGACAGATTTACTAAGTTCCTCATTGATGGCTATTTTTACTACTGCTTCTTTTTTTTAAAGATCGGTATTGTGTTCGATTCCCGCATATCTCCACCCACAGGAATATGAATTTCCTGCAGCAGAAACCTGTACCTTCTGGGATGTGTCTGTATGGTGCAGATCTTTGAACTGACAAAGACTCGGTGCATGAGTCAGAGACTGGCTCAAGATCCAGGAGTCAATCACAGGGCTTTACCCAGCCTGGATGTTCTGAATCAAGTAGAAAAATTCTTAAAGCTACGAGTCACTTCATCCAAAACAGATATTCTTAGTATGAAAGTCCCTCTGTCTCTGTGTCAGATACAGGTTGGAATGTCTTTTTTCAGTCCAGACTGTGCTACTTCCTCTCATTCATGTTGTCCTTGACTTTAGGTGACATGCTGCAGGGTTATCTGCCCACATGAATGCAAGCCTCTCTTAGTGTCTTTTTGCCACTGCATTTGCTATTTAAAAAGCAAAACTCCCCCATTCCATCAGGAACAAAAACACCTAAGGAAGTGTTCAGGGGTGAAGCAGAAACTGATTGATGATGTTTTAGTCATCAACATTAGCTTTGGTACATGTGACCCTCATGCACTCAGTTTTTGCCATTTGTCATAGGGAAGTATGTCATTTGCTGCATGAGACCATTATAGTTCTTCTCTGCAGGGGGTCTCTCATTCTTCAAGGAAGCTATTCCCATTCCATGAAGCAAAAATGTCCATATTTTTATTTATCTTTATACAGTATAAGGAGTGTTTGTTCGTCTCTCATCCAGCAGGTTGAGGTCAGTTTTTTTTTCTAATGATGGTGTTGGAAATGGAATCTAATCTACCAGTGCATTCACTGATGATTAATCTATAACCCTGATTTTAAAAAAAGTTGGGACGATGTGTCAAAACCACAGAATGTATTAAATTCAGAACACCTAAAGTAATATACAATATGTTTAGCACTTTTCTGATACTACACCGTACTATACATCAAATCACAGCCCATATGAAGTCTTAACAAATCTTGAGAGTCAAAGGAATAGTTTGGATTTAGTTTTTTAAAGAGTGGTTGTCTGATCTACTTATTCATAGTCAGTGTATTACCTACAGGAGATGGCAGTCGCCTCAAATTTAGAGAGGCAGGCAGGAGTACTGAAGCTAAGCAATGTACTGCTGTGGACGGGAAGAGTGGCAAAATGAATTTTAGCAACTAAAAAGAAGGTTTACCTAAAAACATCAATATCAGTTTAAGTGTACACAATATTATTATTATTAGAATATTTTCACCGCTGTACTGCTCTCAGACAGTACTCTCCGACTGGGGACTGAAGCTGTTATATCCATCTATGCTCTCTACTAAGCCACCAGAGTCCTTTTGACAAAAACAGTAATTTTACCTTGCCGAACATAGGAGTTGCTGGTCTCCTTGCTGCCTCGATTGGTTGGTTGGTTTTTGTGTTATTGTTACTTTGGTAGATTGAACTACCAACATGTAGGACTGTTTAAAGAAACTCCAGAATACAGAAATATTGTACTGCATGAGAAAAACTGCATGTTTTTTTACCAAAACTGTATGGTATTAGCATAAAAACATGGGCATGTATGTGGCGGGAAGACCTGCGGTTACCCACAGAAGCCATTTTCATTTAGATATCTTGTACCCTATGAAAATTGACGTCAGTTGCCATCGCCAAGATTTAGCTTGACTTTGGAGTGCGTCTTTCATTGGATACCATATCTGTGGCATTAAAACTTAGCCTACTTTAACCTCTGAAAGACAGAAAGTGGGGACGCCAACCTCGAGGAGTTGAAGACATTAATGAAGTTCTGTGTTGTCCATTTGTCAGGTGTGGTGTTTGGCACCAAAACAGCAGCAACAACAACAACCACTGTCAATACATTTATTGAATTTATACGATATATTATTATTTGAATGTGCCCCTATGTTTGGCAATGTGGAAGAATCCCCAGACAGCCAGGAGTTATTTGAAGAAGTATGATATGGTCACAATAATACTTGTACTAATAAAAGCACTATTCTTTATTCAACTATATTATATTAATTTAAGTATACAGTATGTACCACAAGCGAGCAGAGATTTGTATGGAAAGCATGAAAAATTGTTATTGAATGTCATTTGTATGTCATTTAAAAGTTGTACGTCTCCAAAACATTTGATAGAAATTCACAACAATTTGCATACATTCCTTGGCAGGTCATTTTCTTTTTTTCTTTTCCTTTTTTTCAAGAGGGAAAAATATGAATATGGCAGGAACTAATAATGAGAGGATGAAAATATTCCCTCATTTCAACATATATCACCTCTCATGGCCATTTTAAAATTAAATGGTGAGCCCAATAAAAAAAGTTTCCCTTACTCCTCTGCTTTTACCTTGTTAGTTATTCTACTTACTTGCAACATATGTCATTAATATTAATATTTATTAAAAATGTAAAAAGCTTTAACTGGATGAGAACAAATATGAGGTATTCTGGTGTTACATTTTTCATCATTTCCAATTTAAAAATATGCAGGAGGCCATTTAATAAGTGCACATATAGCAAAACAGGTCAAGTTCCAGCTTGATCTTTTCATTAGCAGGATGTTTCATATAAAACAGTATTCGTCCAAATACTAAATTTAGCTACAAATTAGCTAAACCCAAGCAAGAATAAATGAAACATCATACAGTTTTGATTATGTTTGGAAGTTTAGGGCTGTTTTTGTACATTCATTTTAGTTTAATCTGTGACTTTCGTGCACAAAGTCGCAAAATAATTCTAATATCTTTGATTATGGTGGGAGAAGTTGTGAAATATAGAGTTTAACATTTGCAGGTACATGTGAGTCCAGCTGTTGTAGAGCCACAGGGAAGCCCTCTGCTCTTGAGAATCACATTTGAGACTCATAGCTGGACTTCTTGTACAATCTTGTACTCCTTATTTGCTTGGTTTATGAAGTGACGTGGCTCAACAAGGCGACTCCACATAGTCATTGTCTAAGCGTGGGTGGAACGGTGATGCCAGTGAACGACTGATGATGATAACTCGAGGTGCGAGGCAGTCATCGCGGCGATGTAAAATGTTCCAGATGAGCATGGCCGCAGCCATTGTGGCCAGCAAGCAAGCAGCTATGTCCAGGTAGCAGGAGTAGGACAGGTGTGTGTACGGCCCGATCCTGTAGAAGGTCACAAGTCCAATCACCAGCACAAAACCTGTACACGAGTACAGAGAGGAAAGGCTTCAGTCAGGGAAAGTGCATTGTCATTCTTATTTAGCAATTTGTACATTGAGTCGTGAGTATGCCATTAAAAAGAATAAATGAAAAAAAGAAATGTGAAGATATAAAGGGAACTAAATAAAATAATAAATATTCTTTAAAATGGTGAAGAGATAAAGACAAAAAAGTATTGTTCTTACTTTTACATATTTGCTTTAAAATGTAAAAAAAAAAAAAAAACTAGAGCAATTTATATATAAAAAAGAAATGAATACAAATTTAAAACTCAAATAAATAAATAAATAAATATATATATATATATATATATATATATATATATATATATAAAAATAAGAGAAGAAAAATGGAAATATATGACAAATAACAATATTAAAAATAATTAATAATAATTAATTATAAGCATTTTAATTTATTTTCACTTTAGTTTCAGTGCACACACACAAACACACACACACACACACACTGTTGCCCATAAAGTTGGAATAATTTTGTTTTCATTCACAATCCTCTGTTTATTCCTATTCCTGTTATTATCCCATGCATCAGTAATCACTTTAGAAAGGTTTGATTAATAGAGTAACACTTTGTCTGTCAAGAATAAATCACATTATCACAATCATTTCATGGAAAGAGGTAAAAAATATTTTACTCTAACTTTATGAGCAACAGTATATCTTTTTTTCACATTTATTTTCTTATATGTCTTATCGATTTGGGGGTTCCAGTTACTGAACCTTTATCTGCTAATGTGGCTGAAAACTGGTCACAGAAATGAAAATGTTAGAAGAGCAAGGAGATTTTTTTTTTTCTATGACTATGTATTTATTTTATTATTTCTAGTTGAATAATTCTAGGATTTTCCGAAAGCTGTACTTTAAAGATACAGTAATTGAACAGTTTGGCAAGTGAACCTCTTTTTGAAATCCCACATTGTCACTTTTAGATTTTCACCCCTGTAGCTTGTATTTTACAGTTCAGCAGGAGCTCTGTGAGAGGCCTTTGAATTTGCAAATCTGTTTCCTCTTCGGAAGAACTTCTGAGATCTCAAGATCAAAGTTTTCAATAGCGTAAAAATATCAGAGCATGAATATATGCGCGGAAAAGCCTTTGAGATTTTTTATCTCCTGATTTCTTTGAGCACGGTGACTCACGCGATGAGGAACTCCTGTTTGCATGCGAAGGTAAAAAGTCACAGCCTTCAATTCCATGCTGTTTCTTTGATCTTTACTTTGTGTTATCGACATAATCTGCTTTGGGAAGTTATTCACTGTCTCCATAGCCCACACCTTTCCTCATTCTTTAGAGGTGTCTATGAAAGCCGACATTGATCCACATTCAAATATGGTCTGGAGCCGTCCAGTAGCTCAACAATAATACATGTCTGAGAACCTGCCCCATCAACAGTGGTATAAATGCAGGGTAACGCTTTATAATAAGGTCCTTAATAACCATTAATTAACAAGTAATAAGGCATTGTTCTCGCTTTAGATCCGGTAGTTGCAAAAAGCATAGTTAACTTATAGTTAACTTATAATAGATGAGCAACAAAGTATATTTTAATATCAATAAGCAAACAAAATAAGATTAATAAAGGCATGGCAAAGACATAATGGGTGGGTCATGGGTGTTTGTAATGCCATTATTAACACTTATATAAGCTTATAAACACACAATAATGTTAAAAAGCATCTTGTAAGGACTTACAGGGGCCTTATTACTTGTTAATTAATGGTTATTACAAGGACCTTAATATAAAGGGTTACCAAATGTAGGGACCAAAAATAATCACTGGAAATATGGATGTTTGTGTTTTAGGATATGATTCAGTCATTGCCACTGACTGCTCCAGCTTCCTGAAGCAGTCAGTGGCACCATGGGGGGAGTTCATTTATGATTCTTTCTCTACCTTTACAGTAAGATGGCTGTGATTGTTTTGGGTGAGGATGTGAATAATTGTGTCTCTGTATCATTGCATGTCTACCATCGTGTGTACGCTTAAGAATGCAACCTGTCTGGCTCCTTATCCAAGAAAATGAATGATCTCCTGTCCAGGTTCCAGCCAGGGTGGGCTGTGTGAACCTCTTTTTTGGCACAGACTTATCTGTCAAACTTCCTTCCCCTTCTTCCTCTTTCCATCCTTCCTTCCTTCCCTCCTCTCCACTCCCTAAGCTTCGAGGTTAATATATTTGCTCGACATTTGACATGATCTGTCACAGAGAGAATCTTATCTGAAGGCAAGGTCTTGGAAATTAATTCCAATCATTTGTTTTCCTTCCAAATAGTTATGTCTTGGTTTATTCTTAAGGGGAACATTCATTAGAGCCTGCCTGGATGTCTTGCTCAAATCTTTATCACTCCCTTATTCCCAGGAATCTTGAGCAACAGATTTCTCGGGAAAGCCCAACTCCTTCCTAAGCTACATTTAACAGATCTGAATTCAGCCCCTAAAATCCCTAAAAAAATAGAAAATCCCTAAAATCAAAAGAAATTATAATAGAGGGGACATGGCCTGCAGTCATGGCTTTTGACATTATAGAGCCATGTCCATTCAGAAAACACATTCCAGAGGATAAAACAACCAATATTGTGCCCGGACCTGCCAAAACCGCTGAGATATCACTGAATGGAACTGGATATTGTTATTCCACAGTCTGCTTGCAATAGCTGAGCATTTTGGCACGTCTGAAAATGAAAACATTCCTGAGAAAGTGAATGATGTGTAAAAATATCTCCATTCATTCAGAGCTAAAGCCCATTCACTGAGTCCATGGGGGAGGTCTAAAGTAGGAATGAGAAATGGATTGCTCAATGGTTAATAAAACCCGTCTGCATTTGCAAAATGAGGCCCCTTTACTTCATTATGAATTCAGCAGCCTTTATGAATGACAGCCTTTATTGACAGTTTTTTAAAATCCTATGTCTAATTTAAGACCGCTTACTACTTTTTATTATTGACGAATTTGACATTTATTTTCCCCATTAATCAATTCATTCTTTGAATATTACAATTTTTGCACATTCAATTTCCTAAAGCCTAGGATCATATTGTTTGTTTTGTCTGACTTTGTCTGAAGAGTCTAACAGTCCAAATATTTTCAGTTTACTATCAGACAAAGACAAGGACAGACTAACAAAAACATTAACTTTGAGAAGCTGGCATGGTAACCAAAGTTTGAAAATGGTCTTTTTATCAAGCACGACAATGTGATCAACCTTTAACTGATTAATTCCCATGGAAATTGATACAGACATTCAGGATGTCTAATAACATCTAGCACAATCATCAAGGCATTTGTTTTATTTGTCAAGTGTTTGCATTTACTCTCAGATCTGGTAGTGTTGTTGTAGAATCTTGTTGCTTGAAAAACAGTTGTTATTATTCTGTCAATTGACTTAATTGAATATATCAATAAATGATAAGTTCAATATTAATATTAAATGGATGACTTCAGATCTATATTTAATGCATAGACTGTATAATAGAAGTGGATGTGGTGAGACTTGAGGCTTCAAAACTGTCATCCAAAAACCCATGGATGATGGTTTTTGAAGCCTCAAGTCTGGCATTTTGGCTGTCGCCATCTTGGTTTTTTACAACTAGAAGTGACCATATATAGATAAGTTTTAACGCTGGGGAAGAGGAGGCTAAGTTATTTGCTAATGAGCTTGGTTATCAAGGTGCATCTATAATGTAAAATTAACAGCTGATTCTTTGGTACAATGTAACACGTTAAGGCATCCAAAATTAACTTTCACAAACTGAAAACACACTGTGAAAGTTTCAAGACAGAAATGTACAGCATACTGCTTAATCATCTATTTCACTCTAAATGGGACCATAATTTACAATCTAAACATCATGTTGTATTGAAGAACACTAGAAAGAAAGTAGTGATTGAGTGTCGTTTTCAATTTAAACTCTTCCCCTGAGGAAGTCATCTTATGACTCAGCAGCTTTGTTGGGCCATATATGGTAAGAGAGTATAATTGGAAGATGATGTTTTTCCAGAGAGTATTACTATTTTTAGATGTCAGGGAACTAGGTGTGTACTGTTTATTACCAATGCCAACATTTGTGGAAATCTCGTATATCATTGATCCACATTATCATAACAGCCATAAATGTCCACACCCATGTTCTTTGCCATTGTGTTTATTAATCATTCTTGGGTGAGATGTGTTCCTGGTCACTGAGGTTTGGCTGGTGGTGTCTAATATTGGAAAATACTGTAATGTTGGGTGGGTCCACTCGCCAAGGTCTTCAGATAAAAGCCATCCCTGCTGTAATGTGTGCCGAAGACGCTAAAGATAAACGAGGAGATTCTTTATTTGCTGCTGCTCTTGGACATTTTGTAAACACAGACTTAAAAGCTAGGCAAGCTTATCTAGACAGTCTATTCCCACCCTGCTGTTGTGTATACCATTTATCTGCCAAAACACACTATAATCACACAATCACAACATACACACTGACATACACAGACCTGCATGCACATAATCCCTCCTGCCAGTGCACACACAAACACGCAGTCCCTGTCGAAACTGTCTTTCCCGTGCATTCCCCCTCCCCTCTTTTTCCTTCTTCAGCTCGGGGGTTTGCATAACAGGTAGTCACAGACATTTCCTCGTCCTGAGCAGGGATATCCTGGCGCCCGACAGTCGCTCCCTGGCTCGCTGCAGCTCTGGCCCACGGACTCTGGACTAGGACTAAATTTAGACCCAGAGCAGACCCCCTTCATGCCGCTATGCCACAATGATACCAACCGGCTGAGCGGCCACTGCACACAACACAACACAACACAACACACTTCCTCAGCAGGGGCACTGGCACAGGCCATGCCAGCTCTTGAGGTGGCACAGTAGGGTGGATGGATGGGTGCTGTTTATGAAGGAGGGGGCTTGTTACCCTGAAGTTATGTCTCTTGCTAATTAATCCTTCTTTCTGTTTTCTGGTGTTCTCGTTTGGCTGTTTCATTTGGTTTATTCATACTTTTTTTGCCCCACACTAAGATTAGAAACACAAATGTATTCAATAATGTTCAAAGACAAATCTGCAATTTAAATTCAAACTATTTGTGTCCGTCACCTGTTAATGACATCTTATCGCCTTTGTGCATGTGTCAGCATTGTGGTTGTCTGCCAAAAGTTGTCATAAATTGACTTTTATATATTAACCGATTAGTCATTGGATGTCTGAAACAAGCTGAGCAAACCTTTGTGGCAGGTCAGCTGCCAACATGCCAAACGGCATTAAAGATTTTTTTCTTTACATAAAACTGCTTCATTCAGTGTTTTTAATGGTTTTAATAATCTGGTCCGTTTGTTTTCGGGAGGAGAAGATTTTTTGCAGATAAATCGTCTCCTGGTAAAAACCTCCTGAATGTCTTAATCTTACGTTATCATAGAAACAACAAAGCTCATGCCGATGTGCTTTGGAGAAACACATTTTTTTTTTATTTTAAATGCTTTATTTTGTATTTTGTACTGGTTTTAATCAGCGGGTGTGTTTGTTTTGGAGAGGAGGAGAACTTCGCAGATGATTGGGCTCCCTGTAAAACCCTCCTGAACAATAAACACTGAAAGAATTCTAACAGAAAAACTGGCTCTAATGACGGCATTGTTCTGTCAATTATTATTGTTTTGATTGAGAAACCCCTAGTGGCACAAAATGACATGCATGTCCTTGCAACCATTTTCCAAAAATCAAGATTTATTCTTTACTGAGTAAACTCAAATCAAGATGTGCATTCTCTTTTACTTGAGTCTGAAAGTTTTTTAACTGTGTCCTCCTGCAGTATTTGGCCCCCGAGGCTGATCTAATCTATTTGAGAGCAGCCAATCCTGCTCCCCCTGTGATTGTATCCACTCTCTTTGGCACTCTACCAGAGACCATATGAACTTTGCTCTACAGCATCTGGATTTCTCTCTCTGTGTCAGAAGGATATTAATGTGCATAATTTGTCTTTCTGCTGATGCAAAGAAAGAAGCTGTAGAAGCTCTGTTACTCACTGGCTAGCTGGAAGAGTGCAGCAATGGCCTCCTCCCACCACTGGGATTCCTGTGTGATGAAGGGCAGCTCCATCAGTCCAAGAAGGAAGATCAGCTGACCAGCAGTCAGGGCCACCGTCGCCATCAGGTTGCATGCCCGCATCATGTCAAACTGCACTTGAGGGACCAGAAAAAGAGCTGTGTCATGTTCCTGCACTGTGATCTAAATGCATTAAGTGGATATGCATGAGATTTTAGGTTGAGTCTACACCAGAAGTCTTGATATTTAAATGGGAAATCAACATTTGTAGGAAGGCGACGCTGATGTGATTAAAATATTATCATGAATGGTTGGCACGTCTTTGTTTAACATTAGTAGGCAGTGCTGCCCATTGTGCCCAGTAAGG
Organism: Centropristis striata; assembly: GCF_030273125.1. Classification (NCBI taxonomy): domain Eukaryota; kingdom Metazoa; phylum Chordata; class Actinopteri; order Perciformes; family Serranidae; genus Centropristis; species Centropristis striata. The sequence continues at coordinate 11,378,015 of NC_081537.1, forward strand.
TTGACAAGTGGACCTTCAGCTATTCCCAGACTTCTTGAATGAAAAATTCTCAATGGAGCAAAACATACTGTAAATTATTGGCTGGCTGCCATGTGCAACTGTTTGCACTTATAAATCAGACTGCCATTGACCTAAAGCAAAGCACATAGATTGGATTTATGGATATTGTACATAACATGTTAATCTGTTGTTATTGTTAATCCAGTGAGTTGAGTCTTTTTGTTTTTTACATATAATCACACATCTCTGGACCCCAAACAGAAGGACCTGAAAACACAATGTATTTCTTGACTGATTCACAGTGAAATTGTTTCATCTGTGTCTATGCCCTGACACGGTGACAGAAATTCTCCTAGTTGCTGTTGAGATTACTACATCTTGGATATATAATTTAACCAATCAACCAGTCTGATGAGGTTGGAAATCTTCTTTTTTAAAAGGTATAATAACATTATTTTGTTGCACTTTAACTCAAAACTAGCATAAAAACTTACATTTGACGGTGCTGCGGGATTCCTGGTAGCCTGCAAAATCAGAGCCCCATCCCAGGCCTTCGCACTGCCTCTGTGCCCCCTGCCCCCTCCTTCCACCCTGGAGATCATCTCGGCCCCTTTCCCCACCAGTGGGGCACATCCTCCATAGTCCCACGCTCCGCTTGCGTCCGTCCTCCAGGGCCTGCAGGACCCAGCTGGGGGTGAAGGCTGCAACATTATTTAGGACCAGGGACAGCAGGGCTACTGTCACTGCTGCCGCCACCAGCTTCTGCACGGCCATGCGGCGCCTGATGCCCGCCACCTCTCCCCCTTCCTCGAGTCCCTCCAACGACCCTTGATCCTCCGCGGTGTCCTGCCCGCTCTCTTGGTTCTCCTCTGGGGCTGTAGCACCAGCAGTGCTCTGGGCCCCCTGGCTCCTCTCCACCTCCTCCGCCACCACCACCACTACCTCCTCCTCCTCCAGCTGTTAGCGAGTCTTGTCCCAGCTCACACAGAGGTGGAATTGGCGAAAGTGTTGTCTTGAGGCTTAGCTAAAGAACATCTCCATTCATCCTCATTCAGGAGTTGGTTGTCGTTGCAGCAGATCCTCAACCCTCCTCCTCAGACAGCACTGCGGGTACGCTGGGATTAATCCAACTGACACCTAGGTCCATTCCACTGGCTCCGGCTGGCTGCAGCTTGACTCTTAGATCTTGCTACTTTCTTGCTTTTTCTTTATCTTCTCCTTGTCCTTCTTCAGTGCACTTGTCTGACTTCTGTGTGTGCAGCTGGCTTCTCTGTGTAGGTAGTAGTTTATTCTTTTCTTTCTTTTTTCGCCTTTTTCCTGCAGCAATTTTACATTGCTTTCAGAAGCGTAGAGATGCAAATAAGCATAGATTCTCTGGACAGTGTTGCTTGAAGCCGACTCGTCAGTGACTTTACCAAGACTGCCTCTCAACTCTCCCACTGCCTGACTGGAACAAAAAATCCTTTAACCCACCTCCTTCTGTCTCTTTCTCTCTTCCTTAACTGTTTCTTTGAAAATCCTTGAGGTCAGAGTTGAAATGTGGGGGAGTTGCTGTTATAGTCCGAGACATGAGTTCGCAACTGTAGCAAGCTTTAAACAGACAGCCTCCTCCTTCACGATCACTTTAAATGTGTGTGTGTGTGTCAATGTGTTTGTGTGAGAGAATGTCCAAAAGACCCCCCTCTTAGACGTCACTGTTGTGTATTCTTTTGTCTGGAGCCCAGGGGGCGTTCGCTAAAGTCCTCTCTCTCGTGTGCAACAAACACATTGGCCACCGCCGTCCGCCAGCAACAGGATGTGTTTCCTGAGAGGAAAAGAGGATGGGAAGAGGGGCCAAATGTAGACCTGTTCCTTCTCTTGTCTTTCCTTTTCTGGCTCTCTAGATCTTGCCGCCCTGTGTGCAGCTCGCTCTACTTTTCCCAGCATTTTAAAGTATCTCAAATTTCATTTTCAGGCTTAGTTTTCTGTGACCATATAGAGCAAGATTTTGGCGAACAGTTGCTTTCCTTTTCTTCACTTGGCCTCCGTTCCCCCTCTTATAGGGCCCCTAAAGATTTGGGGTATTTCCTGTTGCCTAACTTTAATAAACAGCCCACATCTGTAACAGCTAAAGCAAGGAGGAGGGAGGCGGACACAAATAGAGACCAGATGGCTGTGGAATCTTAAATGTGGAATTGAAGCAAAAGAAAAAAGGGTAGAGGGGCTCATTTACGTCAGCAAGACAAAAGTAAAAAAGAAAAAGACGGAGATAGAAAAGCACAACTCTCTTTTCTAGTCCTTCACGCATTCTTGTGTCTCCATGCTGAAATCATATTTGTGTGCAGGAGGTCTTTTGTGGACATTTGTTATAATTGGGATAAATGTAAAAACAATCCTACAATATTAAAGATCTGGTCAGTAAGACCAAAGGTTTTACATGCAAACTAAGGGTATAGGACTTACAATACAACCCAAACTAGACTGTAAATAATGTGCATAACTGTTTTCAATGTTAATGATAAAATACCAATGCAGTGAGAAAACTTTGCCCTTGCAAACGAGTCATTTCTCTTTTCTCTGTAGTAAAGCGGTATGGGAAAACATGGCACGGATGTGTGTGAAAACCCGCCGACTGGATGTGGCACGTGTGTGCCTTGGGAATATGGGAAATGCCAGGGCAGCAAAAGCGCTGAAGGAGGCGGAGGCTGAGCCCGAGCCAGAAGCACAAGTGGCAATGTTGGCCATTCAGCTCGGCATGCTGGTAAGTTATTTAAGATAGAAGAATATATATGACTCATGAGACTGATGGTTTGCCTCCTTTTCTCTGTCCTCTGGCATTTTTTAATTCTACATTACATCTTTTAAAATAAAAAAAATATGGCATTAACTGTGTACTTAGTGATGTATTATTCTTTACCCTATCGAGCCATTCTTTCTATATTATCCTTATTTTAAAAACGATAGATAAAGCAATAGAGGAAATATAAGATAATAAAAGCAGAAAGGCCATCCCCTTACTCAAGACCACAAAATCCATTAAGAGGCTATTTTTCTGTTCTTCATAAATAACCCCCAAACTGTAGTCCAACATCCAACGCCACATCCTTTTTAGGCCTAAGCAGTGCACCATAAAAAGACCACGGGACTTTCCAGACCAAAACCATTTATCTTTCCATCATCTTTTCCTGTCCTCCAATAGGAAGATGCAGAAAAGTTGTACAAGAGCTGTCAACGCAATGACTTGCTGAACAATTTCTACCAGGCCTCTGGCCAATGGCAGCAGGCTTTGGATACAGCAGAAAACCACGACCGCATCCATCTGCGGACCACCTACTACAATTATGCCAAATACCTTGAGTCCATGGGCGACAAGACCCTGGCCCTGACATAGTAAGATGGAATCGCTTGCGGTTTTACGTCAATGATACAGTTGTTTTTGTCTTTCAAAAAGTGTAATTGTCAGCCTTGGTGTTTTCAGTTATGAGAATTCTGACACACATCGGGTCGAAGTTCCCAGAATGCTCCAGGATGACACATCATCTCTAGAGATATACGTTAATAAAAAGAAAGACAAGTAAGTCCAGAGCTTCTCTTGATGGTAAAAACCATGTCACCTGAGTAATATATTACATAATCTGCTTCCTCTATGCACTTAAACATCGGCTACATCATCTCAACCATCCAGGAACATCTATAAGTGGTGGGCCCAGTACCTGGAGAGCCAGTCAGACATGGATTCTGCGCTGCGTTTCTATGAATCTGCGCAGGATTACCTCTCCCTGGTTAGAGTCCACTGCTACATGGGGAACATTCAGAAGGTGACTAGTATTCAAAGTGTCACACAAAATGTATTGTATTTTATCTAAAATAATTTAATTTTACTCATGTCCCATGTTGTAAAAAGTGACAGTCCCATGTCTTTTTTAATATAAAGCAGGTCTAGGTGCTATATAAATACTGTGAAAGTATCAAAATGCTCAATCCACACAGAATTACACACATTCAGAAATTGTATGATAATACAGTCTTAGAAAAAAGGATTAGACTATTGTTTTCTTCAATTTCTTGTTCATTTTAATGCCTGGCACAAGTAATGGTACATTCGTTTGGATAAATATGATAACAACAAATGGCTCATAAGAGTTTAATTGAAGAGCTGATATCTAGCCATTTTCCATGGTTGTCTTGATAATGATTTTGGTTATTATTAAGAAAACCCATAGACATGTATGGCTGTAAAAACACTTGTATAATATTGATATAGGGAGTTTTCCATAAACTTGAGAATGCATTTATTTATATATGTATTTATTATAACAGGCATCTGAGATAGCCAATGACACAGGTGACAGGGCAGCATCATACCACCTGGCCAGACACTACGAGGGCCATGATGACATCAAACAGGCTGTCCACTTCTACACACGAGCCCAGGCCTACAACAATGCCATACGCCTTTGTAAGGTAAAGCACTCCACTGTGTACTTTTCTGCCTGTTACCCAAAATACAGGTATTTATGAATCAAGACTTTTATATATCTTGATAATTATGGTCAGAAAAGCTTTTAGTCTTTTCGTTTAGTCTTTATTTTTTGTGTTTTTCTTGCTGTTTCTTCAGTCTCTGAGTGGGTTGTCGCTATGTGTGTATTGTATCTAAACAGGAGAATGGCTTGGATGACCAGCTGATGAATCTGGCTCTGTTGAGTAACGCAGAGGACATGATGGAGGCTGCCTGTTACTACGAGGAGAAAGGCACCCACATGGATCGAGCTGTTGCACTCTATCACAAGGTCTTTTAATAAATGTCTGCTTTTTCTCAATGGCTGTTATGATAATGCATTCTAAATCATTCCACAAGGGGGCAGCATTGTACTGTATATTTAAAGCAAGCTGAGCAATGTTGATTGGTGAAAGAAGCCAGGGTTTCAGTTACAGTAGAGTATGCTTTTTTGTCCTCCACTGCAGGCTGGTTACGTCTCTAAAGCTCTGGAGTTGGCCTTTGCCACTCAGCAGTTCTCTGCACTTCAGTTGATCGCTGAGGATCTGAATGAGTACTCTGACCCAGCCCTCCTAGCACGCTGCTCTGACTTCTTCATCACACATTCCCAGTACGATAAGGCTGTGGAGTTACTGGTTGCAGCCAAAAAGGTACCAGTTTGTAACATTTCACCACAGTATCTGTTCAGTTCACGTGTGTTTAGTTATTTATGTCTTTTTTATTTTTGTATGCACAAAGCACCATCAAGCCTTGGAGTTGTGTGTGACCCAGAGCTTAACCATCACAGAGGAGCTGGCAGAGAGAATGACTGTAACTGATTCAAAAGACTTGTCTGAAGAGGCTCGAAAGGACTTACTGGAGAGGATAGCAGACTGCTGTATGCGTCAAGGCAATTACCACCTGGCCACAAAGAAATACACACAGGCGGGCAACAAACCCAAGGTAATACTCTGTTTGTAGTAAACACGACATGGACTCTGTGCAAGCTTAGAACATCTTAAAGGTAACTGGGTGAGAGGATTTGGGATTATTCCATCTGCACTGTCAGCCTGATGTCATGTGGCCTGTCATACACACATATTTCTAATAGAGAGCTGCAACAGTTTGTTGACGATTCAAGAAAAATAATTGCCAACCATTTGTATAATCATTTACTCATTATAGCTCTTTTTCATGCAAAAATCGGCAAGAAAATACTGTTTTCACCCTCTCAAATTTTTTCTGTTTTATATCATATTAAACTAAATATCTCTGTGTTTTGGACTGACAAAACAAGACTTTTAAAGACATCAACTTGGATGGACAATTTTGATCATTTTATGGCATTTTATAGAGCAAACAATAAATTGAATAGTCGTAAAAATGTTTTTATTTGCATAGTGTAAAGTGCATTAGTGTAAACCTCAATAATGTTGAATAAATGTATTTTTCATTCAACAGGCCATGCGGGCACTCCTCAAGTCGGGTGACACAGAGAAAATAGTGTTCTTCGCCAATGTTTGTCGTCAGAAGGAGCTTTTCATAATGGCCGCCAACTACCTCCAGTCTCTGGACTGGCGGAAAGATCCAGAGATCTTGAAGACAATCATTGGTTTCTACACTAAAGGCAGGGCACCGGACCTGCTGGCTGGCTTCTATGAAGCCTGTGCTCAGGTACAGCAATAGGTCATTCTATTTCATGATGTTTATTATGGGTACTTTGAAAGAAGCCTGTTCAATTTTGGTCTGTGGTCTTGCAGGTATACTGCAAGAATAAAAACTTTAATAGATAGTAATCCAGGTAAAATACTTTTCAAATAACTGTATATTTTTACTGTTCTTGTTTACCATTGTTAAGGTGGAGATTGATGATTACCAGAACTATGAAAAGGCTCTAGATGCTTTGTCTGAGGCTTACAAGTGCCTCTCAAAAACAAAGGACGCTTCAGCTGGACAACAGGAAGTAAGACTGGCAGACCTGCAGCATAGACTCACACTCATCAAGAAGTTTGTCCATGCACGCAGGTAAGAATATAACTTGTATTTCTCTCTTCTGTATAACAGAGAAGGTTTCTGGCGGTGATCTTCATCTGAGGTTCTGACCTTTTGTCCTGCAGGTTGTATCCAGAGGATGCTGGTGAGGCGGTGCGGTTATGTGAATCTTTGCTGGAGGAGCCGGAGTTGGACCCTGCTGTCAGGATTGGAGATGCATTTGGTTTCATGGTGGAGCACCACTGTCAGCAAGGCAACTTCCAAGTGGTGACTATTTTATTTCTAGTTATTCATTCATTCTCCTTAACTGCGCAGGTCACGGGGGAGCTGGAGGGCGAGATGCGGGTACACCCTGGACAGGTCACCAGACTGTCACAGGCTACAATCATGCTTTCATTCATTTCTAGTTATTGTTTTGGTGAAATGACTCTTATATCTTTATTGTGAGGGATTATTCACAGAAATATCTGAACAGGGTGATGTCTGCTTTTTTTTCTTGATAATAATCAAATTGTTATCAAGAAAACCATGGAAAATGGCATGATATCAGCTCTTAAATTAAACTCTTATGAGCTGTTTTTGTTGTTATCGTTATATTTGTACAAACAAATGTACCTTTAGTTGTACCAGGCATTAAAATGAACAAGAAATTGAAGAAAACAAGGGTGGTCTAATAATTTTTTCCATGACTGTACGTCGAGATAAATAAGGTGTCTGAAAAACAAAACATGACAGAATCATCCGATTGTGCAAATAAAAACACAGTAAGGCCAAAAATAAGTAGATAGATAAATACATACAAATATTAACATTGTCAAACAACAGCATTGAGAAAAAAAAATTAAAAAGTAAAAAATAATTAAAAAAATGTATATAAAAATGTAAAAAATATCATAGCAAATGAAATTACTCTTGTTTCAAACATCTTTATTGTGATCAGAAAAACAAAACATGACAGAATCATCTGATTGTGCAAATAAAAATACAGTAAAAATAAATACAAAAATAAATGTAAAAAATAGAAATAAAAAAAGTAAAAATAAAAAATAAATGAATAAAAATGTAAAGTATCTTACCATCACCTATAGTAATTCCACCTATAGAAAATAATAATAATAATAAATGAACAAAAAAATGGTGAAATGACTCTTAAAACAACATTTCAAATCACCCTGATTGTAAGTTGATGTGTTCAGCTTTTTATCTTCTTTCCATCTTTCTTCTCCAGGCCTACCGTAAGCTGGAGGAGCTCCAGAAACTTTTGCCATCACAGAACGTCAGGTACTACATCAGCCAGGCCAGCCTGGAGGCCCTGCAGAAAGAGATGGGTGTACCTATCGATCGTGGTGATCGCAGGCAGAGTGTGAAGGAGGAGGATGAAGTGGAGGAGGACTTAAATGTAACTTAGATTTAACTTTTTATTTACAAGACCATGGATATGCCAGAGTCTGCACTTTCTCACACCGGGAATGAGTTACCAACACATTGGTGAAGCAGTAATCGGTTGTAAAAGAAAGCACTTGATCATTGCACTGTGGACGAGCACTGTGAAGTGAAGACAGGAGAGACGGGAGGAAGGAAATCTGCACCAGGACACATAAAGTTAATTAAAATCTTCCACACTCATAAAGACTGGATGTCTCCTACCTCAAAAAACTATATTTTGACCTGCAATACAATATGACAACATATGACTGAGGAACAAGAATCAACACTAGAGGCTTTCATTGTGGAGCTCAGATACTTGATCTTATTTAAAAACTCTTTCAACCTAATGCAGAGGTACATTCAGATACACTCTAGATCTCCTAAAATCTAAAATGTAATCCTTAATATATATGATCTGTAAGAAAAATATAAAATATAATGCAGCTCTTTTATTCTACCTTCAATCCTTAATTAATTTTACAGCTGCAGAATTGATAATTACAGATTATAGCCTTTTTGCTGGATTTTATATCTAGGTTTGGCTCTGAATGTGCTGTTTGGTAAATGTATCCCCTTATGATCTCATTATGTGGTTTATATGCATTGGTACAATGTATTTTTTAAATAATACAATTCATTTTTAAAATTGTAAGTGTCCTCTCAGTGTCAAAACTCGTATCTCTACAAAGCATTTTTCAGCTATTTTTGATAACTTGTGAGTCGATTTCTACCTATATTATGTGAATTAATGTATTTTACATTACACTGCATTGTTCTTATACAAGTTCCTATAATAAAACTTTTTAAAAATAAATAAATTGTACTATGTATTATATCAGTAGTGGTATTTATATTCATAGGCCTGTAATCGACTTCAAAAATAGTGAAGCTGTGCAAAATTGTTTAGTCTTTATTGAGTTCTCCAAACATATAGTAAGCCTGTTACTTCTTGGTCAGTTTCCACCAGGGTTGGAGAGTAAAAGATGACATGTAATCAGATTACAGCATTACTAAAATCAGCCTAGATTACATTTGAAGGAAAAAGTGCAATACGATTATAGTTTTATTGATATGTAGTAGTTGATTACATCTTTAAAGTATTCCCAGTTTTGTTAAGGGTGACATATGTTTTGTTTTTTATTGATTAATTATGGATATCATGTTTTTTAATTACTTTTTATTTACATTAAAATTGAAGATGAAAATTTAGAGTAGGTGCATTTCAATATATAAAAAAAATCTATTTGGCTTTTGATTGAAAAACTTGCACAAAAGAAACAGCCCCCACATGTTGTAGAATACAAAAAGTAGTATGTGCCAGTATAGTTTGCTTTGACCAACTAAATGCTTAATATGCAAAACATCTTATTTGCATTGGAAATGTTGTGACCTGTTTTAAGAAAAAAAAAAAGAATATTTGGAAATTGTTGACATCCTTTTATTATTATTATGGTTATTATAAAATGCAATATTTTCACTGTTTGAAAAAGTAATCTAAACGTATTTAGATGAGATTAGATTTTTTTTAAATATATATATATTTTTTTCTAATCGCTGACAGTACCCATTATTTAGCCATAACATTACAGTTTTTCTCAGTTGCTTTGGTGCATTTCTCACATCAATATTAACATTTGCAGTTAGTTCAACCTTCACATAATTTTGTCATTTGTGCACATCATAGTAGCAGTTTCTCATTCCTAACACATTACAAATGCTTTTGGACATGCGTCAGTTGCTTTCATACAACTCTCTGCTGTTTGATAACATTATTATTTGCTTATGTCATGTCAGTCAAAAGTTACGATACTTGTGAATGCTGAATATTCATTCCATATAAAACTAATAGTCCTCATTTCATTGTCTGAGTCATTTCAAACAAAAATGTTGAACTAGTTGTCAAAATCTGTCAAGCAAATTTTATACATTTTTTAAAATCTTTATTTTTTACTGAAAATCTCTCTGAAATTGAATATATTTCTCTCAGGTGAACCTCAGCTTTCACTGATGAGAAGGGCTGTGTGAAGCATTAGTTGCAACCAATGATAAGCCACTTCTCTACTATCACTCAGAGCTGAATCCATAAAACCATAAACACTTTACAACATATATGAACCGAGCAGGACATAGTGTGGACCATTTCTACAATACTATGACACTGTACTGTGCACAGCTCTACCCAAAGGGACTTTATGTTTGTTGTAAATAAGGGTGTTTTTTTCCTTTTGCACAATGCTGTAAACAAATAAGAATTGCAAAGAGCATACTCAGTTGTACTTGTACTCAGTTACCTCACTAAATACAGTAATGTGTAACTTTACTGTAGTTTTCAAATGGCTGTGCAAATATTATAAAGTGCTGTCTGGAGCATTTTCAGGTAATGTCACCAAGATCCGACTTTTTTGCATTGGAATACATTTACAGAGTAAACTGTCATAATGAAAACGTGACAAAGCCATTTGACTATCGTGTTCATAAACATGGTGTCAGGACTTTTCATCTTGATGACACTGACACTTTCATTGACATGAATACTTGCTTTTGAGGAATGAACTATCCATTTTGAGCAAGTGATGCACTTTTGCAGGTTCCACTAGGTTTTGCAGTTTGTACTAATTGTTTTGAGAAATGTATTAACTGTTGTGCAAATGTTAATAGTGATGTCAGAAATGCATCAAAGCGACTGAGAAAAACTGCAAGTCATCATTACTTCTGATGGACATATCTATCCTAAAAACAACCTAGTTGTTACAATATGACGTCACAAGGTGGCGCTACTGTCAATGACATTTACCTCCTCCTGTAGAAGTAACATTAGAGGCTGACCTTGTTGTTCCCAGGCTGTAACAATAAACGTCTAAATCTCACATAAGCAATAATTAACTGTAGCTGTTTAAGGTTCCCATACGCTCTCTTTTGTGTGATACAAAGGGTGGAAAGTGCTGTAAACTAACCGTAGAAGCTTTAATCTTCAATATCAAATGTTAGTTGAAAGTTTAAAGTTGAAAACACCAGTGTGACCTTAAAAATGTTTCTTTCTCAGTGACATTTACGCTTGCATTTGTGGTAAAATAGCAAAGCATGCAAACAAACAAATAAGTGAATAATACAAATAAACAAAGACAGAGAGTTCACACCAGTTTATCTCTGTGTTGTCGAGGCCATGGCAACATATTGTTGGTGGATACAGTAATTTACGTTAAGCAGTGGTTGACAGTGAGTAAAGATGGACCCACAGGACCAACAGACAACTTCAGATGAACTTCAGGACCGACTTCGTGCTCTGACACAAGAAAATGTAAGTAAATACCAGCCAGTTTTCACATAGTAAGTAAGTAAGTAAATTTTATTCATGAAGCACTTTTCACAGGAAAAAACCCCACAAAGTGCTTTACAAGGGTATAAAACAACATACAGGCAAACACAGAAAACATAATGCCTGTCTAAACAGATATGTCTTAAGCTGAAAAGAATCCACAGATACCGCAGACCGTAAGGGTGCAGGCAGAGTGTTACAGTTTGGGAGCTATTGATTCAAAGACTCGATCACCCCGAGTCTTAAGGCGGGTGCGTGGGACAGACAGTAAATTGAAGGTGTTTGAGCGAAGGGAGCAGGCAGAGGGATATGGGTGAAGTAGTTCAGTAGTTCAGTGCTCTGTAGGTCAGAGTGAGAATCTTAAACTGGATCCTGTATGCAATTGGGAGCCAGAGAAGAGATTCAAGTATGGGGGTGATGTGAGATCGTCTGTTTGTCCTTGTGAGAAGTCTTGCTGCAGCATTTTGAATTGACTACAGACGGTTTAAAGCGGACATACTGCGTGAGGAAAAAAGTGAGTTACAGTAAATGATACGGGATGAGATGAAGGCATGTATAAGCATCTCAAGTTCAGTATTTGAAACAACTGATCTCAGTTTGCTGAGATTTCTCAGGTGGAAAAAGCAGGAACTAGACAGCTGCTTAACATGGGTGTCAAACGACGATGATTTATCAAATATTACCCCTAAGTTACGCAAGTGGGGGTGGACGTCAGAGGAAAGGGGCCTAAAACACTGTAGGATTGTGGGCACAACCTTCTCTGGAGCAACAACCAGAACCTCTGTCTTCTCAGCGTTAAGCTGCAAGAACTTTTCTGCCAACCATTTTCTGAACACTTTAAAACAGTCTAAGAGTCTAGATAACTTAAAAACTTCATTGGGTTTAAATGAGAAACAGAGTTGGATGTCATTCGCATATAAATGATAAAAAATGTTAAAACTGTAGTGACTTACTGTGACGTACTTACTGCAGTAAGTACAGTGAAAACAACAGGGGTCCCAGAACTGAGCCCTGTGGGACCCCACAGAACAGTGGGGAAGAGTCGGAAACAACCGATATGCCAACACAGTCACTTAACCTCTTGATCAAAATGTGATGGTCAACTGTGTCAAATGCAGAACTGAGGTCAAGAAGTACCAACACAGAACAATCACTTACACCAGAGGACATTAAAACATCATTAGAAACCCTCAGAAGAGCAGTTTCAGTCGAGTGCTGTTTCCGAAACCCTGACTGAAACTTATCATGTTGTGTCTCTCCAACACAGTGGTGAGTTGGTCAACAGCAACCTTTTCTAAAATCTTAGATAAAAACGTGAGCTTTGATATCGCCTATAATTATTGGGGAGAGCAGTATCTGAGTTGCTTTTCTTTAAAATGGGCTGGATGATAGCATGCTAAAAATATGAGGGGACACATTCTGTAGACAGAGAGGAATTCATAGTGCATAGAGGAGCTAAACGCACTTTTCACTCCTAAAAAAAAAATCCAGTATTGGCTATATAACAGTAGCTACTTTCTCAAGTAAGCTAATGTTAGCTTAATAGCTTATAATAGCTTTAAAATGAACACAGGCTACAACTCGGTGGTGGATTGTAACAGTACATTTGCACAAGTACTGTCAATAACTACAATTCTGAGGTACTTTAGTATCTTCATTTTATGTAACTTTATACTTCCACTACATTTTGAGCCAAAAGTTGTAATTTTACTCCATTACATTTAGCCAACAGCATTAGTAACTTTTCAGGTCAGGTATGCATAAATAATAATAATAATAATAATAATAATCCAATAATATATTCGGAATATATAACAATCTGGATGGGGCCATTTTGCATAATGAGTACTTTTACTTTTGATAAATTAATGTTGATGCCAATACTTTTGTACTTTTACTTCAGTAGGTTTTGAATGCAGGACTTTTACTTGGAGTGGAGTAATTTTACAGTATGGTACTAGTACTTTTACTTAAGTACGGGATCTGGATACTTTTCCACCACTGGTCTTTATATAGACGAGCTGTATGCACTTTTCACTCCTAAAAAAAGTCCAGTTTGGAAGTAACAGTTGCTAGTTTCTGAAGTGACATAGCTTAATGGGGGAAATAAATATAGGCTATAAACTAAGGTGGTAAGCAAAAATCTCCTTGATATGTAGCTACTATGCAGCCAACATGGGGATCATTTAAGTGAACACAAGCTATTGTCAACTAACTTAAGTGTTTTTGTTCACCCCGCTTTAGTTGCAGCTGCATGACAAGAATGAACGCCTTTTCACCAAAGTGGGCTACCTGGAGAGCAGACTGGGCCACCTGGCCAGCTCCAACACAGACCTGTCCTGCAGGCTGGTTCAGAGCGAAGAGGAAAAACTCAAGGTAGAGATCATGAGCTATGTGAAGCATGAATGAACTATAAGTCCAATGTGTCTGTTCAGTATAGAAACCAGAAGAATGTGTGTTCCCTGTCACATTATCCAGATATCTAAGGAGCTTGTGGAGGAGAAAATACAGACAAACAAGATGAGGGAGCAGTTTGAAGAAGAGACATTTGAGCTGAAAAACAAGGTGAGGGTTTTTTTTTAGAGTGATATAAATTAAAGTGTGACATGTAGCCTTCATTTGATCAATTTGGACAGTGAAGCACTACATCTTCTCTATTTAATGATGCTGTCTGCACTTTCTTTACCCTTGTCAGATATTGAACCAAGCCGGTATAATAACAGAGCTTGAGATGGAGAGAGACAACTTATTGAGGGAACTCCAGTCTGCTGAGGCTCGTCTGAAAGGGGGAGAGAAGAGCGGCCAAGAGCTGACAGAGGAGTATGCCACACTGAAGAAGAACTACCTTACTCTGGCTGAGGCCCATGATGAAGAGCGTGCCCAGAGTGAAGAGCTGAGTGCTGAGCTGTTGGCACTGGCTCAAGCCCAGGACGCTCTCCGCAGGCAGCTGGAGGAGCAGCAGCAGAGTGTGAAGACCACCACCCAGGGCCTGCACAGCGAGCTGGACAGGGTGCAGGCCTTGATCAGCCGCATGTCACATAGCAGAGTCAAGGTGAGATAGTGTGTTGCAAACAGGAATAGGCAAAATATTAGGTAACGCTTTATAATAAGGTCCTTAATAACCATTAATTAACAAGTAATAAGGCATTGTTCTCGCTTTAGATCCGGTAGTTGCAAAAAGCGTAGTTAATTTATAGTTAACTTATAATAGATGAGCAATAAAGTATATTTTAATATCAATAAGCAAACAAAATAAGATTAATAAAGGCATGGCAAAGACATAATGGGTGGGTCATGGGTGTTCGTAATGCCATTATTAACACTTATATAAGCTTATAAACACACAATAATGTTAATAAGCATCTTGTAAGGACTTACAAGGGCCTTATTACTTGTTAATGAATGGTTATTACAAGGACCTTAATATAAAGCGTTGCCAAATATTTTTATTTTCTAGTTTAGTTCCTGAGCTAAGTTCATTTCACTCCATAGTTACTGGAACATTTGGGGCTTTTGTTGTAGTTGCCCTCACCAAATTGTTGTCATTATTACTAATTTTTCTTGAAAACCATGTGCAGATGTTAGTCCCATTCAAGCAGAACATGTTCTTGTCCATGTATAAAATATTAAAACAAAATTAGTTTTGTGCAGATCATGATTCTTACATTTATTTAAAATTTTAAATAATTTACTGTGCCATTGGGTGATTTAGGGTTGTCCCCTCATAGTGGATTAGTTGACTAATTGATGGTTTTGGACTTGGACTAAGATTTATTTAATTGATTTTGAGTTATTTTTTACTGCTTTTTCATGCTAAATGACTGATTGCCAACACAAGATTTAAAGTGGTGCTTTTGTACGATTCTTTGTGAAAATACTTATTTTTACAGATCTGTTGATTAAACTGCCAAACTAATCAAATAGTGAACAAAATCAGGATGACTGAGAATTTCTTTAGTTGAGGAAAGCCCTACTTATTTTCTAACCACTGAAATATGATACAGTCTAAATAACAACAACAATTACCATAACAAAAATGTAAATATCATGATATAACAGTACAACCTAATAAAAAAGGGGGAACATAATTAAACAAAAATGAATAAATTAAACAGCCAAATCCTTCTGTCTTTAAGAAATCAAATATGTTTTTTTAAAGTAAAAAATAACATTTACAATAATATGTAATTAACAATAATATTTAATATTAAACTAAAGAAAAATCATATATCATACTTGCCTTTTTTTTTGTCTTAATATGTATTCAATTTTATTAACAGTTTGAGGATTTGGCAGCTTTGGACAAGGAGCAAAAGAATCTGGAAAAAATTGTAAGTATTTTTGTACAGAACATATATATAATTTTACATAAATACATGCATCAGTAAAATATCCGTAGGAGTTCAGTAACTACCTCCTTGGCCTGTTTCATATGGTCTCTCAAAGCTACTTGGAAACCAAGATGAGATCAAAGACATGCTGGAGAAAATGAAGAACAGCTACGAGGAGCAGCAGAAGAAACTGGAGGAGAAAGTGTGAGGCTCAGTGAATGTTTAACATTTACTTGTGCACAGCCTTAATTAAGACAAAACATCATTATCTTTCCATTTCCTTTCATCAAACTGCCAAACCCATCTCAGGATGTACGACCCAGAGTTCATCCCACACGCATCTGCTCTGCGGTCCTCTCTTTGATTTTTGTTCTAAGCTGTGGCTTTATTTACTGTGTGTGTGATGTGGTCCCTGTGATGTGGCTGTCCGTGGATTTTGGGAGCTATTCACTTGTTGCTGAGCCTGTGTTTGGTCATCAGGGTGGAGATGGGTAAAGAGCACCAAGAGAACAAGAGAGCAATCCATAGACGGCAGCAGGAACTATCTGAGCAGAGTGCGGTGAGCAAGAACAATCCCATTCTGATTTACAGAACATTTCTCAAGTGATTGTAGATATTATCACTAGTGCCCGACCGATATGGGATTCTTGAGACTGACGCGACACTGGTTTTTGAGGGGAGAGATCAACAATCTGGAATGAAAATAAACCTTTTTTATGTGGATCATGCACTCATTTTTCACCACTCTGCTAAGGTACCCAGAGAGCTACTTTCTCAAACATAAATCTTTATCAAATAATATTAAACACTGTTTTACATCATACAATGTATTGAGAAAATAAAGAATACATAGGAATAAAATGAATATCTAATTATGTAATAATTACTGTCTAGTTTCAGTCAATTGCTGGCTATTTAAAAAAATAAAATAATAACTAACACCATTTCTAAATCATGCCAAGCTACGTTTTCTGCATAATTCATTGTGTAAAAAAAGTTGTCATCATAACATATATCCAACAGCATATACACAATATCAATAGGCCAATATCGACTGAAAATATCTGTCAACTGACATGTCTGTCAAGCTCTAATTATCACTGTCTTGGTGGAAATGTCTTGGTGGAAATGTGTCCAATCTTGTTTGTCCTATTTCCATCCAAGGCCCTGATGTGCTCTCAGAGCCAAGTGAAGGAGGCAGAAGAAGAAAACTCGAAGCTGCAGCATCAGGTCAAAGAGCTGAATGAGGAATACCGTGCAAGGCTTGTGTGCTATTTACAGGACTTAGCTGTGAGTTGCAGTGTTCACACACACGCATGTGTACAAAGTGATGTGGGGCAACACAACATAGAATAGAATAGAATGCCTTTATTGTCATTATACACATGTACAATGAGATTTGAGAGCTGACTCCAAAAAGCAGTGCGACAATAAATAAAATACATAAAAACATACAATATAAATATAAATATACATATACTTCGGCAAGTAAATGTAAAAAAAAATAATTTTATATATATATATATATATATATATATATATATATATATATAAGATGTAATATAAAACATAGGCAATAAAGGGAGGTAAGGTGCACAGTCTTCAATTCAATTTGCCAGAAGCAGATTTGATGTGTTCATAAATATATTGCACATTGAAGGACAATTAATTGCACAAATTATTGCACATTGCCATTTATAGTATATTTAAAAAAGAAGACATATTTCACAGTAATAAAGTCCATGTGAAAATCAGTGCATGTGAGAGTTCAGGGTTGTTATTGCTTTTCGGAAGAAACTGTTCTTGAATCTGTTTTCAATGTTTTCAACATCAATGTGCATGTCTTTCATTTAGGAGTACATCGATGGACTTGGTGAAGGCAAAAGCCCTTTAGAGACTTCCAAGATGAGGGCCCACGTGGACAGCATGCTGCAGGATGTTCGTTCATCCTATAAGGTCAGAGAGGAGCAGCTCGCCTACGCTGCTCGCTCCTATAAGAAGAGACTTCAGAAGATCACAAAGACGCATCATGCTCTTCTCATCGCATACAGGTGAGTCTTCCTCTGTGTTACATTCACATAGGGGAATTAAACCTTATATGATGTTATGTGACAAATAAGTGGATTGATTGATTGGTTGGTTGATTGATTGATTGATTGATTGATTGATTGACCAATGGTTCCCATCCTTTTTGCTCATGACCCCTAAATACAAAGCCTCATCAGCTTGTGAACCTTCATCCTCATGTCGCATATACTGTATATAGAGCTGCAGTGATTAGTCAACTAAATAATTAGTCGATTGATAGAAAAATAAACTTTTCTGACAATCAATAAATCGTCATAGTTTTTCAAGCAACATTTTTTAAAAAAAAATAAGGACCCTACAAACTTTAGATTTGTAGGGTCCTTAAATTGGCCATTGGGTTCTTGCTTGAGCAACAAAGAAATAAGCCCTTCTTTCTGAGAATCAGATAAATATCCGGTGCTATAAGAGAAATTAAAACAAGAGATCAGTGGTCCTTTAACCAAATCAAAAAAAATTCTGATAAACCTCAATGGGTATTCCATCCATACCAGGTGTTTTCCCTGGTTTGAATGACATTACTGCCAGGAAAAGTTCCTCCTCTGTAATTAGACCCTCACCTGATTGTTTCTGCATGATGCTTAGTTTTCCTTCATACATTTGGGGAAAAAAGTTTTTGGAATTGAGTGGAGGTGGTGACTGAAATGAAAAAATCTTAGGAAAAAAGTTTTCTATTTCATTTAATATATCTGTCCGTGTACACACCTCATCTCCATTGCTCGGGATTAACTTAGAAATATTCTTTTTAGAAAGATTTCTATGCTGAAGGTTCAAAAAAAGTTTTGAACATTTTTCCCCTTTCTCCATCCACTCGGCTCTTTTATAGTTATAGCTTCTTAACAGGCGATTTTCTAATAAATCATATAATTCATCTTGTTTATTTTTCAAATAATTTAACTGGTCTCTAGGTGCATCAACCAGGTTATCAATATTTAAGGTCAACTGCTCAATTTCTGTTTTTAAAGTCTGTTCTTTCAATTTCATTTGTTTTTTCCTCCAAACTACATTTGAATGCTTCCCAAACAGATGAAGGTTTTGCTGTACCCATATTATGAAAAAAAAAATTATGAACATCTTAGTTTTACAGACAAACTCTTCATCCTCAAGAAGACTTTTATTACATTTCCAATATCCCGGTCCATGTATGTTTTCTGACATTGAAATCTTCAGTCCAACTGATTTTGTTTGAGGAGTAAAGTAAAATAAGAAGTGACTGCCATCAAAAGACAACATCCAGCTAATCCATGAAGAGTGACGGGCCACATTGACACACTGTGATTTTTAGGGTTCAAAGGGATCAGATCTTGGCCAACCCAGACAGCAGTCTTGACCCTGGACCTCCAGAAGCCAGCTTCAGCCTGGAGCCCTCTGAGCTCAGAGATGAAAGTGAGAAGGAGCTCCAGCACCTTCGCCAGGACAAAGCGAGGCTGGAGGCTCAGCTGCAGGCGGCCCAGAAGCAGGTAGTGCAGAAGAAAGATGGCTGCTTTGAAGTGGATTGATCTGCTTTTGTTTCGTCTGGTGGATGCTTGTTTTTGGTCTGTGGGGATTCTTCTGTGTGTCCATACTTGCCTGATAAAGCCACACAGCATTTGTTTTATGAGTGGTAAAGTAAAAATTTGTGTCCTCTGGCAACAAAAAGGGTTATTGTCATGGTGAGCAGTTTCAACAATTAGTGTTTATTTTACATCTGTTTTAAAGACATTGTTTGCCTTTTTTTGGGAGGGAAATGCTCATTTGCATCATAGAACAGTGACTTCCAACCAGCATGGAGTCCAGGAAGTCACTACACCCAGCAAATAAATATTCAAAGCATGTGACATCCTGTAAAACTACAGTTGTCGTTTTAACATTTCTGTTTTTGTTCAGGTTAGACAAACAAGATAAGACATGTTAATTACTGAGCTGCAGAGGCTGTGATTGGACTTTGTTAGGTTTAACTTCATAGGTATCAAACAATGAGAGAGGCATTGATATCTTCATCTGACTCTTTACAAGCGGATACTGGAAAGTGTACTTCCCAGAATTTTATACTGTTCCTTTAACAAGTTCAGATATGTGCTCCTATTGGGGAAAAGAATACTCTGCTCTAAGTAATTTATTCTGACATGATTTTTCCACATTGATCTCTTTGTATTCGAACATGTTTTAAACAAACAAAATATTTTTAGTAATAATAAAAATAAATAGTTAAAAAACAATACAAACAAGAATAACAATACCATTTGGCAAAATTTGGCAAAATCACAATAAACTAAATAATAAAGCCCAAATAGATATTTCATGTCCACAAGGGATTAGGAAGAAGTGGTGACCACTTATGAAGTCCTACCTCTTTTGTTTTTCTTTTTTCTATCACATTTTCCTCTCCAACCCACATGAAAAGTAAAAAAAGAACTCTAAAAAAGTATCGAGAAGCAAATCTACTCTTTGGCCTTCATTAAAAAATTTAAGGAGAAAGAAAGTCAATAATATCTGCTACACATCTTTTAGGAGCAAAATATTGCAGCTCAGATTCTGTTTATGCCACAAATATGCAAGTTTTCAATGTTGCCTCTTTGTTTTACATACAAGTGTGTGTTTATGGTGACTAGGACCCTGACTTCTGACTTTTCTGCTGCAGGTTGCATTCCTTAAGATGCCGGTTCAAAATATAAGCCATCAAGAGTGAGTGTCATTTTTTTGCATTTCTACCAATTGACAAATGTGGTCAGCTGTGGATTGTGTCATAAAAAGTTATGAAAACTGAAACCTTATCAGGCGAGCATGCGAGGAATCCTGGTCGGACATAAGGAAACAGCTGAAGGAGATCACAGCCTCTACACTGGTAAACAAAACTCTCTCAACCCTTAAACTTTGAATTGTCAAATTACCACCCTCACACACACAAAAAATATAGGTAAAGCTTTATAATAAGGTCCTTAATAACCATTAATTAACAAGTAATAAGGCATTGTTCTCGCTTTAGATCCGGTAGTTGCAAAAAGCATAGTTAACTTATAGTTAACTTATAATAGATGAGCAATAAAGTCTATTTTAATATCAATAAGCAAACAAAATAAGATTAATAAAGGCATGGCAAAGACATAACGGGTGGGTCATGGGTGTTTGTAATGCCATTATTAACACTTATATAAGCTTATAAACACACAATAATGTTAATAAGCATCTTGTAAGGACTTACAAGGGCCTTATTACTTGTTAATTAATGGTTATTACAAGGACCTTAATATAAAGCGTTATATTTTAAACCTCACTTAAAAGCTTTTATTCTGAGAAAACAGATACACACATATTTTCTGTGATGTAGGTCCCTTCATTCCCTTTAAACAGGTTGGCTTTGAGAAGGAGCGCGCTGTTCTCCTCACCAGGGCCACGGTTGCAGAGGCGCAGGTGTCAGAGCTGCAGGATTATATTGACAACCACTTGGGCAGGTCAGGAACTCACTTGATGTGTAAGTCGTATTAAACTCACGATTTGACAAGTGTTATATTGAGCTTTACCACTACCTGCAGGTATAAAGAGGAGATCACACATCTGTGCAGACTGCAAGGGATTCAGGAGGCTGGGCGCTCCCAAAGTGCTCATTCATCACTCCATTAAGAAAACTTGACACAAAGTCTAAATCCTAGTCATATATTGCAATATAATATAAACTTACACAGTTAAACATCATACATATTAGAGTTGAAAACAATAAAATACAGATTTAAACTTTTTTTTTTACTGAAATCATACAGAGACCAGTGATTGGAAGCTGTTATTTTTATTTTTTAAACTAAAACCCTTTTTAATTGTTTATTAATTATAAATCCATCTGAATTCCCTGTTTTGACCAAAGAATATAAGTGTGGTGTGTGTCACCACCATCACTAGGTGGTGCTGCTCATATTGGTGGTTTTCTCTATGAAAGGCCCCCAAAGAAATCTGGCCTTGAGAAAAAAATGCCTGGAATGTTTGTAAAGCTTATGTCAATTTCACGAGCCTGGGAGAAGAAAGCGTGGTGACAATGAGGGGTCACCCTGGTGAGAATAATGTCATTACATGTTACCCAGACACATACACGCCCGTGAATACTTTCCCTCAATGCCGTGCTGAGAACTGTGGCGCAAACAAGCCAGGCTTTTTTCCAGAATGAGGGTTCATATTTATAACCTCAGTGTTGGTGTGAATAGGCATCTATTCCCTTTAAATCCCTTTAACAGTGAAAAGGTCTGCATTTTTTTCTTATATGCTTTGGTAGCTGGGTTTCCTTGCATAGTGCCATAGCTGGAATAACTTTAAAATTGGGAAATCTAGAAGCTAACAGATTTGGTTAAAAAAGCGTCAGTAAGATATATGTTGACTTTTATGTTGAAAAAAAGTGAAGTTAAAATACTCTGGGGAATGATGGGAAAAGTAGAGGGGATGGAAAGAGTCATACACATGTCACCCCAATCCCCTTTTCAGGGGGCATGCCAGCCCCGGGAGGGAGGGAGCAGGGGTGTGAAAGTTTGAGAGGAATGGGAAGTGGGATTTTGTTAGTAATGTATTACACTCCCAGGGCCCTGGGAAAAGGGGTGGGGGGTGTTCAGCTTGGGCCCGTGCCAACATAGTCACTGTGCCAAAGCGCTGGGTGCTGGGGACCACTCCTCTCACCGGCAGATCTGTGGGAAAATCAAAACCAGGTTCTTTGCTGTTCCGCCTGCAAACACGGAGAGAAGATGTGCTTGCATAGGCCTCTGCACACTTGTACAAATAAAGTGTACTCTAAGTAAACAAAAAGCAAGAAAAGCATTAGAGAAGTAGGAGAAATTATAACATTGCACATGAATGGAACAGGGGTTGAAGTCTGGTGCACCACAGCTGGCCCCCGAGGCAAAGGGCCAAGTTTTCTTCACAACTTGGGGCATTTTGGAAAAGTTCACTTCTTGGACTGGAAGCAACTTTTGATTAACCACTATATGTGATCACTATTATGATGTAAATCCTGACTGTATTAATGGTTAAATTAAATTCAATAGGTCTTACAAATGTGGCAACAACAAAAAAAAACTAAATTTGAATAACGGTTAACCTGCCATGTTAAAATGCTGAACAAAATTTTTCGAATGGTATTTAAATAAAGTTGTGCTTGGTGATATTATCTGCTGTTAAATTGATATAAAACATCTGTTCAGAGTTCAGTGACACAACTAAAACAATGTGGCTTTTGAAAAGTTAAGTTTTAAATCTATTTTTTTTTTTTTTTTTTAAATAATGACATTAAATTTCCCCTTTTTTTCAATAAGATGTGACTTGTATAAGTGTGAGAGCTCATCATCTTCCAGCAGCAGCATCATGTACTCAGTGTCGGAGAGTTTGTGCATTTATACTGTATATGTGTTTGTCAAATACAACCAATTTATCTGAATTTTGTATAATTCTTTCTTAATAACTACCTGAAGTAAAGCACATTATCACAAAGTTACCATTCAAAGATTGTCCAACGGTGGCCCTGAGAGCTCAAAACTGCAAATAACAAAACATGAGCAGAGGAGAGAAGAAACATCTTCACCAACTTTAACGGCACATACTCAGCATGACTGGCAACCTCTCTGAGCGAAGCCATTGCTAACTCATGTTAGCATTAACTGGGATGTTAGTTTTGGCTGGCAAAAAACATAATCAAAATGTATGTTACTGACCTAAGAAAAATGAACAGCGACTCCTTGGAGACCAAACTGGTAAACTTCCTTTAAAAAAAAAAAACTTTATTGACACAGTGTCGTGATTATGAACTTTCGGTATGATGCAGGCTTAAGGCACTTCCTGGTTTGCCTCACTTTTCAGACCCGGAGGTTACAACTTGCTCACAACACACTGGAAACTAATCTAGGGGACACTAAAAGTGATGCACACACTCTTTTTGTCATGTGAAAAAAAAAGTCATGGTTGTGACTTTTGAAAACAAATGAATGTTTCATGTTATTCGTTGTGGAACGGAAATGTTACAAAATATTTATACATTTTTGGAACCATATGAAACCACCAATACATTAATACCTCTGTTGTCGACGGCAGTGGTGGAAGAAGTATTCAGATCCCTTACCTAAGTAAAGGTACTAATACAACACTGTGAAATTACTCCACTACAAGTAAAAGCCCTGCATCCAAAACTAACTTCAGTAAAAGTATCAGCATCAAAATGTACCTAAAGTATCAAAAGTAAAAGTACTTCTTATGCAGAATGGACCCACTCCATTGTTTTATATATTCGAAAATATATTATTAGATTATTTGTATAGATGCTTTTATGTAAGCAGTGTTTGAATTTTGTAAAGACAGGGCTCATTTAATATACTGTTATAAAATTGAATTAAAAAATAGTCTTATCACTTTAAATTGATAATGTTTCATGTGAAATCTCGACCTGAAAAGTAACTAGAGCTGGCAGCTAAATGTAGTGGAGTAAAAAGTACAATATTTGCCTTAAAATGTAGTTAAGTAGAAGTAAAAAGTCACATAAAATGGAAATACTCAAGTAAAGTACAAGTACCTCAAAATTGTACTTAAGTACAGTACTTGAGTAAATGTACTTAGTTACTTTCCACCACTGATCAAGGGGACACTAAGAAGTGATGCACACACTCTTTTTGTCATGTGAAAAAAATAGTCATGGATGTTACTTTTGAAAACAAATTTATGTTTCATGTGATTTGCTGTGGAATTGAAATGTTACAAAATATTTATACATTTTTGGAACCATATGGAACCACTAATACATTAATACTTTTGTTGTCGACAGAATTATAAAAATAGTGAATGTTCTAGCAAAAACACAGAGACCATAAGCTTTTTTGTTTATGAAGAGACCCTGGCCTGATGAACATTACAACTGCAAGAGAATGCCTGATGCTTTTGCACTTTCTTTCCTCTCTTCTGTTTGGTTGATGTACTTTGGGTCCATATTTTGTTTTGTGAGCAGCACAGTGGGAAAGAGGTTGGATGAATGTGTCGTTCTGAGGATGGGAAGCAGGGTGGAGCGATGCAGAGGAAGTACCTCACATGGCCTGCGATGGGCCGCTCGTCAAGAGGCCCTTTGTTTTAGGAGGTTAATGCCTAATTGATACAGGCTTAATGAGAGCAGGCTGTGTGTGCAGAGTGTGTGAGCCGGGGGGCTGGACGGCCCTGCCATAATTGGAACGGACAAGCCTTGTGTGGAGGAGTGCACAGGGAAAGGATTTATGGGAACGCAAGGAAAGTAGAAGCAGAGTGGGAACGAGGAAGAAAAGGTGACAATGAGGATGAGGAATGTGGAGGCAGTGGGAGAGGAATCCGGTGTGATAGTGAGAGTATTGCAAGATCATGAGAAAGAAATGTGGTGACAATGGAAACGTGAGCATTAACTTCAACCAGGATGTTCCCATGGAGGTTTTATGGGTTGTTTCTTGAATTTTCCCATGATACTAATATGATTTGTGATTAATTGTTAGGTTGCTATAGATTGAGTGTCAAGTGTACCAGTAATAGTTCTATAGTGTAGTCTATAGAGTTTTTTCTGTTGGATATTAATGAACTAATGCAAAAACAATGTCAACATAAACTCTGTTACTTTCTGTTTTCTGAGACACCTGTCTTTTCTCCTCTGATGAGCTGTCTTTTTCGACCCCCTCTTAAAGTCTGACAGTCTCAGACTATTCATGCAAGAGTCCCCAGTTTCCCCCCAGACAAGCTTTCAGTATGAAGGCTGGAGAGGCATTAAGAGGGAGGAGGGAAGGGGCAGGAGAGGGGAGCACAGAAGAACCATGCACTTCAGAAAACCTTGAAGAATCAGGACTGAAAGCTATGGAGATTCTGGGTGGCTAAGAAAAAGGGGGGAAAAAAGAGTGAAAAGAAGAAAAAATAAAAGGGGTCAGTGTGCGTAATTATAAAGATGAGAGGGGAAACAATAGAAAATGGATTTTTGGAAGTGGGGCTTAAACAGTGAGCTGCAAATTGTGAAGTACAAAATGTGAATGTTGAGGAACGACAGAATATAGGGTGAGAAATGGGCGGAGGAAGAGTTACAGTAAGGGTGAGAAAGACAGGGGAGGGAGGCAGCTCGGTGAACAAGAGCGAGTGAGAATGAGGCTGAGTGTCGGTGAGGGAAGGAGAGAGGGACAGACCCTCTGTTTTCCCACACTCGGCCGGTTCCCACAGCAGACCTGGCTAATCCCTGTCTTAATTGGGGGAGAATTCCAGCACACATGTTCCCCTGGAATGAGCGTGGAGCGAAGGGAGAGGAAGGCTCAGGAGCTTCTGACACATCAGACAGGCCACAGCGGCTGGCCTGATGCACAATGTGTGAGTGCACTTTGTTGGAATATAAACATGCCGCCTGACTGTCAGCACGTCTGCTGCATAAATGGCTTCACACGTTTCTGTTTCTTTTTCTTTTCACTCGATCCAACATGAAAAGTGCTCTTAGCAGCCACTTAGCATTGCTTTGTCACATTGCACCATGTGAGAAATATGTAATTTAAAGGTTTTATTTCATGAATGTTAAAAGGAAAAACCTAAAACACCCTCATGCTGTTAAAGGGTCAGTTCAACCAAATATTAACCAATAACCAAAATAAATTACATATTTTTCTCCTACACGTCAAGTGCTATGTAGCCACAAAGAGGTTTGGTTTAGATTTTAATATATTTATCTAAAATATTTTTGACGATTTTTAATACAATATAGATAAATGGAATTTTGTTGATGGTGCTAAATGTAAATTATGTTTTACAAGAACACTGTCACCATTGTCAATTACCATTATTATATCTGGGACTTCTGGAAATACAATATATATAAAATATAAAACATAATCGAGCATTTAACAGCTAAAGAGCCAGATATTTCCTTCTGGAGTGGGTGAAGACCAAATCAGAAATAAAAGTGATTGAATATTGGACTTACATTCATCCAGAGGGCACAAATGCACATGGTGGAGACTAAATCAGAGTTGAAAGTGAGTGAATATTCGACTTACATTTGTCCAAAATAAATGCTAAGCTAGCTTCCAATTTTTTGTTTTCAAATCACCAAACAGAGAACAATTTATAAATATAAGAATGATTTTATGATTTGTGACAACCTGTAATATCCAGTGCAGTTTTGAAGTAGTTTGAAATTGTTGTCATGAGCTAAAACCCAAAATAAATTTAGATTAGATTTTGTCAAAGGTCACTGATACAATCTTTCCATCAACAGCTACTTCGTAAGACCAAAATGGACACATTGGACATAGAATAATGGATTTGAATACTGTCACCTTTTGTCAATTACTATTATTATATCTGGGACTTCTGGAAAGACAGTTTTTTCATCAACTAGCTAGAAAAGATGGTGGAGCATTTAACAGCTAAAGAGCCAGATATTTGCATTTGGAGTTGGTGGAGACCTAATCAGAGCTAAGAGTGACTGAATATTGGACTTACATTCATCCAAAGGGCACAAATGCTTCTTAAAATAAATTCTAAGATAGCTTTCAATTTCTTTGTTCTCAAATCCCCAAACAGAGGATGATGATATATGAATATATACAAATTATATATTTATGTCTAAAGCTAAAACCAAAAAATAAATTACAGGTTTTGTCAAAGGTCACTGACTAAATCTTTCCATCGACAGCTGCTTCGAAATACTAGAATGCAATACAGCCACAGTAGATTGGGCATAAAGGATGTGGAACAAAGATGTACAGTATTGTTCATGATTTTGTTTATTTGCTTCCCTATCTTTGGTTTTATGCAATAACAGCACCACATTTCTTTGGCAGTTATTCAAATGAAATCTGAAGAAATGTGGGAAATCATCAGGACAGAACAACAAACCTTAGCATTCATGTTTGATCATATAACGCAATTTCCGTAACAAATTATGTATTTTCCTTTAATACTAACAAATAAAGTCTTGCCTGCACAGGTTTCATGATAAGAGTGTTCACACCACTGTGCAGCAGGCATATCTGTTGACAAATCCTGCCCTGAAGCTGCTTTTTGCAGGAGAAAAATGCAAGGAGATACTAGTAACATAACAAAACAACTGTGAGTGGCAGTTTCGTTCCTGCCTACCTCTTTCCTTAATAAACAATTTGAACAATAGGCCCAGTGCATTATGTCTCTGAGGAGGTAACCCAAGACAACTGTTCAGAGGAGAAAGATAAGAGGCAAGAAAACTGGTGCAGAAGGGGAGGCAGTATTGCAGGATTAGTTGTGAGAAAAACAGAGGTGGGTGGCAGGTAGCGAAAGAACTGAACTGATCTGCCAGGGAGGTTTTCCCCTTTGTGTTAGACAATCAGACTGGTTTTGTCAGAAAACCATAATCTTGGTGGTTAATTGGCAGGGTAAGAGAGCCCTTTGGAAGACAGGTGTGCTTCTTGGTAGTGAGTAGACTCCCAGTCGTGGGGTTTTGTCTCCAGAGGGCTGACATCAGTCGGATGAGGAAGTAAGACAGAGAAGTCTAGAGTCATTGTGTTATGAGGAATTCTGTTGGTAGATGAGGATTTTGTACAGGAAAGAACAGCAGGAAAACCTAAGTTTTCCTTAGGATGAACTTTGGTGACCATCCACCACTTTGGTAAAGACTGAAAACAACAACCAGATGGAATGTAATAAAAACAACAACAATCAGTTGGACATTAAACCATCTGCAGACTCTGAAGTACAAAGTCTGTATATCACAAAGTCACCAGGAGAGACTTTTTTTGTGTTTTGCAGTGTATATACATATATATATATTTATAAAGGACGCTTTTATTTGGAAAGGACTTCCTGTTGATCGCAAAACTAACTCAAGTGAGATTAAACTGTAAAGATAACGTCAAGGAGTTCAATGCTTTATGTTTTAGCCCCTGAAGAGGCATAAGGTTAGTTACAATAATCTTGCATATTTAAGTGTGTTTTGTATTTAAATAAGTTCTGGATAAAATTACATTCAGTAATTCATGCTAGCAAGGTTTGATACAGTAAGCTAGTTTTGCTCCAATTAATACTCTTGTATATCTGTGTGTTTTATAATTGTTATTTGACTTTCAGTTTGCAAACTGTAGATTTATCCAACTTAATCCTCAGCTCATTGTCTTATTCACATACAGCCGCAGAACTGAAAGCTCGGCCGTGATTCAGTTCAGTGAGTACTGATACGCAGTAAGAGATAAAATAAAAAAAATACACAGATCGACTAAAAATTCCACGTGATTGACCAAATTCTTAACGACCATTAATCCATCATCGATCAATTATTCCCATTCCTAATTTACACAAAGACGTCATATAATATTCCTAAATGGGGAGACAACGAGATTTGGGAATTTCTGGCAGTATGGGCCAATACCGAAATCATCAAGCAAATTCAAGGAATGGCAAAGGACGTGGATGTTCATGACCAGATTATGAATCGGATACGTGATCGTGATTTTGATTTATCACAGCTATGGCAATCCTTATCCATCCATCCCTTTTCAACTGTGTGAACCTGTTTCCCCTCGTCCTGCCAGAGTGAATGTCTTGAAGTAGCCTTATTAAAGTATGATGTCAGTGTTTGGAGGCTTTTTTGGTTGTACCCCCTGCAGACGATGTCAGCCCCAGGATACGATGAGGAGATGGCAGCTGTGTTCAGCTCAAACGGAGGCCTTCCTTGGAGGGGGTCGCAATTCATTCCCTCTGTCTTTCCTTACAATACTTTTTTTGGCGGGAAAGCACCAAAGACGCTTGTTTGACCCAACTTGTGTTTCTTTGCGGGACCCCCTCCCTGAGAAAAGTGTCGCCCGCCTCCACACTCGTACACCATGTCCACCCTGTCTTGATTGATTTTCAGTGCGCATTTTGGAAGGGATTACAGCCATCTGCAGGCTCTTGAGGAACAAAGGGGGCTCCTCGCTCTCCTCCCTTCAGTACTTCAGAGGGATAACATGGCCAGATAAACATGCTCTGCACCGCTTTAAACTTGTTCTCTATTCTGCCTTGACCTCTCAACCCACCCAAACTGCCCACTCAACTTTAAAGCTGACCACGTTATTCTCCCCTTGCTCTGTGAATAGAGGCTGCCCATCAGCTTTTGCAAATTGCTCATTATGAGAAGACCAGCATGAGTCATTATAATAACTGTTGCACTGAAAGAGTTCTGCCATCACGCGTATTGTTTGGTTGCAGTTTGTGTTCCCTTGGCTTCATGATGAGACTTAGCGCTTAGCAAGTTAGCATGTTCTCCGACGTGAACATTCACAGTTTCCATTCGTGAATCATCACTCCCAGCTGTGCGATGGTGTTATGGGAACAAGAAATTGTCAGCTGGGAATTTTGTGATGCCAAATTGTGGTCATGGACTTCAGGCTCACTGTCAGCTGGTGCTGGGCTGATGGAGGGGCAGCAGGATTCGCAGCCACTGAGTCACAGGAAAACATGGGCAGACCTCTCAGCCCAACGTTTGCTTGCAGTAGGTTGGATTACCAGTAAGACAAAATTATTTGTTTATGTGGAAAATAAAGCCTGATGAAATCCGCAGCTGTTTGCTCGTCGCTTCTTATGAATCTAGTTGATGCAGAAGCTGTGCGTCAAGTGTGTGGTAACCACTGTTTTGGATCCACAACAGCAGCTGTGGGAAAGATTAAGATGATGAAGCCATGAAGAGGCGTTTCCAGTAGAAAGAGATACAGGTGGAGGAAAAGTGTGAGAAGTGCTGTTTTGTACTGAGAGAGATCAGGCTACAGGTCAGGAATGAAAATTAAGAGATTACCACTGTCAGAGGATATAAATTGTTTCTATAAGAAGATTAAGCAAATTCACTTCTGTTCTTGAAGCAAAAATCTAAGTTTTGCAATTCTGCAGATAGAAATTACATTTTTAAACAAAGTCAAATGTATTTGTGCAAGCCAAAAATAACCAAGCAGAAGGAAAACCCTGGTTGGCACAACAATTTTGCAACAACTTCTCTCTGTTCTGAAGATTCTTGACCTTCTACAGTCCTTGTGCTCAGAAATCATCATCTTCAATTCCAAGTTTCAGGTGTTTGCAGGTCTGATTTGCGGACCTCTGCAAAGCTGGCTAAAAGGGAGAATTTTTGCTGCAAACACTGGACCTGTGCACTGGGTGTGGTGTTGTTGTGCCGGACTACAAGGGAGTGTCCAGGAGCACTTTGCCCCCGTTTGTGCTCTCATCTCTGGAGCTTTGTCTCTGTCCACTTCCCTCAAACTCCCCCAGGGGCTGACGGAAGTCCACACCCAACCACTCTCTCTCCCATCGCTATGGATTCTCCTTTCCTGAGCGCTCACTGCCTTGCCGCGTCCATACCTCACCTCGACAACACAACAGGAGAGAATAAAGAGAGGAGGGGGGTTTATTGTGTGTCTGCAGCCCTCTGCAAAACAAATGACAATCAATCAGCATCAAAGGAGTGCATGCATTCTTCTGTTTGTAAAGTTTTATTTAG
This sequence comes from Centropristis striata, assembly GCF_030273125.1. Classification (NCBI taxonomy): domain Eukaryota; kingdom Metazoa; phylum Chordata; class Actinopteri; order Perciformes; family Serranidae; genus Centropristis; species Centropristis striata. Next base: position 11,409,040 of record NC_081537.1, read on the forward strand.
ATTGCATTGTGCATGTGTGCATATATTTAAACAGTATTAATTGTAATAGCTTTTATTTAGCAAAGTGCCAAGCTAAACTGTGCCACTGTGTCATTGTGGCTGCACTGAAATTAACTGCAGTTTTGGGGGTTCAAGCCGGGGTCATAAAGAAGTGACAACAATGCAGGAAGTTTAGCTTTGTCAAAATGTCACATGATGTATTAGTTGTTGGAGTATAATTTGAGTGCTCTTTGTTTTGGCTTATCAGCCCTGCAGCAGTAACCTCAGATGTACTGGAGAGGAGGGGGGCCGAGGTGTGTGTGTTTGCAGGGCCGAGCAGCTCGGGGCCCCCAGCTACGGGACGTTTTAAAGGAGCACTGAGGCAGTAAATAGCTGGGGAGGTTGGAGGTTCACTCACATGAACTACTGATGCGGTGGCAAACCAGTGTCAGGGTTTCTATGGGAGATGGCTCGCCAGACATGGAAGGCATGTCGAGCTTTTGTGATTTTTTTCCTTTCCCCCATTTACCATAAACACCATATAAATTCCCCAGCTGCTCTTTTTCAAGCGGATTTACTGTGTGCAGTAAATTTGAGATGTGACTGAGGTGCGTGCATGTACATTTTTATACAGAATTTTGCAATAAGGAGAAACAGGTGGTGAATTTATCACAGGGGTTCAGTGATACGGGCGCTTCTGCATTATCTACCGTGCAGCTCGTCATGTTAGAGCAGAAAATTGGTAACAGATATGATCCAAGTTAAGGTAGGAAACAAACGGCTGCAGGCAGATTTGGTTCGATTGTGTCCTCGTGCACACAACAGTCAGGATAAAGTGTGCGACTGTGTGGCACCTCAGCTTAGCCGACTGCCACACCGCTCCCTTAATGGCAATTTATTGCTTCCTGAATCCTGAAAATGGGAGGCCGAGGACAACAGAATTCCAAACGCTGTTTTCTACCTCCTTCCCCGTCCAAACGCCCTCAGGGTCCTAACACTCCTTAAATCTCTCCGCCTGTAAGGCCTCTCGCTCTCTGAGGCACGCCGTTTGTTCGGAGCTTTCAGGGATCTGATTCATGAGCACTTGAAGTGACTTATGTCTGAGAAAAGTTTACCATCCTAAAAACCTTTGGACCCAAATACTATAGTGTAGGTTAAACTGTATTGGTGTGTAAGGCGTGAGGGTTGATGAACATGCTGCCAATGAATGATCCAGCTGCATAATGTTTGCATAAAACCATCAAAGAATAACTTCAAAGTGAATACATCACAAAGGCCTCAAGAAGAAAACAAATGCATGGGTGCTTTCTCACAGTATACTTTAATAACACAGACAAACACAAAAATAATCCACAATACTGACACAATGTTGTTTTTTCCACAGACGTTTTTTCATTTTTTCTAAAATTTCTTATTAACATATTTACATTCACATTGCTATTAACATAAATTCATTAAAAAAAATAAACAGCAAAAATGGCAGTGTACGCATGTAAGACATACTGCTTCAGCACATCGCAGTAATTTGGTATGAACCCCTCCCCTTGTTGATATAGTGCACATTAGATATGAAATCATTTTACACAACAGAATTGTATACATTTAATGCATATTTTTGTTTCCTTTGAGCTAGCCCTGTCCAGTTTAATAACTTGTTTTTCCACCAAAAGGTGGTTAAATGTTTGTTTTTTTCTTCCATATTATCAATTTTTTTCCTGAAATAACACTGGACTTCAGTTATGAAAGGCTGTTGTCATCAGTTTTATGAAAAAACTTAAACAGATGAATATCTTGTGTGATAATATGTAACAACATCAGCAGAGAGCAGTGCATGAATTGACAAAAAGAAAACTTATAGCTGATTTGGCAACACTGCTACAATTCCACTACAACATACTGTTTAAAACAATTATCTTTGAAATCAAATTAAATCCAATTAGTTCCATTTTGCGGAAATATTGCTGAAGTGTACTGTAATAGAGGCCTCCTAAATGCCTTCATCTCCTTACAGAAACAAAATCTCAGAGTTGGCTAGAATATGAAAGTGCTCTCAGCACCAGTTTGAGCTGTGAAACCTGCTCAGGTCGCCTTAGCTTTGTGTCACTACTGTATGTGCTCACATTGTCTGTACATATATTAAATTCTCAATTGCTCCACTATGCTACATATAGTTGCTTTCTATTTGGTTTTCAGTGCTTGCAGCATGACACTTTCCAGATAATTCCCTTTCCTTTATCAGTGCAAATATATATATATATTTTTTTTTTTTTAACATTTTGTGAGGACTTCATTTTTATATAATCTCCTTAATAATAGTAACACTGAGGTTGACCCCAGTACAGGGGTAGCCAGCAAAACATAAGTGATGTTTCCCATTCACTGAACAAAAAGGTGCCTGAAGTGTATCCACACTGGGATAGCCACTAATAGGCAGTTAGCTTTCTATAGAACTTTTCATAAATGTTCCTGAGTTTCAAAGCAATGACTCTCAATAGGCCTGAATTAATGGCTTGACTTAATTTCTCCCAAATGGAAAGCTTTTCAATAGATTTTCTCTAAACCTGCATAATGGCATCACTGTGTTTAAAAACCATTCAATGCCAAATGCTTATAATCTTCATTTCGACCACTTCCCCTAATGTCACAACTCCACTGGGTTCTTTCTGACCCGGTGGCTGCATATTGCACTGAAATGGTGCTGGGAAAAGTCCATTTCACTCCTCAGACCTTTGGGAAGACATTGGTGGCGCCATGGCTGCGTCGGCCAACGGTTTACACACCGTGGCTTCTTCCAAAACGAGGAACAGGGCTGAGTTCGGCCTGGCTTTCAGTGCGGCCTCGACTCTGAGTGGTAGACAAGTTGCTGCGGAGTGTTTAACTCAGTCTACAGGCAGTTCACAGGGTATCTGCTGCGCTGCTTTGGCTATCGTGTAAGCCCGCTGGAAGTCCTTGTAGCGTGGAGCACAGCCCAACCAGGCCTCCCCGAAGTGGACACGGCCGGTGAAGAGAAAGCTGCCGGGCCCTGGTTTGACGCCACACTGCAGCAGAGTCCTGATCTCGCCGCGGCTGGCCAGGCGACTGTTGCCTGTGAACAGGGCGTACTTTTGACGAAACACCCTGGTGGCGCTGACCTTGATCACCGCTGCTCGTAGGTTATCGTCTTCAACCACTGATCGGATGTTTCCTCGCACAACTGCGGATAAAAGGAAATTCAGTTTAATTTCTGTGCTCGTTATACAATGCAGAACTTTTTGTATTTTAACTTAAAATCCTTTGCTGTATTTTTTCATCTTTAGCTGGTGGTGATTCTTTGTTGGCCACCAACGATTGTGAAAGCCGTACGAAGGCCCAAGCCTGCTCACTAATCCTAACTTTTGTTGCCAGCTGAACTTCTCCTCAGTGCCTTTACAGCTCAATCAGAGGCCTGCAGATTAGTCCACTTCTCCTTCTCTTGGGGGGTTATGTCAGGATTAGTCCACTACAGTGCCTCCAGTAGGGTTTCCTGTTAGTGTGTGTGTGTGTTGGGGGCTGCAGAGAGCTGCTGTTTCACCTTTAACCTTTGCACTTTTGAGAGGAGAGGATTTGGAGACACCGGGGTGCTCCGCCTTTAAACCGATTTGACACATTTGTAGATCCTGACAAGAAATCATTATGTTGTACGGCTTTGCTGCCAGAGCTTTGTGCAGGTCTGGTTTAATGTGTTTATCTCTGCTGAATTAGAGGGTGTGGATTTATTTGTGACTGAATTTTTTATTCCTGGTTTTCTGTGTTTTTATATGTTATATTAGCAACAGGTAACTTACCAAAATCACTGGTGCAAACGGCCATCAGAATCTCAGTGTTGTTGCAGGGTCTGCAGGCCTCTGGAGAGAAAAGAAAGAGAAAGAGTTAGTTGGTGACCTCACATAACACTCTAAACTGCCAGAAAACACCTATATGCTAATACTTATACTGAGCCCCAGGAAATCAAAGACTGCATTTCCAGATCACATGCACAGGAATGTGAGATGTGAATCCGGAGCTAAAACTCTGTGCAAAGACGAGCAACAAAAGGAGAGACCAACCACTGCGTTCTAACAGACAGCTGCTACTTTTACAGTTGGCAGAGGAGGACCAGTGGAGCTTTAAGGTGTGAGTCTCTTCCACCCTAGACGATTTAAAGGCCAGATGAAACTTCCCCCCTTAAAGCCTTTCAGGGTGTCTACAGTCACACCTCATCAAAGCCTGCAAGACAGGGGCCAAGGAGAGGGAGTGTGGGTGGATTTTTTTTAAAGGAGCCCTTCCCACAAAACTCTTTCTGCAAAGGCTTACTAACTTTTCCTACAAACTGCAAAAAAAAAAAAAAAAAATACAGTGCACCTTACTTGAAAGTTTTAACAGGATTTGCCATTGGCCACAAAAAAATTCAAAGCTCTGTTCGTCTGCATTGACTGAACTGTGGGTTGGAAGAAAAAAAGCCTTGGCATTTTTTAAAGTTCTCCTTGTGGTTCTTTGGAGGCCCCTTGCCCACCCCACACATTCTCCTACTTAGTGAAAACCTCTTGATAAATGAGATTCCTTCCTCTCTAGTCCGCAGCAAACCCCCTTCCAAGCCTAATCAGTGTGTGTGTGTGTGTGTGTGTGTGGGAGGGGGAGAGAGATGTAGTGGGGGGAGTATACTCCTACAGACAAGTCTCCCCACAGAGAAGCAGCTCAACAAAAGAGCGGAGCATCTCAGCTGGGCAGAGGCCTCCCTGTTGCCTAGGAGACGGCAGTAATCCCAGAATACTCATGCGGCACCCATTCAAAGGGCTCTGGACTCTGGAGAAAGCCCCACATACTGTGCTTTTGTCCCCCCCTCCTCCCCACTCCACGGCTCCCCTTCTCCTACTCCAAACCAGCACGCCTCTGGGGAAAGTTTGGCCACTTCCTCCTCTCTGCACTCTGCATGGGCTGTGGAAAGTCCAACCAGCCCACAGAGGCCTGTTATGAATTATGAATCATCCACAGGCAGGATTTCACAGTGTATATATAACACCATCACCCTGTATCCAAACTTTTAGGAAGAAAGAAAAAGTAGTCTGAACACAGTTTGGTTGTTTTTTAAGAGTTTTGTTCCTTTTTCCCCCTAAATTCTAAGATATTAGATTATTGATGGATTATTGTTTCAAGGTGGAAATAAAGTAAGCCGAGGATTACATTTCAGGGAGATAAACCGTGCTAGATTTTCCCAGTGTCTCCTTACTTGACCCCAACTCAAACCAACATGGCTGCCTCAGTGACTCACCTTCACTGCTGATAGGGTTGGAGTCCAGCGACAGGCGGGCGGTCCAGTCCCCTCTCAGCTCGTACCGAAAGGAGGCGATCCTCCTGCTGATGTCCTGATGAGGTGTAGCTTGCAGGAAGAGAGCCACCCTCTCCCCGGGCAGGCGACTGAAGCAGCGGACTCTCGGCGGGGGGGAAGACTCCAGGCGGTCTCCTACCAGGAGCTCCAGGACCCCGTCTCTCTCCAGGTACAGCTGTGCTCCGTGGAACTGCTCAGAGGGCTTGACGCAGGCTGTGATGAGGCCTGAGCTGCTGCCGCCGGGCCCCACCGCCACAGAGGGCAGGCGGGGTGAGAGGGTGAGGCGCAGGGCTCCTTTGGGATACAGCCAGTCCAGTGTGCCCTCAGAGCAGTGGAGGGAGATCTGCTCCACACTGCCCTGCTGCTGGGACAAACCACTGTGAGAAGGAAAAAAGAGGGGGAAAAGGTTAAATAAAGGGTTTTGCATTATTTTTTCAGGCAATTGTTTAAGCCTCTAGCATCATCAGTGGATACTTTCTGCACAGATTCCCTGCAGGATGGACTGAGCTGGTTTAAATGAGCCCTGCAAACCTGCAACGCAAACTTTTCATGAAACATGAGAAGATGGCATTAAAAAACTTTAGTAAAACTTATGCGAATCAACACATACTCAGAGAAGGCGCCGCCTACTGGCAGTTTATGGTAGCAGGGGCCAGTCATTGCATCATAAGGGCCAAACTTATATATATAAAAAACTTAAAGTCCTCTGCAGGTATTTTCAAAATGTTATCTATTACGAAACTCCCCTTTAACAACTGCATGCATGCATGTTTTTCCCACCAAGAATCATAACTAATCCTCCAGTCTCCTGTCTGTCTGGACCCCCCATGCCTCCTGCAGACAGCCCGGAGGCGCAATCGCAGCAGAGCACTCGAAACATTTTCATTGCGCCTTAATGGCATGCCTCAACATGTTGCATTCAAGCAAACATTGTCCCTAAGCAGCAAGACACCTGTAGCATCTCTGAGAGGCATTTTTGTGACTTTTTTCATTCAGGCAAATGCAGAAAGAGTACATAAATATATATATATAAATACTTGCCTTCCTCTCCAGCTGCACTGGTCTTCAGAATAGCTTGAAAAAGCCGCGTGAAAAACGACAAAAAGTAAAATCCAAATTGCGTTAATCCAAACCCTGAAAGCAGGCATTTTCGATAGCAGAAGATGCAAAGTAAAAAAGAAAAACGAAACGTTAGAAAAAGATTATTCCAAAGCTGAAACCTTCTGAATCCTCGTAAAATTCCGCTATAAAACAAACCTGACTCTAACTCTGATCACCTCCATAGTTTAGTATCCTCTTACCCTGATGTGTGAGATAAGAGAATACTGCTAAACTCTCCTCTGCACTCTCCGGGCTGCTGTGCATCAGGGGGACGCAGATCTCTGAAGTTATTCAGCCTCAGAAAAACTTCACGAACCAATCAGAGCCCGAGAAGTGAAACTTTAAACCACTCACACAGCGGAGGGGGAGGGACGTCTGACCTGCAGAATGAGTAACAGTATGCAAGGATAGACAATACTAATTAACTGACATGCTGAGTGAGTTTACACAAACTTTTTTTTATTTCGCTAATCTCACATTACGGGAATTGTCTTAATCTCCATTTTTTAGTATTAAAACACTTTATGATAAGGGTTCAAATGTGTAATACTACTATTTTTGGTAATGCTTTATAATAAGGTCCTTAATAACCATTAATTAACAAGTAATAAGGCATTGTTCTCGCTTTAGGTCCGGTAGTTACAAAAAGCATAGTTAACTTATAATAGATGAGCAATAACGTATATTTTAATATCAATAAGAAAACAAAATAAGATTAATAAAGGCATGGCAAAGACAGAATGGGTGGTGGGTGTTTGTAATTCCATTATTAACACTTATATAAGCTTATAAACACACAATAATGTTAATAAGCATCTTGTAAGGACTTACAAGGGCCATATTACTTGTTAACTAATGGTTATTACAAGGACCTTAACATAAAGCGTTACCCTATTTTTTATTGACATGCAGCCAAATTTACAGCTATATTAATGATAATTCACAATGCAGACACTTACATGTTACTGCACCAAAGAATATGTTCTGTTTTTCTTTTTAAAGGAGTTCAAGCAAACGCATTGGTAGGAAATAAACTTTCATACAACTGTTATCAAGCTCATTTGGCTACATAAAGTAACAGACAAATTATACTTCACCCAATAACAATGTCTCACCCTAATATAGTTTTCCCCCCAAAAACAGTAAAAAATTAAATAAAAAATCTTAAAATAACATCTAGTTCTCCATAAAAATATATTTTTTAAATCATCTCAAAATTGCATAATATTTTTATTTTATTTCAAAAGTGTAACTACTGGACACGTGAAGTCTCCTACTTCACTGTTATGGTGGAGACACTGTTGACCATTGTTTGTGAAGTCTGTGGCTTCCATTCATTTTCTGGTTCATTTCCAGTTGACTGACCGTAACTGAACCTCAACTTTCTTAAAGGAGGTCTGTCTATTGCAATGCACCAGGCTTGCGAGACTGAGATCAAACTGTCAAACTAGAAAGTGCTGATTCAATATTAATTTAAGATTCTGTTGCTGCCAATGGCAGCCTAAGTACATTTACTCAAGTACTGTACTGTACAGTTTTGAGATACTTTTACTTTACTTGAGTATTTCCAAACATGTAACTTTATACTTCTTCTTCACTACATTTTTAGGGCTTTACTCCACTACATTTAGCTGCCAGCTTTATTTGCTTTTCAGGTCAAGATTTAACATGAAAAAATAATACATTTAAAGTCATTACGCATGTTTATAAATTAAACCACATAAAGTATATTAAGTTGTTAAAATGAGCCCTACATTGACAGCAGTAAAAGTTTTGAATGCAGGACTTTTACTTGTAGTGGAGTAATTACACAGTGTGGTATGAGTACTTTTACTTAATTAAGACATCTGAATACTTCTTCCACCACTGGTTGCTGCATTATTTAGTGTTTTCAGGAGCATATTTTATTGCACTGTTTAGCTGTACAATGAGAAAGTTGTATCTTGGTTACCATGTTGAAAAAAGTTGAGGAACAATGAAGCACTACCACTTTCTTTCTGTTTGTTTACCAGATTTGGTACATTTCCATCTAAAAGTCCATTGTCAGTGAATGTCTACAGGAGTCCTTACGTTTCCACATCAAGTTGAATATGAAACCATGATTGCTTTCCAAACTAGTACCAATGTCACAAATGAGATTCAGGGTGGACGGCACTGAGAAACTTTCCATTCTCCATCAGATTAATGTGAAAGCATTGTTCTAGTGTCAAAAGTGGAGTACATGCAAAACACATTTTCAAAGGAGGGGAGACTTTAAATACACCATAAAATCCTTCATGATCCAGGGTTTTATAGCAGAGAAATATTGGTTTCCAAGATATTCTACAACTTTTCTGTCATACTCACTTTGTTTCCTTTATGGTTGTTAGACTTAGATGCACAAACACAAAGAAAATGCTTGTTGTAATTATAATTAATTGCCTTTTTTATTTTTTAAACATCACAAATCCTCTGAACTTATAACAAAGCTTTTTGTGGATTTCATAAAAAGCATACTTTCATTCTGCAACACTTTATTTTTGACCATTTCAAAGGCTTCAGAAATGTTGACTGAAGTGAAACCAAATGAGAAAGTGGAGACATAAAGCACTGGTCACAGTTCAATAATGCTAACCTGATTTTTCATATGATGGTGATGATGATGAAGATTTTGCCTCCTCTAGCTGTCGTGCCCTCTGCCCTTTACCCCGCTGGGCTTCTCTTTCATGTTGAGGTATTTATAACCAAATCAAATATTCTTTTGTGCTAACACTGCCATCCATCTCCCCGAGCCAGTGACTTTCCGTGTACGTGTGTGTGTGTGATGAAAGTCTAGGCCCCTGCGATGGAGTTATGACAAGCCCTCAGACCAACACAAAGGCACATGTGCAGAAATCCAGCTGCTTTATTGTCTGCAGCAGGACGGACCTTTGTTTTCTGCAGGGCATTTCAAAGCAACGGCGTTTAAAGTGCCGAGCGACGGGAGGGTGACCCGGTCAAAGAAAAATGAATACATTAATGCCTAAACTTAGCTATGGACTTCACAGATATGTCATAGCATCCACGTGTGCACAGTGTAGTCAGACACGGACAGTCAGATTTACACACTTTGTCAAACACATCAGCGAGCATGTATTCATACACGTGTCCATTAAAACAAAAGCACACACACGCTTTATGACCCCGTTATGACCTGAACTATAGTTCTTATCCAGCCCGGATCATATTCAATGCTTTCATGTGGCGTGTGTGTATAATGCACATGTATGCAATAAAGGATCTTACAGTTCAAACGCACCGAGATTAAACTCATCTGATGTGGTTTTACTACCACATGAAATGTTATCCCCACACTCAGTAGTATGGCACGAGTATGGCATAAGAATGCATAAACTCATATTCTTAGTAAAGCAGTGCATGAAACATTATCATCATACAGTGGATGTCTTAGTACAAGATTAATGCCCTCAATGAATTAAAGGAATAGTTTGACTTTTTTTTAAATACAGGGTGTCCATAAAGTCTCTTTACAACTTTAATGATGTATTACAAAAGCAAATGAACAGACAATTATGTGGAAATTATTACAAAATGAGGAGTATATTGCCTCATTTAACCTTTTTGCATGGGCCCCATTAGTTGGTCAGGGTTACGGTCGTCCACTCCTCTCTTTATCCAACACTGTCCCTGTCTCCATAAGTTTGCTGTGCCATGCGCATATTGACAGACATGACAGTGGATCTCTTCCGTACTTCTGTAATTTCACTGAGTCTGCATATCTGATTATGTTTCAATAAACCATGATAAACATTGTGCCTTCTCTTAAGGAGTAGCCATTTTTATAGGGTTTCATTTACCACTACATATTTAATCAACAGGGTACCTGAAAACACAAATGCAATGTGATTACTCTGATAACCACTGAGTACAGACTATTTTTTTTTATTTAAAGAGACTTTAAACATAAACATATTCACTCTCTTGCAGAGAGTTAGATGAGAAGATTGATGCTACTCTCATATTTGTCCGCTAACTATATCGCCTTTCAGACCGCCGTTTCAAGCCGCGGTATTTACTCCTCTGTAACGCCTTCAATCTGAATGTGTCAGAAGCGTGATGGGGGGACCTCGGTTTAGTACCACCTTCAGAGGTAGTATCAGAGGCGTTAAATTGTGAACCGGCGGAGCTAGCAAGGAAATATGGAAAATACTTGATGTACATGATTTGTGCGACCAACACTCCGGGAGAAAGTGGAAGTATCATCAATAACACGCCTCTCACTTGAGTCCGACAGTAATGGAATCATGTTAGAGAATAACTTTGCATTAGTCTGTAACACGGGCAGGTCTTCCACCATCACAGTTGAATGCCACTGCTTCCACTTCATTCTGCAATGCCGGATTGCAATTTGAATGATGCCAATATTACGCCGTTGCAGAATCAGTATGAATGTGTTAGGGTGATATGATGGCCGAGCTCATTACGGCACTTTTGCAGAAACGCAGTATGAAAAGGGCTTATGAAGCCGGTTAGCTGAGCTTAGCATAAAGACTAGAAACATGAAAACCACTAGCCTGGCTCTGTCAACAGTGTAATAGTAACTATTATAGGAATACTGCCAAAATGATAATGTGCCCTTCAATGATAATTTGTATATCAATTACTCACTCCTTGTCACATTTACATGAAAACCGTACTATTGAAAACATGTCCGATATACTGTCTTACGATTGTACTACATGTTGGTGCATGACAATGTTTATTAGGAACTGTTTCATATAATAAAGTTTTAGCTCATCTCAAAAACAGAATCTGAATAGGCAACAGGACAAGATTTTAGTATCGGAAGCATTCTGATTTTTTTTGGTTGGTTGAAGTTCACTTCAGTGGAGAGCAAAAGAGGCAGAAGGTACTGGTTGAAACTTAACCCTGGCTATAGTCTGATGACATTTTTTTACTTTCTGCATGCACATGCAGATATCTGTTCACTAAGATTATCCAAAATTTTGTCTGGACCTGAAACTCCTACAGAAAGTATGAACGAAGTTACTAATCGGACTATATAACTGAACAGAAGTGAAAGCCTCTGCCTGGACATCCGCTGGCTTCACCCGGAACTGTCTTCACCCGGAACTGTCTTCTTTTTCAGATTCTTTCAGTGTGTGAACCATCAGACCTGGTTGTTTCCGTTCTGTATCTAGAACAATGCCATCTTTCACTCTAACGAAACACTGTCTGCTTGTCCTCGTACTGTAACCACTGAACCACTTTCCCGCAGAGTTTTGCTCTCTGCGTCCACTGTCTTCTCACCAGCCCGCCAATGAGAGCGTCTTCAAACAGTGCTGCTGTACGCATACGAGAGTTTGCATGCACGTGTCAGTGCTGTGTCTATTTACTTGGTTTACTGTATTCCTCCGTGTGTGTGTGTGTGTGTGTGTACTGGTAAACACAGGGAGGATGTAGTAACAGTGTGGTGTCACAGGCATTTCTGGGACCTTGACATTTTGTGTAGCTTTTCTCCCGCTTTCTGTTCTCGCTGACACAGAGACTCTTTTAAACATATTCCATGAATGCTGAAGTGTTTTAAAAAGAGAGAAACCACATGCTATATATAACACGTGCTGCACCAGAGAGAACCTGATGGGGTCTACAGGTTATTCAGCAGCAGTATGCAATCTATAGGTCTAGGACGACCTGATCTGAGTTGAGAAGTTGAGATGTCCCCGTTCCCAGACTTTTCAGCAGCTTCCCATGGCACCTCGGTGCTAATCCGGTTGATCTGACATCGCTGCTGTTTGTTTTCCTGCACAGAGTCATCTATCTGCTGGTAATGAGATCTAAGACCTTGTCAGGATACTGTGATAATCAGCCTACGTTCAGGGTGGCAGAAAATATGCCCTTCCCGCCACAGGATTGTGCTGAATCTTGTGTTTTTGCCTGGTTAGTTTCAGGTTAGTCATGGGAAATAATGTTTAGGTGGCTGTGAAATCAAGGTATTTTAAATTATTTACTTAACTTAAAAAACTTTAATATCCTGAATGCATGTTTTTGTTTAAGTTTTACACAGCATCCCAACTTTTTTTTAAAAAAGGTTGGAGGAAAAGCATATGGATTTTGTAGGGCTTCTCAATTATTCGCAAAAAAAAAATTGGAATCACAATTATTTTGGTTAACACTGAGATCATGTTTCTTTAACATTATTAGTTATTGATTTGCATTTATTGAACTTTTAAAAAAGTTTTCTTTTTAATAGTGGATTTTCTCGACTTCAAACATAATTCAACTTAGGAAAAATATCTAATATAAAAATAAATAAATAAGTAAAATATATAAAATAAAGTTTAAAAAAATATTATAAAATAAAAGGGTTGTCATTTTATAATATAAAAATTTAATTAAAATCAACATTTTATTATATAAATAATACAATTCATATAAATTCAATTAAAGGCTCTATTTCCATCATCTTGACTCGAGCTCAACTAAACATTAATTAAACAAAATCATCACTGCAAAACAAAATAGAAACTTTTACAAGCCAAAATCTTAACAAAAAAATTAATTCAATCATTTGACCGGGCCTTGGATTTGTTGCTGTGATGACTACAATTCCCTTTTCACATGATCTATAATCACAAGGTAGCTGGTTAAACAGTTTTAGAAGCTGTCATGCTTTTGTAACAATAAAAGAAAGTCAAAGTTTTAGCTACAAGTGAGTTTAAACAGTTTAAACAGTTATATAGGAAAGAGGCTTTTTTGACATTTCCCATACTCCACTGGAGCTTCGTGTTGTGATGAGTCAGTGAGAGCGGCGAAGGTGCTGTTTTCCCACCTCTCCATGCAGGTGAGGGACTCCTGGTCCGGGGTCAGAGGCTGTGAGAGGAGCCAGCACTATAGGACGAGCTCGGAAAAACTTGTGCTGATATTTACTCCCAGAGCCCCCATGAGAGCTGCATGTGAAAACTGACACCTGCTCTCTCATTGCACTTTCTCAGGATCCTGATTGTTTATGTGTTTGTTTGTATGACAGTAAATTTCTTTTTGTGCCTCTCATGTTGGTTTGTGTGTGTGTGTGTGTGTGTGTGTGTGTGTGTGTGTGTGTGTGTGTGTGTGTGTGTTAGTGTAAAGCCCAGTGGGAAAGTGAATACAAGAGAGCCCTATACCAGATAAACAGTGTCAGAGAGGGTTGATAGCAAACGCAGCTGGAAACGCGCAGAGACACCCTGAGAATGCTCTCTAATGCTTTTCCAAACATGTAATAGATCACTTAGCCCCACTGTCTCAATACTCTCATACGGCCCCAGAGTGCTTTAATCTCCTCCATCGGGATCTCACATAACTTTTGCACACGTTTTTATAGTCCGATGAATTATCTCATGACTTATTCAGTGACACAAATCACAAGAGATTTGTTTGTGGCAGCTGGGATCAAGTCTCAGTTTACACATTTTATGCAGCAATCTCACACACATTTCCAGCAACTCCTTCCCCTTTCTGTCTCTCTCTTACGACTCACACACACAGTGCTGTTTCAGTTTATTGCACTAGTTTCATCTCATTCATCATTGTCATCTGTGTCTGTGGCTCTTAGTGACAAATTCATCTTTATAAAGTGCTTTGAAGATGTTCCTTTAAATCTTCTTCATAGCTATCCACTTTTTGTTGCATTCAGCAGCTCCAAATATAACCCAATTATAGTGTCTGGGGTCAGAGGTCACAGCTGGGTGCCCTGGGGACTTTTCATTAGCAAAATGGAGGGAAGAGGCTGCAGGTGGTTAAAATGGACCTCTCCAAATATTGTGCCTCTAATCTGTTTTCAAAATGGAAGTTTATATTTTAGTATCATTGCATTGTGCATTGTGTTAAATAGACTTGTTGACCTAAAAACTATCAAAAAGTTGTATCTGCGGTGATGGAATTTAGGCAAAATTTTTAAATACTTGTGCTTTACTATGACCATTTTATGCTACTTCACACCTCCTCTGCGTTACGTTTCACAGGAAAATATTTTATGTTTTACTGCGTTTTCAGGTACAGCTGTTACTGCAACTGCAATTGCAATCATGCATAAGTATTAATGGTCTGTTAATGTAACACATAATTTAAAAAAACTCACAAAGGCCAGTTTTCTCCATAAGAGTCATTTTCCTTTTTACATTTTTCATGCATTTATCCATGAATTCTTTTGTAGTTCTACTTAAGTGAGATTTTGAATGAAGGACTTTACTTGTGCTTTGACGTTGTTGTATCCTTGTTTTTCTTAAAGGAATACTTAACTTGCAAAATGAAGGAAACTTGCATGCTTCCACCTCTCACAAAAAAAAAATCTTGAAGAATCGAAGTTAATGTTCTAATGTTCTCAACCGTGTGAGATGTGTTTCGAACAGTAGGATTTTAGTGAAAATGTGTGTTTTTGGAAAGTAGTGAGCATATGACCGGATAAATTCAACTTGGATGATTCTGCATGATTTGCATTGAGAGTTTTTGGATACAGTTTTGAAAGAATTTGCTCTGTTTTTGGATTCTTCATTTACCGTGGAGTTTTCTACGGAATTCAAGGTAACATGGGATGTGTAAAATAGTCATATTAAGGGTAAAATAATTGAGTACTTCTTTCACTACTGTTTGCATGCTACTAAATGGAGCCAGACACTGGCCTGATTCAACCCTGAAATACTTTAGAAATGCAGCTTGAAGTGCTGACTAAGAGAGCAGAGGGGTCAGGATGCCAATGACCCTAACTGTGATTTCTCTGCCAACTAACTTCTACATATAGGCCTACACCTGCAGACTCTCTTCAAGCTTTTGCCACTTTGTTCACTTGTGTCAAACTCTGAGCATAAAATTGATATTTTACAATTAAAAATAATGTAATGGTAGAGTCAGTATATTCATCGTTTCTCTGAACCTCACAACACATTAAAAATGGATCATCCAGGCCTAATTATGAGCCTATTGTACCCTGATCTTGACAGCAGTGTTAGATCAAGTCCCTTATCTTAGTGTAAGCAGATAATGATGGTGTCATTGAACTGACTTCACTCAGGGACAGCGTCAACACTGCAGCCAACCTTGATGTCTCATTGCATTGACTCTCACATTCCTCAGTGTTCAAAAGCACACAAGGGAATAGTTTAGCTGCAGGGTAAACAGGCCAGACTCTTTTTTAAGTGGTTTCTTCACACAGTCCAATGCAAGTCGATTTTACTTTTGACAATCAGTGCTTCATTGTGTGCAGCAGGCCGGGATGAAAAAAAGGCCAAACACATCGCAGTCACCGCAGAATGCACAGGAAGTTTCCAGCGGTACGTGAGGGTTTGAGGGTAAATTTAGACTACAAAGCGTCTGCAGCTTTTGATTGTAGCCAGATTGAAGCAAGCATGTGTCGTGATTCTTTATAGATGCTGCATTCCCTTAATAGAGTGTGGCTGCATGTGGGTGAGCTCGTCGTGATTGCCTGGTATTTATTTGCAAAAATCGGGTCTGTGAATGGTTTGGTGTGTCTTGCTTTTGGAGGGAAAGCCACTTAAGTCGTCTGCCTTTGGAGGACGACATCTCCAGCTCCCTTTCACTCCACATTTATGACTCTCATTAGCTGTCATTAGCGGAGCATCTCCCCATCCCTCTATTTGAAATCCAGATGAGAGTATTGTTATCAGCAGCCCGGCGGAGCTATAGTGATCCCTCTGGCCTGGTGGGTTTGATAGGCAGTGTTGTCGGAGCCCAGCTGGGGGTCAGACAGAGGTTCACCGCTGTCTGTCTCCACCACCCCCCACTACTTCTAATTGGCTGAATCAATTTGGAGGGAAACTTAACAAGGAGCAGGATCCCTCCAAAATTGACAATAGGTATAGTGTTTTACATATGTCCACAGGAAAGACAGATGTTGTGGCTCTCGACCACATCCACATTTCAATAGCTTTATTTAGATACAATGGTAGAGAATACAAAGGGATAGGTTTTGGCGGTCAAGTCAGATGCATAATTTTTGGCGGTCAAGACGCATTGCGATAGACTTTGCATGCTTTTGGCGGCGTTGAGTGTTTGATTTTGGTTTAAAAGACCATTAAACTTTTTAATATAACTTAAATACATTTCCATATTTGTGCCAGTTGTCAAAATCAATTACACAGATGGTAGTTTCTGTCAAACAAGGTCACTTAAAGTCATTACTTACATCTGAGATGATTATATGGTTTACAGTTGAGGAAATTGCTTAACTTATTCATTTAAGAAATATACAGGTGCATCTCAATACATTAGAATATCATGGAAAAGTCAATTTCCAGTGTTTCAAGTCAAATAGCCCCAACCAAGTATTGAGTGCATATAGATTACATACTTTTTTAGAGGCCAACATTTTCCATATTAAACATACTTTTTAAAATTGGTATTTTGTAATATTCAAATTTTTAGCCATAATCATTATAATTAGAAGAAATTAAATAAATTAAGACATGGAATGTTTCATTCTGTGTGTAATGGATCTATATAATGTTAGTTCCACTTTTTGAATTGAATTACTGACATAAATACACTTTTCTTTGATATTCTGATGTATTGAGATGCACCTGTAAGGTTATCTTGGCTTTCAGTTCTAAAATATTTATCTTTATCATTAAATATGATTTGATATTAAAATATTTGCTTTTTTGACAGTTAGATGAATCATGCCTCATGAAGAAATGTCTAATATTTTAAGGCAACAAAGCTACTTGGTAAAGGTGAGGGGAGAATAATCTGGGTTTGGGTTAAAGAAATGTTTGAATGTGAAATTTTAAAAACCTCATATATAATTTAGGTTTCACAATGGACCCAAACTGGACTGGGGAACTGTTGTCCGGTCGCCGAAAGTGTTATATATCAACGTATCTGTGGTTTTTAGAAACATACAATACCAACATTTTATTCTGGTGACTGGGCTGAAATATAAAGCCTCAGCTAGCTCTGTTGTACTGCTTTACCAATTACAGCCTTTTAAGTAAAGCTGCTGTCTCCAGCTGTATATCAAATATATAAGGACGGATAAAAGAGAGTGTTTATTTTCTTATCTACCTCTCAGCACAAAGGTGAGTAAGCGTATTTACCAAAATGTTAAAAAAACATTTCTTTTATATCTGCAGTTAAGACACGAGACTAACTCAGTACTGATAGAAAAAGGTACACCAGGAAGTCGCTCTTGTAAAACGCTACAAATTTAAAAAAAAAAAAGAGAATGAATGGTCAGTCTTTTTCTCTTTTGCTGCCTGACTGCACTCCTCCTCCTCCTCCTCCTCCTCCTCCTCCTCCTCCTCCTCCTCCTCCTCCTCCTCCTCCTCCTCCTCCTCCTCCTCCTCCTCCTCCTCCTCTGCATCCTGCTATGTGAATTAAGTTTGGCCGGACTAGGTCATCCTTGGCTGTGCAGAATATAATTAGCCTCCCTGCACGCACGCACACACACACACACACACACACACACACACACACAGACTTTAAACTTTAAACCCCCCTATACAATGGCCTTCCCAGACAATAGACACATGCCAATACTATGACCCCCTTGGCTATCTCCACATGCACAAAAACTCCCTGTTCACCCCAAGAAACCTCCGCCTCCCCCCAGCCCTGCTCACTCAGCACAATAATGACACCGATAAGATTACATTTTCACCTATCACGTTTCACATCGAATCACAGAAATAATACTGAGATTACCAGGTGCTCAATCTCAGCTGTTCCTGTGGATGTTTAAAATCCAGCCAGTGATCAGAATTACACTTGACGTCGCCACAGTGTATCACGTTACAAGTGATAAAGTTAATAATGTGTTGTGGTTTCAAAGCTGGATGCTGTGAAGTTTGTAACCAAAGATGGAGCTGAGCTTTACTTTCCAAAACCATTGAAGATAATGATCTGAGCCCAACACTTTTTATTTTTCAAGTACCGTTTCAACAGTGGTGGAAAAAGTATTCATGTCTGTTACTTAAATTGAGAAAGTGTAGAAAAACTCTGTTATAAGTAATGTCATGCATTTAAACTTTTACTGAACTTTAAGTCAAAAATAAAGATACAAAAGTAGAAGTAATCATTATGCAGAATGATCCATCCTCAGAATAATATACATTATTAATGAATTCACGCATACGTTACTTTAATGTAGCTGCTAAAGGTTGAGCTAATTTAACTCCTTTATATGCTGGCAGGTAGCATGTGAATATATCAAATCAATAGATTCCTATCTCAATCTATATTTATACATCTTAATAATTTTAATGATTACATTCTATTATTTCTTCCCAAAAAGTTGGGACTGTGCAAAACGTAAAAAACAGCAATCGTTGCATGCTTGCGTTCAATGCATTCTGTTGTATTTATGTTTCTGGCAATGTCCCAACCTTTTTGGAACCAGGGTTGTATTAATAACCTAAATCTGCAAAGAGGCTAGTCACTGCAAGTTTTAAGCAAAATGTTGTGGAGTAAAAAGTACAATATTGGCCTCTTAGTTGTTGTGACCGAGCAGTAGTAGCAGAAAATGGAAATACTTAAGTAAAACTCAAAATTTCTCCTTAAGTACAGTAAATGAGTAAATGTACAACTGCTTCATTAACAACTACTCGCAAAGATTGAAAAAACAAGATGGATGAAATGCAAAAGATGAAAAGTAATATGTTGGTTAAAATAACAGGATTAAGGCTTTAAATGACCGTAAATGTACAAGAATGAGACGTGATTGGGTGATCATTCCTTTCGCCTTAGCAGTAATCCAACAACCTTCACAATTCAGCCTCCAGATGACAATTAAAATCTCTGAATAGGAGCCATAATTGCACACCAAATCTGAATCAGGAGCGTCTTTTATCTCCCACCATCTTTCATCGACTTCATTCAGACTCCTTCGTGACCTGCAGTTCGTCCCTGAGCCCCTTTTCATCTCATTTTTTCTCTTTTTTTGGAGCCATCGCACACGAGCTGCCCTCCCCTTTGCTCTCCTCGGCACCTGCACTTTAGTGTCCTCCGGCTCATCAATGGAACCTGTCTTTTAAAAATGTATACATCTGTTGCAAATGAGGTAGCCATTGTTGGGGGGGAAACCCTGGAGGGGACCGCCAAAATTTGGTGACTCCTGGGCTCCATCATTGAGTAAAACCCCAACCCCCAACTTCTCTGAGACACACACACACACACACACACACACACACACACACACACACACACACACACCTCTTACTTCAGGGGTATCGTATCACCTATCCCCGGGGGGATGCTGGTGTGCAAGGCGGGATGTTCTCATGATAACAGGTGTATTTGAATGTATACAACAGGTGGGTTGAAGGTCGGGAGAAAAGTCTGTGGCAGTTTTTAACCGACTACAGGCAAAAACAATTTTGAGGTTTTGGGCTATTTTTCTCCCATAACATGTCTTCTTTCAGAATGGTGTAAAGAAAACACCCAAACCAAACTTTAAGGTGTATATTTTACTATATTTAATACATTTTTGCCTGTAGACTTCTCCTAAATTCACTAAAAGTTAGCGTTCTATTGCAACGCGTAATACTGCTAACCTAGTCTTTGTTTTTTCTTGTGCTCTGAGCCATAAATCTCAATTTTGTTTGTCTATATATCATTCATACACTGATTTATAGAACATTTGTTCCAAAAACATGATAAAAATAGATTTTTTTAAATAGCTTTTGACAGTATTTTCTGATTTATGAAATGATAAAGGGAGATATCGCAATTTCCTTCTGTAAAAAAAGTTGAATCTAATATATCAACAAGATTAAATAATAACTTTGACAAATACATTGTCTTTATCCAATGTTCAGATTTATGTCCTGGACATATATGCACACCTGATTATACATACACCTCATTTGCATATCTAAACATAAAATTTCAGAAAACGTGCAATGCAAAAAAATATTGTCTTAATGTAAATAACAAACTGGGGAAGTTTCATGGTGAAATTTATAAGTTTAAAAAATTACCCTATCCACGTGTCGTGTCTCCCCTTTAATGGATTTGATTTTCATGAAGCAGCGCTACAGTGCAGATTTCTATCTCACACTTTGGCTTTTATGAACATTTGGTAATATTTATGTTGATATCACTTATATTTTAAACAAGACTCTTTCCTGTTTTCCAGTTTTTGAGGACAGGAATTCTACAAAGCATTCCAGAGGCAACAAATATTTATCTCACAGCTCCATGTGGTTATTTGGCTTTGTTTTCTTCTTCTGACCCACGACTGATGAACGGAGTGAGCTGATAGAAGCAGAAAAAAAAGAGGAGAGACAAAACAGAGTCTGTCCTCTGACCGAGAGACTCTTCAATGGAGGTGGTTTCTTTCTGCAGCGGACTGTGTCGTCCTGTGGAGGAGTGCACACGAGTGAGAAAGTAATGCAGAGGCGGAAAAGAGAACTTGCTGAATAACTAGAGCATGGAGGATAGTCCCAAATCGCCCCACACATCCATGCATGCACCCATATGCATGACTGCCTGCACTCTCTATATACTTGTGCGTACACACACACACACACACACACACACATGAAAATGCGGATTCATACACAGCCCCGACGTAAGGATTTTGGGCCTATCTACACATGTATGCAGGCTAATCAGGGCCTCGCCGCAGACAGAAAAGCAAAGGGTCACTCAGGGTGAGATGTTTGTGATGGAAATTTGGACGGCAGGCGTAGGAAAACAAAGCTAGAGACAGGACGCCCCAGAGACGACATACTTTACACATGAGATAACACACATTGAGGAGATACAAAAAAAATAGGACCACAAAGCCTTTCTCATTCATATTACTGATAAAGAGCTTCATGGCGGGCACTTTCACAAAATTACGAGAGAATAGTTGGCTTTAGAAAAAGATTTTGTCTGTAGGTTTAATTCTGAGGCGGAGGGATGGATTTCAGAGATTAGAAATAGATTTAAGGGGAATCTGTGCAGACAAATACACAAGAAATTAACTCATTTTTATGTTGATCCCTAATTAGACTTTTTCTAAAATTGTTTCAAACATTTTCTTTCCTCAAACAAGTCATATTTCTTTATTTTCAGATATCCGAACCAACCAAAGATGCACTCATTCCAGTGAGGAGGTATGGCACCGGCCCAGTCATTCCGTCTCCGCTGCAGCCCAGGACGTGTAGCTTTTACTGGGTGCATGGTGCATAGATCGGGGGCATCTGATGGAACTGCTACGCCTCACTGAGAAATCACACAAAGATGGGATTTAATGGCCCTTCGATTGAGCGGTTTTGAAAAGCCAACCTCTGACCCCCAGCCTTGACCCCTCGCAACCCCTCCCATCCTCCAGGGTCCAGTGCTTGTCATTGGTCATTTGTCAAACTCCTCGCACTGATCTGATTACCGTCCAATTTGGGATCTGCCGACTACACACTTCTAGGATCAAGACAAGCCGCTTTCAGCAACTTTACATGACAACAAATAGTTGGATTGTTGCCGGAAGAGTAAAGAGACAAGTTTTTGTTCCATTCAGTCAACAGAGATGGACAAAACTTTAGATAGACGCCAACCTTAATTTCTACGCATCTCTATACAGTCTTCATCTAATGAGGAACTGATGGAAAAATGATTTGAGCTGAAACTGTTCAGGAAGACACAGTTCGGTCATATTTCATACTGAATCATCGGCCAACAAAACAAAGACAGAAGAGAAGAATAATTAGATGAATCATCCAAACTAAACATGTCTCACATTGATCCTGTCCAAATACTGATTAATAAAAACACATCCAGACGTGGAAAATCCTCTGTTAATCATTTAAACCAGCACAGTTGCTATGGCTGTTTTCAAAAACATAGCAACTATTTGGTTCCCTCAAAAATGTTCATAATGAAAAAAAATGTCGTGTTCACTTTTTCTTTTCTAAAAATCCAGATCGTTCTCATTCCCACATCGTCAAAAATACTGACTTTCAGCTAACCTAAAGTGTTAACCTGCCTTCGGCAATATTTGACACTCCTGGAAGTCATGAGATGTAGTTTTTACAATTAACTTATGTAAAAATGTCCCTATATTAACCCAAACCATGATATTTTCCTTAACCCAACAAAGCCGTTTTGTTGCCTAAACATAACCAAGTACTTTTCTTTGAATTTACAACATTAACTACATCTTCCATGAGTTTAAGACTGTTACTTTAGTTACACACAGGGCTACCAAGTGCGTTAAAAGTGACGCCAAGGGGTCCTGATCAAGCATCCTCAGCGTAATGTTTTCCTGTGAAGTGATTTTCATGTAGTGGCCAGCAGGGGTATTGCAACCTTCATGTTCATCATTGGAAACAGAGCTGCTGTAAAACGATTAATACATATTTTTTTTACCTCCCCTAATTTATCATAAGACTTCATTCCATTGGTTCCAGTTACATTTGGGAAAGTCTAGGACCTGCATGGTTGGAGTATTTGACAGCAAGTTAGCTGGCTCGTCCAGTGGAAGTCTCAGTCAGGTATCCTTTGCAGGAGAAGGACTCTAGCATGCATGCGCGTGCCCCTCTGATAGATGTTATTACATGGTTGCCCATACAAATGGAATAATTCTGTTTTCAGACACAATCTTGTTATTTGTGGTTTCATTTTCATTGTGACATGTTTGGAGAGAGAGAGATTGATAATAAAGTTTTGACAGATTTTATCTGTCTTTATATGTCAAGAATAAATCACATTGTCACAATCATTTCATGGAAAGAGATAAAAAAATATTTATTCCAACTTTATGGGCGACCGTGTAATAGGGCTGCACAATTACTCAAAATTATACCGAAATCACAGTATGGACTAGTGCAATACCCAGATTGCCCTAAAATATCTAAAGAATCTGCAATATATCTGTATGGAGAGCAGTTGTTTCATAATCGTGTGTGTGTGAGTGTGTGATTGTGTGTGTGTGTGTGTGTGTGTGTGACTATACATGTGTCCTCTTATGTCTGACTGCTCTAAAAATCTTCTGTAAAGGCCTGTCAGTCAAACATAACAGTGCCTCTTCCTGATCCGCCCCGAAGGACTGTGCACAATCACACACACACCACCCCCAAAACAAACCTCTGTCTGGCCAGCACACACACACACACACACACACACACACACACACACACACACACACACACACACACACACAATTAGCCTATAGCTCATTATGTCTGCTTTAGCTCCTTCGGATTGTGTTGGGGGTGGGGATTTGGGCAGGGCGGGGCTTGGTGACCCTGGAGAGCATGACCTGAGGGGACATTCTGGGAGTGAGGACAGGGGGGATGGTGGGACGTGGACACGCAGGGAGGAGAAGTAACTAACTAACTTCTTGGTGCCCCTGCTGGTTGTGTTCACTCCTGTGAAGATCCTCATTGATTCTCTAAGAGAAAAACACACAGAGTTGTCATCACAATTGCATGAGCTCCACCGGAACAATTGCTTTTGAATTGATAATGTGATGAGATAAAACTAAAACAAAGCTCATTATAATTTAAAAACTAAGCTTGTCTTTTACGTCATTCAATTAATAACAATCAGTAAATAAATATTGTTTCCATCTGGAGGGAGTTGTCATGTATATTAATGGTTAACTGTTGTTTTTATTTATAGGCCTATAAATGTGGCACTGGAGAAGGGGAGGATGAGTTTTTCCCTCCGCATCTCTAAATTGCTCAGGCTCAAGAGTTTTGATTTCCCTCCAAAAACTCTTTTGTAAAACTTCTCCCCCGCCACTTACACAAGCTTACACAGCAGCCGCCTCCACCCCCAGCCGTCACACATCAATCCATGGTGTGTGAGTGTGTTTTTGGAAGTGGGGGTGTCTCAGCCAGTGTGCTGTTAACCCCCCAGGGTGTAAAAGATTTTTGGACTAACACTGCAAGTTTCAAAAACAAACTCTTTATTCAGTTTACTTAAGCTTCCTTAGTTCTCAAACCAACGGACATAAAGAAAAACAAAACACTTGCATCCAGTGTGAGAAAAAGAAAAATCTATCTGCTAAAACGTTCTTATTAATGCACATGTGCAATTTTAGTCGTTGCTGCTCAAAATATATGTAATCATCCTTTGCATGGGATTTTGGTCTTTTTGCATCTCAAAATACAAGCTTTTTTTTCACTTTACTTTACTTACTCCTTAACAATCCACATTTTGTTGGCTCCCTGTTTTTGTGTATGTGTGTGCAAGGTCTGAATAAGATGAGTTATTCCACCCCCTCCCTTTGTCAGGAAGCTTAATCAGTGCTGCAGAGGTGTGTGGGTGACCTTTGACCCTCTGGCTATCTCTGGCCTTTCTCTTACTTGCCTTTGGGTTAGCATCAGGATATCCCTCATTTAACTCTTAACCTAAGGAGTCAGCTTTAGCAACCAGTGGTTCAGAGTTAAAGCATGCACACATAAAGGAACATTTACAGTTGTTCACTATAAATGACTACCAAACACTAACGGACTAAAGTGATTATAAGTCACACTTTGCATTCATCCCTGTTGCAACAAGAAGCCTTTCTGTGCACTTTTGGGGGGAAAATGTCATTGAGTAAATGTTAACTGAAGAATAGAACTTAACTGGAGATAAAATAGCATCTATTGAGGAGTAAATGTGTTGTTAATGAGCGCTGCAGAATGGATACCTACGGGGCAATGGATATAGACAGTGTTGTAAAAGTGAACTACATACAATTGAACAAGTAGTTTAACTATATTGTGCAGTAGCTTCCTGGTAGTTCAACTGCATTTATATTTGCTTAGTGATTCAAGTAGATAAATTACTTATTTTTTTGCTATTTTTTGTGTAAAAATAGTGAAACTACAAACTACAGATGGCACACACACACGCACACACACATGCAAGCACGCACACACACACACACACACACACACGTACACACACACACACACACACGTCTACAACTTATTATTTAATTGCTTAAATGCTGTTCTACTGATAATAATATTAATATTCTAAACTTGTATACTAACAGTTAGGCAGTATGAGCTTTGAGGTATATAGTCAATTGTCTTTTTTTTTTTTTTTTTTAACTAATTAGAACTACTTTTTCTAAGTAGCTTCAGCTGACCAAATAGGGTTTTTTCCCTAGTGCAGCCTTACTGTAGTTCAACTTCTTCCAGTGTAAGTAACTGGTAGCTTGCATTGCTATGCTTTCAAAGTAGCTTCCCCAACACTGGATATAGATAAGATGAGTGATGAGTGCTTTATTTACTTTATTTTGTCATTTAGATTTTCTCCCCTGAAAACCCAGTAATCCTTCTGAAGTCATTGTGGTCACATCCAACAATGTTGCCTCATACAAAAAAGACCCACTTCAAAAAAAGGAAAAACTATCTCTTTAAAGTTTTAATTAAGATTATAGGGCTGAGTAGGAAATAAAAGAGGGAAGTTGTGATTTTTCTTTGGTGTAATCATGTGATGGTTTATCACGGAGTGTGTAGGGGGTTGTAGCTGTTTGTGAATTGGGTGGCAAACCTTTTTTCCCCCTAATAAGCCGTGACATAAATGATCAACAGTGACAGTATGAGCACCCGTCTGACTCTCCAATAATTAAAATGCACCAGCGACTGTCCTTTCATTACATTAAATAAAACAGTTTAATCAGTTGAGATGTAAATTGAAACAATAATTTCCATCTTCTTTCAGTTAAGACAGTGAAACTATTGTTTTACTTTTGTGTACATGTTGCATTCAGACACACTTGAACAAACTGCATTAAGTCTATGAGCCTTTCCCTTTCCCAAAATGAGCAAACCCACCAAACAAAGGGCCACCATTGTGGATAAATACTGCTTTTGTTTCACTCATTTGAACCTGAGGTTTCCCTTAACGCTAAGGAGAGTGTGTTCACCCTTTTTCTCTTTTCAGACGCTTTGGCGCTGAATAGTAGAGACCACTGCCAAATGGGAAAACGACTACACAGGCAGAAAGAAAGACCAGAATCAATCAGGAAGTGGCTGCTTTTCAGCTGTGCCAGAGGAGCCGGGCAACTTCCTGGTCTCGTTGCCAAGGTGACTGGAAGCTCAGCCAGCTGGTGCAGCGGGCAGCAGCCGGGGTTGGGGGGGGATGACGGTTGCGGCACTGGACAGTGGGCAGAGGGCTGGGGAGGCAGTTTACAGTTTCTCTCAGTCGCTTTGATGCATTTCTCACATCAATATTTACATTTGCACAGTTGGTTCAACCTCCACAACATTTGTGCTCATCATAGTAGCAGTTTCTCATTCCTTACAACAAACTGCAAATGTTTTTGGACATGCATCAAGTGCTTTCATACAACTCTCTGCTGTTTTATAACATTATCATTGCTTATGTCATGGCAGTCAAAAGTTACTATACTTGTGAATGCTGAATAGTCATTCCATATAAAACTAATAGTCCTCATTTCATTGCTCGAGTCATTTCATACAAAAATGTTGTTCAACTAGTTGTCAAAATCTGTCAAGCAAATTTTATAATTAAAAAAAAATTGAATAATTTTCTCTCAGGTGAACCTCAGCTTTCACTGATGAGAAGGGCTGTGTGAAGCATTGTTTGTAGAGAAGTGACTTATCATTGGTTGCAATCACTCAGAGCTGAATCCCATAAACCCATAAACACTTTACAACATATATGAACCAAGCAGGACATAGTGTGGACCATTTCTACAATACTGTGACACTGTACTGTGCACAGCTCTACCCAAAGGGACTTTGTTTGTTGTAAATAAGGGTGTTTTTTTCTTTTGCACAATGCTGTAAACAAATTAGAATTGCAAAGAGCATATGCAATAAAAATGTGCCTCAATATATATAGTAATGTGTAACTTTACTGTAGTTTTCAAATGGCTGTGCAAATACTATATAGTGCTGTCTTGAGCATTTTCAGGTAATGTCACCAAGATCTGACTTTTTTGCATTTGAAAACATTTACAGAGTAAACTGTCATAATGAAAACATGACAGAGACATTTGACTATCTTGTTCATAAACATGGTGTCAGGACTTTTCATCTTGATGACACTGACACTTTCATTGACACGAATACTTGCTTTTGAGGAATGAGCTATCCATTTTGAGCAAGTGACACACTTTTGCAGGTTCCACTAGGTTTTGCAGTTTGTACTAATTGTTTTGAGAAATGTATTAACTGTTGTGCAAATGTAAACACTGAGCACTTCAAGCTGCTTTCATATGAACCATCACAATGTGGAGTTTCTATTCTATTTATAATCCTTTACAAACAGTCGCCTAATCCCCCCAATTACTCCCAGCTTCTGGTGGTTTGTTCACAAAATATTTTGTTGGAGAGTTTCCTATTAACTATTTTTACAGCAGACAAATGCACTGACATATGGAAAGTAGATTTTGATTTACTTTTTCTTTTAGAAACATGATCTAAATTTCAAATATAGGACAATACTTTAGAAGTTATCATAAAAACTATGAGTAATAGAAGCAGGATAATATTAAACAATTCTGGCATATACTGAATAAAATTTAAACTTCACTCATATCAATAATGTAAATCATTAAAAAAAAATTAATATCAAAAACACCTTTTTTGAGGCTTCAATCATGGGGGTGTCAAACGTGTGTCCCGAGAGCCAGAACTTACCCGCCAAAGGGTTTAATGTGGCTCGCTGAATGACCTTACAAAGTGTGAAAATTACAGAGAAGTTATTTATTTCAATGTTTCAATAAAAAATAAAATTGACTGTTTTTGTTTGTCCACTGGGGGCCACACTTTGCTAATAAGAGAGAATAAAAATGTTATGCCTTTGTAAATAGAAATGACAAGAAAAAAGTTGAAATTTTGAGAACAAAGTCAACTTTTTGAGTTGGCAAAATTAGACTGCAAGCTACAACCTGATTTTCCTCCATATGTCTAAAACATTTACATAAATTACATGAAAGCAGATTTTCCCAAAACAATACTTGTAGTAGCTACTGCCAACAATATCTCATTTATGTGTTGGGAAATTTAGTACTTCTACACCTTTAAATATTGTGATTATTGCTAATTTAATGACATTGATGAAAATCAGGTTGTAGCTTGCAATCTAACTAACTGTTCAGATAGAAAAAATTTTTCCTCCGATGACTTATTGATACAGGAACAACCAATCTGTGAATATCTTTTCAACTTTACCGAACCCAAAAAGTTCACTTAATTCACAAGGTTTTTTTCTCGAAATCATATTTCAACTTTATTCTCGACATTTCGACTTTTTTCTGGTCATTACGACTTTTTTCTCAAACTGCATAGTGAAAAAAACGTCCTTGTTATGCCATTGTTTTACTGGTCTGGCCCACTTGAGATCAAATCATGCTGTATGTGGCTCCTGATCTAAAATGAGTTTGACACCACTGTAATATGACGACATGTTTTTCTTGCACAAAAGGTATGGAGTTTTAAGTGTGTCTCATTTCTGACATCATGATAGAAAATTTGAAGTCCAGAAAAATGATGTTCATGAAAGCATATATCAATAAAAGGAGAGGATGTGAACATGAGTTTGACATGAACAGAGCAGGAATATAAGTGCAATTGACAGAGGTTATTAATATAATGCACCTATGTTTTCTCTAGTAAATATAGTGGAACTTATTTAGCTAATGTCTTCTTTAACTCATAATTAAGACACAAATACAATGCCATATATTATATATATGTATACACTCAGGCCTACAGTTAATCTTACTTTTATGAAGGTTATAATGTAAACTGTGTTCAGTATTTGTTGTAAATTTATGTTTTTTTTTGTCAATTGTAGAGGTGTTTCTTATATATATTGTATCCACCGTTTTTCTGAGGGTAGACTTTTATGTTTTTGTGACCTGTACAGGTGCACCTCTTGATATTTGTTTCAAATTGTTCATCTGTCCTTTTTAATTTCATCATTTTTCATAGCCAAACTTTGCATGCCATTAAGTAGGTGCTTGAAAAAAGCTTGTGTTGCTGATTATAGTTTCACATCTCTGAATCTAAATTGCATCGTTATTTTCAGCGCGTCCCCATAAGTCTGTTGTCTAAAACCCCACTTTTACAGAGCTTGGACTGGGGGCTGCTGGGTTGGTGGGTGTTCTGGGGGATCAGGGGAGCAGACTGGTGGAGATAGGTAAACACAGCTGGGGACACACAGCGCTGGTGGGTCTGCGGCTCAACGGCCCCCTTCACACATTTATCAGTGTGTTTGCTCAGGGGATGTGCTCTAATCTTCACACGCTGATCTCTGTGCCGAGCCTTCCCAGAGGCCCGACAGGCTGGGATGAAAGTGACCCCATCCACAGTCACAGCCGCGCTAATTCCTCCACGGCTAAACTTGAATGTTGTTCTCTTTATAAAGGCATATAAAGGTCATCTATGGATCTGTGTGTGGTTAGATCTCTCTGTGGGTGGGATGGCCCTGATAATATATACTAAATTCTTGATCATAATCGGACCTTTTTTCTGAACAGGCCTTTTTACAAATGAATAGGCCATTGTCATGAATGTTCAGAGTTTATAGGCCCAAAAAAGTTATCTATGATATATAAAACATTTTAAATATTATACTATTAATGACCTAGTTGATAACCTGGTTAAGTGTGTCACTTGCTCAAAATGGATAGTTCATTCCTCAAAAGCAAGTATTCATGTCAATGAAAGTGTCAGTGACGTCAAGATGAAAAGTCCTGACACCATGTTTATGAACAAGATAGTCAAATGGCTCTGTCATGTTTTCATTATGACAGTTTACTGTTACCTGAAAATGCTCAAGACAACACTATAGACTATTTGCACAGCCATTTGAAAACTACAGTAAAGTTACACATTACTGTATTTAGTGAGGTAACTGAGTACAACACACTGAATATGTATGTTTCACATTTTTATTGCATATGCTCTTTGCAATTCTAATTTGTTTACAGCATTGTGCAAAAGGAAAAAAACACCCTTATTTACAACAAACATAAAGTACCTTTGGGTAGAGCTGTAACAGTACAGTGTCACAGTATTGTAGAAATGGTACACACTATGTCCTGCTTGGTTCATATATGTTGTAAAGTGTTTATGGTTTTATGGATTCAGCTCTGAGTGATTGTAGAGAAGTGGCTTATCATTGGTTGCAACTAATGCTTCACACAGCCCTTCTCATCAGTGAAAGCTGAGGTTCACCTGAGAGAAATATATTCAATTCCGGAGACATTTTCAGTATATATAAAATTTGCTTGACAGATTTTGACAACTAGTTCAACATTTTTCTATGTAATTACTCAAGCAATGAAATGAGGACTATTAGTTTTATATGGAATGACTATTCAGCATTCACAAGCATAGTTAATTTTGACTGACATGACATAAGCAAATGATAATGTTATAAAACAGCAGAGAGTTGTATGAAAGCACTTGATGCATGTCCAAAAGCATTTGTAATTTGTTGTAAGGAATGAGAAACTGCTACAATGATGAGCACAAATGACTAAATGTTGTGAAGGTTGAACTAACTGTTGTGCAAATGTTAATATTGATGTGAGAAATGCACCAAAGCAACTGAGAAAAACTGTAATACCTTTGATCATATAGCACCATCTGCTGGCGATTATTTAATGTTACGCTGCTCTCCTCCTCTTAGAGGAGTTAAAGGCAGTGCTTTTCCTTTTCTTGTTTATTCACATATTATTACTCTAATGCTTCACACATTTCCCTTCATTAGAGAAAGTCAAGATTACAGTTTTTCTCAGTCGCTTTGGTGCATTTCTCACATCACTATTAACATTAATTTGCACAACAGTTAATACATTTCTCAAAACAATTAGTACAAACTGCAAAACCTAGTTGATAACCTGCAAAAGGGTTATATCACTGATGATGTGTCCAGGTTGCATCACAAGTTGATGTATGTCACAAGCGTCTGTCTGGAACAACCAGCGACTATCAGGAACAGACTGATTGACTACCAAGAACAGAGTGGTGGCAGCTGGAGAGACAGTGGACAGCCGGAGAGACGGCAAAGGGGCAGTGAGGGTTAGCAGCCCAACCTGTATCTTCTGAGAAGAAGAACCCACAGCAAGCTACAGATAAACCAACGGAAGAATATCCCCTGGGATACCCGAGAGGGGGGGGGGGGTGAGTATCCCATTCAGACGGACCAAAGGGAACAGACACATAGCAATGGAAACACTACGATGAGTACGAAATGCATCTGTGGCAAAGTATGCAAGAACCCACGTGGCCTGAAGATCCACCAGGCCAAGATGGGATGTGTGCAGACAGCGCAGGTGTCACAGCGCTCAGGGACCACCCCTGGTGAGACGCAGGAGGAGCTAGGCCCGGAGGCAACCCACAGTGCCCAGAACCTCCAGGTGACACAAGCACCAGACCCATGCAGAACATCAGAACATCGTCGGGTCAAGTGGCCCCAAGCCAACAAGGAGAAGGAGTGGCTCCAGTTCGACGATGACACCCATTCCATCTTGGAAGCAACAGCCAAAGGTGAAGCTGATCGACGCCTCCAGACAATGACCACCATCATCATCAGCCTAGCAGCTGAGAGATTCGGGCTGGAGGAGAAGAGAGCAGCGAAACTCCTCTACACCATGTCCAACAGAGCAAATAAGATCCACCAGCTCAGGCAGGAGCTGAAGAGCCCGAGGAGGAAGTTCAAGGAGGCGAGGGAGGAGGAGAGGGGACCTCTCTCAGAGCTGTGCAACATTCGCTCATGGCCTTAAGGAGGGCTGAGTGGCATAGGAGGAGGAAGGAGAGGGCCAGAAAGAGAACTGCCTTCCTAGCTAACCTATTTGGGTTTACGAAACAGCTGCTTGGACAGAAGCGCAGCGGCCAGATCACCTGCTCCAGAACTGAGATCGACCACCACCTCAGATACTCTCTCAGTGACAAGATCAGGGAGCATGACCTGGGCCACTGCAAGTCTTTGATCAATCCACCTCTACCCACCATGGATTTCGATGGGAAGGAGCTCGGTTGGAAGGAGATCCAAGAGTTGGTCAAGAAGGCAAGAGCAAGCTCAGTCCCAGGACCAAGCGGAGTACCTTACAAGGTATACAAGAACTGCCCGAAGTTACTCCACAGGCTTTGGAGGATTCTAACGGTGATATGGAGGAGGGGAAAGGTGGCACAACAGTGGCGGTTTGCAGAAGGGGTGCAGATTCCAAAGGAGGAAGAGTCGAAGAACATCGATCAGTTTAGATCTATCTCACTGCTCAGTGTTGAGGGAAAGATATTCTTCTGCATTGTTGCCAGGCGCCTGACAGACTACCTCCTGAGGAACTCCTACATCGACACCTCGGTCCAGAAAGGAGGGATCCCAAAGGTACCGGGGTGTCTGGAGCACACAGGCATGGTCACCCAGCTGATCAGGGAAGCCTGGGAGAACAAGGGGGACCTAGTGGTGCTGTGGCTGGACCTCACAAATGCCTATGGGTCCATTCCCCATAAGCTGGTCGAAGAGGCACTGCGTCGGCACCATATCCCAGGTCAGTTCAGGGACCTCATTCTGGACTACTACAACAGCTTCAGTCAGTATAATGAATTTTGATCATCATGACATAAGTAATTAATAATGTAGGAAACAGCACATAATTGTACATTATCATAAGTCATAATCATAAATGTGCTTAAGGATTTATTTTTGTTCAGAGGAAAGATAAATTGCTTTTATAATGTACACAAGTGACAAGACTGTGGATTTTGAACAAATTTAAGTCTGATTTGAAAAATGTACCAAAGTGACTGAGAAAATTTTTTAATCACAATGTTTTAAACAAATAACTTTGTATACGTTTGTGTTAGCCAAGGACACTGACAATATTTTATGTTCACCAAATCCCCTTTATACAATATTCAAGGTGCAAGCTGCATTTTGTTGTGTTTATTTGTCGGATGAACGAGAGAAAAAAAAGTCCTTTCGGCTTCCGTTGACGTCGCGTAAGCGCTTGACGTCAGCATAACAACAACCTGTCATGACAGCTCGTATGGGGGAAAAAATATCGACAAAGATATCAAATCATATAAAATCTGTTTCACCTGGATGTAAAAGTCCTTCTGTAAGGTAAGGAGTGAAAACGGCGGCTATCAGAGACAAATTTACACGAAGGTAGCAAACATAAAAAGGCAGTGGGCTAGGTAGCCAAAAAAAAAGCTAACCTAGCATTAGCTGATGTCTGTTTTCTGATGTTGCTAAGCGGCGTTGAGGTAAATGTAAGATAAAGACGACTTTTTAAGGCCTATAATACCTTTAGCCCAATCATCTGCTGCTTACTTTCGCCACGACATCTATCAAAGCCGAGTGGAGAGAGCTGTCTCATTACGAGACAAACGCCCGGCGTAATTCGACAACATAGCTTACAATGCTAGCTTAGCTTACTAGCTAACATCTAGCTAAGCACCGATCTCTTGTTAGCTGTTAATTAAAGTTAACGGCATTGTCACTCTGTATTTGTGCTTTTTGCTGCAACAACTGTATTCCAAGTGTTAGTCAGCCAGACGTTAATAATCTGTTTAATTGTTTCCACTCTCTAACTACAATTGTATCCCAGTGGTGTAACGTTAGTTTAGCAGCCTCGCACTAACGCTGGGAACCGTGTGTGTATAATGTTCAGCTAGCTGTGCTGCTCAATTAGTCACCACTGATGCTCGTCACATGAATAGTTAATTCGCCGGCAGTCTAGCCACCTCGCTGTATTTTTGAGCTGTGTGCACAGTCAGCGAATTAAACGAATTCCTTTTGGGTGGCATCAAGGACTGCACCTAATTCGCCCAAGACGCGCATTGCAGGTGTATTGCAGTGAATGCAAGCCGTTGACTTTACTTTACATGCACTGTGCCTTTTGTCTAGTGTGTGAGATCCAGGAGGGACAGGGCATTCTTGGACCTGTCAGTTAGCCAGCCGAAGAGACGGGGAACAGGATAGGGAAGCAGGGCGAGGCGGGCCCCGCGGAGCCGGTGGAGAAGATGGCCGGCAGCCCGGAGAAGAGTTCCACCGCGCAGGAGCTGAAGGAGCAGGGGAACCGGCTGTTCCTCTGCCGCAAGTACCAAGAGGCTGCTACATGTTACAGCAAAGCTATTGTGAGTTACCCTCATTGTAAAATAAACAATACCAATGGTGTACTAATTTATTGGTAACTAAAACATACCATTGTCCTTGTTAGGGAAATATAATGGATGGGGTTTCTTTGTGAAGCTTAGCATACAGTTCAGTGGTGTAACAGTGTATTGTCTGGTATGTCCTGTATCCCAGAACCGTAATCCATCGGTGGCAGTGTACTACACCAACAGGGCTCTCTGCCATGTGAAGCTGCAGCAGCATGACAAGGCTCTGGCAGATTGTAAGCATGCACTGGAGCTGGACAGCCAGTCTGTCAAGGCCCACTTTTTCTTGGGCCAGTGTCACCTGGAGCTGGAGAACTATGATGAGGCCATCGGCAACCTGCAGAAAGGTCAGAACAACATGTTTTATGATGGTGAAACTTTTGCAACATTTTACAATACTATGCAGAAATGGCTTTCTTGTGTATTTCCTCATCTATATTTAGTGTCTTTCTAGTGGTATAGTCACTTTTAAATCAGCTTTTCTACTCTGAGGCACATCATATGTTTGCAGGGATGTCTTACAGTATACTTTATCAGAGTTTCTATTACTGGATTAATTATATCCTATGGAAAGGTCTATATAACTAAATTGTTATGTTGTATTTGGAACAAAATATGTCAGAAGCAAAGCAGACTGTCGGAAACATTGATGATAAAGCATTTTTCTATCATGATGGGGTTTTTTTTACAGCTTATAACCTGGCAAAAGAACAGAGGCTGAATTTTGGTGATGACATCCCCAGCGCCTTGCGCATTGCAAAGAAGAAACGTTGGAATAGCATCGAGGAGAAGCGCATCAACCAGGAGAACGAGCTACATGCCTATCTGACTAAACTCATACTTGCTGAGAAGGAAAGGTGAGGACTGTGGGGTGGCAGTCAGGTATCCATTGTGTATGCTTATTTATGTGGTAATGATCTCTTGATGAAGATTGCAAATCACTGAAATGAGTCTGTCATGTGGGTGTTTGTTCTGGGTGAAAGGGGTAGTTTATAATAACTTTGTATTTCTGCAGAGAACTTGAAGAATACAAAGAGAAACAGGATGACAATCAAAATGGAGGCGATTCTGCTAAGATTGCATCAAAACATGTACGTTTCATATATTTCTTAGACTTTAATGAACAACTTTAGCAATTATATATTCCAGTTGAATATTCATGAATATGTCCTGGTAACATGAAAATGTGACCTACTTAGGACAAGTATCTAATGGACATGGATGAGCTCTTCTCTCAAGTGGATGAGAAAAGAAAAGTGAGTATGAAAATGAGGTCATTATTACTGTCAATTGAGCATGTAATAATGTATAAATGCATTCATTCAGTCATTTCCCAGACCCACTTATTCCCATTATATGATGATGGGAATTCATCCCAGCATGCATTGGGTAAAAAGCAGGGAAACATCCTGGATAGGTCACCATCATCCATTAGGGGGCTAATAAACAGACTGGCACACGCTGATCACATTCACCCACACAAATACATCTTTGCTAACAGCGTACACCTACTTCACACCATTTACTTTGATCGTTGACATAGCAACAAGAGAAATAGACTCAAAGCACACTTTCAGATTTGTTGTGATGTCTCATTTCAGATTAGTTTTCATAGCGTGTGGACATTCTTTCTGCACTGCTTGCAAATGCTTCTGTGAAAAATGCACCTGTACTGAAGACAGACAGTTATGTCCTATTTCCAGCCCAAGCTGTTTCCATGGTGACCGTCACTATTTGTTCGCCAGGGCTTGTAGTGTTTAATTATCCTTGCTGTATATAGTGTTTGACTAAACTGAGGTAGTTGCCATGTAATTGTCAGTTGATATGACACCGCAGTGACTGCCAACAGGGTGTTTGTCTTGTATGTGTTAGAGGGTGTGATGGCTGGGTGGTTCAGTATAGAACTGGGAAATATTTTTAACAATTTGATGATATTTTTAATATGAGCATTGCTGCTTTCCTGTAGTATTAAATAGGGCCAGACCGATATGGGATTTTGAGGTCGATGCAGATATTGATTTCGGAGGGGGAAATTAATCGATAACCAATTTAGTAATTTTTGGAGCTGTAATGAAAATAGACATTTGTTATGTGAATTGTGCTCCGATTATTCACCACTCTGCAAATGTACCAAGATAGCTACTTTCTCAAGCTAAAAACTTTATTAAATAATATTTACTACATTATATATTAAACAAGCAATGCCTTAGAATGTCAGCCAATTCTATATTAATATATATTTCTATAACTGCGAAAATAAAGAATAAATAGGAATAAAATAAACAGCTAAATAAACATAATTACTGTTCATTTTCAGTCATTTGCTGACTATTTAAAAAATATAATAAATTAAGAGCAAACACCATTTCTAAATCACACCAAGCTACATTTTCTAGAATATATTTGGTGTAAAAAAAACCCTGAGACATATCTGACATCATATACACAATACAATATGGCTTTGATAGGCCACTAACAGACGATAATATCTGTCAACCGATATATCTATTGGGCTCTAGTATTTAATCTCAGCTTGGAATGGGTGATGTGGTTTTAAAGGAAATAATTGTGGATATTGTCGCCAAGAAGAAGTTAGTCATGAAACTGTAATTAATCCTGTAAAACCAGGAAAGAAAAAACATTCAAACTATATATTAAAGTGTTGTGGTAGCAGTTCAGGTATTATATCATCATATTAGCATTACATCTGTGACTCTTGTTGCATTCGTTGTCCGTTTAGAAGCGGGAGATCCCAGATTACCTGTGTGGGAAGATCAGCTTTGAGCTAATGCGGGAGCCCTGCATCACACCCAGTGGAATCACCTATGATCGCAAGGACATTGAAGAGCACCTACAGGTAAAAACAATGTCAGCTGCATGCAGAAAAACATCTTATGACCACACACAAATGATACAACTGAAATGAAGTGGCCTTGAGATGATGACTAAATACAGTACTGGGCCAAATCTTTACAGATAACTCACAGTAATGAACACAATGACTGCTACACTTTTTAAGCAAGAAATACTGTTTTGTAATTTATTTACATCTGCTTCTGATAAGCTTGTTTGGTTTATTCTTAATATCTTGTTCACAATGCCAACCCTGCTATTTCACTCTCATTTTGACACAATTCTGATATTATTACACAAATCTCAAGGGGAGGGGAGTTCATGTTATGAAGAATTCAATTGAAAACATGTTTATTAGCTCAAGTCTTACAAATTTCTCCTTCGCGGCTTCTCCTCTGCAGGAAGAGTGCAGCCCTGACAAAGCACAGGGGAGGCTACAGTGTGATGATAAATTACACCAAAACATTAAGAATGCTGATAAAGAACCGTAGCATATCAGTGTTGCAGTCTTTCATAAGGCCCATTTAATATCAGGTTTCGTTACTCATCCCCATGAGATACAAGCCAGATAGAATCATATGATAAAGTAGGTCTACTTTACTTTACATAAAATATAGGGTTGTATGGCTGTATACTTACACGTACAGCATCTAACCATACATATATTTAACATGCTCTCTGTGCAGCGAGTGGGTCATTTTGACCCGGTCACCAGGAGTCCCCTGACCCAGGACCAGCTGATCCCGAACCTGGCCATGAAGGAAGTGATTGATGCCTTTATCCAGGAGAACGGCTGGGTGGAGGACTACTGAGGGGACCCCCCATCTCTCCATCATCCTTCGATACTCAACACAAAGCCTGGACAACACAAAACTATAGAGAACAGATCACCCCTTGCCTGGATTGTGGACTTTACACAAGCGGGAAAAGCCACACTATGGACTACCAAATGGGAGCCATGTATCTCGGTCTGCCTCTTCCTCCTCCTCACAATTTTATCTTTGCTGTAAAACATCCCCGCTCTGACCCTTTTGAGGCGCGCTGTCCATGGCCTGATGCTCCCTTTAAGAACCCCTGTCATTCTGCTCTTTCTATACTTCCTCTCTTACTTCCTCTTCCTTTCTGCCATGCTGTATCTAGTCTCTCAAGCCTGACTCCCTTCTTATTCTAAATAAGGGGCCACGTTCTCAGGTGCTCCCTTCCTACTCTGCCTCTCGTTCTCTGAGTGCCACAATCCTTGGAAAGCATCAGCATTGCACTCCAGTTTTTCACAGAAACCACCAATATTAAAAAAGAAAAGAAAAAAAAGACACATGGTGGTTGAATACATTAAGACTTTGGCCTTTTATTTGGCATTAACTCCAGTATTTCATAGTCATTTTTTCATTAAACAGTGGACTGTTTGCCCACTTGTTAATGTACATTAGCTGAAGTGGTACCAAAAATGCCAAAAACGTGTTCTCAACAAGGGTGACTAGTTTGTATGCAAGTTTTACATCATGATGATTTTTGAAATAGTCGTATCGAATCAAGTCCCTTCTTCACCTCCAGGGGGCGCTCCACCCATGCCACCCTACTGTAAGATTTTGTGTAGACTGTTATTTTATCTTTTTGCATATCAATCACACCCCGTTAAAGACAATTTAAATAAGTTGAATGTATGCATAATGTACGCTTTAGGTTTAGGCTTGACCTACAGTAATTCAAAAAAAAGTTTTTTATCAGGACAATACAAGGTTTTCATGAAAAGAGGCCTTGAACTGGATGCAGAAAATGAATGGAAACGACCGCTGCATAAAAAAAAAAAGTTTCCACATTGCTGGATATTAATTGAAAATGTCTGAATATTAATAGATGGCGTCAGCTGTTTCGGGTTGATGCTGAAACCCGCTGTGGAGAATGGTCTGTGTTGTTCATAGAAACAAATGTGCTTGGACGTTGTATTTGGCTCCTGCTGTTTGCCTGGAATGACAGTGGACACTCACATCAAGCATGAAGTGAATTTTCTTTTCCTTTGCAAAAACAATATGATGGTTGTTGTTATTCTCACCCTTTGGCTGTTAATTTTACGCTCCTAACAGTGTCACATTTATAAAGAAAATGGTTGCAACAGCTTGTGTGAACCAATCATCAGTGTGTTGGAGTTGTTGCAGGAATTTGAGGTTCATTACACTTGTACCGACCTCCTCCGTGTTAAAGATGCTGGAAGAGTTACGACCATCTTATCTCGTCCATACCTCAGTCAAAGTTTTTAAGTGCTGGTTGAGTTGCATTCTCTGTAAAACAAGTTTTCATTTCAGTGCTATTAGTTTACAGTTGTTGTTTTTTTTTCAGCCGAATGTGTGTCTGTGGTGAATTAGGCCTGTCAGTGGTTCATGTCGGGGTGCAGGCAGTGTAAATAATTTGCTTGTGTATCTCAGATTTTATTTCTTGACAATATAGGGTTCTTTTTTTTTCTTGAGAAATCCTAGAGCTTGAGAAACTGTATTAAATGTAGATATGTTGATAACATAAATGCCTGGTTCAGTTTTCATTTGTTCCCATTAAACCATGAACTTTGAGTTTGTTTGTTGTTTTTGTGACATGCGAGCATCATTAAAGAGATACCAAGTATGATGAAGTCTGTACTGCTGCTCATTAGTTACCCGTGTATAGGAATGGTTTCTAGCTAGGGGTCTCACGATTCTCCAAATTCAACATTTGATTAGACATTGGATTTTCTGTTCACAATTTTTGATTAAAAAATTTTTTTTTTAGTACTTTAGGCTATAAGTCAGTTTTCTTTACACCTTTTTTACTGCTATATTTTATGTTATCAGTTATTCAGGTGGCAAATGTGTAGTGTAGCCTCTTAATACTTGATTCAAGTGTCCATATGGTTTTTTTTAAATAAACATTTTTGATTGTCAGATCTCCATGAAAGCAGACATGACATCTGTATCATAGCTTGACTGACTTGAGACTTGGTTGCAAAGACTTGAGACTTACAAAACAATAACTCGGTCCCACCTCTGCTCCACTTTATCCAGTGGAAACAGGAGCTATTTATCAGATATCATTTTTCAATTTGTAGTGTGAACAGAATTGTAATAATTTTATTTCTATTGGCAAACAATAAAATCAGCCAGGTTGTCAGTCAGTGAAAGAAAACATAATTTTGTTAATTGGGTGAACAGATCCTTTAAGGGTCAAAACTACATTAACAACATAAATCTCTGCCACCGCTCTGATGTCTGTGATAAAAGATTGTGCACACACTATAAATCGATCATGTGATATGGACATGCAGACAGACACGTGGGTGAAATGGTTTGTTTTACATCAGTCACATGTAAAAGAACAGTGTCACCCAGACTTCACACACCAGGCCTATTGTCAGAGCATCCGCTGAAGAGCTGACATCACGGCCGTGCTAGGAGGGAAGAGCACGGCGCACGGGGCATTAGCAAGTGGGGCTGAGTTGGCAACACTGAGGAACAACAACACAACATCAAAATGGTAAGAAAACCTTTTTTTCTTGTAACTTCTCACATAATTTGTTGTCTGATATGACCTAATAGGACATCATTTTGGTCTATTTTCTGTGTGTTTGCAGAGTATCATCACTGTGAGGTTTGCTGTGGTGGTACTTGGTGTCTTTGGATGGTCTCTGACACTTTCCTCAGCCACCCAAGGTATCAACTGAACAGATTCTCATTAGAAAAAATGCTCATTTTACTCACCTGTAGATATGTGGTGCAGTGGTGGAATATAACAAAGTACAGTGCTTATACTTGATTTGGATATTTTCATTTGACGGTACTTTCTACCTCTTCTTCAATGAGAGACTTTTTAAGGGAGAATTTTTTTTTTCACCACTAGATTTTGTCTCACAGCTTCAGCAAAATTTGTAATTTAATCTTGTAGAAATAGTCTGGAAAAGTCATGCATTTTGTTTATTTTTTATCATGCAAAATGGCAAATTTCAGAATAATGTATGCTATATTATTAAGTTATAATTATTAACCCCTTAATTAATGTTTTCATCACTTGGGTATCTTAATCTCCAACAATATAAAATAATTTATTAGTTTATGTATATTTTACATTAACAACAAAATTCTGCAAAGTAACTAGCTGCTAAAGTTATTAAAAATGTATTTATTAAAAAAAAATAATAAACCAAAAGGAAAAGTAGCAAATCTTCACGTTAATTAATTTATTAAAAAAAAAAAACTGTGAACAAGTTGCCGATTTATTTGCTGACCATTGAATAATCGACTTCAATTTTGAATATATTTTGAATGCAAAGACCTTAATTTGTAAATTCACAAATCTCAAAGATCTCAAATAATTGTATTAGAGTAAAAAAAAGAAGTTATTTCCCCCTGAGACGCAATAATTTTCCAAAGTAGGCCTAGCATAAATAAAAGTAGCTCAAAATTGTACTTACAGTGAGTACACTGGTGCAGACTGGGGTTTGGTGGCTTATTAAATCTATCTTCTGTCTGCCATATCCGTCTGGCGTTTCTTTGACTGTGTTTTATTAGACTTTTATTGGGTCTTATTCTGTTATCATTGTGTACCTTGTCTTGTATCATTGTGTACCTTGTCTTGTGTGTCCTGCTGCAAAACAAATCTCCCTTCAAGGGACTAATAAAGTGATTCTGATTCTGTTGCTCTAGTGGGTCTGACTGACAAAGTCCTAGTGTTCCCGTATGAGACGGACTTCAGCTTCGTGGGCCTGATCCCGCAGAAGGAGATGGGGCTCAGGGCCTTCACTCTCTGCATGCGCGTGGCCACCGAGCTGCCAGAAGAACGTCAGATCATCCTGTTCGCCTACCGCACGGCCGACTATGACGAGCTCAACGTGTGGCGCGAGAAGGACGGACGCGTCTCCTTCTACATGAGTGGTGATGGCACCTTCTTCCACCTGCCGCCCATCACCACCTTCCGCACCAGCCTCTGCCTTACCTGGGAGTCTCGCACGGGCCTCGCTGCTTTCTGGGTGGAGGGGAAACGCAGCACCTACCAGGTCTACAAACCGGGGCACACCATCCGTCCACATGGCACCGTCCTCCTGGGGCAAGACCCGGACAAACACCTGGGGGGTTTGGAGGCTGTGCAGAGCTTCGTAGGGGAGATTACTGATCTGAACATGTGGGACTTTGTGCTCTCCAGGAGCATGATCCAGGCCTGGCACTACGGGCACAAGGTCCCCAAGGGCAACATATTCGACTGGGGTACTATTGAGTACGAGCTGAACGGGAACGTGATAGTGGTGGATGATGACTGACTCCATCTAGAGTTGGATGCAGAGAGGAGTGAGGCTTCTCATATCTGTGATGGACTGATACTTACATGTGTGGTTTTCTTTATTAGATTCGTGTGATTTTATGTTAGTTCAACTATTCTCCCCTAAAGGCCACACATTTAAAGGGATAGTTTGGTTTTTTCTCAAGTCGGTTTTATGAGGTACTTACCCACAGTCAGTGTATTACCCACAGTAGATGGAGGTCTGCACGCTTCTATTTTGGAGAAGCAGGCAGTAGAACAAGTATGGAAGGTAAGCAAGGTACTGCTGTGGACCGGGCAGCAGCAAAATATATTTAAACCTCATAAAAAAAGATCTACTTCAGTTTCAGTGTTTGTTATATTTAGAATATTTTCATTGTTTAAGTTTATGCGAGGGAAATTATCTGTTATTGCAAGGGAAATTATCAATTTTTTTTTATTCACTACGTTTCAAATATCTTTATTGTGAAACATTATTTACAGGGTGATGATTGTTTTTTTCTTAATTAACATAAAATATCAAAACATACATGAAGCTAAATAATAAAAATAATCAGAAAGACAAAACATGACAGAATCATAATGACAGAATGAATGAAAGCAAATAAACAAAACACAATGTCTAAACAGAATTTGGAAAAAATCTATAAAATAAGTAAATAAATGTATATATATATATATATATATATATATATATATATATATATATATATATATATATATATATATATTGTGCCCGTAGTGCCAGGCTTTTTTTTTTAGGTGGCTTTAATAAGTTTTGCTGCTGCCCCTGTCCACAGCAGTGGATTGTTGACCTTCCATGCTCATACTAATGCCTGCTTCTCAAACTGGAGGTGTGTCGCCCACTGTCTACTGTATATAATGCACTGACTACAAATAAATACCTCATACAACCCCTGTTTTAAAAAAATCTGAACTGTCCCTTTAATTAACCCCTTGATGATGAGATAAAACAAATAGAAAGGATGTTTTTGGGCTTTAAGTATCCAGCTATATGTAAATTATTCTATATTTGGCACAAAAATGCATTGGCAATTGTCAGTTTTTTTTGACAAAAGTAACCCTTTTCTAGTCATTCACTCAGTTTAAGATCAGTATTGTTCTTCTAATGCATTTTTAAAGAGACACTAGTATTCTTTGTATCTCATAGCTTCATCCTTTGATTATTCTGAGAACAAACTGTCAGTGGTGGAAGAAGTATTCAAATCGTTTTCTATAGTAAAAGGAGCAATACCACAGTGTACACAAGTAAAAGTCCTGCGGTCAAAATCTTTAAGTTAAGTTAAAGAACAAAAGAATAAGAGTGAAAAAATACAAACAAAAGTAAATCTACTTAATGGATTATTAATACATGAATGAGTACATTGCTTTAATGTTTCAATTCAGTTCAATTCAATTCAATTCAATTCAATTCAATTTTATTTATGTATAAAGCCCAGAATCACAAAAATTCAGATTTGCCT
Source organism: Centropristis striata (assembly GCF_030273125.1). Taxonomy (NCBI): domain Eukaryota; kingdom Metazoa; phylum Chordata; class Actinopteri; order Perciformes; family Serranidae; genus Centropristis; species Centropristis striata. The sequence goes on from NC_081537.1 coordinate 11,453,094, forward strand.
CAAAGGGCTTTACAGATTGTACAGGTACGTACATACTGACATACAATATCTAAACCTATAATTATACCTTAATTTATTTATTGACAATATTTGAATCATTTTTATATGAATCTGCAAAGTAACAAATCAAATAAATGTATTGAGTATAAAGCCAATTTTCTCCCTCTGAAATAAAAACACTAAAGTAAAATTCAAATACCTAAAAATGAGTAAATATACTTTCCTTCACGGCAAACTGGTTAATATCAAGCACAAAATGTTGATGTGCCAGATTTATCCATAGGGTGGCACTCTGCACTAGTTCACATCAAACAGAAACAAGTGAAGCATTATCATGCATCAACTAATGTGATCTGGCACAGTTATGAACTGAGGTTATTAACGAGGCCACCAATAACTGATTAATATGTTACTGCTTTAATGGATTTAAGAGCACATTTCAACAGCCTTTAATAATATGCATTTTTCACAGACAACTGCAATGCAACTATTAACATTTTTTGTCAGTATTGAACATATTGTAACATTTTTTTAATAGCAAAAACCTTCTATATTTGCATGCAATTAGTACACATTTGTTTGTCCAAAGTATTTGATGATAAAAATGTGAAAGGAGATATTAAAACAGAAAACTGTGAGATGCATTATTTCTACTGTAGACTTAATGATTTAAATGCACTCAGAGACAAATAGCAATTATCATGTTTAATATCCATCGCCATAATGTTGCCTTTGGTTAGAGTACTCACTCATGAATTTTCCATGTTTCGACTGATGTAAGAACGCTTTTGGGTCTGAAATAAAATCTTGCCATGTGCATAACTAATAATGTTTGTAATTAAAGAGAATATTTCGTCTTTGAACTCTTTGCAGCTTTCTTTTCTTCACCGTGTGTTTTTGGACACATTTTAAATCCAACATGGGAGTTATTAAATGTAGTTTATGTTATATTTTATTTATTTAGGGCATTTAAAAAAAGATTTTCATTCATTTGGCTGCAGGGAGAAGGGACACTAAGCTTCCACAAAGATAGAGAAATACCCAATTCTCCATTTATCAGTTTTCCCTGAGAAAGCACAAATTATACAACTGTTTCTGAGGTGCAGACCAACATTTTCATTGATTTTGTAATGTTGTGCTTTATCACTAAGCCATCACTTAACCCTTTATTTCCTTTTTTCTATTGCCCCAAGGACATTTTTAACAGACTTTTACATTTTTTTAAATTTAGCGGTTCAGAAGTTGCTTCATGGTATCTGTAAAACAGAAAGAAAAAAAATGAAAAATGACAAACCATTTACTGTTATAATGCTAGTAATATGTTACTATACTAACATATGTCAATTAGTTACCATGGAATTAGTAATGTGATAATATTATTACCACATATGTAGCCTATTCTAAATATTTACTATTACTGCTAATAAATAAATAACTGAATCACCAAATGTATAATGGAATAATAATAATAATGGAATGGAATCAATTAGCATTGAACGTTTTTTATTCTATAAAAATTGTAATTTTTAAAATCTTAGCAGCACTTTTATCAGTAAAGGACAATTCAAGTTTGGCGGAGCATGTTTTAGATAATAATAAAAAAATTCATAATGGGGTAACATAAATGTTTCATATTAACAACATTTTAACAAGTATTTTATAGGAAAAAAAATGTATTTCATAAAGAATAGTTTTTAGTTTGGCTTAGCTTTACTAACTTAACTATAAAAAGACAAACAAACCATTTGGTAGAGCGCGTTTTTAGAAAATTATTTATCATCATTTATCTTTATTAGACTTTTTTTTTAACCTAATAAATTACCCAATTCTGTTCAGTAAGACGCCTGACATCTATGCAAAGATGCGTGACTTCTTTGACTTCTTTGTTACCAATTTCCTTTAAGAATTTGACAGCGACACCTAGTGGATTTGTTTTGCATAATATTCCTGAACTGAAGCTAGAGAAGGCTTAATTCGGTTGAGTTAGGCTCAACACATTTTTTCCAGTAAGATATAGTAATTGAATGTGCTCTACCAAACAAGTGAACAGGACATTAAGCGGTACAAGCTTCTGTAGCCCTTCATTCTGAGCCTTTGTGTCTATACTTTCTCTCATATCTTCAGCAACCATGTTAAACAGACAGAATAAGATGGATGCATGTTACTTGCAGAAATCAAGTCATATGGAGCTACTTCCCTAACAAACCCCCTCAGAATAAGCTCAAGGTCAGATCTTCTCCATCCAAGTGTAACACAGTAACCCTAAGTTCCAGTGTGCCGCCTCCGTTCGTCTCCATGGCTCCGTGCACTCATCCTCCCTGCCTGCACCACCATCGTGACCTCCTTGCAGAGACGAGGGAGAAGTTTTTTCCAGCGTGCAGCCCGTGCAGGCTCCCTTGAGGGTGGGAAAGTGCTTCGTTCGAGTGTGTGTGTGTTTATTCCGACCAAATCACCCGTCGGCTCTCTCGCAGCAGCTAAATAAGGAGAAGGCAGGGCCAATGAGTTCTGACTGCGGGTCAGCAGCCAAATGTTCCACCTTCTTGGATGTTGCAATGCATCAATCGCAGTGCCCACTCACTGTGTGGTAACACCTTTGTGGACCATCTGCCCAAGCCTGGCTTCTCAGCCCTCTGGTACACACACACACACATACACACACGGTCTGTTATATCCTTCTTTTTGCATCTCTGCCCAAGAGGACTACTAATTCTTCATACACACACATGCAAGAATCTCACTTACAATTGCATTTTTTTTACATTGTCTTGCAAATAAAATTGCATTTTTCTCTTACAGACACAACCTTTTCTTTTCATACAGACGTGTTAATCTTCTGGGGCCACACGCTCCACTTTTTCTGCACCAAAGAAGGACTTAGAGTGTGCAACAGAAGGACAAAATCAGTGGCCGTGCCTCTTCACAGAGTGGATAATTATTCCCTGTGTGTCACTCTATTGCATGTATTATCCGACTAAGCAAACAGTTGCAGGGCTCCTTGTCCTGCTCGCGGACAGGGCCGCCAGAGCGGGGCCTGTGAGATCTGCATATTGGCCCATGGTGGTTTAAGCTGTCTGAGGCGAGGCGGTGCCACTGACTGTATGTCCATGCGTGTGGAGCTGGTGAAAATGTTTTCCACGCGAGAGGACATAGACAGCAAGAGGGAGCCCCGCGTGAGCCGGCGCAGGGGAGACAGAAGGAGGGCCGTTCTGGATTCCTTCGAGCAACTCCAAATAGATTTCCAGGCAAAACATATTTGCATAAGCAAGACAGTGCTACGAGCTATCTGAGTGAGCTGTGGCATGTGTGCATTGAACAGATGGATAATTTTTTTAGAGCTTTCTTGCAGAAATTTCAGCCCATTAAATTGAGATTGTCGGCATTATTCAGCCTGCTTTTGTTCATGGAGCTCACAAAGAATCATCAGGATCAAGTTGCTCTTGTTTATCAGATTTACTGCATGATAGATAATCATAGATGAATCAAAAACATGACAGAAAATCATGTTTTAAAACAGTAACATCTGGGAATCCATGCATGAACAAAGCCAATACAGGCACACAGAGCAGAGCACTGAAGATGGTGTCCTTTTGTTTTTTCAAATTGAGTCATAAAATAATATCTATCGCAACAGAAACTCAACCAAGCTGCAAAAAGGCAGAAAATGAACTTGTCAAATGGATTATAGTTTTCTGGCTGTCGTTTTTTTTATGCTTTAGACTACAGTAGGGCTCAGAAATATTAGTTTTTTCCTTCTTTTTCACCAGAAAAGTATTCATTCATTCATTCATTGCACATTTACAGGGTTGTGATTAAATAATTAAAGTTTGATTTATTTAAATGTTCCTCACCAAAAGCTGGAATGAGGGTGAAGCTACGAGCTGAATGTCAGGTTACTCCTTCACTCTTAGAGGTTATAATCTGCCAGTATGGCCGCTCGTCCTCCCCCTCTGGGCTGTATGAAAAATTCACCAGGCCTTCCCATTAGAGTCAGTCTGAATCAGGGAGCAGGCGTTACAATGGCCACACACACGACACATTTTTCATCACTTGACGCTTAGCAACGCAAATGTTATGTTTATGAAACACAAAATCACAGCGGTTGCCAATTTTTTTTGCTGCAGGTCAGGTCAAGAGCATACTGTATGTGCTGTACATACACGAACAGCAGCAGTCGTGAATTGTTAAAAACAGATGGACTATACCCTTTTCAGTGCGGGTTTTCACACTGATGGTGCGAGATCTGACCTTTACCGTGTGCGGTGTGAGAGCAGTTGGCTCTTTCCGGTGCGATGCCTCCAGACAGGATGGCCAACGTGCTGCTGTCTACCTCTGAGTGGCTCCCTGACACAGGGCTGTAAGGAGTGGGGGGGTTAACGTGACCGTTTTAAAGTATTTTTAAACAAAAATCCTACACATATCTACCGTTCTCATAGCTTTAATGGCTGAGGGACAATTTAGGGAGCCAACATATGATTGAGGGCCACACAGGAGAAGTGCACAAGGCAGAAAAACGAATTTAAAAAGGACATTTAAATTTCAATTAAAGCAAAATCTTGAAAATCCAAGAGAGAGAAAAACAAACAAAAAACAGCCAAATATGGTGTTTTCTTGACATTTTTGGACATATTATACAACAACCATGATCAACAAGCTATACTATAGTGTTTTTAGGCATTTTTGAACAAACTACACTTACGCCATTTTTTTTGTTAAACTTTTTTTGACATTCTGTATAGTGTGTTTTTTCTCTCCAATTTTTGGACCTACCATAATATAGTGTCTTCTTGATATGTTTGGACATATTATACTATTACAATGATCAAGAAGATATATGAAGCCATATGCTATGTCAAAAAAAGTTTTTTAAATGGCCCGGGTGAAGTTTGTCCAGAAATGTCCAAACTGTCATTTAAAAGATATAATATATTATTTCACAACAATGTGATTAAAAAAGTAATTGTATAGCATAATATTGATATGTATATGATGTATGTGTTCCCTGTTGTCATTTCCCCTTTCTTGCAGCTCTGTCCCACAACGTAAACCTGGACTGGGAAGGAGAGCTTGAAAGCTGCTGTTTGAGGAGCAGAAGGGAGAGGCCTCTGCTGAGGGAACAACTGCTTGGTGCCCCAAGCCTGGGATTTGTATTGTTTTGCTATATGGTTGTTTTGTTGTATTTCTTTGTTGATAAATCTGATGGATTGGTCTGTATTATAGTGTATTATTGTGTATTATAGTGTATTCTTTTGGGTCACTGGTGGAGTGTTCATCTTCCCAGTCTGGTGTTTTTCTGACATTTTTAACAGATTATACTATAATATGTACCAACAGACTATAATTGGTCCATTTTGAGCATTTTTAGGCATTTTAAAATTTAAAAATCTTTTTTGACCAAAAACGACATAAAATAGTGTGACTTTTTTTCCCCAAATTTGGACGTCTAAAAACCTTGTGTGTTTCTGTCATTTTTGAACAGATGATGCTATGATACGTATCAACAGACTATAATTGTTCCATTTTGTGCATTTTTAGGCATTTTAAAATTTGACCTTTTTTGATATAGTATGACTTTTTTTCTTTTCTTTCATTTTTGGACGTCGCAAAATGTGTTGTTTTTTTGTCATTTTTTAACAGATTATACTATAAAATGTATCAACTGCCTATAATAGAACCATTTTAAGCATCTTTAGGCAATTTAAAATGTGACCTTTTTTGACAAGAAACGACATGCTATAGTATGACTTTTGCTTTGATTTTTGGACATCTCAAAATCTGGTGTTTTTCTGTAATTTTTGAACAGATTATACTAAAATATGCATCAACAGTCTAAAATTGGTCCATTTTGAGCATTTTTAGGCATTTTAGAATTTGACCTTTTTTGATTAAAATCGACATGCAAATCACACAAATCTTCCATTTTGGACGTCTCAAAATCTGGTGTTTTTCTGTCGTTTTTGAACAGATTATACTATAATATGTACCAACAGACTATAATAGAACCATTTTGACCATTTTGAGGCATTTTAAAATTTGACCTTTTCTGACCAAAAACGTCATGCCACAGTATGACTTTTGTTTTTTGTTTTCTTAAATTTTTGGACGTCTCAAAATCTAGCGTTTTTCTGTCATTTTTTTAACAGATTATAGTATAATATGTATCAAAGGTCTGCAATAGGATTACTTTGAGCATTTTAGGCATTTTAAAATGTGACCAAATTTGACAAATAACGTCATGCTATAGTATGACTTTGTTTTCATTTTTGAACATCTCAAAATCTGGTGTTTTTCATTTAAAATGTATTAATAGACTATAATTATAATTGGTCCATTTGAGCACATTAAGGCATTTTAAAATTTGACCTTTTTTTTTTTTTTTTTTTTTTTACAAAAAATGACTTGCTATAGTATGACTTTTGCTTTTGTTTTCTTCCATTTTTGGACAGATTATACTATAACATACAATGGTGTTTTCTTCATATTTTGGATTATACAATTACCATGATCAACAAGATATGCTAAAGCGTTTTTAGGCATTTTTGGACATCTACACTTTTTTTACTTTTTTGACATACTATACTATGACTTTTATTTTTTTTAATTTTTTGGACCTACTGTAATATGGTGTCTACTTGATTTTTTTTTGACATATCATACTATTACCATGATAAACTTTTTAGGCATATTTGGACAAACTAAAATCTGATTTTCTATTTTACTTTTTTCGACATACAATACTATGTCATGTTTTTTCAAATCAATCTTTGGACCAACTGTAATATGGTGTTTTCTTGATATTTTTGGATACATTTTTATTATACTATTTCCATTATCAAGAAGATATTACAAAGCAATTTCAGGCAACTAAATGTGACAATTTTTGAACTTTTTTTGACATGGCGTTTTTTTTTAATTTATTTCTGACGTATAGCTTTTTTTCCCTTTAATTTTTGGAAATAGTACAGTATGGTGTTTTGTTGATATTTTTTGACATACTATGACATAAACTGTTATTTTTTACAACCTCTTACAATGATATAGATTTGATTAATTTATCTTTTAAAAAGTTAGCCTGTCCCTACATAAGCCAGCAACACAATCAGTAGATGCTTGTCAGATGACTGATGGGGAAGCACTTTAATGAAAACTAAATTATGTACTCTCAGCAGTACATTTCACAAACACAAAAACAAAAACATCACATCACAAAACTTCACATCCTTCCAGTATCAATCTATCCTGGTGCGTTCCTGTCCCATCGCAAAATAACGTGGCATCAGATAGTAGAAGAGCGGAGGCTCTGTGGTTGAATGCATTGTGGCTTTTAGCAATTCCCTTCCGTCGCCTCTGGGCTGGCCTCTCCTGTGAACATATGAACCGTGCCACAGCGTGTGGCGCTGGGAGACGGTCCAGGGCCTCCTGATTAAATATTACAGCCCTCTAAATGGATGGAGATTAGCCTCTGTGGGAATGTTAGGGCTTAATTTACCCTGCGGCCAGATGTGTGTGTGTATGAGAGTATGTGTGTGTGTGTGTGTGTGTGTGTGTGTGTGTAGATATGAAAGGGAAAGCAGGGAGGGAAGGGGTTGTTGTACATGTGCCCCAGTGTAAATGGATTGCATGTTTCCAGGAGTAGGTCAGTGGAGGATGTACTGCGGTTTCATGGACTGAGTGTTCTGCAGCAGTTCAGAGGTGTGAGCAGGTTAACAGGCTCAGTCCTGTTCAGCTGAACAGAAACTGTATTATTAAACTGTATTTATTATATGCCTGCTGTGAGCTCCCAGTCTCATGTTTTTTCTGTTTTATTTAATAGGAGAATTGAGTCGGGTTTGGCAGTAGGAACTTGGTTTTAATGTCAAAGACTATAGAGGAGAGAGGACACAGCAGCTCAGTGGATTAATGAAACAAGCATAAATACCTCATGCAAACTTGTATTCAGTTCTCATGTTTCTCAATGTTTCTCTGCATCTTTGTCTCTGTTCCATGCTTTTTTTTAAAAACGGAATTTATTGAACATTGATCAAACCAGGTGAAAAGAAAAAGATGATTGCTGAAACCTTGTTATGCATTTGACTGGAACTGATTCAAAAATATAATTTTAAATCTAACCTCATATTCCTTGCATGTAAAAACCTACTTGGCATTAAAACAATTGTGATTTTTTTTCTATGACATAGTTTCAATGTATCAGTGTTTATAACTTTTATGGCAATACCTTTATTAGGGCCCGAGCAGGCAATGACCTGCGAGGTCCCTATTGTATTTCGAATTATTATTTTTTTTCTTCTTCCCAAATGATCGCATTTTTCACTGCCTGAACATACCCCAAAACTCATGAAACTTCTATTTTAAACACAAAACACGAAGTGTTGCATATCTCCACATTGGTGTGTCTGAATGACATGAAACTCAGATTACTACTTCCCCATGAGCCCCTGAGGCTCTGTGCAAAATTTTGGTCGATGACCACTAGGTGGCGCTCTTTAAATTGAAGTATTTTATATCTCCAAATCGGTTGGTCGGATTAACACCAAACTTGGTATACTTATTGTCAATGCCCTCCTGAGGATAACCCTTGAAGGTTTTGTTGATCGGCCCCTAGGTGGCGCTCTGGTGGCAGTTTAATTTAATAAGTGCCACTGTGCCCAGACCATAAGACTTAAGGCAATGAAATTCATTATCATTATCATGTTTTTTTTATCTTTTTATCTATGTTATTTACTTCATACTGCAAACAAAATCTACCTCTGGGTACAAATAGAGTCCTCATACACACAACCAAAAGAGGCACATATCACACATCATTCAACTTAAGACAGTGGGAGTTAAGAAATGGCAAGTTAAAAAAGTTAAAGTTTAAAAAAATTAAATAAAAAATTATTAAAAGTTCTTAGAGGTCCAGACTATACTTAGATATTGATGTGAACTAAAATACGAATAGCAAAAAAAAAAGAAGACAGAACAATAAACAAAATAAAACAGCAAAATAAAATAAAACTTGTTTTGGCTGTAAAAAATGTGTATATAGAAAAAGTAAAAACATACATAAAAGCAACAATAAATAAACACCTGTGCAAAGCATAGCAGGGACAAAACTGTTTTTGTGTCTTTTTGTTCTACACCTAGGGATTGTAAACCTCCGCCCAGAGGGGAGGAGCTGAAAGGTCTCCACATTGGGCTGAAGTAAAGGATCTGAACACTTCTTCCACCACTGTCTTTTTTACTTCTTTTCCTATTTTTTTTAAACTTTTTTTTGCATTTATTTTATTTTTATTTTTATTTTTATTTTTATTTTTATTTTTATTTTTATTTTTATTTTTATTTTTATTTTTATCTTTATTTTTAATTCATTTCCGCTTCTGCGCATGCGCGGCTTTTCTGCACTTCTGCGCATGCGCGTTTTTTCCGTTTATGCGCATGCACGGCTTTTTCCGCTTCCGCACATGCGCGGCCTTTCCCGCTTCTGCGCATGCGCGGCTTTTTTCGCTTCTGCGCATGCGCGGCTTTCTGCGCATGCGCATTGTCCAGAAAGGCCGCGCATGCGCAGAAGCGAAAAAGCCGCGCATGCGCAGAAGCGGAAAAAGCTGCGCATGCGCAGAAGCGGGAAAGGCCGCGCATGCGCAGAAACGCAGAAAAAATAATAATTAAAAAAAAAAAAAAAAAAAGTAAAGAAGTCAAAAAGACAGTGGTGGAAGAAGTGTTCAGATCCTTTACTTCAGTAAAAGTACTAATACCACACTGTGAAATGACTCCACTCTGCTCATTTTAACTACCTAATAAACTTTTAAGTGGTTTAATTTATAAAAATGGGTAATCATTTTAAATGTATCATGTTTTTCATTTTAAATCTTGACCTGAAAAGTAACTAAAGCTGTCAGCTAAATGTAGAGGAATAAAAAGTACAATATATGTCTTAAAATGTAGTGGAGTAGAAGTATAAAGTTACATAAAATGTACATAAAAGTACCTCAAAATTTTACTTTAAGTCCAGTACTTGAGTAAATGTACATAGTTACTTTCCACCATTGCTACCTGCCTCTTCTAACTTATACATATCAGTTAAGAGTCGTTCGGGGAGAAAGAAACTTAACCGTATAACTGGCAGTAACATGTTTTCATGGATAAAGAAGTGCATTAATAAATGGTCAACAAATGAATAAAGAATGATAATTAAACAAAAACAAAAAAAATAAAAATGCATCAATAGGATATATATATTGATGCATTTTAATTTTATTTTTTATATAATAAATATATATTTTTTATATATATATAAAAGGTAAATTCAGTATTTGTAGAGTGAAAGTTACATCGAGGATCTAATGTTTATACAAGCCATATAACATAACATATACACTGTCTTAGTTTGTGAAACCACAATCACAATACAGTTTTGTAAATGAAAATATAATCTTCTTCATAGTTATATTTAACAATAACATTTCTTTTTTGCAGGTTTAGAGGCAGCCTGCCATTACACACTCAATGAAAATGTTTGACTGAATCCGTCAGCTGCAGTAAAAAAATGATTTAATTCACACGTATGGAATAAATGACTGTCATCTTAATTGCAGGCTGTTTTCTGTGTTCTGTTATGCCATCTCGACATTGGATCTGAATTATTGATTGGTTGGTTTTGTAGTTCACCGCGTTTAAAATGCTTTTAAGGATGTGAGTGCGTGTTTTGAGGTCTTTGCATGAAAACCCTGAACTTTATTATTTATAAACACACGTTACCTTTATGGAAAAGGGGGTCTATTTAATCATCCGCTGTATTCTTTCACCTTTAACATTGAGCATGCTCTTATGTTAGACATGACATTGGTGGCTGTGTGATAAACATCTTATTCTCTGTCTTTTTCTGCATAAGTGTGCATCAGATGTATCACTGCGAGGCCTTAATTCTCTGTTAATTTTCCTCTCATAATGGACAAACACATCCATCAAACACACACCACATATGTGTACAGCATCCGCAGACAATGACTGTTCAACATAAACACACCGCGTGTACACACACACATACACACACACACACACACACACACACACACACACACACACACACACAGAAACACAGCATCTCACACATGCACAAACAAACACACACAAGCACTCTGCGCCACTGGGCAGGGACTAGCCTGAAAGATTGAAAGCAATTAAAACTATCATCTGCAGTGGCTCTGGGCAGGCCCGTGGCTGCGAGGGGGGAGCTGCCAATGTGCATCAGCCTCTCAGTCTCAGCAACGCGCAGCGACATGAGAGGGAGAGTCGCAGTCCTCTTTCGAAACACACAGGCACTGCCACGGCTCCCCCTTGTACCGTGCACACATGTATGCTCACACAGGGCTTTGTCATACAACTGCCATAACACTTAATCCTGCTGCTGATCTTTCACCTGCTGGTGTCTTCTTCTGAGAGCTCAACACACGACGAGGCTCAGAGCGGAAGCATCCTTAACTCTCTGCGAAGTTCGATAACTCCATGTGCAGCGAGGGAGTGAGCACAATCACACAATACTGTTGTGATTTAGCACAATGTGTGGCTTCATAATGGCCTGGCCTGAAGCACGAGTCACCACTGCGTCTCCAGAGGTGAAGTAACGCAAACAGTGACGAGAGAAAAAGTTCCGATGCAATGTTGAGAAAAGATTGAGCAAGATGCCTTTCGGTGCCCGGATAAATGTTCTTTTTTTTCATGTGCATGTCTTACACAAAAAGTGTGCAGAGCCTTGGGTACATGTGCTCGCCAACAGAGGAAATAGTTATTGTTCCAGTAAATACTTTTGTGGTTTGGGATGCTTCGTTGGAGCGTACGCTCACACACACCTGCACACAGAGCTCATCAGTCTGATCTCATTAAGTGAAAGTGCTGTAACTCCAAGCTGTTTGGGCCAAACTTGGAGCAGTTTACCTGCGTTCAGATCCTTGGGAATGGTGGCTGTCTGGCTCTGTCTGGACTGGCCCTTAACAAGTCTCCTCAGGACAACCATGCCACCATTATCAACTACTGTTACTGTTTCTCTCTCTCTCTCTCTCTCTCTCTTCCTCTCTCTCCGTCCTCTCCCTCCGATCAGCTCTCAACCTGTCACTCTCACTTAGCGTCGACATTAGCACCGGTGGTTTCCTCATCCTGGTTCTCTTCACCCCTCCCCGCCACCATCTCCCCTTGGTGCGTTTGAATACATATCTCCGATATTCAGCCCCTACTTAATTTGACAGGCCCCTGTTTTGTCAGTCTGACAGGCCCATAGCAAGACACTAATAGGCCACGGAGACCACCAGCAAAGGCACCAGCCAGGGAGGCCCCTGCGGTGCCAGTCCCCATCACCCTCCACGTCTCTCGGGGCGATGCAGGCAGGGGAGAGGGGGTCAGGGGTGGGGTGGTCAGGCAGCAGTGCTGTCACACCAGGCCACAGCAGACTGGACCCGGCCTCAGTACTGACACCCGTCACTGCTCCTCCACTCAGCACACACACACAAACACACACACACACACACACACACACACAAAAGAGGGTAAAAAGAGCAGCCAGTGGGGGTATCTGGGGATCTAATGACTGCGCCTGCCACTCACAGCCATGACTGCAGTCGTCACAGAGACGGCTGCTGAGAGAGGGACTCAACTCCACGCTGTTTGTCTGATGATGGACCGTGGTGAAGCAGCTGGGACACAGGACGCTTATCTTTTGTGTTTCCCTTAAGGCCGCCTGTCTGACTGATTGTGACCTGCTAAACTCTGATCATAGTTAATTGGTGGCCGGTGGTGGTGGAAGGAGGTACCCTAAATTTTGAGACAGTGGCCATTGTTCTTCTTTTGTCTGCTTCTAAGACAGGTGAGGGAGGAGTCGGGGACAGACACTGGGGCTGGCAGCACGGACGCCAATGTTGGTGTGTCGCTTCACCAGATTGAAATATCTCAACAACTAACAGGGAGTTTGTTATGAATATCTGTACAAACATTCATAGTGCCAACATGATTAATCCTTCAGAAATGTCTAATCACCTGACCTTTCTTTGATTTACACCACAAGGCTGATATTTTTAGTTTTTAGCGTAATATCTCAACACCTATCGAATAGATTCCTATGAAATTTGATACATTCATGACACCCAGAAGATGAAACCTCATATTTCTGCAGAGCCTGTACTTGTCTTTAATACCACCACACAGTGAAATGTCTGGACAACTACTGGAAAAATGTGTGAAATTTCATACAGACAATTATGTCCCTGCAGAGTAGTTAGTGAGGCTGTGGAGCTTTTAGTTTGACCTAATCTGCACATTTACACAACTGCTCTTTTCAGGAGTCAAAATCATCAAGGACTCGAAAACTCTAAGATTCTGTATTTCCACTGCCAAGGAGGTCATGTTGTCAGCCCAGTTTGTCTGTTTGTCTTTTATCAGGATAACAGAAAATCTACTGGCCCAATTTTCATGAAACTTAGAGGAAAGGTGTAGCATGGACCAAGGATTAACATTTACATTTTGGAGCATATCCAAATCACGGGACCGATTCACTTCTGTTAACATTATGAGATTTATGCTGCATTCATGCAGTGTATAAACAGAAAAAAATGTTCTTGATTTGGGAAAATTTCCAGATAGGACAGAGATCTGCAGCCTCCTAACTCATTCATTTTTGGAGCTGATCTGAACCACAGGGTGGATACACTAATTATTTTTCACTTGTAAATTAAATAATTGGAAAAAATAGTTCCTGATCATATTATAATGGCTCATCTGATGAGTTTCCTTTACTCTTTGTTGCAAAAACTAGGAACAGCTATCAATGAATGGTTGAAACCAGCCAAAAAAGACTTTTTCCTTGTAGAGCCGGTGATAAATACGTCGAAAAACACTGAAGAAAGGTCGGAAGAAAGTCGGAAGAATGATTTCCCTACTTGGAAAAAGTGATCATCCAAGAAGTACATGAGAAGTACATTGGCCGAGGTTGTTCTCTTGGAGTGCTATTCTAATTATTATCATGCTGCAGTTAGTTGGTGGTGTCTGCAAAGGGGTGGGAGGTTGGGTTATCTGGGCAAATTACAATTATTTATATGCATATATATTAAAATTTGAACAACTACAAGTCCATGAGCACTGGGCATCTCCATCTGCTGATGAAGATCATGTGATTTAGATTCTCCTACTGTCAGAACTCATTCAGGTCTGATTGAGAGACTTAATTCAATCCATACCATAATGAGTAATGATATTTCAATTGTCAATTTTGAAGTATTGAGTATTTATTACTTTAGACTTCCTGGAGGTTGCTGTCGATTGCAGTGTCAAAATATTAAAGAAAAAATAATATATCGTCAGTAAGTGAAGATCCTTCTGGACTCTTCTTGTCTTTGCTTTTGACTGTCAGCAGGCGCTGTGACAGAGAGGAAGAGATCCAGAGGACGTCAGGGCTGGGATGAGAGCCAGAGACAGGGGGTCGGTCGGGGGACTCCCGAGGTCTTTCGTGTAGTGAATTATTAAGGTTTACTAATACTTCATAAATCTCCTCTTTGTCCTGTCCATTACCGGCCTGTCACATCCTCTCGCCGCTCCTAGACTGACTCACTTGCTTCATCTAAATGACAGAAGTTAAACTGTGTTCCAGAGGAGATGGGGGGTGGGGGGGTGACGGTGGGGGGGGGTGGAGTTGAGGGGGCAACAGCACTCTGCAAGTAGGCCCCAGGGCTGGATGGCTTGGTGAGGGTGCGCGTCAGTTCAGATTGTGCGCTTGTGCTGCTGCTCCTGCTTGTGTTTGTATGTCGTCTTGTGCGTTCAATAATCGAAGTATAAATGTGAACTTGAAGACAGTGAGTGAGTGGATCAAAAGAGGAAGTCAGCGTGTATCATTTCTCAGATCCGTGCTTCCTCATTAACTCCCCACGCATCTACACCACCAGCTCACTCCCTGTCTCCCCCCCTCCACCCTCCTCCATCTCTCCTCCTCCCAAAACAGCAAACCTTGCCTCAGTGCGTGCCTGGCGGACTCTCTCCGCGGTCTCGACAGCCGAGCTGGTCGTTGCCCCGAGCGCTGAGGAGCTGTCGCCTCTCGTTAGTGTCGCTGTGCCGACCCAGAGTCCTGCCTGCCTGCTCCTTGATTAGAGAGTGAGGTGGATGGAGTGTGTGTGTGTGTGTGTGTGTGTGCCCGCAGAGCTGCTTTTAAAGATCAGTGATTTGGTCAATTGGCCTGGCAACTCCAATCCCACGGAAGGTCACTGATGACTCAATGGACCAGTCAGTGAGGCAGGCTGTCATGTCACTATGAGTGTGTCCATGTTTGTGTGTATGTTTTTATGTGTGAGTGTATATGAGTTACCAAGTCCCCGACAAAATCAATGAGGATAAAATCCATAAAGATGTGACCAGGATGTCAGGAATTCCACAAGGTCTTCCAGGCTTGCTCTAATTCAAAATCATTCTTAAATCGATATACCAAAAGATGAATTCACATATGTTACATTTTACTCACAGTGCATAGAAAAAAACAATTCATAGCTTGTTTCTAGTGTTTAAATGTTGTATTTTCCTTCATGATTGCAATTATACTAATCATAGGAACTCCTAGTGGACTATAGACAGTATAAGAATAAAACGAACAAAGCCACCATGATGTCATCCATTGGTTTGTTGACTAGTGTTTTGAAGCATGGTATTAAGCATTTTGTACTTTGCCTTTTCTTGGATTTTTTGAGCCAGAAGTGACAAGAGGTTGAAGCTAAACCTGGCGCTAGTTTGGTGCATTTACTGTGGGTAAATGTGATATGCCAATACAAATTTCCACTACCAAAAAACAGGCTAAGGGCGCTTTCACAACACAAGTCCTTTGGTTAGTCCTAATCAGAATTAAATTGTTACTTTTGGTCCGTTTTTTATTTAGACAAGTTTGCTTTCACAGTATATAAATGTGAGCAGAACAAATAAAAAAATAAAAAAAGATTTGTGGAGGGGCATGTAAATGGCGGAGGGCTGGAAGTATTATTTCTTATTGGTTTGAAAGTTGGCGGTGAAAAATGTAAACACGGAAATCGACAAAGCAACATGGAACCGAATGCACCACGAAATACTGCTGTGGAAGCTTTTTTACCTTGACTCTGCACTGAGCTATCGTGTGCATGATCATTTCTCCTCCAGTCGATCTCGAATTATATGATTTTCTAAACGTAATTATTTTTGTGGACTTACTCAGCATCTCCTATTCTTCAGCTCAAATGTCAAGCAAACATTGGATGTGACCCGCAAGTGATCTCAGGCCGGTTGTTTTAGTCCGCACCAAAGTACTAAGTAGTAATTAACTGTCATGAACTAAAAACACATTGAAATAGCCACAACTACAGCTACGCCTATACACTGAGTATCTGGGGTTATGCCATTGTTATATCACCAAACCAACATTGTGGCATCCAACCAGTCATCCAAAGTCCTAAATTATTTTCAACTTTAAGCCTTAATATAATAGAAATTGGTGAGTTATATATACGTACATAACTCCAGTTGTCATCAACAGGGAAAAGAGCTTTAAATACCAAGATCTTTTTTACCAGGCTGTAAATATGTTTATTTCTGCTGTAAAGTTGAACATTTTAACATGGGGACTCATCTGCTTTTAGAGTCAGCCTTAAGTGGCTATTCAAGGAACGGCATCTTTTGACACCTCTGAATTGGCTTCATTTTTAAGGCCCAGAGGGCTGACTGGAGACTTTTATCTGGTCATCTCCCATCGCTCTTTGCTGATGTTTCCTGTCTGTATCTCTTCTGTGATCTATCCAGTAAAGTTCAAAAAGCCACCGAAAGAGAAAGGGTGCTTTACAAATAAACTTACAGGATGGGATAAATACGAAGTGCATTTCTGTTTCACCAAACAATGCTTTAATCCTATCTCATTTTGTGACCTAAAACTGTGATAGATGGTGGCTGACCTTGTGAAAAACTTTGGACATCCAACTGTCTGCCTGTCTGCTGCAGCATGGCCAGGTCAGTGAGTCGCAAGACCCCGAGGGAGCCATAAATACTGTGTGTGATTTCACTTCCTATATGCCCTGCCCTGGGCACAGCTGCCCATCTCTGGACAATTTCTCTGCCCAAAGGGAGGACTGACTGGCTCCGCGGACCTTGTACACAAGCTGCCCATCTGTTTGAGACTCACCCCCTGGATAACAGAAACAGACAACTTGGTTAATCTTGAATTTAAAAATACTGACAATGAATCATTGAGGTTTAGTGTAACAAGAGAGAGAAATTGTTCAGTGATATTTATCCTCCAAAAATCTCCAAATGTTTGATATGTTAGATATAAGAGGACATACAGGCAAGGTTTAGATCAACATTTTTAGCCTTGTCAGCAGAATGGCACTAGGGGTGGCAATGCTGTTCTGTTGATGATTGGTTGATTGATTGAAGTCTGAAATATATCAACAAATATTGGATGGATTGCCATTAAATCTAGTCCAGTTCCCCAGAGGATGGACCCTAATAGTGCAAGAATGAGTCCTATAACGTGAAAAGAAGTCAGAATTTTTGCTCTTCCGGTTCCCCTGTCTCAAAGTTACTTTGTTGAATGCCTGAAATAAAATCTGGACAAGTTTCTTCTGTTTACTGGTAGATTACAGCCATGCATAGCCTTTAGCATCATTTATTCGCTCTAAGACATAACATAAACCGACACTTGACTGTTTTTGAGTCTGTGCTACGGTAACAAAAAAGCAAACCTATAGCCATACTAGAAAGAACAATTTAAAGGTTGGGGAAAGGTCATGGTTAATGTTAATAAAAAGGCAATAGAACTCTGGACTCCTGCATCTAAGACAGACTCACTACACAACAATCCACCACCGTGACCTCCACACCTCACTCTCTGTCTTGATACATGAATATATCATAAAGTAAATAATGTCTGATATCAATGAAATACCTAGACCAACTATTTTTCAAAAATGAAGCCTCACAATAGTCCTTTTTTCATAATGCAAAATACAAAGATTCATTATGAAAAAGCAAGGACTCAAAATAGAAGACAATTGACAAATATATCACACATTTTCCATCACTCATCCACTGTGTATCACAGCTCCAAATAGTTGGATGTGAGAGGACAGAGTCTGGAAGCGGCAGTGAGAATATGCGAGAGCGAGAGCCAGTGAGAGGGAAACAAGACTTCCCTCTAGCTATGGCTTCCTGACTTGTTTATTTGCTAACTGGGTGGGGGGGTTGGGTGGGGGAGAGGGTGAACATATGGTTTGCTAAAACATGGACTTGTAGTTGGGAGGCCGAGGCACCCTAAGGGATGGAGCTGACGGGCTTTGGTGCCTGTCTCCCTCAATTCCTCCCGCTTGGACAGCCAGAGCCGAACAGCCGTCCTCCAGGAGTTAGCAGCCTCTCGCTCTCCCTCTCTCTCCATACTGCTGCCCACACACCCCCACACCCATCCTCAGTCAGACCCAGAAATAGTGGAAAGGGGGAGGTGAGGGGCCACTGGCTCAGGGGTGTACATGGGGGGGCCCTGGCTGCAGCTGGGAAACTGACTGACACCATCATCGTGTCCTCGGTCCCCAGAGTGTGAGCCCTGTTGCTGAGGGATTAAAAGCCCTGGTCCCGGCAAGAAGACATGCTGGTACTGTGGTCCCAACACATATGGACATTTGCTGTGCGTTAGCGTCCTGATTTTGGACATGTTTGTCAGGTAACGGATACTCTCTTCTCTGGGAATTTGTCAGAAGTCAAAGTGAGGATACAGGATGAGGTCAGGAGGTTTGGTTTTTAGGAGAGGAGTGTTGTCAACGACCTACCAGCTACTGCAGCTATCTCATACAGATCACTGCACTGAGAGAGACAGTTACACACACACACTCATACACACACCCTCAAGGTCTATGTGTTTACGGACACACTCACTCGCTGGGATCAAGGCGCTAATGTACACACATGGTCTCACACACCCTGCATTGATGAACAAACATATGCACACACTCGCATAAACTCCCTGTGGGTCAGTGACTTAATATGCACATACTTACACACACATTGGGTCAGTTGTTGATAGACTTGCACACGCACACACCCTGAAGGTCAGCGCCGTGATGGACAGCAGTCCTGATGCGCTCTGACAGACTCGGCTGCTTCCTTTCATTTCCACTTGCTTTTCCCCCATCAGGTGACACCCACAGGTGCCTTGGTGAGAGAGACCCCGCCTCCTGCGGGTGAGTTTGGGGGCAGCTGGTGAAAACGGGAAGGCGGAGACTGAGACGATGAACTAGAAAGTGGGCGACCGAGGCACCAGCTGCTTCCTGTCAGCGACCCACAGCGGGGTGTGAACTCCACCTCTCTTCACACTCACAGATAAATATATGAATGACAACAGTGAACGTTAGGCATCAGCTGCATCTCCTTCCAAATGAATAGTAACAAGCCCCTCTCACCTACTGATTCTGCTGCATCCTTATCTGATGTTGAGACTCGGAGAAGGGCGAAGACATCTGCAGAGAAAAATCATAATCGAGTCATACGCCCAGTCATGACTGAACCTTGACGTCTGCCCTTTTCAGATATCAACACAGCTCACATTGACGGCTGTGTTTTCACTTTGGAAAACAGCCAGTGTTCATCTAGCCCTCTTCTGTATAATTGTGTGTGTTCATTTAAGTGTGAAGCTGAAAATGTCTCATTGTGTGCTCCCAGCACAGTTCGCTGACATACTGTTGGGGCAGGTCACCTCCGAAAAGGACACTTGTCTGTTTTTATTTAGGACTTTTGGATGCAGAAATTGGGTCTAATAGCTTCAAAGAAATTAATGAGTTTTGTAGGGAATAGTTTAGGGAATACACTGATTCACTTTCTTGCTGAGAGTCTTGCCCCTCATGTCTGTGTGAATTGTGAAGGTACAGTCAGCAGCTTGTTAGCTTAGCTTAGCACAAAGACTTGAAACAGAGGGAAACAGCTAGCATGCCTCTGCCAAGGTAACGAAAGCAACCCACAAGCACCTCAAAAGCTCACCTGTGTATACAAGTTAAAATAAGTAAACACTGACTTTAGGTTTCACACCAGACACAGAGTCCTGTGTTTCTTTGAACCAGCCCATGTGGACTTTGTTGTTCTTTATACTATGTCACCTGATCTTTTTGAGGACTGTTTGAAAGAAATAGTCTTGCAGAGCTACACCCAAAGGGCAAACTCTGGGTCGGAAAAATTAAGCCAATGCAGAAGTTTCTCAAACGTGCATTCTTCCTAACGGCCAGCAGGAGGCGACTCCACTACTTGCAAAAGAAGTCTGTATGTATAGAAGTCTATGAGAATAGCATACTTAAAGCAGGCGTTTCACCAAGGTTGCAATTGTCAATTGGCAATTGGCAAGCTATGTCCTGCTTTAATGTCTATTATTATTAAGTTATATCTTCAACCTTTGACCCTTTCACCGTGTGTTTTCAGCTCACGAAAGTTTATTGTAACAGTTTGATCACCTCGAAAAAATGGTCACTTCTGGTTCCAAATAAAAAAAACTAAATAGCTTCAAAACTATAGTGAAAAAACCAATGGGTAATGTCACTGTGGCTATGTCAACTTCTGTCATGCAGTCTTTGGATATTCTTTTGAATACGTTTGTGCGCTGCTTTATGAAAACCTTAAATTGTCTGATGCTGATGTGTCATATCTAAGAAAACTAAGACAATCACAATAAAAATGGTTTTGTTTGCAAACCAAGCACATACTGTGCATTTTGCACAGCACAGCCATCTCATAATTCTTTTTAAAAAGTCCAAGTTGCAGCGAGGCCAAGCAGTGTGAGAGACTGTACCCAAGCCTCCTTTGGTGAGGTTCCCAGCTGCTGAAGTGTCCTTGAGCAAAACACTGAAACTCCACTTGCTCCAGGATTGCTAAAGTGCCTCGAAGGAAGAGCAAAAACAAAAAAAAATTCAATTTATGCTCCGACATTGTGAAAAATGAGCTCAATTAAACACGGAGCAGCTGCAGTGTATATAAACTATATTATTGCAACAGTGATGTAAGACAGCTCTTAGCATGTTAAAGAGTTATTATTAAGATTATAATGATAATTTGAAACCATAAAACACATTAAAGGAAAGCAAAAGGAAGTCACCAAGGGGCGGGAGGTTGTTTTGTCACTGTGGCTGTGTGTTCGAAAAGCTGGGAATGGCTGTTGGAGTTGTTCTCCTTTGAAAACGAAGGGAAGGAGGGAAAGAGGGTAAAGAGGGGAGGGGTTGGT
The DNA here is from genome assembly GCF_030273125.1 of Centropristis striata. Taxonomy (NCBI): domain Eukaryota; kingdom Metazoa; phylum Chordata; class Actinopteri; order Perciformes; family Serranidae; genus Centropristis; species Centropristis striata. Next base: position 11,474,308 of record NC_081537.1, read on the forward strand.
GAATAATTGATAGTGGCTGAGAGCGATATGAGTTTAGTTAATGTGCCCAGCAGCACAGACTAAGAGAGGAGCTGTTAGCTATTCCACCTCAGGCCTAAAACTCAGGCAGTGGAGAGACTCACCCTGGGTTAGAGGTCGCGGTTTAGTCATCCATCTTCCCATCTGCACTGTAGATCTTCCTATTACTCCATATAGTCCATCTTGTCGGACGGCGAACGCATGTCGATTTTTTCTTAATTTGCATGGCTTTGGTTGTGCGTCTATGTGTGTGTGTGTTTGGAGGCGCTGGCACAGCTGGATCTCCTGGTAGCGGTGTTGTTGCAGCCCTCAGGTTCCTTTCTCTGAGTGGTAATAGAGTGCTCCTGTCAGCCTCCCCAGATGCCGCTCCATAAGGACCCTCAACTCTCTTAACTCGCCAGGAGAGTTCTGTGTTCACACTGCAAGTCTCCGGCTTCTACATATTTCCTACTTTTCCTGCTTAAAGTAAAACGCTGATGTTTGCATTTGGACTTTTGTAAAACAGCTGAATATAACAAAAACACTGAAAAAAATTAGAAAACAGGTTAAATCAACAGATGAAACAGCCAGATCAACTCATGTTAATTGTACATTCATGTAAAAAAAACAACAACCTTGTTTTCTTCAATTTCTTGTTCATTTTAATGCCTGGTACCAGTAAAGGTACATTTGTTTGGACAAATATAATGATAACAACAAAATAGCTCTGAAGAGTTTAATTTAAGAGGTGATATCTAGACATGGTTTTCTTGATAATGATTTTGGTTATTATCAAGAAAACCATGGAAAATGTCTAGATATCAGCTCTTAAATTAAACTCTTAGGAGCTATTTTGTTGTTATCATTATATTTGTCCAAACAAATGTACCTTTAGTAGTGTATATATATATATATATATATATATATATATATATATATATATATATACTGTATATACTGTATGTAGACTGGTCTTTCAGTGTAAACCGACCTAATAATATATACTCTATAAAACAGTATGCTTTTGGATGTTCTGTGGCTAAATTATCAACAGTGTAATACTATCTTTATTAATAATCATTCATTTGATTAACCCTCCTGTTATGTTCGTTTCTAAGGAACAGCGATAATGTTCATCGGTCAATTTGCTCCGGGTAATGTTTAATTATCCAAGTATCAGAAACTAAAAAATCCCAATAAACATTGTTTATATTTAATTAATAACTCCATTACTAACCATTTCAATCAAAAGTTAGTGCAATGGTGTTATTTACCTCTAACAGATCATGGTTCAATGAGGATAGTTTTGTTTTTCATTAAAAAAAAAACTTTAGAAAAACTTTAAAAGTTAAAACTTTTTTGTATGTGCATTGGAAAGACCTACTTATAAAATACAGTGGTTGTACATGACATTGATATTTTTTACATTTTATTTTTAAAAATGTATTTCTTATTTTTATTAAAAAAATACTTTTAACTTTTTTTTTTTTTTTTTTAAGATTTTTGAACTTTGAAATTGGTCAATTTGACCAGCAGCATAGCAGGAGGGTTAAGGGGAATGTTCCTTTATATTTTATTCTGCATGACATATTTGTTATCTATGGAAACTTTAAACCTTTAGTATCATTTTTTTTCTAAGATTTTTAAGAAATCATTGTGTGAGACAGTGCTGAGTCCAATCAAGAATGCTTGATTTTATGCAGGCATTCGACAACAAAGAGGATGAAGAAAGTGTCGGCACTGAAGGAGTCAGTCCTCACTTAACACACTTACACTTAACAGCAGAAACTGACACTGTCTTCCCAGCGTCTCTGTAGTTGCAGGGAGAAACAGAAAAATAACTGACATCATTTCCCATGTGCTCGCGCTTTGAGAAGGATCTTCCTCCTCTACTACTTCCTCCTCCATGTCACAGTGTGCTCCTGTCGTTCCTCCTGATTTACCAGACATCCTCTTTCCCCTGCTGTCACATTTGGTACAGATGGTTAGGCTCTATGGAGTGGCCTGTCAGTCTCCATTTGGCCACATCAGTGTGACAGCGGGTCTGATGGCTCGTGAAGGGCCCCCGACTTTCCCAGCACACGGACACTGACATTTCTCAAAGGGGCCCGCATGTGCGCCTCCCACCCAGCCAGAGGAGAGAAATGAGGAACCTGGAGTTGACCCAAAGCCCGCCACAGGCTAAGAGAGCAGATGGATAAAGAAAGAAGGAGAGAAAGTGGGGACTGAGAGGATGGGGTTGGTTTTTTAGAAGAAGAGAAAAGAGAGCGGACAGGGGAGGGAGATGAGGAGTGGGAGACAAAGAGGTAAATAGGAAGGTAAAGACAGGTAAAGGGAGAGGACAAAGAAAGAGTTAAAGAGAAGTCTGAACATGTCAGTCAATGTAGAGTCTGAATGTAGATGTGATCTCAGAGCTCATCCAGCGCTGATGCAGGTGAAGTGAGGTGGAAAGAACCCACAGTCACCCCAAAACACGTTCAGACTTACTGTCTCATTAATATGCATTGCAAATTACAAAGACAAACACAGTGAGCATAAAATGGATGGTGAATCTAGGGCACAACAGTCTATATTTGAACGCTAAACTTTGTATTTCAGAGCAGCAAGAAGGAGAGAAAGATGTAAACTCTCATATCAAAACAAAGAGCGTGTGTTGTTTTTTTTCTTGCAGTATTCTGAGAACGACTTCAAACTAGATCTGTCCAATATCTGATATCCCCCACATGATAAAGATAAGATGGATAATTCATCTTGACTTTTTGTCTCGTTTTTTGGCAAAGTACATTCAAAATAAGAGCGCAGGAGAGAGAGAGTCAGTAACTATAATTGTACAAAGGCATACAAAAAGAAGAGACTGGAATTATTTAAGCTGCTTGATATTATCATTTGTGTATTATTAACATGCTATTAATATTTAATTTTTAAAATATCACAGTATATAGCAACAGCACCAGTTAACAGATAACAGAACCAACATCAGTTATGTTTTTATTCTATATTCTTTTTTTATATTCAGATCATTTTCATCATGAAATAATTTTCTTTGACATGTCAAAGCTGATTGAAAACAATAAATTATTAGTCAGAAATGGTTCTTCAGGAGTTATTATTTTGGTTATATATGTGTCATATTTAAGGTTTTGCCTCTCGCCTCTGTTGTTTCCTGTATAGTATAATTAAAAATATATATTTCAAAATAGTTAAGATATACAGATAAACAGAGAACTGAAATGATCAAACACTTTTTAGTTTTCAGTGTAAAGCTTTTGGTTTAAGAATAATACAAATCTTAAATAAAAAAAAAAAACCTTAATAGAGGACTTAACCCAGACAAATGTTTTCTCCCTCCATTATAACAAGAAGCCATCACCAACCTAACCTTTGCCAATATAGTGTAAGTTGTTATATTGCATCCTGGCTGCAAGGTAGAGACCACATTTGACAATCCAGAGGGGGGAGAGAGGGAGCAGAGGGGAGGGGTGGGAGCTGCTGTATTGTAGTGCCTGCGGGCAATGCTCCCAGTCAATATATATCTCCACACTCACTCCTGCGCTCCTATTTGAGCGGGATGCGCTGCCCTCTCAGTGCCGCTGCAGAGGAGTGACAGCCAGCCACACCGGGACGCTCTCTAGGTACGGATGAATACATTTCTTCTGCACTTTCAAGTAGCTGGTGGCATGCAAGCAGGTTAGTTTGTTAAGATTAAATGATTTGGTTAAGCTTTATTATAAAGGAACTGATGAAAGGCCTGATGTACATTGTACTTTTGAACACTGAGGAAAATGTTCTGGTGCTTTAATTAAAACTGTCTTTTATTTTGTATTTTTTTAAACATAAATAGATGAGTTTTAAATATTAGTTTTAATGTATTAGAATGGTAATTAGTTATTGAAATTAGTTATTTTTAAGGCTTAAAATGCTTAATTTGAAAAAAAAAATCAATAATTTTATTTCTTTAGTTTTTATTTTTAATATTTATGCTTTTTAAGTAAAAAAAATATCCACTGCATTGTCATTATTTTATGCATGCAGTTATAGCATTATAAAATGCATTTCCTGTAACAGAGAATACTTAAAATCAGCTGCAGCATCATCTGATGTTTGACTGTCAAATTTAAATGCCAATAAATATTTTTTATATATCCATTCATACATTTATTTAATTTCTTGAAATAAAGAGAGAAAAAGATGTTTTGTGCAAATATCAAAATGTATTAGAACTATTTTTGTTGTATTGGAAAATAAATAAATAAAAAGATAAATGACAATAAATTTGTTCTCTTTTTCTTCTTTCCAGACAACAAACTCTTCTGCCTGACATCCATCTGAGGTAAAGGTTTTAACTTAAAGTGTGAATTTATAAAAGCTTTAAAAAGAATGAGTAGCAATGACTGTGTGCATTTAGTTACTGTAAAAAAACAGCCTGTCCCGTAGGCGGTAAGTGGTGTGGTTGCTGTTGCATGTAAGTTGTCAAAGCTTTTAGTGTGGTGAACCTCCTTAATTGGAACAATAGATGTCCAAGCGTTTGGGCTTGTTTGATCATCGGCCCTAAAAGCTTAAAACAAGACCGCAGGGTTTGGATACAGGGCGGCGGGGGGGCAGAGTGCACAGTCAGTGGAGAGGCGAGCGGGTAGCAGTGGCCAGAAGAGGAAAAAATCTACTGTAAAAATGATTTTTATTGATTGGTTCGTAGCAGCAGCTGTTAGGCTCCATTATGAGCTCAAAGCTCAGGTCAGAGCCCCGGGGCGGACAAGTGAGCCAATCAAATGGTCAGCCACAAAACGGGCCAATTCTTAGGGTCCAATTGGGAGAGCAGTTGGCAACAGCCTGCCATCCTGAGTTAGACTCACTGTGTCTTTCATCATCACTCTTCGTGCTGCCGGTTTGAAAGATGAGCTTGTCTGCTGTCTCTCAATATAACCGGCCATCCGTCACCTGTGTCTGCTTCCCTGGCCTTTATATCAAAACTTTGTCATGAGGCTCCTGTGTAAGAGTTTATCTTTACTTCAGCTTGGACCGAACATCACACAGACTTTCATCTTTGAATGACTTGGGGGTGAAAAAAAGACAAAATAAAAGCCTCAAAGCAGAGTGTTTTAAATTGAGGAGCACACTCCTCCTCACATCTTCTTTCACCGCGGGGTTCACCCAACGGCCTGGCTTAAAGTAGAAAAAGATCGCAAAGTTTCTGTGATTTAAAAGATGAAAAAATGATTGTAGGGTATTTAAATTTATTTTAGAGGGTTGGAAAAGAGAGGCATGTTAATTAAACCAATGCCAGATTGAAGAAGAGGGATAGAAAATGTATTTCAAAAAAATAAAAATTAATGAATAAGAGAGAGAGAGAGAAAAAAATGGCAATAGACAGTTTGCATAATTAAATTGAAAGGTGCAAATTGGTCTCTTTAAATCTATGAATTGGTGTACAAGCTGTTTGCTACACATTCATAGATGGAAAAAAGACAAAACAAGTGTTGAAAATCCTATAAAATATAGAAATGTCTGTCACTAGAATTATTGGTGCTGAGGTTTTTTCCCTCAGCACCAATAATTCAATTGTTACCAATTATCACAAAAATGACAGCCTTTTAAAATTGCTTTTGTATCCATTATATCTAATAATTAAAATGAACCTCTCATAAACATGCTATTATTTCTCATTAAGTAATAAAGTATGATCCGACTCTAAACACAGATGTAGTAAGATGAGACAGCGGACAGGAGAGCAGTTGAACTTCTGCACCATGTCCTGACCCAGATCGCAGTCCTGGCACTAATGACGCCCTTTAGGCATGACGCCAGGCTCTCATTAGGAACCAGGCCTCAAACCCCCGACTCCTCTCTCTTCCATACCTGCAACCCCCTCATTCTGGCCGTGCTGCGCCTGTAGCCGGCCTCCGAGGGTCCGGCCCTAAGCTCCAGCAGGCCTGTTAGTGTTGCGAAGGCCCCCTGCACAGGTGCAGAGTCCCCTGTGACAGCCTCCGTTTGCCCCCCAGCCCCGGACCCTGCAAGCGCCTGGTGCTGCACTGGAACTAATGAGTAGTGGCAGGTACAGTGAGAACAGAGCAGAGTGGGCCTCCCTGCAGTTAGGTTAGTGGCAACCCTCAGCGTAGGCAGACAACAAATGTGCTCTCATATTACACATATGTGCATATTGATATATAGCACCCTTCAGTGCACACAGAACTTTATTGTGGATATTTAGATTTCTTACAGAGCTGCATTTATGCATAAAAAAGTTAAATAAAAAAAATAAGTGTGGGGGTAACAATCAAAATAGCTTGTCTCTAATTTTGCATGACAATATATTATAGATACACAGATGCCAAACAGATATTTTTTAATATAAATTATTAACATTGAATGTACAAATTACACCTTTTGGTACGAGAAAATCCTTTTTTTAGTCCACAAGATTGCTCTGGACTTGGGCTCTGGTGGTCCAGTAAAATATAAAATCTGTCAGATTGTTGTTTCTGATTTTTGTTATCAATATCACCTGTATTTATACAAATCTGTCTTGTGTGTTCACAGGTTCAAGAAATGCTCCTTTCCATTACCTTATAAAACATGAGGAAAAACCAATGAAATGAACCCTGGCACGAAAGATATAAAATCTAAAAATCTATCTTGAATTATCATCATTTAATTACGATCAAGCAATATTTCTAAATATCAATCATGTCCAAGGACGATGCATGTAAAGTGACATCTGCCAGCAAACACAAGGAGCGCAAGCCCAAGAAGCCTCACTATATTCCCCGGCCATGGGGCAAACCCTACAACTACAAATGCTTCCAGTGCCCCTTCACCTGCATGGAGAAGTCCCACCTGTACAACCACATGAAGTACAGCCTGTGCAAGAACTCCCTTTCTTTGCTCATAGAGTCAGACTGGCCCTATAAAAAGGGCAATATCCTGCACCCAGAACAGCTACGACCCTTTCAGCAGGCACATCACGCCACAGGGAAAGATGGGATAGAGCAAGTGACACGGAGTGAGGAGGGACAACGGCAACGGAGGGCCATGGAAGAGGAAGGTGAGGACAAGGAAAGCCAGGGAGCAGAAGATGAAGAAGAGGGAGGACGAGGAGAGGGAGTAGAGGTCACCAGGCTGACCAAAGAGTGCTCCAGTGATCGCAGCAGAGGAGACGGTGAAGAGTTTGCTGCAAAGAAAATCAAACAGCCGGAGTCGGAGATTCTGATGGCTGACATGCTGTCCCTGGAAGATCAGCTTTTACGAGCACGCTCAGTAGAGGTCGAGGCCCAGCTGAAACACTACAAGCTGTCCAAGACGTATCTGACAGCTCCCAGTCTGCTGTCGGAGCAGTGGCGGCTGCTCGCGTCCAGCCACACTAAGGCTAAAGCTGAAGGTGTTCAGCCCCGAGTGAGTGGTTCAATCCCCTGTTACCCTCCTCCGCCAAACCTGGTGGACTACCAGGATCCCACCGGACTCAACCTGTCAGTGCTCGGGGTGGGCTACCCCATCAGCCCCAGCCTTTTCTCCTACATGAACTCAGCTCTCCCCGCTGCTGCCACGGGCGTCACCACCCAGACCCAGCTCGCCCAGCTCCCCTTCCTGGCGTCGGCCGCTCAGCTGATGCACCCAGCCTCCAGCACCCACGCAGACAGAGGTCTCATCCCCCCTCGCCTCTACTACCCCTTCCTGTGTGAGCACACGTTCGGACCGGCCTCCAGTCAGAGTGACGCCAGCAAATCGCTCAAGACGTCCACAAACAGTCTAGAAGCAAATCCCCTGTCCGGATTCCAGCCGAAAGTCAATCTGTGGAAAGTGCCTGCTCTGCGGCCAGGGACCGCCGCGGTCTCCCCTGCTGGCTGGGTGTCCCCTCAGAGAGAGTCCCCAGAACAGGGCTACAGGTTGGGGGATAAACTGCAAGCTACAGCCAAGGAGGGCAAAGCAAGCTGGGGCCTCAAGAGGACAGGGGCCCCACTGGGGAACCAAGAGGCACCTGTGGAGAAAAAGCCGGCCATGGCTGGTTTTACTCTGGACCTTTTGAAGAATATTCAGACTGCATCAACTCTTAATATGGCAGCAGATAAACTTCTCTTCCATGGAAGGTAAAGAATTCCATAAAACATCTTTATTTTCCATAAGAATAGTGAGTAGAAAAAGTAGCCACTTTTCCCTAATATGATTATCTATCTTTGTTATACTGTAGCCCAAATGGTATCTGTTTACAAATACAAAAGTCTAAATTTCTCCCATCCTCAGTTTACAGGATGCTCAGCTTCCGGCCCGGCCCACTGAACTGTGGTACAACGACGCTGTCACCAGCCCCAACAGTGAAACCTCCTCTCATTCCACCTGCGGGGGACCCAACAGTCAGGACCCGACTGCTGCCCGGACCTCAGAGGGAGCCTCAGAGTCTGTTGCTGCTCTCCTCAGTGACCTCTCCAAGGCCTTGCAGGAGTACCAGGAGGCCGAACGCAAAATTTCCCACCTGGAGAAGGAGGACCTTCCCGCCCAGCGTCACCTCTGGGAACACCTGAGCAAAATCCGCAGCGAGCTCTCCCACATCCACCAGGCGCTGGAGCGGACGGCTCGCCAGAGCGACGGGCCTCTGGACCTGTCCGTCAAGAGAGACTCGACTGATTCGGTTAGTGATGTGAGGGAGGACAGCAGCCTTAAAGATAACATGACGGAGACGGAGGAGGAGGACGAGGACCTGGAGGAGAAAAAAGAGGAAGAAGAGAGCGAGAGGAAGGCGATGAAGGCTTCCCTGGAGAGTCGGAAGCAGTCGTTGGACATGCTGATCAAGATGAGCCAGGCGTCGGTGGTGAACACAGAGGTGCTCTCTCCTAGCGGTCTCAGCATGAGGCCCAGTCCTGCTGAGGCCTTATGGCCAAGCAGAACCACCAAGTGTGAGGCGGACTCCAGCGTGCTGCTCTGTCCCGACGGGCGATCAGTGGTGTTCACTGACATCCCCTCCTCCGCCAAGACACAAAAGAGACCCCCGTCCATACAGCGACTAGAAGCCCAGTGTCCTCCGAGCCCTTTGACAGCTACTGACAATTAAACTTGTGACTGTAATATAACTTTAAATGCAGTTGTCTTCATTATTACTGCATGCCTTTGATTTCCACTGGCTGGAGGAGGACTGTCACTCTCACCCTGAGTTTAACTTCACAAAATCCTCAAACATGTTGCACCTTATAAAACAAACAGGGAATGAATGACAAGATTTGAGAAGAAAATGTCTTCAAATGCACTACGGACATTGATTGTTACAATGAGATTCTCCTAAAAGTACACTTCAGATGTAACATCAACACTTAATAGTTTCCATCATTTTCATTTCAACAATTAAGCGCATTAAAATCATGTTGAGAGACAATCCTGTGAATGGATTTGTAAATACTGTAATTACAATAAATGTAAGTAAAATGTTTTAAAGGGTAAATGGTTTTATATGGATGATGTCATGTTGGACTGCATCATTTCACTTGATGACTATAAATTGTATTATACACACTGTATTTCTTTGAATAAACTGAGTAAATAAAAAAGAGTTTCATTCGTATTTATAAAAGTGGAATAATAAAATGGGAAAGGACAAAACGTATATTATTTGAACATCAGTTTGCGGTTTAGACCCGTTAGGAAAGAGAATGTGGCTAAATGCCATCATCATTGAATTAAAATTGAAATATAAGACAAACAGATTAACAGTGACAGCCCCACATGTCTCACCTCTATCTGACCTGACACAGTCGGGTGGATGTGCTAAAGGTGAAGCAGCTCCTTGAGCTAAATGGCCATCAGCAGGGTCACCTGTGCCTCTGCCCTTGGAACAAGGGGCCCCCCTGCAAAGGTCAGGGCCCCGGGGCCGAGCTCCACGTAGACTAAACGCAGGAGTACCTGTCGCACTCAGGACAGGCACCGAGCGCTGGGCTGCCCCACGTCTGCTGGCCCCTTAAACACCTCACACTCACAACAGCAAAGGTCAGCTGCCATGAGCAGAAGAGCCCACAGTGACATTCAGACTGGAGAGCTCAAATTGTCCGTTTGATCTTTTCTATTTAACCGCTCTCAATTTAGATTTGATATTGGCTGAATGTCTTGATTTATTACAACTATGCTATATTTTTGTGACTATCCCAGCAAATATTTGCAAATAATTTAAGGTATAAAGCATAACAATTAATAATACATTTTAAAAAAGAGGAAATTTCGATTGTTGGAAGATGTCCGACTGGATTTAGGGTTTCTCCTCAATGCCAATATGGATGTTTTAGACATAAAAAAGTATTGCACCACATCTGCTGTAACATCATTAAAAGCAGAATGCAAGTAGATAGCTCCCTCTTGTGGAGAAATAAATTAAAGCCACATTTACTAAGATGGAATAAATGCATCTTGAATGTCTATTATATCGTTAGCCTCATAGCATATTTGCCTAAGTCATATTTGAACGTTTTCGGGAAACAAGAAAATACACAATTTTTAGTAAGCCCATTGGTATTCTTAATTGATATTGTAACAGTAAGTTCAAATAGAAGTGTGAACAAGTTTGCATAAAAAATTAAACACATCGATTTCATAACAGATAAAAGTGACTTAGGCAGAATATGCCCTGACGAAGGCAATTTTTCTCTTACATATAAATAATGTAGTTTGGTTTGTATGTAGCCGCAAAAATGCCTAAGTCTCAGAGATGACTAAGGCAGAAAGTGATTTTGGACTCTAACATGTGCTCTGATAGGCTGAGAACATAGGCAATAAGGCAGAAAGATGCAGCAGTGGTAGGAGAGTAAAGTTAGGCAGAAATCACAATTTGGCCAAAAAATGACTTAGGCAATTATGCTATGAGGCTAACGATATACAGATTACTGGAGAGTAGAAGACCAACCCTCAGTAGTGTGAATACATTGAGAACCCACAGAGACGTAGACAACATCCTTCCTCAAAAACACAATATTTTTACATGCAAATAAAACTGATGTGAGCTAAAATAGGAAGTGCAGTTGTGGAAACTAAAGCAGCATAGGACAAGCATAAAAGGTAAGTTGTAATATTTTATAAACATTTAGGTACACTCAAATTCAGTAGAAATTACAGTTTATTTACATATTTAGATTAGATGTCAAATGTTATGGAGTTGGGGTGGAGGAAGTTACAGTCCTGAAAATAAGTAAAAAGAAGATACTGTAAAAAGTATAAGAAGAAAATATGTATTTCACATTTAGCTAAAAGGGGTCACATTGATTATGAATTATGGAGGGCAGAGAGATATTACTTTTTTGTAAGGATGGTTACAAAGTAAGGCCAGATTTCCTTTTTTTGTCGGACCACTGCTAACTGTGGCTCCTCACATGATATACAAGTTATGATTGATGCAGAATTTAGGCTGTAACGTAATCAGATTAACATGGCATTAACCAACATTACTGTGGCCAAAATAATTAATAATGTTTATTGTGCATATGGCAAATTAATTACACTCAAAATATGATGTAGGGAGGTGGAGAGAGACTATGTAACTAACAGATGCACTGTATAACTTACACCATGTGCATTATTAACATAATTTCACTATTTAAAAAAAAAAAATATTACTGTTAATGTCCCACAGCACACATATGCAGCATTTATGTAGCGTGGATGCTATTAAAATTTAGTGATGTAGTCCAATCAAACCTTGGGATTGAAAGTGGACTTTTTCTTCTCTCAAAATACAATTCAAGGACAATTAAATTACTCACCGTCATCTAAATCTAACCTTAAAACCAAGTCTTAACCCTCAAACAAGCCTTTAAAAAAAGGAGAACCTGCTAAACACACACACACACACACACACACACACACACACACACACACACACACGCACACACACACATTGATTTATCCAAACAAAAAAGAACTGCAATTGATTACTTCCACTCACTGCCATGTTTACTTGTATCTAAATGGTGCATTAATTAAAAAAAAGTGCCTCTGATTATCTGATTATAGTAGGTTCCCTCAACTTCACTGTTCTTGGTTACAAAACTCACTAAAAAGTTATTTAAAAAGCCCACTCTATGCTGGCTGCTGAGCATTAAACTGCAGACAGACACATTTAGAGATTTAATGGAGCACTTAACAAAAGAAAAACTATTGTAGGTTTAAATACAGTATCTGTTCAGTGCAGCTACCTTGTGGAATTATGTTTTAACTTCCCCATGATGAATTTCCGTTTCTGCTTTTGCTAATTTTAAGATTTCTCTGAACAGACTTCAAGACAAGGTGATGGCACAAACTGTCCTGTTCCTCCTTCTGCTCAACATCGCAGCCTGCTGTGGTTTCAGCTTTAAAAGATGCTCTCAGAACTTCCCCGATACAGACGTCATGTGGTGCTGCAACAAGAACATCGTTGACCTCTCTGATGTCGTTAGCATGATCCCAGATAACATAACAACAATCAACCTGTCCAAGAACAAGATCACAGTCATCCCACCAGGATCATTCAGCCGGGTGCTTGGGCTCAAACGCTTAGACCTGAGCCAGAACCAGCTGGTCTCTCTGAAAGGGGGAGAATTCAGAGGCCTGGGTGACCTGGATTTTCTCAACCTCACCTACAACAACATCTCACACATCCACTCCAATGCCTTTGATGGGCTCCTCAGGCTAAAAACCCTGCTTCTGATTAACAACACACTACAAACAATCTCCCTGAGTATCTTCAACTCCCTTCCAGATATTCAAGAAGTATATCTGTCCCTGAACATGCTCAAGGCTTTCAGCTGTGGGGAATCTGGTGGATCCTCCACTCTCCGAAAGCTAGATCTTTTCGCAAATAAGATCCAGAGGTTTAATGTGAGCTGTTTCCCTGCTCTGGAGCACATCGTGCTGTCCAACAACACGGAGCTGGAGCTGCAGGCTGATGCTTTTGCCTCCAACCCCAGGCTGAAGGACCTGCTTTGTCAGGGGGTTAAACCTGAGATGCTGGCGGCTCTCTCAGCGGAGACAAAGAGGAATCTCTCTTGGGTGGCATTTTCTCTGTTCATAGAGAAATCTCCAATGACTATCTGTGGATTGTTAAAAGGAATGGATAAGCTTAACAAAGTTGAGGTATGTGCACTTGGTGATACACTGAATTTGTAGCTAGTCCATGAAATTGGAATAAAGACCTCAGATGCATCAAGGGTTGGTGGACAGGGAGGTGGATAGCACAAACCCGGGGCCTCGTCTAGGACAGTAGTTCTCAACCTTTTTGAGTCGCGACCCCCAATTTAACATGCATGTTGTCCGCGACCCCCACTCACTGAACACAATCTCACACGCACAGTTCAGATCAACCTAAAAAGAAACAAAATGACAAAAAAAAGTTAAAAAAAAAAAGACTTGACTTGAATTGACCAAAAAAAGACACAAAATGACCAAAAAAGACACAACATGACCAAAAAAAGACACAAATTGACCAAAAAAGACACAAAATGACCAAAAAAAGAAACAAAATAACCCAAAAAAGACACAAATTGACCAAAAAAGACACAAAATGACCAAAAAAAAGAAACAAAATGACCAAAAATTAAGTGACCAAAAAGATTAAAACACCCATGAACACTTGAACACAGTGGAGACAGACCTGACTTCCAAAATGATTTGGCGACCCCCAGAAATCATCTCGCGACCCCAATTGGGGTCCCGACCCCAAGGTTGAGAACAGCTGGTCTAGGAGATCGGTGTTCATGTCCCTTTGGAAACTACTTTACTCATGTTCTAGGTCACAGACATAACTGCCTCCAGTAGTTCTGTACATACAGTAGTGTTCGATATAATAGCAGTCCGGTGTGACTAACCAGATTAATCCAGGTTTTTAGTATATTTGTTATTGCTACATGGCAAACAAGGTACCAGTAGGTGCAGTAGATTCTCAGAAAACCAACAAGACCCAGCATTCAGGATATGCAGCTCTTAAGGCTGTGCAATTGGGCAATTAGTTGAAAGGGGTGTGTTCAAAAAAATAGCAGTGTGGCATTCAATCAGTGAGGTCATCAATTTTGTGAAAAAACAGGTGTGAATCAGGTGGCCTAGTCACAATGGACTGCTATTATATTGAACACTACTGTATGTTGTCCAGAGCAGAATAATTTAAACTGCTTTGTGATGTCTGTGTACAACTTTTTTTAACACTCTTCTCTGCCCACATGCTCCCTTCTCTGCTAGGAACAATAAGATCATTTCTTTTTTTTCCCTTTAACAGAGCCTGAAAGAAGGTATGTTAAAGGGGCTCGTCTCACAAACTGTCTGTGGCCCTTGGACCCATTTCTACAAAATAGTTTTGTGTTTGTAAAATCAACGGCAGAAACTGCTATTTTTTTTAACACACCCCTTTCAACTAATTGCCCAATTGCACAGCCTTAAGAGCTGCATATCATGAATGCTGGGTCTTGTTGGTTTTCTGATCTAATCTACTGCACCTACTGGTACCTTGTTTGCCATGTGGCAATAAAAAATATACTATATTTTAAGCCCAAAGTTTTTTCCTGATCTTAAACCTAAAAAAAAGTCTTTTTTGTGCCCAAATCTATCCAACTGCAACTGTTATTTCGTAGAATATCATACGAATCACATTGCATTTGTAAGAATCATACGATACATTCATGAGACTACGAGTTCTTGCTCTGTTTGTTTCTAATAATTTTTGGTGCTCGTCATTTGATACAGGTCGACTTGAAAGGATCCAGGTTTCCTCAGACTAACTCCAGCCTGTTGGACTGCGATTCTCCACCTGTGGTTTTAATCGTGGATGCTAACCTCGGAGACGTTGCCCAGTTGCCGCTGGGAAGAGGAAACACGAGCGAGATTTATCTCATCAACTGTGGGCTTAGACAGATATCAAATACTACATTTGCTGGTTACAGAAGACTAAAAACTCTGCAGCTGAATCACAATAGGCTTGACATTCAGCGGGACACATTCAAAGTCCTTACCCACCTCACATTCTTAAGTTTTGATTGTAGCAAAGTTCGTGACATTGACACTAGCTGGTTCATCACTCTGAAGAAGCTGACTCACCTGTCTCTCGTGAAAAATGAAATCACTGAGTTGCCATCAAAGGCATTCAGCGCCCTTACTCAACTTCAAGATCTCAAACTTCGGTGCAACCTGCTTAAGTACATCACCAAGAAGCCCTTCAGTAACCTGCGGAAGCTAACGAGGCTCAACCTCAGCCAAAACATCATTGATTTCATCGAATTTAACACCTTCGAAGACCTGACAGGGCTCTTGTATGGAGTATTCTTGTGCTGTCATCTTTCATCAAGTTTTCTCGCTGTGTTTGCTTACCATATCCATCTGTGCCCTAGGTTCCTGGACTTAAGTGGGAATCGCATCATGAGGCTAACACCAGATATTCTGTCTGGCCTGAGCAATTTGAGACAATTTATTCTGTACAACAACCGCCTTCATTTTGAATCCTATGAAGCTCCTTTCATCAACCTTACTTCTCTGAAGGTATGGCGTATTTTCAGTCAGTAATTAAAAAGAGTGGTGTACTTTAAAAATCTGTTTATCTGTCTGTCTTCCATTTCCAATTTGTAGTATGTGGAAATTAGATACCAGGGGCCTGGAGGTCGAGGCATTGGTGTCATTGGACCGTCCTTCTTCAAAGGTCCAAGTCGACTCAACTCAGTCGCCATCGGGAACAGCATCCATCTAGAATTCCATCCGGACGCCTTCCTTCCTCTGGTCAATTTGGAATGCTTGCGCATAACTGGAACGGTTCTGAAAACGACCAACTTGAGTGCAGTGTTGTCCCCTCTGAAAAGGTTAAGGAAGCTGACTCTTGACAGGGCAGACCTTGATGCTCTGCCAGCCAACCTGCTGCCTCAAGATAATTCACTGAAGGTTCTCAAAGTCCAGTCAAACCACCTTCACAGAGTGGACAAAACGTTGCTGGATGCTCTGCCAAGGTAAAGAAGTTAGAGAAGCGCTTTTACACTACAGATCATCATTCACCTGTTAACGCACACATTCATATCCATGTTTGACCAAGGTGAAAAGTTGCCACTTGCAACTATCTTACCCAGTAACTAACCCCACTGGGAGAAATTTAGGGTTCAGATTACCGTGGACAGAGATAGAACTACCGACCACTACCATCTGAGCCACAGATGCCCCTTTCATGGGTTCTTCCTTGGCCCATGCTACACACTTCTACCATTTTTTGTAATAATTGGGCCAGAAGTTTTTCTGCAATCCTGCTGACAAACACACCAAACTAAAAAAACATAGCGTTCTTGGCGGACGTACTGGTAACCACTCAAAAACAGACAGTAAGGGGTGAATCATTTAACAAAAAAAATGAATTTAGGTACCGCTTCTGTGTACACTTTAGTTGTAAGTGGCATATAAATAATTGGTGTGAATTAAAATGTCATAAAAACCATGCACCTCTGTGTATATTTGTTTCCAGATTGCGTGATTTGGATATTTCGGACAACCCACTCACCTGCAGCTGTGATAACGCCTGGTTCAAGACCTGGGCCATCCACAACCCTAATACACAGGTAACACAGGCTGCAGACACTGTGACAAGTATTCACAAGTTATAAACCAACTAAAAGTTTCGGTAACACTTTACTTGAAGGTATCGTCATAATAGTGACATGACACCATCATAAACGTGTCATAAACATTATGTCAATGTCATAAACGTTTATGACTGCTGTCATTAAGTGTCATTCGGTTTTTGTCATGACAAGTTGACATTCCTTGGGCTGTCTTGATTATGACAACTTGACTTGAATCAAAGTGACATTACCACAAAATATACAGACCAATTCTAGCAGTTTTGGGTATCTTGTCGGTATTCTGTCAAACATCTATGCCCAAGTGCTAGAATTGGTCTGTAACCTTGCACATCTAATTATGATAATCATTATGCCAACTTGCCATGAACACAAAAATAGAAACATATTTTGTTTATGTCAAGTTGCCATGACAAAGACATTTTGTGGTAATGTCACTTTGATTAAAGTCAAGTTGTCATGACAAAAACCGAATGACACTTAATGACAGCAGTCATAAACATTTATGACATTGACATGTTTATGACACGTTTATGATGGTGTCATGTCACAGTTATGACAGTATCATGTCACTATTATGACGATACCTTCAAGTAAAGTGTTACCAAAGTTTCTTCTTAAATTCCCTCCAGGTGGCCTACCTGTACGAGATGCATTGTGACAATGACAGGAGCGCTCCCTCCCTGTGGCAGTTTGATGATAAAGCCTGTTCGTATGAACAGGTTTCCTTCTCTCTCTTCATCGCCTGCTCTGTGGTGGACTTGTTGTTTGTATGCATGTGTCTGGCCTGGCACACACAGGGCCCCACTCTGCGCTACCTGCTGCTGATGCTCAGGGCAAAACTTCGTGGACGTAAGGGGGCAGCAGGGGCCAGATTCCAGTATGATGCATTCGTTTGCTACAGCTCTAAGGACGAGGCCTGGGTGATGGGGCAGCTGGTGCCCAATCTAGAGATGCCTGCTGCCGGAGCACCAAGGCTCAGGCTGTGCCTCCATCACAGAGACTTCCGCCCCGGCACTGCAGTTCTGGAGAACATCGAGACAGCCATTTACAGCTCTCGCCACACCATCTGTGTGGTGACACGTCACTTCCTGCGAAGCGAGTGGTGCGCCATGGAGTTTCAGCTGGCCAGTCTGAGGCTTTTATCTGATGGCAGTGATGTCCTGCTGCTGGTGTTCCTGGAGGAGATACCTGAACACTGTCTGTCTCCCTACACACGCTTACGCAAGATTGTACGCAAGAAGACCTACCTGCTGTGGCCTGAGGAACCACAGGAGCATGGTGCTTTCTGGGTCAGACTGATAGATGCTTTAAACGACAATGAGGAGGAGGAGGAAGAGGGAGGAGGAAGAGGTGGACAACAGGAGTTAGCACGGCTAATTGGCTAGATCAAATGTTAACATACACTGTAACAAATTGCTGTAAGAAAACAGCCAAATTATGACAGTAACATACTGTTTTCCATTAAAAAGGTATTATACTGAAGAAAACAATGCATTCTGGGCAATATTTGTAGGTAGCTTGTCGTTTCCCATAAAATATAAGTCTCTTCTTGTCCACATTTTAATGGCTGTATTTTACTCCGTAACTCATTCAGTATATGGTTTATTAAAATGACTAAGGTTACAGTGAAGACAGCGCTTAATTCATAGTAATTGGCTTTCAGACAGTAATATGCTCTATTTACAAAAAATGACTGCATTGTATACTGCAACAATATTGCAACTAGCTTCAGCACTATACTGTGTTTTAGTCTACTGTAGAAATCAATGAAATGCAGGATTTTACTGTAATTCAGTATGTGGTTTTATCACATTAACATACTGTAAAGTAAATAACAGTAGAGGAACTGTAAAATTAACAGTAGAATACTGGCAACCCTGCTGCCAGTATTCTACTGTTAATTTACAAGACAATTGTTTACAGTGTACACTGCAAAAAAAGAAAAGTTGGGTGAACTCAAAATTCCAAGGCAACAAACTTCGATAAAATTTTAAGTTGGACAATTAAACTAAATATGTTAAGTTTTGTTTTTGAGTTTGCTCAACTCTGAATTTCTCTGGCACGATTGTAACGCCGCTTTGAAATATCAGCTAATGTTGTGACCACAATTTTGAGTTAGCATTGATACGCTAATAGCTACTCTTGTAGCTGTAACAAGCAGTGCCGCTAGCATCAGTTAGCCGCTAGCATCAGTTAGCCGCTAGCTTTTGCTAATGACCGAATTTCACAACAAAGAAATAAGAGTTAGCAGAACTATTGTCCCTTGTTGTGAACCCCAACTTAAAGATATAAGTAACAACAACTCACACACTTGTTTTTGAGCAGACAACTGGCTTCCTTTGTTGTTTACATTATTGCCCTAAATATCAGTAATTTATATTTCCAAGTTTTACCAACTTAAATCACTGTTTAGGGCCAAAAAATACAAGTTGACTTTTTTGCAGTGTACCCATAATTTTCACAGGCAAGTGTATTGTGCTTTTTTCAGTAATGTTTTGATTTTTTAAGTTGTTAATAGTTTGGTCATGACAATAAATGGCAAAAAAAAAGAAAGAAAAAAAAATCAAATTATAATACAGGAGTTAATGAAAACGAGAAAAAGTTGTTGCCAAGCTGTTTTTTTGGAATGACTTAATTTTCACAGGCAAGTGTATTGTGCTTTTTTCTGTAATGTTTTGATTTTTTAAGTTGTTAATAGTTTGGTCAAGACAATAAATTGCAAAAAAAAAAAAAAGGACATTATTGTACAGGAGTTAATAAAAACGAGAAAAAGTTGTTGCCAAGTTGTTCTTTTTGGAATTACTGTATTTACAGGGTTACACATTTCGAACAGTATACAGCAAGCTCTTTCTAGATAATACCATGTGTTGCATAATAAGACAAACATGTTCACATGATGCAACAGATTACTTTTCTGAGGGGTTTTCAATGGCCAGTTAAGTGTATCATGCATCATTTCTGTGATACATGCAGTCAGTACAATGAGTAAGATTTTCCTTAAAACGATTTATTGTAATCCCTAATGTAGAATGGTGTGAGGGTGTCTATTTGTCTTGACACAAATACTAAACCTATTAGCTAGCTAGAGGGAACACTGCTAAACTCACTGGCTAATGAGATGTTGTTGAGCAAGGGAGGTGCGGTCAACTTTTAATGTTTTGTTGACCAACAGCAACAGACAAATCCTACTAATTGTGTCTTTAAGAACTGCCGACTAATATCATTTCTCTGTAATTATGCAATTAAGTTTTGAGTGTGCAGTTGTTAAGTGTAAATGTAGTTTCATGTAACTCCATTACATGTAACTAGGTACTCTTCAACAACCTCACATGACAGTGTGCCAGATTTTAGTAAGTTTTGTGACCAAGACAAGACCCTGTTTACACTGGGTTTTAAAATGCGTCTTGGGCGATCAGATCACAAGTGGTCAGCGCTAAATATAAGTGTAAACAGAGTCCAAGACGCATTGTGATCCGATCACTCAAACCACTTGCCAAGGTGGTCTAGGATGCATTTGACCACATACAGTACAGGCCAAAAGTTTGGACACACCTTCTCATTCAATGTTTTTCCTTTATTTTCATGACTATTGACATTGTAAATTCATCAAAACTATTAATGAACATATGTGGAATTATGTACTTAACAAAAAAGTGTGAAATAACTGAAAACATGTCTTATATTCTAGTAAGCAAAGGGTGGTTACTTTGAGGAATCTAAAATACAAGACATGTTTTCAGTTATTTCACACTTTTTTTGTTAAGTACATAATTCCATATGTGTTTATTCATAGTTTTGATGCCTTCAGTGAGAATCTACAATGTAAATAGTCATGAAAATAAAGAAAAACGCATTGAATGAGATGGGTGTGTCCAAACTTTTGGCCTGTACTGTAGATTTAGTAAATGCAGGTGCGTCCGCAACAAGGACGAAACAGGAAATTACATTGTCAAAGCAGGCCATGCAGTGGTCGTTTTGAGGAGTGCCAATGGTCGTAAAAATGGAGAAGAGCACTGATGTACATGGTTGGGGTGCAAGTGAAACCAGATGTCTAATCGATTTGAGCAGAAAATGCAATCCAAAGAAAATAAAAATGTGTACGGGGCAATTTCACCTTGTAGCGGAAGTGGTGTAGAGCAGTAGTTCTCAACCTTTTTGAGTCGCGACCCCCAATTTAACATCCATGTTGTCCGCGACCCCCGCTCACTGAACAGATTCTCACACGTACAGTTCATATCACCCAAAAAAGAAACAAAATGACCAAAAAAGACACAAATTGACCGAAAGACACAGAATGACCAGAAAAGACACAAAATGACCAAAAAAAGACACAAAATGACCAGAAAAGACACAAAATTACCAAAAAAAAAGACACAAAATGAATAAAAAAGGAAACAAAATGATCAAAAAGACACAAATTGACCAAAAAACACACAAAATGACAAAAAAAAAGACATGAAGTGACCCAAAAGACTAAAACACATTAACACATGAACACTTTAATACAGTGAAGACAGAGCTGACTTCCAAAATGATTTGGCGACCCCCAGAAATCATCTCGCGACCCCAACTGGGGTCCCGACCCCAAGGTTGAGAATAGCTGGTGTAGATGATAACGAAATTCGAACACAAGTGGTCAGCTGGAGAGCGGTCAGCGATGTCTCATCCGTCCACTTGTGATCCGATCGCCTAAGATGCATTTCAAAACCAAGTGAAAAAAGGCTCTTGGGTGGCACCAATAGAACGAAAAAAGTTAAGATTCAACATTGCTAAATTGGTTCACTCTAATGCGATTCCCATTATTTCATGACATCATCACGGTTCATTAACACATGGATGTTTCGGGGGGAAAAAAATAGTCAAACATTTCCAAACACTTCATTTATTTGACGTTATACATTCAAATGAAAATAAAAAATATTCATATATATTTAATATAGAGCTAGTGAGCAAGGTACAAGTTTAAAACAAAACACAGAAGTCTTCCGTGTGGCATATATATATACAAGGCGTGGTTTGAATACTATACAGTGTGTATCATAGCTGCACAGGTTTCATGGATGTTTATATTCTTCACTCAGTTGAGGCACGACTAGATTTCAGTGAGAGGTCAGGGATTGGGCCAAGTGCTTCAAGACTGCCGCTTACAGTAAAACATTTCAATCTCAACACCTAAACAGTAGGACTTGCAAAGCAAAGCTTATTAGTGTTAAGAGATCCACACTTAAGCATAAAGTAGGAAAATGAGGCAACATGATCATCCTGCAATTCAAATGATGCTGTACAGTCATGCAAAGTCCTAAATAGTTCGTTTTTTTTTCTTATTTTTTTCTGAGATGATATTCTCACACCAAAGTCAAAACTGAGCAAACACAAATCCAGGTTTTAAGAAACTTTTAAAAAATCCAGTATCACTAACAATTCACGGTTGTCCACTAAATTTGACAGAAGTCAGGATGTTTGGTTGCACTGCAATATTTGACTTGAAGTCACTACACCAATTTGACAAAAAAGCTTGCTCAAGTAGTCAAGTGATAAGTGCAATCCCACCCCCCTTCCCCCTTCACACACAGACACTCCATTTTATAAAACTCTCATACGTAAGCAAGTTAAGCATCACATTGTTCTCCACTATCAATCAAACCATAGTTATAGTACAGCAGATGCCCCAACGATCAATAGCAAACCATACTCTTACATATATCCAGTAGTAGTTATGTACAACAGAACCGGTGCAACATTAAACACATTAAAAATTATTAGATATAGAAACTGTAACAATAATAAAATACAGCAGATACTTAATTCATATTGGGAAATATATATTATTCATAATGTGTATTGCTGTCTGTTTTGGCATTTTGGAGGATCAATAAAAATGCTGTTATGTATCCCTCTCACAGCTTATTTGACACATCTCCATATTGGACAGATTATACATCTATGGATTTATTTTAAAAGGAACCTAACACAGGATCGATTCAGTAAAACTTTTTTCCATTAATTAACTAAAAAAAAAAAAAAAAAAAAAAAAAAAAAATGACAACTTATCAGAGGCATGGAAGCAGCAGGTCCAAGTTTAGAATTGACCTTGATTATTTTCTTTTTTTCCATTTCCTAAAAGAGTCTTCAGCTAATGCTGGCGTGGCCGAAGCAACCTGACCAGAAATCCGAGGTCAGGGAAAAAGAAACAAAACTTCAGATTCTTGATGTTCAAATCTTTTTGGAATCTTTTGCCTCAAAAAGCTTCATTCGCTCCTGCACAGTCAGTCCCTCTTTCAGGCTCTGTTAAAGGAAAAAAAAAAAGAAATGACCTTATTGTTCCTAGCAGAGAAGGGAGCATGTGGGCAGAGAAGAGTGTTAAAAAAAGTTGTACACAGACATCACAAAGCAGTTAAAATTATTCTGCTCTGGACAACATACAGTAGTGTTCAATATAATAGCAATCCATTGTGACTAACCAGATTAATCCAGGTTTTTAGTATATTTGTTATTGCTAGATGGCAAACAAGGTACCAGTAGGTGCAGTAGATTCTCAGAAAACCAACAAGACCCAGCATTCATGATATGCACGCTCTTAAGGCTGTGCAATTGGCCAATTAGATGAAAGGGGAGTGTTCAAAAATATAATATTGTTTGCCATGTAGCAACAAAAATATACTAATTGGACTGCTATTATATTGAACACTACTGTACTTTAATTTCAAGGTGATAGCTAAAGGAAAAAGTGTGTTATGGTGGAATTTGTTCATGCCACACAGAGTACGTATTGGTGCACACAATGCACAAAGAAATTCAAGTCACAGACAAACAGAAGACCACAATGACAAAGAGTTTTTATATCAACAAAGAAAAACAATGTTAAACATTTGAGATGGGTTCCACAAAAAAGGGTGCTCTCATTTCCTCTTTTTAGATCTGAGATAGTTCATTAGTTCGCTGATGGGCAACACTGGTTCTGCAATATATACTGTAGCTTGTGAATATCAAACAACTTACAGTTTTGCCTGTTAGCTTTCTCTACATTTGGTGGGCAAAACATGGGGGACATCATCAAATGTAAAGAATGACTAAGTTGAAACACTACATCATTTAGTGTTGGATTTTTTAAGAAACAGCTAGCAAGGCTCTGTCCAAAGAAAACAGTCTGCCTGCCTGCAGCTCTTGTGATGTGTTCACCCCAATTTCTTTTTTGTGATTACAAACAAAGTAAATACAAAGCCGTACATTTGCAGCAGGCGATGCAAGTCGTGCAAATTATGCATCAATTGGGTATTTTTTAGTCTCTTTACCAAGTTAACATTAGCATTAGCTCAATCTCCGGCGCAGCTTGTGCAATTACTGTAAATGACTACAAATGATCCTGATTCACAGCATGAGTGTCAGTAATTAACACTTGTAAACTTTGTTTGTAAAACCACAAATCAGATACCGTAATTGTTGAGCTTTAAAAGAGCTACTATACTTTTTAAGGCACAATGAGTATCCCTAATAATGTCAATGTTATGTTTACAAACCACAACAGACAAATTCTACTCATTGTGCCTTTAAGCTTATGACGTAGAAGAGGAACAAAACCAGAACCACTTTTTGTTGTTGTTGCAAACTATCACTTCCAAGAACTTCTAAAGCTTGTGATGTTCAACTGAGGGGTGGTCACTTCAGTCAACTTATTGGTGGTGCGGGGGGGGTGGGGGGTGGGGGGTGGGGGTGTCATGCGAGAGTAGTAAGGGCATGCTTTGCTCTACATCATGCTATACCTACAGCACATCTTGGGGCGGGGATTGGGGGGAATCACCCCACAATGGGAGTGTCAGCTATCCCATGAGACCTGTTCAGTGACAGACTGATGGACAAAACAAGACAGATGACAAACTTACAGGACAAGAGACTTTCAGTAAAAATGTCCTGACCAGCCAAACTGTGAGATTTCTACAGGATGTGGTGGCTGAGTTACAATCGACCAACAGTGATAAAGTCTGGACGACAAAAGCTTCAAATTCATGCCACACAGCAAACTGAACGGGTAACTTTAAAATTCAGATTTCCCTCCATCTGTATGCTTGAATCTGACGCAAAATGCCTGCAATCAGGGAAGGGAAAAACTGATTTATAAAACTTGACTCACCTTTGACCTTAAGCCTCTTGATTGTTTGGAGGTTGTTGATCGTTCCTTTTTCAGGAAATCTGGATTACTTTTTGATTTCATGATATCTAAAAACACAATGAAGGAATTATTTTATCATAATACTAATAATACTTTAGCAGTGGACGCTTACAAGCACTATGATTTTAATATGTGGCTTAATCGGCCTTATATAATAGCTGGATCCCTCAAAACTAGAGCCAGGCCGATATGGGATTCATGAAACTGATGGCAATACTATACCAATTCTATAAATGATAACTGAGAAACTAAATAATAAATAGGAATAAAATAAATGGCTGAATAAACACCATTACTGTTCAGTGTTAGTAAATTACTCACTATTATATTTAAAAAAAATAAAAAGTTAATAGCCAACAGCATTTCTAAATCAAGCCAAACAACAATTTCTGCATTATATATTGTGTAAAAAGTTTCCATAATGGCACATATCAAACAGCATATACATGGATACAGATACCGATAATATCTGTCAACCATATATCTGTTGGGCTCTACTCAGGGCCCAAGATACTGTGTTTGAAAAACAGCCATGCATTTAAGGATTAAAGATGCTGAACTGAAACTGAGCTGCAACCAACGGATCTGAATGAGAGTCATATGGAAAATGGTAACTGTTCTTAGTTGTTATGGCTGATTTATAAGTAAATTCATAGGGAAGTAAGTTATTTGCAATGATAACAGTAAACATAAAAATGGACATAGCCCTAATGCTTATTAAAACTTCATCCATCACTTCTGTGCTCTGTGATAAACACTATTGTGTATATATATATATATATATATATATATATATATATATACACACACACACATATATACATACAGTACAGGCCAAAAGTTTGGACACACCTTCTCATTCAATGTTTTTCCTTTATTTTCATGACTATTGACATTGTAAATTCATCAAAACTATTAATGAACACATGTGGAATTATGTACTTAACAAAAAAAGTGTGAAATAACTGAAAACATGTCTTATATTCTAGTAAGCAAATGGTGGCTACTTTGAGGAATCTAAAATACAAGACAGGTTTTTAGTTATTTCACACTTTTTTTGTTAAGTACATAATTCCATATGTGTTTATTCATAGTTTTGATGCCTTCAGTGAGAATCTACAATGTAAATAGTCATGAAAATAAAGAAAAATGCATTGAATGAGAAGGTGTGTCCAAACTTTTGGCCTGTACTGTGTATATATATATAATTTTATATTTAATAAATATGCTTAAACAGTGAAAAAGTGGTTGTCATTACAATGTATCGCTTCAAAAGTTAGTTGGTTTGGATTAATTAAATGGAGTGTAAGTAATAATGAAATAAACATTTCCTATTTACCATATCCAGATGTGACCGATCCATCAACGGTCCTCTCGCCTAAAGCTTCTGTGGCAATGAGCAGCTTCTCCTTCAGTTTACTGATGTCACAGTCAGCCTTTGCTTTCACAATGCTGAGCTCTGTATAGATGTCCTTATATTTGTCGGTGGCATATTTCTTGTCCTGTTGAAATAAAACCAATGATACTGCCTCTCTGTTTTCCAAATGTTGTTATAAGAAATACAGAAATACAGACACGTACCTTCAAAAAATTCTCACATAAAGATTGATTGTGCTTACCCTCAAAGCAGACTGCAGTTCATCTTTCAAAGAGTGGATTTCCTGTTTGAGATACTGGATTTCGGACTCCTTAATTCGTAGCAACACCTACAAGATGGAGAGAAACATGACATTCAAGATCAAATCGAAGTGTGTTTGTATGTGTGCGTGGTGTGTTTCCACATACCTCCAGTTCATACACGTCTTTGCCCTGGGTAAGTGGTGACAGCGCTGTTTCACCGCTGAAACAGGAGCGCATTCGAGTGATCTCTGTAGTCAGTCGATTATTTAACTCCTGTTGGCCGGAATAAAGTTACGTATTAACCCATGGACAAACATTATTTTGTATGCATGTGTGCATGTATGTGCATTCAAACCTGGTTGTGAGCGTTCAGCTCCTGGTTCTCTCTCTGACACTGCCTGAGGGCCTGCCTCTCGGCCTCCAGTGCCTGGGCCAGGTGAGCGTTCTCCAGACATTTCTGAGAGTACTGCTCCGACAGCACCTCCAGTTCTCTCTGGGTGGACTGCAGCTCCTCCCTGGACAGTCAGATCATCACATTATCACCCTTCATGCCCCATTTTTTTCTTTTTCTTTTTTTACATTTCTTGAAAAGCAAGCCAAACATACTCATATTGTAAGCGAAGTTCATCGATGTCAGAATTCAGCCCACTCAGTGGGGAACGATGGGTCTTCTCCATTTCCTCCTTGTGAGCATTCTTCATTGCTTCAATAGCTACATTTAACATAGAACAAACACATTTAATGACTGTATTCTGGTCTAGTTTAAAATGCAGGAAATATGTCTTTTTCTCTTTTTTACCAGCAATTGTGGCAGCAGTCTCCTCAGCCAATAGTCTCTCTCGCTCTTCCATAAGTTTGGAGATCTCCCTCTGATGCTGCCTCTGGATGTCATGAATCACTTTCTGGTGTGTGTCTTCCATTGCTGCAAAGCCACGTTCACAAGTGGCCTATAGGAAGAAAGGGTCAACAATGCTTTATATATACAAAAAATGTATTTAGCAGTTACCACTTATATTATAATTTGACTATAAATTCAGTGCAATATCTAGACTTGGCTACATGGTGTATCATGCAAAATCAGTGAGAGAAGTCATGCAATCTGAAGCCCAGCTATGTTAGTGAGACAGTGAGTTAAAGCAGTGAGATTCTATTCAAGCAAAGCTGCATTTTTGTTATAATACAATAGAATGCATTTCCTTCTATTATTGAATGTGGGAAATGGTATGTCTTTTAATGCCCAAATAAAGAAGCACTTTTATCTATCAGGGTGTATGCAAGTGGAGACAAACGCAATGGACGGCTTTCCATTATGTTAAATTACTTGGGATGTCCCAACCTGATCCACAGTATCAGCACTTTGTATCAGTTTTGCGGTTATAGTTGAATTCATTTTTGATCTTGTGCTTGCTTTGTGCAAAGCAACGTGTCTATTTTATGGACAAATTCCTACAATAATACCTAATGTATTGGATACATTCAAGTTTTGAAATGGATGTTAGTGGAAGGAAAGTCACCAAATGTGCTACAATTAACGTTGTACTAAATTTTACAGCAATGCATCCAACAGTTGATAAGACTAGAGGATAATTCAGGGCATCACCAGCCAATGCATTCAACCTTATTGGCTCTCCACATGACTGTTCAGCTTCATTTAACCAAAGCCCTGCTCAAACGTGATTGGTCAATACTACTCAAACTACAAACAAAAACCAAAACGCCCGACACCAAAAGATTCTGCTTTCATATGTAGATATCTGATATCAGAGATTATGATTCACCGCCTGGGAGCCATGAATGTCTGCGCCAAATTTTATGTAAATCCATCATGCATTCATGATGCATTTAACTTGCTGTTGGCTGTAAATCAGAAGTTGGGATCACCAAATCCAGTAGTTGTTGAGATATTTCAGTCCTTAAGTGGTGGATCAACTGACTGAACCCGTCATCCCTAGAACTGTGCTGCTAGCATGGCTTTAGGGATTCAAATAAATTAATGCAATCTGTGTTGTATACTTTATATATTTACAATGAATGTCAAGTCACACACCATTTCCCAACTTCAAACTCTCTATGCACATTAGTAGATTGATGAACAAAAACAGCCTGCTATTAAGCTATCTTACTATTTATCTAGTACTCTCTCATTAAAAAGGTAAAATGAAAGAGCAAAAACCTTAAGACTTTCAAAGTCTCTCTGGTATTTCTCTCTCAGGCTGGCCACATCTCCTTCTAGATGCTTGTTCTCCAGTTCATCCTTCATGGTGCTCATCTGAGCCTCCAGCTCCTGGATCCGGTCCTTCAGAACCACCATGGAGTCCACCTCTGACATGGTCTGTACACTGTCCCCCTTCCCCTGCTCCTCCTCTTCCATTGGTGTTGCGGCGTCGTCACAAGGAGGCGGCTGGGAATGTAACTTCTCAATCTCCTGTTTGTGCATATGCTGGAGCTCACAGATCCGCTGTTCAAACTGCTCCTCCAGTTTCCGCACATGACCCTCGTGCCGCTCCTCCATTGTGTCCATGTCCACCAGCAGAACTTCTAGCTTTCGTTGACTGTCCGCTGTTGTCTCCATGAGAGCCAGCTCTGTTGAGGCACGGCCTTTCTCGGCTCGGCTTAATTCTTGCTTGTGCCTGTGCTTCATCTCTTCGGTCTCCTTCTGGAAATGCTCCTCCAGGAAAGCCAGTTGCACCTGCTGCTGGGAGAGCTGGTTCACACGTTTGCTGATCTCACTCTTTAGCGTATCGTTCTCCTTCTGGAGAGTGGACACGGTTTGTGTGAAGTTCAGGTGCTCGCCCTGTAAAGATGCTTCATATTTCTCCTGGATTGCGCTGACATTGGAGGCGTGCTGCTGGACCAGTGCATCCATGTTCTGACCTGTCTGTTTGCACCAGCCCAAGTCTTGCTCATGCATGGCCCGCAACCTGCATGCCACATAAGCCACTTGAGCCTGGATTAGGGCTTCGCGCATACAGAGAGAGGTACTTGTGACATTATGTGATGCTTGGTGGCCCAGAAGGGCATGGATCATTTTAGCCAGTCCAGGATGGTTCCCACCACTTTCTATCTCTTGAGCATACTTATGGAGGATTGTGGCTTGTCTTTGAAGCTCATTGGCCAGGTTTTCATGTGCATTTCGCAGTGATTCAATAGAGTCTACGCCACAAGAAGGCATTTCTCCAGCCAAGTGTCTGTCTACAATTTCCTCCGCCAAGCCTCTAGCTTCTTCCATCTCAATCTGCTCCATGTAGGGAGCAAGTTCAGGGGGGCGAATGTCTGCCAACTTTTGTTTACTAAACCCAAAGTTATTTTTGACTTCTTTTATGACATTTTTCAAATCAGGCCTCTTGGAAGCTTCAATAATTGCTTTCAGAGCCATTTCCCTTTTATGCAGGTTATCATGAGCTTCTGTCAACTCCCTTTTCAGTATTTGGAATTTCTCTTCATAGCAAAGTTTAAGGTTTTGAATAGAGTAGGCTAGCTCTGCTTTAATGAAGGTGTTAAATATAACGGTGGTATCAACATCTACATCAGCCGAAACGCTGCCCTCTTTGGATTTAGCAACATCCGTGTCAGCTTTCTCCAATTCTTTCCAGAAAGCACTCTCTAACATCAACTTCCTAGTCAGGACATCAGCATAAACTATTGCCAAGCAATCTTTGTCACCTCTTTTAACGTTCTCCATGTCTTCCCATATCTCTGCAAGAGATTGGAGGAGTTCAGACTTTGAAGTCTGTATTAACAAAGCCATCTTGTTCAAAACGATAGCCTCATACGATAACGTTTTGGCAAAGAGGTGCAAAGCTTCTTTATCTAGAGTCTCTGGGGTTTGATTTTTATGGACAACTGGGGATTGTTCTTCCAATGTCTTTTGTCCTTGTTGGATGTACAATGATGCATTGAACAAATCGCTCTCTATCTCTGACAATGAGTGCAGCTGTGAATCAGTGGTATCATGAGAGCCGTTGAGAATAGTCTTGACTTTCTCTCGACTATTTTCCACACACACCAGGGCCTTGGCATAATGCTTATTGGCAGCACTGCTCTGCCCCTTATCGGGGTTCGGCTTTGTTTCTGCAATCTTTAAATCAATCTTGGACATGTCTTCTGCTTCGATGAATCGTTGCTCCTCTAGGTTCTGTGTGAGATTTCTGAGTTTATCCTCAGTGGCTAGCAGTTTAGTCTCTAGGGCATGTATGATAGAAATAAACTTCTCTGGGTCACTACTGTGAGAGAAGGGGACATCAGGGGAGATGTTTCCTTCACTTACATGGATGTCTTCAGTTACATCCTCATTAACTTTTTGTCCTGTGTCTCCAAAGGTACTACTCAGATGGCTCGTGTCCATGCCTTCTATAGTCATGTATTTTTGGCACTGAATACTTGAAAAACGTATCCTTGGTCTCTTGGCTTGAGATTCCTTATCATCTGAGGAGTTCTCTGTCTTGGATGTCTTATCATAGGATAGTAAGTGTTCTGTGTTTGCTGCTAAGGAGGCCGAGGCTTTAAGCCTTGCCTTCTTGCTCTGTTCTGGGATTTGCTGCCTCTCTACACGTAGGTCAGCGTAGCCCAGCTGCAGGGCATTGAGATGCTGCTCTAGCTCCGCAATGCGGTCCTCTGCAACCACAAGCTTGGCTTTCAGATCCTTCTCAGCGCTACAGGGCTCAACCTTATCTAAAAGACTTTGACTCATTTGACAAAGAAGGTCCTCCTTTGCTTGCAACTTTTGTTCAGTTTCCTCCAAGCTGCTGCCAAGTGCTGCCATTTTAACAAGGGCCTCTTTCAAATCCTCTTCCTTGCGTTCCACCAGCCTCTCATACATCTCCTTAGTCTGCCGGATCTCCTCCTCTTTTTCTCTGAGGAACTGGCTCATTTTCTGAAACTCCTGGGTAGCCCTCTCATACGAGTGCTCCAGGGTGTAATAATCAGCCTCTTCCGTTTCCAGACGATTGCGGAGCTTATTCACCTCACGGTCTGCTTCTGCAATCTGGTTAATAAGCTCCTGACAGCGGCAAGTAAGATGGCCTTTCTCTTCTTCCAGCCTACGCACACTCTCCCTCAGTGACTCAACCATGTTGGTCTTCACGGCCAGCTCCTCTTGTAACTTCAGCATTTCCTCCCTGCATTCCTTTCCTCCAGAGGCCTGCCGCCCTCTTAACAGGGCCTCCACCTGCTCCTCAGCCTCCAACAGTCGGTTCTGCATCTCTCTCTGTGCAGTTTGAGCCTCAGCTAATCTTCTACACAGATTCTGTCTCTCCCTCTCATGATTCTCTTGCATGGAGTGCTGCTCCTTCCTCAGGCGCTCCTCCTTCAGTGCCTGACCCTCTTCAGTAGCACCTAGCCGAGCGGTCACCTCTTGCAGCCTCTCCTGCAGCCTCTGTATCTCTCTCATGTGGTCTCGTTGCACGGCCTGCTGGCGCTCCAGGTGCCTAAGGGCCTGGTTTCTCTCTAAGAGGCTGGCCTCTACTTCACGGAGTCTATCTTCACTCTCCTTTAGCTGGGCTCGAAGGGTGGCCTCACTGCGGCCATATTCCTCTTCATGTTCCTTTGAACGCTCCTGTTCTATCTTGAGTTCATTGCGCATCCTGGCCACAGCGTGTTCACTGGCCAAGATTTCCGCCATGGCAGATGCCAGTTTGGCCTGCAGGGCCTGAATACCAGACTCATGGTGGTCTACTGCCTCCTGGGCTTCAGTGTAGCTTCTCTTAAGTGTTCGGATCTGCTGCTGAGCAAGGTCCTGCTTGTGCTTTTGGGTCTCCAACTCGCCCTGCAAATCTTGATTAAGCTTGTGCAGGTGTTGCCATGGCACTCTGCGCGGTGAAGAGGAAGGGGGTGTTGCGTTCTTGAAAAAGATTGATGAGACAGTTTCATTAATGACATTACCTTACCTTCCCTGCCATATACGGAGAACCACATCTCGGGGGAAACCAGAAAAATAAGTTTTCTCCTTTCTTGATAGCAATCGCTCTTTTTTGATCATTTTTTCCCAGCTTCCACTGTGCTTTTTCAGAGGTGACTTGGAAAATAAAATGTGTAAATGAATAACCACTCAAAAAAACAAACAATAAAAGCTTTGATGGTTCTCTAACATAGTGATTTCAAAGTATAAACCAGACCAACATAAATATGAAGTGATACAAAAAAAAAAGACTCTGTGATGAGTTCAAGGTAAACTTAAAACTGCACAGTGTAAAACAGCAATTAGTTGAAGTATGCAATTCTGAAACACCAAAAAGCATGCAGAAATCAAGCTTGGAAAGGGCACACAGACAAAGCACAAATGAACAGAAAGAAAAAGCACAGCGCGAGGCTTCTTGATCGAGTTTCTTACCTTAGGCATATCAGATCAAATCAATTATTTTCCCAGGAGATGTGAGACTCCGTAAAAACAGTTAGTGAAAACTCATGCTAAGAACACCACAACCATGCATATCAGTTTGAGAGAATAAGCACCCACACCCGTTAGTAGAATTTTATACGTTACAGTAGCCACACATAAATCTAATCTCTCATGAACCAGTAGACTGTATAACAAAAATACAAGCTACACAGGTGCAGTTACATTTACTGCACCAAGTTTGCCAATACAAGTATACCATACCTTTATAAACATATCAATGCTATGCAATGCAATGTTACTTACTTACTTACTTACATTGGAATGCTATTTTTACGTTGTTTATTTTAAAACCCACAGTAATCCTGCAGGATGGATGGTGAGTGTAGTACCTGCAGTACATAGCCTTCTCTGGCACTTTGTTCTCTCCCTAGTGCATCTTCCAACTGCTCTTTTAAATCGTTGTTTTGCTTCTGTAGTCGGTCCAGCTCCTGCTGCTTCTGTCCCAACTGAACAAAGATAGGAGAAAGAAGAAATAATGAATGAATGACACATGAAGCTCAGATACCATAAAGAAGTCCCCGACCACCCTGAGGAGACGCACCTCTTTGTCGAGCAGCGCCGCAAGCTCATGAGCAGGCAATCTCTCAGAGTTTCTTGAAGCTGTGTTGATGGGCACTTGCTTCTCTTCTCTTAACGGTGTTGTCTCCACCTGATGCCATCGCTGCTCAATCTCTACTTGGACATCTGACGTTCTGCTGTCCTTTTTATCGTCACTTGCAGGATGAACGGCTATAGGATGGTCTACTTCCATCTTTCCTTGCTCTTGGCTTTCAGGTGTCGATGGCTGTACCGGTGGTGTGGTGTTTAGCGAGGAGCTCATGGTGACAGTAACAGTATTTGGCATGTGGGTCGCACTGGTTGTGCTATGTGCCCTCCTAAGACTCTCCTTTTCTGCATCTGCTGTCACAGGAGGTGGGTGAGCACTTGATGAGGTTTGAAGGGAGGAGGTAGAGACAGGAGAGGATGCTAATGAGGAAGGGGAAGAGGAGGGAGAGCAATAAGAGGATGTTGTAGAGTATGAGGAGCTGAGATCAACTGTGTCTGCTCGCTCCTTTACAGACTTTCCCGTCTGTTCCATTTTGAACTCAGACCAGTCGTAAGTCTTGGAGCGACCCTCTCGCCTGCGCTCACGAACTCTGCTTTTGCGGGGCTCGGAGGCATTGTTCCCTGCTGACTGCGTGTGGACATTAGACCTGGGGGCCTCAGGACTGGGGCTTGGCTCAGGAGTGACCTGTGGACACGGCTCCAGCATCACGTGGGTATTTATCTTCTCCTCAGGGAGGGATCTGAATGAACAAAAAACACAAAGAAAGAAGGAGGCTACGTAAGATACATCGTATACAGAATGGGATGAGGAATTCTTACATGTATATCAGCTGAAGCTACATAACATAAAGCTGTGCTGGACAAACAAAATGCATACATTTGTGGCAGAGCAGCACCACTTAATTGTACATTAAAAGCATGATAATCAATGACACGTATCAAAGTCAAAGCATCAACATCAAAATGCATATATGACACACTGCATTAGACTGAAAGCAGCTTTGGTGTTAACAGTCGTGAGGTAAGCCTGGTGGCAGACTCTAGCTTTTAGCTGCTATGTTAATGCTATTTGTAAACAGTAGAGCCTGATGGATCCCACTGCATTTCTTGGCAAGACCGACCCTATGAAACAGCCTAATGGGTTGATGTTAGGTACTGACTTTGAGTGGTTAAGGTCAGGACAGTCCAGGGATAGGACATGAACAAATCAAAGTTTCCAGTAGGGATGCACCGCTCTGACTTTTTTTAGTTCCGATACTAGAACTGGTTATCACCCAATACTGAGTACAGGTCCTATACCAGTCTTTAATTAAAAGGGCTTTCCTAAGTTTGTTAAACAATATTAACAAATAAATGCACAGATAAACTTTAACTCAATCATTATATATTATTAAATGTATATATTGTGGAAAAAATTATCAGGAATTACTATTTAAGTGTAAAATGTAAAAAAAATAATTTGGTTAAAACTTCAACAGGAAATTAAATTCTAGTATATAGTTTATAAATGTCCCTATTGTTACAGATGACTGGTCCAGCTATTTGAGTTAATATATAGATCTGATATCAGTATCGGTGCATTGATGTCTGGCCAATCCTTGCACTCGAATGCTACGCAGGGCAGGTCTTGCCTAGAAAAGCAGTTGGATTCATAATAACGCAATAGTAGCTCAGTGTGAAGAATGCGTTTGATTGGACTTGTAGTGTTGAGGGGCAGAGCATTTTTAAATAAGTGAACTGACGGAATATTCTATTTTCAGCACGTTGTGTGTGGAGGTGTCAGGAGGTATGAGTAAGGGGAAGACGAGAAGGGACAGAGCTCAAGAATGAGAAAGAGGTGTCTGTGAGGTGTCTTTGCAGGAATAGCAAAAATATCACGCATTCTCCCAGTCGATGAAGCAGCCTAAGGGGTACAGGGGCTGAGTGTGTGACTCAGTAAATGCTGGTCAGAGCATGTATACAGTATCATGTGTGATGAGCCATCTGAAAGACAATACTCAGCTTTAAAAAGACAAAAATAAATGTATACGTGGTTAAAAAACCTCAGGTGAACTGTCATTTGGAACAGATCATGTCTCCATTCACTCCATTTTGTTGTTGTTCTGTGATCATTTGTGGATAGTCACACTACAGTGATCATTAAAATCCCTCTCTGCTGTTGATCAACAGAAGCATGGGCAGGTTATTCTAGTATGTTGATGTGATTGCAGCGTGTGTCTCTACAGTGGCACGACTGACAGGGAGACATTACTCAACAATCACATGACATAGGGTGGGACGACAGACACGCTGGGGCTGACATTGCTGAGCAATTACATCACTGTTCGAGGAGGGAGATATTCAACACACAAGCACTCCAACCTGGGCTTCAGAACGGATAGTTTCAGTGAGATGTTTTTCCTGGAAGCAGGTTGAAAATACCGGTTGAAGGAGGAGAGAAAGAGGGAAAGAGAGGGTGAGGAAGAGAGAGGGATTAAAATAAGTGAGAAAGCGGTCGTTATATCTGCCAGTGGTTAAAGTGTTAATCCTCTTTGGGTATTACCGAGTGACATCGGGGGCAATAGTGGGTCGCACATTCTTCATGATGGCCTGAATCCA
Organism: Centropristis striata; assembly: GCF_030273125.1. Taxonomy (NCBI): domain Eukaryota; kingdom Metazoa; phylum Chordata; class Actinopteri; order Perciformes; family Serranidae; genus Centropristis; species Centropristis striata. Next base: position 11,510,171 of record NC_081537.1, read on the forward strand.
GTTGCGACGGATTCCAGAGGTCATGGCTGACAGGGTGCACGCTCCCTCTTTACACTGCAAACAGAAAGGCATTTCATATAAATGACTGACAGGGATGCGACAACATGCGGATTAAAATACCTTTTCGACACGTCAAAAAAACAAAGCAAATGCTTTTGTACAAGCCTGAAATAGACAAAGACAACAGACAATGCAAGGCTTTTCCTGTTTCAGTGGGCAGACTGATTTGTTGCTCTTTTTCCACTGACTGTAACCAGACGGGGCTAAACAATTGGTATTGACTGCATTAGATGTCCTTCAGTACCAGTCAATTTAATGCAGAGGACTTCAAAATCTTAGAGAATTACATTTTAAGCAAAAATAAACATCTACTTGGTAGCAATCTACATTATCTCTTAGCCATAGTCGTTGTAGTAGTTGCACCCTACACTGCAAAGAGTTATATCAACAGCAGACTAAAAACTGTGAGAGGAGAGAAAGCATCCTTGGCCTCACTTCTCCTTTGCCCTACTCTGATGTGCGGTTAAAACTACACTGAGCTCATCTCTTGAAAGCTTGCTGAAAAGCAGAACATCAAAGCAGAAGAGTATTTATTTTTAGTGTATCACTTTACCATCTAGAAACACAAGTAACAGAGGATGCGTCGGTTTTATGTGCAATACATTCAACCTGACTGTCATCAAATGTACATACCACTATGTGATGTGTGATTTGCAAGATTTTGTCCTCTATGACTGCTGCTCCACTTTGGCCACAAAGTCATGCAAAATGCAGAGTTATGAAACTCCAACAGAAGCTACCATTTACAAAAAAAATGTTAAACCTTTTATTTTATGTGGAAAACAATGTGTTGCTGATTTTTCAGGGCTTTTGCTTTGTCTTTGCTTTACACACGCAACTGCTTCTAATCTATGACATCAATCCAGCTATTTTAACAATTTAAGTGCAACTTAATGTTATTAGTCTCTGAGGCAGATGTACCACTTGCATATACAATATTACACTTAGTTGGCATCAGTCTTCTTAATGCCCTATATTGCAAAATAGGAATATTTTTAGAAAACTGTTCAGAGCAGAAGAAATCCCCCTTTAAACACAGGTGTTCTACACTCAATGCCCTTGAAACTCTCAGCCTCACTGTGTGCAATAGTTTTAACTTAATCCTTATATACAGTGACATCTAGTGGAATTTAAGTGATTATTACAAGAACATTTTTTTATCATAGCAAGAAACTGTGAAAACAGAGATGATCCATTTTTTCAATTTCCAGTGGTCCCTGAAACAAATGTCTGACAAACACTTGTCATGAAAAATAACCAAATTTAACCTAAAACAGTAATATTTCCATCAATGACCACATTATTCTTTGTGTCTAATTTAAACCAAACATTTTTACCAAAACATTTGCACTAACCAGATCCTGTAAAAAAAACAAAAAAAAACATAAAATTCTGCACAGTTGGGCATATTATTGTGCTGTTTCAATAGAGGTACAAGACTTATATATTGCAGTGAAATATGAGGCCAATGTGTGTGAAATGTGACAACAGCAAACAAGGCACTTTATTCCACTGTTTTAACTGCAGTAACAGAACAACCAGCCTGTTCCACTCTGACCATGGAGCTGAGGGAGTATACATAAATACTGGCTTTATTAATTTCTCGACATCAAACCCATCGACTCAGCCAAAGAGACAACGATCCGACTCGACTATTCCTGACTTGCTCTAGAGAAAATAGCTGGGGAAGCTCCTCCAGGCTAATTTAAACAAAAGAAATGACCTTTAAGCTTCCATTCACCTCATATAGGAATATCATGAAATGTTTTAAACTATATGTAGCAGGAACAAAACCCACGCTGACATGGATAACGATGGCATTGCAACTATAAGTGTCTGGGAAGTATTTTGCCAGCAACAAGTGCTAAAAATGTTTAATGACCAAAGGATTATATGAAGAACATATTCCGTCATAAGTTTCACAACAGGATCCAAAGAATTGCACAACTGTTATGCAATTATGATTCAGAGTTAAATTAAGCATCATAATTGTTTTTTTAAACGTTAAGTGTTATCGTGTAAATGCGGCCAAGGACGGTCTCTGAATGCAAAAGGTTAGGTAAACATTGTGCAGGATGTGTGGCACACGGATTCAGAGAGACAAACGGGGCTGGCGACGGCTGGAGCAGATTTAGACCACCATGATGTCACCCTCTCACAGAGAGATGACAAGTGAAGAGACATCCGTCATGACAGACAAAGAATCGTTTCAGAAAGACAAAACCCGATACTTAAAGTTGCACCACATGGTGTCTAAGGCTGTTTATAGACTGGCAGGAGACAACACAGCTCAAATGCATAGAGACAATGAGTTTCATCTTCACTGGTGATTAACTATGCAAGACAATGCACGACATGAAGACTCACCATGATTTGGAACCCGTAATTCCTCTGAACCGGGAACTCTTTGACATCGTAACATGTAGAGAGGTCGATCTCGCCATCTAGTTCTGAAGCCTGAGCCAAAAAAGGTTAAGAAAAAGAAAAAGCAGAACAAACAACAGAAAAATCCTTGTTAATTGCCTTTTTATTCAAATTAACTGTCAAAAGTCTCCTAAAAAAAATGTTTACCTCCTCGGCTATTGAGTCCTTGTAGTACCTCAAACTCTGATCTGTAAGGACAAACCAGTGTTTCTTCCACTACGGAGAAAAAGACAAAGACTATTCATTGCATTTCACTGGTCCTCCATGAGTACAATGTGATCTTATTCAGGAGAAGCAGATGTCATTTAATCCCACTAATTGAAGGGAATTACCATTCCATCTTCATACAGCTTTGTCATCCATCCTTTTTTGAAGTTCAGCAGATCTGGCTGCAATTAAAACAGATTAGAGTGATGTGTTATTATGTGTCTAGATTCACTCGTTTAAAATCAATTTCCAGGAAATTCAGCTATCACTAAGAACAAGTCGCATTCAATTAAATCTTGACCACAACAGCAGAAAAAAGGGCAAAATATATATTTTGTTAAAACATTTTGTGTTAATAAGTCACTATATTAGAGGTCCTCCATGGACCTCTAATATAGGACAGGAGTGAGCATTCATCATTAATGTAATCACAATATATAATTGACATCTCCCTTAGCCCTTCTGCATTTCTGTGCATTTGTTGACTTTAAGGTCACTACCTCAGCTCGAGAAGTATGAGTGCAGATAAGTGGCTCCAGCTAACGAGACTGACTGGCGGGAGCTGGACTTTCCCTGTGAAACACAAACTGCTGCACATTGAAACCAAGCTCACGTCTGTTTATAGACTCTAAAGTCAATCATTCGTCCAAAAACCTACTCGCTCAACAATACCTTGTTTTTGCTGAGCTTCATCAGGTGTGGTGTCACCGTCTGGCAGAGAGTCATTCTGATGGCTAACTGCCTTCACTTCATATATTGACAATCTGTTTCTTTCCGTCTGTCCCAGGGACATACACACGACTGCGGCTGCTTCTGTGCTGGCTATTTATAATCATCAGTAGCGGTGGCGGCAGTGGTGTGTACATGAATGTGTGCGTGTGTGTGTGTTTGAGTGGGCGGGGGTTCTGGCAGCTGCAGCTTGGCCAGAGAGACCAACCACACACTGACTGGATCACCCCTGCAGCACTGAACAGACCTCAGATCAGTTTGTCAGAGTGGTAGGAGTGAGACATCAGGAAGGAACCAGTGCAACCTTAAGTGACTTTAGGGCTACTTTAATCTAACGCCAAGACTGAAGAAAACAAGTGCTGATATCACATTGTATATGCAGCAGCACATGGAGTTGCAGTGGTGTTTGGATGCATGCATCATTAAAGTTATCTTTTTTACATTGACATGTGCCTGCTGTCATTTTCCTGAGAAGTGCACATTACATAAAAGTTGTACATAGGGTCAAAAAACAAACCACTACTGCAGCTCAATCTGTTGGAGCCCAATGTTAATTTTCATGCACGGAAGGTTGTGATAGATCACTACCTACACATTATCTGTAGTATCTCAGTCCTGAATCACAAAATCCTTAAATGGGAACTTGAAATGATTTGTGGTTCACTGGTTATGGCCCCCTATACACTTTAGAAGTGCAGTGAGTACTTACAGTCATTGAGGACTCTGTGACTCTTCGGTCCAGTGACTTGGCTCTTCTTAAATTAGCGAAAGTGGAGCTGGACACATCAGGGACTGAACGGTCCTTTCCTGCATCCAGTGACTCCTATAAACATAAATTAGTATTAAAAGTTAGGAATAATCTCTTATTAAAACAAGGAGATTATGTCTTACTCTTATTGTATATTACATAATGCCATCCAGTTAATTCGTTTTTAGATTTAGTTGTTCAGGATTAACAAAGAGAATAACGTACATGTTTGTTGGCCAGACAGCGTCTCTCGCTGCGGCCTTGTCTCTGGATTAGCGTGGTGTTAGCGGAGGGCTCAGTGGAGCCGCTTGTGTCCATGCGCTCGACAGGATGGCCCTCCTCGAATCGGCCAATGATTTGAGAACGCCTAAGAGACAAATTATTTTTTTTTTTAAATGTCAAAGATCTGCTCAATACACAGCACATACAGAATAACGCTCAACTTAAAAGTCTTGTCTGACAAGGAGTTAAATATCTCTATTTTTATTTAATGACATTATGCAGCATATGAAAAAATAGTTCTTAAAATGCAGCATATCATCCTTAAATGGTGGCAGAATCAGCATCAAAACAAAACCAAAGCATGATATGAAAGCAAATTCGAGCCAACGTCAATGTCCACAATAGACACAAGTAGTGTCAGTTTATTGTTGGCAGAATGCAATGCTGCCATAACTGCTGGATGTTTGACATTATGGACATCATTCTAGACTCAAAATCCCTTTCATAGACAACATGTGTATGGCAGAGGTAATATCCCCAAAGAGAACGATCCATAGATACATCAAAGAATAAAGATTAGGTGTTATATGATGAGAGATTAATCTTTAGAAGAAAGGGAAAATGACTAGGATGGTGGATTAAATAAATTGCAGAAGTAGCAGCAATGGCAACACACTCCTCACCTCAAGGCTCTGCACGTGTTAATGTGTGTGTATAGTGTGGATGTGTGTGCATGAGAAAGGGGGGGGGGGGGGTCAAACTGTATGTAAGCCCACCACCAGCACCAACCACCAGTATGTTTCACTATACACAGTATACACAGAAAATCAGGTGTTTATTAAACAGTGTGTATGTGTATGTGTTTGTGTGTGTGTGTGTGTGTGTGCTCCCAGGCAGTGCAGAGATGAAATGATAGAAAGCAGGAATCAGCGGTGACCAGCAGGGAACAGCATTGGGACAGGGGGTGGAAGGGTTGGTTGAGCATTAGCTCTGAGAAGCTCTGTTCAGTAGCCCCTGGAAAAGATTGAAACGACAAAACAAACTAGCAAAGTAGCAAGAGCAAAAAGGTAAGAGAACAATAGAAAAAGAAAGTAAAACGTGCATTTCAATCCCCAAATCATTAATGGCAAAACCACTGGTAAGCTAGGGGAGGCAATGCTCAAGATATAGGAAGGACTTAAGGACAGCAGCCACAGGGTGGTGCTAAAAAATACTGAATGCTTTAAGCAATGCATGAGTTTCACATCATAAGTTACTTGGCATGCCATCTATGTTTTAAGGCTACGTCGAACAACCAGTGGCTCATTAATGATTATTTATCATGTTTGGCTGGCATTATTATCACCGCATGTGTGTTTCTGCTATGAGACGTGCAACTTATAATGTCTTTTTGTTGCAGTGTACCGAGCATGACGCATATCCATAACCTCTTACCTGCGCTCCTGCCCAAACAGCCGAGCCACCTCCTCCCTGCCAGGACTCCGTGTCCGTGCCCTCAGCTCTTGGCGCTTTTTTTCTGAGCGGAAGGCTTCGCGGTAACTCAGTCTGCGAGCCCGTGGCACATCGGACAGCGATGTGTACTCCCTGCCGGGCCTGCCCACTCTGCCTCCGCCACCACTAACACTACCGGTGCTTCCTCCACCACCGCCGCGTCCCTCCCAGGTGGGCGTGGACCCGCTGGGCTCGGAGTCCAGCGAGCTCTGGGAGGAGCTGATGGTGGAGTAGCTGGGGGAAACAAGCGCACCTGGAGAAGGGAGAGGATCTTGGGAGGGTTGAAAGGGGGAAGTTTGGGATTCGGATTCAGAGTTGTACCTGGGACTGAGAGCTCCTAAAGAGGAGGAAGATGCTGAAGAGGAAAGGGGCAGATGCTGGGGGGGCTGGGGCAGATGAGAGTGCTGTGCAGACTGTGGAGCAGGCTCAGACTTGGTCTTCTCCAGGGAAAAGTAACCGCTCTCCACCCGTACCTTGCGTCCAGTGCTCATGGTGCCGCCGTCTGAAGCAAAGACACAGTGCCACTGATGTCAAACACCCAAAACAGTTTGCAGATTTTCACATATTTAGCACAAATACAGTGAAACAATATCTGAAGCATATATACAGGATGTTAAGGAATTTGCACGCCGTCATCTGAATCCTCACCGTCTTGAGTAGTGAGACTGGAGTCTGGTTGGCTCTGGCTCAGCTGGCTGAGACAGGAGGCACTGCGGCTGCAGGGGATGGTGGCCCTGCTCCAGCGGCTCTCCTCCTGCCACAGAGTGGCACGACTCATGGGGACACGCTCGGCACTGGCAATGCTGCTGGGCAGGCAAGGGATGCTTCCCCCGCTGCTGCTGCTCGTCACTGTCACCTTGGCGGGGCCGGGTTCCTGGGTGCGGGTTTGGGTTGGAAGGAGTGGATGGGAAGAGGAAATGATATAATGGGAGGTAAGGTCACAGAGAGACTACAACAAGGAATGCGAGAAGGAAAAGGATTGAAGAACAATTAAATACTGAAAAAGAAACTCAAATGAATAAAGGAAAAAATCATAGAAATCATCATTTGAATAAAAACAAAAAACAAAGAGCAAATAAAATCAAAATCGTGTTGCTATTTTGTTCAAAGTTTGATGTCACCATATTAAAAGCTCTTTTCAGCAGACTCGCAAGATCATTTGAGTTGAGAAGATTTTCAAAGCAAAAGCGACCCTCAAACATCAGCCTACTCACCACAAACATGCTGAGAATCACTCTTTTAGCATCGAAGAGAGAAGCAGAAATCATGTCCTTTTTTTTAAATTCACCCTTTCCCTGGATTGATCAAGATTATAATAAATAGGAATTTATCAGGGCTAGGATTTCAAAGCCACTAAGGGTGAAGCAGGATAAAGAATGGCCAAGCTGAACTCACTGGATGTCCATTCATGTCTTCAGTGGAAAAACACTGGCTTGCAGTTTCTCCACCCTGCCAATCACAAAAAGCCTTTGATGTTAATGCTTGCTGTGTAGTGTTGATTTATAATCAATGTAGGCAGACCCAAAAGTCTGTCTATTTGAGATATGGTGTTGAGTTCTGTTCTTATTTAGGCCAAATCTAGCAGATATAAGGAGTTTATTAAATGTTTTGTTGCCAACACAAGAATGTGAAAGTAAAACTCCTTTCTAGTTACAATATGAGTCAAATACATTTCCTGTCATATAATTTAATTTAATATACTCAAGGCCAGGTGCTTCAATCAGGGACACCACCCAGAAGGCAAACATGTTACTGTGCTCAAGTATTTATAACAATTTCTGTGCATGTCTCTGGTAACTTAGCGGGAGGAGAGCTTGTTTATAGGTGGAAATGTGAGCCTTAACACAACTGTGAGTATTTATCTGTGACAATCAATATCACATTTCCATCTCAAAACAACTGAACAGCCCATGAGACACTTATGGAAACTGAGCAGTGAAAGCATAATCACCCTCACACATTATCGGCCTTAATTATATGGCTTGGCCTTGACCACTCGGCTGTTATTTCAAGTGATGCTCTTTTCACATGAATTTAAAAAGCAAAAAAAGACACATTTCAACCAGGTTCTGAGCTAGTTTTGTTGTTTAAATTGGATATCAGTGACTCATTAAAATAAAATACAATCACAGTTTACAGAAAGTACTCTTGTTGATGAACAACACAGCAACAAAGACATCCTAACATAACCGATGGAGGTCGCATGGGACACTGTCAAGGGCATCCCGGTGTCACCACTGTGTCGCTGCAAATGAGCCTGTTAGTATCCGACTGGCAAGGTCACAGTCTGCTTCAGGGCGCCGTCATTAGAGGAACCAGACAATGAACTTTAGAGAGAACTTTGTGTGCACTCACCACAAACTTGACCTCGCATCAAAACTGAGGTAGGGAAGGGGGAAAGCTGTATCCACTATGTATGGGTGGTCTCTACAATATTGTAGAATATATTCTATCGTGTCAGTTAGTCTAGTTATTATTATAGTAATAAAGCCTTACCCTGTCCTGTTATTTTATTTCTACCTACCAGGGAGAAATCTGCCTGCACTGACATGAAAAGTGCATTTTTATTCCCTATGGGCATCATGTTTTTAATGGATGTCACACGCATGAGCCTGCATATTTATCATTTTTTTAAGTTGCTATATTTTGGGTCTATACACTTATATATTATTTACCATTTCATTTATTTATAAATTCCTTCTAGACTTTCTGGTTCCCTCTTGGGTGGTCAGTGTCACAGACTTTGAAATGCATTCTCAAAAAGTCTGCAAGAGCTCAGGGCAGTCAGTGCAACATCAGAAAATGTTTGTAGGATCCTTCATGAACACTTTGAGCCATTTTGACGATTCTATTCAATACCCTGCATTCTAAGGTTAAAAAGAGGGGTTGACATGATGATCTTATATGGCGATTGTCGCCGCAGCTGACGGGATTTCACAAGATATTGTCTCATTCCTCATGAGCATTTTGAGCATATGCACAATTCTGCACACACATACTTTTATGAGGCACATAGGTCATGTTAATTAAAATCTCTGAAATTTTAGTTTTTTAGGGTTTGAAGGACAATTCTAGACTGTGTCAGTCAAGGACACATTTCCAGATCTCAGCTTGAATGTGTCCTGAATCTGACCTCTCTGACATCAAGTTAGAAAAAAAAAAAAAAAAAAAAATCTGTTTTGACCAGGCATACAAGGTTAATGACTGATCAGACGGGACTCGGGGCAAAAGCCTGGCAGGTGAGACAGCAGCTGCTGGATGTGACAATGAAACAGAGTGCACCAGCAAATTCATAAGCGAGAGGATCATGGTCACAGCGCAAAGTTACTGCTGAATGTTATTTTAGGCAGCTGTCATCATTATGTTTGATTGTTTGCTCAGGAATACGTTGATACGTCACTTATGTTTGCTGCCTTCCAACCAGGTGATACAGTATATATAAAATGGGTCACATGCATCTAATACAGAACAAAAAGCAAGTACAGAAAAATAGCTGACAATGTGTAAACTTGTAATTCCCACTGTTAATCAAAGTTTCTCTCTCACTCACTCACTCACTCACTCACTCGGTGTTGTTTGAGTGGAATGAAAAGCCTCCATACTGCATACTTCAATGGCACATTTTGTTCTTATATATATATGCATGTTATTTCCTTGCTGTGACAATGGCACACATGCAGATAGCGTATATGCTCACCCTTTCTTAAACAGTGATGATATAAAGTGCGGATGAAATCCTACTCAGAGCCACAATTGGCTTATTATCTGTCATTTAGAAATAGCTCAGTTATAACGCAGATGATGTCAAACACCCACAGACACCAAACAAGACACGCTGCATCAGAGTCGTTGCTGCATGATGAACCGATATGTACAACTTGTACCTTTGTTCAGTGTGAGCAAGGTAAGAGCACTTTGTTAAAGAGAGTGTGAATCCATTACCTGGTGAGTGGGTGGATCAACCTTGCGTTTTTTCTTCTGGTTCTGCTTGTTGGTCCTGGGATATACGGTCAGAGCCTCCTGCCACCTACGGATAGTGAAACCGACACTAGTTTTGTTGATGGGACACTAAATGCAGACAAATACAAACCCTGCACCCACAGTGGATCAATATATGACTGGGACAAGGTTCTCTGCAGCAAAATATAAAACATTTGCACTTGCCAAGACAAACATGTGACATAATACCTTAATTTATATGCACATCACTGCTGATTGGGCGACACCTCAGACACACCCACCAAAAAAAAGAAAACCATCCCTCAAAGCTCATTTCACACTGTTTGAGAAATCATCTTGTCTAAAACAGAAACTGTACACCAGACAGAACGTGCCCCAGCTGCTTATGTTTCTTTGCGGTAGTGTCACAGTGTTAAAAGATGCCATCAATAAGGGAAAATACATCCCTAGCCAACTATTACTATTTTCCTTGATTATTTACATTTGCTTTTTTGCTCTGTGTCTTTGCTATTTAGTAAAAAGGCAATTCATGAGGAGACTATTATCCAATTAGCTGGGGTGGATTTAGTAAAACATTGTGCTTGAAAAGCATAAACACAGCTCAAATAATACTCTCACACTCAACACTTCTCAATGCAGCTGTACCATCACACTCCTCTTCCACACAAGGTCATGCATGAAAATCCTCAATATAAAGTAATTTGGATTAATTTGAACTCTGACGCAGTTTGCTGAAGTTTTACTAAAATGCTCATTCTTGGGTTCGGTTTTAGCCAAGAGTCCAGAGTTTTAGTCTTCAAAAAAGTGACTACAAGAATGAAAAAGTGGACAAAATATAACCAAAACTCTCCTGGACGTTTGGTTTCAGGACCAACTAATAGAATCTGAAAATAGTCAGAGGACTTTGTGCAATAAAGAAACCCCAGGCTCTTTTATGATTACAATAATCAACATAGTGACTGTGGTATACAACACTCATTGTCAAATATTGTTCTGCTCCACCCACTTTGTAAAGAGGGAAAACTGTTGGTGTGGAGCGTCACACTGTATCTACAGTTTGTCACATGTGACGCAGTTAGAAATGAACGAGTGCCCACACTGCTCCGTTTTTATACTGGAGCATAATTAATCAAATGCCCATGAAAGGAGCTTTACATAACTGAGAAATATATACAAAAAAACGACATACAAAAAATTACAGTCACACCACTGTCAGCTGATGGAAACCTTTGCGAGGGCTAATATGATGGTGTGATGGCCCAGAACCGACACATGGCAGCCAGATGATAGGAGAGTGGGAGGTGTGCAGTGAGCAGGTAGCATAACGGAGAGTAGGTGTTGTGAGTCACAGTTCCCTAAGAATAGCCATAATATGTATGCTACAGCCAGCGAGGGAGAGTGCAGTGCAGGAACACACTTTGAAAGTGCAGCAGAGGAGGAGAGGCACAAGAGACAACCTGAATTATGAGGCTTAAAGCGTGTGTGTTGTGATCTGTGTCCAGGCATACGGGGGGTTTGTGAGCACAGTGAGAGGGCTGGAGAGGCAGGGAGAGGGAACAGTTCAAGAATGTGCACTGTCACTGCAGTGTGGATTACAAGTCTCTGAAAAAGCACAGCCCAAAGGAGACAGCAGGGGGCAGAGCAGTTTTGGCAGCAGAGGAAGCTGCGCACAAGTATTCTCCTTGTCCAAGTCTCTGTCATCCTCATCCACTCAAACCAAACCAGAGCAACACAAACCACACTGTCCACCGGATGCAGTTATTCTATATCATAACTACTGAGATATAATGTCACATCATTATGTCTTACCCATTGATAATTTCTTTACACTCAGCCCGTATGAAGTGCTCTTTCTCAGGGGTCAGGATGCACAGAGAGTTCTTCTGACCCGTCCTGGACTCTCCATCGATGACGTCGGAGCACTGGTTCATATTGATGGTACCCTGGGGTAGGGTGCTGGGCTGGAGGACACAACAGAGACACATAGACAAAGTGTTAAGTGGGAAAGTGAACAGACATGCCCACATATCCCTCCACATGGTCTGTCTTCTCACACAATCCGCCCCGGCATCAATTTCCCTGCCAAACTTGGCAAACCGCACACACTGATATAATCACAGTCTGTGCACAGGCAAATGTTCTTGTTAGGGCTCGCTGTGATATTTTTGTTTCTTGCGATATGTATTGCAGCATTTAAAAAAAGAGAGTAATTACATATATGCAGCTTTTTTACTTCTCCAGCTGCATTTGTAAAAGAAAGCATCACTCAGGCAGTAATAGGGCTTATTTTAGACAGAGAAATTAGGTAGTTATTCACAGCTCAGATGGACTCGGCATGATATTATTGTATTTAACTAATAGTCGACACTCAATCCAGGCTGAAGTCCATAATCAACACAGTATAATGATGCACTTCTGGTAGCTGTTGAAGAAATGGGCTCATTTTTTGGGGAAAAAGGGTGGTTTCTAGTCTAAATCAGGTGTATATCAGGGTTGTGTATTGGCAAGAGTCTGGCAGTACGATACGCATCATGATACAGGAATTACAAATTGACATATTGCGATATAATGCACATTACGGTTCTTTATACTGCCAAAGCATAAAGAACGCCCAACCATATGTATAAAATCTGAGAAAAAGAAATGCATTCAGAACTGCTTTGCAGTTATTTTTGTGAAACCTGTTTTTTAACAATCCTTGCATGTAAACTATTAAAATCTATAGTGTCTTTGAGACACACCCCTTATGCAACAAAAAATACAGTCATACTGATTTACATTACTTATGACATTAACTACTGTTTCACCTTTTACCTTAGATAGTGAGTGTTGGTAGCTCAGCCTAAATCTACGAAGCCATGTTGCATATTGCACCTCTAAAAAGAGCTGAGGGGACCTGTGAACAGGACTGTCTGTTCCATTTATAAACAGTGCAAGTTCATGGGTTCACCAAGCGGTTTGGAGTTTAATCTGTCTGATGCCTAGTTGTGAGGTGTAAACCCAACTATGCACACTGACATGGATGCCATCTGTCAGCCATAAATAACGTGACCACAGGACTTCCACAATAATACCACTTTGTGTACAGTGACTTAAGGTTTTTCATGCAGGTTTATGTAAGCACACAGTGGCTTTGTATGTAGGCACGGCTCATTTGCAATGAATGGAGACATGCTAGCTCAACTTGGAACAGATAAGATAATCTATTTATAGTCCATTGAACTGCATCACAGTGTGAACCTGGTGTGCTCGTCATTGAGTTTTTGTAAAAGGATGCCTTTTGAAGTGTAAAGTACTTGTGCAGATGCATTCCTAGAAAGACAGTTTACAGAAAGCAAATATTTGCACACACATATATAACCAGTTCTGAAAACTGACTTTTGCTCAGTTTGACCGCCAAATGACTTGCGTGAGCAACGGCTGAAGCCTTGATAATCTTATGTTGACTGAGGGATTTATATTTGTTCAATGAAGTGAATGAGTAGTGCACAACTAAGAACTCTGGGCATGGGTGGCTGTTTGAACAGTTTTTGGGCCCTACCTTCACTGCACTAAACATATAGGCAGAATTATAGACACCAAAATACCACGGTGGTTTCAAGCTATAAGTACCAGGTAGCCACAGATGATAAATTACAGCCCTCTGCAAATTTAGAATATATTAGGAGATAGAGCTGGAAACAAAATTAAAAGGTATCACGTTCATGTTTGCTAGTGACCAAATAAATCTAACTTAAGGACCCAATTTGTGCGGCATAACCATAGCCTGTCAGCAACAGAGCAATTGAAGCCTCTAATGTGGACAGAGAAGTAAATAGTTAACAGCTTGTGGTAATCCAACCCAGAGGGCAGATGAGAGGCTCCGTTTACTTTGTTACTGTTAAATGTCACTTTCATTCTCAATGCTTTTATCGCCGGCTATATTGTAGCAGAAAGCCCAGGCAACATTTGGAACAACAAAGTGGAACAAAGACATAAGTTTGGTTTAACTAAGTAAGAGAGAAAGAGAAGTAAGAGAAAAATCTGAAGAAGCATGAAATGACTACCATCTACAGTAAAACAAGAGTGATGTTTTGGTTCAACTTCTTATGCCTGTGGCTTTAAAAAATGGTCAGTCACCAAAGGGCTCTTGACGTTAAGGTGAGTGGCCGGGGCAACAGCCGGGCTTGACAGACAGTCGGACAAACAGACCCAGAGGACAGCTGGGCAAGGGCCGAGGCCTGCTTCAGACTGCACAGAGAGACTGGTGTCAGCTTGACCTGAGAGCCCTGTCACTCTCAGACATGGAGAGTGGAAGGAGTTTTGGGGACAGAGGGTGAGAAAAGGGAGATTAAAGTCTCAAGCTGGTGGTCAAGGAGAACAGCAGTGCAGCAGAGGAAAAAAAAAGGGGTTTTGTGGACTCTGACTTTGGACTGCTCGGCCATCTGTCTGAGTAAACAAATCTGGACTACACCACACATGTGGGCTTGTCCTTGAGCTGGAGTCAGAGGAGGATAAACAGCAAAATATTTCAAATTCTGGGAACAGTTGTACAAGCAGCTTAAGCCCCCAGTTTTATAATCACTGCATCAGATTCTCTGGGACTCAGAAAATAAATCAGAGACTGACAACAGCTCTGATTAAAAACCTATTTTCATAAAGCTGCTCACCTCTGCAGCGCTTGGTGGTTGTGTAGGAGTACAGCATATGTATGTTAGCAGCACGGGACTCCTCTCACACGTGTGCACCCTCCCTGCCCCAGCCCTGTGTCAGCTGAGCACCGATACACACCCCTACTTTGGGCCGGCCACCACGGCTCTTGCCCCCAGACCCAGGCCCCCTGAATCCACACCTCTCTGTCACCTAGCCTAGACCCGGTCCCCTCTTCCCGGGCTACTGTTCTCCACAATGGGCCCTTTGTGAAGCAGCAGCAGTTCACACAATGTGGGATTGTCAGCCGCCACAGTCCACAGAGCCACTCCTCCCCTTAACCCTCAACAAGGAAATGACCGAGAGACAAGAGGCCCAAACAAGTGTCCTTTTGTGATCAGAGCATGGAAATTATGAAGCCAGCATAAACTTATTCTAGTCGCTGAAGTTGTTCAGACAATAATATGAATACTGTCTGGATGGGAGACACTGAGCAGAGTCTCAAGGGGAGACAGATACAAATCAGAAAGAGATTTGGCTTCTCTGTGATGACTGTAGGGGCAGAAGGGCATTTTGTATCAGCACCAATATTTATTATGCTATATCTATGACAAGACTGACTGAATGCAGCAGCCAGATATGCAATTTTTGATGTCATACACTATAAATATTGAACAGAATAGTGTATTTCAGTGGCAAACAACAAATTGAAACATGGTCAATTGTTGCATCAAGTAGATATTTGAGTATTTAAATGATTAATTAATTAAAATATATTTTTAAAATTAATTTAACATGTATTATTCCGTTTTCACCAGCAGGTGTTCGTGTACAATTGTTAACCAAAAAATAGCTTTAAAGGGATAGTTGGATTATCAGTTTAAGTATACGCTCCATTTCTTTAAAGCCATCAGACTCCTTGGACAAAACAGTAATTGTACCTTGCTGAGCACGGCAGTTGCTGGTCTACCACTGCCTTGATCGGTTAGTTGGTTTGTTTGACTTTGGTGAATCTGAACTAGTCCTTTAAAACAGCAAAGTCAAACAATAGCAGAAACAAACTAACCGATCCAGGCAGTGCTAGACAAGAAACTCCTGTGTTTTGCAAGATGAAAATGACTATTTTTTGCAATGGAGTCTGGTGGCTTTGAAGAGAGACTAAATAACAGCCTCAGCTTCCCCTGCATAAACAGGGCTGTCTGACAGTAAGTCAAATTGGTTAATATATTCTAAATATAAAGTACACTTAAACTGACATAGAAAAAACTAAAAACATTTTTAAGAGGGCTTCTTTGACGTTACTCCTGCCTGCTTCTCTAAACTAGAGACATGCAGACCACCATCTACCGACTATGAATAAATACCTCATACAACGCACTTCAAAGAATCCCAACTATCGCTTTAACACTACGTGACAGTTTCATCTGATTTTAAACCTCCTACAATACGAGTGAATGGAGACAGCATTCCCAGTTTTCCCACTCAGGAACTACAACTGATCCACTGCATAGTTTAGGCCCATCTCTCCCCTCCCTACCACATACTGTAGTATTCTTATGTCTTGTGATCTCTGTCCAGATGGTGTGTATCATTACAACAGTGTTCATTAGGAACCAGCTCTCTGTTTAGAAAATGGTAATTAGCATGCCTTTGCGCCGTTGGCTTCCTTCACTCTTGGCCATTCCGCAGCTTAGCAAAACATCCCATTCTCCCTTATGACACAGAGGGAGAAATATTTGCTTCCTTTGGCAGCTGGCTGATGGTCTACTCTCAATTTTGGTTGAGAAGCAAATTCTCTTCCTCTGCCATCAACATTTTTGGGTTTGACAGACTCATTTCTAGTCATGGAAAGCAAAAGGGCACTTTAACTGACTCAGTTAACTGGAGTATGAGGGGATTAAATGGCATTTAACCATGTGATTGACTCACTTATTGCAACATCTTTAAAACACTCATCCCATTTCTCATTCATTTTTTATCAGTATGAATACACCTATAATATTACTCAATGTTTGTTATGAACACCTGTAAGTTGATCAGAAACATCTGTTATTTTGGATTAGGTGCCAGTTTGTCTGCCAGGGTTGGTGGTGACATATTCAAAAGCTACAACTTGACTCGTCAAGTTACGTTACTCTTCTTTGGACATGTAACAGCAGGATCCTCAAGTTCGTCACTCTGCATCCAAATCCTCTAGACTTTGATCACTGAAGACATTGAAGTCAAAAGGAAGGCTGATGAACTGGCACCGCTGCATCCTGACTCATGAACATGGCCTAGAACCAGGTCTCTTCAGGGTCCAACATCCTCTGCTCATTACCGATAACAGCAATTATGCAATAAATCTTTCCTTAGCAACTCAAGACAACAGAGGCAAACACACATTTTTGATACCAGTGAGCATGCCAACGAGCAGCTGCGGGGAAATGTCCTCAGGTGCCAGACGGATGGAGTCACCTCTAGTCTTGCTACAAAGCAATATTAAACTACTGTCTCTCTTTCCTTCCCAAGTCCACAATAATCATACTAACACAGATATACATTGCAATCAAGCCAGGAACTAGAGCTGACAGATTGGTCATGGACGTGATTACAATCATTACTGTTCAAGAGTCCTCACGGTCCTATAATTTTATCCCAATATTGAGACGTTAAGCCGATAAAAATCCCACGCAGTATTTACCTTAGCTTTAGCTTTAATACCAACCCTAACCCCTGCCTGTACTTTAGACAAACATATAGCTCCATAAAATCTGACTAAACCATATGGCGGCTATCTGACATCTCTGTTGTAGGGCCAAGTACAGTCCTCCAGGCATTCTCAGATACACCTCACTCCACTGGTATGCATTAAAGACGTTCAGATGAATGCTACAGTACTGGCATCTGCTCTGAAGCCTGGCTGAACAGCAACAGCACCGCAGCGAACTGCGAGAGCACTGTATCGATGCAAAATTCTGAAAGAAAAAAATCCAAAGACCACGCATTTCACACATATTTGTACCAGGTATTTCAGAGAGGACTGTGGGTGGTAGCAGTGCTGCTCCTCTTATGGAGAACGGTGAGAGGATGTGGGTGGTTTAATGCTGTGTTAGGAGGCCAGCAGTCGACAAATGCAGAGGAGGAGGAAGACGAGGGAGTGTTGGAGGATGAAGGCTATTTTCTCTGCTAGTACAGCATGGTTCTTTTTAAATAGAGGCTAGGATCGGTCAGTTAGATGTAACTGTACTAGAGCTTTATCAACAAGATCTTTGCCATATTGGTGGCAAACCCAGAATAATGAAATGCATGTGTGAAACAACAATTTATCTATGGTAAATTACTGAATTTGTCTTCGTCATACAGCATTGAAATTGAAGCTTTATTAAATGGTTTATGTAATGTAACAATAACAAATGAATAATTGCAAACACACAGACAGAGTGTGAGAAATCAGTCAGTGTGTCTGGGTGGTGACAGAGTAGATGGGCCGGCTGGAGAAACAGGTGCTATGATCGAGTTGTGTCATGTTGCGTTGGCTGTTCAGACTAAGCAGAATTACTGTGAGTGTGTGTGTGGTTTTTTCCCAGACTGGTAACTTTTTCCACTCTCTGCTATCCAACTCTCTTCACACGTATGCCTAATAATATAGACTCTCCTCAATTCAATAACTGTGTTTAAATTTGTTCATTTCTTTCTTTTAATTGTTGTTTTCTTCACTTATCATCTGTGGTGACTGATGGCTCTGTTAGGTCGGCTCGCTCCACTTATCAGTTTTTTACACTCCACTATACTCAGTACTAACTAGGGCTGAGCAACACATCATTGTCAAACAAATTGTTATATATGTGTACAAAATTGCTGTCTTTAGTCAAAATGTTAGGTACACGATTGCAAGAGATGTGAAGTACTACGAGAATTATCTTTGCAATATTTTGACATGGTGGACAGCTATTTTTTATTTACTTTATCATTCTTTTGGAGTCGATGTTGTAAAATCAGTTTTCTCAAAGATAAGCATGATTGCTATTTGCTTTTTCCCTGCACGCCACACATCCCGGTCAGGGTAGTGGACCATGACGATAGGAAAATGTGGTTTATCTAAATCCCTTGGCTTGCACAAATGTATGTCACACTGATAACTCAATTGGGTTGTCAATAAAACAGTTCCATTGACAGCATAAACCACTCTAGGCTCATAGGAACCGCTACTGTTCCATGGCCAACAATGATTACAGCTGGATAACCTGAGCATTGGACTGGTTTTTATATACAACACCACTATTGTTGGTCAAGTATCTTAATGTTCTCTCCAATAGAGCGCCAATCACTTACTGACTTCTAAGGCAGTAAATCCTAAAGCTGCAGCTCTAAGATCAGCTTTTTGTCTCCACTGCAAAAAACAGTTCACAATGTGCCCCAAAACAGCAGTGTCTGGATAACTGCAGCGTCCCATACGGTGCTCTGACACAGCACTTTGTAAAGTAGGCCAAGGTGAATAGACACCCATCATATGCTGTTGCTATTGTGGGCTCCCAATGAAAATTATTCTTATCAAAATACAAGAGACACAGCAATATATTTCACTCCTTCAAGACAATTAGCAAGGAACTAGTTTCTGCAACTCAGCCCACACTGTGTGAAGACCTGCAGTCAGGCTTCGACTACCTCTTTGATAATGACTGCAAATCTGCCAAAGCCTTGCTAAGTCAATGCAAATTAGCCCATCAGGCAGAAGGGAAGGAAAAAATGGGGGAGGGATTGGAAAATGTTCCTTTGGGAATTCAGCTAATACCTCGGTTTTGGAGCTAGCTGTTTTTCCACAGGGCTGAAGAGCAGCTTCCTACAGGCCCAGGTCTGGTGGTGAGCTGTTAACCTGCCCACAGCAGTGCTGACAGCAGATAACTTTAGAGGCAAAGAGCTCATCAGGTAACAAAAACTTTGGGAGGAAAATTCATTTCCAGATGTTTTTCAGGAGTTACATTCAAAATGTCAAAACTAGTATCAATACAGTGCTCAGGTTTCTCTATAAACACCCCAAAAAGTACTTTTTATGAATGCCAACTTTCCTGAGGATAAAATGTTTTTCTACAAGTTGGCCTTGTTGTTCTTCTGTTAGGGCTGCATGAATCAATATTTCACTGAAATCGCAATATAGACAAATGCAATATCCACATCACATGAGGCACAGTGTTTGTTTAAGGCAAAATATGTGAAATACCATTCTGAAAATAAATACTGTGGTGCTTCAGCATGAAGCAAGTGCCAGCATAAAAAAATATTACAGACGTATGAAACAATATTTGTTTTGTACAGAATCACAGAATCATTTTAATATAATTTCAATGAAAATTCAGATATTGATCTTTGGTTGATCTCTAGAAAAGTTTTTTATCTACTGAGGCTGTGGTCAATCCTGTGTTAATCTATGTGATTATAATAATGTTCAGTATCTTACAGTAGTTAATATTATTAAAAGGACTGCAGTTTATTTATATATAGAGAGGCATTTTTTGTTGCTTTCTCTTTAAAGCAGAGAGAAAGTGCAGAGGAGAGAGCACTAAGCTGATTAGGTGCTGAGGCTGGAGGTAGGCCAGTCCATGGCTGCTAGAAATGGGAATTTTGGGCCAGGTCCTGAGGAAGCTGGAGTGGGTTATTATAATGCGAGTAGCTCGCCCCAACAACAATTAGCAACAAGCCAACATAGTTGTTGCAGGTTGTGTGGATTTTACAAGCAAGACCCTTACAGATGAAATAAGGCACAGAAATGGTAATAAGCATTTCTATATTTATTCCATATTTCTATCTAGATCCGTGTATACATGACATACGTTTTACTATTGCTATTGTATTCACATCAAACCTTGTCAGACCCAACTCCAAGGCTGCACTTTCTTTCTAAAGATATCTTTGCTGCAAAGCTCTGACCTCAACAGGTGGTTGGACTGGCTGTTCGCCAGGCCGAGGTGAAAAGTTAAAGGTCATCCAATACACCTGCACCTGTTGCAAGTTGGAAAGACATTTAACTACAGCTGGGGCTACCGCAGGCCATCACACGGCAGCAGTCTATTAGACACTAAGTCTCAGGCTAGGTTTCAACTGGACTTTGTCCAAGTGAGATGTCGTACTGCAGTGATGTAACTGATCAACTCAAGTCATCCTTCCCCACAGTCTACAAATGACCCATAGCTATAACTTATGAGCAGCAGCTGTGTAGCCAAATGTTAATTTAAATCACAAACATGACCTCAATATAGTGGTGGGCTACAGTTGTGTGCAATCCACAATAGCAGTATTTTTACTTTCTAAAGTGTCCGCATACCCCCACCCAACCATCGCACATGCAGACACCTACCCACCTACCCCACTGTTTTATTAGTGCCCGTCTCCGAGCTGGCTAACCTCTCACCCTGATGCTTTAAATGAAACCTTTTGTCAGTGTCCTGGCCCAGTGTTTAGAACAAACTGAGCGAGCAGTCAGTCAGGCTGTGTTTGGCTTTATAGACAAGGGAGGGTTTGGGGGAGAGAAGTTACACAATACTGCTGGCTGCTCTCTCAAAAACAAATGATTTATTGGCCAGAGAGAACTGGAATGAAAGACAGAGATGCGAGAGTGGCAGAATGAGAGAAAGTGAGGAGGTAAAAAGGAAGGGAAAGTGAATCGGACTGAGTAATGGGAAAGTAAAAGTGGGGACCATGCAAGTGAGAGTGGACACTGGTTTAGCCAAAGCCTCCTGGAGCCAGCCTTTCTCTGGGTAATGAATGGCTGGAAATCATTAAAAAAAGAACAAGAAAATTAAGGAGGGTACAAAGAGAAGGATGGTGAAAAAAAAAGACATCCTGCAAAAAAAAAAGAAAGAAGAGCCTTTTAAGGACGACTTTTAAGGACCATGGCACAATGGACCGCCATTGGGCAACTGACTCAACCCAACATGGGAATCAGAATCACTAAGAAAAATTCAAAGGAGCGTTCACCATCAACTGGAATCCCACATGAATAGAAAACTGATACCTTATGAGAAACCATTTGCTTTGAGCAATGAAGTACTATTTTACTCTGGTGCTGATAGACTTAGTGCCCTGTGTTAAATGATCCTGTCCACAGGCTCACGCAACAGTGAGCACCGATATAATAATAGACCACAGGGTTGAACACAAGCACTGTGTCCATTTGCTTACAGCCTACATCAGTTGATGCTCACAGTTTATAGGGAAAGTTTACTCAATAATACATATTTTGTTCTCTCATCTGTAGTGCCATTTATCATTTTAGATCATATTTGTGTGGCCCTGTTTTAGAGATGTCCGCCTTCTCTCAAATATAACAGGACTATATGGCACTTAGCTTGTGGTGCTCACAATGCAGAAAAAATACACTTGAAAAATTTAACGGCAATGTCTCTTTCTAGAAATCACAACCTGGTAACACAAAACAATCCACAGTCCTTGTTGTGAGTACTATTTTATTTCTAGTATATTTCCTAAACAAAAATGTTTGGTTTTTTTCATGTGTTTTTGGTACTTTGAGAATACCACATAGTCCTATTATTTTCAATAGAATGCAAAAATCTCTATCACAGATATCCAAAAGTGGACAACTCACACCAAAACAATCAAAATAGATGAATAGCACGTATATTTTTGAATTTGGGGGTGAACTGTGTCTTTAAAAGAAAACCTTCTAACCAGAGCTTATTAGGTATGTCACGACTCATAAAAATGATTAAACTAGATTTTAAGGTCAAGATTCGATAAAAAATTGTAATTAAACATTTTAAATTAGCACTTAAAGCTATGCCACTGTTGGACTATTGAATCTTGATTTGTAAACATCATTGGTCAAGATCATTGGTTTTATGTCCTAAAAAAAAAATCATATTTACGTTTTCAAATTATTTAAAAGATAGCCAATACGTTTGATATGACGATATGAAGACCATATGGTCCAGTTCTTAACTTTAGCAATTTGCTTTCAACAATTGAAATTGAAAGCCCACTCAATACATTTTAGATTCTGAATTTAAAATCATAAAACCCAATGTACTTAAGCTGTGAAAGTTCTAATTTCTGTTATATTAAAAGATGACAAGCTACCAATTTGTTTATGCATTTCGAGGTTGATACATTTGTCGTCAATGAACTTTCTGCTCATCCAATCAAAGCAAGGCAGCTTCGAGTGTGCATACTGGAGAACAATACTGTGTTATTGACTGTAATTTGAAGCCATTATTTTTAGACTCATTAGGCGTTTTGGCTATGAAACACACTCGCACACAATACATGTAAAAAGGGTAATGGGTGAGTTTGAGGTCAGTTGGAAAGCATGGAAATGCCTCCTCTTTCACATTTGCTCCTTGAAAGTATCAGAACAAAAATAACTAAGATTAGTTTCTAAGCTGGGGGTCTTTCTTTTGGATCGTTCTCCATGTGTGGCTGTCTGGACACTAATAAGCTTTAAATTACACTTTTAAACAGCCAAAGTGATGCCATGTAGACTAGTGACTAATGCCCAGGCCTAACTATGGAGTCCAATGTTAAGAGACCAGACTTGGACCTGAGCCAGAAAGGTTTACTGTACTTCTGACTTAATAAGTGGAAGTATTCAAACGGTGAACAAGTGGAGGAGATAAGATTTTTATCTTGACCACATCCGGAATGATGCAGTGACTAAAGCCAAGGAAAAAACTAAAGGGCACAGATAAGAAGAGACTGGAAAGTCAGACCAAAGAGGCCAACGGAAAGCCAGACTGGTCATTCATCAAGTAAAAATAAAACCTAGCCCATCTACCGTAAGACCTTACATTGTATTCAGCTTAATCATACTCTCAGAAAGCAAAGTACTCAGTTGGAAAGTGGACGTGCTTGGAAGACACCAAGGCCCTCTATTAGGGACCAGTGTGAGCTGGTGTATAAGAACCTCTGCTGAAGCTGGGATGTATGATCCCTTCACAGACTTCCAAATTGCTTCTGGTCTGATTGTTCCAGAAGCTGTAGTCAAGTTTGCTGTATGCCATGTCAGGTCGATCATCTCTCATGAGATTAAACTGAGAGTAAGGTGGACTCCTTGGCTTGTATCTGACAGGGAGACTGAGGCTGAAAGACATGGTGCTTGGTCTGGGCAGACAAGAGTTTTCCAAGTTGCTTTGACATACAGAAAAACATCTAAATATAGTTCTGTCTTAAGTTACAAGGCTACAAATGATAAGTCATTGTAGTTTCCGATTACACTTAGGGGTGACAATACCTCATTACAATGCCTGTTTTCCTGATAAAATTGTTATTATGAAAGCATGGGGTGTGGTACAGTATTTTTTTTAAAAACTTGTGCTTCCCAGAAATTACCTGTTCACATTCAAATTGGATCTTGTGAGTGTGACTGGGCCCAGTGTAACATTTTAGAGAGCACAGAGGACTGTCGAGGAAGCATAATCAATGTGACATTTGACTATTTTTCTCACTTCCTTGCCAAAATTAAGTTTGGTCAATAAACCTTAAATTGACAGAGTTAGATGTGAAAATATGTTGGCTCTACATGCTGTTGTCCTTTTCTACCGTTGCTGGCCTCTTTATGTTAGTTGGCTGGCTGAATGAGAGTCTGTCGCTGAGTGCTCTTGTACAGCCAGATATATCTCCACAATTGGTTTTTAGTGCTGTGTCAGCAGCCCACTGAGCAGTGGCTCTCACTTGTTCTGACCATGGTCAGCCTCCTGACCACAGCCTCAGTAACAAGAATCCACAAAAATGTCCCATTTCTGTAAATGAAAACAAAAACAAGGGAATGTTCTTATATAATAATAGTAAAACTAGGTGACAGCTTTGGGGCGTGGGGTTGAGTGGCAGTTACAGTGTTGTAGACGCTGATGATTACAAGCTGTTTGAATGGCTGTTCCCATGGTTTTGTGGCTTTGTGCAATGGGAACAGTGACCCCACTGTAATCCATGGCTGTTTACATTCCAGCAGATCAGTTCCTACTGGAACCATGGGGAAGGAAGGGCAGGGGTTAAAGAAGACTCTCACGCACCATATCTCTACAAAACCAACACACGCCTCACCCAGGACCCACACTTAGTAAACAACACACAATGATCCAATATGGAGGGCTTTCGCCTTCTTATCAAGTCGTTTATTCTGTACCCTCGTCCCTCGGAATCATCTGTTTCTCTTTCATTCCTAAATCATCCATCTCTCCATCTACTAGAACACAAACTTGTGTTCTCCAGGCAGTCTTTCCTCTCCACTCTGCTTCCCATGGCATGCTGTGAGTGCAGGCTGGAGCTCCCCTATAAGTATCCCTAATTTGATGGGGTGGGGTGATCAGCCTCCACTTATTCCCTGCAAAGAGTGCCTGAAGGCAACAACGCAGCTCAGAGGCCCTGCCCACTCATCCATTCCCTAAAAAGCTCTCCTCATTCCCAAACCAACACAAGACAAAAGCTTCTCAAAATTGGTTAAAAATAGCCCTGAATTTCATGTTTCACAGCACAAGAGAAGGGAGAGAATTATGCATGTTTCAGCATGTCAAAAGGTCTGAGGGCAAACACAGGCTGAGGTTGTAAATGATCGTATCTGGAAGATTCAGGAGAAAGGCAATAGAATGTGCTCGAGTTTGCCTCAAGTAAAAAGAATGCACAAAAGTGTGGGAAATGGATGGAAGTTTGTCAAAACTCTCGCAGTTCTTGGACTGTGCTTTGGGGCAGGGGTCCACTATTTCAATTCCAGTAAACACAGGAAATTAATTGAGCTAAGATGAAATGAGAATGACTTCAACAGCTGAAACGTCATTAGAACATCATGTTCTCCTTGGAGTAACAAGGCTGTGGCACAGACAGTCAACTGCAGTCAATACAGTCTAAAGGCAAAAGCAATTCAAGCACCTCTGAATGGGCCTTTTGTGCTGTGCAACTCAATAGGTAGCCTCATTTTATTTGCAGGTATACTGTGCATGTTCAATCTGGACTACAATACAATAATTGACAAGCATGAGAACACAAAGTGCACTGTCTTTTCCAACGGCCTCCAAAAAAGTGAGAAAATATTGCACACAATGCAACGTAAACAGTAATAAGAGTTTCAGTGCAAAAGGATGATAAAACAAATAAGAAATAAACTAAGGCTGTGATTCAGTATGAGCTCAGAGACCACAACAGAGATTGAGACACTGCAAAACAAAAATATTTCAGCCTGGATCATATGATGAGGGGTGTGTATGTGTGTGTCAGTAAGAAAAGGTTACAATTAGGTCAACGGGAGCTAGGTGTTGTGTGGGGTATTTAGGACCGCGCAGCAAAGCAGTTATTAGAGTGTGGGTGTTGATCATTTTAACTCGCACTGATGTCATTAAAGTGGCTTTGTGGAGCTGGAGAGTTCTTTACACCCACATACCTGCCCTAACCACGAGGTGATAATGGATTTTTGTGTGTGTATGTATGTTTGTCACGTAACTTTAACAATAGAGGCCACCCAAACAGAGCTGTGTGAATAAGCCGTTCAAGTTGTTTTTCCATTACCTGACTTGAAAATGATCATAAGACCACTTTCTCTCAACACTGCTAAGTCAAGACGGCTAAAGCTGAGGGTTTCTCAAACCTTGCAACACCTGTTCCTGACACGGGCTCTGCAGTCAAGCACCCTCAGACACACACACACACAGCCACACACACAGCCACACACACAGCCACACACACAGCCACACACACAGCCTTGCATTTTTGCTTTCGGTGCTGTGCCTGACGTTTCTTTTTCTACAGCTACTGTAGAAAGGCTTGCTCACCATATGACTGAGCCTAGAGACAACTTCAGCCCACACACTCGTGCTTTGCTTCCAGAATGTTCCGTCCTGTATCCCTACAGTCAGGACAGAGAGGGCCGGAGCTCTTCACAAAACAGAGAATAACTGTCCCATGTTGCACAAGCCATGGTCAACTGTTGCTGGACAAAGGGACAAAACATGTTGCCTTGGCAACGTTCCCCTGAAATAACTGTGTTGGGTTGCTCTGGGAAAATCTAGCCTGTACATTCAGCAAAAACTGGACACTATTCAAATGTACATGTGCAACAATCCAACAAACAACAAATTTCAACTGCCTTCCTTGGAGGCCTATGCCAAGTACGACCCACAAAAGCTGCACTATAACATTAACCTTGCTTGGCAGCACATTTTCAGCTATTCACCCTATCCATCCTTCCACATATTTTCTCTGTATCCTGCTCTAACTGAAGATACATGTCCTTCTTTTTACCACTTGTCTCTTGCACATAACTGCTCTTCAAAGCCACAGCTGCTCTTAGCATAAAATGATGACAGTGGTGCGTCGTGTTGGGTGTTCACCGTAGGTGGGCAACCCCAAATCGATGGCTTCGAGAACTGTGATCTCTCCCAGGCCTCTGCTAACCCATTCCTTTCCCCCAGAGCCGTGCCACATCCTGCAGGTTGGGACCGCAGTCCATCTGGGTTTGATTACAGCCAAGACACAAGAGCAATAAAACTAGGCCGAGAGGAAAACAGAGGGGCACCTCCTCATCTACAACCCCAACCAGTGCCCTCAGATTGGGGCTCTGATGTGGTGGGGAGCAATGTTACACCAGCGAAAGCTGACAGTCTTTAAATTTGACCTGATGTCATTCTCAATACAGCATTTAAACTGATCTCAATGTTGATCTCTTCCTTGTATTTAATGTTGACTGAAGCAATATGAAGCTTTTTGCACTGAACTTTTTAACTGTATCTTATATGAATACTACTGAAAACCACATGGCTGTGTATCAAATTTAAAAACCAAACCCATCACCCAGTATAGGCAAATAACCCACTACACATCAATTGTGCAATAAAGTTTCAAATTTTGGCATCAATACAATAAAAGTGTTGCAATAATGGCAAATCTGAGATCACTTTAAAAAAGGCAAAAACAATACCAGCTACTAAACCAACCACTTGGATCTGATCACTGGTATAAAATAAAAACAGTCTAACACACAAACTGCTCATTAACCCTCTGAACCCCAAGCTGTTTCAGTTTCAGCTGTTTTTTTTTTGCTCCTGTTTCTACTCATGCTATACATAATGAAGTATTACATTTTTGCCACCTCGCTTGTTTTCTTTGTGCTGTGTAAACAGTCTGCAGGTCAGCCCGACGGTCGCTGATGGTCATGTGACCATTGATCTGAGCATAGTCAGAATCTATTGTATTAACAGCATCTGGCTAGTGCAAACGCTTTATTTTATGGGGAATCTTAAATGTAGGGGAAAAAAAGATTTTGGTGAAAAATCTAACTTTTGGGTTTCGATTTAGTTACTTTTACCCACTAAAGCCTGCGTCACACATGATATGTTCAAGAAACGTTGGAAAGTTAAACATCTGACAAAAATGCCTGTTTTTACAATTTCTGTCTTTGATAAATTGTGTAAATTTGGCGATTTAGAAAAACAAAACGTGCTTTTCAGCTGACTGTTTAGGGTTCCAGTGGTTTAATATTTATTGCAACTTCACACAATGTTTTGGTACTAAAGGTTTTTTACACCTATACGTACACGGTCTAAAAATGTGAGAAGTTTATAAAATCCTAGAATAGCCCTCGCAGATTCGACCCCCACCCCGTTAATCAACACTAACAGTCCTTTTACCTCTTTATCCACAGGAAACGAGTGACAGATATACCAATTAGCCAAGTTTGTGCAGCTGTTTATTCAACACAAAACAATTATTCTAATGCGTTCAGTGTGACAAGTGAGGTTCTATATTTAGTGTCACTTGATATTTCCAGCAGCAGACCCCTGCGACCCCCCTCTCCTTTTGATGCAGCATTCAGAGCGGAGATGAAAAGATGAAGAGTGACATCGAGAGAGAGCGATGAATGAAAGGAGGACATCCGCCTCTTTCCTTTATCTCTTCCAGTAAACACATCATCCACGCTTCTTCTGGTGTCATCATTCTCCACCAATGCCTCACAAATTCAATATTGGCTCAGTTTGAAGAAGACATTAAGGCCAGAGATTTTTTGGCATGTTTAGTACAATAAATTATTGTTTTTAAAAAAAAAAAGAAAAAACCATGGATGCACTATGCAAATAGTAGCCTTGCTATTCAACATGTAGCAGATTTCTATAGGGGGAATGACCCTGAAGGGCACAATAAGGGAAAAAAAACTACACAGTATCCTGCTCCTGCTGCTTCCATTACATAAACACTCAGCATCTCTCTCTTCTGCCAGAGAGTGCCACATACAGTTTGAACAGGTCAAAAGCCACAAAGCAAGTGCTGTCTAAACTACTTCTGCTTTTCAAAGCACATCCACGTTTAGAAACAAAAAATGTTGAGCTCTGCTTGGGGTCAATCAATATCTAGCACGCCCACATGCTGCACTACATATAGAACCAACAAGCTGTATAGTATTCAAACAAGTGACCTTCAGAAACAGAAACTCAATAGCAGTCGGTCTACATCTTCATTTATATTTTTAATAGCTGTTTAGCACTAATAAAGATCACTAAGGGCATTAGTCTCTCTGGCATTGAGTGGTTTTTCCAGTTTTTCTCTCAGAACAGGAAGTTACCATGGGGCTCTTGCACAACAAGTGTGTTTGCCACTTAAACACACACACAGCTCGGCACATGACTTTTAGTATCAGCACCATATGGTGTCACTTCATTCCTTTTGACACTGCTGTGCTAGTTAGCTTAGAGTTTAACACGTTCACAAAATACAGCACTAGCGTTAACAGTGTGACGACTGCATGGTCAAGTGGCAGCGAGCCAGTCATGCCCTCCAGCTATTCTTCAGACAAACACCAAAATGCTTGTGACAAGATAAGCACACCTCAAACTATCAAACACTTCCTGTAAATCAATGTGTCTCTCTTTTTTATACAACAGCCTCATGAAAAAGTTGAAGTGAGAGCAAATGAAATGAAAGAGCATAAAATCTACTGTAAATGATCAAATAGTGTTCAAGGTCTTTATTTAGCTCAACTAAAGAGAGAGCAAGCCAATTATTTGAGACAAACTATTATTGAAAAACACACAAGATCCAATTCCCAGTTTATTATTTCTTCATATTTTTGGAACAAGTCATCCTGTGCCATGTTCTATTCCTATGTGTTGTTTCAACCAAGTTGCTGCTGCATGCTGGTTATACAAACTCAACACTTCCTCTTTCAGTTTCACATTAAAACACTTCACTTTTTATTGATCAATATTGTGATGAGTTGAATGAACAACAGAGTTATACAGAGAAAGAAGCACAGAGGAATGAATGATAAGTTAACTGTGTAAAAACGGTTTAAAAAAGAACCTCAAGGGCAAGAGAAGGGTACGTGGGTAGCATGGCATGTATGTAATGAACAGTACGTGAAGCTGAATTTGCCACATGAGTTATCATAGCCATTATTTATTTGGACTAGATATACTTTTTAATATTAGATACAAGGTCATTCATCAGCATCTGATGGAAGGGAAAGCTTTAAACTCACCATTTCGTCCAGAGCATAGCGAAGTAAGCCATGCTCATAAAGGATGAAGAACCTCCTCTGCCATTTCTGCATGGGAAATAAAAATCCTGAATTACTGACGTGGTCACACATGATAAATATCACAACAATCCCAACAGTAAACCACATCACAATGAAGCAATATGCGAAAATGTGTAAATATTTAGCATGGGTTGAAAGCTGTTGCTAATTAAACATTACCCAATTTCACCATGGAAGTGTAACAAATACTGTTAGAAGTATGGACAGATATTTAGTTTATACAGTCAGATTGTTTCATTGGATGAGTACATTAATCTGTAAATGTTCCAATTAAAACCTTCAATCCTATATACTATACTATTTACCCAGGGTAGGAAGACTTGGCTACTACGCTAGTGAACACAAACAATAAATACACAAGAGGAAAAAAAAGCCTTTGGGAAACAGTTGCCATGCAATGCCATCCCAGTTCTTGGCACACTTTCATCAGTATATACCACATCACAAGCTTTTCAAGCTAGCTAAGAATCATTTTATTGTCATGGCTCAGTTCATAAATCAATCAGCCAATTTTTAGATTGGTTTCATAAATGTATGGAGAAAAAAGACAGTAGACAGAACACTGAAAACTGCCAATTATCATTTTTAAAACTTATGATACAAGTACCAACACCAGAACAATTTAAGTCATACTGATACCAATAGAGAACTTCATTTAATACCTTTTTCTACTTTTCAATGCTCAGAAATCACTGAAAGCATTCAGCTGTGTAAAAATCCCACCACCACATCCTTTTCCTTTTAACTTCAAATGTTTTAGTGGTTATCTCAGCAAGCTGAACTACCAAATACCCTGTGCTAAACTCAACCTCACCACAGACTGTGTGTATTGTAGCTGCTGCAGTAGTGTGCAAATCAAACATGCTTTAAATCAAAATGCTTGTGGTGATTGGCTGCAAAAAACAAACACAGAAATTGTCTTTTTTTTCTGGATCTGGGTACAAAAAGGATCATTTGATCTCTTGGGAAGAATGGTCAATCTGCAGATATTTCTGCAAATGATACAGAAATCGTTTTCATTGATCTCCTCAGTCATTGGCTTGATGAGCTCTCGCCTGCCCCCCTCTTATCCTAATGCACCATTTTGTCTCAGTGTTAAATTTCCTGGGCTCCGATTCCAACTGAGCCAAATCCATGAAATATTGAGAGGTGCTTTGTAACCTAAAAGGCATTGGAAGGTCCAATAGGGGTGCTGAAAGGATTGACAGGTAATGTTTAAGGGCCACTGTGGTCATGTCAATTTAAAAGGTGATAGATATGGGGCTTACCGTGTTGTTGTTGATGGACAAAATACAGCCTCAGACCCACAACCTGTCAGACTAAAGTCGCCCTAAAACATGACTCTTGCAACATGTCAGCTCTTTTTTTCTCCATTATTTGTTTGTTGGTCAGTCAAAACCTGAGCAACCTGCTCACCTCAGCACTACAGGCCACCAATTATACACTGACAGTGAAAAGCTGATTGTAAGAATAGGCAGAACACATCAGTGATTATGTCAAAGCAGCAGCAGCCTGTTGACAGTAGTTGGGTTGAAGGATCCAGAGGTGCTTTTCCCAAAAAACCCATATGGAAGCCATCAGTGTGGCTGTGAGAACTGGGACTTTTCCCTCTCCTCCCTCACATTCCCTCTACTCCTCTTTGGGATGCACCACCACAGTATAATCTGGGAGCTGATAAAGGAAACGGTGCAACAGAGCAAGTCTCCCCATTACATGACGCTAGGGGAGCAGGATTCATGAAATAAAGTCAATATTAGGCTCATTATAGCCGGAATATGAGGCTTCTTCTGATAGAGGGCTGAGCCTCCCACAGGAAGCTGCTGAATCCAAGAAACAACTACAGGAGTCACAATAACTAGACCTTCTGTTTGGCAGATGCAAAACTAGTACAGAATGGTTATCAAAATTAAAGGAAGGCTTAGGCAAACTTCTCCTGGCCCTTGTAGCGGCCCAATATACTAAACTTGACGCATACTATCCAGGAAGAAGCTGACAGCAAAAACAGCTGATCAGTCATGTGAGTTAAATGTTTGAAATCAGAAGTTTCATATCCTATTTCACTCATTAATTGTTTTTCAACCAAGGCAAAAAACACCTTAAGTGTTAATACGTAGGAGAATTGAGAAAGTATTTTATTAATAAAATTTTATCAAATGTAAATGTTATCAGTACTTAAATATGTGTGGATGGAAACACAGCTAATGGGTAAAAGAAAGTTGTTCCCTTTAGAAAATACAACTGTTTTTATGAAGCTCCAGCAAATGTTTATTAAAATGAAGTGAAAAAGAGGTGACGAGACAAAACTATGCTCTGTTCTGAACAATTTCCAGACCAGCAAATGAAACCACTTACCCGAGATCTGTGTAACGGATTGTCAAAATTTGTTCCTTCTGGTGCCAGCAGCAACCATCCTCCATATATAGGTTTTGCCTGGTGAGCGGAAAACACAATTACAGTCAGAAAGCAAATTAAAACAGTCACATTAACGTATCGATTAACAGTTCAACCGTGCTCATTTGAATTCACTGGATAATTGGCGGCTAGTCCCTAGTTTAGGCTCCAAATTGTGTCCCATTATCAGACAGGATTACACGGACACACACACACATTTTAGTTCCAACTCTGGGAAGGTGTGTATTAGTCACTAGCTGCCTTGAGTTGACTGCAGGCTACATTCTCCAGCTGGCTATATTCCAGAGCACCATGCTGCCCTGGGAAAAAAAGGGAAGGCTAACACACATGATTTTCCCTCTGATCCTCTAAGTGGGTGGACTAGTGGGTGGAGGGGGCAGCAAGAGGGAGAAGTTAGCAAGAAAAACAGTGGATGAGAAACAGGAGAGAGAAGCAGTGCAGAGCCTGGGAGCTTTTGCGGGTGCAGATTTGCAATTCAAACTTCTACTGAGAAATGCAAGTTGGCCTGGCAGTCTTTCTTAAAATCGTTCTGGTACGTACTTGAACTGTAGCCATACTAGTAGTCAGCATTTGTTTGTGGTGCCAAAAGAGCCCTGCATAACCACTGCAGGGTTGTGTGAACAAGTCCAGGAGGAAAACTTTCAGTAAATATGTTCACACTTAAATCTCACCTACACTTCAAGAGTGTAACAAATTAAGTAATTTACGTAATCCAACAGCAAGCCCAAGTCTGTGGAACAACAGCCTGCAAATCAAGTCAAAAAGCTCTGACATTTACAGCCACCTGGCACTTCTATGTCACTCTATCAGTGGTTTTGATTACAGTCATAACTTCATCCCATCTAAAGCCAAGTATAATCCACCATAAAATCCTCTTCCGTGCGGCATATTTCTCAGATCAGTGACTTTGTAAACAAAGTGACATAACAGGGATTTTCAATCAGAAGTCCTAAGTGTAACCTTGGAAAGTCAAGAGTTTGTGCAGACATGAAAGAGAAACCAACTTTTGAAAGACATAGGAATAGCACCTTATGGATGGGACACTAGCTTTCTACACTAATACTAAGGAGAAACACTGAGAACAGTTTAGAAAATATCCCATCTCTCCTCACATGACCTGACAGCCACTCGAATGGCAACTCCTCCTGAGAGAGAGAAATAGAGGAGATGAATCTAGGTCATTTATTACCCTTCAATGGTTCTGTGGTTAAACGGAGCCATTTGAGTGTGTTCGCGTGTGTTCATTTCGCAATGCCCCCCCACCATCGTCTTATTACCCCACATCATGAATGACTATGTCATACTGCAACAACAGCATGCGGCTTTGAGTGGTGCCTTGGTGGGGCAGCATAAGGAATGACCAAAGTTCTGGATGAAAATATAAACCGGATGAGATTCTTTTACTAACTTCTTGTAGCAGGACTCAAACAGTGAACAACATGACCAGCCTGTCCTGGGTCTTCAGTCTGACCACTGATGATAACCTTTAACTGGGTGCAGTCATCAAAGGATAAGGTTGATAGCCAGTGGGTGAAAAATTCCACTGAGAGGGAACCTCAAGACTATTTCCATTCCAACAGAGAAGCCATTGGTTTTGATGGAGGAAATAAATGAGTATGTTAACTCAATGTTTGTCCTCACCATGTTTAAAACCAATTGAGGAAGCATCACTCACAGGGGTGCCAATCATATAAACAACCTGGATACTCTTAACCTGTCTTGTTAAACAGCTTACCAAAAGGAACGATCACGATGTAGGCCAACAGAGTTAACTTGCCCTGATGCCACCCATCACAATCTGTCAATATAGACAACACAGCCCAGTAGGAAGTCTCATTGCTATATCTTCATTTGTGATTAATATGATAATGGAACACAGCAATAAACTCAGACTTCAAGGGGAGTGGACTTGACAACAGGGATAGGGCAAAATGCCAAATAGGAGTGTTATAGCATGGGATATTATAAAAAAAGACTTTACAGACATAACTGTAACCCAAATGACTCAACAAGAGTAGCTGATAGTGTATAGGCTACTGTGCTGGAAGGCATAGAGCTGGGTGGAGGCCTATATCTGCGTGAATTAAGGTCAATATGCGCCCTTGGGCTGGAAACTAATTATGTCCAATTAACCTAACCTTTGCACTTCTGGGTCTATTGACACATGGCAAACCGTTTGAAATGTGCACATCAAAAGGAGACATAAAAGCAGGCATTCATTTTTATCATTGATATGGGTTGCATAGACTGTATCACATCATAAAAAGTATGAAATATGAAACGTTGAGTTGTGAATTTGTTTTTAAAGGCGTAGCTTACCTGATTTAAGTCTTCGTCGTTCAGCAGATGTGATTCTCTGGGCTTGAAGCAGTTCTGGCATTTACTTTTGTTGAAAATGTTGGCTTGAAATTTCCTGCAAGGATTGTCTTTGAGTGACATGGTTGACGGGAAAAGGCGACACTTGAAGCGGTGAAAAAAATGACAAAAAGTTCTTCTTCTGCTCAATTCTTGCAGCCAAATCAGTTGGACTGAACTTACTGCTGGTTAAATATAATAAGACAACTTTCTAAAACAAACCTGCCAGAAGAAAGAAGTCCATAAAATAGTGCGCTGTTCACCTGTGCTATGTTACCTGAGGCGGTGAGTAACCTCTCGTTAAGTGATATCTATGATAGTCATTTTGCGCGAGGGGTCGCCTCCCGCAGCTAACGTTGACCTGCTAACTTTTGTTGTTGTAAACAGCCTTACTAAGAAGTTGTCCTCGAGAGCGCAGACAGGTGTGCGCGGTCTTTTTCTTAATTAGATCCTCCGGCGAGGTGTCGACGTTTCACAGGTGACATTCCGGGCCTGGAGCTCAATGCAAAGGTCCCGTCAGCCTCCATCGGGCGGAGCGGTTGTACCGAGGGGAGGGAGTCCACTTTGGCCCCTCTCTCTGTCTCTCTATCTAACAAGTGATACCGCATTCATTGCCGTTAAATCTGTTACGCGCTTCTCACGTCTCTCTTTAAGGCCGAACACCGTTATCCAACTTTAAAAACGCCATAGACTCGGCTGTCACGCCGTTGGATCCATAGCGTTGGGTCCCGTTCGTCGTAGCACCGTCCCCGCTGGCACTGGTACGCAGTCTGCGGTTGATGTTTTCGTGAAAATCCTCGCTTGGGCCGCACAGCCAGTACAGTGGGGAGACGGGGGAGGGGCTCAGGAGAGAGTGAGTGGTAAGTGACAGCACGCTCGACCAATCACACACGCCCACAACCCAGGCCGTGTGTTATGCGTCCAATAGAAAGCCAGGAAAATATCCAATACTTTCCCCCAAGCTAGGTGGGCTTTAAAGAGCCCATGATAACAAAAACAACTTCTATGTAAAACTGTGGTGTTATTAACATTAGCCTGAGCTAATATTTTTCCTTCCAATCTGAAATGACAGTCTGTGGGCTGCATTTATTCAGCTTGCCATTGTTATTAGTAAATGTTCTTTCTGAAGCTAATATTTTTCATTTGAGGGTGTGTGCTAATGTTTGTCAGTGTGTGAGACATATACAAACAAGTGACAAATTAGACAGACAAAGATGTAGCAAAATATACAGCCGTTGACACAAGACTTATGAAACTGGAATTCGTTGTTTTTGTTAGTGGTAGTATTGTGTTTGTGTGAATGTCATATATTCATTATACATAATTATGATCAGAGAAATGTGCAGGTATGTGCTAGTTAAAGAGGGAAACATTTGAATAAACTATAATAATAATAATAATAATGATGATGATATGGATAAGTACTGTAAGCTAATTAACTTTATTATTATTATTATTATTATTATTATTAAGAAGAAGAAGAAGAAGGGTGAAAAAAGAGTAAGTAAATGCAAGTACTAATCTTTTGAATCCATACCAACAGGATAAGAAAGCAAAAAAGAAAATAAAGGTATTTGTTAAAACATTTCAAATTCTTTCTTTTCCCAACATTGAAAAAATTGGCTGCTACAGTCAAAACCGTCAAAAAGTGGTACCTCGGATGAAAATGATCCATGTATATCAAAGCTTTACTTGGTTAAGATTACTTATAAACATGAGGGCACATTGATTATTTGACCATTCATTACGTGCATGCAAAAATCTAAAGCCATAAAGTGCACTACTACACAGTACCTCCATGACACTCTGTTAAACAAATGAGACTAGGGGAACAAAAGCCCACTACGTCAATCATGTTCACAACAGATGAGTAATGAGCCAAACAGAAACAAAGCACGAATGTGGTACTTTTGATCATAATTGAATTTGTTTAAATTATCTGTTATCTATCTATTCTGTCTTGCTATTGGGGCTGATTTAGTAGGTTACAAAAGAAAAGGATCTAAATGGAAGCTATTTTTACACTACTACTACTACTTCTGCATGCCATTTTGAAGAATGCAAATTAAGAAAACAGACTGTCTCAAATTTAAGCTGAAATAAAGCCTGCCAAATGTTCATTTCAAACATGGAAAGCTATCCTGAAGTAGTGTTTCGATTCCAGACTCCAGAGCACCATCTGTTGGTCTTAAATGTCCAATGGCTGAGTCAAACACTGACTCACGTTTAGGGATGGAACAAAAAAAAACAAACATGTAAAAATATGTTGGAGCCAAATCAAATAGGAATGTATGAGTGATAGATAGCAGGTGCAGTTAAGTCAGGGAATTTTGCAATTTTATTCAACCATGTGTCTGGTTTTATGAGTTAAAATATGAAGTGTTGCTAAATCTGATGTTATGAAAATGTTGTCATGCTGTTGTCTTATGGTAACCCCCAGTGTACTGGTGCACCACCTGTTGTCTTATCAAAAACTAGCTCAGAATCACCCTAGAAAAATATACATAACTTACTACATTTATTTCATAACAATAGGCGGCTTATTTATTTTTTTGCACTATTAAAATCATGCAAATTTAGCAAGATGTTATGGATGACTTTCAGAATAACTGTAGCAGGTAGACAGGAAAGTTCTTCATTTCTAAAGCTGTATTAATTACTGATTCTGCATGAATTTCACATGCTAAGGAGATGCATACTGTAGTCAGATTAGTAGTGTTTCTCTTTTTTTTTTTTGCGATTGACTGTAAGAATCTCCCAGGAGATGCACAAAAAATGTAAGTTATATATACAAATATGGCCTCAAAACAGACATCATCTTACACCCACAGCCTTATTAATTCTGTCAAAAAAGAGACATTTAACTACTCAACTTTTAAGAAGTGCAAGATTTTATTTAGGGCGCTTGAGGCAGAGTCATGGGACAGCAGTGTGAGGGTAACATATACAGTGATAAGTCAGCGGAACACATAAAACAAACAAAAGTGTCAAAGCATCTTAATTATTCCTATGACAGTCCAAATAATCTCAGTTATCATTTAGTGACATAGAAATATTTCCAGTTTTGTGTTTAAACATTTGCATAACCAGGAGACAACAAAGTGAGAATCAACTGAATAACAAAAATATCATACAAAAGTAACAATGAGGGATTGAGGAAGCCATTAAATATCAGAATTATGTGTTGATAAAAGGCTTTTATTCAGGACCAGCTAACTTTGACTATGTCTCTGATGTAAACTCCATAAATACCCTAACCACTCTCAAAGTCTATTTTCTGCAATCAATTATTATTTCATTTACAGAAGGCAAGCAGAAAAAAAACAACTTTTTCTCATGGATAAAACTACATGTTGATACATTACCCTTACTGTGCCTAACTCTATCCATCTTGTAGTTGCATGTGAAGATATTTTAGGAATAAATAATCTCAAAAAAACATTTCCCAAACATTTCCCAATCAAAAATGTTGTCACTGACCACAATCCAAGGTTTTGCACAATCACTCCTCACTGAGCATTTTTGCTGATCTGAACCATGAGTCAAGTGAAAACATAACAGCAGTACATTCTTTTAAGTTTAGCCAATACTGATTTTAGAGGTTGAGCTCAGATTAGGTAATGAAAATATTGCTTTCACTATCAAAATGTCAGGAAA
Source organism: Centropristis striata (assembly GCF_030273125.1). Lineage (NCBI taxonomy): Eukaryota > Metazoa > Chordata > Actinopteri > Perciformes > Serranidae > Centropristis > Centropristis striata. The sequence continues at coordinate 11,548,573 of NC_081537.1, forward strand.
CATCAGTTGTTGGTTCAAACAGTCTGGTCTCTGGCATCAAAGAACCTTTTACTTTCTGTATACTTTTCACTTTTGGGCAGGTTATTAAAATGCCACACTTCATTTACAATGAATGGAGATAAATTGTATAAAGCTCAATAGTCCAATATGAACCTGGAGAGACAGGGCTGACTATAGTAAGACAAAATAATAATAGCCAAGACTATAGTAAGTTGAGCTCTCATGTTGTCAGAAACTAACTGGACTTTGTGTCTATTTTTTCTGTCAAATGCAAAGAAGTAAACATAATGGGTCATCAGAAGTTGACATGTACTGCATAAAAGAGTTGCATTAGGCAACATTTAAAAGAGATTTGCCCTCTTCTTCATGTCATTACGTTTCCACAGTGGAAGCATATTAAATTCTTGAACTTCCATGCCAAATATCTCGAAGAAGGAATCTGGGGATAAGTGACGCTGCAAAGAAAACAAGAAAATAATCAAATAAACTGTGGAAAAGCTGCAGCCGAAAAAACAAAATATGTCCTTAAAAACTAAAAATGTATCAACATCCAAGTAACTTCTACATATTTGTAGCTTTGCACAAGGTTGAACATTGATTTAAAAAGGAAATGAAAAATTTGGAACTCATTTTGAACTTGTGTCTATTTTGGCAAACTTTCTCATATATTACTGTACCTCCAGTCTTGTTCTGTCAACATCCTTGGGAAGCTTCACTCGACCTCTACTACTAACTGCGAGCAGTTCATACGGGTAGACCTTGACAAAACAAAGGCTGGTTGAGAATGCATTATAAGTCTATTTTCACACACTCTACTAAACACAATGCTTTGTTCGTTATATGAGCTACTGAGATATGAGATGACGTTAGAACATCATGTAACATGCAAATATGCATCTTGTATAACAACTGCACAGTTGTCATGCATTATAGTCTGTAGGACCAGTGTTTCAGCCTTCACAGAGAAGCATAAGATTTTGCTGTAATTAGCCTTAAGTGTATTTTTCCATAACTATTATTTAGAGAGGACGTTAATGTACTTGAAACCTGTATTTTGCCATTTGTATGTATTATTACTCTTTTAAAGGTGCTTATAGGTACAGAACATAATGGGTCTAAGTGACAACTCTTTTCTTGTATATGGAGTTATATGAGTGTCATAAAAAAGAAAAATTCTGAAAAATTATAACAAAATAAATGTGGAATATAAAGAGTTGAAAAAAATAACACTTGTGCTAAAAAAAAATCCCTCCAAAGCAGAGAAACTGACTACTTAGCCCGGGCAGGAAGTCCCGCCCAAAGCAGGTTGATTGACAGCTTAGCCTTTCAAGGAATAGCATTAGCAATAAGGAAATTAATAAGGAAAAATAAATGGATGTAAGTTTAAAAAAAAAAATACATTATACAGAAAGAACAAATAAAGAAAAATAGATTCATTTCCATACAATAGATAACTGAATATGGATATATTATATATATATATATATATATATATATATATATATATATATATATATATATATATATATATATATATATAAAACAGAAAAAAATCTTAAATCTTAAAATAAAAGAACATTTTTGTAATTATTCTTATATATAATATCCTGTCTTCATCTATATATCCACATTTATTTATTTTTAAAAATGTATTCCTTTTAAAAATTTCCACATTTTTTACTTACTGTTTTACAAAAATGTTTTTAATGAATATACAAAAAATACTTGCTTTTGGTTCCAACAAATTAGGCATAGACACTCCTCTGTCCATTCGTGCTAATGGATGTGGACCGTCATGGAGGAGCTACAGAATGAAGCAAACACGTGCAATGGGAGAATGTCATGGCGGGATTAATCATTTGGCCCAATTATTGCAAGTAAAGTATATTTAGAAAATGTGTGTTAAAGAGTGCAAGTGCAATTTTGAACTGAAACTGAGTTGAATGTATACTTCTTAATAAATATGCTCATGCAGACAATGAGGTGAGGCCAGTGCTTTGGAAATGCAGTAAATGGAACAGCAAAAAGAATCACAAGCAGTAATTCAATATCACATAAAAGTTCTTCTCACATACCTTAAAGTCTGAAAGGCAGAGGGAAAGGTAGAGAAGCAAAACAAATTAATTTCTAATGAATTGAGTTCATATTTTAGTTATTACCAACATTCATGATAAATAATAAATATCTCTAAATACTTACCTCTTAATCTGTCGTTGCTGTAGTGGGAGAAATCAGCTGACCGTGGCTTAGCATGAAGAAGGAAGGAAATAGAAGAAACATTTCTATTCATTTAGTTGGACAAAACTTATAAATCGTATTAAGTTCTGTTCTAAAGCTACCTTTTAGAGCATAAAGAATCACTAGTTTGTTGTGTGTCATGATGAATTGTGTCATAATCTCTCCATTGAGCTGGCTGGACTCCATATTCTTGATTTAGTTAAACTTCAAAACAAGTTTACTGTACAACGATCTACAGTCATGGAAAAAATTATTAGACCATTGTTTTCTTCAATTTCTTGTTCATTTTAATGCCTGGAACAACTAAAGGTACAGTTGTTTGGACGAATATAATGACAACAACAAAAATAGCTTATAAGAGTTTAATTTAAGAGCTGATATCTAGCCATTTTCCATGGGGTTTTTTTTTACAATGAATTTGGTTATTATCAAGAAAACCATGGAAAATGGCTAGATATCAACTCTGAAATTAAACTCTTGCGAGCTATTTATTGATTATTGTTGTTATCATTATATGTGTCCAAACAAATGTACCTTTAGTTGTACCAGGCATTAAAATGAACAAGAAACTGAAGAAAAGGGTGGTCTAATAATTTTTCCCATGACTGTATATTTGTACTAAATTCAGCCTACTGACTAAAAAGGCCACCAAATAACCTTACACAATAAAGCTAAAGAGAGAATGATGTATCCATGATGTTGCTCTTACCGGATTGAGGCCGTTGTGACCGTATCCAGGCAAAGAGGATGTTTGGGATGTGGAGGAATTTGTATCTATGTGAAAGTGAAACAGGAGACAGATTAGCTCATCATGACGCGACTTACAGCCAGACTCGGCTTTTTGCCCAAGTCAGATCAGACTTACTGAGTAGAATAAACCTCACCGGGTTCTTTTCTTAGCCTTTAGCTAATAGTTCTGTAAAACAGACTTCTCAGTACTGCTCTATTTTTAGGTGTACAACACAATTGCATAAGTAGGAGGTGAGAATGCCTCTTCTTCTTTAAAACAAGATAGCTGAAATACCAAAGAGTAGCTTTAAAAATCATGTTTAAATGATTTAAGCAGCATTTAAATTAACTCAAAGTTGGATGAAAGATTGTACCTTGCTGTTTATAAATTGGAGGCCTCTTGTACATGTTGACGCCTTCATCTGCTGATAGAAAAGAATGCAACATCAGCAAATAATAATTCTAAAGAAAAAACCGTCTGCAGTGTATCCGGCTGTTTTTTCATGTTTGAACTGTTGCACTTTACATGAAAAAGAATTTAAAAAAATAGATAACTCTATAATAGGACATTTTCCTAATTTGAGACCAGTCAGTATAATAGAGCACCTGTTCATATAATTTACTTACTTAAGTACAGCAAAGGTTCATCGCATGCACAATAATTGTAGTAACCTTTACAGCACTTATCATAGAACAAGCATGAATTCACAATGGCTGTGACCATGTACATGCATTATCCGCATATTCACAATTCACTCACAAACAACCTCTCATACACTTCAATGCCAAATTTCTCCCTCCTTGGTGAAAACTGTGGCCACCAAAAGATGGGAAATTTGTTGTTATGTTTTTTGTTGAACTCTGATCGAATGTGATGATGAATAGACAATAACACATAATTTGCATCCATTGCCACTTTATCTTTTACATTTACACTATTTATTATCTTTTTAGACAATTTATTAAATGTGCATAATGTCTGAATGTCTTTTTAAGCACCTTATATATGAGAAGCATATGTAAATGTTGTTGTATACTTTTTTCAATACAATGACAATAAAGTAAATCTTGATCTTGATCTTGAATCTTGATCTTGATGACGACAACAAACGGTTTGTTTTTCCACGAAACGTGAATTATTATATAAGGTATGCAACATTTTGTTATAGGCCACTCCTACTGCCTCACCCCCTTTTTGCCAGCTGGCATGAACAGTTAGAACAGTTACTCATGAACAACCTCTACACAAAATATTGTGTAAGTTTGAATTCTTTTGGAAATGATTCAACTTTTTATAAGAGTCCGTTTACATTGCCATGCCCCCTTTTTAGCCAATTGGTATGAAAACAAACACACACAAACTGTGGCCCCTAGAGGGTTTGGAAATGTTTGTTACAGAACAACTTATAAATCTGCTGGCTGCACCTAAAAAAAAAAAATAACATGCCAAGTGTGGTACATCAACATTTTCTTAAATGCAGTTGAATTTAATGTTATTGTGGAGTATCAGAAATTATCTTTAAGATCATTTCAAATCTACTGAGCATAAAGACCGTTCCTAAATAAAGAAATACACTACTCACTATACAGAAACAAGGCTGTGGTGTTGTGTTGTTAGTGGGTTGTGAGTGATTTTCACCACCAAAAACATGCCAACAATTAGTGGTCAGAGCTTGTCATACCTCATCCACACACACACAATAAAACAGGCTTTAGAAAAATAACTGCACTGCTATAAATAGGTGCGGCTGTAGAGGAATGTGTGAGTGAAGTTGGGAACAGGAACAGAAATATTTAATTATTTGATCAATCAAACCAGATTTATACTGAGGGGTGGGTGATGTGACAAAACAAGAGAAGAAGAAGAAGAAGAAGAAGAAGAAGAAGAAAAAGTATGGTGAAGTAAAATATGCAAAATGGGAAAATAAAGGAGAAGATCAATGGATGATGTGTTGATGATGTGTGTCTCATCCAGTGAGATAGTCTCTTCACTCTCTTTGGCCACTAGATGGCTCAGTGTTTCTAAAAATAAAGTGAAATCTCATCACCATCCTTCTTATTATTCTGACCCTTAAACCTTACATTTTCAGTTATTTGGGTGTAGAAATACCTCATCACAGTCCCTGGTAGTTTCGAACATACATGGTGGGTTTGCCATTAAATTTAAGTGTTTGATATGACGTATAGAGTAGATTGAAAGGTAAGGTCATACCAGGGCAGGAGAAGGGATGCAGAAAAAGGTGACAGAGGGAAGAGTAGGGGTTCTTACCTTTGGTGTGAGGGAGAAAGTGGTGACATAAAGGGGAAGTGGGGCATGTGTCATTTTTGCCAGAGGATAAAGAGGGAGAAAGCATCATTCCTGTGTGTTATTCCACAAAAGAAGTGGAAGGAGGAGTTGTGGAGGTGGAGGAGATAAGGTAAAACAGAGAGAATGTGAGCAGAGGGAGACTAATAATCTGTACAGAGGTGATAAGAAGATTGAGATCTGTGCTTTTGTACACTTTTCTTACCTGGCCGGTGGAAGTGTTGTGGTGATCTGGGCAGAGTTGGAGTGTAGCTGTGACGATTGTACGTTGCATGAACTCCAAAATATCCATGGCTTGTAGATTTTGGTATGCGCTTTCTGACTTCATAACTCTCCTTAAAAGAAGGAAGACACAAAACTAGTGTGAAATACACAACAAATCAACCAGAGTTAAATAGGATTTTAATAGGGAGCCTGCCACAGACTGTACTGTACATGACTGTAGTAAGTCTGCTCTAATTTGAAAGTAATAAAACAAATATTTACCTCTGTGGTTTCAGATACATTTCCTGGGGACTAAATCAAAATGACAGAAGGAGAAAAATGAATGTATGAACTTGAAAGAAACATAAAATACACTATAGACACTTCAGGTTAAAACCTTTTAACTCCAAATTTGTCAGATACAAAAAAAGAAGACAACCGTATTTTATCCGCTATGCATGCGTATGCATTTGAAAATGTTTTCAAGATGAAGACATGTATAATGTTCTAAATCTATAATGTTCTGTAATCTTTAGCTGAATTTGAAAAATCACCAGTTTTGGAGTTATGAGGTTTTCACATTTAGGAAGACGGGGAAAGTGTTGAACAAAAGGGTATTATTAAAAAGGTTTTAAGTTATTCTGACTTTTAAAAAAATGTTTTTAAAAAAATGACGTGTGTCCAAGAGGTTACTTCTGTAGTTGTCATGTGTGGAAACTGATTTGAAGAAACAGAAATTAGAATTTGATTAGGAGAATATATTATCTACATACTAAGTTAATTGTAATACCTGACCACTACATGTTGCAAATATGTAAGAGCGTGTGAAAGTAGCATGTTAAAGGTAGTTAATTAATAAATGGTAGAAACTACTGGATAAATAATTAAAATAGTTAGCTTAAAGTAGCTAATGGATAAACCGTTTAAATAGTTAGCGTTATGGGTAAACACTAAGAATAGCTTAAAGTAATTGGATTAACAATAATGGGTTAATGGTTGAAAAAGTTAGCTTAAAGTAGCTAAATGATAAACACTGAAATACTTAGCACAAAGTAGCTAATCGATAAAACGTTAAAATGGTTAGCTTAAAGTAGCTAATCAATAAAACGTTAAAATGGTTATCTTAAAGTAGCTAATCGATAAATTGTTGAAATAGTTAAAAGTAATGGATAAACAGTAGCCTAATGGATAAATGGTTGAAAAAGTTAGCGTAAAGTTGCTTATGGATTAACCGTTGAAATATTTAGCTTAAAGTAGCTAATGGATAAACAGTAAGAATAGTTAGTTAAAGTAATGGCTTAACTGCTGAAACATTAAGCTTCAATCCAAGTACCAGTAGCAGTAGTATTGCTGACCACCTAAATATTGACAGTTAATTGTATGAAAAACTCAACAATTGCCGATTTACTTAACAGGGGTATGCAAGTTCATCTGGTATATCAAACCCAAAAAGGGTTGGAACTACTGTTAAGAACCTAATGATCATTAATGGACACTTAATGACAGTAAAAAGCAACTAACCGTGTTTGTTTGTTGATCACCTTACTCTAAATTAAGTATGCAAATTAACATTCGCTGGTTGGATTTTAAGCTGCTCTGCATCACAGAATCAACCAAATCCTTAATATGGGAGAAGTAAATAAGTATTGAATGCCTGCCATATATTATATTTAAAGTTTTTTTGTTAATGTTGCAGCAGTATTGCTCCAAAACACACTTAAAAATTGACATTTTTCACAATAAATGTCTTTACATTTTGGGCCAACCACAGTCAAATAGAAAAACAAAACACTTGGTTTGACTTACAAATCAAACCAAGAAAAGAAACATCAAAACAATGACACACAAACATGCCACTGGAAGTTGGAGCATTGAATAAAGTTACCTCTGCAGGGCTTTGCCTGTCCTGTCTGTTGCCTTTGTTGTCCAAAGTAGAGGAGTGGTCGTTCACAGACTTATAAGATATCATATCTGGATGCTCTATATCATATATAGCCTTGACTCTGGGAATGGCTGCTAAGTCTCGGTAATCAATGATCTCATTATCTACTTTTGCCTGGGACCAGGACAGGGAGGAGAGGGGAGGGTGGGACACAGAAGGTGGAAGGTAGAAGGAGCAGACAGCATGGGTTACGTCAGGTGAAAGGTCAAAGGTTACATCACTTCAAGGAGGAATGAAACTTTAATCCCACTACAATGGTCTGACTTTGGCACAGGAAGTGGACAGATTAATATGACAATCTATGGCCGGTTTCTGCTTCACTACATATATTATTTCTCATGCTGTGAAGTATAAAAAAGCTGAATGGTTTTTGGCTCATATTGTGACGGGGTTAAAGTTTATTCCTCACAGTAAACCAACAGTCTATGGATCATAATAGAACGGATGGAGGAAACAAACAAACACCAAAAGCACCAGGTTGTTTTTGTGATCAAATTCAATCTGAATTGCCAATGAATTCAAATTGATAAAGCAAATAAATCTAAATTCCTGTTCAATGTGTGGTTAATTTGAGGAAACTTTCAAGGTTCATCAGTTAACCACAATTGAAAACCCATTTTTCTCTCAAAAGATAAAAACTAGTTCCGATCAGTCAAGGTAAAGCTGAAAAAATTACAGATTGATTTATAGATTATTTCACTTTTTTTTTATTCTTTTTTTTACATTGGCTATTTTCCTAAAATTTTGTCTTAATTTAATAAGAAAGATCTTGCAAGAGAGACACTTTGTCCATACGACTCCCCTGCATAAATAAAGAATAAATGAAATGGAAATCAAACCACGGTGAATAATGCACCATGGAAGGTGTTGAGCTGATGTTGTCACCAGGACTTACACAGATAGTTCGACCAGGACTCCCCGGAGTGCATGAGCCCGGCCTGGAACAGGAGCTTTCAGATGAGGATCTAGTGGGCTAAAGGAAGAAAAAACACCTGTTAGTTTGAGTCATAGCATGCTGAGAAACTTCTATTCTTTTCTTTCAATGTCAGAAAACAAGCATGAGAAGTCACAAGGCAGCAGTGTGCAGTGTGGGCCTGGCATCATGCAATTCATGTGCATTGGTCCATGTAGTAAGCACACACCTTTATTTGTACCTGATAATGATATCAGCCACACTTTTGTATTGCATAATACATTGGTGCACATTACTGTAAATTGTGAGGGCACTAGTTGTAGATGACAGGAAATAGCACAGCCAAGCATGCGCCAAAGTCAACATTGAAATATCATATGCTACAGCTCAGTTGTTTTTAACGGGAGACTCTACAGGTGAATAGGGTAAAAAACAAATTTCACCATTATTTTTTTTACATCAAGGCAAGTTTTCTGACATTTTATAATTGAATATGCAAATGTTGTTGTTTTTGACTAATTTGTATACATTTCCAAAACATTTCCAAGTTCAAAATATTTTTTACATTTTATTGACATATTAGAGTCAAAGGTTTTCCAAAGGGAAATCTTAGATATCTCTTTTAATCACTCCATTATTAATTAAAAAAATATATATGTCTAAGCTCTAAGTTCTGCTATCCATGTTTTCTTTCCATGAGTCTGAAAGAAGAAATGTTCTAGAAACATGACATATTAATACATATGTAAAATATGTAATAATTATTAATTAGCCTTCCTTAAGGCTCATACATTTACTTCATAACAAACTCAAGTGCAATAAGTCCTTATAGGGCTCTCCCACTGCAGCACACGTCAAATTCAAATTTCTTAACAATCACACAATAGTTCTTGGACACCACACAAGAAAAAAGTGCTTCCCAGATGATGTGTCAAAAACAGATAGATTTGTTCTCTCTCCCAGGGCTGCAAAATCAGAACAACATCATTCAGTTCTTGCAGCCCTGGGAGAGAGAACAAACGTATCTGTTCTTGCAGGGTATGAATAAGCCTTTGAATGAGTGCATAAGTTCTACATGGCCAGCCTGATGAGAATAGTGTTGCATATAAAACAAGCGTGAAGCTCAAGACGTGAGATTACAGCCTGTTCATTGTAGAAAACCATCAGTGCAAAAAGCAGGCCCGCTCACAATATTAACCTTCAGTTTATGAGGGGGGAAAAAGAAATCAAGAGGTGTTTTTGGTCTGCAGACCTGGGAAGGAAGAGAATGTGTGAGGACACATAGATAATTGCACCAGCTGGACAGTAACAGGTATTTTGAGAAATGATATATATGATATGGTGTCATGACCCTTGATCGAAATCTAATCTGCATACAACTTCTACCACACATTAAATTGTATATCACAGAGGTCGAGTGTTGATTAAAAGAAGTCATACCATGTAACTGTCCTCAGTTCTGCTGCTGTCGCTGCAGTCTGGGTGCCAAACTGTTGATCCTGCAAAGACAGGGAAAGCACACACACTTCACAATGTCAAAAGAAATCCACAGTGAACAGAAAGCAGTTTGAAGCATTTTGCATTAAATAAAATGTTAACTATATTAATATATAATGTGTACTTTCTCCCACTGACCTTGTAGATACATTTCTTCACCTTCTGTGAACATTTTGCCACATCGGCTGCATCTTGCACAACCGGGGTGATAATGTTTCTCCCCTGCCTATAGCAGATAATGAGAAAAGTAAAAGAACACAGTTAGAACAAAATATATATATATAATTTCAATAACAACTTCTGTTTGATAGTGGTTTTCTACAGTTTAATACAACATTGAAACAACCAAAATGTACTAATATGCAATGTACCAATTTCAAATGAAGAGGGACAACAAGTACATTCAGTCAAATTAAAATGTAAAAAAAAAAGTGTGTTTGTTTAGGTGTGTCAGAACCACTGACCCTCAAGTCAAATTGATATCAATTTTGAGAAGAAAAAAAGGACTTTTAAGTGAAGACATGTCACAAAATCTATTTCAGTTACAAGTAATGCAAATATGAATACAATCAGGAGTGTAACCTTACTAAAATAAATGTGATAAATGTGTCTCACCTCGAGGACTTTTCCACTTATAAACTTTTGACATGCTTCACATTGTACCCCAAACTGAATCTGATAGTCCCTCTCACAATAGGGAACGCCATCCCTGAAAGACAAGACACTTGAAATTAACAACACATTTTCTTTTCTGTCTATTACAATAAAAATGAACAAAAGATGTGTATTTACTTGCTGATATATTCTCCGCTCAGCACTTTCCTGCAGGCTTTACACTTGAAGCAGCCAAGGTGCCACTGACCACCCAGTGCTAACAGAGCCTGGCCGTTCTTTATGTCTCTGCCACAGCCAGAGCAGTCTGAGAACACACACACACACACACACACACACACACACACACACACATTCAGTTAAAGTTAAATATGCTGGGCCAACTAAATCTGGACTGCGCTTGTGCTAGCATTAGTGGATAACTTAGCATCCTCTTCTCAAGCGCTACCCTCAAGTCCAAATATGGTCACCTCTGGCTCCAAGAAAACCAAGATGGCAACGACCAAAACACCAAACTCAAGGCTTCAAAACCTCAAACCAATGGGTGATGTCACACCCATTTTTTATAGTCTTTGGTTGTAGTACCTCTGTTCTTCTTAATTATTCCTGGAGATACATAAATAAACCCAACTATATGAATAGCTGTGCTATTTACTGTAGATTTTCTTTGAAATAAGCACCTTTCTGTACAGTCCTAAAGAGAGATCCTGTTAATCCTGAGGCTTTCTGAGCCTGTATCCTCTCTGTCCTATCTATAGTTGCCAGGTGGATAAGGACAAGTTGAGTTCTGCTGTGTCTCTTAGTCCATACTGAGTCATAGACTTGGATCCCAGCAAGATAACCAGATTTTTAAGCTAATGTCAACTCAGTGTTGTGGCCACAGATGGCCAATGTTCAGAACATAATCCACTGTCTGATTATGTCTGCATGGGATCAAAGTCTTTGGGTTTTTTTAAAGCTTCATTAATAAATATTCTTGGATGTGAACACAATGGATCAAATGGACTTACTTGGAGAGTAAATCATACAACAGTGCACTTACTACTGGAACAGCTGATGTCGTTACGAGTTGGAGATACGGGTCGGATACAGCGATGACAGAGGCAGTCCTTTCCACTGAAAGTGACGCAATCCCCAGCAGGGAAGGGGTGTCTGAGAAACAGACAATGATACAGATGTACACAACACAATTCTTTGAAGAAAAAAAGGAAGTTTTTCTGTATCTAAACTACAAAAGTGTATATTTTTCTTCCACAATTACTTGCAAATGGTGCAGACAAAGCAGCCAGGATGGTAGGTTTTCCCCAAGACTGTGACCACCTGTCCCTCCACAAAGTCTCCACAGTTGTTGCAGAGTGTGCCATGCAGCCTCTGGAAGTCCAGCGGGCAGAGGTAATCCCCGTTCTTCATGAAGAAGCCACTCTGAGCCAGATCACAGCCACACACTGCACACAGGGAGAGATAGATGACAACGGAAAACATTAAAGCTACAATAATGTGTTTTTGTTTTTGTTTTTATTATCTTTGGATCAGTGGAATCTGTATGTGAAAGTTGTCGTTTTTCACTCAACAACAACTCCGATAGATCAAATGGCAGACAGACAAATGGAGACTAGCGATCCGAGGCCCATTATGACAAAACCCCAATAATTCCCCCCAAAAATGCTCTATTGGACTAAAAGGCCATAGACCAATTTAGTGACTCCCACTCTTACCACTTTCCAGACGTTGTTAACCCTCCTCCTCGTTATGTTGCGGGTCAAATTGACCCATTTCAAACTAAAACAATTTAAATAAAATAAAAAGTATCTAAAAGTATTTTTTCATAAAAAGAAAAAAAAATTAAAGTCATTTTAAAAAATGATGTTATGTAAAACCATTGTATTTTTAAGTAGGTCTTTCCAATGTACATTAAAAAAAATGTAACATGCATTTTTTAAGAAAAAAAGAGTGAATTATCCTCATTGAACCATGATCTGTAAGAGATAAAGAACACCTTTGCACTAAATATTGATTGAAATTGTTAGTAATGGAGTTATTAATGAAATATAAACAATGTTTATTGGGTATTTGCATTTTGGGCCAACCACAGTCAAATAGATGGGTAGTTTCTTTCACTTTTGGATGATTAAACATGCCCTGGGTTATTGCTGTTCTTTAAAAAAACAAACATAACAGGAGGGTTAACATATTGCTCAGATTAACAGATATCAAATACATCATAACGTAAAGTTTGTCTTTGCGACAAAGACATATCACCTCTTATTCAACTTGAACAGCTTTTCCGTGAACTTAATCAACTGAATCAACTGAAGTGAGCTTTTGTTTTTGGGATAACAGGCCTTCACACTATGGGCTTTTGGTCCTGTGGGAAGTTTAAACTATTGGTGTTTTGGAATAATGAGCCATTAGAACAATGGCATGGCACCCAACAAAAAGTTCTACCACTACTGCAATAACTTTATAAGTCGACAAAATGCGTTTCAGCTTGTGGTTGACCAAGTAGCCAAAGATCTCAAATAACAACACACACAACAATTTACTAAAATTAATTCATCCAAACACATTCTTCACTTAATTCTTTTTGCAAAACAAGCTTTAACATTGCTATCATGCTTTTTTCAGTTATCTCATATTTGTATTGACTAAGCTTTTAACCTGATATTAACCAGAAGTCATTCTTTGTCTTTGTTTGCATTCGTTTGCATATTATGTCTTTTGCTTGAAAATGAATAATGTTTGGGTCTTTTATTATTAAGTTTTTTGTAACTTTTTTTTACTATATGATACGGTCTGTATGAATAACATTTGTATGCGTTTTGTAGTTTGGTTCAGTAACAATTAATTTCCAGTTTATATTGTCACCTTTTTGTTAGCTGTTACCAAAGTTGTAAGGTAACAAAAACTACATCATCTATCAAAGACATGAGATAAGGGCTATTTGGGTTGTCTGACCTCATGTCTCTGCCAGGGTCTCTGAAGTGTTTATGTGTTTGACAAGTTACTGACAGGGAGCCAGTGTTTTCTCCAAGCTTGTTTGAAGTCATTTGATACCACACAACCCGTTCCTGACACTGTCCTTCTGAACCTGCCACCGCAGAATGCACAGAGAGATGCCACGGGCAGATTTATGTCACTCTATTCCTGTCCTACTGCAGCTCATTCACAAGGTCTATGTGTCTTATTTAAAAAAAAATACTATTTTTAAGCCTGAATAAAACACACACTACATGTGTTTACAGAGAATATGTACTACATTGTAATTGCTTTGGCTCTTTGTGTCATTTTATTTCTCTTTGTAGTTGTTTTGTGTCTCTTAGTAATTGTTTTGGTCACTTTTTAGTCTTTTTGAGTTGCTTTTTAGTCATTTTAGGTTTCTTTGTGTTGTTTTTGCATCTCTTCCTTGCTGGTACATGTCTCTTTGAGTGACATTTTTTTAGGTGAAGGCCTCTTTCTCTTTCCCTTTGCCCTTTCAGTAAACCATCCATGCACAAAGCAAGTGGTTCTTAACTGCATTTATACTAATTTAACTTAACTTAGTTATAACAACATTGTTTTTACTGGGACAATCCTTCTACCCCCTTGTTCTGTACCATGAAGTTAAATTTACTTTGTTTAGGTTTGTTTTAATTCACATTATTCCCCAGGTTTTCCCACTGTTAAAATACTGCAGGCTTCTCTGCACTGAAAGTCTCTTTGTTTCCTTCATGCAGTAAACACCGTCGCAATGTGATGAAAGGGCAACAACATGAGAAGCTTGTCGGTTTCAATTAGAGGAGACAATAGCCTGCTGAGGGAAATATGTTTTCCACGCAACAAAGTAACTTCCGTGAATGACTGTCTGACAAGCCGGGCTGTTCTCACAACAGCCCATTGTAGATGCAGAATATTTCATAATAAATTGAATTTGATGGCACCAAAAGTCTTACGAATGAATGAACAGCTATTTCTGCTCAATTTAAAACTAACCTACTGAAAAAAAGACGTTTTAATGCAACCATAAGGGTCAAATGTTGTGTGCATGTTTTATTTTAATTGGAAAATTAACAATAATATCAGATCTCTGATGACATCATGTTACAGAGCAGCCTTATTTCAAAAAGTGATTGCAGCTGAAGTCTGGAATTCAGTCATAATGTGTTCAAGTCAGTCACAACTGCATCTCTACTGCACTTGCAGGAATTCAGTTAATTTTACTGCTCTTTAGTTTCCCTAATATCCAAATTTAGACACTAATAATGGAGATGTGATTGCAGGATCATTCAAAAGTGCATATAATGATGAAACTCACCCTTGCAGGAAAAGCAGTTTATGTGGAAGTGGCTGTTTTGGACTCGCAGCACCTCTCCCTTGCATGGCTCCCCACACCTGAAGCACTGGATGACCCGCTTCCCTGCTGAGGGACTCGAGTGGCACCCATCCTGAGCATGTAGCACTACAGGAGAGGAGAGGAAGCAATAAATGAATCGGTTACATTTACGTGACATTCATATGACAAATATTCACTGAATATCGTGCATAACAGCAGGCTGTTTTCACAGTGCAGAGAGGAGAGGACAGGAGAGAGGATTAAAGTGGTTGAAAAATTGCAAATAGTTCAATATGTATATATGGAGACCCAAATATCCACAATATTTATAACATTTGTGGGCACTTTATGGTTTATGTCATTAAAACTGTGATATACTGCAAAACATGAATGTATAAGTTGTTCACACTTCTAGCTATGGTTGTGCTGTTTTCCATGGAGGTACAGGGTTTCCATATTGAAACACAAGGCCACAGACAAGAAAATGTAAAAAGAGCAACAACTTGGGGTTCAGAGGGTTAAACTACTGTCGTTTTGCATCCCCCTTTTAAAAAAACTGCCACTCTCAGTTATGTCAAGTAATTTCTACACTTTCATGTGTACATCCAAAGTACTGTAAGTCTTTGCTAACATAACTTGTCACGCAAGGAATGTTGAAATGTTAAAGGTTCAATCGTCAATTTAGCAATAAATTTAGGAAAAACTAGCCTAGCAGCTATGTGGGCCTGGACTGAGGCCCATTAGTGATTTTAGCTAACGCTAAATGCTAGAACGTGCTAGAATGATCATGCTAGTACTCTGAATTACATATATTCTTTACCGTGTTGAACATGATAAACATTACTCATTACCCAACAGGCTAAGCGTGTGTGTTAGCGTGCTAACATTTGTGATCACTAGGAATAAACATAATGTACTTGAGCCACAAAAGGTGAACTTTTTGTGACCAAAAATCTGGAAAACTATTGACGTTAGCCTAGCCTATACTTTGTTTGTTCCTTATTAACAAATGTTAGCATGCAAACACATAAGCTTAGCATACTCTGTAATGTTTAACCCAGTAAACATTATGTAATTGTGAGCAGAAGCCACCTCTAGCTTATAGCCTACTGATGATCTACTTCTCAATACGCCCTCAAATTTGAAGGCAAGAAAGTTTTCTTGACTTTTGACATTTCTCCAAAGTGGCTTAAAAGATGTTTAACGGTCTACACTTAAAACATCCTCACATCACCCTTTGTTATTTTGCACTTTGAACTGCAAAACTAGACCTTACAAATATTTTACAATGTAAGTCTATATCAAGAGAAATAGGACCCTAGGAACATTGTGACCCCATGCTCACATGACAATAACATGCTGCTATTATTACCATAGCAAACATGCTAATCTTTACCTAACGCACGTACACATGTGTGCTTGCACGCTAACATTGTTGATTAGGAATAAACACAAGGTATGGGCTATGCTAATTTTTTTGGCCTGGGGGTATTAGGATACACATCTTCCAATACTTCCAGCAGGTTTATCCTTCCAGCCTGAGCGGTTCATTACAATACAACAGGCCCTCAGAACCGTCCTGTCAGTGCTTACATAACTGAACGTAAGTACAGACACGCAATGCTTTTGCACTGACACACACATACACAAACAAAGACAGAAAACTCACGGCAATTGCCCTCAATCAGTATTCTACATGAGCTTGTGTGCCAGCCACAGTGGTGGAATGTAACTAAGTACATTTACTCAAGTACAGTAGTTTAAGTTAGTATTTCCATTGTATATAACTTAATACTTCTATTTCACTACATTTTAGGGGCTAATATTGTACTTTTATACTTTATGTACGGCACATTTAGCTGACAACTTTAGTTACTTTTCAGGTCAAGATTTAACTTTAAAAACATGATCAATTTAAAGTGATTGGAGTTTTTCTTTTTATCAAACGCCATAACAGTATATTAAGTAGTTAAAATGAGCCCCATCTTTACAAAAAATTTCCAACACTGGCTAGTATCATACTGTAGCAAGACTTTTCTGTCTCTTTCATGTGTATATGCAGTGGATGCCTGTACAATCTAATCACAGCCCTCTTGAGAGGTCTTGAATGTGATTAGCAGAGAAGAGAGGGGAAAGAATGTGGCACGGTGAGAGCGCTGTGTGGACACCAAGCATACAAATAGATAACGACTTTCCTTTCTTCTATATACAGTTTTACTACAGAAAACTCATGAAAAATCCACATATTAACCAGGTAATAGTTACGCTGGATATAAACCGCAGTGGATCTCAGCTGCACTGACACGCATGAGTTGTGTCTCAACTTATTTGACCCAAACAGAGAGATTTCCTCACACTTACTCAGCTAGAAGGAAAAATGTTTTTCCCAATTCGGCCTCGTGAAAATTGAGTCAAACACCATCGGTATGTGGCCCCAAGTCTGCCCCCACAACAGGAGAGATTTGTCACTATGGTAACAAGCATGAAGTAACAAACTAGATTAGGAGACCATGCTCCTCAAAGGTTAATATAAAGCTCACTGTAACTGATTTGACAGCTGTATAGACAGATAGTGTGCACATTATGCAGTGGTGTGGTGAATATAACTACAGCTGCTGTAGTGCAGGCTGTATTAATGATGATTATAATCCATAAATTAACATCCTGGAGCTGTTCAATTAAGTCTAGTCGAGTAATAAAGACATAAATAAGCAAACGAAACAAAAAAGTTTTACAGTTTACCACAAGTACCACACACTATTGTATTGCTGTTGCAATAAAATATACTATCCTGTCCTTTCTTTATCAGTTAGTTTACAACAAAACTGAACTTTGAAACATTTCTAAAGAGCAGCAGC
This sequence comes from Centropristis striata, assembly GCF_030273125.1. NCBI lineage: Eukaryota > Metazoa > Chordata > Actinopteri > Perciformes > Serranidae > Centropristis > Centropristis striata. Next base: position 11,566,180 of record NC_081537.1, read on the forward strand.
AGTAGTTCTGTTGTTGTGTCCGCTTCACAGCTCTGTCATTAACAAATATCTGAAGCGTTCCAGGACCGAAGCCAGCTTGGCTGTGTTTCCAGTCATTGTTGGAGTGCCATGGCCAAAAGCACGGGTTACATTCCCATTGAGATTTTGTCAAGTTTGACAGAAATAACACTTTTTTTCACCAGATTTTTTTTTTTTAAAGGTCAGATTGCACGTGATTACCGTCACACGATGTCCTCTTTCTGCTCTTCTATTGGCAGGAAGAACCTAAAATTTTATGACTGTAATCAAATCCTTTAACTTTTAGCACAGGCGTTTCAACATTGGGGTGGGAGACACATAAAGTGGGGGTACATATGGGACATTTCCTGCAATTTTATGCTTTATGGTGGACATTTTGGTGCTTAGTGATGATTCAAAATGTAAAAATTGATGTAATATAATGCATTCAGGCTGCTTTCAAATATTTACTTTCCTGCTGAGTCAACAATACGCATAACTTTACTTTACCAGGGGCCTTGTTATTTCTATGAATCACGTTACAACTGTTCTTCAAAATAAAAGTCCTCTGCATCGTTCATGTTTTCATTAGGGGGAGACAAATGCACATGTTCCAAAATATTCAGGGGGACGGCCCCCCTGCGAACCCTCTGAAACCTATGCCTATGTGTGGTGTTATTGTGTATATAATGTATACTCTGTGTATGGTTTCTTTTTCTCTTGTGTAAATGGGAAAACTCACATGCAGTCCTCCTCATGTGGAAATATTTTAAGAGTCCAAAAATGTCTTCTGCTCTTTCTTTCCCAGAATGTGAAGTTGATATGGTGTCAAGTATTAGCAAATGGTAGATTTAGAAAGACAGCAAGTGGGGAGAAACCTGAGACGGACAGCTAATCACACAGTCCACTACTCCAGCTATGAAAATCTGCATCTGTGTACGTGTGTAAGGAGTGAGGGAGTTTCTATTTCAAGTCTGCAGAATTTTGTTTAAATATACCTCATTCTAATTTTACGTAAAGTACAAAGTAATGAAATGTTAGCTATGTAAACTGACTATTATCGTAACCACACAATGAGGTCATATCAATACTTTTTATTGTTTAAATTATATTATGTGCCTTACAAGCTGTATTTGTGTTCTTTAGAGTTTTTGGCCACCTTGATAGTTATTTTGGTTGCAAATTTGATTTTTAGAGAAAATTCAGGAGGTTATTATGCACCTGCCTCTCAGGAACGCCCAGTTTTCTGGGAATGTAATGGAATATCATTGAGGATGTCAAGGAAAACAATTCCCATTTGGAAAGCTCTTAATTGCTCAGTAACTAAGATGTAAAATGAGTGTAAAAATTCAAATATACTACTTCTTTTAAGCAGTGGAGCATTTCTTTCAGGACGGAAAAATACAGTTTTTCGGGGGCTTTTCTATATTATTTTCAAGTTTCTAGTTTAGTGAAATAAGTGAGAGTATTTTACTGAGAATAAAACAATGAGAGCAAGACACTGCTTAATTCAGAAACATTGCTAAAAATCACATGCTGCTCTTCACCCAACGTGATGCTCAACGATGCACTTTTCCCTACTTGGCAACCACAGTATTTATTGCCAAATTCAGTTTATGGATTTTGGAAAAGTTTGAGAACCATCACTGTTTGCTAAGCCTTAACAGGTAAGAAATGTCATCATTTTCATAAGTTAATGTCATATTGTTTTCAGAATCCAGAGACTAGAAATATCACCCAAGCCCTACCAGATTTACCTTTTACCAAACAGTTTTGTAATACAACTGTGTAACTGTCATAACATTACTTGCAGGAGCTGTTAACATAAGGAGACAAAATCATAAGCAATATTCGTTTTTACCTTTAAAACGATCAATGAGAACTAACAACAGATGACTTACAATACAATGTAATCATGAATGAAGCTCTGAGACCAAAATGCTTTATACTTATCAAGTTACAAACAAGTCATATATACATAAAGATAAACATAACGCACAAGCTGACACACACCCTCTTTCTCGTCCTCTGCTACACACACACACATGATTAAAAATGTCTACCTTTCTCTTTCATGACAGTTGGTTTCCACGCGTCTGTGGGAGCGCTCACTGCAGAGTGAGGAGAGGAACTAACTGGACTGCTGGTCCATGTGAAAGGGGGAGGTCCAAAACACAGAGGGCAGGAGTGTGTGTGTAGGTGTGTGTGTGTTCTCAAAGAGGACGTAGGAGTGGCATTATATACTCCATGCTTCTGAAACATGACCTCAACCATACGGAACAAGAGAATAACTGAATCCCAGACATGAAATGATGATAAAGTAAAGTATCATTTAGTTAAAATATATTGTTTTAGGTAAATCACACATACTTTCTGTTCCTAGAATATTCCTGTAATATTAGTGTCTCTACGATGAGACAGTTTCTCAGTATAGAGGACTCAGTGATTACATTACCTGCTGTTATTTTTTCTGGCTTTAGAAACTCATTCTCTGGCACTTTGTGAATCCTCTTTTTTCTAAACTAGCAAACTGAATATATGAGGTGTCTCCTAAAGCATGCAGGCTCAGTCTGAAGTCATTTAACTCTATAAATGAGGTGCAATACTGACAGTAAGTGTGACTAAAACTTTATATTGAGACAGCAGTCGAATGAGTCAGCGTTAAAGGGATAGTTTGGATTTTTTTAAGTGGGGTTGTGTGAGATACTTATTCATAGTCAGTGTATTACCTACAGTAAGTTTCTGAAGCCGTGATATCCATCTATGCTCACTTCAAAATGACCAGACTCCTTTGACAAAAACATTAATTTTACCTCATGGAACAGAGCAGATGCGGTTCTACCACTGCTTCAATTAGTTTGTTTGTGTTATTGCGTGACTTTGGTGAAACCAAACTAGCCCTTTAAAACACAAAAGTCACACAACAACACAAACTAAACGATTGAGGCAGCAATAGAACAGCAACTCACATGTTCTGCAAGGTAAAATTACTGTTTTTTCCCCAATGGAGTTTGGTGGCTTTGTAAAGAGCCTACAGCAGCTTCAGTTCTCCCTGTCTAAATGTAACCTGGGCTGTCTGACGGCAAGCTAAGTGGTGAAAATATTCTTATTAGCTGCTTCCCCCATCAACAGCAGTACATTGCTTAGCATAATGCCTGCTTCTCCAAACTGGGGGCATGCAAACCAACATCTACTATAGGTAATACACTAACTATGGGTAAGTACCTCATACTTCAGTAAATCCAAAATATCCCTTTAAAGGGTCATAGATTACTCCCATGTTCATATTGTAGTCCAACTGACTAAAAACCTTCAATTCTATCTGAAATTACAACTGTGGTGATGAATAGCAAATACTATTATATATGTACAACACTATGCTCTATCCAATAGCTTCACTTCTCATTACTACATGAAATTATTTAAAGTCAAAATAGATTAATAGCAAATACTATATATATATATATATATATATATATGTATATATATATATATATATATACAGTAATGGAAAAAATATTAGACCACCCTTGTTTTCTCCTTGGTTTCTTGTTCATTTATTGCCTGGTACAACTAAAGGTACATTTGTTTGGACAAATATAATGATAACAACAGAAATAGCTGATAACCAAAATCATTATCAAGAAAACCATGGATTAAAATGAGCAAGAAATTGAAGAAAACAATGGTCTAATAATTTTTTTCCATGACTGTATATGAACAACATTATGCTCTGTTCAATAGCTTAATTTCTCATTACTACATGAAACACTTCAAAATCAGATATTGGGATGAAAGCGGGTGTGTGAAATGACAGTAGGTGGTTATTGTTGACGTTTTATTTTTTAAATGTATTACTATTTTTTCTTTTTTTGTGTGTTGTTGTTGTTGTTGTTTGTTTTTTGTTCATTGTTGTCTCATTATGACTACATGGGTGTATGTGTTCTTATGTGTTTGTAAGTTAATAACAAGTTATGTGTGTTAATAATGGTAATAATGAGTTTATAAACTACATTACTATTGTTATACATACATATATATATAATTATTGTTGTTATAGAACTGAATATAGTAAATTAACATAGGGAGAAGGGGTGGGATTTAATAAGCTTTGGTTTCTTCTCACTCCTTTTGAACACAAATAAGTGTTGAGTCTTGTTGTTGTTTCATTTTGTGTTGTTGTCTTATATTTATTGTTGTTCGTTTGTTTTTAAACATTCATCTTTTATTTTGTGTTCAAATAAATTCTCAATCAATCAAAAAAAAAAATCAAAAAACTATTTTAAATCAAATTAACCCTAACCCTAACAGAAAATTTTGAATCCAATCATTACAACAACGTATCACAACATAACATGTTGTATTACATTACCTGATATCTCTGCAGGTATGGCGGCCAGCTTCTCACACAGGATGTAGTCGTTGGGGTTGATGAAAGGCAGCTGCTCCATAATAGACTGTTTAGGAATAAGATAGAGAACCTCTGCAAGTTCTCCATCTTCAATAATCGACATGCGCCGGACGGAGTTCTTCCTCTTGACCCGGTCCAAAACGACCATTTCATTGCTGTGGCTGGAGCCGCAGATCCTGCCCAGGCTGTTGAGGTTGAGGAGGCTTGACATGCTTGTGGCGTCGAGGCTTTCGGCCACACACTTCAGGCTGCAGATGGACTCCAAGTGAGAAACCATAGAGCAGATCTCAAGATGTTAAAGCCCTCTGTTGAATGTCAGGTATTAAGGTGCTCTCTAAGACTTGACTCAGCGTGTGTGTGTGTGTGTGTGTGTGTGTGTGTGTGTGTGTGTGTTGTCAAAGACTAACTCCAACCACACGGCCCTTAAGAAGATTAAGTAAGGGATATTTTTAGGGTTTATCTTCAAGGTAAACAGAAGATCTGAGCTCAAGGAAGTCTATATTGGTCAACCTTCTTCCCTCCGTTCCAGTGACTTTGACCTTTTCATCACAGGGAATGCATCTTTTTAATAATCTGGAGGTTAGGGCCCTCTGTTAAAAAGATTACCAGTATGTATTGTATCATCCAGTTATGTAAAATGGTATTATTTCAATCTTCTGTAAATGTCCACCATGTCTGTACAAATTTCTCATTTTTTGGATGGATTATGACTGAATACAAGAACCAGTTGGACACAAAATAATTCACGTTCAGGAACATTTCATAACTCTCTCCTTGCAAATAATGTGCATTTGATTGGTTTTTGTTTTTCTCAGTGATCTATTGTTTGGCACGGACTCGCTGTGTTCTGAATGCTTAGCTTCGGACCGGAGAATTCTCCACATTTAACCTGGCGCAGAGTCAGGGACAGGATCTTGTTGTTTTGAGGACTGCAGCGTTAATCAAGGACAGACAAGTGTGTCTGGATCAGTTTAGGCACTCTAATCTGCATTTAATCAAATTCCAATGCTAAAGACTACTCAGATGTGGACAATATGTTATGTTTTATATAATGATTTAAAGGAAAAGCTCTTACAGGTAAACTTTTTCCTTAAAAATACAGAAATACGGGAAGCCTGTCCTTTGTTACACTAATGAAAAAACACATTTTCACCCGGAGTAAGTGAATTTAAAATTAAAGCTAGTTACAGGATGAGTATGTTCTTCTGCATTTTATTGGACAGTATTGGCCTACTACAGATTTTACTGTGTCTATTGGTAATGCCGTACATGTTGTCCAATATGCACTAAAATGAAAACTCTTTAAACAGAATCTATAGGGCTGAAAACAACGCTTGAGGGGATTTAGAAATTCTGTAAAATATACATTTTATTTTTCTGTATTGTTTTAAAAAAAAAAATAGACAGCAAATGACTGATATTAAACATAGAGTACTGATGTTTAATATCAATATTTATATATTTAATATGTTAGAATTGGTGGGCAATGTGTTACATTGTATCTACAATAATGATAAATATTCTTTAATATAGTTATTTGTTTACGAAAGCAGCATTCTGAGTGATTATATCGGTGTGCAATCCACAAAGTAAAGCTTTATTTTCATTCCAGCTCAAAAATTCACTGAATCAGCCATTGTCTGTGAACAGTATTGACCATAAAAATCCCATACTGGTTCAGCTTTAGCTGATGTATTATATTTCCAGAAATGCAGAAAAGTGCTTGTTAAAGTAATAGTAGAGGTAAAAAATATTATAAGAGTAACATAAATTACAACACAAATGATACTGCAATAAATGTGTACATGTTTAAAAGAATGAGAAGAAAATTTGTGCACACTGAAAACATGTTACACTTACTTGTGGTGCTACCATATTTGTCTGCAGCTATTTAAAAGTAGCCTACATTCTTGTTGTTGACAATTTGATGGATGTGATATGCAGCACTGTTATCATGACAAGCCCCACCAAAACACCCACACTGACTTACAAAACATTTCTGATAAGAAAGAAACTAGTTAATAAGAATTCAAGGAACTAAAATAGAAGGTTGAATATGGGACTTTCAATTGCATGATTGTAAAAACAATGGGCCTCATGCTAGCACAAAAAAATTTTTTTAGGCACAAACACAGGGTAGAATATGAAAATGTTTTTGCATAAGGCCCAGTCTTCACAATCCCATGCTGATGACATAGCAAACAAATGTGTAAAGAGCTCCATCTAGTGGCTGTTACAGGCTAAAACTGCTGTGCTGAGTATTTAGAAGGAAATATTGCTGGTTATGCAGGTAAACCTGATACTACATGTTAAGATTGTAAGGAAATATCTGGTTCTTTAGCAGCTCCACTATGTTCAGCAGCTCGTCTGATAGCTAAACAATGCCCTGAAACTCTTTATGAAGCTCCATAAAACCCAGGGGAGCTGCACAAACAAGAAGGTATTAAGCTTTTTTTTTTTAGAGACAAGTAGCACCGTCAAAAAGGTGACAGATGAGCAGCATTTTATTTTCTACTTCCCTTCTTACATTACATAGTAAAATTTGACCATTTACATACAGATAAGAGGTACAAATATTTAACGGTTTCTCTTTTTTAAAAAATCATAAAAACATTTTAGTGACAACATGACATATTTAGTGGCCTGACCTAAGTGTAAGTTATGGCTGTACAGTTGATACTGAATGATCACTGATAAAATTAAAATACAATTTTAAAATTAAAATTAAAATCAAGAGGGTCAAGATTCTCTTCAAGAATTTTGATAGTTTTTTGGGGGGGCAAAAATTAGTTTTCTTTTCAAATTACCCGTATTACTGAAAAACCCACAGTGCCTGGTTTACATTTATACATTTCACATGTATTGATACTATTTGGGTGTAAATACTGTTACGTTTAAATTATCTGCTGTAGCAACCACAGACAGTGCGGAGAAACAACTGGTTTCAGTGAGGTGTGCAATAAACCAAGTTCAATTTGAAAACGGGCACATATGAAAACATAATATATATAAAAAGAGAAAGAGAGAGATAGAAGTTTTCAAACTTGAACAAAAACTGTTAAAAACAACAACTCAGGAGTTGATAGAGGGAGATCTGACCGCCTCGTCCTCCTCGTCCTCGTTTTGCTCTTCCTCTGCCTGGTTGAGCGGCTCTCTGTCGGAGTCGACCGCTGCCTGCACCGACTTCTTCGTCGTCTTGTTCAGGGTCCCGCCCTGCAGAAAAAAAAATACTTACTGAACACACTGTACTCTGTGCTGAAGTCATCTGACAATAGACACATGCATGTATGGATTACTGAACAGGCCTGCAGGGCACAGGCCCAGGGGCCCAAAGCGTCAGGGTCCCTGGCCTTTACCTGCAAAATGTTACTTAAAGAAACACAAACCAACCAGAAACAAACTAAACAAACAAAAATGACCACAAAGAAACATAAAAGTACTATAAAGAGACAGAAAAAGATTAAAAGGAGACCAAAACAAATACAAAGAGATAAAAGCCTCAAGAGGACGATGAAAAAAGGAACTAAACAACCACAAAGAAGACACATTTTTCAACACCAGCACTTTGGACTCAGATGAAGCCGTCGAGCATTAGTTTTCAAACAAAGAAAAAGGTATTCTGATATACTTTGGATCAAATCTCTATAGTCTTTCATATTACTACATCCTGTTACTAACTACAAAGAGACATAATACAGCTACAAAGAGACTCAAAAAGGCAATAAGAAAGGGCAAACCGCAACCACAGATTAAAAATAACTAAAATAATTATTAAAATAATCACAAAGTGACACAAAGAACTACAAATAAAATGAAAAAAACTGACAAAATGAGCACAAAGACACACACAATGACCACAAAGACACAAAATCACCACAAGTAGACACATATTAAATAAAACGGGCTATGAGCAGTATGTGGGATGTCTGACCTGTCTGTGATCGACAATGTTGAGCAGCACTGAGGTGACGATGCAGCTGATGGTGTTGGCCAACATGAAGATCATCATTCGCTGCCAACGCCACAACGGAATCTTAGTCTCACTGTCCAGAGGAACACAGAGAACAGAGCAGGTAAGTAAAGACCCGACATGCAGCATGGACCATCACGTGCACTGCAATGACATCCTGATCTGAAGTATTTCCTACCTGGACTTGGAGCCCAAAATCTGCCCGACGACCAGATTGGACACCCCGATCCCCACCATCTGTATGGAGGTGGCCAGACCCATGGCTGTCCCCAGAGTCGCCTGAGGCACCACGAGGGGAATCGATGGCCACATGCTCGACTGAAATACACAATACAGTTAAAATTAAGAGATAACATGCACTATTTTGACAAAGATTATACTGATAACATAGCTGCCTCAGCATTAAAAATGTAAATGTTAACCCATAAGAACCCAGACGCAGTTATCCTTAAAGGAAAATTATGGGGGATATACCACAGACCAGGTTGACCACATAGAACACATTTTGATGTTTTTTCAAAATTGAAAAAAATATTTCTTATTTTAAAATAAAACTAGACACATTTTCTGCTTACAGAGACACAAATTTGCCTTTTTCTTTGCATCTCCACAACATATATCAAAATTGTGACATTATTAGTGCTGTTTAACCACAAATTATTTTGTAGATTTGTTTTTAAGTAACAAAATAATAACAAATCAATAATAAATAAATATAAATAACACTGCCTCATTGGATGGCTTCTCAACAAGCTACTGTAGCTGTAGAACACTGAAAAACACACTTATGTACTTGAGAAAACATACATGAACATTACTAGAACATTTAAAATGTTTGTGACACCCGTGTCACCGTGGGTTCTTATGGGTTAAAACAACTTTGAATTAAACTCACAGCAGCAAAGGAGTAAGTGACTCCCAGCCATATGGTGGAGACGAGAGGGGGGACAAAGGTGAAGGCCAGGAGTCCAAACACAGGCAGAGTGAGGACGGCACAGGCCACTGCAAAAATGCCCCGCAGACCCACATGATCCTGGAACAAATATGACATGTTAAAGCAACTTTTTTTTATTATTATTTTATATTTCTTCATATGACAGTTTTAGGTTACAGTAACTTACTATGAGAATGCCGACCACAGCTGAGAGGACCAGTGAGCTGTCATAAACTGCCCCGGCGATGTAGGCTGCCTCCTTCTGACTGTAGCCCTCGTACTTATCCTGAATGAATTTACTGGACACAACACAAACAGCAGTTAAAACCATAAAATTAACTTTTTTAAAAGATGTAACATGTATTTTTTATATATGTTTTATAATACAAATTGTTCACCCCCAACAAAAATAAATAAAATTAAAAAAAACATTTTTTTAAAAGATTTTAAAATAAATAAATTAAAAACATTTTTTTAAAAAGAAGTGTATTACACTTAGGATGACTAGCTTCATATCAACACAAAGGTTTTAGGATTTGTTTTTAATTTTTGGCCTGAAGGTATGGAAGATTAATTCTGCCAAAAGGTGAAATCTGAAAATGAAGATGAAAAAAAGGTCCTTTAAGTAATGAGAAACTACCTTTAAATAATGACGAAGTATCTCAAAATAAAGAGAAACTTTCTCAATAAAACTATGTAATTTTTTTAATTTTGAGAAAGTTTCTCATTATTTTGCAATACTGAGTGATTATTTTGAGGTAAAGTGTCATTATTTTCAGAAGGTTTCTGATTATAATGACTTACAGGATCTTTTTATCATTGTATTAGCATAAATAGGCTTCCATACAAAGGATTTTTTAGCCAACAACAGTATTCTCATCCTATAAAAAAACCCACTGTATACTGGCCTTTAAAATCCCATTTTTAAACTATAGAAAAATGCATGTGTTGCATGTCGATAGCTCTACCTGGCGTCTGCGATGAACGGGAAGATGCCGTTGTAGAAGAACATGATGGTGAGAACCAGCAGCCAGTATCTTAGTGACAAGAGCTTCACGTCCTGAATCCTCTGCAGGGAAACAAATATTGTAGGTTTGAAAGAAAATTTCATTTGCACTATAATAATCAGGGTCTCTGCATGTTTCAACAAGTCAAATTTAAGACTTTTTTAAGACCACAATGAATACAATTTAAGACCCATTTCACATCCATACTGGCGAAAAAGTACAAAAACATGAAGGAAAATCGGAGGCCTGGAATTACTTGCAAAGTATATGAATTTATTCACAGTTCAAATTCTGACCTGCTGCACAGGAACTTAGTTCCGTTTTGTAGTTTGTATGTTATAGCGTCCTCAAAAATCGAAACAAGCGAGTGAAGTCTATGCATTTGTTTTAAATAAAAGTAATGTTAATACATTTTAAAGACCTTTCAAAATCGTATTTAAGACACATTTTGAAATTTTAAGAGAATGTTAGAAATTTTAAGGCCTTAAATTGAAATTATTGGATTTTAGACATTTTAAGACTTTTTAATACCCTGCAGATACCGTGGTAATGTTGACTATTAAAAGATCCTACCACTTTGCGTGACTGTTCCTGGATGGCGCCATCAAGACCAAGCTGTTTCATTCCAATCTTGTCCAGGGCGCTGACTATAACAGCAGATGCAAAGCCCAGAACACACAGTAGAGCACCTAGAAAACAAAGCATCATGTGAAAAAAAAAATCCACTTTTTATAACATTTTCTTATCATTCAGTCATGCCAGCAGCCTTTATCTTTATATGCTTTTTATTTATTACCTACCGCCCCAGAGTGTCCACTGTATGCCATATTTTTCTTCGAACTTCTGGGTGAGGAAAAAGTTCAGGACTGAGCCCAGGCGAGAGAAAGCCAGGGTCAGACCGAAAGCCAAGGCCAGCTCCTTCCCTTTGAACCAGAAGGCTGTGATGCGGTTCTGAACAACTGACAGGGAAGTAATGAGAAGATCGGTTTAGAAACAACCCTCTGGGTTTATACTGCAAAGAGTATGTACGTGACTTCTGAAAGGTGGCCTCACTGGTTAAAGATCCGTTGCCTGATCCAAACAGTAGTCGGCCTGTGAGCATGAGTGGCAGCAGATAGGGAGTTCCTTTAAAGTGGGAGCCGAGCGCAAACAGCGACGAGCCCAGAACGCACAGGAAGGAGAACAGGAATACTCCAACTGCAGAGAGAGGAAAGGGGAATCTAATCACTGTGAGTTACTATAAGTCAGCTGTTGTGTTTGCAGATAAGATAAACTTACAGCGGTTTCCTAATTTATCGATCAGGAAGCCAGCCATGATCACCACTACTGCATTCCTGTAGATAGGAGAGGAAACACAAGCTGAGAAGCCAGTTATCACTAAATTGCAGCAGAGTCAATGTGTGTGTTTGTGCTTACGTCCAAGCGTAGATGGCATAAAGGAGATTGTACTGCTGAGGGTTCATCCCCAGTCCCTCCACACAGTCCACCGTCCCATTGATCACTGTTGTATTGGGACATGTCAGGTTCTGTCACATGAGAGGAAGCCACGAGTCATTTAAAGATGACATAATGGTTCATACTTGTATTTTGGGGTTTCTACTAGGACTACCTGACATGCTTTATTGCTTAAAAAACACATCATTTTTCTCATACAGTCTGTCTGAATATACCAGTACTCACTCTCTGGGCCCTATTTAAACTAGAGTCCTACAGATATAACGGTTGACAGATATCATCGGTTGATATTGGCCTATCAAAGACATATCCGTATCATGTAAATGCTGTCCAATATGTGCCGTTATGGAAGCTTTTTTCTACAAGATATAATGCAGCAAAAAGTTGCTTGGCATGATTTAGAAAGTGTTGGCCATTAATTTTTTTTAAACAAAAAAAGTAAAATATGGGTGCAAAGTGGTTGAATTTAAACATTAACATTTGATACATTTACAGTATTTATAAAGCATAATTTGATAATTATATAATTATATAAATATACAACCTGGAAACGTTTTACAACATGGGACCTTTAAGAACACTACTTGAATGAATGTACTTTTTTACCACTGAAAAATAATCCTGTTTCACAGATGACTCTGATAATTGAGGGTATATTAAAATCCCTGTATTGTGACCCTTAAACATGTGTATTAGAGCCCCAAACTGTCTTCTGCATGGATTGTCTGACTTGTTACCTCATAACATTACATAACTTACCCCTTGGAATTGATCCTGCAAAACACTGGGGATGTCGAAGCAGAAGTAAGAGCCAAATGTCAGCAGGCAGTTGAAGAACAGCACCACAAAGCGGTAATACGCTGTAAAAAATAAAGAAAATACAGTTAACAAACCTCATTATGAAAATCAGTCTAAAACATGCACAACAGATGTGGACAGCCCTAAACGCTTCAGTAGTTCTCACAAAGCAATAGAAGAACATGTTCCAACCACAGAATATGTTATAAGTCTAATGGTAACTCAAGTAACAGAACTTGAGTAAATGTACTTAGTTACATTCCACCACTGAGTGCAGCAACATAAAATAGAATATGGTATAATATACGACAAGAAGTATGGCAAGTCAAAGAAGGCTGCTTAGTATTCTCACATTTGCTGCTCGTAAGAATATATTGCTCAGATGGATTGATAATGCACCTCCAACAATTGGGGGTTGGCACAAAGTGATATTTGACCTAATACCAATGGAATATCTAACACACAGATTTAAGTGCAAGATGGATGACTTTTTAAAGATCTGGGCACCCTTCTTTAAATACGCTGGTAAGCGACTCACAACTATTGTATTAAAAGGGATGATAGATGGCAATGAGGGAAACTGGCTAACTGTTGTTTTTGGGTTATAAGGAAGGACATTAATTTACTAATTAAATTTTTTAATGATTTTTGGAAAAATTGTTTTTTTTATTTTTTATTTTTAACGACTCTTCACTACTTTTTTTCCAGATGTGTATTTGCTACATCACTGTCAATTGTAATGGGACAGAGCATTTTCATTGTATTGTCTGTATTATGTAATAAGTAATTGGATATTTGTTTTCTGTGGCCACAGTGTGTTGTTTGTTGTTTTCGTCTATGTTGGAAAATGCAATAAAAAAATATTAATATAAGAAGTATGGCAAGGTATGTCAGCTGAGAGACAATAGAGAGGGAGGGTGAGGTGTGTGTGTGTGTGTGTGTTACTGATATCACGTGTGTCGTTAATGAATCAGTGTTAGACCTGAGTGGGATGAAGACTGACTGAGCTGCACATCTGCCACAGCTGGTCATGGAGGAGAGTTTATTAGGGTTTAGAGTTTATCTAGTCCATTTATCACCCTCCTCTCCTCCACTGAAGACGTTTGTTTTTGTTTTGTTTTTTCCAGATTTTGAATTAATTCATAAGTAAGCAAACCTGTTACTGCTAACCTCACGGTTTTGCCAGTTTCCCATTCAGTCACATGCTCTTCTTACAACACTTAAAGCACAAACTGCTGAGCTGGCCTTTCAGTGGCCCTGTTTTTTCAGGGAAGTAGGCTAAAGGATACGAGACAGAGGTCTATGTGCTATGCTAAATCTATATACAGTCTATGTGCTAAATGCTATGCTTTGGTAACCGAGCTATTTTTTTTAGGAAAATAAAGGTATAGTCAGACCTACCTTTCTCCGCCGGCTGCGTCATAGTGAGTAAATAAAGGAAAAAGCTTTTATAAAAGGAAACTTCCAAAGGACATTCTTCAGTGTTGTTTACATGGAGAAGCTGTTAGCAGCTTCTTCTCCTGCTGGAGTCCGCAGAGCTTTAAACTACATGGATCGATCTGTGCCTGTAAAAAGGAGGGAGCGGAGCCTTTGGAAATCTGCGCGCTCAGCGACTGTGCAGCCGCTTTTTTTTTTTTTTGCCCTGGAAACTTTATTGAATAACATTTCTAATAACAAACACCACTAACTCTCCTGATATGTTGCGGGTCAAATTGACCCATTTCAAAGTTTAAAAATCTAAAATAATAAAAATTAAAGTTGTTTTTTTTTCATTAAAAAAAAAGTAAAATCTAATTTTAATAAAAATCAACGTCATGTAAAACCTTTGTATTTTATATGTTGGTATTTCAATGTACATTAAAAAAAGCGTTAACATGAAACGAACGAGTGAATTATCCTCATTGAATCATGATCTGTGAGAGAAAGAACACCAATGCACTGAATATGGATTGAAATGGTTAGAAATGGAGTTATTAAGGAAACATAAACAATGTTTATTTTTATTTTTTTAGTTTCTGACAATGTTGTATAATTAAACATGTCCTGGGTCAAACTGACCCATGAACATTATTGCTGTTCCTGAGAAACGAACGTAACAGCAGGGTAAACACAATAGTTGTACATATTGATTCTACTGTTTCTTGCTTCCCCTTCTGTATTTACACTGCTGACTGACTTTTTTTGACTGAAGCATTTGATCCTCGCCTTAATCTTTATTTATATGAATTCTATGTATTATTCTTTGTCTCATCTTATTTTTTTACTATTAACACCATATTTGTACATATTTCTACTGTTTATATTTGTTTTAAATATTTTTGTATGTTGAGTACATGTACTTCCATTTTATGTTACTTTATACTTTTACTCCACTACATTTTTTAGTTACTTTTCAGGTCAAGATTTAACACGAAAAGCATGATACATTTAAAGTGATTTGACCTTTTTTTCTAATTAAACCTCATATAAAGTAGTTAAAATGAGCCCTACCTTTACAAAATTAAAACGCTGCTTACATAAATGCATCAATACAAATAAACTAATAACATATTTAGAATATGTATCTGAGTTGGTCCACTCTGAATAACAAGTACTTTTGAAACTTTAAGTACATTTTGAAGCTGGTACTTTTATTTAAGTTAGTTTAGGACTTTTACTTGAAGTAAGGGATCTGAATATTCTTTCCACCGCTGACAAAAAAAACATGCAATTTCATCCTACTATTCAGTGTGTGTCCTAAGATTTAATCAAATAAAACCAACAGATGTGTCAATCATGGTCAGCTGCTGCGCCTCTCTCGAAAACGTGCGTCTCCTGAAATCATTGGGTGAAATGCGAATTAAAAAAATCTACTCTTTTGTCCCTCAGTGGACACCGTCGAGATTATAGACTACACAACTGCTACAAACATTTCTTTTTCACCTTGAATACTGCCTGTAGTGAGTTTTGATCATAGACTGTATATAAATGGTTTTGATTATGTCTTAGTCATATGCAATGTCTGTGTTGCGTAGAGTAAAAACGTGGGAAATATCCGATTCTGAGGGGAGCGACGCTGAAACAAAACCCACACCAACAGTCAGCACAGACTTGACAGAGGATCAGAGTTCAGAGCACAAGAGTAAACCCCTGCCATCACCTCCACCAAAAACTGAACCCAGTCAGACTTCTGCTTTGTGTCCCCCGCGACCAGATGGACGTGGCACACCGAGCCCTGCGAGAAAACGCCGCTCGAAGGAGGAGATAGAGGCGGACAGACAGGCAGCCAGGGCCAGGAAGGAGGACCGAGAGAGACAGAGAGCAGCCAGAGCCCAGGAGAAGGAGGAGAGGAAGCAGGAGCAGCAGAGGAGGAGCGAGGCAGCGGAGAACCTGAAGAGACTCCGGCCAGAGAACTGCCTCAGGTGTCTCACAGTCTGCATAGATCCAGGTACACCATGCTGCATTCACGCGCTGTCGGAAATTTGACCTCCATCGACTTTATTGTGACAGCTTGTCACACAGCTAGGGAAAGACTGATATTTTTGTTTTTGTTTTGATGCTACACTCTATACTATTAACAGAATGAATCCTTAGCATTTTAATTTTAAGAAATAATTAAATAATTGCACTTGAGGCAAAACACTATTCATGTTTTGTCTTATAAATTTATCACTTCACTACTAGGCTACTGATGCTGCAAAATATGGGCAGTGATTTAAATAAATAAAATACAAAAATAGATATTATTCAGTGGGTTTTATTTTCTATCTTATACATTCTGTGTATTCTTTTTTTCATTTCATTTTTTACTATTATTGAATATTCTCTTAATTTACAGTAATTATGACATTATCCCTGTTTTTAATGATCATTACATTACATATGTCATTTAATTTCCTTATTATAAGCACTCTGTGCTGCATTGTTGTATGAAATGTGCAATACAAGTACATTTTTTTAAATGTAAGAAATATTGAAGATGTTAAAAAAAAGTACAACAGCTAGTGTGTTTTCATTGATTTTTTTTCCAGAAGAACAATGTTGACACTGTAATGTATGTCATGTCTGTTATCATTCTGTGTATTTCTACATTGTATTTATCACACTGAAATATGATAGACCCCAGGAAGAATAGCTTCTGCTTTGCAAAAGCTAATGGGGATCTAAATAAAAACAAACAGACACCTTAATATTTCCTGACAAAAAAGCACTTAATGTAAAATGGGGAAATATGCTTTATTATTTGGGATTCCGGTGTTATTTTTGTATCTCACATAAATTAGTGTGGTTCAACTCGATACTGATACTCAGGAAAATATTCGATACTCGATACCATTTTCGATACCACAAGGATAAAACCAAAGACCCCAAAATTTAACAGAAATATTTTGATTTGCAAGAAAAATGCAACATGTGAAAATGAACAGAACCACAGGTTAAATATTTATAATAAAAAACAGTTGTGCAAAGAGAAACTGCAACTATGATAACAAGCTTCAGGTCTGAGGTAGTGCAAAAAATAAATAAATACAACAAACAATAACAATTAGAACAATATTTTGAGGTTGTATGGTTTAGCTGCTTAATAAGTTGTTGGATCGATACTTTTGAAAATGAGTATTGTATCCGGATACAACGTTTTAGTATCGATACTTTTTTGAGTGTCGATATTTTTGACAACCCTAGCTGTGATGTTAACAGTTCTGTTGAAATGACCAGGTTGTGACTTCCACAAAGAGGTTGAAATGCTGCATATGCTTCAGTTTGTTCGTCTGTGAACCTGTGTGGTTTTTCCAGCTCTTCTGCAACAGGATGGCTCAGACATCCTGCTGGACACCCTGACAACCTTTGAGTGGAGATTTAGCATCGAGAGCCAGCAGCTCCCATACAGCATCACCTGGACCAGAGACTTACCTCAGGTAGGCACATCACGCCTCTCATAACATAATAAACTGTATTTTCTTTAAATCCGCTTACATATTCTTTTCTCCTCTCTCCTGTTGAATGATTACCATTTTGTCTTTAGCAGGGAGAGGGCTCGCTGGAGGAGGAGCAGGTTGTTCTGGTTCTGGGTCTGATGGACTTCATGGACATGGCGATCTCTGTGAAGAAAGTAAGCAACCTTTTAAGTTGTAATTTACTACCATGGCAGCCTACATGACAGACTTTTTGGAGCCTCAGGACATTGTCGTGTTTGAGTAGCATCCATATTGCATCCTAGGCCCTCCTCCGTCTTATTTTGTTGCCCATGCAGATGCTGCACAGTGAAGGGGAGGAGACAGGAGTGGGGTCATTCCTCAGTCCAGTATTAGAGAGTCTCAACCGGGATGCTCAGAAGGTGTTCACTCTCTTGGTGACGGACTCTCAACCAGATTACAGGTTAGTGTCTGTGTGTGGCTGGATTAGGGTTAGACTTCCTGATTTATTGGTTTTCTTACCAATAGGACTGATGGTGGTGGTGTGCATTTACTAGATGAGACGCTACAATCCAAATTGGGGATGGAGACTATGGATGCTGAAGAGGTGAGTTTATTTCAAATTTTAGGGTTAGTTGATCTTCTATAAACACCATACATAACTGACACACACAGTCCTGCACACTTTATGATGTATGAGCTGAGCTTTAAAGACCTGGTGTAGGTACAGGGACAAAAAAAGTATGTGAACCCTTGAAATTATCTAGGTTTTTTTTTGCATTAATTTGTCATAAAAAATGTCTGATCTGCATCTAAATCCAGAGTATTGACACACTGTGTGCTTAACCAAATACAAAATATGTAAAATAAAATTTCATGTCATTACTGAACACAACCATTGAACATTCATAGTGCTGGTAGAAAAAGTAAGTTAATAGAGGTAATGACTCCATCAAGAGCTAATCCAAGTCAGGAGTTGGCAAACCTGGAGTTCAATCACAGAAACAAGATTTAAGTGAGGTGTAGGACTACTTTAAATTATAATAAACACTTGAGTTTGCTATTCACAAGAAGCATCTGCTGATGTGAACCATGCCTCGCAAAAAAGAGATCTCCGAAGACCTACGATCAAGAATTGTTGATCTGCACAAGACTTGAAGGGGCTACAACGTAATCTCAAAGACTGAATATATTTATCAGTGAAGACATGAAAGATTATACTTGTTTGTGTGGTAGTAGGTCAAACACATTGTGTCTGTCTATACTTGGGACTTAGATGCAGATCAGGTCACATTTAATGACACAATAATGCAGAAAGCTAGGTATTTTCAATTGTTGTTCAATTGTATTTTTCTTGCCAATAGACATGAAGGGCTCATTCAATGCAAACAGAAACACAGTTATTATATTAAATTAGCCAAAACGCTCCCACTTAATCCTACACACTGGTCCTTTAAGTTCCAGTATAGAAGTTAAGGGGTTTCTTTGGTGCTGTCTCCATTTCTCTCCAGGTCCTTGTGTACCTGCAGCTCTACAAACATATCTCACTGGTCTTCCTGGATGGTTGGCAGGAGGTCACTAACCACGTGTGTGCCGTCACCAAGGCCTTATCAAAACGCCCTTTCAAGTACGCAACGACTCTAGTCACTGTCACATTAACACACCGGGAACATTTCCATCAGACATTAACTGTCCCTGAAGTTAATATTGTTGTTCAGGAACCAAGACGCAGTTTCACAAATGTGGTGTAATTAGATATCATGACATGAATACCTGCCTGATCACTGACCTGATGTCCTTCCAGACTGCTGACAGAGCGAACAGAGCTGCCTTTTTGTGTGGACGGTTCATGGGCCAGCGGGGCTCGGGTAGAGAGGGACGGCTCGGGGCTGATGCAGGTCTGGAGCAGACAGATCCAGCAGCTGAACAGAGTCAGCCCTGCTGTGGCCTCCACTGTGATCGCAGCTTACCCGTCTCCTCAGCTGCTGCTACAGGTACTTTGATATTTATTTTTGACATTAACTGCTGGATTTTGAAAGGATTTAAGCCCAAAAAGTGGACAAATGTCTCAAACAGTGTGCGCAGGTCATAAAAATGCCAAATCTGTGCTTAAATCCACATCAGATGTCTTTTTTAACCCATAAGAACCCAGTTCCATCTATCCTGAAAGGAAAATTATTGGGGATATACCACAGACCAAGTGGACCACATAGAACACGTTTATGATGTTTTTTAAAAATACTACCCCTAAATGTCAAAGATCTGTAATGTGACATATATACATTAAATTGGGCGTTTATGGTATTTATGTTTGATATTTCGTATTTTAAAATAAAAAAAGTAGACACATTTTCTGCTTACAGAGACACAAATTTGCCTTTTCATTGCATCTCCACAACATTTATCAAAATTGTGACATTAACAGTTCTGTTTAACAACTAATTATTTTTCAGATTTGTTTTTAAGTAACAAAATAATAATAAATAAAAACAAATAACAAACCCTAATAGGGTTAAATGCAATAAAGGACACCATGTTAACAGATTAGAATTGTTAAATGGGTTTAAACTTAGCCTAGAACAAAAAGAAAGCTTTTTGAAATTAGCTTCTTTTTCACATTCTGTGTCCAATGAGTTTAATGAGTTAAGGTGAAGAATAAAGCTGAATATGGGAGATTCTAGAAGATTTAAAGTGTTTGTTACACGGGTGTCACCATGGGTTCTTATGGGTTAAATCAAATTCCCATGTTTTTTAGGCGTACCAGAGCTTGGAGTCAGAGGAGGACAGGAAGGGGCTGCTGGCTGGTCTCTTGGTGAAAAGTGGAGGTAAAGAGAGACGTATTGGACCAGAGATATCAGCCAGAGTTTACCGCTGCTTCACAGCCCAGAACCCCCAGCTGGTCCTGGACTGATATGTCCACTTGAGATCGAGTTTGATGGACGTCAGTGAAGCTTCTAATGACACTTTGTCACCACTTAGCTGCTAATGTGTTAACGATGATGTTTACAAGCTAAAAATATGCCTTAGATATCATGTTCACCTTCCAGTAAAGCACTATTTATACTCATACGAACAGATAAAAGGAGTAGAATATAAAAAAAGGAATTATATGATTCATGATGTATTATTTTGTTACAATCTTATGTTTGTTCTGTATGAATGTAAAATACTTTTTTGTTTTTTTGTGTGAAATATCTGATAAAAAATGAGCTACAACAGAACTTTTCATTTCTGTTTTATTTTAGAGAATTTCCTGAGTAAGAAAGTTCATAAACAAACTGTAAATAGAAAAACAAATCCTCTTATAAAGCAAGAACACAACCACGGTTGATGTTCAAGCCAAATGCTGATTACAAAACACTTTTACAAAAAGTTATTTCCACAGTATCAAAAAAGCAACTCCTTCACCCTGGAGTCTAGCCCTGAGAACAGCCAGTGTACCTGCACCTTTTTTTTTGTCAGTCTAATCTGGCAAACATGAGGCCTTCCAGAGACAGAGACTGGCATATTATTATTATTATGATTATATCATTATTAACCCCATGATAGAAATTGGCTAAAATGTGAATGACCCAGATGTCACCCTAAAATCTCATCTTCATTAAATGTCTCACTGACTACACTCTCACTCCCTTCTCTCCATTCATTGACAAAATCCAGGGTTCGTACATAGGTTGAAAGATGATTCATTTTAAACGTTATGTTTTCGAGATAAGGAGTATGTTTGAATTTGAATATACTCGTAAATATCGAAAAAATGCTTGATTTTCAACAAGCACTATACTTTGGAAATTAGCAAACATGAATAATAATCATGATTAAAGCTAAAAATCAGGGTTAATATGTATGAACAGCAAGTAAAATAAAGTATGCATTGTCTGGTAAGGGTATTTATAAATGAATATATAAAATATTTCTTCTACATTTGTTGTAACAGTTTAGATGTGATGATAAAGGCTTCAAGAATCTGGCAATATTTGGTTTAGGTACGTTAAAAGTGCTTAAATTTTACTTTTAAAAAGCTGTACGAACCCTGAAATTGAGTCATAAACCTGCTAAATAAAAAAGGAGAATTATCCCAGAAATATTGGCTAAAAGCTGAGATTGTTCTTTTCTCCATAATCTGCAACAGGAGACGTTGATGGCAATAGTAGAATAGCTGTGTGCCAAACACTTAAACGGGTTTTGACTACTAGGTCATGTCCAGCGGCACCTTTTGCATTGGTAATCCTCTGGCTCGGAGCAGCAGCTGTCGTAGTCGCTGCTGGGTGGAGTTGGAGGGCAGTGGCAGGTGCAGGGTTGAGTTTGAGGTGCTGTTTGACAGGGGCACTGGTACAAGACCGTGTCGAGGAAGGGGCTGGTGCAGGGGCTCGGGGAGGCGCAGGCACTCAGGGTGGACACCGGGCTGGGGACGGGGCTGCAAGGCAGGCTCATATCCTCGTGGAAATCCTCGAGCGAGTCCTCGGGCAAGTCCTCGGGCTTCTCCGAGGCTTCGGGGCTGCTGCTGAGGGTGAAGACCCAGCCCAGCTGTACGTGGAGGAGTGTGCGCAGGCCCGGAGGCAGCTGCATAGCAGTAAGCACGTTGGGGCAGCCGGGGAACATTTGGCGGAGCTGAGTGCAGCAAAGATACTGCAGGGAGGTGGGTGTGTAGCAGGCACGGATCACCTTCATACTGCTTTTAGCTGCTGTGGAGCACACCATGGGGTAGAACTTCTTGTTCCTCAGCCTGGTGGCAGCAACGCCTGTTGAACCAGCAGAGAGGATGGAAAGAGATCTAAAATGCACTTTTCTTTTGTTTAACCCTCTGGGGTCTGAGCCTATTTTGGCCGTTTTTGAATACTTTTGATTTTGCCCTTCATGTACCACATAATATAAAATATACCCATATTTGGTATCCATTTTTTCTTCACCTATATGATCTGACAGTTATATTCTCACTTTAACCTGCTTTATCAACATATTGAGCCCAAAAATCATGAAATCCGAGTTGAAAAATTATACTATTTACTACAATAAAAACCACAAACACTCAATGACCTGTTTTGGAACTTGAAAATGTAAACATAGGATACAAATATGAACATATAAAAAGGTAAAAATTTGAATATAATAAAACTATATACAAAAAAGTCTCATAAAAACATGTATATCTATAGCCTTTTTTTTCCCTTGTTAGCTGCAACTCTTCAAAACAAACTGTGCAAAATTACACAGAGAGCTACACCAACGTTCAAATATTACTATCAAATTAAAACTATCATATCTTTGGTTTTACATGACCTAGGAATGTCAAACAAAAATTGGGAGAAAGTTTCAAGTCTGTACTTTGGAGTGAAGTTGATAGCACTATCCATGTAACCTCGTTTTTTTGTTAAATGTCACGTGATCTGATCAGGAAGGCACAATCATAGACCCCAGAGGGTTAATGTAGCTAATAAAACCTGCCTGAGTTACAGAGACACACGCACCTATGGAGTGCCGATTCTTGTAGAAGGTCAGGGTGCCGTGCCAGGTGTCCAGGTGCACTCCTATGATGGAGCCCTGTCCGAACCGGGAGGAGAACTTCACCTTGTCCCCTTTGTGCTGGAGGAGACCTTTAAGCAGATGTAGATTAAAAACATGGTGTTATTTTTATTATCTGTGGCAGAGAGTCAGAATTACCCATGTAAAGATGCTCCAAGTCTTGCATTTAAAAGATATATTATCAGCAACATATTCTTAAAATTATTAAGTATTAAGTATTAAGAATTAAAGTATTCATTAACCCCAATGAGAGCTATTTTAACATAATAGTAGCATTTTATTAATGTAACGGGTTGAGGTGCAGCTAGTTTTTAGTCCAACATAAATCAGGGGGATGCTGAGATGATTAATAGGCAGGAAAGAAGAAAAACTAAATTCTGCTACATTTTTTTTCATGTTATTGTTTTACTAAACCTTTGTTTCTGTGAAATATTTGCATAGATTTGCCTCTTTTGGCTTTAAACACTTATATAAATGAAACCAAGTCAAGGATGTCGTTGTGTTTGTGTGTAAGGGTAAAAAAAGAAAAAAGTATCAGAAAAAGTTCTTTAATGTTGAAAGACACATTTTTCCACACACACACACACACACACACACACACACACACACACACATATATATGGCAACACTTAAGATTAGGGAACACATATTCAACATTAATTAGTTGCTTATTAGCATGCAAAATAAGTAACATATTGGCGCTTAATTAGTCATTATTAAGTAGTTATTAATGTCTTATTCTGCATGGCCTTATTATTAGTACCATTAAGTGAGAGTTTTCCCTCAATAACCTCAGAATTATTGCTAATTAGTAGTAAGAAAGGGAGTTGTTGTATATGAGTTCCGATCTTAATATGCTTTACTTTGTAGACTCGAATTGGACGAACCAATGTTCGTCTACCAGTGACCAACTTTGTAGAGTAATGATTGACATTACAATCTACCATTCCTCATCCAATCATCCAAAAGGAGCCACCAGTCACTTCAAAGGTCTGGAGAGGGTGGCTATTTGCCGTTTCGATGGTTTTGTTCACCGCTATGTAGAGACTTATAAAGTCCATAGCCACCTTCTCCAGACCTTTGAAGTGACTGGTGGCTCCTTTTGGCCGGGGAGTGACTGCAATTGCACCGTATCAGCACTTTCTACCTATACATAGTAGAGCTGTGACATCACAACCTTACAGAAGTCCTGACGGCTCGTTTAAAGACACAGTGTCTGAATACTTTTAAATATTTCTTCATGGATTTGACATTTGGATACTTTTACATCATTTATCTAGCATGTAGACCTGCTTCATGATAAAAAAGACATGACACCATTGTATTGTACTCTTCACCACTGCTAGAAAGTCTCCATCCAGTTTAACAGATCACTCTGATAATTCGTGATGTATTTTAATCCCTCTGACCTGTGTAGGAGAGTCCCCAGCTGTCTTCATCATGACCCAGCAGGCTGCCAAAGCTGAATTTGAACTTCTCCAGATTCACCTCTGATGTTCCAATTCCCACCATCTACACCGATGAAACAGTAAAAACAGGATCAACACAGGAAAAGTAGATCTAGCCCTAGATGATATGATTGCTATCATCCTCAACATCCATCGAACCAACAGGAGATTTGGAAACATCTTCAGCCCATTGCTAATATAACGTCAGTATCATTCAAGGGACTGCTACCCACCATGTCGGTTCCATAGACGGGAGAGGTCATCTTGACTTCCCAGAAGTGTTGGCCGTCTGCCAGCTCCTTGGTGCCGCGGATGGCCGCTGTGCCGCAGCTGTAATCTGAGTGAAAGCTCACCTTCCTGTTGTCGCAGCTGAGGAAGGCTCCAGAAGACTTGAAGTGCTCGTCCCACTCCCAGTCGAAACCTGGGGACACAAACACATAAACGTCTATAGTGGAGCCCTACCGATATGGGATTTCTGAGGCTGATGTCGATACTGATTTTAGAGGGGGGAAATTATTTGATAACCAATATGGTGGCCGATATAGTTTTTATTTGAGCTGGAATGAAAGTAGACCTTTGTTATGTGGATTGTACATTAACTCTGCAAATGTACCCAGAGAGCTACTTTCTCAAACACAAAAACTTTATTCAATATTGTTTTTTTAATAAAATATTAAATATGTAATATTGTTATACATTATTTTATAAACAATGTAAATGTACACTGTCAGCAAATTCTATAAATTAAAAAAAAGAATGAATAGGAATAAAATAAATAGATAAATAAACTTCATTACTGTTCAGTGTCAGTGTCAATGATGCTTACTTACGGGTTGGCCAACAAAAATATGTCAAATAATAATATGTATTATTATTATTATTATTATTATTATTATTATTATTATTATTATTAATAATAATAATAATAATAATAATAATAATAATAATAATAATAATAATAAGAAGAAGAAGAAGAAGAAGAAGAAGAAGAAGAAGAATGACAATAATAATTCATAGCTAACACCATTTCTAAATCACACCAGACAGCATTTTCTGTATTATATATTGTGTAAAAAAAGTTTTCATAACAGCACGTACCGTACAGCATATATACAAGATACCGATTTGCCTAGGCCAATATCGACCAATAATATTTGTCAACCCATATATCTGTCGGGCTGTAGTCTATAGTAGCTGGATAGTTGGAATGTTTTTAATTTAAATATCTTAAGAACTTAAATATGGATTGGAATATGTAGTTATATGCTCACAAAAGCAGTTACAGTATGTGTACGAAGGTTATTATAGTTAACGAAAACTAACAAAATAACGAAAACTAGAATTGAAAAAACATTTTCGTTAACTGAAATAAAAATAAAAATTTGAGTTTTAAAAAAAAAAAACGATAACTAACTGAAACTCTATTTTGTGGTTACAAAACTAACTAAAACTAACTAAAATTATAGTGAAAATGTGCTTCGTTTTCGTCTTTGTCAACTTTTTTCATAAGTAAACCTTTTTGGTTGATATGAAATCTATTTCATCTATTTGGTTTTATGACTTACTAAACTTATTGGGGCAGACAAAGGAAATAAAGTAAACATTTATTGTGACCTTATTGAATCTCGCACCCAACCAATACCCTATTACAAAAAAACTAAAACTAACACTAAAACTAATAAAAACTAAACTAAAACTAAGCATTTTCCAAAAAATAAAAAACTAATAAAAACTAGCAAACTCACTCTAAAAATTAATTAAAACTAACTGAATTTGAAAACAAAAAATCACAACAAAATCAAAGCTAAAACTAATAAAAAATTAAAAACTATTATAACCTTGATGTGTACCAGACATACGGAGAACTAAGAGATGGATCTGAATATGTAGTTATATGTTAAAAAAAGCTAACAGTATGTGTATTATTGTATTTATCAGTTTCTGCTCACCCTCATCCTCCTCCCCACAGAGACAGTCACTGGTGACGCCGAAGCCCGGACTGAGCTCCTCCTGTCGCTCACACTGGCAGAAGGACTCCCCTATCACCGGCACTGTGCTGGGCAAGGCCACCACCTCAGATACAACCTGAGAAGTCTCCAGGTAATCCACCTCAGACTCCACATCGCTGATCTGGTCAACACAAACAGCACAAACAGCATCTTGTGAGTTCAAAGATGTGGCCATGGTGTGGGGATGTTGGCTTGGTCGCAGGAAAAGGAGCTTGAAGATTAAATTAATGTTAATTCAACTGAAAAAAACAATACAGAATAACCTTTTGGTAGCAGCAAAAAAGCTGAAAGAAAAAAATCTTGCTATCGTGCACACGGCAATTTAAAGAGTCACATGTGAGCCATGTTTCGTAGACTCAATGAGAAAGCCTTTTCCCTAAAAGCTGTTCACGGTTCCTATTGGTTACAGAAGTCATGTGTGCATGTTAGTAAAATTAGACCCCTTCCAAAAATAATGGACCTCCTTTCCTTTCCTGAGGAGACCTGACCATGACCTGAACACGTAGCCATTTCAGACACAGGACGGTCCGAGTGGAAAACTACTGGTAGAAATATTATCTGTCATATGTGGTCATACCAGACATACGGAGGCCCTGAGAGTCCAGTGAGATCTGATGAGACATTTTTTTAAAAGTCTGATTTAAATAGTTTAAAAAGGTTTTGCCAGGATAAAAACCCTTAAAGTTTAACTTTTTTTCATCTGAGAAACAGGTGGGGAATAAAAATTTTAGTCAGGACATTTTTTAAATTATCTTTTTTAAACCCTAGAGAGGTTTGATTGTTGTGGGAACGTGATCAGACCTTGATCCGACCAAACTACCTAGTGCAAGTTCAAGCTAAACAGCATTATAGCCAGGCGGGCTTTGCATTCAGCAAACTGTAGCAGCTTATGGAGTAACAGTAGCAGTTTGCATTAGCTAGTAGTAGGGCTGTCAAAAGTATTGATACTCAAAAAAGTATTGATAGTAAAACGTTGTATCCGGATACGATACTCATTTTCAAAAGTATCATATAGTATGAAGTATGCCCATATTACGTTAATTGACACAGTGTCAGTATACATAAGCATTAAGAGTTCATAAGTTTACACAAGTGTTGGTGACTGAAAAGTGTTATTTTCTCTCTTGAAGTCCCAGAATGAAGCAGAGAAAAGTCGACCTGCAACCAAACAGCAACACACACAGCCAAAAATATTGTTCTAATTGTTATTGTTTATTGTATTTATTTCTTTTTTGCACTACCTCAGACCTGAAGCTTGTTATCATAGTTGCAGTTTCTTTTTGCACAACTGTTTTTATTATAAATATTTAACCTGTGGTTCTGTTAATTTTTACATGTTGCATTTTTCTTGTTAATAAAAATATTTCAGTTAAATTTTGGGGTCTTTGTTTTTATCCTTGTGGTATCGAAAATGGTATCGAGTATCGAATATTTTCATGAGTATCGGTATCGAGTTGAAAATTTCAGTATCGTGACAACCCTAGCTAGTAGCAATGCATAACAATATTTCTCTAGTCCAGAACACAGGACCTTCTCCCTGCACTTACTTCTGACCTATGAGCAGTGCTGGAATGTTAGTAAGCACTGTGCTTAAGTACAATTTTGATGTCCATCACTACATGTAAGAGGCAAATATTGTAACATAAAAAACATGATTGTTTTAAAATGATTATGCACAAATTAAACCTCATAACAGTAATTAAGTAGTTTAAATGAGCCCTACCTTGAGAAAATGAAAACACTGCTTATAAAAATACAACAATAATAATCCAATAAAATATTAGAAATAAATGTAACAATCTAAGTGGGGCCATCCTGCACAACGAGTACTTTTGATACCTTAGGTACATTTTGATTCTGATACTTTTGTACTTTAACTTCAGTAAGTTTTGAATGCAGGACTTTTACTTGTATTGGAGTAATTTCACAGTGTGGTATTAGTACTTTTACTGAAGAAAGGGATCTGAATACCTTCCACCAATAAGTAGAGCGAATGTTTTTTCATGTCACTTGGATTTTTCCCTTTGTGGAAAAACACTCAAAGTTTACAAACTCATCAATTGATTTTGATCAGAACAAATGATATACAGGTGTGAAAATCCTGTAAAACTCACCATCAAAGAATGCTTTTAGTCCCGTAGAACATAGGCTGGTGGTGCACTTCAGCCTCTTGTGGCTTAAATGAGTATTACAACAACAACACTAAGAAAAAATGATCCTGACAAAAAAGGAAAACACCTGCCTAAAGCACACTTTATTACATTTTGAAAAAAAGTAACCTGTTCTTAGGTCAAAAGTTCACCAGCATTTTTTTTCTCACTTGCCCCTCAGGGCTTCCATACATACCTATTCTGATGGCAAAAACATTGTACATAGTTGCAGTTCTTATCCTCTAACATCATGTTATAGTCAAGTATTATCAAGTGTTATATTTGGATAATTATAAGAAGACCGACAGCGCAGATAATTGGCTTCACTGTAGATTTCCTTTTTCCCACAGGCCTGAGACAGCACAGTTTGTGTTCCCACAAAAGTAAGATGTGACTACAAGCTGTCTGTTACTGTTTGCTTTGTAATTCATAGATGTGCACCTGTAACAACAACACTCACACACATTGTGTATAACAAACATCGTACGGGCATGACACAGCTGTTGGCCTGTTCTATCATGCTCCCCGCCTCTGGAACTCACTACCACAACTCAGGAACATTGACTCACTCCCCCATTTCAAATCACAACTCAAAACACATCTGTTTAAAACTGCTAATTCCCTCTGATGACTTTTACCCTGTCCAAATCTATCTATTGTATGGTATTGTTATTAATTCTGTGTATTTTATTGTATTTTATTGCTGTTTCTTTTCTACCTTTTGTACGGTGTCCTTGAGTGCCAAGAAAGGCGCCTCCAAATAAAATGTATTATTATTATTATGTCATCAGTAAATTGCTAATAGAATTCGGTTGCATGTAAGTCCAATCTGTACAAAGCGGGCCCAGCCCAAGAAAGATAAATTGAATAAATAAAGCCTGCATTGAGACCAGTCTCAAGTGATGCTTTTACGTGACAAAAAAACACATTCAATGTGTTTTCCCTTTTAAAATTCCATCTTTTCTCCTTTTGTCTTCTGTTCTACCCCACAAACCTCAATTGTCTCACCTGTGTTGTCGTCTGTCCTTCCCATTCCTCCTTGTCTATTCCCTGGATCACTGCCATGGCATCTGTCTCTTGTCGAGTTTCGCTCCAGGCCACATGCCGAGTCCGGCCACTCCTGCCTCTTCTCAGCATGGCAGCTCTGTGGACAGCAGGCGCAACACCTTTATGACCAGCTGGCATGTGTACTGTAGGCCATGTAATGCTTTGTGTTTATGTCAAGTAAGGTCAGTGTCAAACCCCTGGTTCACAGTATTTGTTTTTTGTGGTTGGATTATTTTCTGATACATACACTGACATTCTGTATCTACTTTCACATTTTCCATTCCTAGCAATGTGTATTTAAGGAAGACAGAGTCCCTATTTAACCCTCCTGTTATGTTCGTTTCTCAGGAACAGCAATAATGTCCGTTGGTCAATTTGACCCGGGCCATGTTTAATTATCCAAAAGTGTCAGAAACGAAAAAATCCCAATAAACATTGTTTATATTTTGTTAATTAATATTTAGTTAAAAACTCCATTACTAACCATTTCAATCAATATTTAGTGCAATGGTGTTCTTCACCTCTCACAGATCATGGTTCAATGAGGATAATTCAATAGTTTTTCATAAAAAAATGCATATTTAATCTTTTTTTAATGTACATTAGAACGACTACAAATATAATACAATGGTTTCACATGACACTGATTTAAAAAAAATATATTTAATTTTTTTTCTTTTGATGAAAAAAATACTTTAAAGTATTTTTTTAAACTTTGAAATGGGTCAATTTGACCTGCAACATAACAGGAGGGTTAAGATCGAAGAGGGCCTAACAGCATATAGATTCAACTAAATATGACTAAATTATGTCACAAACAACTGACTAAATATAGCTATATATAAGAGTATGTCTTGAGTTGTTTGCGTTGCTTCAACATTTGAAGATGGTTGTTATTGTGGTTTGACTGATAACCTGAGTGACGCAATGTGTTTTTGTCTTGTATTTTCAACTTACTTACAAAAATATTAGTTTAGGATTCTCAACATGTCTCTACAATGCCTCAGAAACTTGTTGGACAACTAAGTAGGTCAGTTTCAGTTGTGAAGGGCAAACACTGGCTCTGGGCTATTCTCAGACAACAGTGAGTTCCCCGAGCTGCCAAATATCCTCGTGTAGCAAACATGTCTAAAACTTACAGACAGATCTTTGTGCGCATTGCTCGCCTATTTCTATCTGTCCCATATGCCAGGGTTGGCAGCAGGAACTGTTTCCATGCGCTTGTCTAACCTTTAAACCCAAACCCTCTGCTTCGCCACTGTGGCAGCATGTGTGTTCACCAGCTTCACCTGCAGAACGCAGCAGATAAGGTGACCTGACCTACTGACTACAATGTGTGCACCAATCATAGATCACAGATTGTTGTGATTGTGTTTAAAACCCATGTTAATATTGACTGTTCATATACACTGTATGATTCATTACACAAGAGAAGTTTGTAGTGCTATTCTGCCCTACAAAGCAAAAAGGCAGTAACTGCATTTTTGGTCAAAAAAAGAGTTATTGTCATTTTCATGACATTCAAGGCATCCTTTGTTATGTGACAAAACATCTTATCTCAAATGTGTGTCGTTTTGGAGAAAAATGGTAGTCGTTTGTACAGTTGTGTACTTAGGCTGGATTACAGGATAACTTTAAAGTCATTTTTCTCAGTTCTGCACTCAGCGTAGTTACTGCCTTTTTGCTTTGTAGGGCAGTATTGTTATTACACTCAAATTTTGGAATGAATATGGATTTGCAGTTTATGTAAGAATAATTACACTTCTGAGGAAACTTATGGGAGATTTAAGTCAAAGTTTGACCCAATGTGACACACGGAACAATTGCAGTATACCAGAATCCACAACCAGAGGTGGAATGTAACTAAGTACATTTACTCAAGTTTACTTAATTGCAATTGTACCTGTGCAAAGGAACCTGTGATTTACTTGAGTATTTACAAAAAAGTAACTTTATACTTCTACTCCACTACATGTAAGAGGTAAATATTGTACCTTTTACTCAACTACATTAAGCTTTATTCTGAAAGAACCTTTTAGCTTCTCTTTTATCTGAATGGTGTTGTATATTTATCTCTTTGGCCCTTTGTAAATACAATCAGTTTAAAATGATTATGCATGTTTATAAATTCAACCACATAAAAGTGAATTAAGTAGGTAAAATTAGCCCTACTTTTATGACAGTAAAATGCTGCTTGCATCAATCCATCAAAAATAATAATCTAAAATGTATTTGGAATATATAAAACAATCTGAGTGATGCCATTCTGCATAATGAATACTTTTACTTTAGATACTTTCAGCACATTTTGATGCTGATATTTTTCCCTAAATACAGGCGCATCTCAATAAATTAGAATATCATAGAAAAGATTAATTATGTCAGTAATTCAATTCAAAAAGAGGGAACAACACATTATATTTATCCATTACACACAAAATGAAACATTTCACGTCTTAATTTATTTAAATTCTTCTAATTATAATAATTTTGGCTTACATTAAATGAGGACCTAAAATTCAGTGTCTCAAAAAATTTGAATATTACAAAAGACCGATTTTAAAAAGTATGTTTAAAATGGAAATGTTGGCCTCTGAAAAGTATGTCCATTTATATGCACTCAATACTTGGTTCGAGCTATTTGACTTGAACTAATGGAAATGGACTTTTCCATGATATTCTAACGTATTGAAATGCACCTGTACTTCTTCTGCCACTGTACATTACCATATGCATATAAAACTGCACATGCACGAACAATCAGTGGAGATGATGCTGCTCCAATGACAGAAGCAGAATGCCAAAAATAAATTCTATCTGGTTTTTGGCAAATTTGCTCTTTATCCTACCAGATTTATTGACCAAACAAAGAACTGAGTAATGTTTCCTTTAAAAAAATCTAATCTATGTTGAAATGTTGATCATTCTCACAACAAGTAATCATTAAAATCAGTTAGTTTAACTGCAGTGATACCATTTCCTGAAATGCAACCCTCTACAATAGTGATTTTGTAGAAGAAAAAGACTATTTCTTAGTTACAAAGTATTATTTTACTCTTTATTATGTGTATAGATTGTTCTATATCATGGTAAAAGACAGTTACAATTTTATTTAGCAGAAGCTGTTATTGAAAGCGACACAGCTCATACAACACAAGCAAAAACCAAGTTAGAAGACAACACATGAGTAAGTGTTAAATTTAAGGCCAATAGGACGTAGGTGCTCTCAGGCAGAGTATAAGGACAAATAGTGCTTTTATCATGTAGATAATGTGTGAAGGTGTTCACGAAAGAGCTGGGTCTTTAGTCTCTTCTTAAAGAAAGGGGCTTGCGTTGACACTTTAAACAAGAGTGCGTATTTACTAAACTCTGTACCTAAACCTGATGGCATGTCTCAGGTAATGCCACCACTGAACGCAGCAGCTGGTGACTGCTTTACTAGCAGGTGCAGGAGATAACTGCCAATAATTTAGATTAGTAAGTCTGGAGCGAGTCTCACTTTAATTAGGCCTTACCCTACATACTGCAAAAGCATCATCTGGACAACCCAGTCAAGACAAACTGCAGTATGCTACCTGTAAAAGACAGTTTTCTGACTTACATGAGATGAATTCAGTGACAGTAGGTCAGTGATATTAATGATTTGTAGATATTAAATTACTGAAATTCTACACTGTCTATTCAAATACACCAGAAGCTCATTCTGTCCTTGTGATCCACTTCAGATTAGACTATTAACAACAGAAGTCAGTGTACTCAGTATATATCTCACAGTAAGCCCTTCAAGATAACAACATGAGCTGAAGTTTGCACATACTTCTTTGTATATTCAGTAACACTACAGCCAATATTTTGCTGTGTCTTTATCTTAAATCAGTCAGTAAGCTCATTCAACCACAGTGCAGCATGGATATGTCAATTTTAGCAGCAGTTATGTTCTTACCTTACAGCAGTCTTCCTATACACTGTCTTGCAGTGGCTCATTTGAATGCCAGTGTCTCTTTATCCGACTGTATGACAGGTGCAGTTTGCACTCTGTCCCACTTCGCTGCAAGCTAGACGTAAACATTACTTCTCCACGCCCTTACTGTGTGCCTATTGGATAAGAATATCGGGGAGGAGTTTATAGTAGGCCAAATGTATCTAGTTACCTTTGCCTAAGTGGGGTAACTATCTATGGAATAGTAACTATGGCCTTTGTGCAAATGATTACACATCATGTGTGGTCTGCTGACTTGATGACTTAAGGAGAGGAATTCAGGGGAATGTGTTTAGCAAGCAAAACTTAAGTGTCACCCTAGGTGATAGAATACTTATCAGACATTCTCCAGACTCAGCTCTAAAAAAGAAAGAAAAAAATGACTTTTCTTGGCGTATATCAAGATTTTTGGGCAATTACGCAAACATGCTGAATGCTCTATGTGTCCATATATAAAGGCCTATATCTGGAGATAGCGGTTTCCTATAGCCAAGGCAAGACAAGGCAAATGTATCTGTATAGCACCATTCATACGAAATCCAAAGTGCCTTACAGAGGCATAAAAATACATGAAAAATACGACAGAGAAATTAGAAGCCGCTTTAAAAGCAAAATTAAAATATAATATAAAGACAGTAACTGTGTGTATGGAGGATGATAAAACAATTAAAATTATGAAATTTTAGTTCTGGTCGTTGTCATTTTAGTTAATAATCGAATGCATGTAAAACATTTCACTAATATAAACACAGCAATCCCATTTGTAGTGCGAGTGAATGCACCATGGTGCGCACCGGCAGCCTATTGGTGGCATTGGAGGAAAGGCGGGACTTAAGATTAACCTGTGCTCTGTGATTGGCTAGGTGGTGCGTGACGATGTACGGAAGTATTTGAGTAATTGACCCATGCTGTGTGCGTAACATCCAAAATATGGAGCAAAATAATGGTAAGACTAAGTTACCGCTTTAACAAAGTCATTCAGGAGGTTACGACATTATTTGCAGTTCGCCCATCCGTACACGAACTGTATCGTCATTCTTTAACGTTGTCAGAAACTGCAGCCTGTTTTATAATAGCCTTGTTACCATTTATAGCTTAGCTAAATGGCTAGCTGAAGCTAATTCGATATCAACTTAATTACAGTTAGCTCTTTCAGCTGCTAAAACGTTTAACATCTGAGCTAAGTGAAATGTTTTTATATCCTTGGAGAAGTAAAGCTATGAAATAATGTTAAAACCACTCTGAAAGAACTCTAACCCAGTTGTGTTGAACTTGTGACCCCAGCTGATGAAACATAGGTCCTTCAATAACTGCGACATCTTTCAGACCCTAGTTTCAGATCACATGACAGTTCAACGGATCAGCTCTCGTGACCGCTGTGTCATACTATACTTACATTTAGAAACTTCAGAAATAACATCCCATGTATCCATTTCAGTCAAGCTTAACTAACCCTTTTTTTCTCCTTTTCGTATCATGTGAGATGGAAATTTGGCCCAGGTCCAGCATGTTGTGTTAGTCCTGTCGGGGAAGGGTGGTGTGGGCAAAAGCACCATCACCACAGAGTTAGCACTGGCTCTCAGGCATGCTGGTAAAAAGGTGAGTTCAAAGACCAGCTCAGTGTACGTGCATCAGAATACAGGGCGCCAATATAAGGACACTGCTCAACATGCGTGTATTTGGTATTTACTGAGATAACTCTTTTCATCAGGTTGGCATCCTGGATGTTGACCTGTGTGGGCCCAGTATTCCCCGCATGCTGAGTGTGGGCCGGACTGACGTGCACCAGTGTGACTCAGGATGGGTGCCTGTCTACACAGATGCAGAGAAGAGCCTTGCCCTGATGTCCATCGGCTTCCTGCTGGAGGACCCAGATGAAGCAGTGGTGTGGAGGGGGCCCAAAAAAAACGGTAAGCTAATCTCTACTTGTGCTGGTCTGTGACAGTATTTAACAGACCTATCATGTGTTACAGCACATACAGTACAGGCCAAAAGTTTGGACACACCTTCTCATTCAATGTTTTTCCTTTATTTTCATGACTATTGACATTGTAAATTCATCAAAACTATTAATGAACACATGTGGAATTATGGACTTAACAAAAAAGTGTGAAATAACTGAAAACATGTCTTATATTCTAGTAAGCAAAGGGTGGTTACTTTGAGGAATCTAAAATACAAGACATGTTTTCAGTTATTTCACACTTTTTTGTTAAGTACATAATTCCATATGTGTTTATTCATAGTTTTGATGCCTTCAGTGAGAATCTACAATGTAAATAGTCATGAAAATAAAGAAAAATGCATTGAATGAGATGGGTGTGTCCAAACTTTTGGCCTGTACTGTATGTTAAGGGTCTGTAACTGTATACTTTAACACAATTGTTTCTGGAGTCACCTACTTACAAAATAACATTATAATCTACTAATCAATGTGATATTCTGCATGTTTTTGCACCCTCTCCCACAGCTATGATTGCCCAGTTTGTGTCAGATGTTGCATGGGGGGAACTGGATGTGCTGCTGGTGGACACACCGCCAGGAACGTCTGATGAGCATTTGGCAGTGCTAGAGAACCTTAAAAAACACAGAGTGGATGGAGCCGTTTTGGTCACCACACCCCAGGTACCCACTAGTCTAATCTTACTGGACAGAATAGGAGCAAGAAGAGTAACTTACACTGACAAACACACTCATAAATGTAGCTCAGGCTGTTATAAACATTATGTGGCTGCATTTGTTTACAAGCTAGGTGAAAGAGGCTGGATTGTGACCCAGAATTAGCTCCTGTATTGTAAACTTACCATAAATATTTGTAAGTTGCATGACATCCAGTGACCCTTGTTGTCACTGGATGTCATGTTCCAGGCCATCCTGAAACACCCGGATCATCCGCTACACAAAACCTTTATGGACCAAAAAAAACAGCAGTGGACGGCTCCTCTCTCTCTGTTGCAGGACGGAGAGATTCAAAAGATCCTTCGCTCCTCCAGCCATCAGGCTGTCTCATTCTCCAAGAGATTCTACTCGACTAACTGAATTTCCCCTGGGGGATGAAAAAAATTATTTTGATTGATTTTAATTTTGTTTCCGGTCTTGTGCTGGTTGCAGGCAGTATCAACCGGGGACGTGAGGAGGGAGATCACCTTCTGTAAGAAGACCGGTGTACGGATCCTGGGCATCGTCGAGAACATGAGTGGATTTGTTTGTCCCCACTGCTCTGTATGTAAACTCTCATTCATGACATGTTTGTAATCTACTCATTAATTGGTTTTGTGCCTATTTTAAATATCTACTTAATTAGACCTTTTTTTAACAAATATTCTATTTTCAGGAATGCAGCAATATTTTCTCAAAAGGTGGCGGTGAAGAGTTAGCCAAGCTGACTGGATCCCCATTTCTCGGTGAGATCAATGGGACTAAATGACATGCAATTTTAACTTCCAGCCACAAGGTGTCACAACACACTGTGACTGGACATCACTCCTCACCAGCCATTCATGATTTAGGAGGCATTTTGCATCACTGCCATGCTGCTAAAATGGTCGATGCAGATTTCAGTTCTGGAGCAGGCATAAAATACCTCAGTGAGGGCATGATACATATTATCAATAATTACTGATCAAATTAATAGATTATTTAATGGTTTTCCCACAGCCGTTATCGGCTTTGTGTGCAGATCAATCTCTCGAGTAATGATGCGGCTAATTCAGTTTACCCTGTGGCATTGACAAGCCAGCTGCATAGCTTTAGTTGTACATGTATTTGATAATGCTCCTTAACATACATTTGATTGTCAATACTGATAGTAATTTGTTACAAGGCCACATGGGAGTGTTACTTTGACATAAGGTTGCTGAGAAACTACAGTGGTGCTATTTAACCCATAAGAACCCATGGTGACACCTGTGTAACAAACACTTTAAATCTTCTAGAATCTCCCATATTCAGCTTTATGCTTCACATTAACTCATTAAATCCCTAAGCGACACATACTCAACACCCTGGTGAAGTGGTCATGTGACTCAAATGTGTGTGCGACTGGAAACAGAAATGTGAAAAAGTAGCTAATTTTAAAAAGCTTATATTTGTTACTAGGCTAAGTTTAAACCCATTTAACAATTCTAATCCGTTAATACGGTGTCCTGTATTGCATTTAACTTGTTCTGACCATATTTCTTGAACAACTTAAAGTCACACATTTGATAGGCCTATATGTTTTGGAGATGCAAAAGAAAAAGGCAAATTTGTGTCTCTGTCAGCAGAAAATGTGTCTATTTTTTGCTATTTTAAAATAAGAAATATCAAAAACAAATACCATAAACGCTCAATGTAACATATGTGACATCACAGATCTTTAGGGGTAGTATTTTTTTTTTTTTTTAAACATCAGAAATGTGTTCACTTATAGAACACATTCTTTAAGGATAACTGGGTCTAGGTTCTTATGGGTTAATTAGTTCAGGAAGAGTCAGTGGTCAACAATATGTCTTCTTCATTTCAGGCTGTGTGCCCTTGGATCCTCTGCTCAGCACCAGCATAGAGGAGGGCAAAGACTTCATCCAGTCATTTCCAAACAGTGCCACCTTCAGTGCAATCAGCAGCATTTCTCAGACTCTACTCAACAGCCTCCAAACTGCTTGATATATGAATGTATTTGCTCAAAAGCCTGTATGTATTTTTTACATTTTTAGGACGCAAGCTGTGAGAAGAATATAAAAAGGAAATGTTACTCATTGTGACAATGTATTGATTTCTATGTTGTATTTTTCAACAGTATATTAAACTATTTACTAATCTTGTTTTATACCTTATTTAAAATAACTATCTGCCAACCACACAATGCAGGCTCTGTGAGCAGTTATGTCAGTGCTGCAGTTGCAGTTCTTGAGGCGTTTACCACACTGAAGATAAAAAGCTCTCACCACAGTCTCACAGGAAGACATGAATACTGTAAAACACCAACTCTGCTCATCTGTTGTACAGCTGATTTGTTTTGTAACAAAAATGCAACGTCATGCTTCCTGTATAAGATTAAAAATGCGTCAAAGTAAAATGTACAGCACTGCGTTCGGAAGCCAGTCAAATCTAAGTTGGAATCTTCTTTAATTCGATTGTGACACACATGTCGACACATCAGGATAACTTCAATATCAGTGGTAATACAGGATTGTAGATTGGCGCTTCAGTAAATGCGTCAGCAGCAGTTCCATTTTCAGAAAACAAACCCCAGATCAAAGTGGACCAGTCCTTGCATGAAACTAGGCCAAACTACAACACTAATCTCACTGGATTCCTGCTGCATGCTACAAATGATACCATCAAGTATTCTTGTGTCATTTAAACTTGATTCTTTTTTTTTTTTTTTGGAGGAAGTATACATTAAAAGTAGTATTTTGATCTGGATTAAATCTTCTGAAACTAGCCTGCTCTTCAGCTTCATATCCAACAGCAACAAAACACTGAAACCCATGCAGGATCTTAATGGCTGGAAGGTGGAAGAGATGAAGTACAGCCACAGATGAAGAGGAAGGGAGGGGGGTGAATAAGATGGAGAGGAGATGAAATTTGGAAATTACACTTGTGAGACCCGACACGGGGCACACACACCTTTAATGCAAACAGCAGTACTACAGGAAAAACACTGAAGTTTGAGAATGTTTGTGTAATGATTAGAATACAGCTACACACAAAACTCCCACTTCACCAGCAACATACTAAAGGCAATCTTAATTATTAAACCAAGAATTACATCCAGAGGAATTCCAACCACTTATCACAATTAACCCACAGTGCATTAAATCTATCTATGTAGATATTTATATGTCTGTATATATGTATAATATATCCTGGGGAATTAAAGACTTTTGCTGCATTAAACAGTTCAATGAACAATTTCTTATAAATAAAAATCAGTGGAAAAAAATCGTAAGTCCATATACATATCTCTTTACAAATAGATCCTCAAGATTAATGCAGAAATTGTGTCAACTCCCAAGTCGATACGGGAGGAGAAAAAGCTGTGCGGCCCTTTGGTCAGCTCTCCAAGACCAGAAGCCAAGCTGCCTCAGCTGGCCTCAAGGCCTGAAATAAGTGGAGGGAAAAAAGGAATCTTCTTCATACAATTTTGAAACACACACACGCACACAAGACAGACAAATCACTACATTGCGCATTTACAAGTTGACTATCAAATTGGGACAACTGTACACATTGTTGAGATAAGACCATATTTACGGAGCCATTTTAATTCATTTTTTCCTCGCCTTCACTTCTTTCATGTCGAGTGGCAGAAATTTTTACAATTTTTTCCCGTTTTACACCTTTTCTCCAGCAGCAACATAAAGGACAGATCTTGTAGTGGAGATGTTTGGGTGTTTATTTTGTGGAGAGAATGAGGGCGACGATGAGCCCGTAGAGACCCAAAACCTCAGCGAAAATCAAGATGAGGATCATGCCCACAAAAAGCCTCGGCTGTTGAGCTGTGCCCCTCACGCCCGCGTCGCCCACGATGCCGATGGCGAAACCTGCTGCCAGCCCGCTGAGGCCCACGCTCAGCCCAGCTCCCAGATGGAGGAAACTCCTAAATACACACAGATAAGTGTTTGTCAGCACAAGGTAATGGTGATGATCTGGGTAAACAATTTAAGCGATTGAAAACATTTTTAACTAAACATGCAATATTCAGAACATTTTTTTGTTTATGTGAAACTGTGATGCATGCATGGAGCAAATAGTTTGTCTAAAACCTATCTGTAGGGTAAAGGCTGTTGAGCTGATGAGGTGTTGAAGGTTTAAGTTTGTCCCATCAGTAAGCAGTCTGCTACCTACAACTTTACTTTTATCTTACCAAATCCACTATGGTTTCCGCTTGATTTACTGATCCTACCTTGCAATATTTTAAACTGATCCAATGTCTATGTACACACATTTCTCTCCAAGAAGAAATTACAGTGAACAGAGTACGCACTCACAGATATGCTTATATTTCTAAGTTAAATACCAGTAAGTTATAAAAGGATAAGCATGGTGTCATTGTATCTTAATTACGTGTCTGTGCCGCAAAACTACATTATTTATCTATTTTTTTTTAAAAAGGAGTCACAATGGCTGCATTAGATAGTTTTACTTTCTACAGGTTGTCTAAAGGCGCTGACACATCAGGCCGACTAAGAGAGTCTGTGGCCCTAGTTTTAGCATTGTGTCTCACGCCCTCGGCACAAGTCGGACCTCTGTCTGCAACTTTTCTACCACTTGGGCAAGTTGTATCAGCAGTGGAGCCTTTTTGTGAAGAAAACCACTGATTGGCTGTTGAGCTTAAGCTAATCAATGCAAGAAAAGGGAAAATGAACGTGAGGAAAGCAAAAGACGTCAGAAGGTGTATCGCAGAAGAATCATTCAATTACACAAATTTATCGAATGACTACTACAGACTACCATCACCTGCTGGGATGGAGAGTTATTTTCTTTCCATGCAGGCACAGGACATATTTGGCTGTGGTCTTTGCGGTGTGTTCAAGTGCAACTTTTGGCCCACAAACAGGGGACAAGGGGTGACACAACAGTTGGCCTTTGCTGCAGCTGGTTTTTTGATGTCACTTTGGTGTGTTGGGGCTTTAAACTGCAGGCCAGTGACAACATGGGAACAATGTCCTGAGCGTGTGCAGAGATGTTTATACGTTAATTGTATTGAAGGTTTACATCACACTGTGTGTTTAATTGTAAATTATTACACAGTGGCTACATGGCTAAATTTTGTTACGAAGAGAAATAGTCCTGTCGGATGCCTAGGGTTAGGATTCTCTTTTGTGATTTATTTAAAATAATGTAGACAACACAAATGTCTTAAAATATGACTGGTCAGCTGGACTCACTTGTAGAGGGAGACCCCCTCGGAGAGATTGTTGGCAATCAGCACTGCTACTACCAGGCCGTAGATGGCTATGATACCCGCCATGACCACTGGAATGATGGACTTCATGATGAGCTCCGGCCTCATCACTGACATGGCGGCGATTCCTGTACCGCTCTTGGCTGTGCCATAGGCTGCTCCCAAGGCTGATAGGGAAGAGAGGAGATAATTTAGTTAAGTAAACAAGATGGCGCATGCATGCACACACACACACACACACAACAATGCAAGCTAAAATAGGCTAATAGACTCAAGAAAGATATCCGAGAGCACAGCTGAATAAAGAAGCAGAAGTGAAACAAGAGATGGATGAACAATATGACAACAGTTAGTTTCTGTTCCCTTAAAAATCCAACATGGCTCCACTTGGGAAATTTTGCTAGTCTTCAAGAGGGGAAATGACTGTGGTCTTTTTTACTGACGCAGATACTATGCGACCAGATATCAGCTGTGTCACATGTTAAATCTCCTGCTTCAGCCCTTGCAATTTCAGAATGGACCCTGCCAGACCGCTGCAGAGCTGTAAATCACTCTCTGAATGAAGAGGCCTCATTAGGCTTAAGCACACAGCAAACTGCTGACATCATAAGAGATGCAGGATGCCACGTCTCCAGAGAGACCACATCGGTACAGGATGGGCACCTGGGGGGGACCAGCAGTGTACACTGATGCTGCATCTGCTGTGTGCAACTATATCCAGTCCACACTAGTCTCTGGCTACAATCACTGTAATGTGACGGGGAAGGAAGAGAACAAAAAGCTTCATCAGCATATTGGCTCCGTCAGGCTGTGACGCTGAGAGTAAAGCATAGTGCCACCTACGTCACACAGCCAGGTCTGACTACAGAAGGGGAGTCCAAGAGAATCAATAATCAACCTGCTCTAAAATTAGAAACTATAATATACCAGCAACCATCTTTAAGAACTGCTTATAATTCTGCAAAACAAAGAATTTATTAGCTAACAGATTACATAGCAGAATCTTATAAATTTATCCCAAGGAGCTTTTCAACCTGTACAGCACATGACGCAATAAGAGAATGAAAGAAAGGAGGAAACCTCAGAAAGGGCAACAGAGGAAATATCCCTCTTCCAGGATGTGCATGTGCACAGAATAGACTAACAGGGGTCTTGTGCAATATCCAACAAAGCCAGTCAGGGCAGGGCATCATGCTGTAAATCACAGACAGCCTGGTTTGACATGATTCCCCACGTCAGGTGTGTGTGCAGGTATGTATTTAAAATGACCCTGTTTATTTCCTCTTCCACAGCAAAGCAAGAGATAGCGAAAGCTCAGCGGACAACACTAACCACAGTATAGCATGTGATATATTGTTCCATGCATGCTGCATCAGTAGTTTCACTATCTAACAGTATTCAATACATATTTACATGTTATTTATCTAGAACAGATGAAGACATTTCATGTTTAAAGATTTATGATTCTGCTTTGATGCCAAATATAGCCATCTGCCCTCCATGGGTTCCCTGTTGCATTGAAAAAACATGTCAAAGCTAGTTGCTGCTTGCAATTTGAGAACAGATGTCAAAAAGGCTGCATAACAGACAGTACAATTTCTCTAACTGATTAAGACATCTACTATGTGGCACAACAATATAATAAAAAACAAAAAAGCAAAAATACATCCATCAATTCATGTGCTGATCTCGTCATACCATCGGCGTATTAACAAGGGCCTGGCAAAGTTTTGCTGCCACTTCATAGCCAGCATTTTGATGAGGATTAAGTGGGAAGGTCTCTAGAGATATAATCTTGGACAGCCTTATGCATACAGCCTTGGGTGCCCTGCGCTGTGTTTACCGTATTCTTGGGACAGTGTGCTAAGCTAGTCTGGAGATAGTTCTGGTTAACTGAAAGACTAGCCCTTAGGGTTTCCGGCTGTTGGATCTGGAGGCAGTTTGATGACCTGGGCCAATCTTCAAATGTGCACATGGCAGCCAGCCACAGCCCCGACTACGTATAGGGATTCATCACCAGACTGATGCTATCAATATAAGGTTAATCACTCCTACCCATCTACAGAGATGTGTTTCAGTGAAACTGGGCACCGTTTTTGCAAGCACTGACAAATGCACAGAATTTTTTTTAGTTTTACTTTGTACCCAATTCTTTGATGGTGGACTAAATCCTTCACATCAAACGTAAACTATGTGGTACATCACATTAAATGAACTGTCCTGGACAAGCAAGAACACACAATCAACCTCAGCAGTTCAATATAACAACTGACCAAGATAGCAGATCCAATTTGACTATTGTAATTCTGCCATCAAAAGCACATTTAGTGCAATATCCTGAAAATACCAAAGCCATCCTCTGAACAGCTGATTCTCGCTATTCAGCTATTAAGAACAAGCGTAATATGTTACCGTCAGTAACGTTATCCTCCGACTCCATTCTTTCGAGGTAAGCTTGGCCTCACTGAGGTGTGACCGGTGAGGGTTGATAGAGAAACACTAGAAAGCTCAAACATTGCCTTTCTGTCCTGATGATTAAAGGTTTAATGTGTAGCAGGGCAGGTCCTGCAGTGGTGTTGAGGTACAACCTCTGGGTTTTAATCCTAATCCCCTCAGCTTAGGTAAAGAGCTTTTTCTCCTATTTCTTCCCCCTGCAGAATATTTGATGTATGGGATGCCCTTGTGACGTCTTGTGATGTCAGAGATGGAGATGCCTCTAGCTAGAAATGATCTTGCATGCAATATGCCCACCCACGCAATTGATGGTAGACTGGTCTGCTCTGAATAGTAGGTGAATGTGGAAGCACTGGTTTTAAAGTAGAAAAAGTAGTAAAAATCATGGTTGTTAAAACATTTCCCCATCCAAGAAATCTGTGTGCTGGCTGTCATGTGAAATATGCAGCTGCCTGAAGAAATTGAGACTTGCTGACCAATCTGTTACACCAGAGTCTCAGGGATGTCTAAAGCGTATATGCATATATAACCATTCCA
Organism: Centropristis striata; assembly: GCF_030273125.1. Taxonomy (NCBI): domain Eukaryota; kingdom Metazoa; phylum Chordata; class Actinopteri; order Perciformes; family Serranidae; genus Centropristis; species Centropristis striata. The sequence continues at coordinate 11,610,685 of NC_081537.1, forward strand.
CTGAAAGTATGTATTCAAGAGAGATAACGACAACCTGAATGTAAATTAAATGTCAAGCAATTGAAAGTACTACTGATTAATGACAAAGTATAAAAATAACAAATTGCATGTGTTACCAAGCTATGCTACTCAGAACATTTAACAATTGCTCAGGAAATTGGAAAAGGCAGCCACTGCAGTTTTAAGCAGTATAGCAAATATGCATCTTAAATTATTGTAAGCAGCACTATGAGTAGATTTATCATCCTTGTTAATAATCCAAACTATAGGTTAGCCTTCTACTTTAAGTTGAAAGTAGAATATACAGACTGCTGGTTAAGACCGGATGAGGGGTGGAGAAAACAGAACGACTCCCAGTCTCATGGGTGATGGCACCTTGTGACTGTCACCTGTTCTGAGTCAGCCATTATTGCAGTCCTCACGACTGAACACCATGTCCAGACTACTAAAACAATGAAAAATCACCTGACGCCAAAGCATCACAGCAACTTACAACCTGTTCCAGAAAATGGCTAATTGCTGTGAGTAAAGTGCCTTTTATAGTGTGAATTTCTGAGCCATCTGCTTGGACTACTACTATTATCAATATTTTAATAATTACAGCTAGTCCTTTAGCTTGTGTACACTAAAGTGAGCAACATTAAAGAATCACAAGCTACAATTGTCTATCCATGACTCTATAACAAAGTGTAAGACATTAATGCTAAAGTCTGACTCATCAGGTGTCTCCTTCCATCCCACCACTTCCACATCCCTTCTTTGTGCCAGCATGATCCCCTCTCTACTAGCTAATTCCCCAGCTGTCACTCCTTCACCGCCACAGACTAGTACTACCGCTCGCCTCAGGGGCCACCCCTGCAATACTGCCCTTGCCTATCACTACACATTAAACCTGACTTATGACAAGATCAGGGTTGGCTTTGGCATCCAGTTGGCTCTCATTTAGTGGTCAGGCTGGACAATATAAAATAATTTAGCTGTATCTAAAAATCTATTATCCATTAAAAGTGTGGTGCCTTACTGTGCTGTCAACATTAACACTTCAAATAGCAGTTAGTAGGTATCTCCAAAATGTGTCTGTGCGCTAAATCTCTAGTTGATTTGTTTAAAAAAAACATGTTAAAATATTCCTTTCACTGACTACTAAACATGCATGTGGATTTATAAAACTGTGATGAGACAAAAGAGGTGGGAACAGAATCTAACATTACATTCTGACAAATGCTCTATCTAAATAGAATAAAAGGTATTGCTCTATAGCATCCACTAATATCCCAATTAAAACCTATGTACCATACACCACCATCAACAAGACAGTTTTGCCAAAAGGCCTCGAGCAATACGAGGTCATGCCCTCTGTAACATGTTCAATTAGTAGCTTGTTGATTTCCCATTGGAGATGCACCCATCCACCAGTCACACTAGTCACATGTAGGCATTTTCTTTGACAAAGCATATCATTGGCATATGATGTCTTAGATTAAAAGAAGACAAATAAAAAGCTAGTAAAGGACCCATAAAACAAGTATGACCAATAATAAAAACAAGCCAATTTCAAAGTTCACTTGCTGTGCCACTTCACACTTTCTACCCAAAACCACCTTTAGCGCCATACTTGTTTTTAGTGGTGTCACATAGTAATATTTCACAAAATCGGTTGCCATATGACAATTAAAAGACAGAAGTCTCATCATGTGATCATCATGTGATCTTGCGTCATTCCTTTGAACAATAAGGAAGTTAACCAGCTGGTCATGGTTTCCAGTGGTTATTTGAGTTACAAGACATAGCCGTTTTAAGATTAAAATAACTTGCGTTCAATTAGATATGAGCCACTGACATGACATATGGTAAACTGTTAGGCAGTTTACGCAGAACGACGTCAATTTGATTATTTAACAATCGCTGTTTAATGGTCTCCACTTTCGAGCTCAATTAAATTATTTAGTGTAAATTAAATTATTTAGTGTGAAACGTATTATCTATTGCTTTTCACCTACATACAGTAGTGTGGCATGTGGCAGAAAAGTGGGATTTAACTTAACGTTAACCCCATAAACCTCCTGCTAAGTGCCAAAGCTAACAAGCAGCCAACAGTATGAGATAAATGTACATACATTTTGACACATATGTGAAGCAATCGACACGGTTTGAATAAGACATAATAATTTGAATAATGTTATATTTCCTGATCAATAAGCACCATTCAGCGTGTACACATGCATATGCTAACGTCAGAGCTAACATTTGAAGTCGTCATCAGCTAGCTAGCTAACTAGTCTTTGCAGTATGTTGATAAAGCAGAATGTCTAGAAGCGATAACTGCATTACCTAACTAATATTTACTAACGTTAAACAGTGGCAGGTTAAGAATGACCCAAAGCTATCGAAGTTAGCTGTTAAGGTTAAAGTCTAAAAAAAAAAAAGACAACTCAAGATTAGCATTGCGACGTTAGCCAGGCTAACGTATGGCTTTTACAAGTAAGCTTCAAGAGACGCACCACGGAGGACAATTCAAAGCACCCTGTTGGAAATAATACAAGTGTAAAAAGGGGTTAGCAGGAACTCTGACAGCGACATAATGCAACAAACAGTTTCTCTATAACAGATAATCGTGTGATAATTACCGCTGAACACCATAGCCGCAGAGGCGCCCATTACTCCGAAGAACGGAGCGTATTCGGGAGATTCGGGCTTCGACATTCTTTCTCACACAGTATAAAAATAAACTAAATATACAAAATCAAGTGCTAATGTCGACTCAAAAATCGCACTTGGCGAAAGCTATCGAAGGCCACAGGCTTGAAATGAGAACCCGAGTGAACCAAGAGCCGTCTGTCAGCCTAACTAGCAGTGTAAACGGGATAGTCACGACTCTTCTGATAAATACCCGGCGCAGCAGCACAAAATGGCGAAGCGGAAAATATCAGCTGACTGGCCGTACGGATAAAACCTATCATCGTCTGGGTGGGTGGGGGCGCACTAAAACTTACTTCATTAATGATCTACCGTGGCACACAACACATTTATTAAACAAGAAATGTAGATTTAAAAATATAAACGACTTATTCCGCACAACTAAAGTGTGTTTTATTTTATTTTATTTTAATTTATTTTTTTGAAGATCACCCCTATCGGTCATCACTTTGGTGTGCTCCGCTGCAGGCTTCCCCTTTGATATCTACGCATTCACCCTTCAAGAGCAGGAGGATGAAATGATGGGCAAGAGGGTGTGGAGACGCTACTCAGCTAATGAAATTGGTGTTATCCTATTTATTATGGAAAGAAAAAGAAAAATAAGACATAATTTATTTCAAATATCTTAATACATCACGTTATAAATGACACTAATATGAATGTCATGCTTCAAGAGAACCCCACAGTTGATTAAAGTGACCTCTCCAAATATTGAAATTCCTATGTTGCATGTGTTCAAACACATTTCTGCCTTTTGCACCAGGACTCTATCATGCAGCAGAGAATGCTTTGCAGTCAGCTGCGATATGCAGCAACGTGGAACGTGAGAGTGAGAGAATTTGAGACTGAGTGTGTATGGTTGAGTGTGTATGTATGTATGTGGTGGGGGGAGGGAGCCGAGAATCCCCCATCCCACTGTATAGCTCCCAGCAAGAGCATGCTCAGAGATCCAGAACGAGGAGGGGTGGAGAGAGCTAGGACACCATGGGAGTGATGAAGAGTGTGTGTGTGTGTGTGTGTGTGTGTGAGTGAGTGAGTCAGAGAGAGCTTGTGCAGTCCCCATGCCTCCTCTTCCTCCATCCTTCCCTCCATCCTGCTCCCTCTGCATTGCCTTGTCTAGTCAGCACCAGAGAAGGACCCCTCCCCCTGTAAAGCTCCTTCACTCGTGATGCAATTTCTACACCAGCATCACAGGCTTATTTCCTTTTCAAACACTCTACTCAGCTAATGTCTTACTTACGCCAGCCGCCAAATACTAGGTTGCATTATGCAACGAGAATAGATCATTCTGGAGTACGGAGCATGTGTGAGTGCTGTGATGCATTAAAAACAAACAAGGTCACAATGAATAAGATGACTTTCACTTGGTTTTCTCTTTTTCTGCTCACTGATTGACACTTATTGATCCAGGGCTGGTGCTTTTAGATGTATGGGGATGTAGCCTTTCTGTTGAGGTTGGATTATGATGTTCCTCTGTGTCATACATACAATATGACAGGCCATGTACTCACACATTGTCGTTTCCTGTTTGTTTTGGGTGGATGGGATTAGGTGGATGCTCTTGCCCTTGAGTAGCTCTGATCAATAAGTTGTAAGATGAGCGTATAAGAACTGGGCATATTTGAATTGGATGGTCTTTGAGATGCTGTTTAAGGAAGACAAAGGGGAACTGTGAGAAATTCTCACGAGGGCATGATTCTATCAAGATCGTGTTCAAGATACACCGTAAAGCATTTACTATCAATTGTTAATGTACAGAAGACTATAATGTGATTTTAGATATACAGGCAACAGTGTTGATGTGATTATCTGGATCCCTTAACTGTATGTGGCTCTAGTACTTTAATATATATGTTCATAACAAGATATAATTCTACAAAGAGCTCAGGATTTCATTAAAGGAAGTATCTGAGCAAAGGTATTTTAAGGTTAGGCATTTTCTTGTTTCGACGTGTGACCAAAAACATAACTCTGTATTTCATTCACACTGTGATGTGAATTTTCCAAAGTCAAATTCAAACACTTTTCAAGCATTTTCAGCACCTTACAGCTGTGGTAAATAACATATTTATACACAATATATACATTAAACTGATTATTACACTTCTTCATCTCATTACATTTAACATCACTGTGTGAACAAGACACATCGTTTCCTCACTGCAATATAGGGACAAAAGAAAAGAAAACACATCAAAGTGACATGTTTCAAAATGTATCACCTTGACCTAAATTTCAAGCATTTTTAAACCTGGAAAACTCTAAGGACTTCAAGCACCTGTAGGTACCCAGTCTTTATAAAAAAAATGCTAATGCTGTGGAATTAAAAAAAAAAAACTTAAATCCTGCCTTAGTGACAAATCTTTGCTTGTCTATATGACATTCAAGAAATCATTTCCATTATCCCCCCCCCCCCATAACTACAATGCAATATTCAGTCTAAAGATCAAAACAATATGTGTCGGGACCTCTTTAGTCTGCGTCTTAATCCCCCGTCTACAGACCCTTGTGGGCGGGGGGCTGGTCAAGGAGAGACCCATCTCGGTGTAGGGTTAAATCCTTAAGCACATTACTCCTTGTGGCTGGAAAGCATGGTTTTCAGGAGATGCACCAGACCAACCCCCGAAGGAGCAGCTAAATATAGACGTGCATGTGTGATTAGCAGAGTGTCACTCCTGAATGAACAGCGAAGCCTGAGCAAGACGGAGTCAATGCCACTTACTGTAAGGAAGGAATTACTCCAAACGCTCTAAGATACATTTCTGTAGATGCATTACGCTGCACCACATCCACTGATAAGGAATTGTTCAAACATTTTAATAGAGCTTAAATATAAAGTATTGATATGGACTGACAGGTGGCTCCTACTTCTTATCATGTTTAACTGAAATCTAACTTCAAGGAATTAATTCTGCAATACAGCTGATTGGTAAAAGGAGAAGACTTTTTACAGATATATTTAAGGCTATATCTGACTCATCTCTGCTAAATATTTTCCAGTCATGCAGTTCACTGTCAGCTTCCACAAAGCAGAGACATTCAAACAAAAAATAGACGGCACGTATGAAGACGTATGAGTGATTTAAGAGTCACACAGTTAGTGTTTTAGATCATACATTATTTTACTCATATGCTCAAACTGCTACTGACTCTCCCTACTGCTTAAATGTTGCAGCTACATAAAAGTTTCAACAACAAAAAACATACACATAATGAAAATGGCATAGATTCTGTCTATTCTATTTAAAAATTGTGCAATTTTGTCCACTGCTTTACTGGTGATTTTGGTAAACAGGCGTACTAGCTGTAACTAGGCATAGAGAAGGATTAGGGGGTTGCATGTATGGTCAGCTGACTTTAAAAGGCATCTGGCACATTTCTGTGACAGTCTGAAGAAATGTCACTGTCTCTGTTCAGAGACAGAGATGTGAAAGATTTGGAAGGAAAACAAAAAGAAGCGAAGAAGAGTCAGTTGCTTTTCTGGAAGCATATCGCTGTATTTTCACATGTAGAATACATTTACCCAATTGATATTTCACTGGAGCACATCTGAACATACAGACACAAACAGTGTGTATAACTGCAACAACACTTTGCCTTCAGGGCACATTTTGGACCTTTTTTGTTACTATGTTCACACTGGAAAGGACGGAAGTAGCAGGAAAAGGGTGGAGAAAAAGAGAAGGATGGGCAAACTGCATTTTAACCTCAATTACTTGTAAACCAACAACACCTTTTGAGTTTTTTCTTTAAAAAAAAAAGGTCTGCACCGTTATTCACATGAATATATCTTATACTATACAAAGGAAAAAACTGCCACTCATTCAAAAGAAAGCTTTGACATACAGTGCAAAATAGCAACACTCAAATTCACCACTGATATTCACAAACATTTACCACATCATTTCATTATTAATCTCTCACACACGCACATATAGAAAATTAAAGTGGGGAAAATGTATCAGGACTTGACTGAAAACTTAACTGACCTGGAACTGTCTTAATCTCAGTTTTCCAACATTTAAAACACATTTTTATCAAATCAACTTTTGACTTCACACATTTTATCTTAAACCTTATGGCCTGGTAAATTTATTTTTTTTTTATTGACAGAGAAAGAGATAGCTATACAGTAAATTTGGCAGATTGAGCTAAACCACAGAACACATTCAGAAAAGTAAATGTTTCAGCTCTTCATGAACACACCACGGTCAACGTAAAAAAAGCGGAACTAAATTAACTTTACATCCGCTTTATCTAGAGTCCTGACTTCCTTCATATTACTGGACACAATAACATAATACAAATCTGTTAATACAAAAATAAACAGAAAAACAAAAATATAACACATTTGTTCACATGTAGAAATTTGGATTAACTGCATTAATAAATAAAAAATTATAATTCATATGAATTTGGAGGACGGATGTAGTTCTGTTTGCATACCTGTGTTTTACACCTGTAACACTTTGCTGGACATTTTTTCAGACAGATTTTCTGCTTTCGTATGTATTTAAGCGGTGCAATGTGCACATATGTGTCTGTGCCTGTCTGGATCTACATGTATGTACGTGTGTTTTTGCGTACAGCACTATGAGGCCATGGCGTCCTGGAAGCCCCACGCTTCTAGCAGTGAAACCTGGAAGCTCTCAGCACACAGGAGGGGGTTGTCGAAGGTGGCGCAGCTGCCAGCGCGCCCATGGTTGAGCTCAGAGTCGATGTAGAGAGCGTTGCCGTCACCTCCCCCTGACACACACAATCATATTTATATAAATTATAAAGTACAAAGTCTGTATTTCTGCAAAAGGTTTTCACCCCACCGGACAATCATCTTACCTTACAGCACATTGTTAAATAAAAATGTTGTGTTCAATGTGATGAAAGGTTAAAACAAAAATCCCATTGTGAATGTGTTCCCATGCGTATGAGGGAAGTTGTAAAACCTGCTATAAACAGTTACAGAAAACCTTCTACACCAAGTCAGCTATGGGAGTAAAAAGAAAAATACCAGGGACCAGAAATGGCAAATACACAACAATAACCGCCAGTAGCAATCCACTCACCCACTATAATGGAGTCAAAGTTGCCAGCCATGAACATGGAAGTGTTCTTGGAGTTAAGGTTGAAGTGGCGGGCGGAGAGGAAAGGCGACAGGTCTCCTGCAGGTTTCTCCGGCTGCTGCAAGCCGTTGTTCTCTGAGTTTTGCCCCTCAGAGGCGCCCGTGTCCTCCTGACCCTCCTGAGTCTTGATGGCGGAGGCTAACTCAGGGTGGCGGATCACCACCCACTCATAACGCTCCATCTCTGGCTTTAGCTAGAAGGGAAAACAGGCATTCATTAACAGTTAGATTAAGCCAGCTCAGCCAGATCCGTGCAGTTTAGCTTAATTACAGCTAACTTTAGCTTAACTTCCTGTTACTACATAAACAGTAAACTGTACGTGTTTATTCTTATACACAAGTTTCTCTTAAAGAAGAAACTACAATCTCAATGAGGATACCTATTAAAAACAAAGGATTAAATGAAATGAATAAAACCATGGTGCACATCGACAGCCGACGTCTCCATTTCTTCTTGTTTCGGCTGAGGGCCAGGTTAGTTACTACTGGCTCAGGTTACGGGAGTTTCCGATCTGTGTGCGCTTAAGTATTACAGTGTGAGAGGACGGGGTTTTCTGGCTCAGACAGCCCACAGCTGTGCATCGGCACAGATACCCAGTAAATAATTGATACTAAGGCATTAGAGAGGCAGTCTGTTCTGCTTTTTCTGGCCCAGTCGCTATTGTATTTAAAAGGTCAAAGCAGAAGAGAATGATGTGTGGTTGTTTTACGGATATGGCAATGCCCAGTATGGTGGATTGTGACCTACTAGGCAGGATTTTCCAAATAGGAGCCAAGTGGGGCCAGAGACACACATCAGATCAAGAGCATGTGAAAACAGAGTGGATGGTGCCCTCTGGTGGCTATAGTGTGGTACTGCTCAAAATAATGTCTCCCATTGATCTAAAAACCTTCCCAAGATTCTCCCAAATAACAATCAATTAAAGAAATAGATCTTTTGCCAAAAGAAAACTAGTCCCAGATACCACACTGTAAAAAAGTTTGTAGAAATTACAGTAAAACACTGTCAAATTGCAAAATCAGAAATGAAAATGTAAAATGAAAAATTGAATATCACCATAGTAGTAATTACCTTAAATCAAGGAATAGTACATAACTTCTAACATAACCCCTTTTCATGTAAAATTAAAGGAGAAATACCATAATGTCTCAAGGACACAATTACCCCCCAAAAATAAGTTTAAAAAAAATAAAGTTTCAGTCTAAATTACAGTTTTTGCTGATATTTCCATTTAAATTTACAATAGAAAACCCACTCACTGTTTTTTTTATGGTGAAGTTCTGGCAACCACAGCTGCCAGAATTTTACTTCAAATGAAACAGATTTTTTTACAGTGTAGAAATACACTCACCCTGAAGACAAAGCACTCCCCTGTGCCAAAGAAGCTTAATTTGTTGCCTCCTCTCTTCCGCTCCTCCCAGTCTGTGGACAGATAGGCGCCACATACCTGAGGAAAAAAAACAGAATTTCAATCAAGTTTATCTCTTCTATTTGCTTATCTGCAATTCTCTACAATACTTTAAAATACATAGTAGTATAAGAGTGTTTACTGTAAGCTCCCAGTCTACGTGCGGACATCTGTTTGTCACACAATAATCCAATCATATGACACCCACGTAATCATGACCTCTGACCAATTCACAGAGCCCAGGAGAAGAATAAAACCTGTGTCTATTTTGAAATGCACAAAGCTACAGTGGATCTTTTTAGTCATTGACATCACTGACTGACCATATGTAGGTCAGTGTCGAAGTGCCTGACTGTAGTACACAACAAATGCAACAGCAAGCTTTTCTAGTGTGGATTTTGCTGTCTTAACATGAGGGCAGCTGAAGTCAGTTTGACCCATTTACTCACATTTTCCCTGTTTGACAGGTATTATTTAATAAAATCAATACCAATGCTGCTTTGTTTTGAGACCACTTCTGCTCATGTTCTACCTTAAATGTCAAAGTGATTCCATCCTACGTAAAGCAGAGATCATCATCAGATTTACACAACATTTAACACTATATTTTAGTCCTGGAAGGGAAGAAAAATATTCAAGATTCAGAACAGGAAAAAAAAGTCTAAAATGGCAACAAATGTTAACTACAAAGTTCAAATTTTAACTGAATACAAAATGTTAAACTGAACTGAATTCATGCTTTTTTTGTTAGCCTTGAAGCCAATCAAATCTGCCATGCTCATGTTTTTTTTGCTTTGGCAAACGCGTCTGATCATTCTCCTATTCAGACAGATTGCCACCCAAGGTGGTCTCTGATGGGCCAATCACAACCGATATCATATAGAGTCACAGAAAAAAATATTAGACCACCTTTGTTTTCTTCATTTTCTTGTTCATTTTAATGCTTGGTACTACTAAAGGTACATTTGTTTGGACAAATATAATAACAAAAATAGCTCATAAGACTTTAATTTAAGAGCTGATATCTAGCCATTTTCCATGTTTTTCTTAATAACCTAACTTCTAACTTAATAACCATAATCATTATCAAGAAAACCATGGAAGGTGGCTAGATATCAGCTCTTAAATTAAACTCTTACGAGTTATTTGTGTTGTTATCATTATATTTGTCCAAACAAATGTACCTTTGGTTGTACCAGGCATTAGATGAACAAGACATTAGAGGGTGGTCTAATATTTTTTTCCATGACTGTATAAGGTGAATTTGATAGGATAACTTTCAAACTAGGCAGCGTTGCGTTAAGATTGTGTTCCTGCATTGCCCATTTCTCACCACAAATTATTAAAGAAACACTTTTAGTTACTGTTAAGCTGCAGTTTGAGAAAACTTGCCCCTTTGGAAATAAAAAATGAACTGAAAGGTTCCAGACTAATATGCATTTGTGAATTTGTCAGGAAATGTTATGCTTTTGCAGCTAAAGCAGCACTAGCCCCCTGGCGCTGGGGCTGCCAAGCACTGATGTCTTAATATCTTTATATGTAATGCCAATCTCAAAATAAAATTCTATGAACCTCTCCCACAGATGTATGTGCTCTATTGTTGTGTTTGGTTCATTGTGCCAAACACATTCCCAGGATTTGTATATTATCAGTGGAAAACCCTGGATTTTAGGGGAGTTTACTGATCTCAGCTGTGTTAATCTCATCATTACGATATCGATCAGGAGGCCACCATATCCTATGTACAGATTTTTCATCATAATAAGGTGCATCCTTGATTCGCTCCGACATGAGGGAATCGTGAGATTTTGCCGTCTGTGTGTTTTGCTTACATCGGCATCTGTGGTCCGGATGAGGAGCAGAGTGGGTTCGTAGCCTTCACAATGTTGGTAGAATCTAGAGGAAAATGTATAAGTTTAATTTTTTGCAACTTACTTAATAAACCCCCAATACTGTATATAAAGAATTAAACTTTGATTAATTCAAAATAGACAAACCCAAGACAGTATAAAACGTACACTACAGATAATCAGACATATCACCCAAAACAACCTCCAGGCTATGATAGTAAGCTTAGATGCAGAAAAAGCCTTTGATTCTGTAAAATGGACCTTCCTATTCAAAGTAATGGAAAAAATTTGGCTTTAATGAGACAATAATACAAACAATAAAATCACTATACAAAAACCCATCAGCACAGCTTAAGATTAATGGAGAACACTAAGCCCTCTTCTCTCTGCTATTTTCATTGAGCCTGTAGCTCAAGGAATAAGACAAAATGAAGCAATTGAGGAGATAAAAATGGAAGATAGAAAACTGGCGTTATTTGCTAATGACGTTTTAATATATGGAAGTAATCCAACACGATCCTTGCCAGCATTAATGACATGTTTAAGTGAATATGGCTCTTTCTCAGGTTATAAATTAAATGTTCAAAAAACACAGATTCTTAGTTTTGACTACAACCCTCCTATTGATCTCCGTCAGAAATACCGGCTAAACTGGGACGAAAAATCCATAAAATATCTAGGAATTCATATCCCTAAAAGATCTGTCAAGAATAGCAGAAATCAATTATAAACCAGTTATTAAGGAAACTAAGGAAGATATTCATAGGTGGAGCCTGATATCATATCTAAGCCTCAGCTCACGTATCGAATCCATCAAGATGAACATCCTGCCAAGGGTTTTATACCTTTTTCAGTCATTACCCAGAAACACCAGAAAAACAATTTCAAGACTGGGACAGTTTAATTTCTGGATACATATGGGCTGGGAAAAAACCCAGGATACGATATAAAATACTCCAGCTATCAAAAGAAAAAGGAGGACTAGCTCTTCCTATTCTAAAAGACTATTACAAGGCAGCCCAATTTAGGCCTTTAATAGGCTGGTGTACTCCGAGTTACAAGGCCAGATGGAAAAATATTGAACAAACAATGGGAAAAGGACTTCCAGTCACTGCGTTGATTGGTGATCCACTATCACACAAATACCTTACTGATCAAGATAATCCATGGATCACTTACTCATTAAGGCTTTTGACTGATTTATTAAAACAGTTCAATTTAAAAAAGACATTCGAAATCTTGAAATGGTTTGCTTATGACCCACAATTTACACCAAGTCAACACGACCATAGACCCAAGGAATTCAAGGACCTCTTTAGGGCTTACAACATACTATTCACTAATAAGTAAAGGTACGGTTAGAAGTTTCCAAGATCTCAAGGATAAATTTGGTCTACAGAGCCAGAATCTCTTCAGATATCTACAAATAAGAGACTATATCATGAAAAAAAAAAATAATAATGAACCTGAAAACAATATTCTACAGGCATTTGTAAAAGCTTATAAAGATGAACCTTTTAAGAAGACAATTACTAAATTATACACAAGTCTTCAAACAACAATGGAAAACAACAAATTCTCCACTTTGGAGAGAATATTCATGGAAAAAATCTCATTTGTTATTTCTGCACTCCATATCAAAAGAGGTCATAAACCACCATATCAAAAACCAATAAAAAGTAAATGACAAAAAAAAGAAAATAATTAAACTTTGAGTTGGCAGGTTAACTGAAGCACACATGCATGTGTAAGTAAGGCACTAAATATAGAACAAAACTCTCAGCTAAGGCCTCTTAATTACTTTATTAAAGACGAATTACTTCATTTCCACAATGGCAGGCCTGCTGGTTACTGCAGAGGGAGTCTGCACTGTGTGTATGAAAAATAAAATACACAAAAAAGCCTCTGTTCTGCCAAATATAAATAGACAAAAAGGACAACCGACTTCATGACAGTTTACGACAGCAACTTATTCCTTATTTATTACAAATTTACAACTTTTTCCTTTTGGTTCTGGCAAATGTTGTATTGATTTATAGCTATACTTTCATGTATTTATTCATATTTTATTTCGGCCCTTTGGCTGTAAGTCATTCAGAATCAGAATCAATGCGAAAAATAAAGAAAAAAATCATCACTTCGCTCAGTAATACTAATGCAGCATTGCTATACATGAAATATATTTGTTGCTACTTACTTATTTTCGCCCTGCATTAGCTAATATACACACTAAATGCAAAGCTTACCTTGCTAAGTAACATTAACATCAATTACACAGTCTACATATCCTGAAATATCAATAGTGAGCAGCAGCCAAAGGCCGGATTAATCTATTGAGGTGACCACCGGACACCTCAATACCGTAATCACCGGACAGCGTACCTGTTCAAGCTGCAACCATGGGTGGAGGTGGTGAAGAGGAGCTGTGGTTGGCACAGGGCAAACCGCTCAGGGATCCACGACCAGACGTCCCGCATCTCCTTGGCGCTGACAATCTCAGAGGAAAAGGTGTCGGGGTTAAGTGCCAGCTGCACGTTCCGCCTGGAGACGGCCACAGGAAGAGACAGACAGGCGCAGAATGTGAAGCAGAAACCTTGAATACATTCACTCCATCATTAAATAACTTATCAAAGTAATTAAGCACTTATTTCAAAGTCTGCTGACACTAATCAATCATGCAATATATTATCATAGTGCAGTGACATCATATATATTCTGAGAGTACATGAGCATTTTTTGAAAGAAATAGAAAAGGATCTGGAGAGGTGCATGGAGAAGAAAACCCACCTAGCGCTGTGAAATTACCAATGAAGTAAACACAGGAGTGAAGTGGAGATGAAACAGAAGATGGCGTATGGAAAGACAAAACAAAAAGGAAATGAGAACATAATGTGAGACAAGCCAGCAAGAGCAACTTAAAACCACTCCCCAGAGCATGCAAGAGAATAAAGCTTAAAAAAAGAACAGGATATTCTTGCCAAGATCAGTTTGATAATAAAAATATATAAAATCTATGAGATAATGCTACACCCTTAATGACAAAAATGATTGTAGATGTGTACACCAGAAAGATATCCATGTGATGGATCCAATGTCCTATACATACGCAGTAGGTGCACTAAATAAGGGCACTAGAAGCAGCCTAGTTTCTCAATTACAGGCAACAGAATAATCAGATTATTGACTCTACCGCTTCTGTTTGACAGTGATTCCTTTCTGCTGCAGGGACTTTTCATTTGTGAGGTGCAGCAGGGTGATTTCTTTGCGGCTGAACATACGGATGGAGAAGGCCTTCTCCAGCAACTTGTCGGGTGTGACGGTGGAGGCTATGCCCTTGACGAAAGCTTGAATGTCCGCCCTGACTTTGCTGGAATCCTGCGGCTGGGTGCCCTGGCCTCCCTGGGCCCCTGCTTTGTGCTTACGATAGAACTTGAGCAACGCTATGGCTACACGGAAGAGAACCTTATAGCCCTCTACTAGGTAGACATCCAAGACCCTGACCATGTGGCTGAAAGGCAGGTCACCCAGCACCCAGCGCTGCCAGTCTGAGTAGACTTCGAGCACGTCCTGGGCCGTGGCCACGATCAGTCTGTGTGCGGGTGCACAGTACTTGTTGGCCAGGTCGCCAAAAGTCATGCAGCTAGACTCATAGGCCAGGAAAGTCTGGTCCAGGAGCCGTTTGCCTGGCTCATTGCAGGCCAGTATGCGGCTGACATGCTCGAAACACTGAGCCTCGTCCACGCTGAAGTGCAGGAGCAAAGAAGTAACAGCTGGTAGTGACGGGCAGTGGGAGATATCTGGAAACTGTCCAGCCACGCAGTTGATAATCTGATGTGCCGAGGCTACAGACTCTGCCTTCAGGCAGTACCGCGGCAGAGGACTTCCATCCACAAACTCTGGAAGCGGGATGTTGGAGGAGGGCTTCTTGGTGCCTGCATTTCCCATAATGTCACGATACACTTCTGCATCTGGGGTAACTGTACGACAGGGAATGGCTTTGATGAGCTGCTGGTAGACTTGTGCCCGTAGTTTGTGGTTTTTGGCCCAGTGACCCTGCCGAGCCATCTGTTTGAACTCTTTCAGGTCTTTACAGTCTACCTTGGTGGGCCCACTGCTCTTGGCCAGATCTCCCATCTGGTTCCAGTCCACAAAGCTGCCATATTCTTCTTCAGCCATGGTGCTGGAAACTTGCTGAGTTGCCTGAGTGAGAAGAGAGGAGGGACGCCCCGGGGTATTGCTAACCTTGCAGATAACTAGCTAATTTTTCTTAACTGCCCATGATAGTTACTGAAAGACAAAGGAGAAGAAAAAGAGATTAATGTGTATCATTATAATCATCATAGATAAATAAATAGCTACAACAGCACTGAAGCATGATAAAGCTTTTTACCAGTTATGCATTTTTCATACTGAGCAGTACCAAATTAATATATACAAACATGCTATAAAATGTCTAGGATGTCTTCTACAAAACCCAGTCCTTCCTACTTTTCCTTATATAACTACCTGCTGGACTATGACATAAAATAATTGAGAATAACACATATACATGGGATATGCAGACATGTTTATGCATATCTGTTCCATAAGAGGTGATTCGCACCAATTTAGAAGGGAATGCGTTTCAAAATGGCCACGCTAAATCTGTGCTGTAAAACAACATCAGCATATTTCGCTAATAAGATTAATGCTCTGGTTTAGATCTTCAAATGGAAGAAAGCATGTAAATCATGCACTTCATGTGAAGTGAAAACAAATCAAGTAAACCCGTAGCTTGTATGGAATGCAGTGCAAAGCTATCTTTGTGATGTCATATGACAGCCACAAAACGACTTCAGATGGATTTAATTGGCCAGGCAAAGTTTGATATTAAAGCAATTAAACTTGGATCGCTGGTAGTGAGGGTAATAAAAACTTTGTGTATGCTGTAAAATCTCACTATGGCAATATATTTGTCTGTCATACAATAATCACATCATTTCCTGCAACACTCAAGATACATAGAGATGCGTGTCCAAAGATCATGTGAATTATGCTGAGAACGGTTGTTGCACAACCATGAAATCATGTCACACTGTTTTTTAACAAGTCACATGGAGGTGCATGTCCAAAGATCACTTGCAACATAAAACGATCATAAAAAATAATTTCACATTGCCTTCCAACGAGTCACATGGCGATGCATACCAGTAAATTACTGCATGTAAAACTGGAAGCATTGATGTTGATTCTGTAGAGAGTAGCTGTCATACTTTCAGGGTATATTAACCTCAGTTTTACCATTTTACCTTGCAACAAAATACATTTAATTGACAAATAAATATGTTGTCAAAATCAAACAATATTTACTCTCCATACATCATCAATTCAAAAGTAGGGCTGGGCGATACTGCCCAAATCTTGTATCCAAATACACGTGATTTCATATCTTGATAACAATATGTATAACAATATGACAGGTTTTCTGGTAATTCAAGAAAGTCTATATGAAATAACAATATGGTGAAGCCAGGTTAGCAAAACAGCACCTATTTTTCGCTCCAGCTTCACCTCCACGTGCAAGGATCAGAAGGTAATGTGCTTTCCAAATGATGGAAACACAGTTGATATTGCGATAAACACAATTAAGGCTACACAATATATAATTTCACCATCAGCACTGCAACGCGCACATGCACAATAGTCATGTAGTAGTCAATTTCAAGTAAGGCAAATTCACTCCAACATTTGTCATGCTACAACTTTTGATACCACAGTAAGCCCCTCGAGAACCTCTCCATGGCTGTGTCATCACTATTCATATCGATCAATCTTAATTCAGCTCTCAAAGTGTACAAGATTGATGCTTTTAACTTGCTAAAAATGTGCAAAACATTCATCAGGGAGAGCATCCCCTTGTACCCCCCAAGAGGATAAAAATTATTGTAGGCAATATTTTAGGAACCAACGGAAACCACTAAGATCTTGCAGCCCTGGACACAACACAGAAAAATATATACTGTCACACCGCCCAACCTTATTGCCAAGAACAGAGGTTACCTAAATCCAAACCTTGATACTCAGTCTTTCCAATTCAACCCATCATGTACAAGTTACATGTAGTATTCAGGCTACAGTAACTAAAAATGCTGTTTGTTGCCAAAGCCAACAAGCTTAATGGCCATTAGGTTCATTCCTTAAACCTAAGCACTGATAATTTAAACCTACAGTTTACCCATGCTGACAAATTAACTCTGAACACTGTACAAAAAGGCTTGGAATAAATAACACAGATCCAAAGCGTGTTGGAGCCTCAGTCTTGCAGAGTATAGTAATATCCTGGGTCAGCCTACTTATATATACACATGTCTACACAGCAAATTACTGTCTGCACAATAGATGAGAAATGGCAATGAGTTTGCAAGTATATTTATTTTGCATTAAAGGAAAACGGACAGCTTCTTAGTGTGCTCATGCATTTTGCTAAAATCTTCTACAAAACCTGAAAATGTAAATACTTAAGTTGCTGAATGGAGAAATGACCTGAGCACAAGAAAGCTTATTTGAAGCTGCATATTAAACAGTATCTCTGCAAAACTGGACAGACAGGGTTAGGTAACGTTGCTGTGGGCGAATCAAAGATAGAGATGCTATCCTGGAGGCAAAGCAAATGCAGACACGAAGACGTTAGCACAGAAATGGCTAACGTTACGGTGTCTGCCACCTTATCCCCGAGCTGTAGTTAACATCACAATATTGCGGATGCAGTTGTGTCATCCCACACTGGAATGACAGCTGCAACTGCACGCAAAGCTGCCTAAACTGTATTTTCAGTCCCATTAACGTTAGCTTCCCAGGACAGGTGACGGTAGCCCGTGCACACGGGTCACACGGTATTTAACATTACCGCCCGAGTAAATCTGATACACCCTTTTCCATTCACACTTGCCAAGTTAGCATTGCTAGCATTAGCTAGCCGCAAGCTGCTCCTGTCAGTGCCTGTAAGCAGCTAACGAAACCTTAACCAGACACACAAAACTAGCAGCCAGAAAACAAGACACACACGAAGCCATGTAAATATCGACCAGCACCTAAAAAACCTTGTAAAAAATTTGCAGGCTAACTTAACATTGCTGCAGCAGCTAGCACGTTACAAACCAGAAATACATTTGGTCCGCAGGCTGTCTTGGAGTTTGTTGATGTGGGGAGATTTCAGCTTCAATTTGAGGAAAAGCGATGCATTTAAAACACAAAGCGGCGACAGGAGTAAGAATTACCTCTACCAAACAAAAACGAAGACTGGTAAGCATATGATAAATGACTGACAGCAAGTAAACTGGCGTTATATCCTTACCTGGATGTGAGATGTCTTGAGACGTGAAGCAGTATTCATATTAAGTTGCCTCGGGCATGCGCAGTGGCTCCAACCTCAGTCACGGTCAGCGTTGTGCTGCTGGAGCACAGACAGGGGCTCAGGTGGGCTGGCTAAATACACTCAGTTTACAACCACTTCTGCTTAATTCACACTTACTTATTTTAGAAAATAGTGCCAGAAACTTGTTTAGATCTAGATTATAAGCCTATATACGCACTACTGTAGTCATTATGTGCTCTATCACACACATATATCCACACATCCTTACAGAATCATTATAGGAAGACCACAAGACGTTAAAACCACCAAAAGTATCATATCCTATTGTGAACCAAACACAATTATTAGTATATTCCGAGTCTGCATAGCTGGTCACAGTGTCTGCTTTTTCTTATTTACTTGCAGACATGCTCTGCTATATTAGTGATGACACTGGAACAGGACAGGAAGTACCCTAGCAGGGGCAACAAACCCTGCCTTTGTCCTGCACTCAAAGCAACCGCCAAAAAACCACCGCCCAACACATGATAGCTATTACTGATAATTAAATTGTGGAACCATCATTGCCTTCCAGAACAAATCAGGGTAAAATGTTGTTCGGACGGTCTTGTCCCTCTTAAACACAGCTGATGTTTTTCATGTCCTCATTTGCTGTGACCTGAGCAAAGAAAGATTGTGCTTCATGTGTGATAGAGAGTGGAGGTTTCAGTCTGAGCCAAAGAAATCCAGCCACATCTCAGCACCCATTACACTGACTCTCTCGAGATGCATGAGTTCCTTATAACCAAATGGCATCCACATCCTCTTTAAAAACGCAAGCAAATTCTTGTCACGTGAATAAGATAATCTGCAGGAACTCCATTATGATGATTTCACATTTCATTTGCCTACCAGTTCAAAACATAAAATGTACCCTATAGGACTGTTAGACACGGTGCAAGTGTTGGCTGGGTCGGGTAATGGATTGCACGTAATTAGAATCACGTAATCAGATCACAAAAATAAGTAACTGTATGTAGCCCAGATTACATTTGAAAATAATCAGATTATAAATTAGATTATAGTTACATTGTCAAAGATTACTTTTTTTAAATTATGTATTTAGTGTTTAATATGCAGAAAGGTTTTTATTTGTATTGAAAATATTTGGAGAAAACAAAAGAGTATTGGTAAGAATTTTTACTTTTAGTATAAAAGTGCAATATCTTTAATGCTCCGTTTTGTAATCCAAAAGTATTCAGATTAGATGACATTTTTTGTATTTTTTATATATATATATATTTTGTGTTTACCGTTTTTGTGAGAGGAGAGTGATTCTGAGGGAAATTAAGGAAAAATTGTGAGTATGAAGGATTGTCATGGAGCGTGTGCATGTGTGTGTGATAGAGAGAGAGAAAGAGACAGATGGGTGTAAAGCCAGTAAGCCTTTAGGTCCTAGCTTATGGAGGTTTATGCTCATCAAATCCTTCCGCTCCCACACACTACATGACATCACTGCAGGAGCCCTGCCCCATCCTACTATCTCACATGTACACACACATGCACACACTGATATTACAAGATGCAAACACACCTGTTTATACATGCCCTTTACATACACATATATAGCATATAGGACCAACAGAGAACCCGAACCTGCAACACTTTGTTAGTCCAGTGACCCCTGTATGCATGCACCATTAACCCTCTATTGCATGAATTATTACCTAAAATCTTAAAATTGTCTTCTCTCAGACATAAAAAACAAACATTTTTTCTTGAAGGAATTTTGCAGAAATATGGATTTAATAGTCAACTTTGGTTATAAGTGTCACATGTCCATTACAATAATGTGTATGTGATTTATTAATTGTCATATAAAAGTAAAAGTAGGAGAGGTGTTATATGACTCCCTTTTAGAAAAATTGAGATAAAGTAAAAACACCATGCAGTAGAGGGTTAAGAACAGGGTTTTACTCTACACACAACTTAATTAGGGTGATAAAGATACAATAATGTTTGTACGATTTAATAAACCTCGGAGGCCTAGAGAGATTAATGTATGCAGGCAAAATGAATGTGCAACTGTATTGTCCTAGAACAAGGCACTAAATCTGCAAGTGCTCCAGTTGCAGTGTGCAGCTGCCACTTGGCTGAAAAAAGGTTTATCCACAAAAAGTGCATGGGAGCAAATTGTGCTAATCCAGTATTTGTTTAACTCAGTAAAATGAAATAGTTTGTCAGTGCTTTTCAGATGTGAGCACTTGCTTTATTTTGAATTATGATTTAATTGAGTACCTCTTTGTGTTTGACATTAGGCAAACTTGATATGTGACAGTGACTGATTAGTTTCTTAACTAACTTAAAGGAGCTGGTTCTGCAGCCAATCAGGGTTCAATGCTGTGGCGCCTCACTTAATGAGACGTTGACTTCTAATTGTGTTCATGGTCTATTTTGTAAGAAACTGATGCAGTCCCTGTTCATTGCATCACTGGATATCAGCTGATTTAGCGACACATGTGTCTCCAGATGGGATCTTGGTAATAAGTTTAGTGGTGTGGAAACTTTTGGCATACTGTGTGACACTGTAATCTGCACTGCTTCTTATTACTGTTGCATGTTTGTTCACAATCACCCTTTTCTTCAAGACAAAATAATGTCTGTCTGCTAAAGGCAGCCTTGACAGGAATTGACAGGACTACACACACATCAAAATGCTTTCAGGTCCCCAATTTAAGGCTTTTAACTTTCAAACCCACATGTACTTAGAATTTGATTTTTTTAGTGCTTTCACAAAACTTTTATTGTTGGGCTTTATTTGAGTTTTCTTATTCATATTAAAGTGCAGGTATGATCTGACCTGTATGCAGTGGTGGAATGTAACTAAGTACATTTACTCAAGTACTGTAATTAAGTACAATTTTGAGGTACTGAACTGAGTATTTCCATTTGATCCAACTTTATACTTCTACTTAACTACATTTTGAGGCGAATATTGTACTTTTTTACTCCACTATATTTAGCTGCCAGTTTTAGTTACTTTTCAGGTTGAGATTTAACATAACAAACATGATGAATTAAAAGTAATTATATAAAAAAAATAAAAAAATAAACCTCAAAACATTTTATTTCGTAATTAAAATGAGCTCTACCTTTAGAAAATTTGAACACTGCCTAGATAAATGCATCAATACAAGTAATCTTATAACATATTTAGAATATATAAAATAATCTGAGTGAGGCTATTCTGCATTAAAAAAAGTACTGTTACATTTGTACCTTTACTTAAGTAAAGTTTTGACTACAGGACTTCTACTTGTAGTGGAGTCATTTCACAGTGTATATTAGTACTTAAGGATCTGAATACTTTTCGACCACTGCCTGTGTGGCCCTTCAATGTTGCCAATAGATTATTTTAGTGCCTTCTCATCAAATATGTTAGTTTTCTAGTTGTGCATCATTTGACTACAAATAAAAACATAAAGGCTCAGTGTAACAAAAAACGTGATATCTCCAATCCAGAACTAAAAACACAAAATGAAGCCTCCAGCAAAATAAACGCATGTCTGTTTAATTTATTTGACAGCTGCGTTTCAATACAGAAAGCTAGTATTACAACTTAACTTTACAACTTTTGATTGTTATCTATAAAGTTTCCACTGGGTATCTGCTTGGGTCTATTATTATGCTTTCTATTACCATCATTAAATTTGTACTGTCTTTGTCTGTATTGTGCCATTCAGTGCCAAAGGTTTGCACCATTTGAGCTATTTAAATGAGCTCCCTGCTTGAGTATCAATTCACAAACAAGGCTTAAGTCTAGCCAGCGGGATTGAAAGAAACTCTGTCACCCAATAGCGTGGGCTCCATTGTATCCGTGAAAGGCCTAAGCAGCACTCTGGGTATTGTTTTCCTTAAAGGGGAGTCAGGTTACCTTGACAACTGCAGGATGCCTACCCATAGGTCCTGAGACAGAGAAAAGAGACGGCCAGAGAAGGAGGGAAAGAAAGCGAAAAGAGACAAAAAAAAAAGGAGGCAAGATACTTCCCAGCCCCAACTTTATTTCCTTTTTTTTCTAGTTTGTGTGTTTTGAAAACAGTCCTTATGGTTGCCAGTGGGTTGGGACGGAGACCACAGGAGGTGAGGATGTGTGTGTTTGTGTGTGTGTGTGGTTGTCCATGTGCTGGTTTGTCTTGTACACTGAGCTTCTGACAACTCTGTGTCTGTCTCACACTGACACACAGCAGCAGTTTGGTTTAGTGTTGAGTCAGTTTAATTAACATGTTAAACACACAGGCTGAAAAGTCATTACTTAATCAGTGGTGGAATGTAACTAAGTACATTTACTCAAGTGCTTAAGTACAATGGTGAGTTATTTTATTGTATTTTTTACTCCACTACATTTAGCAGACTGCTTTAGTTATTTTTCAGATCAAGATTTAACATAACAAACATGATACATTTAAAACTATCATGCATGTTTATAAATGCAACCACATAAAAGCCTATTAAGTAGGTAAAATGAGCCCTATCCCGACTACAGTACAATTCTGTTTACATCACTGCATCAAAAATAATAACACAATAATATATTGAAATATATAAAACAATCTCAGTGGGTCCATTCTGCTTAACGAGTACTTTTACTTTTGATACTTTAGGTACATTTTTATGCTGATACCTTGGTACTTTTGCTGAAGTAAGTTTTGAATGCAGGACTTTTACTTGCTATGGAGTAATCTCACAGTGTGGTATTAGTACTTTTACTAGGGATCTGAATATTTTTTTTAAGCCTACATATTTTATAGCATGTTTAACTGAGTGGAATTTGCAATGTTCTTATTTTGACAGTGAGATCGAGCTTCCTGTAAACAGAGGGCCATGCATGTTGCACTGCGGCCACGCAGGTAAGGCTCAGCATCATTAAATCAGTGACTAATCAGTGGCCAGGAAGTAGTTAAAAAATAAAGTAGGCTAGATGAGGCACCCTGTCTCATCCATAGCCTACATTAGCTTGCTGAAAGTAAGAGTAATGAGTAATTTAATTTATTTCTAATCAAATCTTTCTTTTAAGTCAATCTCCGAATCCGCAGTATGTGACGTCACCTATAGATATCAGGCCAACTAGCACAGTTATCTATTAGAGTTATCTATTTTAACATGATTTCTCCTGTGAAGCTTTACAGCTCTGCTACTTTTCCATACTGTATATGATGAGTGCTCTGACAACTTTGATGAAATGTAGATTGATTGAATGAAATGGAAATAATTTGTCTGGATCTGAATCTGGAGCTTTATAGGCACTTGGAGAGCCTTAAAACTGTTTGTGCATGTACTTGAGCTTGGCTATGTCGTGTTTCTTTAGGTAAGGGTTGCTTGGTTTACTGGCCGGATGAAAGTGAGAGCAAAGTGACTGCTCTCTCTGTCCCAGTTAAACCGATTCTGGGAGCCCATGTGAGCAGTGAGCACATCACGCTTCAGATATTTGTTTTGACACACCAGGGTCCTCACATGCAGTCATGGAACAACTTAGTTCTCCTCATTCTCAATATATTTGGTTAAAGGCAAAGTGAAGCTGTAAAGTTTTACTGCATCAAATCCGCTCTTAAAATCAAATACATGCAGTTAATAGGAGTTTTTACTGGTTGGTTATGACACAAATTATTAAAAGGTCATGTCCAGTATGTAGTCAATGAACATATTATGAAAATACAATGATTACATTTCTGGAGATGTTTATCCTACTTTACTGTGCTTTTTATTATGATGAATAAGACTGGCCATGTGATGTACAGAGATTGTAGCTCAACTCATTTGAGAAAATATAAATTATATCATACTGGGTCAGCTCTAACACCTGAAATTGATATTGTGCTGAAAAAGAGTTATCAAGTATGCTGGCAATTAAGTTTAAAGTTAAAGTTAGCTTAAAAAATGTATGGATATAGCTAGAAGTAATGAATACATAGTGCAAAATGGCTTGGTAGCTAACTGTTAAATGTAATGGAAAAATTGGGTTGAAATAGCTCGCTGAAGGTGACAAATTAGTAATTCAAATAGCTTGAGCAATGGTGAATAAACATTTGAAATTGTTAGCTTATAAAAAGATAAATGCTTGAAATGAATTGAATTGTTAGCTTAAAGTAATGGATACATGGTTGAATATGTTATTTTTTAAAAGTAAAGTTAAAGTTGTTAGCTTATAGTAATGGATATGCTTGAAATTGTTAGGTTAAAGTGATAGATACATTCCTGAATTTTTAAAGCTTAAAGTAATGGATAAATGCTTGAAATTGTTAGTTTAAAATAATGTAAAAATGCCTGAAATTGTCTGTTAAAAGTCAAGTTAAAATTATTAGCTTAAAGTAGTTGATATATTCTTGAAATAATTAGCTTAAAATAATGGAAATGCTTGAAATTGTTAGCTTGTAGTAATGGATAAATTCTTGAATTTGTTAGTTTAAAATAATGTATTAATGCTTGAAATTGTATGTTAAAAGTAAAGTTAAAGTTGTTAGCATATAGTATTGGATAAATGCTTGAAATTGTTAGTTTAAAATAATGTATTAATTATTAAAGTTGTCTGTTACAATTGTAAGCTTAAAGTGATAGATACATTCTTGAATTTGTTAGCTTAAAGTAAAGCACAAATGCTTGAAATTGTCTGTTTAAAATAATGTAAAATTGCTTGAAATTGTCTGTTAAAAGTCAAAAGTTAAAATGATAGCTTAAAGTAGTGAATATATTCTTGAAATAATTAGCTTCAAACAATGGATAAATGCTTAAACTTTATGCTTAAGTGTGAATGCAAACATGTTTAAACCAACCTAAACACTGACAGCTCAATAAAGATAAAAAAGTGACAAAATACAGGTATAACTTGAGTCATGGGGTATTTAAGTTCCTCAGGAAAAAAAAGGTTGGAACCTACTGATGTTCTGTGTGCTGTTTCCTGCAGCATTTTAAGAGGTTTCTCTGTGTATTGTGCCCTCTAGTGGTTGCCTGGTGCTCTGTCTGGGCCTGTCTGTGTTCACCCTGCTGCTGCAGAGCCTCTGGGTGCCACTTGAGACGACAGATGAACCTGCTGGGAGGTCACCTGAGGAACAAGGTAACACACACACATACACACACACACACACACACATACACACACACACACACACACACACACACACACACACACACACACAAACAAAAACAGGAGCTTTAGCTTTTTTCATGCCAGGTAAAAACATGCCATGGTGTTCTAGCACAACGGATTATGAATAACGTAAATAAACACAACACAAACACATCACCTAATCTCAGTGAGATGTGATGTCTTCACACTATGCGTTGATATAGAAATAGAGCTGCAGCAGTGTATATTGTGCAGATTTATCTCCAGGGGTCAGACCTGGTCTGACGGTCTTCCCAGTGTTAGATGAAGCTTTGTACACAATTCGCGGTGGGTCCTCCCATGCGTCTGACAGTTGTGGGTTTGTGGCCAAAATGCCTCTGTTCAACTCAATTGTCTGGCTAAACTGTTTCCCTAAAGGAGGGTATTTAAGGGGGCAGGAGACAAGGTTGTTTGGGCAAAAGCTTTCTTCCTAGTTTACAAAGAAGAGACAAATGTTGTCAACAATCTCCTCCAGAGCATGATTTTCTGTAAAATCAGCACTTTTTTCTCTTGCATCTGGGGAATTAATTTGCATATTCTGGCGCCTAGCCTCTCCCAGACTTCTTGATCTATGAATCTTTCTTAAACACCATCAAGAGTATTCTGGAAACAGACTCAATAAGCTTCAGTGATCTATTTGTTGCTTTTGTTAGAACTCTATTTAATAATTTAACAGTGTTTGCATCATTTCAATAATTTTTGATAATGTTTTCTTTTTCAATTAAATTAGGTAATTTGATTATATATATATATATATATATATATATATATATATATATATATATATATATATATATATATATATATATATATATATATAAAATCAAATTACACACACACACACACACACACACACACACACATATATATATATATATATATATATATATATATATATATATAACTTGATTCACTTCTGAATTATATGGAACTGGCTGGAACAAATAGAAACCCAATTATGAATTAAATCCTTAATTTTTTATTTAATTTTATTCAGTCAGTTAAATTACTAATGTTATGAGGGTTAATAACCAGATACAGAGGTTTAACTGTGATTCTGATATGATAAATGAGTTTCTTAATGTAATCACTGAACAGTTTTTTTCCCCCATCTAAACATCCCGATCCTTTTCTTCTCAAATTCGGACAAAATAGTTTTTAAGAAACAATATAAACCCTTGGGTTCATCTCAGCCACAGACCCAAAATCACTCGGTGCTTTGAGGGACCCACCACGAGTTGTGTACAAAGAGCCACCCAGATATGTGTTGGAAAAAATACCACATGGGGGAAGCTGTTGGTCAGTGTGCACAGTTAATGCAGCCCAAAGTGACCAAATACTCAATTTCAGTCATTCTCAGTGAAACATCATCCGTCTGACCAAGTAATTCGATGCTCTAGTCAAGTTTAAAATCATTTTTTCCCCAACCAATGCTGGCAGTGACATGAGAAGATTTAAGTTGTGGAGGTTGGCTTGCTTTACAAACAAAAGAGGGATATCCAAAAATAAGATTTCACCCACATTTCAAGTTTTAAGCTTTTTTTTTGTCATGTGCACAACAATTACAGAGAAGCAGCCGCTGGCAATAAAAATCTTAGATCTAAGGCTCCCTCCCACAAAACTCATTTAAATACATATGTATACAAAGAAAAACATGCAAGTGATATTGGGACTATAAAAAATATCCGTGTTATATTACTTCATGATAGTTCTAATTATTCTTAAGAAAAGACTTGAACATGAGGACATGCAATGACATCAAACTTAATTGTCCCATTTAATTAAAATAAATAAATTCCCTCTGACATGGAGGAAGCTCATATCAGTTGATTAATATTATTTATTATCAAAACATATTATTGTATTATGAAAACTATGTATATATACTATATATAGGACATTTGTTCCTGTTTCCACTGGTGTAAGTAAGGGTTACACACACACACACATACCCACACACACATAATTTAATAAGCTATGCATACACACCTTTATATATTTTAAATGATTTGGTTATATCTGTAGTTATCTCACAGAACTGGCATCAAGTTGTAACAAGATCCCACCTCTTCCCTCCCATTCATCTTTCATTGCGTCCGTTTCCCAAAGGGTTAATAGTGATCAGCTGAGCAAACAGAGATGAAGTGACATCACCAGTCTGGTGGATTTTACTGTGTATCACAGGTTAAAGCTCTATCCCCAAGGAGATACTTACTCTGACCTCAGCACAACCCTAACATCACCTGCAAGCCCCCAATATAACACTCAATATTCCTCATTCACTGCCAGCACAACTTTTTTAACAGTCCTCCTTGCCTCATACGGATGCTTCAGTCAAGATAGCCATCGCCTGCCATCTCAAATTGTTTATTTAAACCCCTCCAGCAGGCTTTTAAAAATGCACAGTCACTGTTATTACAGTGATGGTATGTCTGGTAACTACAGTAGAATGTCTGGCAACTAGCTATGTGGCTAACAAACACAAGAAGTACTGTAACAGATAGACAGTGTTATCCACATTTTAGGGCCTGATAGCAAAATGTTTGTTTCTAACAGTGGGTTCTGTGAGTAAGAATACATTTTATCATTTGTTAGGGCAGTGGTTCATAAGAAAACAATGCAGAAGTGCATTGAACATGCATTTTTTTCTAATGGCCAGCAGGGAGAGATTCCACTGGTTGCGAAAAGAAGTAAAAAGTCTGAGAAAATGACCCTACTTCTTACTTGATTTATTACTATAGCTTTATGTGTTCAGTTCATGAAATTTAACTAGAGCATTTTGGTTGCTTAAAAAAAGTCTTGTTCAGTTTTCAATTGCACAAAAAGACACTCCAAGGAGTCAGCTGGATGTTAATGTATGCACCCTGTACCCTCTTTTTTTTTTTTTTTAAATATGATCACTTCTGGCTCAAATAAACCTAGATGGGGACAGACAAAAGCCAAGATGGCGATGGCCAACAAAGCCGAATTTGAGGCTTCCAAATGATAGTCTGCAGACTAATCATTCCCTGCGATGAGAGGCTGCAAAGAGATGTTGCATTGCTTTAAGGGCTCACCAGCCAAAAAGGTTGGAAAACGCTGGGTTAATTAATTCGCAGTCATCATCCCGAAGATGTCAGGTGTTTGTGAACAGCGTACAGATCAGCAATTTGATCTCAAACATGAAGGTGTCTGAGGAAAAATACAGTATGGAAATATGAGTGTGATGGTGGGTGGTAGGGGGGCTCTGAAAACACAAGGCTCCAGTTACACTCAGATATATTTAGTTGTCAGAAATGATGACTTCTTTATGTTATAAAAGACTGCTTCAGGAAAATGAAACTCTGTAAAAATGACCTGATGCCATTACCCCCTACATGGAACATGGAAAATACACATAGTCTTAACTGCTGCTGTGTTTGCAGATCAGGTTAAGAAAATAACATTACAAAACCCTGCTGTTTCATGATACACAGAACAAGATTTGCCATGACATAATACACAGTATTACTACTTAAACATTATTATAGGGGGCAGTATATCATATCGTACATACGTTGTTTATACTTTACCTCACAGGTCAGCGTGGTCTTGGCTTTCGCAGGCTGGCTCTTCGCTTGGAGGCTCTGAGTACTCAGGTGCAGCGGCTGAGCAGAGAGAGAGACGTCACCCAGCTGAGCAGAGATGATCTCAGTCTGTTACTGCAGAGGTATTCTACAATATCTTACCACACAAACAGAATTCATGGAACACCAGGAGGTCGGTATTATGAGATTAGAGGAACATGGTCTCACAGGAATAGCCACGGAATCAGTCAAATTTCTGTGAAACTGACACGGATTTCGCTACAATGCAAGTTAATGACAGTCAAATCCATACTCCATGGATATTTTTCCCTATTGGTTTGTTCCAAGTCACATGACTTTCAAGGTCCCGGTGGTCAGAACAAAAAACATGGCGGACAGTTCTGTCATTTTTAGTGAAAAAATCAATATTTTGACTTAGTTTCTGCATAAAAATGGATTTTGATCACATTTCTAGTGAGAAATATATATAAATATCTAAATATTCACTCAGTGAATGTACATAATCACTTTGTATGTTGGAATAGCCACGGGATATGACTGTCATTAACTTGCATTGTCAGTTTCACGGAAATTTGACTGATTCCGTGGCTATTCCACGGATTTTGAGTTAAGCAAATCCGTGGCTATTTCATGGATTCCTGTGAGACCATGTTGGAGTAGAGATGTAGCTCATTATATCTGTTTTTTTGTTTTCCAGCTTTAGACAAGATCAGCAAGGCTTAGCCCGTCTGATGGAGTTGGAGCTGAAGAGAGTGTCTCAGAGGCTCGACCAGCTCAGCCTGCATCAACACCACGAGTCAAACACACCATCATCACACGATAACCTCAAACTGCACACAGGTAAACCTTTGATCTTCAGCTGTAATTTGTCTTAAATGATTTGTGGTACTTTTGACTGATTTTACCTCCTCAACCCCTTATTATTCTGCCCCCTTTCATTGACAATTGTGGGTTGTGGGCAGTGGATTTTTAGGGGGGGATAGCAGGTCAACAATAAATGTCACATAGAATTGGTGTACATCATCTGAAAGCTGGGGATCTGAAGCACTGTGCAACTGTGTTACAAGTTGTTGTGGTCATAAATCTCTAATAAAATGACTTAATTAATCAATTAATCAATAAAGTAAACATATTAAGTTGTATACGATAATACATTTTTGGCTTTCTGAAGTCAATTTCCATGCTCAACTATGTCTCATAAGTTGTTGCAGCAATTTTTGGGTTGGTACAATTTGTTACACACATTTGGTGCTGAATTAGGCTTTTTATTTTATTTTATTCGAGATGGATAAAAATAGCCAAAAACCCTTCCAGAATATTACATCAATACACCAAGACCTGTGGAACAACATAGAAAATTTTTGTTAAAAAAGAAAAGTTTTGGTATCAGTGGATTTCTCAGATCTTTTTGTCATGTGATATCAGTATCTTCTCTGTAGCCCTAAAATTGAGCCCACTACATCCTCTGAAAAAAATAAAAAGATGTACTACCAGCGGATCAGGTGAATGCTAATGGGTTAAGAAACTTTTATTTTGATGGTACCTCATGTTTCCATGAGCACTGCTGCCTCATTTCATAAGTACCTTGATCTGGCTAGCACATGCATTTATTTTGGAATTGATCGAAAGAAAGACACAACTGATTTTGAATTAATGTTTTCTCTTATACACACAACTGTTTTCAGTATGCATAGCAATGAGGCAGTTCAGTTTGCAGCTATGTAGGATTAATAACTGTAATATTATGATAGTGAGAATGTTAAAATGGATATATTGATGAAAACTGAGGGCTCCAGGTTCATACCTGTCTAGAAAGAAAAAGGGTTAATTCAGGGTCGCTTTTAAATCCCACAAGTCTCTCCACAATACTGAATGACCGACCAAGATTCACTAGTGGTTTCCCCCATACTATCCATCACTGTCCATTTCAGCTTTTATTTTGGTAAATTCTTATGTCAATTCTTTTCTTTTTCTCTGTTAGCCATAACCACAACATACAACATTGAAAATGAAATAAAAATTAACAAATAAATAAAACACACCTCAGGACATACAATAACTATAGAAATAGCCAGTTTTCACGCTGATGGTCTCGTTTTCTTGATGTAGGTCATAAAGAGACATTCTTATTCAACTAAGACTATTTAATAAACAGCTAAAAACTCCTTGTGTTTCTATAATTTAATTTGTAATTTTAAAGATTTTATGTGATGTTTTTATATCTAAAAAAAATCCAGACTCATGACTCGCCATTATTAACATGATGCTCTATGATGTGAATGAAGCCAAATGATAAAGACAGGCAAAGAATCAGCTGTGTGTGCGGCAGGTCTATCAGGCTGTTGCATTAAAAATCCTGCTTCGTTTAGCTTTAATTTTACGATGCACTTTGCTATAAGCAGTTCATTGTCCAAACTAAAGCAGAGATTTTGGGGTTTGTTCCAGTTATAATATGCTTTAATGTTCTGGCTACACCAAATAAATACACTTCCCCCTCCCTGCATGTTGCCAGCTTCAATAATTGTATGCTTTTCTGTGGTTTACTGCAGTGGTAGTGTGATACTCTGAGCCAAATGCACGGTTCATAGCCTCAATAGAGGTTAACCACACAGTGAAATTAACAAGCTGTGATAATGGAGGGTGTGAATGGGGGGGGTTAAAGGGCAGTGGGTGCAGGTGGTTATGGGGGATGAAGTCCTTGAATAGAAGTTTAACAAGTCCCACAGAGCCAGTGCTGATCAACTGGCCGTGGGGAGGAAAAAAAGTTTATATCTACACTACGACCCTCCTGAGAGGTGTCAGGTGAGAGTCGGGTTACGCACCCTGGTTGGCACGCGAGGGGCTTGTGTGCGTGTGTGTGGGCAGCAGGGATGAGTGGCTACATGCTTACGCCCCTTCCCGAAAAAGGGAATCCATAAAGCTCGGCCCGCACAGACACCAAACTGTGCACACTTGTCGACATGCACACACATGCCACCCGCATGCACACAAACACACACTTCCCCATCACCAGCCTGTTCGCCCTTTACCCTCCTCCTCTCACATTACCTCACACCCATAAAATACGACCGAATTACCCAGGAGTCCTTTCACCAGCTTGTCTACTCATACTCTTGTTTTTGCAGAGGGAGCACTTTTTTTTTCTGCGCTCCTATAGCATATCACTGTTTTTAGGCTTTCACACCTCCGCCTGTGGGTTTTCTTATCTTTTTTTCTCCCTTTTCCTTTTACTACGTTGTTTTACACAGTTAAGGACTGTGTATTTTGGCAAGGACTAGCACTGTAAAAGGGTACGTTTGGTAGGAGGCAGGTGGGTCAGGTGTGTGAGTGTGTGTGTTCATTCCAGTTGATTGACATTGGCTAGAGATGGTGGGGGGCTTACGGGAAAGGGCCTCTGAGAACACACTGCTTCTACTCTAATGCTTCTTACACGCATGGCAGCACTATACATCCCGCTGATGGCTGCTATTCAGTCGAGAGGTTGTATATCAAAGTTATTATCCGCTGTTGTTCATTACCCACATTGAGTTAACTCCACAATGTGCTTTCTGTTACTAAAGCCAGGGTACGCGGAATAATGATGCATTCAAAATGGCCACATAAAGAAAAACTGTGTGACGGTTAATATCTTACCCATAGGGCCCAATGAGAAGTGTGAGGTGCCAATGGATCATGCGTATCCGGTGTGTGCGGAGAAAGTGGAGGTGAGAAAGTGGAAATATAACTTAATGGCTCTGTGTGCCCTTACGGGCTTACGGTTTAAAGTGTAATATTTAGTTCCCAGTATATGAGCTGGATATGGATATACAATTTTAAAACAGTGGCTATTACCACATGACATATTAATACTGTACATCACCAAATATGTCCCTTGTTATTATGGCTGATTTAACATCTGTCTCTTTGGCAGTTCCTGCGGGCCCACTGGCAGTCAGACCCCTGTTATTCCTTTTATGGGGTGGATGGTACCACCTGCTCCATATTGACGTACCTTAGCCAAATAGAGGACTTTTGTCCCCCTCGTCTTGGAAGAAACCACTCTGCGCTGCCATGGCACCAGAAGCATCACTCCTATACACAGAAGGTACAAACACAGCAGGCTCATGCCACTGAGTATCACTGGACTATGAGTGTAGAATGATGTATCTAACTGTTTGAAGTGGATCTACACTATGATTGTACACAGGCTGAGATACGTACAACTCTGAGACCACTGCATGAGGTAATCAGCAACAACAGTGGTCCTGCCGTAAACTTCATCCGCTCCAGAGTGGAAAGGATGTCTGCGCAGTGGATTCAGGCAGCTCTGAGGATGAGACAGAGCAGCAACAAGACCGCCTCCACCCAGATGAGGGTATTATGTTATTTTTCACATTTTCAAGTTAAATGTCTGGAATTACTCCAACACTACTACTTAGTTAGTTAGTTAGTTAGTTAGTAGGAACTAGAAGTGACTATATTTACACCAGAGGGTGGAGCTACATTATCAGCTAGCACTAGCTAGTTTAGTTACTAAGGTGCAAAAATCAGCTGATTCCATAAAGTGTCTTTTAGTACAAGCAAACATTTTTAGGTGACCAACATGTTGCAGTTAACTAAAAAATAAAAAGGGTCAAAGTTCTAAGACAAAAACACAGAAATGTGCTGTGGTAGAGAAAAGTAGCCCCACACTAAAGCATACACTGCTAAATCGTCTATTTTACTCTAAATGGCTACATAATATACTAAATGAACATCATGCTGTGTTGAAGACGAATCTAAACTACTGATTGAGACAATTAACTCATTCGGAAAATGTTCACTGAGGTAGAAAATAAAGTGAGAAGAAGGGTCTTTTTCTCATAGATTTCTATACCATATGAGTTCTTTTTGCAACCAGTGAAGTGGCATTTGATAAAATTTGATAAATACCGATAAGCTGACTCCTTATTTAATAAAATTGAACAGTGAACAAGACTTCTTAAAGCAACCAAAATGTTTTAACTGAACACATAAGAGGGGCAAAGACAAAAATCTAGAAATATGAATTTATATCATGCTGTATTGAAGAAGACTTGAAACCAGCAATTGAGAACATACACTTATTAGGAAAATGTTAACTGAGGTAAAGCGAGTAAGAAGTAGGGTCATTTTCTCATAGACTTTTGATGTCTTTTGGCAAACAGTGGAGTCGCCCTCTGGCAATTACATCGAATTTGGTAGAATTTAAAAAATATATAATTTAAGAAAAGATCTACTACATCCATTAAATATAGATTTTGCACTACATCATCAGGTGCTGCTTTATCCCGGGGCCCTGGCTGGTAGTGTTGGCCAGCGTTTTGAGGCCCTGGTGGAGAGAGGGGGTCCTCTGGGGGAGCTGGTCCAGTGGGCTGACCTCAGTGCCTGCCTGACAATCCTGGGTCACAACCTAACCTTCAGCACCTCACAGCGACAACTCCACAGGTTGACCACTACTTTCATCTGAAGCTGAATTTTATGTGTAATGTTTGCATTGATGAACACAAGTATTTCAGTAGTTAACTGGATCAACTGTTTGTACTAATAGATATTTGATCTATGATAAATTTACACTGAATGATGCTGAGCAGCTGATGGTGTGTGTGTTTATTGTGATTGGTCCAGCCTGGTAGGTGCTGCGCCAGGCCGAGGCAGTTGTCCAATCCAGAGACCCCTGACCTTTGACCTCATCTACACTGACTATCATGGTCTTGCTCACCTTCAAGGCGCCATGGGACTGGCTTTCCTGCATTACCAGTATGACGATCATTTTCTAAATACTTGTTGATGTTTGTTTGTGTATTCTCTGAATAATATGACATTTTTGTTTTACATTTTGGACACAGTGCTAGTGTGTTTTATGGTCTTTGGGATGAAAACCTTTAATGTTATGGTAGATAGTAAGATTAAGAAACCCTATCCCTATCCTTTAAGCCTTTAAATATGAGATAGTATGATTATTTTTTGTTTTATTTTAAATAAAAAACAACAAAAAAACAAACAGGAATTATCAGGAATTGTTTTGCTACAGGCATGAACTTGATCAAATAATAAAAACATATGAATATTACTGTAGGTAAATCAGTAAAAATGACTATAATAATTCATAAAGAGAGTTGTAGCTTTGTAGTCCCTCTTTGAATTAAGCCAGTGGCTGCCATACATTTATGAGGCTGCTCTTACTTCCTTTTATTTTGGCACCGAGTCTTTCCAAGGGAAGTACTCTCAAGATTTCCTTACACCATTGCGACCAATGGGGGTTTTTCTTGGAAATAATTAAGTCCCATAAAATACTGTCCAGGATCTTTGCAGTCATTACATTTCTGTACTCAACTCTTTTGCCAGTCCCAGCTTGAAAACAATGTAGCTGACAGTTTACACAGTACACAGATGGAATCCACCACTATACTGTCTATATTTTGTTCATTATAACTTAGTTTATTGAAGTTGATGTAACAGGGAATGAGGAGATAAAATCCTTTTCTTGTGCGTGATTAACTATTTTCCCCCCAAAATCTTTCTAGGTGTCGCTTCAGAATCCTGGACTCTTTTGGGACTGAACCAGCCTTTAACTTGGGGAGTTATGTGCGCACTCATGGATATAGAACTCTGTGGGGCAGCTGGGGTCTGCAGCCTCTGCAGTACATGACCATGTTCCGTAAGTCTGGGTGTATTCTGTGTTTGTAATCATGCAAACGTGACGTGTGAGACCACAGCTGTGACACTGTATGATCAGTATATTAGAGTCAGAAATGCACAACCTACTACACAACACGCATTTACGGACATATTTGCATCTTGCCGGCCGCAGCACTGATTCTTCACATACACCCCTCTAAGCGTCCTCACAGTGAGAGGATTAATAGCCGAGGTTAAATAAACTTGGTGCCCAGACACAGCTTTCATTCCAACACCTCTCCCTGTCATCTTTCCCACCCTGCCGGGAGATGGACGCAAGCTGGACGCACTGGGCCGAGAGCCTGGAACACTGTTTATTTGTCCTGCTGAGGGGGAGACAGGGATGGATGTTAGCGGATGGCGGGGAAGGCGCAGAAAGAGAGAAACAGAGACACAGGAAGTGGAAAGGAAAGAAAGAAGCTTGAGAAAAGAGCGGGCGGGTGTTTATGCTTCTGTTTTGAAGTGGGGGAGAGGAGGATAGTCGATGGACGGGTACCAAACACTGAAACCAAGAAAGAAAAGGAATTTCATGCCGTCACAGCTTCCCGTCAAACCCCCACATGTTGCATGTTGTTAATCATATCAGTGTGCTGTTGCATATCTCTGCTAATCTGATATGTGAGCCGAGACAGGTGTAAGAGACAAGTGAGGACAAATTGAGCTGAAAAAGAGCCAGGAGGAAATAATGAGCTGCTTTACGGGTGAATGAGGGGGGATTTGGCAAAAGTATTTTAAACAACTACCTTGATCCAGGAGAGAATGACACACACACACACACACACACACACACGCACACACACACACACACACACACACACACACGTTGTAGAGCTCAATGTGATGCTTACACACACCTTTGCGGCACATTCCTTGTAAAGTAAATACTCATCTTTCACACCTTCTTTAGTGTGTCGGAGGGCAGCAGGGTGGCAGCTGCCTATCCAAACAGCCAAACTCTAGAGTTCTCAATTCCTCTAACAGCTGATTTATACAACGCAGCATGTCTTTCCTCCTTCACAG
Source organism: Centropristis striata (assembly GCF_030273125.1). Taxonomy (NCBI): domain Eukaryota; kingdom Metazoa; phylum Chordata; class Actinopteri; order Perciformes; family Serranidae; genus Centropristis; species Centropristis striata. Next base: position 11,647,516 of record NC_081537.1, read on the forward strand.
AAGTTTAATCTTAAATGTTTTTCACATGAAATATTTAGTCTGTAATGCCTGTCCAAAAGTACTTTTGTTCATGGGCGCCATCGTTTATCAAGTTTTAGTAAAATAAGTGCATACACCTTCAAGACTTCACAAAATCATTGATTCTCAGTAGACCTGTTTCTCTTTTTTACCCTGGGTTATATTACATCAATGGTTACTCCCTTACCCTAGATTCCCCAGATTGGGAATTTAACATATCTTGGGGCTCGTCCGGGATTACTGAGCACAGGACCACTCATGTACGGCCATACAAACCAGGAAGAGGCTCAAAATGACAACAAAGGAACACAGAACAACTAGAAACCGCCAAATAGAAAGACCAAGACCAAAACAATTACAAAGAGACACGAAACAGCAAGAGGGTAAACAACTAGAAGGTCTGCGTGTCTTGCGCCTATGTGGGTGAGCTGGTGGGGCCTTTTGGGGCCCACTGTCTAACAATCTGCCCATGTTCCCAAGTAAAGTAATTATTATTTATACTACTCAAAAAGTTGAGTGTAAACATGGTCTCAAAACTCTGAATGAAGTTGAAGTTCTAGCCCTGGGTTTTCTAGTACATTGGTCATTTTGTGATGATTTCAATATTGGTTTCAGGTTGAGACCATAGACGTTGAGTACAACGTCTGTGGTGCAATTTAGTTGTCTTTTTACATGTAAACTGTCTGCCATGTCTAGCTCATACTCCTGACAACTCCTTCCTGGGCTTTGTGAGTGAGGAGGCAGTGAGGGAGGAAATGAGGGAGGAAGAGCTGGAGCCGGACACCTACAGGAAAGACAGGATAGCAGTTGTCTACGGTAAACAGGACTACATGTGGCAGGTATGTAATGACTGAGAGGAAAATATGTGTGTTTGCAAGAGAGTTTTTGTACATGATGGTCTTAAGACACTGTGTCCTGTATGTCTCTGCATGTATGTGTATAAACCAGGGTAAATCTGAGTATGTGAAGGTGATCAGTGAAGAGCTGGAGACCCACGCTACAGTCTTCCAGCCTCCAGGACTTGCCTCTAATCTGCCCACCTTCATCACGAACCACGGCCTGCTGACTCAGGAACACTTCCTCCGACTTCTCCGCAGAGCGAAGGTCAGATAGGAGCTTATTATAGAATAAAGCTATGAAGTAAGTGCATCTGAAACTGCATCTACTTCCCCCTCAGGTGTTTGTTGGCCTTGGCTTCCCCTATGAGGGCCCAGCTCCCATCGAGGCAATTGCCCTGGGTTGTATCTTCCTCCAGCCGTGGTTCGACCCACCACACTCATCAGACAACAGCGATTTCTACAAAGGCAAGCCCACCACAAGACAGGTAAATAATGTCACTTTGAATGTAATACAAATATTGTACATCACTTTTAGATCTAAGGACAGTTAATAACTTTGGATGACAGATCTCCTCCCAGCACCCTTACGCTGAAAAATTCATTGGCAAACCTCACGTGTGGACTGTAGATGTGACCAACAAGACTGATGTACGTGAAGCTGTCAGAGCCATTCTACGCACGGAGGTGACCCAAGAGCAAGCAGTAATACAGAATATTGACACACAACCCTATAAAGCGAAAGTAGCGCTGAATAAAATTACTTGTGTTTTGCAGGTGAAGCCTTTCACTCCCCGAGAGTTCACTTGTGGGGGAATGCTCGAGAGGGTTCGTAGTTATATCGCTCACCAGGTACAGAGACATATGATAGTCTAAGATCCTGTTTACTTGTGGTTTTAGAATACATCTTGGGCGATCGGATCACAAGTAGTCAGCGCTAAATACATGTAAACGGTAAGTGTTTAAGTGTATGAGTGTAAACAGTGTCGAAAGACACATTTGATCGGGTTAATCAAACCACTTGCCGAGGTGGTCTAGGACAAATTTTTCCACATATATTTTGTAGGGTAACAGGAAAATACGCCATCAGTGCAGTATGTGTGGTGGTAATTTTGATGATAGAGTGCAAAAAAGTCGTAAAAATGGAGAGGAGCATTGATATATGTAATTGGGGTGCAAGTGAAACCAGAGGTCTAATCTCGATTTGGGCAAAAGATTCAGTCCAAAGAAAACTCATATGATTACCGGACCGTTTACGAGGGTAGTGCTTGCAATATAGCAACTATATAGCAGGGCAATTTCACCTTCTAGCAGAAATGAAGTAGGAAGTAACAAACACAAGTGGTCAGCTGGACACCCTTGGAGACGCATGATACATACAGGTGCAAACGGCAATGCAATGCGTCTCATCTGTCCACTTGCGATCCAATCGCCCTAGAAGCATTCTAAAACCAAAGTCTAAACAGGGTCTAAAAGATGTTCTTGAAAGCTTTTCCACCTCGCTGTATTATTTAGATAAGAGAAACTGCGTTGTCAACTTTTCTCTTAAATCCCTCCAGAATTTTTGCAGTAAATCTGTCCCTACTTGGCCACCAGAAAGTGCTCTGAGGATGCATCTGGGTCCTTTGGGTCAGTCGTGTGTAAGTGTGTGTCAACGGTCCTCCCTCGTGTGTGAGCCTGCATTGTTTCACCACCTCAACAGTCCTGCTGCATTCTCCAGGTGAGAAACTGTACAGTTATGAGGAGAAACGCAGCTTGATATAAAGTTTGGAGCTGTGAATCTATCTATGAAAGGACCTTTATATTGTCTGTTAGCTTTCTGTAAGACATAAGCAGTATGCAGCTGAAAATAAATCCACTTTCATTTCCACTTTCTGCAGACTCAGGATAGGCTGCTCCAGTGTGAAACAGGAAGTCAACCACCTGTTTCCTTCCTACAACCCATGGGGTCGACACTGTGGCGTTCAGCAGGAGCCGCTGCTGTTCAGTTGCGCCGGCTCCGACCCCTCGCACCGCAGACTGTGTCCCTGCAGAGCTCACCTACCTGGACAGGTGGCGCTGTGCCCCAACTGCATCTAAACACTGTGAGAGAACTCAGGAAATAGCAGAAGAGAAGAGGCAATGAAGGCAGCACCAAAGAGCCATCTACTTGTAGGTGCAGATTTGATCTGGACCAAAAAGAGCCAGCTGTCCTGCCAATGCTCATGAAAACTTGTGGAGTTCATGTCAAGGTTGAAAGATAGTAGATCTGCACTTGATTGCTATTTAGGTTTTTTGTTTTAAAAAATTGTTGCGCAATGCCATGGACAAGTTTGTCAGTTTTTCTCATGATAGCCACTACTCAGGAACCAAAAATTAACCATTTTCATCTTAAACGTGCTGAAAGATGATGAATTCAAGGCCTGGTGTCTCCTGGTGCCGATTTATTTTTGTAGCTTTTCCTTGATCCCTTAAGCAAACAGTCTTTAAGTAAAGGCAAGATGCACTTTAGGGAAAACGTATTTAAGTGTATTTAAATGAATATAAGTGAGAAGCCGCACTTTTGACTCCAAAGCTATTTAATTCTCTTCTCCCACAGATCATACACAGCACAGTGCTCTCCAATATTATGCTGAATAAGTATCTAATCATTCATATGTTACAGTAATGTATCACACTGGTCAGTGTTGCATGGGATTAGCGCTCATGTAACCCTTCAGTGCTTCGCTGGCTGCAAATATTAGCCCAGGCCTCGGAGGAGAGCGGGTGACAGCCTAAGTGATGAGGCTCATTATCTGAGTGAATCATGGATAACCTCTGGATGCCTTTGGGAGGTCATAGCCATATGACCGTGATTATACTGTCATTTAAACCATTGGTTCCCAACCATCTTTGACTGAGGAAACCCCCTCAGCTCTGTTTAAAATCATGCCCCCCGCCAGTATACGCAGAACCTCATTGTTTGTCTTTCAAACGCATATTTTGCGTCATTTAGATTGGGGAAAAGTCACTAAAGGCAGGAATAATTATGTTTTCTTGAGTTATTTTACTAGAAATTATGATTTTGATCATAACAGATGACTCATTTTAGCCCTGAGTTCTTGCATTCAGGCCAATATTATTACTTGACTGCCTCATGACCTACAGATTCTTAAAGCCCCCTCAAGGGTATTTTGCACCCCAGGTCGATATGAATAAACATGGAAACTTGTCAGTGATTTGGCTACATGACACAAACAAACAGAGATTTTAAGCCTGAGCATTTCTATTTCAGAAGCTTTAAATGGTCACACAGATTTATCTCATCATCCCTGCCTGCAAAACAGCTTGTGAAAGAAACAAATGACAACAACTAAAGACCAAACTACAGTGTTGTAAGTGATGGGGTGCTGTAGTAACATGATGCAGCTGTTCGCAAAGATGGCTCCAACAATGGCAACAAGCTGCTATTTTGAACCAGGTCGAGGTTTTTCTTGGAAAGGATGCTCTCATGAATGTTAATTGGCAGAACAAGAGACCTTTTTCCGCCCCGATACACTTCACGTGGCCAGAACATATTGTCACTCAGGGATCAGAGCGATCAGGGCTGCGACGACAGGAATGCTCGACAATGTGATTGACCAGTAACTGCCTGTGAAATGGTCCATGAAAACAACATTTGTGATGACTTTGGGGGACTCCACTGAATTCATTTGGACCTGTCAAATGTGACTTTTGCTTAATTAGCTGAACGGTCCAAAAATGATGGAAATGTACGTGTTTTTATGTCAAAAGGCTGTTTGGATTAAAGGAAAATAAAAGTTGCCTTTGACTCAGAGGGATGTCTCTGGAGCTAATTTTTGGAAAGTGATGTGTCATTTCTGGATGAGTCATGTTAATTCATATCAGTTACATGGGTTATGGCATATAAAAGCTGTCACTCACCTCCCAGGGGGTTGATAGCTGAGGGTTCAAACTTAGGGTTCAAAAACAGCACCGTGTAGATATGGAGCAAATGCGTAGATGTGGACAGACAAAGGTTTGAGTGTTCCACATGGCTGCTTACAACTTAATGAATGGGACTGTACAGGAGTGCAAAACTGAGAAAGACCAAATGTTTGTCAGAAACCAGATAGATTAGACAGATAAAATAGATCCTATTTCATTGCTCAGTGTTTAAACAATATTTTAATTTCCCAAACCACTAAAATAGGGTTAGTTTTAGGTTTAGGGTTGGTTTTTGTGACTTATCAGGGTTTAAAAAAATGAAATGCAATAAAAAACATTCTTACTCTCAACCCAAAAATGTACTGCTATGTTTCTGCATAATCTGATGTCAAGTCGTTTTTTTGAGCTGAATAATAACTCTAGCATAACTGCTCTTTAATTTTAAATCCATATATGGCAAGCTAGTTGGCTAGCTTGCTAATTCCATCATGCTTTCATGTTACGCTAGTTATCACATATAATTATGCATGGTATCCAATCACAAGGTAGTGCTGATGTAATAAGTACTAGCCAATCATAGCACAGTAGCACTAGCCAAACATAGCATGTTAGGGCGGGACAAGGTGAAACATGAAAATTGGTCAAAATGCTAACATGCTGACATTTAGCTGGTGCAATGTTTACCATGTTTACCACCTTAATTTAGCATGTTAGCATGCTTACATATGCTAACTAGCGGTAAACATAAATTACAGCTGAAGTCATGAGAATTATAAAACCAGAGTATATGTTAACCTGTTGATGATGTTTACACTATAGAGGAAACTTTAGAAGACTACCAGAGTGATTACAATTAATACCAAAGGGGAAATGAACCTCTGAAAAAGTTTATTCTAAATCCATCCAGTAGTTCTTGAAGTACTTCAGTCTAGACCAAAGTGATGGACCAACTGGCAGACTGATAGTACCATCCATAGAGCCATGCCACTAGCATGGTTAAAAACATGCCACCTGCACAATGAAATAACGATTAGACGGTTAGAAAATAAGGGATGATTGATGGAGAAGGGAAAAAAAATCAAAACCCTTGAGAAACCAAGAGAGGAAACATGAACCTGTGTCAGGGTGAGCCAGACATCATGGAACGTTCATGCTCCAGTAGAGGTTCAATAATGTTTGTCTGAGTGCTTTTTAATTTTACATGCGAGACAGGAACTCTTTCGGCCACACAGGGACTCTTACTCCTATACCTTTTAACTTTGGAATGTGGTGGCGAATCAAACTTCAGTGCCAAGAAAAATGGGAGATCTTATAGAAGAAAGTAATACAGGAGAGTTGCATTTAAATTCAAACTTTTAACCCATGTCATGTCTGTCGTTTAAAGATAAAGATTTAATCTAAGGAACCTCGTGCTATAGAGAAGTAGGATGAAGGATTCATATTTTTCCAGACTTACATGTTAGGGATGAGCAAGCACAAACATATTTAGTTAAAATCTTTGGGACTAGAATCAACTTTAAGCTCCATAAACAGGATTTTATCGACATAACTTATCTATGACTTTTTCTTCCTGAGAGTTACTGGAAAATGTTGCAACCACCGGATTTTGTAGATATTCCTGTATTTCATCTGACTGTTTACTATCAATCAACCTGTTTACACTGTATTTTCAAGGATTTCCCAATGTACTGCTTGTGTCCAATCAAACAGCACTTCAGATTGAGTGAGTGCCCCCTCTTTTCTCTTTTTATTTGGCATGATCCTTTTCTTCACATTCCTTTTACTCTTATTCTCATCTTCTATTTCTTACTGCATCTCAAGCCACACTATATTCCCATGTGATAATCGATGTTGAGATGATCCCTGACTGATCAAGTCAGATTTGAGCTAAGAAGAGTTCATAGGAAAAATATGTGTTTCAAATTTGTGTGACAAGAAAAAATGATAATCAGTTTTGCCTGATGTGATGCATAAAATGCAGATAGGACTTATTGGCAACAAATATAAGGGCAGTATTTGTCGAGTTCACTGCATATCGTTGGTATGCACCATACAGATTAGTTCATTTCTGTATTTCTAAAATGGCATTTGCAACTTAATTTTATAATGAATGATTTTAGTGTCCATATGTCAAGGGCTGGACGATTAATCAATGTTATTTAAAATTAGGATTTTGGCTTCCAACAAATATAAAGACAAGATAGTTGTTTTTCTTTGTTGCTGTTTTCCTTCAATTGAATTATATTTAACAGAAAATACAAGGTTTTCTAGGTTCAATAAATGCATGACGTGGGTCACTCAGAAAATGTCTGTGTTGTTTTCCATGAAAAGAAACTTCATGAAATGAGTCGAAAAATCAATGAAAAATATAGTAAAGACATTGACAAGGGCAGAAATAATTTTACCCTGTCAAATCTCCAACTTTACCTCTAGATACTCAACCATTTTATTGCTTCTCAGATCAGCACAAACCAGTTTCAGCTTTGCTAACATAATGCTCAGGCGTTTTAATGATCAATCAGCCTTTCAATACTATGAACTATTAAACTATTTAAATTAACACAATGTGCCACTGGAATACAGGAGTGATGGTTGCTGACAATATATAATAGATATTTCATGATAAATCAGCAATTTCAAGCTTAAATGATCACTTACCAAATGAACAATGTCTCAACTGTATGTCTGTTATTTTAATTTGAAAAAAATGTGCTTTTCTCTAAAAATAAGGACATTTCTAAGTGACCCCAAACTTTTGAGCAGTAGTGTAGTGTAGTGTAGTGTAGTGTAAGTCTAGATGAATCTCTGGCTCTTTACCCCACCACCTTTGTTGATTTGCAACAGCAGATAGTTCCCTAAAGGGGGCAGTGTGGTCAAGCTAAACTATCTGGCATGAGACTATGTCACAGCAAACCAGTTAAAAACTCAGCAACCTGCTTGGGAAGGGACACAGACAAGAACAGAGAACGATAAAAAAAAAAAAAAAAGAAGCATCCGAGTGTTTTTGCAGTTTGGAGAAGACAGATAATTAAAGGGAAACAGAAGTACTGTAGATGTGTTTGGACAAATGGAGACACTTCCAGTCTTCTCTACAGGTAGCTCCCAGTTTAGTCCACCCACCACACTTGCAAAAGGGGAGAGGGGAGGGAGGAGAGTGGCTTAACTACCATAAGAAAGCAGCTGCTTTTATTGAAACCTGTTATTGGCGTGCCAAGATTACACTGAACAACAACAACCCTCCTCCCTGGAAGCCAATAAAATGCCGACAACAAACACTTGGCTTGCCTACAGCGCTGTTAGAAGCCACAGAGGTTGGCCTTAATGATACTTGGTAACTATTACAGACTATTAAACTGAAGGAATAAAAGAGGAAAAGACCGGGAGAGGGAGAGCAAACAGGGATTCGCTCAGAAGTTGTTTCCAGGCATATTGTAGGTAGCTGACTCATTGTTGGGCAACCTGACAGGGACGCAGTGCTTTGGTGTGCGGAGACCGTGGAAGTTGAATAAAAAAAGTGTGTTTTTGTGTCCTGCCCAGAGACGGATAAAACAGTTCTCTTCCTGATGTGCTGTTTCATCCATCAGCAGCGCACACTGCAGGCCAGAGAGCTGTTGTGTATGCTTGAGTGGTCGGGGGGCATGGCGCGGGCTTTTCCCTGATTTTCCCCAAACGTCTCGTGTCAGTATTCCAGCAATCTCACCACACCTGAGTAACTCTGAGGCAGACACGATCCGGTCCACGTCTCGTGTGCCTCTGTGTGTATGTGTGTGTCCAGAATTCTGCTAATCCCATTGTCTTTATGTATATATTCAACGGAAAGCATTTTGTGACCTCTAGGGGAAATGAGAGGTCACCCGTGCGGGGTGAGATCTTAGAAACAGCAGCCACGAGACAAAACGTGATATCGGAAGTCATTTTGCAGCAGAATAATATTACAGGTTCAATTTGTGATAATTTTGCAAGGAAGGCTTTGGAATCTTCCCTACTGCTCCATCCCTCTGTCTTAGGCTATAGAAGAGAAAGTTGTGAAGAAACACAGAGCTAGCTCTTGTCATCTTTCATCCTACACCTCTGAATTGCCTTTATTTTCTGGGGCCCATAAATTGGCTCTTATTGTCCCATAAGTGGCTCCTTTTGGGGTGGGATTTATAGTGAAGGGTGGCAATGAGGGTGTACTAGGGTGGGGGGGTTTAAAACCCACCTTTTGATGTCCCCCTCTGCTTCACAGGCAGTGCAGACGTGCCTGCCCATATGCTGCACCGATCCTTTGCCACACACTGCTAGCGTGCGACTCTCTCACACACACAGGCACATTAAAAGATATTAAACTGCTTTCCTGCTTTCATTCAGAGTCATGGGATGTAACAGCCAAGCAGGGTGGTTCACGTTAAGCTGTGCCACTTCCTTGGCTGTAATTAAAGCCGCCCATGCAGGGGGTCTCTAACAGTCTTGTTTTGCTACACCCCTGATCCTGACCTTTTAAAAGGAGGCGGGGAGGGTTTTTTTCCCTAACACTGCGGAATAGCTTGAAATAATGTAGTCTGGAGTTTATTTCCTGATGGTGATGTGGTTTTTCTGTAGTTTTTGTAATAAATGTCCATCATGTATTTGACATCTGCACATTAGTTGGTCCAGTTTATTGGTGATGTTAATATTTCTGTATTGGCATGTGCAGTTGACTTAAAGTGGGAACCTTTGAGTCTGAAAAGTGAAGTCAAAGGCCAGCAGGGGGCAACACCACTGGTTACAACATGAAGTCCTATTGTATAGAATTCTATGAGAAAATTACTCTATTTAAGGTGTTCGTTTTAGATTTATTGATGAATTTTGCGAACCAAGATAAGTAGCTCGTGCTAGAGTTAGCTGATAACTTAGCATCCTCCTTCCAAGCTCCATTCTCTTGTCAAAATATCGTCACTTCTGGTTCCAGAAAACCAAGACGACAACGGCCAAAATTCCAAACTCAAGGCTGCAAAACTGTAGGCGACATCACAGTGACTTCATCCACTTTTTTAATACAGTTTATGGTTATTATATGCAAGATGAAGAAAATCAATCAACTGCAAGTATGTGCTCCAAATCAAACCTCAGATCCACTATTTGTCAAGCTAGTGTCAGTAAAGAATTAACTCATAAATTTAATTAAGCTGCTAAACAATATTCAACATACTGTGAGGTCTAACACAACAGAAGACACAATCTACAATGCTGTAGGTGTTCAACTGGGTTAAGATCTGGGGACTGAAGCGTAGATGTAGCATATGTTTCCCATCATTTTCATACTAAAACATGAAGTGAGCCCTGAATGGAAGTGCCGGCATTAGTTGTGTTATTTCACAGATTTATTTTGATTTTTCCTTTAAATTGTTACCAGCTTATTAGGTCGAAAAGCAGACTTGGAGTTGGGAGTGAGAAAGCAGTGTGAGCAGAATGGACCACTAAGCCGACACAGTCAGCCTGGCTGAGTGTGATTGATAGCAGTATTGTGACCCTTTTCACTTTCACATTTTATGTTGCAGTCTTATGCTGAAATGATGTGAAATTTCATTCATCAATCTGCACTCAATAACCCATAATGACAAAGCAGAAAGAGTGTGTCTCAAGAGAATCTGATCACTGAGCGCTGCAGGCAGTTCCTTTAACCTCCTGGCCGGTTTTTCCTCTGCTATGGATTCTAAGCTGAGACTTTACATAGACAGCTGTGTGCCTTTCCAATCAACTGACTTTACCAAAGGTGGACTGAAACCAAGGTGCAGAAACAAATTGAAGCGTCATAGAAAATTACATTCGTCAATGTGATATTTTTTCTTTTTCTTTTTAACCAATTTGTGGTGTTAACTGATCTTTGGGCTTACCTAAGCACAAACCTGAAAAAACATTTTCAAAATCGGTGTGTTGGACTGTTTGGCTGAGATGTGAGTTTCTCTCATCATACTAGATATCGTCTTTGGGCACATGGGAATACTATTTTTAATTTGTATTGACACTGTCATAATTCAGGCAAAAACAGTAGTCTCATGTGCCCAAAGACGAAATCTTGTATGATCAGAAATGGCATGCATCACCATCAAGTATTTGGTATCTCTGAATATCAAATATATGCACATGCAGTATAAAAAATGTCAAATAGAAAACAATTAATGAACACAATGTTAGTTTCCTTATTTTCATGTGATATAAAAATTTCAAATTTCAAAGATGTACTGTTGGATATTTGCGACCAATCAAGAGACATCTTGCGGTATTTGTCCTTATCATACCAAATGTTGCCTTTTGGCACCTTTCCCCATTGCCGTTATACGGTATCGAGTGTAAACTAGTGAGGAGAAATTTCATCTAACAATTTAAGCGTAAAGCTGCAAGGAAGATAAAACAAAAACAAATCAAAAAGTGGTCTAGATGCATTGTATATTGTTGCTTATGGCAACATAGAGCAGCCGGGTGAGCGGTTGACTGGGTTGAGGTGGTAAACTCAACACTGACCACTAGTGGGCAGGTGGAGAACGGCAGATAGGATGAAAAAAAAGCTGTTTTTCTGCACAACTAAATGTTGGCAACAATGTATCTATTAATATTTTCCTTTTGTTTGTAAGAAAATCCTTCACTGTTTCTTAATGTTTGTGTCTCCATTTCCTATTCTGTCTTCAGAGTAAGAACCCATGCGTCCTTTCTTCCTCCCTGTCTCCCCTCCTTTATCTCACACACAAACACCTTTGCTCCCTTTTCACTCTGCCTTTTCAATCTTTCTTCCCTTTTCTGCTCACTTCTCTCTCTCTTTCAGAAGCAGATGAGCCAGGTGATAGTGACACAGCCAGCTGTATGCCAGTTACCACCGTGATGACAGCTGCCAGCCCAGGTGCACAGGCAGCTGGGGAAGGCTAGGAATGTGTGTGTGTGTGTGTGTGTGTGTGTGTGTGTGTGTGTGAGAGAGAGAGAGAAAGAGAGAGAGAGGAAGAGAGAGAGAGAGAGAGAGAGAGAGAGAGATGTCTGTGACACTGGTATCTGTGTGTATGCATGCTTCTCTGTGTGTGACAGAGATATGGGGTAAAGGGACCTGGGTGCTGGTGAGGACACAGGTGTGTTGGCAATGGTGGGAGCGTGGGAGAAGGTTGGGAGAGGAGCGAGAGGAGCAGTGGTGGGGGGATAAGCTGACCTTTGACCCTTTTCATGATCTGGGCAGTTCCCAAGATCCATTTGCAACGACTCGGATGTGTCTCAACGTCTAGACGTTTGTCCGTCACTCAGTGCTGGCAACCGTGTCTCAGCGTAATTGAGTCAAGACATGAAATCATAGCAGGAAACACGCAGCGCGCCTAGTTAGTGCTCGGATGACATCAGCTTGTTAAATTGGAGCCTGTCAAATAAAACAAGGTTATGAGATGAACTAGAGAGATAATGAGTGAAATCCCCACCATTCCCACACTGTTTGGAAGTATTTCTTTGCTGTTTCATTGATGGAGTCATCACAGCGAAGTACATTCCTCCTGTGGTGCACCTGTGAGACGAGCACAGATGATACAACCGCCATCCCTTCAAACAGCCTCTTTTTCTTTCCTTTCTTTCCGTCTCTTCTGGGAACATTCCAATCTACTCCTCTCGTGCACCTTCTCCTCTTCACCTCCTCCCCCTCCCCCCCTCTCTCCTGAGAGCGGGAGGCCGCGGCGCCATCACTCACCACTTGGTGATAACTGGCACAAAGGGGGCCTTGGTGGCCCCGGCTGCGGCCGCTCGGGGTGCACCGCCACTGGGGAGAGAGCAGAGGAAAGTCCCCCAGTCCTTCATCGTCCCCCACCTCCTCAGATGATGAAAACTCTGTCAGTGCGGATTAGGAAGGAGCGGTGTGCGTCGGCGGAGGGAATAGCAGTGATAAAAGCCGTGCCGCCGCACCTCTGTACGTCCATCCCTCTTTCAACTTACTCACTATTTGTCACTTTATAGCAATTTTGGGATTTTTGGGAAACCTTTTCATGTGCTTACACGCTGCCAAACTGTTGTTAAGCTTCAATTTTTTTATGAGGAGTTTTAATGGGTTCCCATTTAGCCTTGTGTGTGGATTTTGATGATCAAAGGCAAGTTTTTTATTATAAAGCTGAGTAAGTCTTTGAATCTAAAGGTATTCCACACAGAGGTTGTAGTAAAACAGCATGTTCAGGGTGAAAATAAAACATAGTTTTACTGATTCACAGTGTGTGGTCTAATCTATCTCTGTGAGCTCCATTTTCATATTTAAAGATCCCCTCCACTCCAAAAATGTGTGTTTTAAATATTTATGTCACTTGACTGACCTCGACTATACTGACTTGTATTCGTGCAAAGGTTGTCACTAGAGAGGCGGTTTTCACATTCCTCTACTGAAAGAGGAGATATCCGAGAACGTCCCTTAAATCTTTTTAGGGAAACATTTTCCGGTAGAGCTAGATTAGGTACATCACAACTTTGGAAAGTTGGAAAAAGTTGGAAAGAAATCTAAAACCTCCAGTGCAGAGTAGACTTGTCAGTACAGAAAGCAAAACACACTTTAACATTATAAAACACAATTATTGTCTGCTTTACAACCACTAATGTTGTTTCAGCCACTTCCAGTTAGAAACTATCAAGCTAACAAACAACATTAAAAATGCTAACTACACGAACAATTCACACAACAACTCATACGTCTGCAACTCATACGTCTGCAAATCCATGTTTTGGTGCACATCCTCATCTGAGTCTAAAGGTTCAAACATGTATGGCTGAATCTGTCTGGTGTTTCCTCTAACGGAACTTTAGATTTTTAGGTAACTTGCTCTACTGGTCAACTTAGCATGAGCAACAGTAGATGCGCTTCCAGCCCCTTCTCAATGTTTTTGTTTTAGAATTTTTTTGTGAGACAACCATGTTAAACAAAATATAAAATAGATTGTTTTTATATACTTGAGAATGTGTTTTGGATATACTCTATTGCAAAAAGACAGGGTTCTGGAGACATTTTCAACAGTTGGTGATGGCAAGGAAACAAGGGAGACTGGATGACGATGGCGGGCGCCACTGGGGCACAGCACTGAAGGATTCTGGGACAGGGATGGGGGGCATTAAGTTGGGAGGGGAGGTGGAAGCATTCTCAAGCTGGCACAGCAACGGTCTCGCTTCATGGTGAGAGAAAATGGGTGCTGAAGAAGGGTAGTGGGAGGGTGTAGGCTCCGAAATTGATTTCATGCCGGAGTCAGACACAGCCCTGAGGAAGGAATAATATGTGTGTGTGTGTGTGTGTGTGTGTGTGTGTGTGTGTGAGGAAGAGTAGAGAGAGTCCAGTGTGAATTCTGAGGGGCACACAATGGCAGAAGAAGAGAGTGAGGGACAGAAAAAGAGAGGGGCCGACCTGCATCAAAGAGACTGGATCTGCATGAGAAAAAGCATGTTGCTATTTTGTTGTTGACATCGGCAGCAGGCAGCTCCACAAAAAGTGGGTGTCTGTTGCTGCAGATTATTTCACTTCAACAGATTCCCAAACTGCACGGCCAGTGAACTATATTTTCAATGACATTATGACCCCTTATTTCACTTACTGGTCTAAGATGGGATTTGTGGAAATCAGATATAATATACCATGTATTTCCATGAGCGCTTAAAAAAGTCTGGCTGAAATTGTACTGAAACAAAGTTGTACTTTATAAAAATCCTTCAAAGGCAACAAGTCCTTTAACCAAGTTTTGACCAAGTTTGACCAAGTTGACTAAATTAGTGGTCCTACTGGTGGCAGGAAATCAACACATCCTCATACCTAAAAGTAATAGGTACATTTTTAAACACATGGTTAACTTTGTGAAACAGTCCACCACAACTGGTGTGGTTACGTTTAGGAAAAGATGCTTTGGGTTCAAATATAAATGCTCATTATGTAACAAAAAGTGATACTATATAAAGTTACCTTATATACGTACTGGTGAGTTATACTAACTCAGTGTTGACTTTTGGTTTCACATGAATGACAAAGTTTAGTGTTTGTTTGACTCATTCATCCATCTCGACCTTCTCATCTGACCTGACCTGACTTCCTCCTTTGCTCGTCATAATAACCAGCCACTACATGTCACCACGTGAAAATGGGTCACAATAAACTGCTTTTACAAATGGCAGTTTTGGAGACAGGAAAGTCTTGAAGGACATTTAATGTCACATTTTGAGGATCATTTCACGCCACATACATGAATATTTTCTCACTTTCAACCTTCACCACCAGCTGATAAAACCAGATGGGGACCGAAAAATCAGCTACACTATTGCACAAGAGAAATCTCATCGCAGCACATTGCCACTTATGTAAAACATATGCAGCAGGCCAGCAGTGATCTCCATACACTACAAAATAGCGAGACTTTGAGGAATGGATTAGAACATTGGGGATACGAGCCATTTGAAATTCAGACTGTTTCCTCCTTCTAATGTCTATCCCCCACACACATTCATGTGCACAATTACACACTCGGAATCCATCTCTTTTAAGTATTCTCACACATGCATAAGTGTACATGTACACAGACTCGCTCAGTGCATACCTTTGAAGAGTGTTTTGAATTGGTCTACTCCACAGACCACAGACCTGCACTGATGCCTTTATTCATTACACCTATCATGAACTCAACCGCTCTCCTCCTCTCTTCCCTTCCTTCTTGAAGTTTTGTCCTCCTTGCCCTCACTTTCCATCGCCCTCTTACTTTTTAGTCCATCTTTCCCTTGATCTCTTCTTCCTTCCCTCCCTCAGTCTCTCTCCATTCTCTCTCTCTCCTCTGTCCTTTCCCCCCTTCTTGGCATCGGCGGCAGCATCTCTTTTAAGGCACATGTCAAGGGAACTGTCTGCCGCTTTCAAAGGCCTTTGTGTCCGGCCTTTCTTCCCCTTAATTTGGTTTCCCCAAAACACTTTCCCATAGCATGGCCGTCTCGCCCCCTTTTCTCCCAGCTACCCCTTTCCTCTCATCTCTCCCTCCCACTCACTCTTCCAACCGTCCTAAATAAGTTTTACTGAATATGATGTGCATAAAATAGGGGGATTTTAGACTATTCTACAATTCTACAACTGAATTTATGAGCATACATCATAACATACATGGAGGTAATCAGCATAAAAATGCTGAATGTTTTCAAATGCAAAATCTCCTGAATCCGAAAATTAGTCATTACTTCGAAAGACCAATTTTGACAAATGTGTTTTCAGTAAATAATAAGGAGATGAGGAACATACAATCAAAGTGTTGAAAAGATATGCGAGCAAAATATCTACAGCATTCTAAACATTCTTCGTAATACCAGGCCCTCCAGTGTGTCCCGGGCATCCGGTTTCTCTGTTTCCCATGACTTCTCTGACTGCATAGGTTTCTTCAGAGAGCTTCTTGTCATGGCAACGCTTACCAAAGTATTGTTCTGTGAGCAGGCCGAGCAAGAGGAAAGATGACCTTGGAACAAAAAAAAGTGTATTTATTTATGTGCTTTACGGGACGAAAGACATGAAAGACGAGGAGGAGATGACACGTTAAAAGTTTTTTTGTGAGCGGCAGAAAGTTGGCAGGAGAAATCAATTCTGGAAACAAGCGTGCGGTGCCCCTGGTGGGTGCAAGTGACGGCATTCTTCCTCGCATGTGTGTGCAGTGTTGCGGTGTCCTCACCTCAGGCAGACACATGTGGTTTTAATCCGCCTTATACGGACAGACTCCTTCACTCTATCTGCATCTCTTTCTCCCCCTGCAAAACTCTGGTGTCTCTTCATCTATCCCATCATTCCTGCCTTTGCTCCCATTCCTGCTTTTTTGACAGAATTCTTCCTGTCCTTCACAATATATATATTTCCTTTTCATATCTCTCATATCCCTTGCCAACATCTTTTCTACATTGTTTCACCTTTTTGCTGAAGTCCTTCCTTCCTTTTTTCCCTCTCTTTGGCTCTCCTGAACAGCTATCTCTGCGCCTGTCATTCACTCTGCTCGGAAATCTTTGAAATATTTTCCTACAGGAGCGTCGCAACCGTGTCACTGCAGGATGTATCACTTACCCCTCACATCTCACTGCTTTGAGAGAGTCATGCCAAAAACATCTTTGTTCTCCAGAGAAGTGTGATTGTGTTTCATCAATGGTTGGAGTTGTATCCTAAACCACGAGGGGTCTGAGAAACATACTATATGTTTTTGTAACTGTCCAGGGACACAAGAAGTCCAAATCTGGAGTAGATAATCTTTGCTTTGAGGCGAGTGTGTGTATGTGTGTGTGTGTGGGCGTAAGTAACTCCCTTTCCGAGAGACAGTTTTATAAGCCTAATTGTGTCCAAGTGTGAAGGAGACGTGGTCTGTTGGTGCTGAGAGCTTTCGCCTGATAAAAGCAGACAGTTGAAAAGGAGATGTCTGTATCGACTTGTTTACCTCACGGAACTTATTTCATCCCCGGCTGGAGTTTTGAACTGCTGTTTACAGTAACGCCGGATGTTCCCCAGCTCAGAAGGAAAACAATGAAAAATCACATCTTAAGGTTTGCCCATTTTTTAAAGTGGTTTCAGTTTTGACAGCCTTAAGAGGGCCAACGCAAACCATCATCCATCTGAAAAAGACCCTATGTCTCTTTGTTTTCACAGGGTTCCTATATTCTCAGTAATGCAATCCCATTGTTGATTCTGTGATAGAGGGACTCAACCCATTGTCCCCCACCCTTTACAAGAAATACCTCCCCCGAAAAATGATTTTTATATTGTATACATAAGGTTGAATGGAGAATCCGAATACAAACGGAAAACATTCATTCATTCATTCATTCATTATCCTTAAAGTGCTTATCTGCACTCTGGTCGCGGGAGACCGGAGTCGATTCCAGCTGACATTGGGCAAGAGGCGGGGTTCACCCTGGACAGGTCTCCCAACCTAAGTTCATGATTTTGGACTGTGGGAGGAAGCCAGAGGACCCGGAGAGAAACCACGCTGACAAGGGGAACATGCAAACTCCACACAGAAGAACCGCAGGCCGAACCAGCGACCCTTTTGCTGTGAGGCAAGAGTGCTGACCACTAAACCACTGTGTAGTCCTGTTTAACAACACTGTAACTAAAATGAAACATCCATTTCACACTCTCACACAACTCGTGCAACGAAGTCCAAGGAGACTTAAAATGTGCGTTGGTAGTTAACAACGCCCTCTGGTGGCTGTAGTAATTGTGAAAGACATCAGGGCAGAACTGATGTTATGTTGTATAAAAGCAAATGGAGAAGTGAGGATATGGAGTATAAAGAACTAAAAGGTTCACTTAGGATGAGAGATGGCTGAAACAAACACAGGACGTTCATCCAGACGGCTTGTCTTGCTTGAAACCAAAAGCAAACAATGTTATTTGAAGCAGCGTAACTTCACTTCTGTATCACTACGCAAATTCATTTTACTAAATACCTTTTGTAATGGCTAACCATGTACGTTTTGCCCTACCCTTAGGGAAGTTGTTTTAACTACTTCACAACCTAAAGGATGTGGTTAAAACAGATTCTGTTACGTTTAGGATGTAACAACTGGATGAATGAGACTTGGATTATTCTGCAAAGATGTCTGACCTGGCCCCCACTTACTACAATTCAGTAAGAATTTCCCATATTTTCGGCTGTTTTCAGATTCTCCGTTCACTGTGGATGCATGTGAGAAAAAATAAGTTTTCTACAGAAATTCAAGGTAACACACGATAAGTAATTGATATATAAATGGTAATTTTAAGGGTGAGGTTTTCCTTTAAAAAGGTGGGGGGCAGTGGGTTGAGCCCTCTATCGCAGAATCAACAATGGGATTGCATTACTGAGACTAGGGGAACTTTGTGAAAGCAATGAGACACAAGATGCTTTTAAAAAATGGTTTACCCAACTTTAAGGCCTTTTTCAGATGGATGACGGTTATTGAGAGTGATATGGAGTGAGACTGATACGGCCAGGGTCAGATCAAGTCCTCCTGCGCACAACAAAACATGTGAGAGGCGTAATACAATGGAACGATCATGATGGAGGACATTTGCTTCTAATTGACCTCCACCCTCTCGACTGGGCCCCCCAGTCAGGCGTGGCCCGTCGCCCTGAGTAACCCCACGCAGCATCTCCACATCCCATAGCGGTGAATAGGAGCACTCTCACTCTTCCATTGACACACACAGCCTTGTACCTTTGGCCTGAGAAGCAGGGGAGAGGTTGTTTTTGCTGTCTGAACTCAACCAACCATCAAACCGCTCACAGCTGGGACCCAGAGCCATGACCTGGGACCAGAACTCTGAGGAAACTTCCTCCAGAGCGACGTCAGAAATGTGAGTGGCGGTGGCGATAAGTGCGATGTAGAGCTTCACTTGAGGTTACTAAAATGTGCTTCCTTTTCTATAATTATGTCTCCGTTTTGGGTGTTGCCTTCCTGGCAAAGACGTATCAGATAAGTACGCAGAAACAAACAGAGGCGCTTGATATGATATGATATGACATAAAAAGTTAAAATCACGGTTCCACAATCCGGTTTTCCACAATCAGTTAACCTGATGTCAAACAACTCAGTGAAATTGGCCATTTATTTGGTTTCCAAATGAGACAGGCCACCACTTCAAAGAGATTGATTACTACTGCCAAGCATGCATGAAATCACAAGACATATTTTCAGTTGCGCCTAAATTATTCCAAGCACTGCATTTTAGAGGTTAGACCTTTCCTGATGGCTCGAGAACAAGGCTGCACATGCATACATACACATATTACAGGCAGCAACACACATGCTTGAACACACACACACACACACACACACACACACACACACACGACAGCTCAGACAGACTGCCCATACACCCCCCTCCTTCTCTCTCTGACTGTTTGTGTAAGTGAAGACTCAAGGTGGAGAGAGAATGAAGGGTTGTGTGTGTGATGGGAGGTCGGGGAGGGGGATGAGAGAGGAGAAGACACTGAGAGCGAGCTGGTGATCTGACAGCGTTTTGATGGCCGCGGGCTGGAAACAATTTTTTTTTTGAGGGGGGTGAATTTAATACAAATTCCTCCCAGCGCAGCCATGTGTCCCGGTCGACCTGAGCTGCCCCAGCACACCTCCCTAGAAACTCACACCCTCTGCCCGCCTCCCCCCCCCCCCCCCACCCACCTCGCAATCTCTCCAGCACATGCTTAGCTGTCACTCACAGCCCCCTGTCACATTCTCCTCACGCCCGACTTGTCCGTGTTTGTGTGCATAAGAAATGCAGTGTTTGAAGAGACAAGTATTCTGGGAGTCAATCATCTCGCTGCTGAGAGTGACAGTCAATGGTCCCACTGGAGGAGTTTAGTTTCACAGTACCTGCAAGTGTTTTGTCTCAGCAGACCGCGTCGTGTAGGTCTGAGAATGGAATCCTGTGGCGGCTCAGCTCCTGTCATAAGGTGCTGCGACTGATCAGATGATATATTGACTTTAGGCAGAACTCTGCAGTGAAAATAAAACAAGTTGGAAAGACGGCGTCATGCTGTTTCAACCTGTCTGCCATTAGTGCATCATTTGCTCTCCTTTTGATCAAATAGGTCATTTGCGGTTGGGATTAGACAAAGATTATACTTAGCAATCATTGTTCCAAAGCAGAGTGGCTCGCTCCAACTTCATCATCCACTCTTCTTGTAAAACGATACCCTACACTTTTCTGCACCATTGGCAAGCATGATTGACCGCAATTAGGCCAATTACAGACAATTTTAATGACTAGGACAAATTGATGACAGGGTTTATGGGAGCAGCTGTCCTCATTTTCACTGTCTTACTCTCATCAACCTGGACATCACTGAATGGAATGTAGCGTACATGTGTGGAAGTGTAGGCGAGGGCTGGAGTGCTTTCTCTGTGTGAATGCAAGTGTTAGGGTGTGCGTGCGCAGTTGTGTGCTCGGGTCGGTGTTGAGTCAAGTCCAAGGCTGATCTGTAGTCACCGCTGCGCCAGAGCTGCAGGTGTCCCTGTGCCCCGTCGATTGCGAGCCGCCTCTTTTTCCCAGGAAAATGCTTTCAACCGGAGTTGGGTTACCGCAAAGCAGCGCAGACATCTGAGAGATGCCAGGAATGTTCTTCCCCATCAAAGGGGCAGCATTTGGCCATTTTTATATCTGCAATTAAAAAGGGAACAATAAGAGGGAAGAGAGGGAGTGAGTGCGAGGATAGACTGAGGAGAGAGTGAAAGAGGTTTGGAATAGAGGGAAGTAGTGGAGAAGGAATGTCAGCACCTGCTATGGCTGCATGTGCTGCCAAAGACAAAATAGCCACAAAAAAGAATGATGAAGTATGATTCTTCCCCTCCCCCCGTATTATTTTTAATAAACCCTTTAATAAAGGCCAATGACCCTTCCTGACCTCCACTTTGCATCTGGTTGTAATTGTTGGGGGATGCACCTTGCCAAGTTCAGAGACAGAAAAGGGACCATAGACCTGTAAAGGTAAACATGATCGGTCACAATTCTACAATTATATGCAGCATTGACATTTGTAACTCGGGCAGAACCAGTTGTGTATTAGCATAACTGGATCATCATCACCTCTTTCAACTTATTATTTTGGTTTCCTGGCCGAAACCCTGTTGGTTCACTCTTACCACTCTCTCATCAGCATCTCAATTACTGTATGCTTTACCTAATATTAAACAGACGCGATAACTTGTAAGACTGTTTCCATCTTCAGTCTGACATTGCCTTCACTCCAACCTATTTTCTTGGTAGAAGGGGATTCAGCTTTCCCTAAAACCTTCCTTGGGGATAAGACATTTATATTTTTGATGGTTCTGGGAATTGTCTTGATATGCCAGATGGCCAGTACACTACTGGGACAAAATGAAAACAAGCTGTCGAGTGATACTGAGATGGCATGCCATCTATATAAAGATGCAGTTTGACAACAGAGTGTGTCCGGCGTATGGAGCTGATTGGCTAGCTGTTACATGTGTACAATGCTGTTTTAACTGAGAAAATGCTCTTTCATGTCAGGATGCCAGACGAATCAGTCAACTCGATGGAGTGGGTGGACTCAAAGTTCTCGATTCAGGCAACTGAAACCTGTTGTGCACCAAACAGCAGCCAGAGAAAGTAAGCTACCAGTTGGTAGTAAGTGGGGCATTTAGCAGCTAAACAGCCGATTATTTTCTCAGGAGTTGGTAAAGAACAAAAAGGAGATAATAAAAAAGTGAATAATGGACATAAACACAACTCCTAATGAATGATAATAGGCGTGTTTCCATTAGGTACTTTTCCCTCTAGTGAGCCACTCTGGGTGTGGCTTGAGAGAGAGGATCCACCCAAGATCCGCCCAACTTCATCGGTTAGCGGCTTGAGTAGCGACTCAGAGAGTACCTGCCTCAGGTAGGTACTTTTGTGAGCCGCTACTAATTAGTCAACGCTGATTGGATTGAGGTGGGATATGACGTGAGTAGAACTCGACACAACCACAACATAACAGCGTCGCATTGGTCTGTTGTCAGCGTTGTGTCACTGACGTCACGGTCAAAACTGTCGCTGAATAATCACATAAGTGTCGCAGAACTAGTTACGTATGCTACAAAAGTACCATTATGGGAACAGAGGCTGAGGAGAACTAACTAGTGGGCGTAGCCAAAACACTCAGCTGCTTTCCAAAAAGTACTCACAAAGTACTCAGTGGAAACACGCCTAATGGTGCTCCCAATCTGAAAAAAGCCAACAATGTTCATTGATAACATATCAGCGTTCATTTCTTGCTGCCACTGCCCTCAACAGGCCAAAAACATCAGTTATTGCAAGTTTATGGTTTATCCTTTTCCTTAAGAGAGGAAAGAGAGCCATTTCGCACATTAGTGCACATACTCTGTTATTTTTCATTCCTCTAAAAGGTCAACAATGATCATCGTAAAGAAGATGACCCAGCAGTTCTCACTTGAGGGAAGCCATCATTCGTTTAATGGAGTTTCATTTATAAAAGTGCTGCAGTGCCTTTAAAATCTCTGGCCTTCACATATTTCCCTTGAAATGTGCTTGTTTTTATGGGCCAGGAAAACAGTCCAAACACAACCCAGAATGCGGCACACAACATACACCTTGGGGTTTTTTGAGGCTTGTTAAACTGGGTGTTCATTGCATTTTCTTTCTCTGAGCCACCTGTGCACACTGGCTTTGCTTTAATCTTTCAGTTTGTGAAATGCAAGCTGTACATTTTGACCAAAACAGAACAGAGTTTTCACAAAATGTTCTCTTGGATTTCCCCCAATCGCTCACTTCAATGGAGATTTCAATTTTGATCCATGAAATTAATTTTTCGTGGTTGGCAGTGGACAAGTGGTGGAACTTAGTTGATCCTTTGAGTTGGGTGTGACTGTGTTTGGCAACGCTAGACGAGTCACTTAATGGCCTTTTTTTTCGTACTCTATGTCTAAATCCTGTGCATGCTCCCTTTGTTGCTCCCTCCCACTTTGGCTTCCCCTCTCTCTCTGTGACTTGGGGAGCTTTCAGTCGGCACATTGCGTGCGACAGTGGTGCTACAGGCTGTAAAGGCACAGTCCAGGAGCAATAACATAGCTGGTGCGAAATAGAGGTGTGTATCAGTGTGTGTGTGTGTGTGTGTGTGTGTGTGTGTGTGTGTTACTGAGACAGTGGATGCACCTGTAGTAAGTGTTTTTAAATCTGTCAGTCTATATACATACTGTATGTGTGCTTAAAGGACTTAACCATCTGGCAAACGCCACTATAGCTCCAGCAGCTTGCAGCTTCGCCCGTGACACGGACTTCCATCGCCAGCTCCAACAGGCAGCTGTGTCCTGGCGCCCCATAAACAGAATTCCTGCCTGATTTTACAGTTCTTTCCTTTTCCTTGTTCCCTTCAACAAAATGTGGATTAGGAGTTGTGCCTTTTAGGGTTTTAGCTGGAAAGCATCCCAAGGCATCTAGCGACTTGATCAGTGCCACTATTCGAATAGAAGAGATCGAAACTGTTCCAGTAACCTGTTCAATCCAGGTGGCTGTGAGCTACACAATCCAAAAGACGTATTCCAGCTGTTGGCATGCTGCTCGTGAAAAATCCATATTGTGAGAGCAGGTGGTTGAAATGTGCCAACTAACTGGATCGAACATCTTTAAATAATGGTGTGAGCAATCTGACAGGAGCTATGACTCTAAATTTTAACATATAAATGAGTCCACATAACTGGATGTCCTTTAAAAATCCACTTGAGGAACTCTGGGTTCTGGGGAAAGACATTGATTGGCTGGTTCCCTGCTGTGATGCTACAGCGGTGGCTTTTTATTGGAGGGTTTATTTCTGGGTGGGGGGGCAGGAAGTCCCTTCGGACGCTATAAAGCTTGCTCATATAAAGGGGTAATCCCCAGATAATTACAGGTGGGGTGCTCTACATACAGACTCAGACTGAGGGGGCCAAGGTCAACCTGACCACCCCTCTCCCCAAAGAACTCTCTAAGCCCAAACCATGGATGATAAAACACTAATAGGCTGAAGCTAACGCATGCCATTGCCTTCAGTTTATTTCCTTACTATGGTAGAAACTGAACAGGTGAAATTAAAGTGTTTCCACCAACTTTTTTTGATTAAACTTAAAGTGCAGATAAAGCCAGAGCATAAGGACAGGCCATATAGATTGGAGAAACCACCACTTGTTTGATTTATTTTTCAGGATTTGGGGTTATGAAAAGACTTTGGTGCATTTGACATCAATGTAATGCTTGTGGTTTGACCCAGAGTCTGTAGATACAGTTTCCACAGCCAGTGGTTTAACCTCTTCCACTAATGGTAGCGTTTCTCCTGCATTCACTCATACCAGACATGCTGACATGGTCACGGCTAGAGTTACGAACCATCCTGCATAAAACAACACAGTCTGATGTTAATTAGAGGAAAGAACTTTACGTTACTTAATAAATTAATACAGAATGTGGTTTATTCTGCCAAGATGATCAAAATGAGAAGAAGGATAATTTAATTATTGAGTTTCTTGAGCAGATCACGACAGAAAAGAATAAATAACAGAGTGAAAGAGAAGATGAAAAACAGACAGGCTCTCTTGCACATGTGCGTGTGTATGCGTGTCCAGTGCTAGCTGTATCTTAACGCACAATATGTCATTTTCTGCTGTCTGGGTCTTGTCATTCAAAACAATAACAAAAGTCAGAGTTTGGCGACCCTGCGAAGTACCGTGAGATTACGGGAGTTGTTTTCCTCACAACTACTGACATCAGTAAGCTTCTTCCTGTTACTTCAGTATTTATCATTCAGAAGGTTTTTACCAGCCAAATTATTTGCAGAGGTCTCCAAAACAAACGTACCGAGTGATTAATAGCATTAAAAGCATTGAACGAGGCCGTTACAGAAAAATCCATCTGGTTTAAATGAATACCTAAAAACGACCAAGATCTAAAATTGTACCATACAAATGTGGTTTAAAACTGGATAAAAAAAAGTAAATGTATGACTATTTAAAGCATACTACCACAACACTGACACATGTGCAGGTTTATATGATGCCAATAACAGGCCACCAAATGAAACAGAATCAAAAACAAGTTTACAATTTTTTAAATACAGAGCCATGAATACACATTACTACACCTCTATCCTGACTGTTGTGATAGCAACTTGTCAATCACAAGACAGCCACACCCTAAACCAGACCCTGCTTTATTGTCTATTTTACTCTAAATGGGACCATAATTTACAAAATGAACATCATGATGCATTGAAGAAGAATCAAAACTATTGATTGAGACCATGAACTCATCAGGAAAGTGTTTACTGAGGAAGTAAATCAAATGAGAAGTGTGGTTATTTTCTCGTAGATTTTCAAAAAGTCCGATTTCTTTTTGCAGGAGTCGCCCCCTGCTGGCCATTAGAAATAATGCAAGTTGTATGTTGTTATCTTGGCTTGTCCTGCAAGTGTGGGCGTAGGTCTGCCAACAACTGCGACCAGTCCTCAAAAAAATCACGTCTCTAATGTACACAGAATACTAGACAAATATATAGCTCTTAAAGCTCCACTTAATATGCAAACTATACAACATTTCCCATAACAGTGTACTTGCTGCCAGGTGAGTCCTACTGTGTTATCAGAAAACACCTGATATATATTTCCAAGCAGGTTTTGATTATAATCTTCTTATAATTTGCCTTAAAAAAAGTAACTGACATGTACCTTTTGGCAAGGTTCAGATAGAATCCATGCGTGGTGCGTAAACAAAGTGAGTGTTCAAAATAACTACTACAGTTAGACCCATTTTAACAAATAATTATTGCAGATTTGGTACAACAATATGCAATATCAGCAGCAGATTTGATAGTCAGTAAGCAGCATGTTCCATATTCAAAAAAATGGGGAAAGGAGGGGGGCGGTTGTGGGAGCATGGTGTTCCCTAAAAACACTGGAGGCCAAGTGAAATTGAGCCTAATTCCCTGGAATGCCGCTTCCGTCTGGACATGTCGATAAAAATAAAGCTTATTGTGATAGTGGGGGTTCAGCCCCCAGGTAGAGTAATGAAAAGAAAACTGGCAGAGCTCCCAATGGGAAAAGCTCACCTTCCACCCTGCTGGCCGTAAGCGAGATATTCATATGGATGCATACCTACCGGAGAGAAGTGTGTGTCTCTATGTGCAGAAATTGTGTGTTTGAATGCATGTTTATGCGAGCCTAGGTTGTTCAGAATGTTAAGCTGCACACAAACATGCACTTATCCAGTGTCGGTGGAAAGAAAAGCTATGGAGGGAAAGTGAATGAGGGGTTTGGAACCACAACAGGTATTTAAGTGACTGTGCAGGTGTGTGTGTGGTGAAAGGTGGCAAGGGCTGAATCACAGACAAGAACTACTAAAATGAAAGTAAACCAGAAACAGAAAAAACAACAGTGATGAAGGACAAGAGAAGGGAAAAAGTTTAGTATAAATGACCAGGTCACAAGTGAGCTGTGAAACTGTGTGATGTGTAACAGGCAGCTTGCAGCCACAAAGCAGGACGGGCTGACATACAGCTGCACAGGTCGCTCCGGCTGGAGGCTTTACGAGTCGGCTCAGGTGTGCCTCTCTGAAGGGCCTTTACAAGCCTGAGGATGCATTTAATGAGACTGGCTGGATCTCACATATTCACATGCACACTTACACATATGCACAGACATGTGAAACAATGTGATTTTTACCCCGATTAGAGCTGTCAACTATTGATATTTATATCAGAACCTATGACAAATTTCAGTCACATAGTTCACTTACATTCTGAATGAGCTAAGCTATGCTAACCACCTTAGCTGTAGCTTCATATTTAGCATACACTACATTTGAGTACATTTTCAAGGGTTTGTAGTTAGCGTAGTGCCATGCAGTACTTTGAATTATAATTAGAAGTGGGTGATATATATCATCTACGATAATATTGTTAACATTGTTTTTTGATGATGTGCAATTTCACATTATCAAGTATTTATAAAACTCAAAATGAAAACAAACGAAAGGCACATTTTACGTAGAGGAGTGGTGCATGAAAGTACTCATTCACCGAATTCGAGCCTCAGAAGCCAATCAGTGGGCAGGATTCAGTGATGTGATGATCACGTGATCTCCCACAAGCAGTGCAGACGGAAACAAAGCACACACAGATGATGGAAATGTTGTGTCCATCCATAGACGTCCTGGTAAGCAAAAAGATTTAAACAGCTTTTTTGGGGTAAATAAATCACATTTTAAAGGATATCTTCAGATTATCGTGATCAGATTTTTTTTTTTTTTAAATAATCAAGATTTTTCTTTTGCCCATATCGCCCACCCTAATTGTAATATGTGCACAGGATGACCTTTTTTCCTCCAACTTTTCAAAAAATAATTCCACTAAATCATCTTTTTATTTATTGTACATTGAATTCAGCCCCAGAGGACAGGGTGACAGGATGAACTGGGAAACGTAGCTGAGCATGATTGACACAATAAACAACAGCAACTACATGGAAATTTAATTTTTTTGTGCATTGATTTTGGCGGCCACTAAGAAGAAAACCAGAAGTGTTTTCACAAAACTGGTAGTGTTTTCTGCCTCGTGTCATAAAGATGTTGATCACGTGCGTTTGTTTTGGAGGCAATCAAAGACTTATTTTTTGGATTATTATTATTTTAAACACTGCTGTTTGCAGGATGCATAGCAGTGAAGTAATGTATCCATTTGTGTCTATGTAAGATAAATAACTGTAATATTAAGATGGATTGTTTTAGCCACCAACATAAATTCATTTATCGATGTAAAACCATGCCTTGTCTTGTATTTCATCAATAAAATATTACAAAAATATTACACACCAGTTTAGGAGGAAGAGAGACCATTCGTTTTGATCTTTGGACAATTCTTTTCTTTTTCTCTTTGCTGATCCTGACCCAATATCAGCCATTAACCACAAAATATAACATAAAAAAAATTATTTATTTAAAAGAGAAATCTTCTCCTGCCTCCTTTAAACTGGCTAACACACTTCTCACTGCTAAATTTTGCCTAGGAAAATCCAAATATAAGTTCTTCAAGTCTATAAGTCATTTCATCTCATTTTGTGGGGAATCAGACTATATAGAATAATAAGAATTGTGGGGAATAACTATATAGAAATAGCTAATCTTGTCACTGATGGTGTTGTTTGCTTATGTAGGTCATATAGAGACATCAGTATTAAATTGAGACCGTTTCATAATCAATTAAAAGTCATTTTAGTTGCTTTTAATCTGAAATACTTTTAGCACATTATGGTTCTCACTAAAAAAAGTTTCAACTGCTTAGGAAATAATGCCAGTGTTATTGTGGAAGAAAACCTGCTGTTAATCTGACTCCCCCATTGCAAAACATGGAAACTATGCATGAAAAATCTATTACAACTGGGCTTGTGCTCTTTATTTCCATGTGCATGAAAATACAAACTATTTTAAGAGAAAATATGGCAGTTGTTTCACTGTTATTGTAGGCCTGCAAGTCGAACACTGCTAACACTTGATCCTAAATCTAGACGAGCAAGAACTATATCTAAGATGAATACAGGGTTATGATTCAGACAAATTCATCAACATGACGATAAAAGGAATGTTTAAAGGGTTTCAAGACCCTATAATAGCTAAATGGAATTACAGAGTTTACTTTTCAACTCGAGCAGAGTTTCCACAACAAGTCTCTTCTGTTTCACCTGGATGAGATCCATCCCTGATGCTTCCACTTTAAGCAGACGATGAATGCCGTGTAGAGCTTTGTTTGTCGAACGGATCCAACATTCACTCACTGCTTAATTGAATGAACTTTGGTTTACAGGTTGAGTCAGAATACGCTCTGATAGAAAAGTTCCAAGAAATGTTTTTACCATGGAAATACAGTTGCAAGGCAGTGAGTGAACTCCTCTGTTGGTTGTGTCTTTTAGTTTGTGTATTTTAGGATCTTCACATTTCAATTTTCCATTCCATTATATGGAGCTAAAAATATATTGCAGCATTCTTGGACAATTTGTACAAATAAATCGTAGGAAAAATACAGTAGATGTATTTCCTTGGAAATAACACTGATATTTTGAAGGTTGATGTGATGCAACAGTCCGGTTCTTAAGGATTCACTGCATCCTGACTGAATGGTTAGCTGTCTCTCTCTCCATGCTGCCTGGGCGACAGCAGCTCTGCTCCCTTCACTTTCAACATCTAACATTACGCTAACATTGCCACAACATTAGTAACAATTGAGCAGTCAGTGGGCTGATGCTAAGCAGACAGGCAGGCCCGAGGTGGAGAGGAATGCAGGCTTTCTGTATGTTTGTACTGCTGCAGCTGGGCTTGGCCACAGGTATGTACGAGGCTGTGAGGTGGAATACTTGGAGTGGGCGGAGGTCCGTGCCATCTGCAGCACTGCCTGCCGTGGGAGAAAAGCGCAGCGATAGACGCAGCGGCTAACACGGTGGTAAAAGATGTCAAGACAAATAGACAGAGTTTGAGTGAGGGCAATCCAGGGCTGCATGGGTTGTTTTGGCTGATGGAGGTGGGGAGGCAGCTGTTTGGGATGTAGGCTACATCTTAGGGTTGGCAGCCAACAGTAATGATTGACGTTTGGGGTTGACAATAGACGTGTTTCCATCGAGAAATTTCTATGCGCATTTTGAAGATTGGCATGAGAAAAGCCTGAATCACCAAAATTTGATAAAACTTTTGAAATTGCGCATAAAAGTTTTAACATCCGCTTGAGGTGTTTTTTGGCTTTTCTGAAAAATAGTTAATGGGCAACAAGTTCTCCAACCTAAACGACAGAAGAGGTTGTATGTCAGTACCACCCATTACACCACGTAGGTACGTATGCAGCTCGTGTTTCACGGCACATATGTACGTATTGCTGCTTGTGGTACGTCGACGCATTACAAAAATTGCACACATGGATAGTTTACGGTTGTAAAAAAGGCTGGAGTTTCTGTAAATTTATGTTGTAAAACCACCGACCTAGGTTTAGGGCAAACTTCCTGGCAAGGTGTTATAAAAAAGACAGTTTAAACAGTAAATAAATATACGTAAATGCCAAATTGGAGTAGTTACAAGGGTCACATGACTGCCGCAAGTTACGTAAAAAACCTATGTTCTAAAACGTGATTCACATTACTTACATAAACAATGTAACTTAAGTCAAAATGGTTTACTTTTTTTTTCATGCGGGACGCAAACCCTGCTCCCCTGGGTGAAAGCCCACCGTTTGTTCGACCCATGCACCATCCCAGCTTCCGACTGAATCTGTAAATCACTGCGCTTGTTTTTCGCTGCCTGTACACACGACCTACATTGATGTTTTTGACTGGAGAACAGGCTGAAATTAGAGATGGAAACGCTTTTTCTCAAATTAGTTCTGACATAGCGAACATTTAACTCACACGACTGATCAAGACGAGAGCTTTGTATTTGGAAACACGGCTAGAAACGCTAAAACTGTCACCTGCACAAATGTGGCATCTAATTGTGAGGTTAAAGTTGGTTAAACCTACATCACTTAATTATGATCTTTTTGGCCTCTTGGATAATGAAAAAAACAACAACTCTCTCAACTAACTCTCAGTTCAGTTCACACAGATGAAACATCTTTATGGTTCACAATTTGAATTAAGTTTACCGATGTTAGCATGTTTTTGTCTTAATATGTCATTTCAATTTCTTGCATAAAAATGTGAGATTTTCTCCCTTGATATCTGAACCGATTTTCTCTTAAAATACAAATACAATCCATCAAATATTCATAGGTACTAGCTCCAACAGTATTCGTAGCTGCGTTTTATGAACTGTCAGTTGCACTATCCATGTCGGTGTTGAAATCTGTTCCCACGTTAAATAGCATTCCCCTTCAGTTAAAGTCATGTGTCATGTAGCGCTCCCCTCCATGGTTAGGGTTAGGGATACCGTTTGGTTCAGATTTAGAGAGGAGGAACCACACATATTGACTGGGTAACATTTTTTGCCACAGCACTCGCATACTGGATGTCGCAAATCCTCGGATGCTGTAAAACTCTTGCAAGTGTTGCTGCATTCTTTCTATTGGCCAGCAGGGGGCGACTCCCTTTGCAGCAGAACAAAGTCTAATTGTATAAAAGTCTATGAGAAACTGACCCTACTTCGAACTTGATTGATTACCTCAGTAAACATTTTTCTAATGAGTTCATGGTCTCTATTCTTAGTTTCAAGTCTTCTTCAACACAGCATGAAGTTAATGTTGTAAATTATGGTCCCATTTGGAGTAAAATAGACAATAAAGCATGGTATGCTTACAGTGCTTTCAGTTCAAGACAGTTAATTGCAACATTTTGGTTGCCTAAAAATATCTTGTTTAACGTTTGTATTAAAAACTACTCTAAAGAGTGGATTTTTAGAACTTTTTCACTGTTTTTCTGGCTCACCAAAGATGAAGGACAAATGCTTGACTAACAAATGCATTTCACTTTCTTAAAATACTTATTAATTTGGATAAATACTTCACTGTCCAGCCACAGTTCTTCTTTGAACAAGCTCACCTCTCAGGTATAAAAGTGAGCACTGCACACATGTGTAACTTTCCATCTTTTTTGGGGGGGTAGGGGTGGGGGTGGGAGTATGTGGTGGGGGCATCCAGATGGCCCCTTAATTAAAAGCAGATGGCGGCAGTTAAAAAAAGAATGAGAAAAATGAAAGGATGCATGTATTACACTGAGAAATATAAAGATAGTCACCTGGTTAATGCCATGTGATTATACAGCTCATATTTTGTTTGTGAGGAGTCACAAGTGTGCACCAATAAAAGACAGAAAGAAGGCATAACAATGTTTAACATATTAAAGGGTGGAGTTCTTGAGTGGTCTCATTAATTATGCGTGCAGAAGTTAAGTAAATAAAACATGCTATTAAAAGGGAATTAAATGGGAATTTATTCTCAATATTTACAGAATTTCAACCATAAGATATATTTTTCCTTGAAACAGTGATGATCAAATTCTCAAACACACATGTTTCTATAAACTTACTAAACTCTTGTTTTGGGTAATCCTCACAGCAGAACAAACATGTCTGTCGGAGAGAATTTTTCAGATGTCACAAAATCTGCTTCAAATTATCTCCCCGCAAATAACTATCCAGGTCCATATATTTCTGAGGTAAAACACTAATGGCTACAAGTCAACATTAATTCACTCCGAAGCATTTGAGTCGATCAAACTCCACAGTAGGCCGTGCTAACCACCGCTGAAAAGTCATAACCGCAGTGGTTATTGTAGGGCTGGTGTTGGCCATATTGTAGCTCAACACCTTCTAATGACCGTCAGCCTATTGCAGCTCACTTCAGATGTGTAATGCGATACCGCTGTTCACACCACAAACCAACAGGTCTTCGGGGACTTTTCAAAAGGTGTCTTGTAATTGACTCCCACTGAATGTCACCCTTAACTGACTGACTGAGTAGTCAGATTTGTTGAAAGATAAATAAAGGATGAAGAGGAGTTCTGTTTGGAAAGCCAAACAGGGGGACAGCTGCCAGAGACCTATGGCGTTTCTGGCAGAAAACAAACACATTTTGTGTTATGAAAGCCAGTTTGGCTTGTACTGTGTGCACTTAGCTCTATTATGATTACAAGCTTGGCAATTTGTGAAGGTCAAGTATGGTGTTCTTGACAAGGAAGACATAAACAAAATCCTTCTTTCTCTCTCTTTCTATTGTCATTTTTAATCGTAGTTTTATTTTGGTAATCAAACAGAGCTTCATGAGTCTGTTGCATTCCAGCAAGCTCACGTAGCCCTCTCACCTGGTTGTTATTATGCATGCTTTTTGTGTGGTACACCCCCCCACCCCCCACCTCCCATAACCCTCTCCTCACCTTAGCCTTGAAATAATAATCATAACTTTGTCATGGCAATGTGGCACACCTAGGCCCCTGCCTCTGAACTTGGACCCAAAGATAACTGTCATTTGTAGGTTTCTTGTGCTGCAGATGAGGGGATCTAGTTGGATTCAGGAGTTAAGTGCTTCTTCATGATGCTGCTCTCAGGTCTGCTGTGTTTTTGATTATGCTCAAAGCTGCCTCATCTCTCTGCGAAATGGCCTGCTTGTGTCAGTGGGCTATGTAAACACCTGAGCCTTCATATATGAACATCAGTGTTGACTTTTCAAAGCATGAGGCATGAGAAAATATATATATACAGAACCTAAAGGTCACGTGGGAGTGCATGCTGGTTCAAGGAATAAGGAGGATTATCAGACATTATAAAAATAAAAAAAGTGAGATTTCTTTGTCTTCTTTTGATTATAAAGCAGCTCTGGGTTCTATATAAATACTGTAAAAAGTATCAAAATGCTCATTCCAGCTCAAAGTCATTCAACTTAATGAATTATGATAGTAGCTTAAGTTCGTATAATAAAGTATAAATTGCATTACTTTCGCTTGATACCTGCACTTCCTGTTAGCTGCTCTGCCCTCTTGTGGCATAAAAGATGTACTACGCCTAATATGGGAAACCCCCAAAATTTGTACATAGACAAATTAAATGAAATTCAACTCAGTTAAAGATGCAATGGTAAAAAGTGAGCAAACTGCTTAAAAACGAAGCCTGGTGCGTTTTGTCGGATAGTCTGTTTGGTTTTTGCTGGTGTGAATGCTGAACTCTGGTGCGGACCAAAGGCCCGATCTGTGGTCTGCAAAAAAATGGGGGTCTCGGCTCACTTCCAAGTGCACCACACACAAGTGCAGCAAAGGAAGGAAGCTACAAAAACACAGCACATTCTGGGTTGAATTGGAGCGGAAATTTGTGAATCAACACCAGACAAGGTAGTAGCAGGCTTGAAAAATGTCTTGTGGACAAGTAAAGGTCCTTATCGAAATGTTCTCGGCCGATCACATAACACAATTGCTGGTGGCTACACACAAAAACAACAAAATTATTTAGCCACAGGATGGTGGCTAATGGATTTGATTTTTTTGGAATTGCACAGCAGATTTTTTGCATAAAAGTGAAAAATACTCAACCAACAATAAATTAAGTTGGTGACCTGTTTCGAAAGAGTTGCAGATTTTTCCCTCACATATTCTGTCCAATAGACCAAGGACATCGTCAACACCGTGACATTTGTTTACAATGCTTGGTGAGCTCGACAAAGCACAGTGTGGAAGCAAACCAAACCAATGTAACAATTTTGCAAGTTCACCACTAAAATACACCACACAGAGCCCACCTGACTTTATATGTAAAAGCAACTTAACACTAAGTGCTCATTTTAGCAGTTTACAAGCTAAGTCAGACAGGTCAGCTCCAGATTTGCACTATTCGGTTTTGGTTGAATGCACAAAACACATTACAGTCTATTAGTAAACTTTCAGATGGCCTTTCATAAAATGCACAAAAGTACTATAAAGCTAAGAGGTATAGATGAATAGGCTACCTAATTCTAAAATGAAAACAAACAGCATATGTAGATTACATCCACATTAAAAATAACCAATGCCTGTATTAATATATGGATTTATTACAGCTAATGATCCATTATATGGCACAACTTCAAAATGAATCCAGGATGACAAAAGTCCTCAGAGCTACTTTCAGACCTACACAGACTGATTCACCACTAACAGGTCAAAGTAATAATTCTGTCCCTACTCACTACAACACAACAGCTCTAGTGTACAGAGAAACCAAGCACAGCGCACGACATCAACACTGCCCAGCAAACAGTTAACACTCACAGACACAAGTTACAGTCATTGTGATTCCATGATTAAACACGTGTTGCAAATAATGCACGACTTGAAGATAACACCGTTTAACGCCAGTACTTTAAATATGACGAGATAATTAATTACACAAATGAAACTCTCCATAGTATTCGTCTGCGGCGTTCCGACCTCTCACCTGCCGGTCATCATGTGACGTCATCGTCTGATTCTGTCTTTTTTTTAAATTTGATCATCATTTATTTATTATTTATTGTTATTCATTATCATCAATAATTATACATTATTATCAATCGTTAAATTTCTTCTTTATAAGAGCAACTGGAATGCCTATACAAAATAAATAAAAAATACAATTAAAGTCATTTCCTGTCTCCTTTTGTGTCACTTTGTCATTTTTTTGGTCTCATTGTAGTATTATTTTGTCAGTGGTTGTTTTGCCCATTTATGTACTCGTTTTGTGTATCTTTGTACATGCTTTGTGTCACTGTTGTAATTTTGTCTCTCTTTGTGGTTGTTTTGGCCCTTTTCATAGTCGTTGTGAGTGTCTTTGTGTAGCTTGTAACATATAACATAAAGCACACAAAAGTCCATTGAAAACACCTCGCCGCACATCTGGTTCTGACAGAATCACTTCGATGGGGTTTTCCCTGCCCCCATCCCGATCTCGGGTTTCTGGGATAACCAGGACAGGTGCACAATCAGGTGGAGCATTGCTCAAAGATCCTCTCTGTTGCTCCTTACTGACTGTCCCATGTCTCAGAATATCATTGCTCTTGTATTGTGTAAGACTTGTACACCTGCATTTAATCTTTTTTTCAAGTCTTGCTGGTCCTTTGGCCGTTACCTTCAAAGCAAAGACTCATCCCATCCTCATGTCACTAATAAATTGCTTTACTAATGTCATATACTAAAAGTTTCACATTCCACGCAGAACTTTATCAAGAAAAATTCATTAGCAGCAACACATGGTATAATAATCCAAAGATGACATTTTTTACACAGTGGAAACCATGATGTAAGCACATTAATTAACCATATTCAGCATAAAAACTGATTTGAACAGGTTCACTGAACATTATGATGGAAATAATTTGTGTAATGCATTGCAGTCAGGCTTCCCGGATGCAAGACTCCCATATTTAAAAGAGGAGAAGTTTTGGGTCTGGTTATGCAGCCAGTGGTTATGAGTTTCTGGCTTATGCCGCTGCCGGTATGGATTGTTTTTCCAGTCGCTCGTGTTTGCACAATGAGGTACCTTATTTCCCCCTGCAATGAGTTCTCGAAAGTAACAATTTACCAACACGCCGCACCACTCCAAAGCTCGTCAACATTCTGCCAAGCATGAGTCTTTCATTATGCCTGTCAGGAGGAAAAGGAAACGGGGATGGATCATGCCAGGATGGTTCTTGCCTGGTTCTGGATACCCGTCTAGCATGTCGTGTGTGTTTTTTAAAGCGCCTGGCGGGCTTAGTCTACGTTGGTTATGCTGGCCCTGAGGTCAGGGTGCCAAAGTAAATTGTGACGGCTTTCTTATTTTGTGGCCTGGTTCTACTACATGCAGCCACTGCTTGTGTTGCCGTGGCCGTAGCTTGGCTTCAACCATTACCGCTCAAGAAACAGGAGTAGAGGACAGGAAGTGTGGTTTCCTCTGGTTTTACAGAACCATGTCAAGCCTTGGGTCCTGCACAGCCCAGCTAGCCACTGAACTGTGACACACACTCATAGGAATTTGCTTTTATTAAAAATGACTGATTGCAGCCTCAATCACTCATTGTATGTGTATTTTTGTGTTTTGCAATTGCTGAGGTTGTTATTACTGTGGCTTTCTATGGGTTTTTGCAGTCCAGAACCCTCCATAGAGTTTTTGGCGTCTATTTGCACAACCAGAATTTCAATCAGATACTATGACACACATTTAGCCTCTATGCCATGAAAACCAGATCTAGTCCTTAGCTCTACCATCACGCTAGAGGGGTGTTTTATTGGCCTGCGGACGTGGCTGCCGAGTGGCATCTGTCATCAGAGCGTGCCCTCGCTCTACGCCAAGGTGAGTTTATTTGATTTGATACGTGGTGTGCTGCCCATATTTTCACAGGTGCCTGTGTTGTTGAATCAAGAGCCTGATTCCTGCTTTCCCTGGCAGACACAAGGCCCTGGTTGTCCAGAACTTCCTCTGGTGGACAAGGGGGAGAGGGTGCCCCACTGCCCCCTTAGGAAGCATTCCCCTTCCAAATGTCCTCTTTCAAAATCCCACCACATTATCTCCCCGAAGCGATCATTTGTGGTTGAGTTCATGGATCAGTAAATGAGCATGATTTGCGTTAATGAGAAGAATTATCCGGGATTAATTGATACCACCTCTGTGATGCATCTCTGGAGTCACATGGCACCCATTTTATCAGGTACAGCAGCACAGTTTGACACTGGTTTTTAATAGTCCCTAAGTCCGTAAATGACAAGACTTTATTGGGTCAGTGAGTGATTAAATGTCAAGACTGTCAAAAAGAAAAAGCACCAAGAAAAAGCACCATGGATCAAGTCCTTTGCTCTCTGACTATTTTTCATACTAAATCAACATATTTAAATGCAGATATCCATGGCCGATTTGCACATGGTGGAAGAATAATGGTCCAGGAGCCGTCATTAGCTGTGATGGGTCTCTTGGTAGAGAGTCCTCCTGGCAGAACAACGTCCTGGTGAGCAGCTGCAGTCAAGTCACGCCACAGCTGGGCTGAGGCTTCGTTGGGGGGAGCCAAGAGCAGGTTGCTGCCTTTGGGTTGCTGACTCTGGTGATAGTAGGGGAAAGTCTGTCGATCTGGGGTCAGATGTGGATGTTTTGTTGCCTATGTAATGTGGGGAGAAAATGCCTAGAAGTAGCATAGTTCATGTGAATTAAAGCACCATGAAGTTCCAAATTAACCACACACTTTTTTTTTTTTGCAAAAGTAATGACGTTTTTATCAGCCTCAGCTGTTCTTTAGGGCTAATTAGAAAATGTCCTAAACATAGACAGTGAACATGATAAACATCAGCATGTTAGCATGTTGATGTTAGCATTAAATACAAAGCACTGCTGTATTTAAAGGGGTAGTTCGGATTTTTTTGACCATATGGAGTTGATGCTATGTGAAACCAAATGAAGTAGACAAACTACTCCTTGACAAGATGTGCCCTGAGGCTCTTCTCAGGACCAGATAACCACATGTCTGACAAACAAAAAGGCCACAATTCCCACTGCCATGGAAAAGGTTCCTTGTCTTGAGAAGTGGACACAAAGGAAGAAAAAGTCTCAGAATAGAAACTTCTAAGAGTAAAAAGGGGATGTGTTATTCCCTGGGCGGTCATGTTAGACATCGAAGCATGACCGCAAAGTCCCAATGGACGGTGGAGCTTGACATCTCCGTCTGGACTCATTCTGTCTCCACAAAACTATCAAAAACCACACATTTCATGAGCTGTCTAAACCGCTACCCTTTCTTCCCATCTCGTCTCCATCCTGTCATGCGGTCTCTATTCTTCATGTCATTCTCTAATCACTTTCCTTTCCTCTCTCAACCTTTTCCCCTCCTAACCCTGCTTGCCCTTCTTGTTTTAAACCCTCCCCCTGCTCTGTGTGTCTCTGTCCGTCTTCACAGATAAGTAGGCATCCCTCACCTTTCACATAACATCACATGGTAGCAATCAGAGTGGGCTTTGGCAGACAAATTAGGGCAGTTAATGTAGACCGGAGATCAGTGCAGAGGCGGGGAAGCTGGTGCTAAATGCCAACAGATGGGGCCTAAAGTAGATCGGCCCAGCCTGACGCAGTATGGTACAGTATAGCCTGGGGTGTAGAGCTGAAAGAGAGCCTGAGCCTAGAGGAAAGGGAGGCATTCTTACTAAATCTAGTTTTTTATTAGTAAGAAATGGAAGACTCCAGGGCATGGACAGATGCAGAGAGGAAAGATGACAAATTTGAAGTATTTCATTCCAAAAAGTACTGTTTTTTTATTGGAAGACTATTGGACTTGGGTCTTATCTAAGATTAAATTCTGTCCAGAACACCATTCCTCCCTGTCTCTACAGGACTCCCCAACAAAACCTGTTTCTCTCCGTCCATTTATAAGGAAACTGTGTATACATATTCCCCAAAAAATGAGTCAGATTTATTTTAAACACAATTTGCCCCCTAGTTCACCACTGAATTATACATATTTAATCAAATGTTTGGCCGAGGCAGCCGATGGGACTGAAGGCCAATTCAGCATGGATACTCCTCACATGGCACATTTTCACCAATCAGTCTGTCATCACTTCTAAAATATGAATGACCAACACTCTCTGAAATCTATTAACTCAGAATACATTTCCTATGAAATGTGGGACTCATCATAGGCTGCTCTGTGAGTATTTTTCTCATTTTTATTTTGCAGTTAATCTGGTTAGATGAAGCATACGTGCTGTATGGATGATAAATTGACCCTTCACACCGGATCTAACCAGTGAGCGCAAAGTCCCCGTTATCCAGTCCAACTTTTGAAGAGTGTGAGGAGAGTTATATTTTTGACATTCCTCTATCTTGAGACTTTGGCAAAGCCGAAACCCTCTGTATCTAACCCACGAAACACAGTAAGAGTAGAACAGTCTGAACTGTTTGCCGTTGTCATTAGTTCAAAAGAAAATGGTGATTGGTGTTAGTTGTTATGGTGACAACATACGTCAGTGAGGTCTTAAAGTGTGTCACACTCAGTAGATCGGATATAGCTGGCTGTTAGCTAGCTAGCTTGTCTGTCCCCTACTGTTAAGTTTAACTTTCTGCAACCAGTGTAGCTTGACAGCACAGTGGATACGGCAAGCTACATAGATAACAAATGGGTGGCTAGTTCGCTAGCGTCCGTCACTCCACATTGCTAGGAGACTACTTTGCACAGCAGAACAATGTTGTCACTTATCTGGCTAGTCGACCGACTGCTATCTGTCCCAGTGTAGCATGTAGCCTAGATTGTTAGCTTTGGTAGCCTCCGCTAGCTTGGTAGAATCGAGCTAGGTGAGCGTGTTTCGGCCAGCTTAGCTGCAGCTCTCTCATTTTTGGATTATCCAAGGAGTTGGGCGGAGTAAGCTTTGCAAAGATGGCGACTGTAGGAGCTGCCCAAAGGGCTTCATTTGCACTCTTCAGAACCCAATGGGTGACGTCACAGAGGCTATGCCCATATTTTATACAGTCTATGGTTTTCCTATGCTGTGATGAGATGAAACATTCATTGCTTTAACAAACCGTGCTTTGTAATGTAACTACTCCACTGCTCATTTGGTTGTTGCTGCAGAGCTTTACCGTAGTGAATCCTAGACTTGCTGCAAGTCAACATGGAATATGGAAATAAGCTGCTACAACAATCACAGTTCTTTGCAATGACAATGGAAGACATAAAAGTGCCTGCAGTTCTGACCATCCTACTATATTGTTTTAGTAAAGTCCATTCTCGTCTTTCCTATTTCTATGATCCAAGCTTCATCCAGAACC
The DNA here is from genome assembly GCF_030273125.1 of Centropristis striata. NCBI lineage: Eukaryota > Metazoa > Chordata > Actinopteri > Perciformes > Serranidae > Centropristis > Centropristis striata. The sequence continues at coordinate 11,687,944 of NC_081537.1, forward strand.
CAAATTCCTGCCCCAGGCCTGATCCCTAAGTAGCCCACCATGATCAGATAAAGCATCCTCAGCCAAACAACACTGCAGCATACTGAAAGTGATTTATTGTTTTTAAGTGTTTTTGTGCTCACATTGAAGTGAAAGTTAATTAATCAGCCTGAAAGCCAGGATTGTAATTCTTAAAGCAAAGCGATAAATCTGTGCTGTAATAAGTGAGACGACTCACAAAGGGCTTATGCAAAATGTGTCAGTGTAATTTCTATTTGTCCATCTGCACACAATCCACTTTTTGTGATCACCTTAATACACGGGCAGCACTCACACACACATGCACACACACACATTCCTCTTATGTTACAGGCTTTGAAGAGGCAGTCTCATCCCCATTTTCAACAGTACCCAATCAAACACAAAGCTGAGGGGCGGATTAGAAGCAGGCTTGTGCTGCACAATGCTCCTATCAGGGACCACACTGGTTTTAAATTACCCCCTTTTCCTCACTCATTTTCAATCACTCACTGGCCCAATAAAGTTTGTTTCTCCAATAAAAGAGTCCAACAAAGAACACTGAATCCCAGTTTTGTGCGACAGCGGTCCCTTACAATCCCTGACACTGTGTGTTTGTGTCTGGAAAATTGTCTGTGAGTATCATGGATGTGACTGGGCTATAAGATTGGATAGGTTTGAAGGTGAGAAGAAGGTTTTTTTGAGGGATAAATGTGCTTTTTAGTTGAAATGGAAAGATGTAGAGATTGAGGGATGACAGATGTGCGAGCAGAGGTGTGGTCATTGTCACGCATGTTGTCAGTTCCAGAGGGAGTGGTGTCTCTTCAGCCGACAGCTGGTTTCACTCAGAGAAAAGACAGCAGAGAGAGAGATCAGACCTTCACCACTGAATATTTATGATCTTGGTCCACACAGATTTCTCGCCACATTTTTTGCGGTTTTCAGTGGGGGTTAGTACTTGGTGACCCACACACACTCACAGACTCACAGACAAGCATACATGAGTGTTCACAGATACGTTCAGATATTCACACATGCTTTCGCTGTCTCCGAGGGGAACAAGGGAGGGGGGGAAATAAAAACGGGGAAATAAGTCATAGAAATCATAAGAATGGAAAGTTGTGAATGTAGCGAAAAAGAGAAGATTTAGGAAACAGACCTACACACACACACACGCAGACCCCATGCTGGAAAATGCCGTTGTTGAGCTTTGAAGCACAGTGATAATGAGGCTCCATTTAAAGCCAATGAAGCCGCTTTGGCAGCTTATGAAAGCACGATTTTTAAGCCCCCCTTGTCTGCCGCTGGGTGATGTGTGTTTGTGTGGATGTGTGTGTGTGTTTGTTTGAGTGTCAGTAGGATAGGGAGGGGGGAGAATGGACAGTATTTGGACGGATCCCCTTTGCTCTTTTCAGCGCTCAAAGCAGCAGCTTCTTTTCCAAACCACTTTCAAGAACACAATTTTTCTTTGCAGACACTGAACACAAGTTATCATCAAGTTTTTACACAGTTTTAAGAAGGTGACAATAGTCCAATTATGTCACACACAGATAATTAAGACCTCACAATAGTTAATACAACTGCCTTAATCCATTTAATTATACAACAAAGCTATAAATGACAATGCATGCATGCAAATAGAGTCCCTCAAGTCACATTTATCAAGGTGAAAAATGGAGAAAGCCATTTATGTTGGCGGGGACGGACAAAGAAACTGCATATGATGTTCAGGAAACACGAGCAGAACAATGGACAAGAAATGGGTGTTGGTGCAGTTCATAACATTGGAAGGAATAGTGTTAAAAATTATTTTAAAATTAATATTTTTTTATTTTTATATACTGGTGCAGAGACATAATCTTATATATTCTTTAATAATTAAAGGGTGGAAAAGGTCTATAAAGGGATGAAAACATGGCCTGCTGGTTTTACAGACTATAGGGATGAAGAGACCAGCAGAGGTATAAATGTTTACCAAAAGAAGGTCACAACTTACAAGAAAAGCAGCTAAACAGTCATGTTAAAGAGGCAAGAGAAAGTACATTTTGATTGCACAATGCCGGTAGAACAACAACACAATTGGCGTTTAGACTGGTTCCCTATTCGCCTCACTTTCACCATGCTATTGTTTGCCACAGGATCTGATCAACTGGGAAACTGAATCCATTTACAGCATAAAACAGGAGGATAGTTCTTTAAGAAGGTAATAAAATTATAACATAGATGCTCTGGAGTCTGAACCAACGTGGCAAACTCTTTGTTACCTCCCACATTGTCAATTGAAGTGCATTACAGCTTCACTCCTTTCACAATAAAAGCCCTAGACATATATACATGGCTTTCACTAAGAGGCTGCTCAGCAACGTAGCAAGTAGCAGAGATTGCAGACAGTGGAACAACTGGAGCACTGTGAAAACTCTAAAAGAAAAATAGCCCCGTTGATGGAGCAAGCAAAGAAGGCAAAGAGGGAAAGTGATAAAAAACGATTCTTTCTCCTAAGCTAGGTTAGTAAGTAAAATATACTTTTTAAAAGTATACTTACTTAGCTGTTATCATAGCACTGCGTTCAGAGTTTCTTGTTCAATTTTTTAAATTATGTTTTGGTTTGCACATAAGACTGCTAACAATATTGATCAGCGATGAGAGTGAACGGACAGAAAATAACTGATTCTGTTGCACAGTTTGTTAGGAAACGATTGCATTTTTGTTGGTACCTCTGAGGAAAACGTAATGTGACAAGCAAAGATAAGGAGATAAGATAAGGATGGTGAGTCAAATGCTTTATTGGCCACCTGATTTTGTCCAATTTCTCAGTCTGGTAATCAATAAGACAGAAAGACTGAGAGACAAAGGAAGGAATAAAGACAGTTAAGCTGATGGGAGACCAGGATGGATGTCCCTGCTGCGAGGCATATGTCATTGTGTATGTGTGTGTCCAGACAATCTCACTAACCTCTATTCTCAAAGCCTTGATGGCCATGCCAGGGGAGTGATGATAAATGGCCGCTTTCCTGTAATTTAGCTCCAGCAGGATGGATGGAGCTGGCCTGTTTGGTTAGAGGGTGGGGAGACGAGGATAGAGGAGACTGTAGGTGAGAGAGAGGGGGAGAGGGAAAAGAGAAAGAGAGTAAGGAGTTTCCTGCTTTGGACCTGCCTCTGGAGTTGGGTTTCCTCAGAGGTGAGCTGCACATTCAAGTGTGTGTGTGTGCCTCGCTGTTTATTTACAGAGCTTCAGCTCTTGCTCTGTTCATAGAGGAGGGGAGCCGCTCCACTCCGGTACTCTCCCCTTTCAGACCCCGGTCTAGCCCCTGTGAGTGGAAACACACCGGAGTAGTGCCCGTATTGGAGCATACTTTCCATTGGGAAACACACACATATCACATTGACATTATTTTTGTAGCTCAGGCTAATGACTGCAATTAAAGAGACAGATGATCAACACAACACACAGCTCATTAACTAATAATTTATTTTTTTATCATTTAGATTAAAAAGTCAGTGGTTCATTGCCTCAGAGGAAAAATGTACAAGGAAGACGTTGATATAACAGAAGTGAAGAGCAGGACTGAACTGAGGGAATAATCCCTTTGTTCCCCAAGAAAGGAAGGTGGATGATTTCTGTGTGAGTGAACCATTATTCCCAGGACATTATGCAACAGAAAGTGGTGGGTTGTTGTGTCAGTTCCCGTCCGTCACATTTCTCCTCAAAGTCATTTACAATTGGGGCGGTTGTTGTCTCGAAACAACGTAACAAAAAAAAAAAAAAAAGGGAATACATTCTGTGTAATATTTGAACCACATCTTCTGGTTGTGATCACAAAAGCATATGTTTCTGGTTTCCACATCCATATAACATCATCTGGTTTGTACATCCATACACGTGAGTCATCCCAGGCCAAGTGACGCTTTTACAAAAGACAACATGAATGAGAGGCAGTTCAGTACATATTTACAACATTAAAAATGTGTCAAGACTTATTAAACAAGGCGAAATGGAAGTGAACCAGAAAGAAATGTGTATCGGGAGAATGTAAATGATAATTCTTCATCATAGACTCTTCGATGCAAATATTAGGCAGTGGCAAATGAGAGCTCTCTCGCCTCTCTGCACCTTCAGTTCGTGCTCATATCACTTGTTTACTCGGGTAAGGTTAATTAGACACACACACACACACACACACACACGCACACACACACACACACCTGTGAATGCTATAAATGGTGCAAAGGGGGGTAAACAAAGCAAAGCCGTTATGGCCTCAGTTCCACTGCCAAGCTGCTGGGCTTGTTAACGTTAAACAACAGGACGGCTCTCCCTATGAGGCTCACTAAATAGCTTTCACAAGACTATGCTTCCACCCCCAAACAACATCTGGCTCACTTTTACTTCTTATCTTTATACCAACACTCAGGGTGGGCACTTAAGAAAAGGAAAAGCCAATAGAAAGGAAAGAAGGATTTGGGGATTCAAGGACAACGCAGTTCCTGTGCTGGGCGCTTAAGGAGTTGAGCGCCAGAGAGGCCTCACAGGCACGTAATTTGACCATCAATCATAATGTGTCACCCCGTGCTCACATACCAGGGTGAGGAGACTGGTGCTACTGTAACACCACCTGTCTGACGGGCCGCTGCGGACGGCCAACAGACAAATAAAGGACTGTTTGGTTCTGCATTTTTGTGAAATCCCAACGGTGGGAATTGCGTCCTGGGTATAGTGCTGTCAAAACTTTTTTTGTCCTTCCTCTTTTGTCACACACCAGAAATCATGGTTGGTGATAACTCATTTTGGTTATGGGTTGTTTTTGGATTAGATAATCAAAAAATGTCAAAATTATGCAAGCTGTTCTCATTCACTGTTCATACTAATAACTATGAAAAATAGTGCAGTCTAATTTGTATATATACCTTGTATAATCATGAGCCAGGAGGTGCAATTTATTATGACCCAATACTGACGTCTGGTCGTAATTATTATAACAAGAGTAAACAAAGAATACGCTGCCACAAAAAAACGACCCCATAGGTTGTTAGCAGCTACAAGCTACAGCTTACAATGACCCATGCATTTGTAGTAAGTGGCGCCCTCTAGTGGCTGCAGTAGTTATGAAGGACGCCAAGGCTGTCACAGAGGGAGATATGAACTATAAAGACCAGGTCCACCTAGGGTGGATGGGTCAAACAAACAGAAGACGTAACCCAAAGGCAAAGTCGTTATTTGAAATAAACTTAACTCCCGTGCTAAGCCCACATGTTGTTACTACTTCCAGTAGTTCCATCCATTTATTTTACTTTTTTAGCTATTTTTTGCTTTTCCTAACCATGTACTTTTCCCCCTAACCTTGAGCAAGTAGTTTTATTGCCTGAACCTAAATTGTGACAGTTTAACAACATTAACAATGTATTAAAAACAGGAATTGTTACGTAGGTATGAAGACTGACTGTGTTGTGGGGGCGCTTATTTTTGAAAACACTCCCTGGCTCGTATTTAAAAGGAAGGAATAAACAACCTACAGTCATGGAAAAAAATGAGACCACCCTTGTTTTCTTCAATTTGTTCATTTTAATGCCTCCTGCATTTTACTGTCTGGTTTTCTTGATAATAACCAAATACATTATCAAGAAAACCATGGAAAATGTCTAGATATCAGCTCTTAAATTAAACTCTTATGAGCTATTTTTGTTGTTATCGTTATATTTGTCCAAACAAATGTACCTATAGTTGTACCAGGCATTAAAATGAACAAGAAATTAAAGAAATCAATGGTCTAACATTTTTTTCCATGACTGTATGTGGTCATGTGATTTGGAGGACTTTTTTTATAAAGAGCGAAAAATCTGCATAGGGATGAGTGGATAGTGGATAATGGGTCAAACAAACCGGTGTTCCTGTCTCCTTTAGAACCAAAAGTCCATGTTTTTTTTTCTTTAAGTTACATTTGTAAGTTATTCTCTGTATGTAGCTAAGTCACATCTTACACTCCATCCTACTTTACGTACCACCAAATCATGATGTTTTTTCTAAACCTTACCAAGTAGTTTTGGTGTCAAAAGCGCTAACCATGTATTTAAAAGTGCAACCCTTCACAATGTTAAATAGGATGGTCATATTTTGTAAGTTACACGAATATCTGTGCATATGTTTTCATAGAATATTATGTGAACCGGTGTATGAGAATATGTTGCATTATGAGACAGACAGATAAGCATGAAGATCCACAATCACTTGAACAACATCCTGTTTGGAGTTCATCATAGCATCAACTGTCATGGCGTCCACATTCTTAAGCTTGGTGACATTATTTCATAAACACTTACAATCAGACCATACACCTGCATGAGTGTGTTCTTCACAGTTTGACATACATTCTCGGAAGACGTGAAAACAAGAGCTACAGTGCAGTACAGTACACCACTGAGGAGTTTGGCAGCCTCGATCTGTGCTGTCACTTATCTAAGACACTGAATACACAACATGCAAAATGGGTTAAAAAAAAGAGAGTTTGGGGAGGGTGGTGGCTGACACAGAGAAGAGAGCAGAGGAGAGACACTTTTGGAAGAATGACAAACCAAACATACCGCCGCAGCCAGAGGAGCGTAACCACTCGCTAGCATGACATGCCTGTCGGCACACTCGATGCTACACCAGCTTGATGTGCCCCTCAAAACTGTGTGTTTATCTTGTACTCTACTTAAATAAATCGTAATGTGCTTTACAAAATGAAATAACAGCAAAAGGCAGATAAAAAGCTTGAGAGCAACCAGACGGGTCTCTCTGTGGTTTTCGTTGGTCCTGACTTTTATAGTGTCTTAATTAAATTTAAAAACTGACTATGCTTATTTGGCAAAGGATGACAGGGACTGTGTCGGGGTAGGCAAGTGGGAGAAGATGACTTGGGAAGTTTTCCTTTGGATCTCGATGCTCATTTTTGCTCTGCTCACTGTACGGTTTTAATGGACCAGCAAAAACCACAAACATGCAAACATAACAAAGCACATGAGGAATGAAATATGATCCTCTCATGTCATATTACAATCAGCGAGCACTAAAAACTTTCCAGCCTCATTCATTTTGTCAAAATACACTAGAGAAAAACACGACTATGTTGTTTATCCGACTTTGTTTTCTTTTTACTGCATCAAAAGGAACTCTTGTTTCTCTTATTTCGGCAAACAAAGTCTGCCAGTCACTGGACACATCAGGAAAATGTTCAGACATTTAAATACAAAATAAATGACAGTGGCCACACAGCAACATCTGGAAGGCCACTATCCAGCGGAAGACATGATCCATAAAGCAAAAAAAAAAAAAAAGTCTCCTTGGAAATATTGGTATTGTTCTGAAATTCCAGCCATTTGTCCACAATGCTTAATCTTTCTTCCAGAAAAAGTGACAAGCAATGAGTCATGATGGTGATGCATGACTTTATAAAGCACTCATGAGCGGGACTAGTGGTGAAGAGGCACAGCCCCGGAGGCCTGGAATGTGACTCACACATGCTAACAGGGTTTGTTCTGTTTAAACAAAAGGATACATCTCAAATAAGGATACAGCTGGGTTATGGATGGATGACATAAAAGTAGCCACACGAAGAATATAAACTCTACTATGAGCAGTGGCGTCAAATACTTGCAGATATAAGAGCCTACACGAGCAGTTTGTTCTGTGAGGGCTGTCTGGTGGCAGCAGCAGTGGTGGTGAGACTGAGGTTTGCTGTGGAAAACGTCCCTGCAAAGGGAGCCCTTGGTTCCTCACGGGACAAGAGTTTCATAGTCACAGTTTGTGGAAGTTACTGCAGAGACCTGGAGCAAGCAGGCCCGTTTCTTTTATGAACATTTTAACAGCAAATGTTGAAAGGTTGTCAGCTGGAGCTGAGCCGAGTCGTTTCGTCAATGAAACAATGATGAGGAGGCCAAGCTGAGGACGAGCAGCTTGTCTAGTTGCTGAAATCAGTCAGTGACAAACACTGTTGGATAAAATCCTCAGAGAAGTGTGTGAAGTGTGTATGTGTCAAACAAAGTGGCAGGAGGCTGAGGGTCGGGTTGGGGGGTCGTAGTCAGGGGACGAGTGGACATTTCCGCTGTCGTCGTCGAGGGAGGGAATGGCATCTGCTTTTGTCTACACTTCATACCCTTTTTAATGGTCCCTTTTTAAGGCAAACCAATTGGACAACAAAAAAGACATAAACTTGAAAAATAAAAAGGAAAATAATTATACAATATACACAAAACGTGGTCCTTAAAACAGGTAGGGTACATGCAGTCTTTCTAATGTGCAGTGTTCTGTGATGGGGGAGGGAAGACGGGGACGGCTGAGTAAGGGTTCATGAAGGTGGGCGATGGAGGGAGAGGTATGGAGGAATTCCCATCACGCTTTGCTGCACTTCCCCTTCTTCTCTTTGCGCTGGAACTTCCTCAGGCGTCTCGTCCAAACGTCCCTCCACTGGATCACCAGGCTGTTCTTATCAGCCACTAGGCCCACGCGCTCCGCCCCTGGACTGGTGGCGCCGCCCCCGGGCCCGACCCCCGGACCCGTCCCCGTGCCCGTCCCACCGTCGATGCCGCCCATCACCAAGAACCGTTTGCTCATCTGGATCTTGGGACATTTGCAGGCCAGGTCCTTCATGTGCACCCACAGGATGTTGTCGCCTCGCTTCAAGGGCTCGCCACGACTCTTGTACACGGACACCAAATTGACGGAGAACTTCGCCCAATCGCCAACCGTCTCCATGTCCAGCACGTTCACTTGCACCGCTGAGGAGAAAAAAACACACTCAGGTCACAGTCCACACACAGCAGGTTTATTATTTATGGTTGGTAATGAATCCAACTCTCTTACCATAATCCTTTTTGCAATACTTCTTCATGTTAATCTTCAGGTTGCCCTTCACTGGTTTACAATAGGACTCACAATCTGCAAAAGAACAACCAACAGTCACTCAGGCTGTGACACTGACATCCAAATTACACACATAATGGGATACTTACACACTTGAAATTTTAATCGTTGACATGAGGTTGCATTTTAAAACACATTGTTTCACAGTGCATTATGCGGTGCTTTTGTAGCAACACCAGCACATCTGTAATGTAAAGTTAGTGTGACAAAACACTCTAAACTGTTATGTGCTGTGAAAACACCAATAAACACACTTAACAACATCAAAATAAATCACCATGTGCTGGTTTCTTAACACGCACGCAGGACAAAGATGTTATATACTAACACATGAAACCCTCCGAACAGCATGTTTTCTTTTTAAAAATCCCCAAATTACGCAATTTATCATAGAAAGAAACTGTATTTTCATGTCTCATTTAAGATTTTTCAGAAAACAAATCAATTACACGGACTAGATACTCAATATATATATATATATATATATATATACATGTATATATATATATATATATATATATATACATGTATATATATATATATATATATATACACATACATACATATATATATATATATACATATATATATACACATACATACATATATATATATATACATATATATATACATACATACATATATATATATATATATATACATATATATATACATACATACATATATATATATATATACATATATATATACATACATACATATATATATATATATATATATATATACATACATATATATATATATATATATATATATATATATATATATATATATATATATATATATATATATATATATATATATATATATATTCTGTGCAACTGGAAAGCCATAAATGATTTAGCTGAGACAAACAGTCACATGACAAAAAAATATGTTAAACTGACTGAACAGCAGGCTGCTTACACAGAGCCCTAACATTGAACATGAGTTTTATTTTATTTTTTTAAATGATTTATGGCATTATAATTATGCACAAAATACAATTTTGAATTCTCCCTACTTTTAGCCATGATTGTGTTGTTTCCATAGAGATGCAAGACTTGTATACATTGCATTGAAAACCAAGACCACAGTGAGTAAATTCTGGCAGAAGAAAAAAAGGGTTCAGAAGGTTCAAGCTACTTTTTTGGATCATATATAAATGTACTTGGTATTGTTTTGTTTATGCTCATATTCACACCTCACAACAATTGAAACTGGAGCAGGTTGGATAATGTCAAGCCTGGTTTGGTTTTTGTGCTCTGAAATACAACTTCTGACAAATCGCACGTCAAACTGCTGCAACACTCGGTGCTGGGACGCAAGTTGAAACATACCAGAGTAGTAAAAGTGTTCAGTTTGAAATGTTTTTGGGGTCTTGAGAAAAGACAGAGCGTGGTGGAAGCAGGTCATGGTTGGATGGATGTGAATAGACCTCTGCTGCCAGCGTGACGACTGAGACCACACATTGGACAGATGACCTCCGCTGACCGTTCATAGGTGGAGCTGCCAGTGATGAGGTGTTATAATTACGGGTGTGAGGGTTTAAATGGACCTCTTGGCTGAGTGACCAATCTCAGATCTCTTCCTGACTGACTCTGAAACCAACCTGTGTTTGGTTGTGTTGTCATGTCTCTATGAGCGTGTTTTTATGGTTTTTTACACAGTTACACACAGATAGAAACTGCACTGGAAACTGAATGTTTCAGTCTAGAACTGTGTTTCCATTGAATTGTCAAGCAAATTTAAAGCTAATTTATTGAAATGTTCATCACTGTAACCCGAGAGAAGTAGAGGTTGTGAAAGAAGTTGCCTTGGTGTTGCAACCCTGTATGATAGAAAGAAAAAAGGAGACCAGTTTTAATGGTTCATTCGTGTCAATTAGTGTGTACACTGTGCAGAGACGAAGACAGATTAAAATATGATCAGGGAAGTTGATTAGTCATGCAAAGTAAATATGTGCTAACCTCAGCACTTATTCAGCAAAGCCATTTCTATCAAATTTTTTTCAACAAATGCAAAAACTACCTTAAGTGTGCTTAACATTTTTGCACAATTGAGAAAGTTTTATAGAATTTTGACATTTCCATTCAACTTTTTTACTGCAATATTACAAAATCAACATAAAATGTGTTAATTTAAACACTTAAAGCCAATACATCTCTGGCTGCAGCCTCACAACTCCTCATTCTATGGCCCAAAGTTTACCTTTAATCTGATTTTTTAAAATAAAAACATTAATCGTTTAACCCTCCTGTTATGTTCGTTTCTAAGGAACAAAAAATCCCAATAAACATTGTTTATATTTCATGATTAACTCCATTACTAACCATCTCAATCAATATTAAGTGCAATGGTGTTCTTTACCTCTCAGAGATCATGGTTCAATGAGGATAATTCCATCGTTTTTCATGAAAAATGCATGTTAAAACTTTTTTTAAAATGTTCACTGGAAAGACCTACATATAAAATACTACATATAATAGTTTTACATGACATTGAGTTTTTGAAAATTGAGTGATGTTGATAAATCATGTATCTGTCATATAAACATGCAAATTTGTGAAATTAACCATTTTCATTTTATATGTTGATTACACTTAATAAGCAGTGCAGAATAAGTTTCATTCCTAAAAAATACTTGTAACTATTTTTTTTTAGATTTTTAAACTTTGAAATTTGTCAATTTGACCTGCAACATAACAGGAGGGTTAATTTATTTGTAAATTGATGCCAAAAGTGACTGTATATAATGCTTTCTATGACCCACAAATGTTGGAGATAAGTTAAGTCAGACAGAACACATGCATGCAATTATTTCCCATGGTTTGTTTCTTTTGATTCTCAAATATTTATTTTGTCATCTGAACATTTAAAGCTTCTCTGTGATCAAGAAGTGCGTTTTCCATGAGCTGAGAGCAGATGGAACGGAGAACACAGAAGTCAGACCAAATTCAATGAACTTTCAAAACCAGATGAAAGTGCTCATTGTAGGAATCCATAGCACAAATTCTTGCTCAAATTTCTAGCATAACATTGTGTTTTTACATTGTGCTCATGGTAACTACTGCTGCTGGACCAGGGACAAGAAAGAACGAGATGCTGTTGATTATTAGTGAGGCTCTACTGTACTTGACTGGATGCCATTGGATTTTTATGAACCTTGGGATTTTGGATCTACTTATTTCAATTGCAAAACTATGAGGAGGACACAAAGCCAAGAGAAAAATATGAAAATGATGGACTGAAAATGTGCAGAGTGCCGAGAGGGTCGTATATTTCAGCGTGGTTCGAGTCAGTTTCAGTGAGGGGACATGAAAAGCTGACCACGCTGCTTGGAATGTCAGGGCATGAAACTGAAAAACCACATGCTGGTAACTGGACTGGTATCTGCGGTCAGGCCTCTCGTTGCCTTCAAAAAGGAAAACCATTCAGCGATGTTGCTTCCCAAAGCAAACCAAATAAAATAGCTGGATGTGAAATGCACCAATTAGAAATACAGGAGGGGAAAAAAGGCGGTTGTGAGAGTGAGGAATTACGCTTTTTCTGGGGTTGCACGAGAGTAGGGGTGTTGCGTCGTTCTGTTGGGGGGGGGGGGGGGGGGGGGGTAGGATGGAGCGATGTAAGGAGAAAGAAACGGGGGACCGAGGAGCCCATAAAAACGTCCAGGAGGCTTGGCTGTATATCAGAGCGCTGGAGATTTTATTAGCCGGAGAAAAGAGAGGCAAGGAAGGAAAGGGAGAAAGAGAGAGCAGATGGCCGCTTCCAATAACCTCCAGACAGGGCGACTTTTAAAAAACGATGAGTGGAGGTGTGGATGTGGACGGGTGCAGAGGTGTGGGTGTGGATGGATTTGTATCCTCACATACTTGGAATAAAAAATGTTACGTGTAAGGTCTTTTTCTTTACAATAGAGCTTGGGGTTTCTTGCGCAGATCATTATCATGGAAGTGTGCATGCAACTGTGACAGGCATGCATTTGTATGAGATATGTGTGGATTTCATTAGATCACTTCCATTCTGTATGTGTGTGTGTGGTATACAGTGGCTGGCCTGGAGGTATCAGTGGTGAAACGCAGGGAGTCTGTGTGTTTTTCCATGAATGAAGAGTCACTTGCTGCTGGCTGTTCACCTGGAAAAGCTCTTGGTGAATCGTCCAATGACCCAGAAGACCGGCCCACTGAAAACACTCACAATTGGCTCCGGGGGCTCTCGATGCCCTCGTTCCCTCGAGCCCCTCTCACTGTGCCGTGACAAGGACAAATTGCACCCACCGCCCCTTACACAAAAACTTTTTGGGGGCCTCAGGTTTCTGATGGTGACGCTCGTTCCATGGTAGTTTAGGAAGGAGAAAGATGGGGGGGAAATGCTCTGGTGTGTTCGGTAGAGCCTGAGGTGAATTGGCGATCAACAACTCTTGTGTTCTGAGAGACCCCGTAACATTTTCCCAGGGAAGTAGTTAACACAAGAAAAGGCTGGACTGTGCATTTTTTTGTTTTTCAAAAAGGCTCAAAGGCCCAAGTAATGAGAGGAAACAGAATGAGAGACGTCGCAAATGACAAAAGAAGCTGCAAATGTTGCTGAAAATGGTTATAATTAATATATATTTATCTTTGAAAGAATATTAAGACCAATTTTTTTGTGCAGTATATGCAGCTGGAGCCTAGCTTAGCTTAGCAGCAAGCCCGTGTCTGTTTAAAGCATGATAGAAGTGGAAGTTACCTCTGGGTTTCTAATAGCGAGCAGGGGGCGAAAAGTCTGACTGTATAGAAGTCTATGAGAATATGACCCTAATTTCCACTTGACTTATTTCCTCAGTAAACATTTTTCTAAAGTTCATGGTCTCAGTTGCTAGTTTTACCTCCTCATCAAAACAGCATGATGTTCATTTTATAAATTATGTTCCCATTTAGACTAAAAGAGATGATTAAACAGGGAGTGGCTACCTTGTGATTGACAGGTCATGGCAACAGTGACCTGTCAATCAGGATAGAGGCTTAGCAGTGTATATCCATGGCACTGTGTACATTAAAATGGTTCATTTAGCAAAGCCAGCTGACATAATTTTCCGTAAAGATATAAAAACGTATACATTTTCTTAAATATAAATTACTATGATTTAATTTAATACGCTTTTCTGTATTCAGGCCTTCAGCATTAATATTTTCCTGTGAAATTAAGTCAGTAACAGCTATTATATACTGTTTAACCCCGTACCCGCAAACTGTATTTGAAATGCAAGAAGTCAAAAGTGTAATTAGCAGAGAGCTTTCTGACAAAATATATAATTTGTAGAAGAGAAATAATAAAAAACAGTAAAATGATATGCAGTATTTGAACAGTGCAGTAAAGTATCTGTGGCAAAGTGGGGCGTGTTATCTGCAGTCTGAGTGATGATAAATGTTATAAACCCACTAATGAATCAATATTTTCCAAATCAACACCACCATTCAAATTAAATAACCGCAGAATGAAAAATAAGGGCAGGGTAATTGACCGGAGCGTAAATTGGACAGTTAGAGGGAGAGACTGAACAAATTTCCCCGCTACCACTTGCCAACACTCTTTCACGCCTCAAAACTCTCCCTTCCACTATATCTCCCAGCTAAACTTTAACTAATCACCTCTGCTGCCTATCTGCTGGCCTTGGCTTTGAGCTGCAGCTATATTTTTGAGCACAGCGAGGCTCCACTAACTTGAGGTTCGCGGTTGGGTGAAACCGTGCCAAGGACACAGGTTTTTAAGACAATGGAAAAATTCTGCAGGTCCCAATGCTCTCGTTCTCTCTGCCGAACTTCAAAAGAGAGGGACCCACCCTTCATTAATATTTATTCCACACCTTAAAACTCAACTCCAGAAATATTAAAAAATATGTTTTTGTTCCTCTCATAAAGCAGTGGTGCTTATGGGCGAGGTGCAGGCAGCGAATACTAACCTGCTGGTTCCTCTGTGCTGCTCACCACAGCTGTGGGGTTGACCACTGGGATTTCTAAAACACACAAAAGAAATACAAAGTTATTTCGCTGCTTAAATGTAAATCCGTCCCTTTCAAGTACGGTCTAAGTGATTTGGCCGTGTGCCTGCAAAGAGAGCATGTGTGGTCAAAGAAATGAAGTATGTCTCAAGTCATTAAAAGTAATTTCAAAGAGTGGGTATGAGAACGTTTTGTGAATATATTAATGAACCCACGACAAAATACAGATTGTATGCTCAGTATTGAGAAATAGAATGTGTGTTACCTCAGCAAGGCCGTGAACCGAAAATACCAGGGTTGTTGTACAGCGTGTCAACTATACACATGGAAACACATGGGGCACTGCAGACAGACATGCTAGATAAAGACTGACAGGGGGACTTATTGGTGGTGAGAGGGAAGACAGGCTCAAATAAACCATGTATTCCACGGTCTAATGTGGTGGTTTCACTGTCATTTTCAAGGAATACATTGAAGCCCACTGTAGATCATGAAACAGTGGAAAGCAATAATGGCAGTCAGGGGACCAAATTTAAGTTTGGAGCCAAACTCAGGATGCAATGCCATTGGTTCCGACAGCCCAATAGTCAGACAACATTCCCATTGGACTGATATGCTGTTTGTCCAATGGGCCATTATGCAAAAAACAAAAAGACTCTACTCAAAAGGCCTGTTGCACCAAAAATGCAGTTTATTGCACTTAATATATAGTTATACTTAATATATAGTGTATTTGGATCATCGACTGTAAAAAAGAATGGATGGCGTGTCTCCACTTCCACAACAGTGAAGCCAAAATATCCAGATGAAGACACTGTCATCTTGCACTGGTGACATCATTTGGAGCCAGAGTCTGCACAGTAGTGACAAAGAGTAACTACCGCCCAGCTGTCAATCATGCATGTACACCCCCATTTTAAAGAATCAAATAACAAATTTAAACAAAACTTATCAGAAAAATGAGAATGTCAACAAACATCAACATGGTAAGGATTCCTTGAAATTAAGGAAACTTGTACTTAAAAAAAAAATTTGGCTCATGTCATGGAACCAGGGGGCGATCAAGATGTTTTGGCGTCACTTGTGTGTAACGGTCATGTCGTCCATCTTTATGTACAGCCTAGGATTTGGTGTTACCATTTTAACCCAAACCCTTATCTTTCCCGAACCTAAACCAAGTGGTTGTTGGCCGTAACCGAACATTCCTTAACACCAGAGCTGTCAAACAAAAAAACCCCACACACAATTATTTTATGTGGTAAGACTGGCAGTCAATGGACTCCAACAACTCCACTGTGTATTTTTGGTCTGTTGGGCCTTCGGAGCATAGGTTTTTGTTTTTAGGATAATAGCCCATTGGACTAATGGGATGTCTGTCCATTGGGAAATTTGTTGGTCTATTGGGCTGGCTGAACAATGGGCAGTCCCCGAAGTCAGTAGATGCAGCACAACTCCCCCAGTAATCCAGTTTGGAGGAGTCAATCCATTCAAAGTCGGCACACTGGATACATTTGAGACAGAAGTTGTTCTTTTAAGCAGGCTGATTGAAATGGAAAGGTGGCTGCACTAGATTAGTCTCGTCCTCCCCTGACAGATGCTGGGTTAACACTGCTGTGTAATCTCCATGCGAGCATGTATAGACAGATGGACAGATGGCAAGGGGGCAACTTTGGTAGGATCATCTTGAGACAGATGCAGCCCTCCCTCGCTGTGCCCTCTGGCTACTCGTGCCTCATGGAATTCCTCCAGGACTTCTCTTCTATTCGTATGCAACTTTCCAATACAAATGCTAATGCTAACAATGGGCGCCCGGCCCTTTACCGTAAACAGAGTTACTGGAACGCCGGCTTAGCATCCACCCAGAGGATCTGTTTTTGATTGGATTTGGAGGTTGAGGGTTTGAACCAAGCTAGTGGGTGGTGGGAGGGTTTGGGGGACGGGGTTGTTGGAAAGCTGTTTTGAGGCAAAAGCAGCAGTTGTTTCTCTGAAATTATGGACACCCCGCCAACAAAAACAAACAAGGGCACGGAGCTTTGTGAAGGCAGGCGCAGCTGCTGGAAGCCACTTTGAGTCTGTGTGCCCTCATGGCCACATCTTGTGAAGACAGACAGATGATGAAAGGATCATTCAGATGAGGGTTGCTGCCATCATACTAATTGGCTACTTAATGGGCTTGTCTTCTGTCTTTGAGTCCGGGAGCCTCAACGGGAGGTACGGTGCGCCCCATGAGGCCATATTGACACACACAGTTGTCATTAACGCTATTCGTAATGGATCCAAACAAACGCACATACACAATTCTTCTTGTTCTCACTGGGATGGTTCAGCAGCACCGAAATGCCATCCATGACCACAGTTGTTTTCTCCTTCTCGCCCATTCGCCATCTGCTCCAGAGCTGCGTGTGAGAGAAACAACACGGCACCATGTGGCACCATGTGGCACAGTGTGGCGGGGCTCGGTACGGCACTGGGCGGCGCGGTTTGCTTCAGTGGAGGTTGTCTTATGAGTGTGTGCCCGTACCGCCTGGCACACAGTGTGGTGGAAATTTGCCCTCTATTACACATGCCTGCATGTTCCGGGACGCTGGCAAATTTCATAACCCACACATACACGTTTGTCACAGGAAATTAAAAACCTGATGTAGTCGACATGCAAATTACAGCAACTGGAGTTCACATACACTGTAGATCGCTGACAGAAAGTGGAACAAGTCTTGAGTTCTCACACCAGCTCTCCGCTGACTTTAACGGAGATTGCGTTTTAGTTTGGCCTGACTCAACATCTGGGCCCTTGTTTGCACACATGTTTTGGGCTGTTCTCTATGAAATTATCATTGCATTTTCAGTGGCCATGCAAACCCACAGAACACATGTACTGTATATATGCAGTGCAAAGATCGGGTTGGGTGTGCCTGTCACAAGGCCAGAATGACTTTAGGCTACAGGGACGTGTGCTTTCAATTATGCTCTGTAATCTCACTGGTTTGAATATGTGCTGCTTTTACCACTCTGTTGTTACTTTGCCTTTTGTTTTATTATGTTCTTCACATTGGTGTTTGTCAGTGTTTTGCAGGTTTATGCAGTGACTGAAGACAGCGCAAGTTATCAGTATCATATGCAGTGAGTGGTAGTTGTGAGTCACTCACTGATGCAGGGGGCCACGGTGTGAGCGGCTCTGCTGGTAGCCCTTGGCGCAGCGGTTGCAGGTGATGCCAGTGACGCCGTCCTTGCAGGGGCATTGGCCTGTGGTCTGGTTGCACGTCTTGCCTGCTGCGCCCACGGGGTGGCAGTCACAGGCTGGGGGTGAGGGTTGGGGACAGGTGTGAAGGGGGACGGTGATATAAGAAAAAAAGGAGAGAGAAAAATATCAAATGCTAATTTGTTAAACATGATGATGATACCAAGTGACACACAAAACACATCGGCTTATTCCTTTAATATGGTATAGTCTCTGCTTGAATGTTATACTCTTGTGTTGTTTGCCAGCAGACTACAGATATGCAATAGGTCTGAATGCTTGGCACTGGACATCAGAGTGTGAGGCAGCCAGGGCCGGATTATGGGACAATGGGCCTCTGGGCTCAGACATGCAAAAGGCCCCCTTACCTCCCCCACAAACATCCAGACTTTATAGTTGTTAATCCCATTATTATTGTTTGTTTTAGTTTATTTTGTTGAACATGGTTGGCTCTTGTTGTAGTCATTTTGCAATTCTTTGTAATTGTTTGTGGTCACTGTGCATTTCTCTAGTTTTGTGTCTCTTTGTGGTTGTTTTGTTTCTCTTTGTAGTAATTTTTTGCCTCCCTCTACCGCTTCTTAAATTTTATTTTTTCTAATTTTTATGCAAACGTAATACAGAAAGTATTTTTGCTGTTCTTTTGAGTCCCTTCCTGGTTACATGTCTCTTTAGCCGTGTTTCCACTACAGTCAAATACCCGGAATGAGGCGGGTCTCACTTGGAAGCCATTGGAAACATGGCTTTTGAGTGACATTTTTCTGGCCGGGGGGCCCCTGGCCCTGTGCCCCTCAGGCCCGTTCAGTAATCCATTCATGGAGTCAATCTTTTCCTGTCTGCTTTTGTGCTTGGGATTCCCTGAACACCTCAAGGAGAGACACTGTGCATGTGTATCTGTTGCACTGTCAAGAGACCCAGAAAGTCAAACTGTACCCTACTCTCTGCTTATTTCCTCTCTCCTAACTACTGTGTGCAGTCCGGTGCCTGCCTGGTGACACGCTCTGCTGTTTCATCACTTCCCGAAACTTCAGTCGATGCCCAGCAAACGCCAACAGCAACAAGCAATGCTCTGGTCACCTCGCTTTGGCGAGACTTTTATGACTTTTGCTGGTTCTAGGCAAATTATTAAAGCCCCCTTTAGCAACACGAGGCCTATTTTTTTGGGTTTAAAGAGCTGTTATATACAAGAACAGGCGTGTTGGTCTGAAGCCTTCTGAGAGAGCTTTACAAGATGTTAGAGAGGATGACAGAGAGAGGGAGAAGCAAGATCTCGGAGAGTGAAAAGTGAAGTGGGAGAGTGAGAGACAGAGTGGAGTCCAAACAGAACCTCTGGTGTGCTGAGCAGCATAAACAAGAGTGAATCCAACCAAACTGCGGCTACTCTGACTCCACTAAATAAACACACATTTGTTCTTTGAGTAATAAACGCATACTTAACATTTCACAGCACTCCAGCCAGACAAACACATCAGTGACATATCAAAACAAATGTAAGACCTTTTACATCTTCCTGAGCAGCCTCACGGGTGTGACTGATTGGTTTTACTTCAAATGTGACACTCGGTGTCCAGAACAAAACAAGTTAGAGTACAGAAATGTATCCTCTTCTATCTCATCTGCTGACATGCTGCCAAAAATACAACAAACTATGAAATGCAAGGTGAACATTCTGCCTTTCCCCCTTATTTTCAACGTGATTATTTGGAGAACAGGCGCAGGCTGGTGCAAAATGTCTTAAAAGAGTGACTCGACTGTAACATGATAGCTGTAATTGTCCAAGCTTATCAAGAAAAGACAAGAAAGGCCAAAATTACACTTTGGGGAAAAACCCTGTAACCCAACAGTTTGTTACAGAGCTTGCCAGAAGAAGGCAGCTGCTAACATGCCACGGTTTCTTCCCACCACTTGACGAAACTGTGAATGTGTTTATTTGCGCCGGACATTTTTTAGCCGCTACAACAGAGGAGAGCCTGAGGACCCTACCACCTGTTTGCCTGGGCAAAGGGAGGGTTTTAAATGGCTGAAACTGACCCACAAGAGTGATCGTGTGTGTCTGGCGACCGGGTGGGGAAGGGATTAACTGCGGCTCAGATCTTCAGAAACACGTTTGCCTTTTTTCCGGCAAGGCCAACCGGTCCACAGGTGTCAAAGTGGCTGCGATTTGTTTGAAGCTGAGACGTAAATCTGATGCTTCAGCGTCCGTGCAAAATCCCCACCATTTGAGTCGGGCAGGCACGACCAGTAGACTCAAGCTTTGATGACACTTGGTGAGAGTTTCTTACAGCCGTGAAGGGAATACACATCTGCATATGGCAAGATGTTGGAGGTCCAGTCAACAAGGGTTTTTGTACCAACCACGTAACCTTTATCCTCATATCTATATGCTCATTTACCAGCCAGAGCTCCTGCTCTGTAACCAGGTACTACAGTGACCATTTGAGAATCTCTATCATTCCTGTACTTTCTGCCCCCCTTATTTCCTTCAAAATGATTTGTCCAAAGCACATGTGGGTTAAACCCCCCGTTATTTGATCTGTCTGATACAAGTCTGGTGTGTCATGCCTGCCGAGACATGTGGCCATTGTTCCCCCCCCCGCTGATCGCTGAACAACACGAGCTATCAACTCGATTCAGTCAGTAAGAACAAGACGTGAGTAACGTAAGACATTCTCACTTCCCGTCTAAACAATCGCAGGCTGTTAAGACATCAGAGTTTACTGCCGGTGTCCACGATGTTCAGTAAACAAGCAGCAACTGCCAGATCTGAACGGGCTGGAGGAGGCAGGATGGGGACGGGGGTGGTGGAGGTTTTGGTGTCAATCTCCTCCCCCAGCTCTCCTCCTTGAACTGCTTTTCTGAAGTTTTATGTGCAGGGGCTCGGGCCAGTTAAGAAGCAATAAAAACGTCCTCAGAGGTTGATGACTTTTCAAGCCTTTGCGACTGCAGACGTGACAGGCACTGCGTCGGGATTTGTAGTCCTTTGACAGGCTCTGTTTGAACTGATTCGTGTTGCTTTGTGTGTGTGTGTGTGTGTGTGTGTGTGTGTGTGTGTGTGCGTGCGTGCATATGGGACGAAGTACTTTGCGAGGACTGCTCTTTGTCTGCAGTTATTGGCTATTGCCACATTCAGAGGGGATGGTGTTATTCATGCTGAAAATGTGTTTTTTATCAGTCAGTTATGCACTGTTGGTTGGCTATTGAGTAGTGACAATAAATAAAGTGTTGAAATATGTTTGTCTCTTCAAAATCCTGAAGAACACATTTTTAAAGAGAACTCATAATCATAAGATGTCAATAGATCCATTGGCAGATTATGAGGCAAGCACTGACAAGCAAAAGGCACCACCATCTTACATACAGGCTTCAGAGCTGTTACGGTTTATTTTTTGTGTCTCTTTTTGGTCATTTTATGTGTCTTTGAGGTATTTCTTTTGTCTTTTTGTTGTGATTTTGTGTTTTCTTTTTTTCTTTTTCTTTTTGTAGTTATTTTTAGTCTACGGTTGTTTTGCCCCTTTTTTGTATTTTTTTTTCATCTCTTTTAAGTCATTTTGTAGTCATTATGTGTCTCTGTAGTTGTTTTGTTTCTATTTTTAGTCTTTTCGGTCTCTTTGTAGTCTTATTCTTCATCATTGTAGTTGTTTAAAGTTTATTTGTGGTGATTTTGTATCGTTTTGTAGAAACTCTGCATCTCTTTGTTGTTGTTTTGTTTCTCTTTTTAGTTGTTTCAGTCTCTTTGTAGTCCTTTTTTGTGTCTTTGTAGTCGTTTTTTGGGGCCCGTAGAGTAATCCATCCGTGAATAAAACAGCCCACGATCTCAGAGATTAAAATCTAGGTATTGGCTAAACTTAATCTTAGAGATTCAGTGTCATTCACCATAAGGGGTCACATTTTTATGCTGCTTCGGGCCAGGTACAATATTACTAACCTAAAATTACCCTAAGAATTAGGTTGCGTAACACTTTTTCTGACAGCAAAGATCCTCTTGCCCTGCTTCAAGGAGATACTTGAGACACACGGCCAATGTGGTTTATGTTGGCCGGCGTTGCTTGACATGGACCATGGCCTCATTTTTAATGCCTTTTATCAATGTTCTTTGTGGTCAACGGGTACCAGCTGTACGCCTTGGATTCACATAAAAAACTTGGATTTTGACGAACCCACATTATGCAGCCCGGCCATGTGGTGATTGCCATGTTTCTTTCATTTTGACTGTTTTAATGCTTGTGACACTGCAAAGGGCTCGCGGAGAGGCTGGTGAACTGGAGCCCTGCAGTTTTGTGTATGTGGGAGGTAAGAGGTGATGGTGTAGGCGGGGGAGAAAGGGTTACTCCTCCTCATATACTCCACACATTGCATATAGACAGACACCCATCCACAGAGCAGGTCTCATTAGAAACAGGCATGGCTGAGCCCTCCCCACTGCTGGTTTGCCTTTAGAAAACACCTGTATTTTATTGTTGTAACTCCATTTCAAACATACCAGGATCAAACCTCTGATCCTGACACATGGAGATTAAACATTGAGGAGAGCAAAAATCAAAACTAAGCAAGAAAATTAGTGACGCAATGGAGAAAGAGAAAGAGAAAGAGAAAGAGAAAGAGAAAGAGAAAGAGAAAGAGAAAGAGAAAGGGTTGACAGGCTCGTCGTGGAAAGAGAAATCAGAAGTTGAGGAGTAAGAGGAGATGGCTGTGATAACCAGACGCGGGAGATGGAGAAGATGGAGATGAAATAAAGTGAAAAAGGGCTGAGGCAAAGGAAAATGACGGCTCCTAGAAGGCTGCAAAATTGCTCTGATCAATCATGAAGCCAGACGCTCAGCAGAGGCCTTTTGGACGTTAACTTTCATTTCCGTCACATCTGGGGCCTTTGTGAGGGAGGGAGATAAACTGTTTACCACCTGATCAGGAGGCTTTGATAAGGACAAATTGCAGTGTCATGGGGACTGGGAGCTTCACACTCGCAGGTATTGCAGGAAATGGAAGATGAGGGAACAATTTGCACACAGAGATCTGCACAATCAGGACTGATCTGCTGTCAGGACCGAGGCAGATCTCTTTGTGTTAGTGCTTCGGTGCAGCAACAGGTCAAATGACTTCAGTTAGAAGGCATGTGACCAAGTCGCTGTGAAGTTTTTGCCATTACATGATGAATGGCTCCACATCTCAGCGCAACTAACATGGGCAAGTGCGGCCTGATATCGTGCCATTTCTAACCTCGTGGTGTTCGGTTACAGCTGCAGAAGGAAAACTGAGTGGAAGCCAGCGGGAGATTTTCGCCATGAAATTTCAACCAAAAGATCTTCACGGCTATGAGCTTTGGCAGCTCTCGCTTGATGCCGTTTTTTATTTTCTGGAAGCGTTTCTTTACCTTCATCGGTATCAACAGGATAAAAAACTCTCCCTGCTAGTCAAATATATTTCCCCGAGCAACAACTGCAGGAAACTGGTGTTATTATTGCAATGAGTCCAACAAGAGGAGAGAAAGGCTTCCAGCATAATATCAGGCTGAAAAATATTCACTGCAAATGTGAAATAATAAAGGGGTAAAATGCATTTTCCATGAAAAATGCCTCGGTCAAGTGATAATATTATGTGGTGTGTGGTATATGGGGAAACATTTGGTGGGACGGCCAGAAAAGCTTCGGGCATAGTATCAATTTGTTTCTCTCTGGTATGCTACGGCAAGTCAGACCTGCTAATATTTTTTATATTAGAAGTTACCATGACTTGTATGTTTCCAGTCATAACTTTTTAAACTTTTTCAGACAAGTATTAGCAGGGTTAGAACCTCTCAATCAGCTTTTGTTTGAACACTTTGTAAACATTCGGCTCAGCCAAATGAAAAGTCAAACTGAGCTTAAAGTAATAATCCGTGACATGTTCATATAAATAAATATCATTTTTGCTACTCTATTACTGATTGATATAACACAAAAGTGATCCCTGTTCATGAAGACCTTTCCATTAGTTATTGTAAACACCGAGTGGTTGGTCATTCTTTCTCAGAATAATACTGGTGTTTTATGTTTCTGACAACAGCAGAACTGTGATCCCCAACATCTATGAATAGAGCAAAAATGAGAGCCAGCTACAGCTGCTCAAACTTGATCAACAGAAAGTTACTGACGATGAAGTGACAATAAAAAAAAACAGCTTTGGACACCAAGGTGGGTGGAACAAACATTGTTACTACATAAATGAAATAGCCTCTATAACGATCGCTGTCTGAGTGTCTATATAGTGATTTCACTTTGGTAAAGCTTGCTTGCAATCATGTGACTGTTATGATGTGGATAATTCAGATGCAGGGCAGGAAGTGATAAATCCCTATACTGTGCAAAATGGAAACAGAGGGAGAGTTTTCACACAACTTGACTCGATAGCCACATGAAAGCTACAAGAGTGTCAAGGAGGTGGGTCCAGGACATCAAAAATCAAAGTGGAACTGACTGACTCCTTTCTTGTTTTTGTCAAGTTTTGAGCAAATGTGCCTGAGAATTAGTGTATTTTTATGTTGCTATTTCAACTCAAATATACACTATTGCTCAAAAGTTTGGGGTCACTTAGAAATGTCCTTATTTAAAAAAAAAAAAAATAACATTAAATTGATCAGACATACAGTCTAGACATTGTTAATGTGGTAAATTATTGTTAAAGCTGGAAATGGCTGATTTCTTATGAAATATCTATATATAGTGTCAGCAACCATTACTCCTGTGTTCCAGTGGCACATTGTGTTAATCCACATTTATAGAGTTGAAAGGCTGATTGATCATTAACACACCTGAGCATTATGTTAGCACAGCTGAAAACTGTTTTGTGCTGATTTGAGAAATAATAAAATGATCCTTCCACAGGCTGTTTGAGTATCTAGAGGTAAAGTTGGAGATTTGTACAGGTTAAAATTATTATTTCTACCCTTTTCAATGTCTTTATTATATTTTTGGTTCATTTTGTAACTCATTTCATGAATAAAACAGTTTGTTTTCATGAAAAACAACACAGAGATTTTCTGGGCTTAAAACTTTAGCATTAACGGTAGTTGACTCCAGTCCTGCAGACTAACGGATGTTTTTAAGCCACCACTGCCGCTGTTTCTCTTTTTTCCAATGAAAACTGCTAGCACTAGCTCCAAAACTCAGAAGATGTCATATGCTCATTAACATATTGATTACACCATAGCACATCAGCTTAGTAGCAGCTTAGCGGTTGCGGCGGCTAACTGCCTGCCTGTTAACAGTGCAATGTGAGGGAAAGAGACCCTGTGCTGTTGGCAGAAGAATTGTCGACTGATAAATCTAAGCAGCATGCAAGAGAATTAATTAGAATAATGTATGTATTGCCTTTTCCCTGATGGTCTGAATAAAGTATTGTAACTAGTCACTTTTTTTAAATTAAAGTCACCAAAAGGGTCTGAAAAGTTGCTAAATCTAGTGAGAAAGTTGTCCTTTTGGCAACACTGTTTTTGATGTTTATTTGTTTTTTTTTTTTTACCTCTGCGCTTTTTGTAATATTTTTGGGACTTAGAAGGCATTGTTTTCCTGATTTGATCAGTTGGAACAGCCGTATACAGACAAACATTGACCTCCATCTGGAAAGCACACTGATGCATGATATCATATGCAAAGAAACTATTAAAACATCACTTGAATAGCACTGAACAACACTTTTTGTTGGACTTTTACCTTTGCAGGCTCGTCGGTGTGTGATGGGTCTGGCCATGTCTCTGTAGAAGCCTTCTTTGCAGTAGTGGCAGTGGCGGCCTGCAGTGTTGTGGCGGCAGTTCATGCAGACCCCTCCGCTCTTCCTCCCCGAAAGCTTATACAGCTCCATGTTGAATCGACAGCGACGGGCGTGGAGGTTGCAGTTGCACGCTGCAGAGAGAAGAGGGAAGTTGTCAGTGGTGTGATCATCACAAGACGTAAAAGTCTCTCCACATTATTTGTCTTTTTAGAGCCTGAATGTAAGTCAGCTTGAATGAAATGTCCACATGGAGAGTGCATTGCAGTAAAACATATGCTTATGTATATCACAGTGAGTTAGCCAAGATTTTCCCATAAGGCAGGATAATACTGAGTGGTCTATAATCTACACTGTGGCTGTGTGCTTGGCTGCTATTCCAGAACTCATCAATCAAAAGTGATATTTGCAGAGCTCATTTTCTCCATTTCATAATTAATGAATTCGGCTTCTCTCAGCCCATTAGTTATTAATCACTGGAAAGAGAGACATTAATTTCATGAATCACTGATGAGTAAAGACTCCTAAGATCTATTAAAAGCGAGAGCGATTCAGATAAAGGAATGGGCTCGAGCTAGCTGTCTTCTAAATGAGGCGAGCTGCAATATATGGGACATGTGAAGTGAGGTTATATCTCTTCTCAGTCCCTCCCAGATGACTTTATGTTTCTACGCCTCAACAGTCTTGCCATTGATTCCTCCATATTAGACCACATTCATAAACCCAGTTCACTCTCTGTATGTGGGGTTTGCATTTGAGGAGCCTAATGAGAAACCTGCCCTTATTGTTTGTGTAACAGAGTTTGATCCAGACCCTCTGCTGGTTAAATCAGAGTCAGACCCGGGACCTGAAGACTTGGCCCTGGCTTCAAAGACGACTGCTGCAGAGCTTAACTTCAGTTCAAAGTTACATTAATAAGTGGTAAACAACAGCAGAGCTCTGTGACCAAAACATCAACAGTTATGGCAAA
This sequence comes from Centropristis striata, assembly GCF_030273125.1. Classification (NCBI taxonomy): domain Eukaryota; kingdom Metazoa; phylum Chordata; class Actinopteri; order Perciformes; family Serranidae; genus Centropristis; species Centropristis striata. The sequence goes on from NC_081537.1 coordinate 11,714,759, forward strand.
ATAGGATTATTAGGGCATCACAACAGAAGGTGATATTCATTATTGTGTTGGGAGTGTGTTGAGAAAAATGCACTAACAATGGATGTTTAGAATAGAATAAGACACAACAATGGGGAATAAGTAAAGACAGAGCAAGGGAGCGATGTGGCTTTGTGTGCAATACAGTTACTGGTGAGGAGGCAAAAATAGTAAAGTATTACAGCACATTAGAGCCATAGTAGCTTTAAAAAATACCACGGAGCTAAGAAGGGAGGTAATATTCTGAGAAAAAACTCAGATATTCTCTGAGATTTATGTTGCGTATTTCAAAGAAAAAAAAATTCTCTGACATTAAAGTGGCAAATTTCAAAGAAAAACAAATATACTCTCTGAGAGTAAATTCATGAGAAAAAAATGTATATTCCCTAAGATCTAAGTGGTAAATTATTGAGGAAAAAAAATGCATATTCTGAGATTAAATTAGTAAATTTAAGAAAAAAAAAAAAGATATTCTCTGAGATTTAAATTGCAAATTTTAAAGAAAAACAAATAAATTCTCTGAGATTAAATTTGTAAATTTACGACAAAAATATTGGATATTCTCTGAGATTATGATGTCATAAATTTCGAAGAAAAAGGTCATAAATTCTCTTGGAATAAAATCACAATTTTACAAGAAAACATCTCTGTGCTTAAAGCAATGAGTATTTCCTTATTGCTTAATCCAATTGCAATCATTCACTGCATGAATAATACACACATTTACAACTTTATGACTGACCTTTACTGGCTCTGTATTTGTTTTATTATTACCTGTTTTTACCTACAATGTCCATAATACACTGTTTCTCTCATGAATCAGAAAAAAAAGTTTACTTGTCATTCTAAAGTGCCTTTCCTCATCATCACTAGCTGACACAAGCATTGCTGCTGCAGCCAAGGTCAGTTCTGCCGTTACACTGAGCTCAATGATCTGTGTAACATCAGATGAGCTGTTAATGGCTCTCTTACAGGAGAATGACTTGAATACATATGTATGTCAAGTCATATGCTTGCATTGAATGATATGCACCTCCATCCACACTAAAAGGGGGAAGCCTGGCACCAGGTTGGGAAAGAGGCCCAGTTTTCCCTGGTTACAGACCTTGGAAAAAAGGGGGGAGCACATTCCCAGACTATTTCCCAATTCCATCTGGTTATTACGCGGCCCAATTTGTATGGAATTCTGCTGTTAATTAAATACTGTATCATTTATGGATACATATCAAGCAGACATGCTTTGGTGTCTTGTGGAAGGATCAGCCCAAGGTGACCTTTGACCTTTGAGAAAAAGATAAACATGTAGGATACGGAGGAAGGGTTTTATCTTAAGTGAAGAAGAAATGCACCAAATTGATGACAACCTCTGTGCATGTGAACGGCTAAACAGCCTGTCCGAATGTGACAAAGAACACACCAGCTCCGGTGAGTGGCTGGGGCTGCTGTCGGGGGGGTGAAGGTGGACTGTGATTATGATCAAGCGTCTCAAACGCACACACAGCTGTGAGCACTTGGGTCCATTAACACCTTGTAGGAGAACATGAAAGCGATGGATCACATTTTCTCCCCGGCTGAAGTACCGACCGGCCGCCCCTCTTATGGCATCTTCTCGCTTCGCCGCCATGCAACAAGATCGGCCAACAAAGCCTCAAGTAGGAGAGGATATGCTCGAGTGTGGAGAATGTTAAGAAAGCTGCAGAATTAAACCCTTTTAAATGATTTAGCATGTGCAGCAGTGACGGCTTTAACAACAGCCAGGCTCTTTGTGACGGACAGAGAATGGGGGAATTAGTGGCAGATAGTAGAAGGGAGGGAAAAACATGAATGAAAATGTGATACTGAGAACATGTAGTGTTTGTATGTGTAGCCGTGTGTTTTCTACATGTGCAGCTAACTTCAGCTCAGAGCTGCAGCTGCCCAAAGATCCTGGAATGTTTATGGGTTTGTTTTGAAGTGCTTGTGCACACACATACACTGACACACCACCTTCCCCCCTCAACCTGCTACCCCCACCGCAGCACACCCTTTACCCAAATTAGGCTCAGCGGGGATAACTGAACACTGTTGAAGGCCATTTTTCAATTCATTAACACATCAAAGCCTCACACAAAAAAAACCTCACTAATTCTTATCTGTTGGAGGAAAAAAAACAGACATTTCTGTGTTGTTCTGTGGGTGGTGGAAAAGTTAGCAGAGAAACTGTGATCCTCCAGCGAGTGCAGCTCCTTTATGGGTCAGCGTCCAATTCGAGGATGCGTAAATCTGGTTCCCTCGTGTTGTCGTGGAAATCAAACAACAAACACAAGCTACGGGCTTGGCAAACAGAGGGATGCTGCATCAAAAATAAAGGAGGGGATGGAGGCAGAGGAACAAGAAACCCCTCGGAAAATATTAGACTGGGGAATAGTTGCACTGCTTTGTCATCAAAATGGAGAGCGCCAAATGCAAATTTAGGTGGAATAGCTGCTTGTTTTAATCCGATTTGTTCCTCTACGTAGTTTGCACACATCTCAGTTTGTGCTTACTTCTTGCAAAGTATGCTGTGCAGGAAGAAACAATACATAAATTCATACAGAAATGATCTCACTGAATCATCATTTATGATGATGATCACTAGGTGTTTGGTGGTGCCCTCTGCCTGTATTCTCTCTTTCTCTTTTCTTTTTATTTTGTTGTATTCGGGATGCTACTGGATATCACTTTTTGTGTGCGATGCTATGAAAATAGCAACAGAGCACCAAAAAACCTGCAAACATAGCGAGGAGAAAAATGCCAAGCTTGTTTGGAGTTTGCTTGCACTTTCTGTGAGCCAGCCAACTTTAAATGATTTATTTGCAAACATAAACAACAATTCCTACACAGTGTGCCTTCAAGCATCCGGAAAGTTACAATCAATATTTCAGTTAAGGTAGACAGACAGAAGAATACACCACAGTTCTATTTCTGCTCTCATAACAGGTGCCTCAACAAGTAAATGTGCTCCGAACAAGCCTACAGACTGTCCTGTCATGTGTGCCATGACAAATTGGCCCGTAAAGGCCAGGCGCAACAAATAAAATGCAAGTGTTTGTGGAGTGCACCGCCTCTGTGTTCTCCTCCATATGTCAGGGATAAATCTAACCTCATTTTTCCTTCAGCTCCACCAAAGCCAAGCCGGTAAGCACATCCAATTGATTTTGGATGCCTGTGCAAAACCCAAATCCCATGGCTAAAAATGGTCCTTGAAAGTTGGAGGGCCACTCTCCCACCACCACCACCACCACCTCTCCCCTCTTGGCCCAGGCCACAGTCCAGACCTGCTGCAGCCCCCCGCCCCCCCACCCCCTGCTTTGGGTGCCCTCTCCTCTCTCCGCCTGGCCAAACAGGCTCCGCTATATGGGCTCCTGCCATCATGTGAGTGTGTGTCGGTGTGTATGCTGTGTGTTTGGACTGAGTTCCGCCTGGCTGCTCCAGCCACCTGCTCAGGGCACCGGGGGGGAACACCCGGTTAATTAGCTCCTCATTAGAGCCAAGGCAGTGTACAGTGTGGGCAAACACACACACACACACACACACACACGCACACACACACACACACACACACAGAGAGGTAAGCGCTCACAAAATGACACGGATCAAGTAGCAAAAGATGCAAAAAAAAGAGTCAAACAGAAGTGAGACTTAAACAGATGTAAACAGCGCAGGCTCTGTGGACTCTAATGACCTGTGGACAACAAGCTGAGACAAAGATTTAAGAACTCCGAGCTACAGGAAACAACATCTCCTGCACTGCTGCTGCTGTGTGTATTATGTGGGCCGTGTGATGATGTTTACAGGAGCTTCTACCTGTTTGTAAAGTCACTTCGGAACCACTTTCTCCTTCCCTTTCCTCCACACAGACGTATCTTTCACTTTAGCTTTGACACAACGTCTCAGCCCTCCCCTCCCTCCGCTGGTTTCTGCGGTTAGCCTCACGCCGTGGGCTTAAGAGCCGGCTCTTGGGAGCCCTTTTGAACTAAGAGTCCCCTTAATTCCTTTCCCCTTCCCTCCCTCTCTCCTCTTACTTTCACGAGACCCCATCTCAAATACTCTCACTGGCTCCTTCTACTCATTTCCTTCCCCAACCCTTTCTCTTGTCCATCCTTTACTTCCTTCTTCTCTCTCTGGATGGCATCAGCCAGGGAAAGATTTTAACGAGATTAGGCTGGAGGGTTGCCATGTTGAAGGGGGGCTGGTATCAGTGGAGAGTTGAGTCCTTAGCTCTGTTCCCTCTCTCTGGTCCACTCCACTTCCCCACATCTAAACATTGTTATCTGTGTCCCGGCTTTGCCTTCGCTCTCTGTCTGTCTCGGTTGCTCTTTTTAACAAAGATTTCTACAGGCAACATGCTGCAGTTCTGAGCGCAGGGGCTGAAGTAGATGACTGTGCAATCAAATTATCATGGCGGATCAGTAGAAACAGAGGTAAAAACAGATGTACTGCTGCCATGACTCTTGGCATACACAACCACAGGGTCCAGTCTGGGAGATGCATGCGATGCCCGAGCTGGTTTAGAAATAGAAAGTGGCAGATGGACCGACTGTGTAAATTCACCACTGTGGCCAGAGATGACAGTAGAAATGCTGAGGGAAAAATCAAATGTTTTTGCACAGCTAAAGAGTCCCAGACTGACAGTGGGTGACTCAGAATTGAGCAGTAAAATGTCAAATATTAATTTGAGGAAGAAAATATGAAGATAACAAGCTGGACCACCATGTCGTTTTCAATTCAAAATGAGCTGAGATTAGGCCAGTCAAATAACGCCTAAAAAAAATACGTCTTTTTGTTTTTGCTGACAAATTTTCATTCAACGGAAACTGAAAAGAGCCAACACCTTTGGGAGGTTTTGATGTGGCATATTTGACAGCACATTTCATCTCCATCATCATAACAGCAGATGAGAGAATAAGATTTTAAAGGGTTGTAATCCCTTTAACAGCATTTTACTATAACAAGGAGCGTTGCAGCTATTCTGCCAGCTTTTTCTGCTGCTGTCAATCAATTTAAATATTTTATCACATTTATTTCCATCATTGTCCATAGTTAATTGGAAATAATCCCACTTTATTATTATTATTATTATTATTATTATTATTAGGTGGAGGCGCTAGTTCTTTAATGTATTTATTTTAATTTGATGTTTTAACTTTCATTCCCCAATATGGGTTATTCTTCAAATATGTAGATATACAGTACTGTGCAAAAGTCTTAGGCTGGTGTGTAAAAAAGCTGTAAATTAAGAATGTTTTCACAAATAAAAATGTTAGTTTATTTTTTTAATCAATTAACAAAATGCAAAGTGAGTGAACAGAAGAGAAATCTAAATCAAATCAATATTTGGTATGACCACCCTTTACCCTCCAATCAGCATAAATTCTTCTAGGCATTTTTTCACACCTGCTTAAGACTTTTGCACAGTACTGTACATATATACATACATATGCATGACTGTATGAATGTGCATACACATGATTTCATGTGTGATTCTCGTGCACTCATTGTTAAAAAGCAGACATATATTTTCTCCTAACAGCCTCTGAATCTTGCTGCCACTAGCAACACCGGCTGGCTGCCAAAAACCACATATTTTCTCAGGCCTGCAACAGCATAAAAAAAGAGGCAAACTGTTACCAAAACACAGGGAATTCAATAAGAGAATAGAGAAAAAGGGCTGATTTCAGCAAAAAGAGAAACACATGAAATAAAAGAAGAGGTAGCAGACAGGAAAACGTCCCGGCAGAGAGTTAATCTTTGACAAGAGTCAGTTACACAAGTAAAGAGAGTAAGAGAACGCCAGCGGTGACGGGCACCTCAGGAGGTGATTGCTACCATCTGTGGGGGAGAGTCGATGGGGGCCTGAGAGAGCAGGGTGGGCACACTGCTGCTCCACCAGTTTGCTTTGGCACAAGGATGAAACGCTACATCACACTACTAGATTACATGTGGCTCTCACTTATACACAAATGCAAGGGGATGCATGTGCGCACACACACACACACACACACACACACACACACACACACACACACACGGCCTCAGGCTGCCGCAGAGCATTTCCGAGGGAATCCAGCGTTTTAACCCAGCTGACATGTACGCTGTTATTTGACACTGTGCTGTCCTTAACATTTGTTTCACCATGTTCCCTGCTTGCCAGAGAGCCTTTATGGGTGGCTTCATAGAATGAGAACAGCATCAATCCCTCTTGGGTTGGCCGAGGACCAAAGTTGCAATACTGACGGAGGTAATAAAAGCAAAGAGCAAAGCTACAGTACAAACCAATCAAACGGACCAAACCCTGTCGTCTCAGCCAGATAAAGGAGGTTACTCTTGCTCATGGATGGATGACTGAACAAGTCTATAGGGGCCCAAAGCTAGGAATTGTCACTGAAAGAGACACCAACTAAGAGGAGACACAAAATGTCCCCAAAGAAACATTTAATGACTACAAGGAGACACAATCTGATTACAAAGCAATGTAATAGCTACGGAGAGACAGAAAGTCACTCAGAATGACGATGAAAGGTCAAAATAACTACAAAGACACAAAAGGTGACCACAAAGAGACACAAAACAAGTACAAAGAGAATCACAAACTAACTAAAACTACAGAATAGACTAAAAATAAATACAAAGAACACAAAATTACGAGAAAAAGACACAAGACAACCACAAAAAAACAGAAAAAACACACAAAGTAAAACAATGGCCACAAAGAAATACAAAACAACTATAATGGAAATAATGACCACAAATACAAAGTCAATCCAAAGAACAACAATGAGACAAAAATGGCCACAAAGAGACATATTATGACTACAAAGAAGCTAAATATAACTACAAAGTAAAAAAAAATGACTAAAAAGACACAAAAGGTGACCACAAAACAACTACAAACATACACAAAATCACAAAAAACAAGTACAAAGAGAATCAAAACAACTAAAACTACAAAGTAGATTAAAATAACTACAAAGACACACAAAATTATTACAAATAGACAGTAAACAACTACAATAGAAAAAATGACGAGGGTCAAAAACAAATACATAGTGAACCAAACAGATACAAAGAGACATAAAATGACGACAAAAAGAGGCGAACCGGCTACCAACACTGTCTTGCTCTTCTGAAGGAAAGATGGTGGGCCCACTGTCTCATTGTCCGCCCATGTCTGCTCTCCCTTCACACACACGTCACTAATACAAAACTTACACACCTCACGTTTGTTGGCCTCGCTGTGCCGTAGCCCTGCGTCTCACGCTAACCACCCCAGAGGCATCATTTCATAGGGCTGTTGATTTTAGAACAACATTCCTTGGCTGTGTAATTATTTGAAAGCACAGGAGGTTTCTTTTTACACACACACACACACACACACACACACACACACACACACACACACACACACACACACACACACACACACACACACACACACACACACACACACACACACACACACACACACACACACACACACACACACACAAACATCCCGCTCATTTGTAATTGCGCTGTAAGTAATTGAAGTGTCGGTTCCTTGTTAGCCTCCAGCGACAGGCGGCGGAGGTGGGAGGGTCTTTAAGAAGCCAATTAGCGAAAGTAGGAACATGGCACATACACGTCGTAATATCAAGCAGCTCTGGCTTTTTTCATCCTTACCCGTCTATATTCGGCATCTCATGAGCTTCACATCATGTAGCCCTCTAGAGACGGACAGCAACATTTCAGCGGTTTAGGGGGACAGTGTCAGACTGCTGGATTCTCATGGTTCAGTGTGGAAATACAAAGCAATCCAGTGAGGTTAACTTTGTTCCACTAAAGACGAAACAACGCTGTGTTGCAAGAACAAAACCCTGCTCCTCTCCATGCCACGATTGAGAAACTATGAAATGTGTGGTCCTTTAGCAAATTCACAAACTGTGCCACGGTTTCATGTGCACTGTGCTTAAGAATGAGGTCATTTCTCGATCACTGGGCCTAAAAAGTGTCTCGACAAATCTGCTCTATGACTGAAACATGGGGCCTGACCTCTGCCTGCCCTCGCTAGGAGACGTGGAAGGGGGAGAAAAAAATGGTGTGAAAGGATGAAGGCCTATTTTGAAATTCTAATCAGCATCAAAAAAACATCTGCCGCTTGTCCAGGAGGGGAAACGAAAAGAGAGAGAGAAATAAAAAAGAGAATTTGTGCTTCTGTGGTCTTCAGAGTTTCCACAGATCTGAAGGCTGTTCCTGAGCATGTGTTCCTGGCTGGCCTCTTCCTCCGACACACACAGTCATACACACACCTCTGTCGGATCCGCACTGCACTCCCTAAGAAACCCATCTGTCAAATTCCCCCTAATTCCAGCTAATAGTTTCCAAAAAGTAGAGGCTGAGCCCACCAAAAACCACAAGCCCCCACAAAAGGGTTTGAGCGGGGCTCCTTCCTCTGCTGTGAAATTACCATTTTAATGCAGCCGCTCATTCATTAGTGTGGCAGACATGATCTAATAACATCTATTATGTAACAGGTAATAACTTTTTTTTAGAGGTAATAACTAATTTGAGGGAATTTCCTTCAGGTGATGACATGGACCGATGCATAATGAGACAGTGAATACTTATTTGGTTGATTGATTTAATTTCAAAGGAAACTCCTCTTCTTGTGTGGAAATAGAATATCATATCACTCATTCCCCGTCCGACTCAATATGGTAAAGCCAGTAGTGGAATGTAACTAAGAAGATTTACTCAAGTGCTTTATTAAAGTAGAATTTGAATTTAATGTATGTAGTTTTTAAAAAACTTTTTACTCCATTACATTAACTTTATCATATAATCATCAACAGTGCCCTACCTTGACAATTTGGAGTATATGTGGTGGGGACATTCTGCATAACAAGTACTTTTACTTTTTAGGTACATTTTCATGCTGATACTTTTGTATCTAAGTGGAGTTTTCAATGCCAGTCTTTTACTTGTAGTGGAGTAATTTCACAGTGTGGTATTAGTACTTTTTATTTAAGTAAGGGATCTGAATACTTCTTCCACCGCTTGTTAAAACTGAGGTGTTTACACGACAACGCTCTCGGGTGAAAACGACAAAATATTTTAGCAGATGTGCCTTTCATTTAGACGCGACAGGGTTTTTTGGGGCTTAAAACACAAAGAAATGAAACCACCCTAGAGAGTATAAATCTTAAAAATGCTCCACTATTGCGTTTCCAACCCTTTAGATGGAAACGCAACAGTGTGCTCTGATCAGCTCACACAGCGTACCCATGTGCAGTCCAGGCAAACCTAACAACTAGGCTAACAAACCTGTCGGACTATTTCCATCAGTCAGACATTCAAGTTGCCCTAGCAGCTCTGGTAACTGTCCAGGAGTCGTTTCTGCAGATAAGCAGAATTATCACAGATGATATAACAGAAGAGAGAAGGCACATTATACCTATGTGTGAACGCATGTGGGAGCTCTTGGTGGTGTTGTGTGGCAGTGCTCCACAGTACCACCTAGCCACCTGGCGTGCATACTACATCGAATTTCACAGATATTTGCATAAGAGTATGCACACAGATTTCCCCCTAAAGACGCTTGTCTAAATGCGGAATAAAAAGTGAGAACGCAACGCCACTTTTGCATTTTCTCTCCAGATCTTCTCCATCTAAACAGGCCCTTACTATTAAAAGAGAGACACTTCAGGTAACGGGTAACAATTTTAACTAATAGATATCAGCATGAAACTTGCCCAGTTGATTACTTACATTAAGACAATATTTTTTTTGTGTTACAAGTAATGTAATATTAAAATATCCATCTGCAGACACAAAAATACAAAGTGTAGTAGGATAGGAAGCAAAACACCAAAATCTCAGAATTGACTACTGCCTGAAAAAAATCAATGTTTTTCTGTCGTGTCTCGCCTTTATTCATCACCACAGCCAGATGATGCAGCAGAGCAGGAACACCCAGCTCTGCTGCCAACCGCAGCTCACCTGCATTTCTGGCAAATCAGCTCAAACTGCAATTCAAAACAGCCTTCACATGACCTCTGTATTTAATGCTATGAATGCATACCAGTGTGGCTGGCTGGTCCAACACCGGCAGCAGACCTGGCTTGGCTGCTCCATTAGGGATGGATGGTGTCTGGCCCCGGGGCCCGTAGAGTCCCAGAACAGCACTCTGGACTTCCTGCAGGCTGAGTCCAAACGAGGGAAAGGAAGGGCTGGAGAATAGAACAGCTTGGTGCCGCAGCCAAACAGGGCCAAGATGGCTGCAGACACGGCCAAGAGTAGAGAGCTCCTACACCGCCATAAATTATCATCTACTCAGGATGTCACATTGTCGTTGACTCCACAAGAGCCCTCTTATACAGTGACTCTGGCAGACTCTGTTATAGCATGATACACCATCTCACGTTTTTAAGTCAACAAATTGTATTTAAATTACATCATCGACCAATCCAGTAGAAAAGCTGATACTCCATCACAACCAGTAACCAAATAGCTCTAATTCATCTGCTTCCTTATTGTGTCCTGTGGCTCAAACTCCAGGCAGATAAATCACAGCTTTTTCCATCATGTCTCCCTCAATACAAACAGACACGCTTCTTTACAAGCCTGCCCTCTCTGACTACTAGAGCAGGGGATTTGTAAACCGATGTCTCCAGGCAGGATTCATAGTGAGGCAGGCGGCAGATGGGGCGTGTGTGTGCATGGCTTGTGTCTAGAGACAGTACATGCGCTTGCCAAGAGCGCAGACAGTAATCTTGGTGGGTTCATGTCAAACTTTAGTAAGACCAGTGAACAATCAAACCAGTCTGTTAGAGACAATGTTCTTGTTGTGCGGGGGGAAGATTTAAGCGTGCAATATGTCATTTTCTGCTGCCACGGGTATCACAATCAAAACAATAACAAAAGATGGAGCTATGCTGTCTTTCCAGGAGGTTAGAATTGTTTCAGCGCTCATTGTTGAAGTTTTAACAGGAGCTGAATTATCCAGAGAAGTCGCCTCCTCGCCAAAACAAATGGGCCCAGTGATCAAAACCAGTAGAAAAACTGAATAAAGCAGATAAACATTAAAAATCTGTATTTCTCCAATGATGTTTGGCACATTTGCGGAGGGGCTGGAGCCGAGCTGCTGCTAACATTTGCTCTGCTTGCTTCTCCGATAACATAAGATCTAAAAGTCTGATGACTTTAATCCTTGATAAGGTTTAAATATGTAGTTAAAATCAACCAGGATTTTAAAAAAGTATCGTAAAAACGTAGTTATAAAAGGATTGACAACGTCTGACAGACAACCACAACAACGCCATTGACAGGTGACGGAAACATTTGGGATCATGTTCATGCAGAACGCAACACAATATATAACGTAGTTGTAGTTGTTTATAGATGTTTGAATGCAAAAAAAGTTACATGTCTTTTTAAGTCAAGAGAGCAAAACGTTCCGTCTTGACAATAATGTTTGAAGTAGTGAACAGGCACGTGATTTCTTCAGACTCAGGGGTGGGGTGGGAAACAGCTATTGATTTGGCTCTACGTCTGCCCTCTCTGAATTCCTCATTACCCACAAGCCATCTCCCCGTCAGCTTAACCTTGTCACCACCCCTGCAAAAGATCATGACCTCAGCCCGGCCCCCTCAGACCCTACCTCAAACCCAAACACCCGCAGGGCCTCATGAAGGCTCTGGTGACACCTAAGGGACTCCTTGGCTCGGTAACTTGCCACTCTTACACACTCGCCCGAGCTAAATACTTACACCTTGCTGCCACGGCGGCTCGCACCGCAGCCCGCTGTCCAAAAGCAAAATCAACAAGGGGCGGATGCATTTTAAGAATTGGTTTTAATATACGCTGGAGAGGCTTTTTAAAGGCTCTCCTGCTACTTTGAGGATATGTTGGACCCAGTTCTACCGGAATAAGCTGTAAAGAGACTTTCGGCACAAGAAATTGGGCACGTCTGGGACTGACTTTCTGGCGTGTCCGGATATGTGATCAGGTATAGCGTGCAACTTGCAATAGGCTTTAACTGGACTATATCAACACTTGGATTAGGTCATCAGAGTTGGCCACACAGCCGGGCTGTTTAGTCCAGCAATTGTGGATTGAAGTGACATATCAATCCCGCTGAGAAGAGCTCTACGGGAAGCGGGTGTAACATTTCCGAAACAGGACATTTGAAAAAGGGCGTGTGCAAAAGCATGACAGAGAAAACACTGAGGGAGTTACAGAACAGTGTTGTAGAAAAGGTGTGTGTGAAAGCCTGTATCTGAGAGTGAGGGAGGGTGTGTTGGCATGGGAGAGTGAGGGAACGCTGGCCCGTCACTCTGTGTCCCCTTTAAACAGATCTGGCACTGTTCAATGCTAAATGTGATCTCAGGCCAGCTCACTGGGCAATTATAACATGTTAGAAAAATATACACTGTTTTTCAGTGTTCTGCTCCTGTTTTTTTTCCTCTCCGGCTGTAATTTTATTTCATTACGAAGAAAGGTTACAACGGGGACAGTGGTTTCTAATATGTTTTATTTTCTTACGCTAACAAATTTTTATGACAAGCAAAATTGACCTGAATTAAGTTCCACCTATGTCTATTTATACTAATAGAAAAAATGCTGACCACCAAAGAAACGAACATTTCCCTACTGAATAACGTGGCATGTGTCTAAAACCTTTTGTACAGCCATGAAATTAATATATGCGCTAAATATCACATAAAAGCTTAATCCAATACAAAAGTAATCCATTTACATTAACAAAAATTGCCACAGAAATTGCTATAATTTCACTTGGCGAACTTTCAGAGCATGTCTGGATGGCTTTTACAGAGCATGTATTGAAGTAAAGGCAAACACTGCCAAATAACATTCTTGGATGACTTAGCTGCAGCGGTGTGCCAGTGACTCGAGCTGTTGTCATCAACTGTTTAGACTTGCTTGTGAAAAAGAGGGTTTTTTCATAGACGTGTCTATAAAACATGATTTTGTTAAGAGCAGGCCTGTTTCCCTGTAAAGGAACGGTGAGGCTGATGGGAAATGCGAGGGAAAAGGATGGGCCATGTGTTTTGAGAGATGCTGCCAAAGTTGCAAGCTCAACCGCTGTGTGCTACCAGAAGTCCTCACCTGTGCAAACACAAACCCATCCGATGTGTTCTGGCAACACTCTTAATTACCCCTGTGACCAACATAGGTCATAGTTAAATCATTGCTGTCATATCCTGAGAGTGGGTGGTGAAAAGGTCATGACTCTGTCCAACACAGTAATAAACAGCCTGCATTTTCAAATACTTCTCAATTTTTTTATACTCACTGAACTAAGAAACGACAGCTAAAGAAAGAGTGGGTTTCAACATATTACATTTGCATGCTCCTTTTATAATGGCCACTGAATTAATGTAAAAACAGCAAGAATATCTATAAAGTCACTGGCCTGCCGGAAGCTGTCTTTTACTTTATATTCAGTTTTACGCCAAGATTTTATGATTTTTTTTTTTACCGATACATTTTACACAATTGAAGGATTGTGGCTATTAGATTTCTGGATCTTAAGTAATCAGAGACAAGCTGAACAGTAGCGGCAACTTGGATGCAGTCTCTCCACTGATGTACCAACAGCATCAGAGAAACACTGATTTCTAAGGTGAAACTGCTTTGATTCAACATTTTTACTCATTTTAATCATGTCTGTGTGTTTCAGAGAGGAGGAGACCTCTGTGGATCCTGGTTAAAAACCTCCTGAACAATAAAAACTGAAGGAATTTTAACTGGGGGAAACGGTCATGACAGCACTGCTTTATCTGTTGTTATTGTTTTGATTGAGAAAATTAAGCCATTTTTTTATTGCACGGTCACAGTAAGGTCAGTTAATTTCATTATTAGAAGTAATAAAGAATATGCATTAAGTAAAGCGCCATTATAAGGACTCACAGATAACCATAACCAATGAATTGCATTTTAGTTCATTATCATCAAAGTCAGTTTTTAATTAGGTGATCATAAGCTGCTCCATAAAATTTGATTCGAACTTAAAAACTGCCATAAATTAATGGTTTACAAGTGGATATTTCCTAATGTGTTCCTTATTGGTTGCCTAAAAACTAATTAAATCTATCACATCTGTTGTGCTAAATGTGATTTTTCAGTAATGGTGTGCTTGCAGGCAAAGAGAAACGTACAGTATGTTCCACAGCTAACCTAAACATGTTAAAAGAAGAATGGCAGATAGAAGGACAGACTTACGCAGACACTCGTTGGCCTCGCGGGCATTGGCCCTCTGCCACGGCCGGTCGTAGTGAAAGGGCTTGCAGCGGTCACATTCAGGTCCCTCTGTGTTGTGCTTACAGTCGCACACAAGTTTTCCTTCCTTGTCTTTCAGACAGCGTGAGCCGTGTCCGTTGCATTTACACCTCCCGCCCACTTGGAAGTCTCCCACTGCATAGAAATAAGTCGGCAGCGCTGACGTCACCGCCATGGGGTCGTCGTCCCGCCCTCCGCCGTTGCTCGCGGCCCCCAGTGCCAGCTCTCGGGGTAGCTGGGGCCGGCTGAAGACCACGCGGATGTCGGTGACAGTCACCCAGTCCTGAAGGACGGGGCTGTTGTCAAAGTCTTTGCCGGAGGGCCGTCCATCGAGAGTGCTGAAAGCGATGAGTCCTCCAGACAGCGGGTAGAGGTCAGTGTGGCCATCTGTGCATAGGGCCTCCTGTTCGTTCTGCTTGGTAATGGTCGCTTTGTTGGGCCGGTTGTACATACGCCGGCACTGTGAGGAGTAGAACTGGTAGGGCATCCAGGTCTTGCCGTAGTCCATGCTCTTGTATATGGCCAGGGACTCTGGTCTCGGAGAACAGAACTGCAGGCTCACATAGGTGATTTCAAACTTCTTACCTAGTGAAAGGGTGAGAGTCACATTGTGCGGCGAGGTGTTGAGGTTCTCCGACTGCCAGCAGGTGAGGTTGTGGGCTGAGTTGAGGTCAGTGAGGTAGGAAGCAGGGTGGGCACGGCGCGGGTCAGCTGCGTCGCAGATTTGGCACGTACGCACAGAGGGCCGATCGTCCCCCCGCTCCACCACGCTGCAGGAACGGGACGGAGGCCGTCCGCAGACGCTGGACACCATCACCTCCTTGCCGAAGGCGGCGTTGATAAACTCGGGGATGCATCGGCGGGCTGTGCCTGCGTCGTCATAGCAAGGGTCTGGAGGGGTCTGCTGCCCTGCGAAGGGATTGGCGGCACTGTGGGTGGAGGCTGAGCATGCCAGGAGGCACAGGCCCAGCAGGCACCTCCAGGGTTCCCTCATCCTGCTCAGAGGGCCTCTGTCTGTGTGTGTGTGTGTGTGTGTGTCTGCGTTTATGCACGGATGAGTCGGTGTGTGTGCCCAGGGGTCTGTGTGTAAATGTGTATGTCCTGTCGTGCAGATGTGCCTGTGTGTGTGTGACTTTTCCCCTCTATGTGTGTGTAGTTGTGAGTCAATGGAAGGAGAGTGTCTGAGCTCAGTGACCCTTCACTTCAGGCTGACCAGAGCCCTTCCTGTAAGAGAGAGAAACAAACACAAAGGTCAGTGTCACAGACATACTTTTACCATAATAGGATATAAAATGGAAAGTGACTCTAATTCTACTGTATAAAAACAAGTGTGTGCATCTTCAAATGATATTTGCCCTTATAAAGGAAATCCAATTGTGGAGTACTATATGATTACAAGTGAATGTTTTCATTGACTAAAAGCCTGTCAAAGGATAAGACAGTCAGACGGGGGGCCCCAGGAGAAAGGATGTGACCATTTAAAGAGAGACATTAGTGGCTGCAAGTGACTGCATCCTGAATTTTAATGCTGGCCTCTCATTCAGGACTTCCATTCAGGTCAAAACTGGCCAAGCCTTCTGGTCATGCTTGAGCAGCATGGCAGAAGTCACCCTATAATCCCTGGTGATGGGGCAAAGCAGTGGACCGTGAGTGACCCTGGTCAAACCTCTGCTTTAAGAGTGTGTCTTGAAAAAAGGAGACTATTTTTTAGGTATACTTTTTTTTTTCTTGCAGGAATTTGACAGTAAATGAACCGTTGCAGCACCATTGTGACACAGTGCTGACCCTGGAGAAGACAGCATTATGTTCATTCACTGAACCAGAAAATTCACCAAAAGTGATAGCTATTTGAGGATTATACTCTGAATTAGAAGAGGCTATGAGACTCCATTCAGGCCTTTCTAAATCTCTGGGTCAAGATAGGTACCTGGATGACATCATTCATACGCTCACAGCAGATGAGGGGCCTCTTGGTCGAAAAGAGAGAAAGACAGAGAAAGAGATGTATATAGCCTGAGGCTTTTCCTTCCCTAATCCCCTTTCTACTTCCCTGGGTGTCAAATCCAGAAGAGCCCCATTTCAAAAACAGACAGCTGGGGGGGTTGAGAAGGCAATGAAACCCTCTTTTGCGAGGTATTTATTAAATTACAATGAATCCCACCCACCTCCTCTTACCCTCACTCTCCCTCTTTTACTACAGCATCCCTCTTCATCTTGGTAGAACAAAAGGCCGCCTCTGTATCCACTTCAGTCAAGCGCGGAAGGCAGACAGACGGATTTAAGGGGAGTCGGAAAAACAAAAGTTTCGTTCTTTTCTTATGTGGAGGGGTCCAAAGCTAGCAACCCTAGGAAAAAAAGGGCCCAGTGGCCTGGTAAATAGGACCACTCTTCACACAAGTGCTTAAACCCGGCCATTTGGCCTCTTCTCAAGCGCTGATTGGGTGTTAAAGGAAAATAGCGTGAGGGTATTATAAAGAGCAGGAAGACAGTGAGGAAGAAAATGTGACAAAGGGAAAGTAAAACTGCTTCTCATGTTAATCCTAGAAAGTGGTAGCTAACTATGCATAACTTAAAGGGATAGTTGGGATTTTTTTAAATCAAGGCAAGGTCAAGGCTACGACGCCGTATTAGGGCCAAGTATGAAAAAAAAAATACAGACCTGGGGGAGGGGGTTAATATTTCAAGGAAAAAGTGGCAAATTTACAAGATTAAAAGTTGCAAATTTTACGAGAAAAAAGCTGCAGATTTATGAGAAAAAAGTGGGTAATCTATGATAAAGAAAGTTGCAGATTTACAAGATTTAAAGTGGCAAATTTGTGAGAAAAAAGTTGCAGATTTATGAGAAGCAGAAGTGGAGCAGCAACTCTGTGTTCTGAAATGTAAAATGACTGTTTTTGTCAAGGAAGTCTGGTTGGTTTGAAAAGAGCAGTGAGCTCTAAAGTAGCCACCCTGTGAAATCTGAAGACCGGAGCATTAAAACATTATAAAAAATCCCCTGCTTTTATAATATTCAACATATGAAAAATGGATTGCAGGGAATGGGCCTGCTCATAAATGACTGGAGTAAGACCGGGCCTTGCCAGGGCGGATAAGGACATTGATCAATGACATGTGTCTGAGGACGAGGAGGTTAAAGTGGGCACGCAGGCGGGAGTTCATCAGCCAAGGCACTCCATCAAAAGGCTGGCCGCGGTAAAGCTGGCGGGCCCCGACACCCACTGGGGAGGGCGTGGAGAGATGGCTGATAGAATTAGCAACTCATTAGCATCCAGGCCCAGCTTCCATCAGCAGCATGTTCATCCAAGAAAAGAGACAGTGGGGAGGCTCTGAGGGGGAAGAAGGGGGGCGTAGGAAGAGCAGGAGGAAGAAATTATGACAGGTGAGGAGAAGAGTAAACAAGATGGAGAGAGGGAATTATTCAGACTTGGTATTTGATGGACACGTTGTTGAGGGAGTGAGTTAGAAAAAAAGTTTTAAAAAACCAAGGCAGGAAAAATACTTGAGAGGCTTAAGAGACAGAAAAAGAGGACAAACAGACACAAGGAAAGAAGAGTTTCAGTAGATAAGAAGGACACACGAGGGGGAGAGAAACAGCAAGGGGCGACAGTGATAAAGCAGAAACGACCGGAGGGAGGGCGAGCGAGGACAGATATGAATGGAAGCAGTAGGAGAGAGAGGGAAAGTGACAGAGATGGAAGGAGGGAGTTGAGGGAAGGACATAAAAAATGAGAGAGGGAGAGATGGAGGGAGAAAGAGAGGGAAGACAGATTAAAGTGGAGGACTGCATTGGTCTGTGTCTGGACTTTGGATGACTAAATATGGTGCGGTCCGCGTGCTGCCGGGCCTGCTGGGAGATTCTTCCAGGGTCTGGTGCTGTCAGGCGCGTCTGGCAGATGAGCGTGTAGGTTAAACAGAGAGAGACCAGCGACAAGACTGTTTAATACCACTCTGTACGCCCTCTGAAATAGACGCTAGTGAGGCAGCAAGTGTTAACGCTTCCCGGAGACAGCCCAGCAACACTATACTGCTGCTCTTTATTAAAAACGTATTCTATATTGCTATGAAAACGGCAAAATGTGAGCCAGTCACAGTAAATCTTTCTGGATCTGAAGCTTTGCCAGGATGTCACCACAGTGGTGTAGCTGGCTGACCTTTGAAATACTAAGAATCTGTTTCAGTAAGTAAATTCTTTGCTTTCAGCATTGACAGTGTGTTTAACAAGCCACAATTTCCCCTCAGTGGGGGCAGACATTGTCTTTCATTAAATGCGGTTAAAGTAGCAACAGCTGCAGGCCCATGTATCTGTCTTTGTGAAGAAGACAATGAATACCACACAGAAGAGCTGCTGGCTGTAGCTTCATGTTTAGTGTACAGACGGACGAAAGCAAATAAGTGTATTCTCCACATGTCAAACCGTTCCTCTAATAAGTTTAGCATTAAAGATATAATATGCAACTTTTCTGCATTAGAAACTAAAAACAATGAGATATATGTTGTATATTTTTATTCAGTTTTAAGCAACAATTTTAAGACATAGTTTTTAGCTCTTGGTTGTTTTTAACTACATTTGCATTTTAATTGGATTAAGGATTTGAGTCATGGCATCTGGATCTTTAGTTATCAGAGAATGTTTTGTCAATAGGCGCGTTTCCATTGGGTAATTTTCCCTCTCGTGAGCTGCTATGGGTGTGGCTTGGGAGAGAGGATCCGTCCAACTTCACCAGTTAGCGGCTCAGAAAGTAGCTGCCCCGGATAGGTATTCTTCTGAGCCGTTACTAACTAGTCGACACTGATTGGATAGGGTTGAGGTGGGATATGACATGAGTAGAACTCGACACAACCACAAGACAACAGCGCCATTTTTACTCCAAGACCAGGCATACAGACACAACGAACAGTAACACAGAAACCATCTCCTCTCCTTCCATGTCGATGTCTGGACTGTTTGGACTTGCTGTGTCGGTCTGTTGTCAGCGTCGCGTCACTGACGTCACGGTCAAAATTGTCGCTGAATAAGTAAGTGTCGAAGAACTATTTACGTCACATTCAAACTACGTTGGTTAGCCTCTAAAAGTACCAGTATGGGAACAGAGGCCGAGAAGAACTAACTAGTGGGCGTAGCCAAAACGCTTTCCAAAAAGTACTCAAAAAGTACTCAGTGGAAAATCGCCTATTGTTTAGATTGAGATACCCCTAGTGGCCGAAAATTCATATCGTGCAAAAAACAACAACAAGTCAGTCAATCTAGGAGCGATATGCACTTCTGAGTTTTGATTCTGACGTCTGCTACCCTTGCGTCTACATTTAGACCACAGATTATGCCGTTAAAGAAGCACACACACATACCATCATATGGTATGTTAAAAGACAAACTGTTCCTGTAGCAGCTCAGCCACTTCCAAGTGAATAGCTGCCGGTAGTGCAGTGACAAATACAAACAGCTTAGCCAATTCATCACTGCAACATTCCTCTGTGGATTAATGGCAAGGAAAATGTACTTGTTCCGTTGCCTATAGTCCCCAATGGCTAAGCTACTGCAGTGTTAAATAATTTGCCCATTAGTATGTGAATGGATGAAAAAATATGGGGCTTTTAGAGTGCATCAGAAGACTATTCAGGCCATTTGGCTATTGGAACGCATTCAATGGTTTTAATCAAACAGTGACAGCCCAATTAGAGAAGGTAGATGATGGAGGGCAAAAGGAAGGGAAATCAGATTAAATGTCCCTTCATTTAGAGGGAGGCGGTTGGAAGACAGGCAGAGAGAGAGCGAGAGAGAGAGAGAGAGAGAGAGAGAGAGAGAGAGAGAGAGAGAGCGAGAGAGAGGAACAGTAAGATGACAGGGTGGTCCGGTGGTTTCAGCAACGTTTTTTCAGCTTCTCCCTGTCACCGGGAGATCATCCCATGTTGAGTTGTCTCTCTTTCAAGCGTGGGCGCCTCTGTCAGAGTTCACAGATTAGGAAAACAGAAGTCGCTGAGCGGCTTTATTTGGCTTGGGTGAAGAGGTTGGGGGTGGGGGTGGAGGGGGGGTCTGTGGGGACTGTGGGAGGTGAGGATAGCAGAGGGACAGCTGAGCCACTTTGTATCCCAAGTGGGAGCCTTTCACGCTGCTCCAGAGAGTTGGCGTGGCGGCCCCACTAAGACTGGGAGTGAATGGAGGTCTACTGGGTCGCCTCTGTCGGATGACAGCAAACTGAGGCCCAAACTGGTGCCCCGCTGTCCTTCCAACCTGCTGTACAGTAATCCCTGGTGGGGTTATTAGTGGCTGCCCAGAACTATGGAGGACTTTTTAATAGGCTAACAACAGGACCACCACCATACTCATTATCATCATAGAAAGATGCTTTGTATGGATATAAAAGAACAGTGAGAGAAGTCAAAAAAATCCCACTGTACACAGACTGCTGTCGACACTAATCACCTGATTAACATATCAGCTCGTTTGTGTCTTATTTTCTTTATCGATTGAAGGCATACTATGTAGGTATAGCTGCTTAGTGTTTGTTTCAAACTTTCAAACTTGGCCCATTCTCTAAAGCTCAATAAATGTCATCATTTTGGATCATAAAATCTCATAAATCTCATAAAATGTGTATTTTTTTCCAGTGTTGTGTCCGCTATTTCCTGAGTTTTGTGCCAACAGCTGATGCCCAGATGCAGCACAGACATCAAAATTAAAAGAAAAGAGATAAGGATCATAAGTGTTTTAATTGAGATAAACTCTTTTTGTATTAGTCTTTTTTATTGGGAAAATCTAGCATAGTATACCTTTGTTTAGTTGAATTTTTTTTGAATTAATTACTTCAATAATGAAAGAAAAGTTTGAGGGATTAGTGTCTGTCAAGGGATTAATCTGTAATCTTCCATCTGTATCCTTACATGCACACACTCATTTAATAGGTAAATAAACCTGCCCAGATGAATCAACATGACTGACAGGCCTCAGGTAACAGGGGTCAAATATTAGTGGCCTGAATTCCAGTTGATGATGACCGTCCCCACAGCGGTGACGATGATCCCGCTGTTTGTGTAAGCGTTTGTGTGTGGGGGTGCCGGGGGCTTGGGGTTCCTCACTGGCATTCATTAGGGACTGAGGAGGAGGGGAGGAGGAGCAGGGAGGGCCGAGGGCAGGAGGGGGTCAGCTCTCACAGCTGAGAGCGTCATTAGCAGGGGGATCACTGACAAATTTTAAAAGTCTGCTTATGTCTGGTCAGAGGCTCCGTGTGAGTGTCTCTGGAAGGTTTCATCGAAAAAAAAAAGTTCCTTTTCCCTTATTCCAACCTCCATAACTGTTCACTCTCACCTCCCTATTAAATTAAGAGCAAGCTGCTGCACCTGAAACTACTGGCCATACTTAAATAAGCTGGTATCTGTTACGCATATTCTGATAATACATCACAGGCCTAACAAGAGCTTGTGAGACCTAATCACAAATCAAGAGGATCCAAAAAGCATCATAGAACATATAAGTGAAATAATCTTTCCATCTCTGCATCTGGCAGAAAGAGACACTGCAGGGAGAAAGGCAGAACGCCCAGCAGAGGAATGCAGCAGCTTCTGTGGCCCAGCCCACACGGCTGGCCCCGAGTCCGACAGCGGTTCTTTAAATCAACAGAACCTGATCCAGAACCGAACAGGAGGAGAGAAGACAGACAGCGCGAGGTGGAATATGAGGTCAGGCTAATTCTCACAGATTCACAGACAGGAAGTTGTGCTAAGCTACCGCTCTCTGTGTTTTTGCACGTATACACTTTAGTAGCACAAAAGCGGGAGAAAATGCTGATAGGACAAGTAGTGTATTTTTCTGTTAATGAAGTGTTCTGTGAGGTCAGTGTTTTTGGTGAGAAAATGGGAGGCGTAGGGAGGGGAAAGGACATGAGCAGGCAGAAAGTTCTGGGCAACAGTGACTCAGATTCAGGGTTAAGCAGGGTTAATTCGTACAAAATAAGACAAGCAAAAATACAGATATCGAGAATAAGAGGGGCTCTTTGTTTCATTTTTCACACAGGGGCATTATAAATTGCCCAGAGAGTGATACAGGCAGCTGGTATCTTGTAAGAAGTGCAGGGATACAAGAGAAAGTCACAGTACTTTGACTATAGCATGTATGAAAGTAGTGGACGTATGGGCTATGGTAGCCTCCAGTTTGACATTTTGTCCATTGCCATTTTAGTGTTTTAACGTCCTGCTTGGGAGCTAAGCTAGCTTAGCAAGGTGCACCGGAATTCAAAATGAACAGCCAATTTTTAAGTGTGTCTTGTAGTCAGATTGAATGCTGAACAGGATCTTTTTCTAGAGACCAATGTGTTACAATTAATTTTCATGAACTGAAATACACTGTGAAAAGTCATGGTAGCAACCTGTCAGTCATAAGGTAGCGATACCCCAAAAGCATACTCTGCTTTATTATAGATTTTAAATGGGGCCATAATTTACTAAATTAACTTGAAACTAGTGTATGAGAGCACAAACTCATTAGGAAAATGTTTACTCAAGTAATAAATCAAGTGAGAATAGGGTAAATTTTCTCATAGACTTCTATGCAATCAGGGTTTTTTTTTGCAACCAGATGCCCCCTTCTGGCCATTACAAGACTGCAGGTTTTATTCCTTAGATTTCAATCCCATCGTAGACTTGACAAATTAAATTGGGGTGCCACTTTAAATAACAGGATGCTATGTTGGCACCTTTGCTAGACATCAAAAAAGGGGGAGTAGGTCGTACAAGATATAAGTCCCGAGTAAATTCTTAAATTAAAAAATACAACAGCTGTGAGATTTAAAGTGAGGGAAGAAAAAGTTGTCTGTCTTGGATTTTTAACTGACAATGCGATGGACTTTGGAGTGAAGGGAAAACAGTTTAAAAATGAACAGCCTCTTATGTCAAACTGGGATCTGCTTTTATATACAAGGCACATTTCCTCTGCATATGCTGTCAAGATGCAACTAAGAAAGGGATGACACCCACTGCCCTGCGATGGAGGACAGAGACACAGAATCACTCAGTATTTAAGGCCATGCAGCGGATTTACAGAAATGATAAAGACATGCAAAAAATGCTGAGAGGTTAAAGTGTGCTGTTTGGAGAGTGTGTGGGTGGACTAAGGGCTCCTTGATTGAACATTTCCCATGGACCCGAGCATAAATCTGACCGCAGCTTTGCAGCAGTGTGGTTGGATGGCGGCGGCGGCTGGGGAGAGGCAGGTGAGATGTCCCTGAATATGAGAGGAAGTAGCTCGTTTAGAGGGATGGAAGGGTTTAAGGAGAGAAGAGGTGAGCACTCCTTCAAAGCCCTTTGAAGGCTGGCTGCGGTAGGCAGAGCCGCGGTTTTCCCAAAAAGCCCCCCTAACAGGAAAAACAGTTTCTTTTTTTTTCCATTGCACAAGAGCAACCTCTACCCCACAGCCGAAAGCAAGGACCTGCTTTGAACTCACAGGGGGAAGAAAAACCACAAATCATTTTATTAAGTGCTTGGAATACTCGCACGGTTGCGTACATTACACTTAAACACACGTTGTTGACGGACAAACACATGCTTCGCACTGGTTCTCATTCCCAGTATGTGCCCCTCACTCACACAGGAAGACTGTGAATGGTGCCAAAGCTTGTGACTCATCAGAAAACTCCCTTTCCCCCTTTTCCCTCGTTCATCTCCTCCCCATCTACACCTCTTTCATTCTTCCTCAACAGCAATTTCAGCATGGACCAGGTGAACTTTGCCTAAGGGTCAAAGGTCTTCCAGTGAGAAGGGGAAAGTGCCTAAATGTCTGTGAGTGTCAAATAAGTCATTTGTCCATACCCTCAAGAATTTCACATGTTCTGACCTCTGCAGATACGATAGAAAGAGAGATGATGTGACACTTCATATCATGAATCTATTGCTCTTCACTCATTTCAAAAGGCAGAGCCTCAGCAGTATACAGCTACTGGCTGCAGCTGCTCTGACTGACTGTAAGCCAGCGGTTGAAGCTGTGGCTGTGGGTATCGGTTTTGCACAGACTCCTGCTACATATGTGGTTGAGTTTTTTCGATGCTATAGAATAAATTTGTGGTTGTGAATCTACAGTGCTATAGATATGGTTATGGTAGCTGTGCTGGGACTAATCTTTACTGCCCTGTGCCCATTAACAACAGAACCAAGAGAGCATTGTTAACCCACACAAGATTTGAACCCACAGTGCTTCTATCAGATACAGAAATACAGTAGCTTCAAACAACGATCAGCCATTTACACCTACTATAAACGTATGTGCGACAGTCATAATCAAGTACAATTCACAGCCATGGCTGCAGCCACAATTATCATCGACAAAAACAGCCGAAGCTTTATCATCCAATGGCTGTAGTCGTAGTCACAGCTGCAGTCTGTCAAAATCAGGGTCGATGCTAGATCCCAACCGCCGTGTGCGGTTTTCTCTTGGATGCTGAAGGCGTCCAACTCTACCTCTGATTGGCTTAACCAATCTCATTCCTGTCCATCTACCCGACCTCTCTACGCGGACTTTGTCACTCTATAATATTGTAACCTCAGTCCTCTCCTGTTATTTCTACGGCTGCTAGAGTCTTTGTCACTTGTTTGTGAAAATTTGGCACTTTGGGGCACTTGCTGAAACGCTGCCATTCTTCTTGGGAGGACAGTCTCGGTTAACAGGCAAGCATTCTCACAAAGGGCGAATCCAACATTTTAGCATCAGTCTGCTATTTAAACGATGTGTTGCTGTGCTGAATAACTGTCATTATTATCATGTTATGTTTGTCATAGCACAGGGAGAGCCAAACATGCATCCAGTCAAACACTTGACCACATACAGAAAATAAATACATGTAGTTCCTTTGATAAAATCAGCTGTCTGCTAATCACCTCTATGGTATCAATACAGAAAAACTGAATGTATGCAAGTCAGACAAGTCTACTGATAGGTTCTAAGTGGGCACAGACCCACTTGCAGACCTCACACACACACATATCCTTCTGCATCTGGAGGAAATGTGTGGCTGACACATGCAGACCTAGCGGGGTGCAGGGAGTGGCAGGATGAAGCATGTGAATCTTTGCCCCTGGATGTCTCTTCACACAGTGTGAGAAATCTTGGGTGTCACACTGACGAAAGACAGGTATTTTAACAGGAAGCTCACACACACACACACACACACACACACACACACACACACACACACACACACCTAATTTGTCACTCAACAAGAAAACACACAGTCTCAGCTCTTGAGTGGAGACAATGAATGTGTGAATATGGGTAATGTGGGTACTCTATCAGCACATCCATCTCCAGGTCTAAATGTACATAAATGCCAGCAAAAGAAATTATCCAGGAAGGAAAGAACAAACAATTTCTACATGTGAAATTCCACATGGAGTCAAATCACAATATTTAGCAAGGATGCAGTTATTTTTTGCAGTGGAATCTGGTGTCAGAGTGTGATATGGTTGCTCCTGAGAAACAGCTGTAATATGAAAGGTGATCGTTCTGATGAAAAGACAGAACAGACAGAAGGTGATCTGATAAAAAGACAGAACTCAAGGAGAATGATGGATGTTTACACCCCGCAAAAATAGAACAAGCCGGAACAGACACAAAGAAATCTAGTCGTACTTTGCCCCGTGAAACTGCTGAAGCCAGAGGAGAAAAATATATTGGATGTGTTGACTTTATTTGCTCAGGTGGACGGAGCCAAGAGTTCCAAAGAATCCCACTTTTCAAAAGCAGAAGAAAACGATCTGCTTATGTTACTACAGCTTTCTCCATCTCCATCTCCATCTCCTTCTCAATCCATCCGCTTTTCTCTGGGGTTCACAAATACCACATCAAATCTGCACTATGTTGCTTTGGATTAGCCTCCACATCATGTGCCCTCAGCTGCTCCTGGCTCTGCCTCCCTCCTCTGTTGTTGATGGAAGCAGGGGTGTGATGCAATTAAATAATGATGATTAATTTGCGAAAACAAGGGAAGCAAGATGGACAGCACCTCACATCACTCACACTGTTGAACATTTTCTTTGGTTTGAACTGTTCTCTCTGACCTCAGTGAACAGCGAGGCCTTCCTCGTGGACTGCTTCCAGTCATTTGCGGTGAGAGTGAGAAGTAGGTCAAGTGGCTGACACTGTTTCAGTGCGCAATAGGGGCATACTTTAAGTCTATTGAAGCAGTTAAGATAAGCAATCTGTATGGGATTCTCGCTTTCACTTCCAGGCTTGTTGCTGCTTGTGAGCGGAGAGTAGATGAGCTTAGAGGGCGCATCATTATTGTGGAGGCTATTCACACTTTGACCACAGTGGACTTTACTGTCACATTTAAATCCTCAATGCACCACAGAGAAGACTTTACAATGACTTTTCTCTTTAAATTTGCTCACAAAATCGTTTTTTTCTTTCACACAAATGCTTTCAATATACGAGGCGAAAAGGGAAAATATTAGAAGTGACAAACGCATTGGGAGACTTGGCTAGGGCATGTGTCGAGGAAGACGGGAACCGAAAAGCGCGCTGCTTGCTTTGGCATCCGCACTTGGCTCCGATTCCAAGTCGCTATTAAAGCTCACTGGCTCCGTATAGTCCACCTCTTGTACCTCACATTAAATCCTCAGCTCTGGCTGTTTTTTTTTCTCGCTTTTTTTCCTGCGACCCACGGGTTAGTTGTAAACCGAGGAGGAGGCTGACACCTGTCTGTGGTGTCCGCCGCTCTGATCCAGCGCGCCCCGCTGATCCAGCGACCCAAACACCTACATAAAGTCACACGACCTCAGCCCATAATAAAGTAATGAAAGTCGTTGCCTTATTTCAAACAAATGACAGGTAATACACAACCCGTCACAGCAGACGCAGTGAGCCATTAACTTCTTTCCTACAAGAATAAGTGGTGCGCAAAATTGAAATCTGGATGTGAAATAAACAGACACATTGACCCGCATATAATAAACTTACCCCGGTGTCAAGTCGTGAATGTCGCTGTCTTTAAATTTAAAGGACGTCCCCCTCTGAGATCCACACCAATTTAGGTTCTCTTCCGTCAGAAATCGTCCTCTCCAAACGCAAAAGTGTCTCGCGTTGCTCACATGCGCCTCGTTAAAAATATTAAAAGGACATAGGAAGCGCGTGCAACATGGTCAAAAGTGAGAGGACATGTAGAAGAGGTGGACCACTGCATCCGCGCCCGAAGCTCAAACCAACTGAAAAGCGTCCAGTACATCCATAGGTTGTAAAGCGAGCCCGGGGTAGGCTACTCCCCATTAAAATCAAACCCAGATTTCCCAACCATGTATGCGGGAAGGAGGGAGAGGGAGAGATAGATAGAGAGAGAGAAAGAGAGAGAGAGAGAGAGAGAGAGAGAGAGAGAGAGAGAGAGAGAGAGAGAGAGAGAGAGAGATATCTAAATATCCCAGAAGCCCCCTGTGTTTCTGTTTTATTTTACCTGCTATTCGATGATGCGCGTAATTTCCTTGTGTCGCCAAAGTAACGCGCAAACGTACACTTAACCAAAACACCACTTGTTCCAGATTCCTTCTCCCTCAAACAACACAACTGCTCTCACTTTTACAACAAATACCTCCGCCGCTTTACGGACTTATTCTCACTGCGCTGCTTGCTCTAAATGCCCCGTGGCTCGCTGTGTTCACAGGCAGCCATATGGAGGTCGTAATGAGAACACAACGTTGAACCTGTTGGAAAAAGAGTAGGCCTGGCAGGGCTCCGGGGGCTCGCAGAAACAAGAGGCAGATGCAGAATGTTATAACTTATTAATCCTAATAATAGTCCAACACATGTTGGATTTATTAGGGCACGCCTGTGCGTCAGGGCGGCAAACATGTTGACGTTTATGATGATTTTATTAATAATAAAAGTAGTATCACATTAAATGTATTACAGCATTGGCTATTGGTTGCATCATGAGGATGCGTGTTTGTGCGGAGAGATAGAGAGAGAAGTTCGTTTTGGCACAGAAAATGTGTCCATGCGCCCTCGGCCATGACAGCAGCACATTAACTCATTAAGTGCATTCATAGGGCTTTATATATCTCTCTCAGTGTTAAAGAGCAACAGCTAAATGTGCTTTGTCATAATGGTTGCAATTTTATACAGCCTATCAATGGAAGCGAGTGTGCGTAAAAGCGCACTGGAGGTCACTGGTTTACAGTGATTTAAAACAGCTTTTTTAAATGGCAGTAACTAGTAATGGATTATATTAATGGGCTAATAACACATCTACACAAAGCAGTGAAACGACATGAGTGGTGATTGTTGTTTGAGCCATTAATGTGTTATTTTTTAGCCTGTTCGGGGCCATCATATCTGAGCTCCACTCACTGTATGCGTATAGAATGACGCCCAGTGGAGGCGCGAGGACAGCCACAGTTCGCTTCATAATCCCCGTTAATTTTCAGGCGACAGTCCGCGTGCTGCTCTTTGTATGACTGCAGGTGCAGCCTTCCTACCGGCATCACGGCCGATCAAATCCCGAGCACCTCCCGGCTCCAGCTGTAAGCTGATCAACATTCCTGCTGTATTTACTGTACCATCCTATGGGGGGAACAGCCCGGCCCAGCCCGGCCCGGCCCGGCTCTGCCCAGGCCGGGACCAAAGCGGCGCGTTGGCACCCTTTATTCCAGTAATTCATCTCAAAACAAAGAGCGTTTAAATGTGTATTCAAACACGCGGATGATTTAAGATAATAAGCATTAACTTTAATCCTATTTGTGTGCGCGTGCGTGCGTGCGCGATTCAGAAACCAGAACCCACCTGCAGCCAGTACTAATTAACGGTGTCAGGGAAGTAATAGGACAGAAAATGAACTAAAAAAAAAAGACAGTGTCAATTATTGGACTTAAACACAAAAGGGAAAGAAATGGTGCCAATAGGCCAAAATTAATTAAATTTTGAGTAGGGATAAAGGACACATAAAAGAGCGCGAGGCTATAACCTACATGTTAAAGAATTACAGCATTTTTTGCTCGTGAAATCTTCACACATTTTCTCCCAGGAAACTTCCCATGTTCGCGGATTTATCTGCCATCAGCCTTTATTTATTATTACTCCTTTTGCTCTTCTGGCCTCCTGTCCAATTACTTCATTCTCTTATTTGTCTAAGCCCAATTCTTCATTTGAAATTTCCATTCTTGACGATTTTCTCACGTTAATCAGACCCTAAAATAACTCTTCCACCGGCTTCACAGGAGTCTAAATTAGTTTTTATAATGAATCCTCATTATTCTCCTCTAATTACTTTTTCAGTGTCCCCTGGTTTTTATTTTTAC
Source organism: Centropristis striata (assembly GCF_030273125.1). NCBI lineage: Eukaryota > Metazoa > Chordata > Actinopteri > Perciformes > Serranidae > Centropristis > Centropristis striata. Next base: position 11,744,342 of record NC_081537.1, read on the forward strand.
TCTCCAATTCTCTGACATTCCTCTTAATGTGGGAGTGATGCTGTACACCATAGATATACATTTTTTTCTATGCTGCTTGCTTTAATATGTTTTCTATTATAATGCTCGACATTTGAGAAAGTAGGCCAGTAAATTGAGAAATCGAACCAAATACACCAGAATAAATACTTTTTGTTTTTTGACATCCACTCAGCTCGTGTTTTTATCACAAGCACACTGCTGTGACAATATGTTCACATTTCTCCATACAGAGCTGTGGAATAAATGAGCCCCGCCAGCCAGGCACTAATCTAGTTAGATCATCTCTCCAATTACAACTGGGAGTGATTCGACTATGTTAAAGACAGAGTGAAAGAAAGCAAGACTAACAACAGGCAACACACTCACTTGCTGTCAGATGGGATTCAAGCAGGGAGCTCTCCTCGGTCCTTTTGGAGTTGTTGCACTTGGATCAGTCTGCTGATTTTTGTCTCATTGGTGTGTCTGTTCAAAGCCCGGGGCTCTCAGCGCTGGGTTCCCTGCGGCGGACACCCTGGAGAAAATGTCAGCCTCCGGCTTTTTTTTTTCCTCGCTTCATTTTGGCACCCCTGCTGTTTGGCGCCCCTGCTGTTGGGAGCAAGAAGAGATGCTTACCTTATCCAGAGGGGGAATCCCCCACTACCTGGTTTGAAGTGGAGGGAGGGCGCCCTCTTGTGGCTGAGCACCTGTAAAGCTTCTGACCGGAGAACCACCTCCTCAATTTAGTACACATCACATTTTACTCGCCCAAATGTATTGTTGTATATTGTAATACTAAAAGTCTTCAAGATAAGATTAAGCCATCTAAGTGATCTAAGTGGTCTTAGTGATAGAATGCCATAAAAAAAAAAACGCTGTCAATGCAGAGACTTATCATGGTTATTAATAACATTAATCATGCTCTGTTCCATTCATTTATCCTGGTAAGCAGGTGAGACAGCAGGCACTAAAACATTTAAAATGGAATGCAACCGTTATTAATTCAATTAGTTAAAGCTGTATTTGATGAATCAAGATTTGGCTTTGGGATAAGTCTGTTATGAAATAAAAATGTAAAAAATCCTACTTAAGATATTTACCCAACCCACAATGTTATTTACTGTCATAAAACTCAATTATAATTGTTCCTTTGTTGAGAGGTGGACCGCAGGGCACACAAAATGAGTTGCATGTGCTATATTGAATTATAAATAAAGAGACCCTATCAATAGAGAAGCCCTGAGAGGAAGGTGGGGGGAAATCAGGTGTTTATAACCTAAAGAGTTTGTTTCCTTTGCAAGTGTATATTTATTTACTGCTAGTCTTTTTAGGATAATTTATTTTCTTTTTTTTAGGGTTAGGGCGGATCATTTTTCTAAAAACAAGGTACATACTGTATATTGTGTTGTACTTTACAGTCAGTACCTTGTATTTAGAGTCCATGGAGAAACTAAAACTCGCCTGGAAGAAACGTGGCTGCTTTAAGTCCTGTTTAGAGCCCGGGGTAGTGATGCACAACAGCCTCTTGTGGCTGAAATTAGTATTACAACAAACAAACAAACAAAAAATATCCCTTTCTGAGCTTCCATACTTCACCCTATCATACTTTATTTTGATTTACATATCCACTTTAAACTTCTGATTGTTAAATCCTTATAACAATTTCAGATTACCATTTATAAATATTGTATCTAAAGCTATAAATAAATGCCTAGTTTGCCACAGAAAAACACAAAAGTGTCATCTGCAATAATACATGTTAATAAGACATTACGTTTATACAACAATCTATAGTTTGGCAACCCAAATGCTATAGAGCATTAATTATTACATCTATTGATCATTAATATGTCCAGTTGTCAATCATGGATGTAATACAGATGTTTTTGAGGAAAACACAGTGTAAAGTCAAATTCATTATTTTAGAATCAAAATATACCAAGTACCAAAAGTAAAGTACTCGTTATGGCACATTTGAGAATATTATATATATTATATAACTGGATAAAATGATGACTACTAAATTAAGCTGTTGAATAAATGTAGTGGAAAAGTGTAATATTTGCCTCTGAGGTGTGGTGGACTAAAAGTAGCAGAATACTGAAATATTCATATGAAGTACTAGAATCTCAGAATTCAAAAATACTTAGAACAAAAGTGAAGATCACACCATGATTATTATAGTAAACTGAAAAGTAATCTGTTAAAAATATTACTAGCAACCTGAAACTAAATAAACTGTAACAGTATAAACTTAAACAAATAAATGAATAAACATTTTTTAGCTATAAGTGCAGAAAAAGGGAGACAACATGAATACTCACTCAACTCTTGTGATATTAAACCAAATAAATATTGTAGTTAATATTCCAGGAGATGGCGCTACACTGCAAATCACATTGGACAGTAAAGTTGTATGATTAAACATTATGGCCAACCATGTATTTTGTATGTAAAGTACCAGTCAAATGTTTGGACATACCTTCTCAATCAATGGTTTTATTTATTTCTCATTACTTTCAATATTGTACATTGATACGGAAGACGTCAAAACTGACAAACCAGAATATGTTTTATATTGTAGATTCTTCTAAGTAACAGCCTTTTGCTTTTATTACAGCTTTGCACACTTCTGTTATTCTCTCAGTCAGATTCATGAGGTGATCACCTTGATGGTTTTCACTTAACAGGTGTGACTCATCAAGAGTTTATTTGTGGAATTTCCTGCCTTCTTAATGTGTCTGAGACCATCAAAGTAAAAGGTGGCTACTTTGAAGAATCTAAAATATAAAACATATTTTGGTTTGTTTGACACTTTTTTGTTTACTACATAATTCCATGTGTTCCATCATATTTCTGTTTTTTTTAAATATGAATCTACAATGTAGAAAACATCATAAAAATAGAGAAAAAACATTGAATGAGAAGTTGTGTCCAAACTTTTGACTGGTAGTGTGTATTTTCTACAGTAGATTCATATTAAAGTCACCATAGCTAAGATGGAACACATATGGAATTATGCATTAAACAAAAATATATTATTATATAGATTAATAATATATATTATTAATATATTATATTTTAGATTTAACCATTCCAGGTGAGCAGTTCATGAAGCTGACTGAGAGAAGTGTACGAAACTGTACACCTAATTCTACATAATTTCTTATATGTTCTTTCATAGTTTTGATGTCTTCAGTATTAATCTATAATGTTGAAAATAATAATAATAATTAAAAAAAAAATACACTGAATGAGAAGGTGTGTCCAAACTTTGACTGGTACTGTATAAATGTGTGAATCACTAGAGGCCCCACAATACGATTTTGTCCCGATACTTGAGTCACGATACAATATTATTGCGATTTTAAGCATTTGTCGATATGGTGAGTATTGTGACACAATATATTGCGATTTAACTGTTTAACTGCATTTTGTGTCCACAAATTTAACTTCAATCAAGAATTGTTTTGTCAAATGAGAGAAAATTCTCAGTGTAATCATCTCACTTCAGTCTTTTTATTTCTCCACAATAAGAGTCAAACCCACAGACTGACCAACAAAGTATTCAGTCAAACTGAACTGAACTGTTATTAAACATGTATGGACGACAACAACTGCAGCATTTTCTCAAACTTTCCTCAACTTTAAGTTTTTTATTACATAAAAAAAGCCTAACTTAGCAGTGTTATTTCGTCAACTTCTCGACACATGGTGCCTATAGATTCCTTGGTAACGCTTTATAATAAGGTCCTTAATAACCATTAATTAACAAGTAATAAGGCATTGTTCTCGCTTTAGATCCGGTAGTTGCAAAAAGCATAGTTAACTTATAGTTAACTTATAATAGATGAGCAATAAGGTATATTTTAATATTAATAAGCAAACAAAATAAGATTAATAAAGGCATGGCAAAGACATAATGGGTTGGTTATGGGTGTTTGTAATGCCATTATTAACACTTATATAAGCTTATAAACACACAATAATGTTAATAAGCATCTTGTAAGGACTTACAAGGGCCTTATTACTTGTTAATTAATGGTTATTACGAGGACCTTAATATAAAGCGTTACCGATTCCTTAGTTCGTCTAGATCTTCATGTGATACCAATCATCTCCAGTATATTCCTTAAAGGGAACCCGCTACGGCCTCAGGAACAAAAAAATACTGACGGGCTCCCGGAGCGCTAAATATCGATACCTGGCGGTCATGAATTGATATGATATTGCAACACAAAATATCACAATACTATGCTGTATCAATTTCCCCCCACCTCTAGTGCTGTATATGTAGCTACATACTTCTTTCTTTGTGAATTTGCCCATGTGTGTCCTCCTCTGTAGAAAAAGTGGTGGGACCTGTTGCAGTGCCCCTGAGCCCAATGCCTCATAACACTCCCATGCTTTAGTGTAGTCACAATTCAAAGAATGTTCTCAGAACAACGTGTGCTTTGCATTCATGCAAATTATCTCAGCAAAACTACCAGAGAAAAAAACAATACTAGAGACTGTATATTGTAATACTAAAAGTCCTCAAGATAGGATTAAGCCATGTAAGTGATCTAAGTGGTCTAAGTGATAAAATGCCATAAATAACCCTGCTGTCAATGCAGAGACTTATCATGGTTACTAATAACATTAATCATGCTCTGTTCCATTCATTTATCCTGGTAAGCAGGTGAGACAGCAGGCATTAAAACATTTAAAATGGAATGCAACCGTTATTAATTCAATTAGTTAAAGCTGACATAATGGGTTGGTTATGGGTGTTTGTAATGCCATTATTAACACTTATATAAGCTTATAAACACACAATAATGTTAATAAGCATCTTGTAAGGACTTACAAGGGCCTTATTACTTGTTAATTAATGGTTATTACGAGGACCTTAATATAAAGCGTTACCGATTCCTTAGTTCGTCTAGATCTTCATGTGATACCAATCATCTCCAGTATATTCCTTAAAGGGAACCCGCTACGGCCTCAGGAACAAAAAAATACTGACGGGCTCCCGGAGCGCTAAATATCGATACCTGGCGGTCATGAATTGATATGATATTGCAACACAAAATATCACAATACTATGCTGTATCAATTTCCCCCCACCTCTAGTGCTGTATATGTAGCTACATACTTCATATGCCCTTACAGTCAGTGAGAGAGAAGTAGGCCAAACACAGGGGCACGGTGGTGGAACCCAACCGACTGATAATTAGTCGCTGCTGGCAAGAACCCCAGAGATGATGGGTGGGTGGTTGTAGGTTAGTGGGGGAAGGTTATGTCAGGGATTTGGGGGGTGGGTCAAAAGAAAGAAAGCGAGAGAGAGAGAGAAGTGAGGGCACTTCAAACAACATTGCGGTCCCATGTAAAAATAAACAGCTTGAGCCCCTCTCAGCACACCCCCTGTTTATAACGACAGCCGCTCGAGGAACGCTGCCTGTTTACTTTCCCTCTGCCGACTCATCTCGAGTCAGGACGGCGTGTTGGCGTTATTGTATACATCCCCTCACACACTCACTCGCTCAGGGCTCAGCTGCCACTCCACTTCAAAGACCTGGGGCCTGAGTGGGAGAGGAAGAGATATTAATGGGTATAATACCAGCATGTCCTTGTGCAATATGTGTGTGTGTTTGCAGGGTTAGAGTCTCTTCTGTATCACACACACACACACACACACACACACACACACACACACACACACACACACACACACAGGGTGTGTGGTAGCAATATGTCAACATTAAGGAGAGAGAGCTATCAATAGCTCTTCTGCCAGTATTATTGTCCCATCCATCATTTTGACATCACACCACTGAAGGTGGTCTCTTCCCAGCTCGCACTGATGACTCAACCACAGGGAGTTTTTAAATGAGGATACCTTGAGGCCGCAGCTTGGAATCTGCAGTAACCTAATCTGTAGTCCTGAAGGCTCGGAGGATGTGTGCCGGCCTCCGTGTGTACATGTTGACTTGCTGTGGGATTATTTTTAGGTTAGCTGCATTGACCATCCAGGATGATGATGGGAAATTGGCTTTCCCCACTTGGTGTGCAGTGCATGTGTGCTGAACCCACAGGGAAGCAAGGGAAAAAAAACAAAAAAAACGTAATGTGTGTTTTTACATACATGTATGCATGTCTGCGCACTGACAAGCGGAGTTCAGCCAGGTACCTCTCTGGTGGTATTTACACCCTTCATTTGTGTGGAATCCAGCATCATTATCTCAAAGTGTTGCCAGCTGGATGCGCTTGGGAGTTCCCATTTGAACTCTATGTGTGTTCTGAAGACGTAGAAAGAGCAAGAGAGCTGAAACACTCTAATGAACGATCACGTTCTGGTTTTCATTCCGCTGCAATATTCATGAGAGGCAGGATCTGGCACTGTCTTGTCGATTAGCTAATAAATTGTGTGGCCAAAACGATGCCACCCAAGGCTACAAAGCCTCTCCTTGAATTAGTTGTAATTCCAATGAGCTGGAAGTGGATGTGGGTGGAGGTTCACACACACTGATAGTAAATAATTTTTTTTTTAAAAAGGTCTGTTAGATGAAGAATTTGGAGTAGTTGTACCTGAACCTGCTTGTAATCTATTTCACAGTAAATCACTGAACTCTCCCTGCTGCTCCAGCCGTCTGCATTTGAGTCTTTGTTGTTACATATATACATATATAAACATATATATTGTATCTCATGGCTGCACTGCCAAGAAAAAAAGTCACAAATAAAATAATGTTTGCAAAGCAATTGTCTGCTTTGGATATAAGGAATGCTGCTTTGACAACAATGTTAATCACATGGTCAGGGCCCCAAAGTGTCAGCCCCCAAATGTCACTCAACAAAGTGACAGAGAAATAAATCAACAACCAGGAAGAGACTCAAATGACCACAAAGTAACATAAAACACGTGAGAGACACAAAAGACTTCTAAGAGACCAAAATAGACCCAAAGACACACAAAGAGACTTATTACACAAAATACAAAACAGTTTTAAAGAGACAAAAAGCAATTCCAAGGGCATTCAAAATAAAAAATTACACTCAGCTGTAAACCTTCAGGGGTCTTTTCCACCACAAAATCAATAATCATTTGTGAATCTAACTCTTGAGATGGGGCCAAAATCAATTCTTTGTGAATTTGCCCATGTGTGTCCTCTGTAGAAAAAGTGGTGGGACCTGTTGCAGTGCCCCTGAGCCCAATGCCTCATAACACTCCCATGCTTTAGTGTAGTCACAATTCAAAGAATGTTCTCAGAACAACGTGTGCTTTGCATTCATGCAAATTATCTCAGCAAAACTAGCAGAGAAAAAAACAATACTAGAGACTGTATATTGTAATACTAAAAGTCCTCAAGATAGGATTAAGCCATGTAAGTGATCTAAGTGGTCTAAGTGATAAAATGCCATAAATAACCCTGCTGTCAATGCAGAGACTTATCATGGTTACTAATAACATTAATCATGCTCTGTTCCATTCATTTATCCTGGTAAGCAGGTGAGACAGCAGGCATTAAAACATTTAAAATGGAATGCAACCGTTATTAATTCAATTAGTTAAAGCTGTATTTGATGAATCAAGATTTGGCTTTGGGAAAAGTCTGTTATGAAATAAAAATGTAAAAAATCCTACTTAAGATATTTACCCAACCCACAATGTTATTTACTGTCATAAAACTCAATCATAATTGCTCCTTTGTTTAGAGGTGGACCGCAGGGCACACAAAATGAGTTGCATGTGATATATTGAATTATAAATAAAGAGACCCTATCAATAGAGAAGCCCTGAGAGGAAGGTGGGGGGAAATCAGGTGTTTATAACCTAAAAAGTTTGTTTCCTTTGCAAGTGTATATATATTTACTGCTAGTCTTTTTAGGATAATTTCTTTTCTTTTTATTTGGGTTAGGGTGGATCATTTTTCTAAAAACAAGGTACATACTGTATATTGTATTGTACTTTACAGTCAGTACCTTGTATTTAGAGTCCATGGAGAAATTAAAACTCGCCTGGAAGAAACGTGGCTGCTTTAAGTCCTGTTTAGAGCCCGGGGTAGTGATGCACAACAGCCTCTTGTGGCTGAAATTAGTATTACTACAAACAAACAAACAAAAATTATCCCTTTCTGAGCTTCCATACTTCACCCTTTCATACTTTATTTTGATTTACAAATCCACTTTAAACTTCTGATTGTTAAATACTTATAACAATTTCAGATTACCATTTATGAATATTGTATCTAAAGCTATAAATAAATGCTTAGTTTGCCACAGAAAAACACAAAAGTGTCATCTGCAATAATACATGTTAATAAGACATTACGTTTATACAACAATCTACAGTTTGGCAACCCAAATGTTGTTTTTAACTCGTCTATAGAGCATTAATTATTACATCTATTGATCATTAATATGTCCAGTTTTAAATTGTGTGGCAAAAACGATGCCACCCAAGGCTACAAAGCCTCTCCTTGAATTAGTTGTAATTCCAATGAGCTGGAAGTGGATGTGGGTGGAGGTTCACACACACTGATAGTAAATAACATTTTTTTAAAAAAGGTCTGTTAGATGAAGAATTTGGAGTAGTTGTACCTGAACCTGCTTGTAATCTATTTCACAGTAAATCACTGAACTCTCCCTGCTGCTCCAGCCGTCTGCATTTGAGTCTTTGTTGTTACATATATACATATATAAACATATATATTGTATCTCATGGCTGCACTGCCAAGAAAAAATGTCACAAATAAAATAATGTTTGCAAAGCAATTGTCTGCTTTGGATATAAGGAATGCTGCTTTGTGTCAGCCCCCAAATGTCACTCAACAAAGTGACAGAGAAATAAATCAACAACCAGGAAGAGACTCAAATGACCACAAAGTAACATAAAACACGTGAGAGACACAAAAGACTTCTAAGAGACCAAAATAGACCCAAAGACACACAAAGAGACTTATTACACAAAATACAAAACAGTTTTAAAGAGACAAAAAGCAATTCCAAGGGCATTCAAAATAAAAAATTACACTCAGCTGTAAACCTTCAGGGGTCTTTTCCACCACAAAATCAATAATCATTTGTGAATCTAACTCTTGAGATGGGGCCAAAATCAATTCTTTGTGAATTTGCCCATGTGTGTCCTCTGTAGAAAAAGTAGTGGGACCTGTTGCAGTGCCCCTGAGCCCAATGCCTCATAACACTCCCATGCTTTAGTGTAGTCACAATTCAAAGAATGTTCTCAGAACAACGTGTGCTTTGCATTCATGCAAATTATCTCAGCAAAACTAGCAGAGAAAAAAACAATACTAGAGACTGTATATTGTAATACTAAAAGTCCTCAAGATAGGATTAAGCCATGTAAGTGATCTAAGTGGTCTAAGTGATAAAATGCCATAAATAACCCTGCTGTCAATGCAGAGACTTATCATGGTTACTAATAACATTAATCATGCTCTGTTCCATTCATTTATCCTGGTAAGCAGGTGAGACAGCAGGCATTAAAACATTTAAAATGGAATGCAACCGTTATTAATTCAATTAGTTAAAGCTGTATTTGATGAATCAAGATTTGGCTTTGGGAAAAGTCTGTTATGAAATAAAAATGTAAAAAATCCTACTTAAGATATTTACCCAACCCACAATGTTATTTACTGTCATAAAACTCAATCATAATTGCTCCTTTGTTTAGAGGTGGACCGCAGGGCACACAAAATGAGTTGCATGTGATATATTGAATTATAAATAAAGAGACCCTATCAATAGAGAAGCCCTGAGAGGAAGGTGGGGGGAAATCAGGTGTTTATAACCTAAAAAGTTTGTTTCCTTTGCAAGTGTATATATATTTACTGCTAGTCTTTTTAAAAAATTACACTCAGCTGTAAACCTTCAGGGGTCTTTTCCACCACAAAATCAATAATCATTTGTGAATCTAACTCTTGAGATGGGGCCAAAATCAATTCTTTGTGAATTTGCCCATGTGTGTCCTCTGTAGAAAAAGTAGTGGGACCTGTTGCAGTGCCCCTGAGCCCAATGCCTCATAACACTCCCATGCTTTAGTGTAGTCACAATTCAAAGAATGTTCTCAGAACAACATGTGTGTCCTCCTCTGTAGAAAAAGTGGTGGGACCTGTTGCAGTGCCCCTGAGCCCAATGCCTCATAACACTCCCATGCTTTAGTGTTGTCACAATTCAAAGAATGTTCCCAGAACGTGTGCTTTGCATTCATGCAAGTTATCTCAGCAAAACAACCAGAGAAAAAAACAATACTAGAGACCCCCCCGTGATTTGTCGTGAAAAAATAAAGGAAGAAGCTCCCCAATATGTCACTATTGAAAATACAAGAACAGAAATGAAGGAAGCATCAAATATAATGGACATCAGGAAACAAATAAACAAATTTTTTGCATTAACTGTGTGTGTCTTGCTCCTCTGTAGAAGGAGTGTTGTTGCAGGTCAGTGCCCTTGGGACCAATGTCTCACAATGAGTCCATGCCTTAGGGTAGTCACAAGATTTGCTTTTATGTACGTTATCTTACGTAAGACAATTGCACTGATTGTTCACCTTAAAGAACATCTGTCACTTTATCAGGTCATCTTGGTGGCTTTTGAAAGCACCATGTCATGCTTGACATATGACATGGCCACTCAGAAAAAACCTTTCTGAGTGGATTTCTTCGCAATTATTCACAAAGTAATGCAGTAAGTGATGGCAGTCTTTGAACCCCAGGGGAAAATATCTTTCTGTGTGATCGTTCCATGTTACCAGGTGAAAGGTCTTTCCACTAAAAAGCATCTGAAGGTTTCATTGGTGAATGTGTTTCAGCAATATATTATTTCTGGACCACTCATATCAAGCTTTATCCTAAAAGTAGATACATTTTCTGGTAAGAAAAAAAAATTCTGAGAGAAAGCTTTGTTAGAGCGATCTAAAAAAACTGTTACATCTCCCTTATTCCGAAATCTTCCTGCGTTTTTAATATGGGAGCCAATGAGGCTGTTGGGGCGTGTTGGTGGCGCATCTTTGCATCCTACGCCCAAACTATAACTCTGACAGCTTTACCACAGGACTGTGAGTGAGAAGACAAATTTTCCTACGTTTCTATGTAGAAATTATTTCTGTAGAGTGGAATTTGCGGCCTGGAGCGCAGTTTTCAAATGTATTTTTTGACAATCTATTCTCTCCCTCTACACTCTGGCGATGATGTCACACACTGTGACACGAACATTCCGTGCAATACACACCCATTATAATCTCAGAATTTCTCCTAAAATGATCATGGTCATTGAACAGGGATTGATAAAAAACTATATGACCTATCGAAACGTGGATTAATACACCGATACACAAGAATTGTGTCGACTGTTTAAAGTTTAAATGGAGTCGCTAGGTGAAATTATGCCGGAGAAGTAGACGTTTAAAAATCTCCAATTATTGTTCATTTTTTGTCGGCCGTCCCATTCATTTCAATGCAAAATTTTGGGCAGTTTCGTATTCTGTAGAGAAAAGTAATAGCAGACCGATCCCGATCAAACCGCACGTTTTGATATATAATTTGTCCTGCAACTCTTCAAGTTGTAGGACTAGTAGCGGGACGAAATTGCGTCCGGAAGAGGAAGAAGAAAAAATCCACAGTATAACAGTAGTTTTCCTGGGGGATTTGCACTACTATTGCTGTATGGGACCAGTGCTCGGTGCGATTGCCCCGAGGCCCTAATGATAACAACAAAAATAGCTGATAAGAGTTTAATGTAAGAGCTGATCTCTAGCCATTTTCCATGTTTTTTTTTTATAATAACCAAAATCATTATCAATAAACCTTGGAAAATGGCTAGATACTATCTGCTCTTATGAGCTATATTTGTTGTTATCATTTTATTTGTCCAAACAAATATACCTTTAGTTGTACCAGGCATTAAATGAACAAGAAATTGAAGAAACAAGGGTAGTCTAATATTTTTTTTCCATGACTGTATATAAAGAAAGAAAAAAAAATTGAACTATATCGATTTATGCGATATGGTCTAATTCCATATCACATTTAAAAATATATTGATATATTTTTTATATCGATATATTGCCCAGCCCTATAAGCGCTCACAGGAGCAGGAAGTGGACCTCAATGCAAATAATCAACACTCACTTCCAATATATAATATATAGAATTTATAACTTACTCTCAGAATTTTTTTTCTTACCAGAAGATGTATCTACTTTTAGGATAAAGGTTGATATGAGTGGTCCAGAAATAATATATTGCTGAAACACATTCACCAATGAAACCTTCAAATGCTTTTTAGTGAAAAGACCTTTCACCTGGTAACATGGAACGATCACACAGAAAGATATTTTCCCCTGGGGTTCAAAGACTGCCATCACTTACTGCATTACTTTGTGAATAATTGCGAAGAAAAATGTAATTACTCATTTGACCAGTTTGCTGAGAAAACCAGTTGAAGAATGTAAAACTTTGGGCGGTAACAAGAAGGACCTGCATAAAAAGGGACGGAGACACCTGTCTAAGAGCAGAAACATCCGATAGTGGTTCAACATCTGTTCATCTTCCTGCTTCTTCACCCAACCTCCACACAGCAAGGTAAGCTGCCTTTATGTAGACGATGCTTATGCACTTAGAAGATGACTGCGGAATCATTCTGGTTCATTGGGATGCACAATGCTAACCTAGTATATGGACAAGAAAATTCAAAACCAATTTTGAGTATGCAGTGATTTAAAGAAAAAAAACAAAAAAAAAAACAAGCATTGCTAATTAAGATGAATTTTTCGGAATATTCATTTTAGAATTTCCTTTAATTACTTTCAAAACCCTCCAGATATTTCCTTATTCCGCAACCAATGTTGTTTGGCAAAGAAAACGCTTTTAGACTTTTAGCTCTCACACTGGGGAATAAACTGCCCCTTAGTATCAAATCAGCTGAATCTGCTGCACTTTAAATAAAATCCTACCTGAAGAGGCCTATTACAAAAGTGGTTAATTGTTTATTTTGTGTCAGTTCTATTCCTTTGATTATTTATACTTGTTATATTTCACTACAAGCTTTTCAGTTTCCCTCTAGGGGCTACAGAAAAACTTTTAGCCACCTTAAAAAGGCCCACCTAAAAAGACCCAATATCAGTTTAAGTGTGCGCTACATTTAGAAATGTTTTTACTACTTTACCTTACAACTTTTACTCTGTAAAAGTTTACACCGGGCTAACTAGAGCAAAGCCACCAGACTCCATTTACAACAACAGGAATTATACCTGGCAGAACACAGGAGCTGCTGGTGTTGGTTGATTAAATCTTGTGTTATTGTGCGACTTTGGTGTTTGTCAAGGTTTCTTCCAATTCATCAAAGTCAAACAATAACACAGAAAAACAATCGATGCAACAGAACCAGCAACTCCCATTTTTTCTGCAAGGTGAAATCCCCTCTTCTGTGCAGTAATAAAAAAGAATGTTAAATAACAGAATAATTATGCATTATATTACCAAATAAAATAAAACTAAATACTGCTAGTACTGTACTGTGTCTGTATTCAAGATACAGTGAGTAAACTCTTATTGTAATAACCCTGTACAGCATGCAAGAACGTTCACAATCAAATACTTCAAGCATATCAAGAATACTTCCTGTACACTGAATGTATTTGTGCAGTACGGAATTGAGGTTTTATAGAAGTGAACTGGATCTAACTCAGCTCTCTCACAGTTTACTACCAGGCCTCTATCATGACGAGGCTGGGTGAACTGATCCTCCTGCTGGCAGGTAAGAAGCCATTGAAAAGTTTCCATGTTTACCCATGAAATCAATATAAAGAAATAAAGAATACATTTCAATTAAGATAACTACTGACAATTATGAATAATATAATATCCTTAGATTGAAGCCAGTTGATGTTTTAATCTACAGTAAAGAAATGCCAGTTTAAATATCTATTTTACTGAATGATTTCATTTTTCACACCCATAATTCATGGCATTTTATGACGGAGGTCTGAACTGGGAATGAAGTTGTTCTTGATAAATTCATGTGTGATATGTTTTCTTCCAGTCTGCACTGTAGTGTTTGCCGGACAGCACAGTTCTAATCTAACACTTGATTTGGACCCGTGTAGCATCGCTGTATATGCTGGAGTGTACAGATATATATATGTGAGTATAATGAAACCACGTTTAAGCTTTTCAACTGGTGGTAGAGGAAGTTCTTGGATCTTTTACTTAGTAGAGAAACTCAATTCAAATATACTTGAAGTATCAAAACACATATTTTGAAAGGTGTTCCATTTCCAAATAAAGTATGGATATCATTATGTGATATAATTATGTATTATATATTATAGAATAATACTTTTCTACAATGTATATTAGAGCAGTAGCACGATACGATTTTATCTCAATACTTGAGTCACAATACGATATTATTGCTATTTTAAGCATGTTGCAATGTGGTGAGTATTGCGATGAATATATTGCGATTTAACTGTTTACCTGCATTTTTGTTGTCCACAAAATTAAATCTTATCAATAATTGTCTTGACAAATAAGAAATAATTCTCAGTGTATTCATCTCACTTCAGTCTTTTTATTTCTCCACAATGAGAGTCAAACCCACAGACTGACCAACAAAGTATTCATTTAAATTGACTGATATCAAACATGTATGGAGGACAACAACTGCAGCATTTTTTCAACTTCCCGACACAATATCCTGACGCTTAAATTGTCTATAGATTCCTTAGATCTTCTAGTTTCATGTGATACCAGCATCTCTGGAGGCTGTCGGAACGCAAAATATCGATACTTGGCGGCCATGAATTGATATATTGCCACACAAAATATCACGATACTATGCTGTATCGATTTTTTCCCCCATCTCTAATGTATATTATACTATAGTATTACAATCAAGGTGCAATTAGGCAGTTTAACTTTGAACAAAGCCAGACTTGCTGCCTTCTGCTGTTGCCCGATATAAATTTTGGGTATAAGTCTACAAAGATTTCCCCTTACTGAGCATAATTTACACAAAACTATGTTATTAAACATCAAACGGGCTAGAAGGACGCTGTGTTAATGCTCCCGCTAGGGCTAGCTGTGTAGCCACACCCAAAAGCATACCCTGCTATATCATCTCTTTTACTCTAAATGGGACCATAATTTACAAAATGAATATGTTTGAATTAAAAAAAAAGACTTGAAAGCTCATAAGGAAAATATCTTTCCTGAGATGTAGGGTAGTTTCTATATAGACTTTAAAGAAGATCTCATTTGGAGTCGGCCCATGCTCACCGTTTGAAAGAATGCAGGTTAAAAGCACATCTACATTGGAAAATAAAAGGACGATTAATCTGAACTTAGAACATTCAGTTAATGTGGAGGTGAAGCTTAAAAAAACCCCAACAACAACAACAACAACAACATCACAAAAATATGCCGGTTTAAAACAAGACACCTTTCCTGTGGAGATTTTGTTCCACATCATTCTTGACATTAGCTAATTTAAATTTTGGAGTGATTTTTAAAAGCACACTTGGTACAGTGCAATAATTGTATTTTTAAGATGAAAAGATACAGTTTTTACAGCCCTGTCATGAAAAGACTTAATGTTGTTGTTACTTCATGAATGTGTTTCTCTATTTTGCAGTCGCCACCTGAGGAAGCCAAGCTTTGTTTCAGCAACACCGCTGGGGAGTCCACAGAGTGTTTTACATTTGGCTTGCCTAACTCAACTTATTATAGTCTGAGTCTAAGTGGAGTAACAAATGATAGTGTCGATCTTGGAGAACTTCGTGCTGCTCTGCCAAACTTCCAGTCCAATACAACCTGCACAATGACCTTTCTTTTGGGAAATGATACCGGCAGCAATGTAATCATCCATTCCATGTTTTTATTAATTGGCTATCCAGCATTTTGAACATTTTAAAGACATCCCGTGGCAAAGGGAACTTAAAATCAAAGTGTATTCCTAACATATATCAGAAGCTTTTTCCTAATATATTTTGTCTCTCTTCTGTTTATGGTTTTCAGACTCACAGGATTAAGCTATATGCTTTTGGTGGCCAGCAAGCAGCCATGCATATACAGTCCCTGGTTCCTGAGCAACCCATTGTGAGTAAAAGTTAACTTAAGTCTCAGAGATAAGCAAGTTAATTTGGTTCTAAGGCTGTCTGAGCCCACGTCTCTTCACAAGAATCCCCAAAGACTTTTCTAGCAAGCTTGAATTTTAAAGAAATACATCAGACTTAGTAATGTGATGATTGGTTTTACTGATATATATTGATATATATCTCTCATACAAAACAATGTATTATTTTAGCTGTGTTTTACAAAAAGGACACATGTCAAATGGCAAATTGTTAAATGGGTTAAAAAGTAGTTGGATGAGTGCAATTAGTTAAGGATAATGAATAACTTACATGGGAAAGTGCAGTTCCTTCAGTTTGTCTACCCATTCATAATGATCCTGCTAGTTTGGGAACTGAACTGGCTGCCTTTTGGTCATATAAGGCGTGTTTCCAGAAGGGTAAAAAGTGGCCGCTGGGAGAGCTGCAGGCCACATTCTCTCAAATCAGCAACCAGGCTTTTTTCAGGGGAGAAAAATGGCCCTGCTCTTGACAGGGCCAAAAAACGGCCGGTCAAACGGCCGCTTGGGGCGGATCACATTCAAATTAGGTATTCGACTATAGTGGAAACGCTCCTTTAGTCATAGAGTCGTTTGATGCTCAGGTCACGCTGTTACTGTCCTCCTGAATTGTCCTCAAATTGGAGGAAATGATATGCAGAAATACAACTACAATTATCGCTGCCAAGTTTCAACTTAGATTCATGTCTGTCCTAACAGTAGAAAATGCCTTAAATATGGATGTTTCTACAAAAAAGAATTTAAAAAAAAACAAAAAAAAAAAAAAAAAAACGTGCATTTTTCACACACATCTACAACCATGCAGCACAGAGGATCAGTACAATCACCACAGTTTGAAGATGGGCATGCAAAATCCCCTTCTGTGCTGAAGTTACAGCACTGGAAAATGGTCACTCATCACTTTATAATTTTGACCTGTCAGACATTTGTGTGAATTTGTCATGATAAGCATATGAATCCTAGAGGTATGGCCAAAACATACCTTGTGAATTACCTTGACCTTTGATGACCACAATCTGATCAATGATGAATGAACACTTTTCACTCAGTATTACAGTATTAACATTGATTTTTGTCTATTCCTTTTAGAATGTGACTTCGAATTTTGTAGGCGTGGACAACCTCTTTTACTCCTTCAATGAAAGCGAAACTTTGGACGGAATTTTCCTTGACATAAGCGGTTGCAGACCCATCAAAACTGGTAGTTCTCATTGTGAATTTGTGAATGTTTTAAATAACTGTTCTTCCTTTACTTCCTTTTCTCAACTTTTAAAAAATAGTTAATGATGATTAATATATAAAGAATTTCTGAAACTTCCTCTCACCTTGCAGCTGGTTATCGTATGCTTCCTGGTTCAGTGTTTTCAACCATATGCTACCGATACACCTGCAATGGAGCTGCTCAAATCAGCAGTAAAGTCAAATTGTGTGGGTCCAATGAAATTTGCAAATCCGGGTAAATATGCTTACTTTATATTTGGAATGAAGTTTAATAATGGTTTGACTGACTAATTTAAATGAAGTGTACAATCTGGTCTAAAGGTGAATTTTCAGATAAAGGTAATCTGTAACACAAAACAAAGAACTGTTGAGAAAACTATTCAGATTAGGACTAAAAGTAACGCTGAATGTCATTTTTGATGATTATTTTCAATTTTCAAAGATCTAGCCATTACTACTGATATAAAACTTGAAACCGCATTCTACCAATATAGCATTGCAATTTAAAAACTTAATCACAATCAATGCAGTAAAACCAAATATTTTCACTGTTAATAATAATAATAACAATAATAATAATAATCATCATCATAATAATAATAATGATTATTATAGTAATATTATAAACTATAAGCAGAAATACATCCTTTATTTATCCAATCACAATGTCAGTACAGTTTTTATTTATTTTAAGGTCACAGGGTGATTTTTAAAAGTATTTTATGGATCTATAGCTATAGCAATGTTTGTTAGTCACAACATTTGTCTTTGAAACAATACAGCTCAGTCACCAACAAAATATTTTGGAATTGAAGGTTTATGCCAACCAAAGAAATGTTGATTTTTTTATTTAATATTTTGGTCCGGTAATGCAGCAATTGGATGTTAAATATGATAAGTTGGACTTAACACTGCCCACGTCTGGTTTGCATTGTAACAGGCTTTTATAATGACGGAGGAGATACATATAGTCCTATTTTACTTATATCCCACAATTAAGACATATTAAAGTTGTCAAAGGAGTGATCCAGCAGTAGTGTAGTATTGCATTTAGAAAATACAGTGACTTGTATGAGACAGATTTAAAAATCATGGTCAAAATCTTAGCAGCAAAGGTCACAATACCCTAACGTGTATTATTTTAGAGTTATTAGATATAATATTGACATTATACAACTGTAATCACAGGCTTAAAGGCACTCCACTCCACATAAATGGTTCTTTATGTTTAAAATGAGTGTAGTATTCCGTTGAAATAAGGAATAGGAATAATTTTCCTCAAATTTATGTGAACTGCAGATTACGCCTTCATAAGAAAAAAATTTCTGTCTTTGTATGTCAGAAATAAAATGACACAAAATATTTGTCTCTTTCCATCTCCAGCAAATGCAAAAGACCTGACGTGTGCTCTGTGACTGCGGGCACGATCATTGATTTCCACAACAGAGAGCACGTGGTGAAGGATCGGTGTGCATATGTTCTGATGAAAACCTCTTCTTTTGAGCTAATTGCTGGCTTCCAGGAGCGACGGCGTGAAGATGTGCCTCTTTTGAGCCACTTGATACTAGTGTCAAAGGGGGAAAAAATGTATTTTAAACAAGGTGGAAGAGTTCAGGTAAGCTGCCAAAAAACAACAACAATAACAACAACTTGTATTTTTTATGTTGTTCTGAAAAAACCCCAAAACACTCTAGATCGATCAATGATCGATTAATGGTCGTTAAGAATTTGGTCGAGTGAAATTTTTAATCTGCGTATTTTATTACTTTTAATTTTATCTATGACAATGAGATATTGAGAATTAAGTTGGATAAATCTACAGTTTGCAAACTGAAAGTTTCAATAACAATTACAAAACACTCAGAAATACAAGAGTATTAACTTCAACAAAACTGGTTTACTGTAACAAACCTCGCTAACATGAATTAATGTTAATAAAGTTTAATTTTGTCCAAAACTTATTTAGACACAAAACACACTTAAATATGCAAGATTACTGTCAAAACTATCCTCATGCCTCTTCGGGGGCTGAAACATAAAACATTGAACTCCTTGACGTTATCTTTACAGTTTAATCTCACAAGTTAGTTTTACGATTGACAGGAAGTCTCTTTTCGTCCTTTCAAAATAAAAGTGCCCGTTATCAAAACAGGCTTTTGCATAGTACTGTGTGTGTGTGTGTGTGTGTGTCATACATACAAATATATACATACACACACACACACACACACACACACACATATGTGTATATATATATGTTTGTGTATATATATATATGTGTGTGTGTGTGTGTATGTGTGTGTATATATGTATATTCGGACAGGGACTCGATTAAAAAAATTAAGGCTTTGTAATTAATTAATCAAAATTAATCGCATTCTAATCGCATATAAATATTTGACCTGAGAACAGTGAGAAGTAATTTTTCTCAAAATGATTTTTAGTATACCATTGAAAAATTATTGAATACATAAGCTTAACCAACAAAAATATTGTTTATTTTTGTTCAAGTCCAACAGACCAGTGCAACTTTTGCCATTAAGTGTAGCAATAGCATATTTAGAAATATGGTACATTTCAGAAATTCAGGTAGCCTATAGGTAGGTAGACCTTCTGTAAACTATAATACTTTGGTTTTTGAAGTAAAACACAATCCACGCTAGCTACCACACTAGCCACTAGCTGCTATATGTTTTGCATTGAGGTGATACTTGAGGCTCGATGTGCTGCGGTGATATGCACATTTTTTTGTTGCATAGCAACACAACCATGCTCTTATCGACGCTTCCATCCGTTGGTTTTTTGTAACAAAATGTCCCATCATCCACGGGGCCAACCAAAGCGTCTCATCAGCTTCTTCCTTCATGTTCACTGTGGTTTGTTGTTTGAACTCATGAACGCTAGTTGGTGCTCCAGTATAATCGGTCCGCCTGAAACTCATCCAGTATATATATATATATATATATATATATATATATATATATATATATATATATATAATTTATTGTTTACGTAATAGATGCTCATGTTGGCAGCTTTCTTCAAAATGCCCATCCCTGCTGGGGGTTCCATATTCCATTTTTTAATTTAAAAGGAACATCTGACCCCTTACAGTGTCTTTTCATACCAACCAAAAGCTGAACAAAATATTTTTTAGGTGACCAAAATGTTCAATTACCACACTGTGAAAGACGAAAATACACAGTTCTTCTTGGTAGTGACCAGTCAATCACAAGGTAGCCACAACCGAAAGATTGAAATTTGTCATTTTTTTTCAAAATGCCATAATTTAAAAAAATGAGCATCATGCTGCATTGAAGACTTGAAACTAGACTGCGCCTTGACTGAGCCAGTGTTTCCCTCATTTATCTGCTGTGATGTAGGTTGAAGACCAACTTCCAGAAATGCTCAATACTGCTAAGACAGTTAACAATGTGATGCTCTCCAAGGATGCTTCTGGAATTACTGCCAAGATATCCAACATGGAAATCTTTTTTGATGGCTTCAACGCACTTGTGATAGGTACAAAAAACCTAATTCTATCTAGACAAATTATTCAATATATACTGTATCCTACTATTTGCCTTTTTAAAGTTGATGTAAGAATGACAGCTGTGTATTAAGTTCAAAGTTCGATCATGTAATTGTAATTGTCTCCTGACATTAACCAGGACATTCTAACGATGAGGAGGGTTTGTGTGCAAAGAAAGCCCTCACCTTGCTGACAGCAAAGTCCTCTAACTACAGTGCCGCTAGGTAACATACGACTTGGTCTTGACACAATACACTGACTGATATTACCTGCTAACTAGCTGGTTAGATTTTAAATTCATTGGGCTATGCTATTTTTCATCCCTTAGCTGTGACGATCCAGGAAACAGCCTATACGACCCTAAAATCGACTGCAATAACCAGGCTCCACGGTAAGAAGTGACTCATCTAAACAAACACCCAACTCTCCTTTCATCCTTAACCCCTTTGTCCCAAAAGACTCTATTAAATATGATGGGAAAGTATAAGGATTTGTTTTTGAAAAGTAAGGGGAAAAAAACTTAGAAAAAAAAAACAAAACAGCAATTTTCTTATCGTACATTATTTAGTTTTCAAGCAAATAGGGCGCCACAGGATTGAGTTCTTAAACCCGGAAGTAAGTTAGCATGTTAGCACCCTGGGGTGCCAATGGGTTTGTGGTTAAATGCCTGAAATAAGTTCTGTGGTTAACAGAAGCTGAAGAGATGTTAGCGTTTTGTTGCACAACATAAAATATGTTAGTAAATACCCCCACTTGTGAATTTTGGAGTTTTTATATGTCCTTAAAAAGGCAATTGCTAACAAGTCGCTAAATGACTACAGTGGTTGTACACTACGTTGTGTTTTTCAGTGTTCTTGCAAACTTTTGTAGAATGTAAATTATGTTAAAAAAACAATTTTTTGGCCTACGGTTTTGCTAACTTGTCAAACGGTTGGTTAGCTTGTCGGAGACCAGGTGAAGCTAACGGTAGTGATGTTCAAAGCAGGCGACTGTGGAGTAGTTCTCTATAGCATAACATTAACTTTTTACCTTTGTCCGCTTTATTTACGCTTCAAATATCATTAAAGTGGTGTTCATTTGTGACGATTATCCTGCTAAATAAAGCGCGTAAGCATCAGAAACGTGTGTTTGCCACAAAGATTATTTTCTGCCATGATCCAAAATCCAATTGGCAAATTCTCAATAGACCCCATGGCAAAGCAGACAAAAATATATAATTGTGTTTACTCTCAATGGAACTACTGTTTATTTTCTAGATTATAATAGAGTATAAAGCAGGAACAGCGTTCCCTTGTGCCCAAAGACTATAGTATGATAAGCAAAACTACATTTTTTATATACAAGGCTTACATTTTTCCGTTGTGGGCACATTCATCTTTCATACATTATATTGTGCAATGATACTGTTATCAAACAAGTGTTCGGATCAAACTTATACTGTTCAGATAACTTGTAATTTACTTGCATTTTCCCAACTCTGCATGGCTGGAACAGCTGTGATGTCCTGTTACAGTCGCCCTTTACTTCCTGTCATGCACACATTCGCCCGGAGCATTACGTATCCAGCTGCAATCGCACTATGTGCAGCTATCCAGCGGTGGATGAGGTCAACTGCCAGTTCTTCAATGCTTATGCCAAGGCCTGCAGTATGATCCTAGCCAACACTCCAGGCTGGAAGTCAAACACCATGTGCTGTAAGATCCTCATTCAGTATCCCTTTTCTTATTGACAGAAACAGCGTAAGTTGGGGTTAAATACACTATGCACAACCTTCAGTCTTAATACTGGAGCTTAGTTCGATTATTTGTAGTTAAATGTACAGAATCATTTTGCTAAAAGTATATGATAGTGTGCAACATACATTTGGTGCATGTTTGTCTAGTTTCATTCCACTTGGTCATTTCAATAAGTTTGATTTTTAAAATTTAATAAGAGATTTATCTCATTCAGAGTTGTCGACGTGTGTGTGTGAAGAATAAGTGACTGGTTCGCACTTTAAATCCACTTGTGGCTTTACTGAACACCCGCAGCAAACACACAGAACATGAACGAAAACCTGGAGATCTAGAACACAACACCGGGTGGGAACACGCTGGTTGTCTGATAAGATTCATACAGAACACCAGAATGGGCTACAAGAGTACAATTTTCAATGATGGAGAAAAATAAATTCATACTACTAACTAAAATAAAAAAGCATTAATCATTACATACATAAACCAATATATATATATATATATATATATAAGTCACTTAAATCACATTTCTTCCCCATTCTGATGCTCCCTTTGAACTCCAGCAGGTTGTCTCCACGATAATGTAGATGCCATTCGGTTCAACTACAGTGTACTAAAATGAAATAGACTACAGTAATTCTTCAATACTTAAAGTAGAAATTGCAGTCCATACACTTCTTACGACGTTAAAATTATTAAAAGCCTACCAATATTTGCAAAAAGTGCACTTTGATTTATTCCTTCAGCATCAGTACATGTCCAATTTCAGTGGATTGTTATTAAATCCTACTTTTAACACACTTTCATATGGCATAAAGAAGTACATAAATAAATACTCAAGAATATGCAGCTAACTATCAAAAATGTTCCACTGGGCTATTTCCTGTCCAGTGAAGACTACATCACAAAATGTGTCTACATCAACAAACAAATTTAATGTACCTTTTCCTAAAATGTTTGTTCTTGTGTGTCTGTCTGTAGCTGGCGAGGCCTTCTGTCAGGACAAGTACTGCAGTGATCATGAGTTCTGCGGAGAAAAGAAGTTTGGTGGAACCCGCTGCTTCTGTCGGGCCATTTTTGCCTCCACCTACAAACCAACAAACACTTTCGGTACACTGGCGTGAAAAACGCATCCTGAAAGTTTGTAATGTTTCTTGGTTCAGATGTCCTTTAAATAAATTAATTATCAGGATTAATCCCTCACAGCTACTAAATATGTTTTTTATTTATTTTAAGATTTATTTGCCTGAGAATAGATGAGCAGAAAAACTCACAAAGCACCTGCTGACACATCTTAAAGATAGAAACTGATTTTAATTATGCAAACATTTGGCAAAGGCACAGCTGTTTTGGATTTTCGGGTTTGGTACTAAGCCTGCCACTTAATGTCACTTTATTCAGAAAACATATTTCTTTTCTCCCCTGGATTAGTGTTAAAAACTATATATCTCAGCCTCCATATTATCTTAGAATAAAACATTTGAAAGATTTGATTTGATAAAAGTGTGAAATAAATCTATATGAAAGTGATTGTATTTACTTACTTCTTTGTCCTGTTGGGTGTTCAGGTGAGCCGACAGTCTGCGAGGAGAACTCTGCCACTGTTTCGCTGGCTGAATGTTTGCTGGTGGACCATGGCACCAACTACTCCAAATTACACCTCAATGACCCGACATGCACTGGTGACTATGACGAGCAGAGCCACATGGTGTCTTTCAGCTTCAGCAGCAGCAACCTCTGTGGGACAGAGACTGTGGTGAGCGTTTCCAAACAATCACAAAAAATGGCGTTCTTGTTTTATCACTTCCCTAGAGACTCAGCAAAGAAAACACAAGGCTCAGCTAGGTTTGACATATATTGTTATTTTTAGTACTGATTAAGTTTCTAAAAAATGCCTTCTGATGAGTGACTATAGTGAGACCATTTCTGCTTCTCTGTGATTAATGCAGGAGGAGTGTGTGTACTGTAAAATAATCTTGTTTGGTGTAATACTGTGAGAACATTTTCCACTAGTTTTCTTTGTTTATGATATAAAGATAAGGACTCTAAACCCCAACAAGGGTTGTGAAAGTACTTTTTTGTATCTTTTACCCTGTCAGGATCCCAAATATGAAGATACATCATAAGGTTTTTTTCACCTGAAACAAAGTCTTCCTGTTCCTTTCACAATCTAGAAAAACAACAGCCAACTCATCTACAAGAACAGCATCATGACGAGGAACGCGTCTGCACACGAAGTCATCGTCCGCCACGACCAAATACAGCTTGACTTCTCCTGCTATTACGTACAACCAGAACGAAAGAGTGTGTCCTTCAAGATTAAAGACAGGTGTGATGAGGCTGGCTGACCTTCACCTGGTTATTAATGTGCAACCTGTTGTAGTTAAGACAGCTTAAGTATATATGTGTGTTTGTGTGTGTGTGCTCTCTAGCTCTGTGGTGGAGACGATCGTATCAGGAATTTGGAATTACACTCTGAATATGAGCGCCTACACAGACCCCCGCCTCATGGAACGAATCGGGCCAAACACCGAAATCCGCCTCAACCAAAAGGTCTGGGTGGAGCTGAAGACGATGGGGCTGGACGAGAACCTCCTCGACATAGTGACCGACTCTTGTTGGGCAACCAGCCAACCGTCACCTACTGGTCCACGATATGACATCATCAAAGATGGGTGAGAAAAAAAAACACTTTGCGAAATTGCTGTTGAAATCAACTGCTAATGTAAGTGATGTCATCATGTCTATTTTCCTGTTTTTGAGTAGATGCCCGAACGCTGCTGATGGGACGGTGTCGCTGCAGGGAAATGGAGTCGGCTTGTCCAACTCCTTCTCTTTCAACATGTTCGAATTCATTGGGGGAGGTAATGATATCTACCTGCACTGCCTTGTGGAACTGTGCGTCAAAAATGGCCCAGCCTGTGTTCCGGTAAGCAGTGGTGGAGGAAATGTTATAATACTACAGTACAAGTCATGCATTAGGGGTGGCTGGGAGAATCACTTTTTTCTTGTTGTTGATTTTTCAAATCTGTCTTTTTAAACCTAAATTGTTAAAATTCTAATTTAGTTTATGTGGAGGTGGAAGGAAGTTTTATTGACCTTTTATTGTTAACTGCACTAGAATCATGAGCATTGCTTTAAAAATTTCTATTCCATTACAGGAACATTTTATTTACCACTTCTTTAGGTAGTTAACATATGCTGGTAAAATAAAGGTACATATCAAATCATTTCTCTTGCAGACGTGCGGCGGGTCAAAGAGGCGTAGATCTGTCAGGTCTGCATCTGCAGATAGAAACCCAGCCCTCATCACTATGGCCTGGAATAATAACAGATTGCTGTGATGTGGTATGTATACATTTCATATTTTTATGATATGATATTTGAACCCACATCAGAGACAAAGTATAACTCATGACTAATCAAACTTTTATTGTTTTGTCCTCTCAGGTGATTCCTGATTTGGAGCCAGCTGAGATGATCTACATTATTTCTGCAGAATTCCTGGGGTGCTGATTCAATCCAATGATTAACAAATTATAATAATTATTATATTAATTAAAATTATTATAAATTATTATGAGATTTTGAAATCAAACATAATCATTAGTGAAATAATAGTGATATAATCAAATTGAAATGTCCAATGAATAATCAAAAATAAAAAAAAATCAAAGAAGGGTTTAGAGGGTTTGCTTTACTGTATACTAATATATACACAGTTTCTAATACTTAAATATACATGCTCGTAAATTCAGGGTATAGAATTTCAATTGTTTTGTAACATGCAATCAGAAGAAGTCTTGGGCTGAGAAGGCTTTGATATCCAGTCGGAGAAGAATACCGCTGTGAATGTAATTTTTAATTATTATTCATTGCAATTTTTAAAACTGTCAGTTAAACTTGTTGCTGTACTGATCTGATCTGTGCTGTTGTATTAAAAAAAAGGGATTGGGTGAAAGCAAATATGTCTTTAAGTTGTTTATCCATTCATTCGTCTTTTTCACCTTAACTTTTTGAGGACTCTGAAATGTCGTTAAAACATGATGTGACAAGGCTCCAAAAATATCAGATATGTTATCACTTATTATTTTCCTCACACTCTCACCCCATGTTTATAAAACTGCCAAATCTATTGGCAATAAATATCTGTACCTCTCCATCATATGTTACTTGTGCAAGGGTCGAAAGAGAAAAAAAAATTGTGGTTAAGTAAAAGTTTCTTTAAAGACACTTTCCTCAAGTAGAAGCAAATGTTGTTGTGTAAAAATGCGAGAGGAGCCCTTTGTTCAAACCAATAACAAAATCCATTGTATATTCGGCTGATTGTCAATTATACAAATATTACCACTGTCCTAATTGTAGAATTACCTAGAATTACCCAGATCAGACAGCAAATTCAGACAATTAAACAAAAATGAGGACAATATATAAAAAAGAGCTGTGGATACAGCAGAGGGTGTAACAAACATTAAGCCACACAACTGAAATAGCCTGATACATAGAAGGGGTATCACAATGAATTCAAAACAAATAATAAATAATAAAACTGTATTATAATGATGCTCACAAGTCCCAAGTGCAGCTCGGTCAGGTATCAATCATATCTGTGGAAACATTGGTATGGGTGCCTTTTAAAACTCTCATGAATAAGAGTATGTTTGAATGTGTTTATGTATCTGTTGTTTTCTGTATGTTGTATGTCTTGCTATTGGGTCTAGAGCAGGGGTGTCAAACTCAAATACACAGGGGGGCCAAAATTTAAAACTTGAATAAAATCGCGGGCCAACATTGATCAAATAAACCTTTTACCGGTGGGTCAGCTTTTGAAGTACAATAATAATATAATAATTTGGTATTGCCTCGCGGGCCAAATAAAATTACACTGTGGGCCAAATTTGGCCCGCGGGCCAGAGTTTGACACCCCTGGTCTAGAGCCTGTAATAAAGTTTATATAAATAAGCCAACAAAATGTGCTTTAAATTTCATTTATCGAAATCAAAAGCAGCATAAGACCTTGGTGTGGTACATTCAAGAAAAAAATGGCAGTCAAATCATTCTTGATAGCCTACATGTAGCCTTTTTTTTTTATTTAAGGAGAATTTTAAAATGAAAAATGTCAGGGCATATAACCAATGATCTGTTGATTTTTACAATTCAATACTCAATAGTCTCGGTAGGCATAGCCTTCAGTGTTTTCCCATATCAATAATCAAATCACGGATTTGGAGAACCGTGACAGCCTTGGGTTTTTGTCTTCTTTCGGGATCTTTAGGAAATCTGATAAAATGCTTTCCATTTCACTTGTCCCTTTTTGTTCTGGCATCCCCGGGGCACAACTGCTATCTATCATGCTCACTCTGTACTGTATAAATACAGCTGGCGAAGAAACGAGCAACTCCCAGAGCTCTTGATACAGATATGCAGACTTTGGTGATCCTTGGTGATTTGCAGTTTTCAGTGAAATGTCTTAGCAACTAATACATTGCTATGAGATCTGGTACAAACAAATGGAATGTAATCACTTTAGTGATTGCTTAACTCTTTGTCCGAGGCCACCATTATGTGAAAACTTCCATTTGCCTAATACTTTAATTTATCCGTGTTTTAACAAGCGAAATATCTATCTTACAATCTGACACAAAAATTTGGCAACATAGCTAGTGTTAGCAGTTAGCGTAGTGCACCCGTATTGTGATATTTATGGTAACTATATAATGTAGATATTCACAGAACTGTTCACTGTGGATTTTTTTTTAAATAGCGCCTTTGGATATAGACTGTACAGTAAAATATTACATTATATTATGTTCATAAATTATTTATATATTATTATAAATGTCTGTTTCCAGTCACTAATTCAACTTCAGGTACATTCTAGAGGACCTCAAGTATCTTCTCACAAAGTTACACGTTTCACTGTGGAATATCAGTTTAAAATGCACTTTAATATTTACTGTACAGTAAATATTAAATTATTATTAAATTATTATTATTGTTATTTTTGATGTTCATAATACTTCAAATAAGTGGCGGGAAAGGCGAGAGACAGGAAGCATTGGGGAAGCTTGTAATGGGCTATTTTCCTTTTATCCAGTATCTTTGGCTGTACGTTGTCTTTCGTTGTAGTTAGCAAATGTTAGCATGCTGTGACATGCTAAACTAAGAGACTGATGGTAAGCTAGCTATCATGCTAACATGTTAGCATACTAATCACTTTGGTGAACTTTCCAATTGGTGACACCATTATGGGAGAATTTAAATTTCAGCAATACTTTGGTTCATCATAAAATACCTGTAAAACCAATGACTTAAACACCAGCCTCAACTGCAGTTTATCTTTAGTGGTAGTTAGCAAATGTTAGCATTCATTAGCATAACATGCTAATATAAGATAGTGACCAAGATAAACATCCACTTAACATCCGTGTGTATAAACAAAAACAATAATTTTGAGAATGTTAGCATTTAGCTAAAATCATGGCAAGAACAGCCCCATTACAATTATGATTATGTATGTAATTCCAGATTGGATTAATAACAGTCATTTGAATTCAAAATGCAATAAAGAGTGTTTGACCCTATACAACTTGAACAACACATTGCTACAAAGTGCAAAGAGTTGGTTAATGAGCATGAAAGCATTGAAATATGAGATATGAGAATGAGATAACAGTCAGTTTATCTGACTTAAAAGCACCATGTCATCCCTGCCAAACCAAGTATACAAGTTGACAAACTGGTTCAAAAAGTAATGAAAAGGTTTGCTTCCTCCTGCTTATCTGAGATTAGTCATGACTACAGTGGAGCCACACATCTGTGCAAGCATACCCTCATCTACAGTAAGAAACAATAGCACAATATTGTACCACTAGATGGCAGTATTGGTTTAGTTTGGCCAGGTCTTACACCTGCTCCAAAGTTGCAAAGCAGGTCAAGGTATAAGACCATGACCAAGAAGATAAAAATGGTCAGCATCAGGGTAGTACAGTAAAACTTGCAGACTTAGCCCAGGTAGTTTCTGTAGCTGCTGGGATTTAAAGCTTCTACTCTGTGTTTCCCTGTCATCAATAAATCACTCTGCATGCGTGAATCCTTCAGGATAGATTGATGTTTATTGGATTTACCAAGAATAACTGTATTTTGTACATGTATTTGTGTTAAGAAACCAAAAGTCCTGGGCAGATTCCCCAAAGTTTTTTAAATCAGCTTTAGCAGGTATATTGGTATTTTCTAAATAAATGACCTTACATATAGGCTAGTCTTCAGCCAATGTGGTGTTGATGTTTTCTGTAGGGTTTGAGTTTCAAGTGTCAATGGAGAAAAGGTATTCTTTGTCGGGCTCAGTGGTCAGCTTTCCGTAGTCATTTCCGTTCACAAAAGGGGTATTTACCTTCAATATGGTTTGCATAAGCTGTAAGTAGGCTTGGGGTGGGTCAGTAATTACAATGCAATTCAAAACCAGCCCTCCCATTACTAAAAGGATGTTTCTTCTCACCAGTTGAATAATATTAAATAGGCATAATGTGTGGTATGACCCTTTTCTAGGAACATTTGAAAAGCTCTATTTTGAGATAAAATGTAAATGTTTAGATAATTATTTTACCCTTGGATTAAAGCAGTATAATGAATTAATTTCATTCCATTTCACTCTACAACAAAGTATGACCCATGTCTTAAGTGACACATACAAAGTTTTGGGTAACACTATGGAAAATTCACTTGCCAATTGTCCAGCTTTACTTGAGTATTACATTGTCTTGGTCATTGTGGTCTCTTTCAGTGTAACGTGAACCTTTCCTAAATGAGACTAAATGCCCTCTGATTCAAACAAGTTCATAGCAGTGTTCCCATGGGTTCAACCCGTGTGCAATCTGAGCTGAAAAGCATCCCATTTGGCTCTCCCTTTACATCCAGATCCTATTGACAAGTGCATGCAGGCAGGCATGCAACAACACACACACACACACACACACACACACACACACACACACACACACACACACACACACACACACACACACACACACACACACACACACACACACACACACACACACACACACACACACACACACACACACACACACACACACACACACACACACAAACCTGCCCCCTTTGAGCCTAAACCTCTATAGCCGTATATGTCCATTCCCTAATTGGTGGTTCTTCTTTCAAAGGAGTGATTATGTGTGTATGTGTTTAGAGGCGTCCTCTCTGTGCAAGGCGTCTCGATTCAGTCCATCTCCAACGCCAGAGGGGACAAAAGAGGCACCCGTTTCTCCTCTTGGGGCGAGGGGCCGTTTACACCAATAAATCCCCCCTTCCACTTCCTCCCCGGTGTGTTGGGGTTATGTCAGGAATGTCCTGGGCCCTATTGTCCCCTGGTGCTCTGTTTTTGGTAACCCATCACCAAGCATTCTCTGTTGCTCACAGCGCCTCCTCCCTCCCCCTTACACACCAACACACACACACACACACACACACACACACACACATACACACACAGACGTCCACACCCCCTGGGCTGTGTGTCCCCTGGTCCCTCACTCTGAATAGACCACCTCGGCTGAATACGACAGACAGGCAGGCGTCAGGACATCAGGTTCAGCAGCCCAAGTCGTGCATGGCAGCTCAGTGGGGAAAATACAGCCAGTTATTTTCACCTGTTTGGTTCCCTTGCACTCTTTGTCTTCTCAGAGAAAGAAAATAAAACAATGGCCTGAGTGTTTTAGACTCCACTCTTAATGCCTGTGCTGTCCTTTCAGTGGGATCAAGTACGCTGCCCTCTTCACCCCTCTTATAGCGAGCAGTGTTAAAGGACACATTTATTTGTATCGCAGTCTTGGGTTGGGCCCAAACGCAGAAAAACTGATGAGGAGGCAGTAGGTAAAGAGTCCAAGAGCAAGCAGGTATTAGATTAGTCTGCGAGGCTGGCAACAGGAACTAAACTAGGAAAAAAAACCCCACCAGAAATAATGCACACGAGGGAAAAGGCTAAATGCTACATGCAGAAGCGAAGCAAAAGCATGCTTTCATTATATGAATTTATGCATCTTTGCATCCTCTCCCTGTAAAATGGAAATAGTTAACAATACGCCATCATTGAGGATCTTTCTTATAATGCATCTATAATGGATCATCCCAAAATCCTTATAATGCAACTCAAGGAGACGAGGAGGTTCTGTAGGAGCTACGAGCGAGGAAACACAGGTGTATCCTTAATGTATTCTACACAGAAGTCTTTTACCAAGTGGTGTAATTCATTGATGCCGCACCTCCACACACATGTGGCACACAGTTTATTCTCACAGCGATTATTTTGTAGAGAAGCAATATAATGCTTTGTTGCAGAGTGTTGGCATCACACAAAGCAGCAGTTCATTTACAATGCATTTAACATGCACACATTCTTACGCAGCTGTGTGGCTTGTTTTTGTGCAAATAATATTGCAAATAAATAATCAGCTGAAGTAATCATCACTACTACACGGAACAATCTTCTCCTAATGGAGTAGTTTTGTTGCCCAAACCTTACCGAACCGCGACTGTTTGACTACATTACCACATGTTAAAAAATGAGACCGTGATGATGCAAAGATACTAGATAGAAGATTGCAGAAGGTTGTTGCTCAGATAGAGACATGTCCATACTTCTATATTGGGTTTCTCGTAGAAAATGTTTAAAAAAAAGTTTTCTCTCACTCAGTCCAAGGCTGTACCTCTATTCACCCTCTGCCTAAGATGCTCTGCTGTAGCACCTGCCCCTTTAAGTCAGCCCTCCTGGCAGAGTCTATGGCTGGAACAGCCATCGCTATCAGAGTATAGTGGCACTTCTGACCCTAAGAAAATCACCAAAAAAAGCCTCTAAATCACCAACTACCCAATCAAACATGCTACAGAAGGAATGTGATCCAAAACTGATTCTAGCATGTAGCAATGCATGTTAACGCTGCAGTAATGTGCCTGTAGCAGTTACAGTGTATATAAATCAGGCATAAATCGGCATCAGTTCAAGCGTGGAAGGACTGCTGTAATAAGAATAACCAATAATAGCTTCTACACTAAAAATCGACTCATTCAAAATATATTTCAGAAGAAATGTGAACCGAAAAATCGGCATCCAGGTTTCCCAGACATTAGCGTAAACAAACCTGTAACAGATGACTGTATATATAAATCTGGCATGAAGTCAGTTCAAGCCGAGAGTAGGAAAAAAAGGGTTGAAAATGAAGTGTTTAGAACTGGCGGAAACCTTAAATTATTGTTGATCAGATATAGTTACTATATACATGAAAGAAAACAAGGGAAAGCATAATCAAAAGTCAATTGCATTTAGAACTAGAGATGTAATGGTACAGATATATCAGACAAAAAAACGTCCTAATACAAAATGGCAACTGAAATGATATTTTATGTTAAATAACAACAACAAAAAGATTTTTAAAACAAATCCCACAAACAAATAACCCAATAAATAATACAATAAATAAATCTCTGTGTATAAACAAACTAAGGCTTGCATGTGTTCCTAGTTTGGAATTTACTTTTCCCCCCAGGAAGATCAGCATATCATCATTTTCAGGCAGAAGCTGAGAGCTCTCATTCACAATGTCACCTGTTGGCTGATAGCAAGCTAATGTAGCCATATGCTAGCAAGCTAACATTAGCAAATATCCACTTTTGTCTTCTTCTTCGGCAGCAGCTTTTAGACACTTCTGTTATTTGCTGACAGACAGAATTGTCAAGGAGACTCCTTCTTTTAATACAAAGTCTGTGGACAGCCATTGTTTTCCCTCCGGTGGGCATGGGGCTGAAATGCGCTCTGTCTCTATAACACACAGTGATGTATGCCGTCGAACAAGTGAAATTCAAGGTAGGTTAGGCCCTCCGCTGTTGAAAAAGGGTACCACGGTTCATTTTTCATCTCAACCAATCGCCACACCTTGTATCAATTTTTAACTCCCTCGCGATGCATCGTTACATCTCTATTTAGTACCCATTAAAGCTTTGGCCATGTAATATGCTCCCCATCTATTTAGCCATTGGGGCCAGGAAGTTATCTGCCATCAGAAATCCAACTTATAATATCAGCATATTGAATTCAAGTAAACTCCATCACCCCCCTCACTCTCTTTCTCTCTCACAAACCTGCTCACACATAGTGTACACACATTCCCAAATCTCGTTGGTTGCCACATGTCACGCATAACCATTCAAGACATCATGTGTCCATTCATTGCATGCCCTTCGTGCATTCATACAACCTCTTGTACCACACATACTCTCTTCTCTGGCCTTATATTGGCTTCATCTGATCTGAACAGTAACATCACATTCTGCTGGTGCTGCTTTCTCGTGTCACCTGGCTGCATTGGAGCTTGTGCCATTGCCAAACCCCAAATACCAGAGGTTTGATTTGTTGTTTGGTGGGGGTAATGTATGTTTTGTGTGTGTGTGTGTGTGTGTGTGAGGGAGTATGAGGGAGTAGGTGGGTTGTACACATGTTACGAAGCAAGGCGCCATTGCGGCCTAAAAAACTATTAGGCTCTGTAAATACACACTGTGGCGAAAGTAAACATTCTCAGCATGCCATCTAGGCGCACAGAGGGGTACTGGGAGACAGCCGCCGGACAGGCTGCGAGGGGGAGGTGTATATGTGTGTGTGTTTGACTGTATGTGTATGTGTGTGTGTGTGTGTGTGTGTGAGTGTGAGTGTGTAGGTAGTACACCAGCAATCAGTGAGCTTAGAGGAGATGTATATGGAAAATATTGATTTTAATTGGGGGAAAACTCATGAGTGTATATATAATCGGGACATCACAATCATGATCAAGTTGAGTATTCAAGTAAACAACTTAAAGATAGTTTACCTGTGTGTGTCGATGACCAGGGACCAATTAGGTATCAGGAGTACTCTGGGAACACCTACTGTTTGTGTGGGCTGGTGATGAATGCTGTCCAAGTCTAATGTCTATCCTGAGATAGTGTGTGTGTGTGTGTGTGTGTGTGTTTGTTTCCTGTACTCATTTTGCAGAGGCCGGGAGGGAGGGGCTTCAACGTGCTTAAAACAGCACCAATTTTGTGTCCCATTTGACAGACAAGCCAGGTTTCTCATTTTATTTTGATGAGGTAAAGATGGCAAAGTCAGTAGTGGTTAATGGCGTATTTGTGTCCATACATTTTTAGCCCCGGAGCATAACACTTTCACAATTCACAGTCTGTGACACCGGCATGTACCAAACACGCTCCACAAACTTTAACGCACGTTTCCTGATTGGTGAGGGAAAAAACACGATAAAAAGTAAAATTAGGCTGTTCTTAAACGGCTAAAAACATGGCCATTGATGCAAAGCGACTATTTTCTGAATTTGAGACCCATGCTGGCAATGGGAGAATGCACAAGTAACCATGGAAACAGTGCTCAGAATATGCACTATTCCCAGCCCTGCGAGTGCCACGCCACCCACAGCTCTATTTTTAGGCCTTACTTTGGGCTTACAATATCTGTTACATCTAACAAGAGTTAAACTGAGTAATCAGCAAGCATGACTACAGAAATGTGACTCTGACACTATGTATCTGATTAAAAGGGGTTGCAGCAGAGGAGCATATAGGACAGCCAGGCTCTTACTGCAGGCTTTTGACTGCTGTGTGTTTAATGGGAGCTCCAAGGACACAAATTGTGTAAAATAGACCTAATTTATAATCACTGGTATTAAGACATTAAAGGGACAGAAGGAGATGGCACTTGGCCACCCATGAATAGAGGTGGGGGAAAAAATCGATACAGCATAGTATCGTGATATTTTGCATGGCAATATTATATCGATTCATGGCCGCCAAGTATTGATATTTAGCGTTTTGGCAGCCTGTCAGTATTCTGTCGTTTTTTTCTTCTGGAGGCCGTTTTAGGAATATACTAGAGATAGTGGTATCATATGAAACTAGAAGATCTAAGGAACATATAGGCAATCTAAATATTATCTATATGCGTCAGGATTTTGTGTCGGGAAGTTGAGAAAACGCTGCAATTCTTGTCGTCCATACATGTTTGATATCATTTCAGTTCAGTTTGACTGAATACTTTGTTGTCAGTCTGTGGGTTTGACTCTCATTGTGGAGAAATAAAAAGACTGAAGTGAGATGAATAGACAAAATAAATGTTCTTCTTGTTTTGACAAAACAATGCTTGATTGAATTTAATTTTGTTGACACGAAATGCAGTTAAACAGTTAAATCGCAATATATTGTATCGCAATACTCACCATATGGCAAAATGCTTAAAATCAAAATAATATGGTATTGTGACTCAAGTATCGGGAAAAAATCGTATTGTGGGGCCTCTTTTGATTCTCACCTCTTGAACATATGAACTGAAAATTGCACTACAGGTGAAAGGGAAAAATTAGGAGGAAAGATTAATGAATAAATTTGACTCAAGAGGGTGACAACTTGCAGACATAACATATAAAAACACACCGTGTGTATGGAGAAATGTTTTAAGAGATGATTTCAAAGAGGAAGCAAGGAGCATGGATATTGAAGGCTGGGTAAACTTTTGTCTGTGCTTTCACGAGGACAGTTGCAGAGTTGAGAATATACGTTTTAACTAATACAGTCCTGTGATTGATAAATCGTAGCGGCATTGCATGCTTTACCAGCCTGCATAATTGTCAGAAGCGCCACTTGTTGGCAATGACTGGAGTTTGATTACAATCACCTGTTATTTGACTACAGTCACCAGTTGTTTGCCGGCAAAGATGGCCGCCGGTGTTGATGAAATGGCATGTTATGAATTCTGCGCCTGCTGCTGCCAACTCCAGGTCGGGTTTGTGAACCCTCGCATTGATGGATGGTTGACATCAGCATGTAGCTGCTGATCTCGGATCAGTCTCGAAGCACAAGAGAAGTTCCCATCTTAAACACTCATGCGGTTAATACACACACATGCATTTCAGGCATAACCTTGGTGAGAGAAGAGTGTAATTAACCAATCAGGGCCTTGTGGTGGTTTAGAGAGTGACCAATCAACTGAAGACCACCAAGAAGACTGTAATGGATCTGTGGAAACACACATCCATGCACCATCAATGCACACACACACACACACACACACCTCCAGACACCACAAGGCGGGGTTGGTGGTCTAACAGAATGCCGGGTATCATCTGTGGTGACTCTATTCATGTGTGTGTGTGTGTGTGTGTGTGTGTGCCCTCCCTCCCCTCAGTGCTTCATCTAATACCCTGTCATCATCAATAACCTCAGCAGTGCTGACTCACTGGCTTTTACATCCATGGGGTTTGGGCCTTACTTACAGCCACAGACCCTTGTCTCCGTCTCTGTCTGTGTGTGTCAGCCCACTGCACACACACAGACACACACACACGCCAGAGATGTGTGTGTGCACGCATGCATGTGGCTGATTGTGTGCAAGCATGCAATCAGCATACAAGTGTGGATTTGCACAGGTATGAATGTGTCTTTCGCATGTTTCCTCCAACGAAAGTCCCTGCAGACCCTGTATACCACCCACCTACGGACGCACCCTCAATCATTTACAATCGGACCACAATCCATCATATCAACATGAGTGTCATCAGAAGACATAGCCTCATCATCTTCACCACAAAACTTGCCACCCTCCCCCTTCCCCCATCATCCCAATCCTAATTGTCTGCAGGCCTTTATTTAATTTTCCATAAAAGGTTGAAAATCTTTTATTCACATGAGGATTTAAATATACGTGAAGCTTCCATATAAACTGTATTTAATACTGTGGGGCCATTTTGTCAGAGGTCTATATACTGATGAATGTGGAGACTGTGTCAGATTATAATGATGCTGAGCGTCTGACAGGGTAAAGGCCACCACTGTCTTGACATTTTTATGTGAATGCAAGCCACTCTGATGTGTCAGCGCCTCACACGCTGCGCTCTGATGGTGTCGACCGGGAGACGTTTTGTCAATTTTTTTCTCAGCGGAACATGTCAATCAAAGGTCTGTCTGCAGCCATATGGATTGTAAAGTCAATTTTATTATGACATTTTCGTGATTTGTTGATGAATGAAAGTGTGGATTTTATGATTGGTGTGAAGTTGTGACACAGTCAACATAGCCGTTTTGCATGAAGTGAAGACAGGAGTCTCTGACGGTTGCTCATTTGAGGATTGGCATTTTTCCCCGAGCGCAAGAAGAAAAAACAAACACATGGTCCGTATTTAATCTGTGTTAGATGCTTCTGTATTAACTCTGTTATTTCTATTTCTAGGATGGGACTTAGTTGGTGCACAGAGAAGTTGAAGCTGGGGCTGCATTTTGAGCGGGTAGTCAGGGTTATAAGACATATGGACGTATCTAATCACACAACTCATTTAGGGTGGTGATCCCTGGTAGAAAAAAGTATTCAGATATTTTACTTGAGGAAAGGTAGCAATACCACAGTATAAAAACACTCAAGTCCTCCATTAAAAATCCTGCTCAAGTAAAAATACAAAAGTATTAGCATCAAAACATGCTTAAAGTACCAAAACTATTTATATTATATTACTATATTATGCATTATTGTGTTAATCACTTTATGTTGCAGCTGGAAAAGGTGGAGCTCATGTTAATGACATTATATTCTGCTGGTAGGCTTAACCTATAAATTATGGGTTGACTTTTGTTTCAATAATCTAAATCTACAAAATAACTAAAGCTTTAAAATAGAATTTAGTGTTTGGTAAAAATAAAAAATAAATAGTATAAGTATAAAGTTGCATAAAATACTCAGGTGAAGTACAAATCCCTTAATTTTGTACTTAAGTAAATGTACATAGTTGCACTCCACCACTGACCAGTGACCAGTTTTTGTCATCTAACATATGTCTCATAATACAGATCTTGTTTTAATTTAACACCAAAGGACAACCATCAACTCTTACTGAGTATATTCTGATATCTGGAATATGATAAGGATTGATAATTAAAGTAATAACGACCAAAATAGGGTTATCTCTTCAGTGACTTAAGTACACTGCTGAAATGAAGGATTGATCATTTTGCTGTGGACCCCCTGGACTCTGCTCATGGATCACCTGGAGGTCCCCGGACCCCACTTTGAGAACCACTGATCTGACTGGCTGGCAGGGTCTGTTTCTAAAAGGTGCGCACCTAACTGGCTGGAGCCAGGGCGGCGTATTGCCTTTCACACGCTTCTAAAATACTCTCCGGGCAGAGCCTGAAAGGGTTACTGTTTCCCAAAGTGCCTCATTCTGCGCAGTCGAGAGGGGGCGGCTGAGTGGCGCCGTCGAGTCAGAGACGCAGTTTCTAAAAACCCCGAGACATCATCAAGAAAGAAGCTGACAGTAAGGAAAGCAGCCCCCCTCCTCCTCCTGCTCCTTCTCTTCCTCCTCCTCCGCTGGCATGCTGCCGTTCTTCTCCTCTGCCTACCAAATCTCCCTCAGTGGTTCTGTCACAATAACCGGGCGGCAAGTGTCAAATCCAACTCTGCCCGCAAAAATCACTTTAAGATGCGCTCAGTGGAAATACTACACACGCTTTCAGACATGTAGTCATAGCTCTGTTTAAGTCGTTGGTTGCATTTAAAGAATAATATAAACACTATAAAGACGGCTTGATTTCAGTTAATTTCCCTGCGCGTTTAATTGGCCATATCTCTTTAACTCGCAGACAGCAGGCTCTCCAATTAATAGTCTGCTAACGTCAAAAACAGTTGACCATTGTTTTATGGGCTTTGTGTTTTTTTTTTCTCTCCAGGGCGGTCAGACTTGAATAGGCGCCGGTCTGCTCCAGTCCACCTCTATACAAATACCTCAGTGGAACTTGTGTGGAGCTTCCAGAGTAAAAACGCACAGACCCCAGACGCCCCTGGCTCGCGCGTACACGCTCGCCATTTCATCATGTGACACTGTTTGAAATGTCTGAATCATATTTTACCCATTATGTTAACACCTCGGAGCCCCCTGAAACGAGCATGTGCGCAGACAGGGGGGAGATGAATGTGCGTGGCCTCTCTCTCTCTCTCTCTCTCTCCGGCTGAGACAAATGAATGCCAGTTCTGTGGAGGCGCTTGAGGTATGTGTTGCGCATTACGCAGCGTAGTAAATCAGCCCTTTCTAAAATCACTGTGACGGCGTGGAGCGTCAGGCAGTCCACACAGAGTCACTGAAGCCTGGACTTACTGTGCAGTTAGTAACTCCACTCCACTTCGGAGCCGTCTACACTCCAAAAAAAAACCCAGTCTGAAACAACATTTCTCATGAAACATGGCTCAATTTCACTTTTTTCCAAACCATAACATTTCTCTCTCTCAATTAAATGACATTCATTCATAGGAAACCCTTCGATTTAAACTCTGTTGCAAACAAGTGACATAATATCTGCAGAATTTATGATATAATGAGCGTTCAGATGATATTCTTTACAGTGTACACGCCCCCTGGATATAGACACTCGTAAGCAACATGGCTTGACACTAATACACGTTGAAAAGATAGACTTTATTGCTAGAACGTGTAAACATAACATGTACACTGATATGTCTTACTTTTGTTTATTTTATTGATTTTTATTTTATTTTTAGAAATATTCAAGTAGACATCTCCCATATTTTTTCTGGTATACTCTGCTATTCTCTTTCCTTATGCTCTATACTCACAATCGTTAAAATAATAAATAAAACGTACAGATTTGTTTATTTCTACAATACTATGTATTCCCAAAAAGCTGAGTTCACGCCTTTATATATATCTTTAACCTCAACTTTTTTTTTTTTTTTTTTTTTTTTTTTTTACAATTTAATTATTATTGATATTATTATTATACAAAAAACTCTAGGCAGCATTGCAGTGAAATAACAGTCAGCATCAATGTTCAGTTGGAGAAAAAAAGTTCACCTCTTGGAGAAGTGTAGCATATGCATTGCATCTTCAATGTCTCATAAAAAATATCGAGGAAAAAAAAACAAAAAAAGAAGCTCTTCCTTATGAAGTGCTCGTGTTCCCCCCAAAACACGTTTCAGGGTTGAGAATAAAATATGGTCCTGGTTCAATTAGAAAAAATAGCTGCATTTTTCTTAAATATGTACAATGTTGGTATTTCACTTAAAATGCTATATAAAAAAATAGATTTGCTATGGTGCCCACCTCTGTAGAGAGTTAACAGTGCAATAGAAACCGTATTTCCAGTCCACTCCCCCATCGACCACTTCCTTAGAGAAAATCAGCACGAACACTTGCACTCTGAGATGATTGGGTATTGCACCGGTATCCACGTACAGTATTTCTGTCTTAGAAAGCCTTGACAATACCACCGGAGGAAAATCTTGTTGATTGACTTGACGGGTTTGCAAGACATCCCCTCGGGGAAGGAGCACGAACGCTCAGAGAAACAGTTTCCCTCCTTGATGTAACGTGGCCAGAACCTCACGCCCAAATCCTTCCAGGTGTGCACCACTGGGCAGTGCGTATAGGTCCACAGCCACTGCAGAAATTTCCTACGGGCCTTTTTGCCCACTTTTACCCGCTTTCCATAGGGGGTCTCTGTGAGGTCCAGCTTTTTAATCTCGTTAGGCATGGGCCCCTGCAGCTTCACCTGGTTGTCTGGCGCGGAGAGGTTCACCGGCATGGGCGAGGTGATGGACATGAAGTTGGGGTCAAAGTTACTGCCGAGCTTTTTCCTCAGAGTCCTCTCGGCCAAGTCCTGCTCCCGGGGGTCGTACTCCGGGTCGGGGTCCTCCTTAAGGTCGGGCACGGGGAGATGTTCGCTGGGCGATGGACGGAGGCGAAGGTAATGCTGGGAAACTCCAAGGTGAACGCACACCAGCACGTACACGAGTAGCGTTTGCGAGAGGCCCATTATTCCTCTGGTTTTACGCACCGCTTCTTCTCCTGTAAATATGATTCAATTATTTTCCCGGTCACTGTGTTGTCTGCAGAGACTGGCCCGGGGCTTCATAAATAGTAGAAGTTCAGTCACCAGCAAGGCGATACTTTTAATAGACCACGTCGGGTTTGAATGACATGGAGCGGAGTGCTTTGCTTTTTAGGGCTCCTTCAACTTTGCAATTTGCCCGCTGATGCAACTGTGCAGCGCGCAGCGGAGCCCCTGCTCTGCAAAAAGTGTTTAGTCTAAACAAAAAAAACAAAAAAACAAAAAAATGGGGAAAACTCTATTCACGCTCTGTCCGGCCTCACCCCGCTCCCTTGGATTCACTTTGGGTTTTTTTCGGTTGTCATGGTTACCCCGGGGACTCGAAGCCACGACGAACTGTCTACGCTGGATGACAGCGGCCGAGGCGAGAGCTGCATGGAATGAAGTGTTTTCTAAAGAGACAGAATAGATCCGGAGAGTCCCGAGAGAGAAGGGGCGCACAAAGAGAGTACTTCACCAAGTTTTAAATGTCACGCGCCCGGCAAAGAGGGCTGCCTTGGCCAATGTTATTTTTACGCACGGCTTTTATAAACGTGGCTTCTCTTAACGTCGCCTGACGCTCTAAGGTTTGACAAGGTCCCAGGGCGCACAATCCATGGATTGTGGATATGCTCTGTGCAGCCAGTCCCCTTGTGGTATTCCAGCCGTCGATGTGTGCACCTCAATGAAAATGTCCAAAAACTTAAAGAGAAAAACGCGCCGCAGTGGGATGCAATCTTAGTCTTTCCAGAGGATGATCCAAATCACAGAGCAGTTCTTTACTGAAAAAGTCTCAGGCTGTAATATTCCCACAGAACTCTCGGCTGTGCATGCAATTAAAAAAAGCGGCGTTACAGCAAATTGCAGTTAGTGCATATCAAATGCAAAACTGCAGAAAGCCAGCAAACGTTGTTAGTTCAGAGTTCCCTTCACTGTGGCATTGCTGAATCCTTTCAGAAAAGCTCCAGATCCCACTGTCGCTGCATGACGAGACAGTCCATAATCTGGAGGCTTTTTTCTCTTTTCTTTTTTTTTGCCCGGTCGATGCAAGCGGTCAATTCCTGAGGGAGCGTCTCTACTCCTTTGATAACTGGTACAGAAGCTCCTACTGAGTCGCTCCTACTTCAGGAGTCTGAGAGACTTGGCGCTGGAGCGTTTCTTTGCTTAGGCACACTGTGTGTGAGTGTGTCTGTAGCGAGTGGTGCTCAGTCCCAAGTTAAATATCCCCCTCCGACGGTACAAAGTGTCAGAGGGGCCTGCCCACCCCGGCCACTTTCACTGTGATTGACAGCACCCCCCTCCCCTCCCCTCCTCCGGGCCACCCCCTCCACTCACAACGTGGAAAATATCAGCCACAATCACAAGGATCAACTGGGTCCTAAAGCACCAGTTTTACCCTGTATTATAGTGTTATACTGCATGACATGAACAGTGTTATTATATCACATACA
The DNA here is from genome assembly GCF_030273125.1 of Centropristis striata. Taxonomy (NCBI): domain Eukaryota; kingdom Metazoa; phylum Chordata; class Actinopteri; order Perciformes; family Serranidae; genus Centropristis; species Centropristis striata. The sequence continues at coordinate 11,787,331 of NC_081537.1, forward strand.
TTCTAACACATACTTCAACTGCTATAGCAAATGTTTTCTCCCGCTCTTTTAATCAGCAGAGCTTCTACATTGCACTAATGGGTTCAATATTCAGCTGAAGCCTTTAAAAGTTTCCTTGGCTTGAACTTTCCCATGAAATTGATGGGAAGCGTTTAGTAGCTTGTCTACGGAAAAGGGGCATCACATTCCACCTTTGTTCGTCAGCATTTGGGTCTACACAGGAATTGGCCCGTTGAACTCAGGGGTCACAAAATAGGCGCGTAATTAAGGGCTATAAATGGCCATGGATAACTAAGCGGTACCTTTCCCATGCTAAGCAGTCATTAGGGCATGGACTTACTTTTGCTTGAACTTTGCTGGTGCTCTTAATGCCACTTTAAAATGATTAAGACAAGTTTAATTTATAAGTCAATGCTTTTAAACCCATTATAAGATAAAATATAGCCATTATTATGCATATGGCACTGTTGACATCCAGTTTGAACAAACAAATAAATGTTCAACATGTATTTAATGTAATATGTCGATAAAATCAGTGATTTTAATACGTTTAGATGTGTTTCACATTCATTTGACCCTAGGTTGATGTATTTATCCTGCACAGTTTGGACAGGCTTACCAGGGTTATTAGATATTTCGACTTGTCATTGTGCTTGTCTTTTGTAGTGGTCACTAGAGGGCGTCGATCCAGCACGCTGTAGACCTGCAGCAAAGGGGCTCCCCAGACTCCCTCACTGTTTGACTACTCATGTTTGTGTGCATGGAGAAGGAATGTTGCGCTCATACATAGTTACAGTGCAGCTGAAGTGAAATTTCTCACCAGCTTTGTGATCAAAAGATCTAAAAGCCAATGTTGGAGCCACTGGACCAAAATGAAGCAATTAATCTGAATCATCCTCATTGAGTATGATATAAAAAGTCTTCTGGTTAACGATGGAGGAAGTTTTATCACAACAAGTGCTTTAATTTTAGCGTCTGGCAGGATTAAGAGACTTCATTAACCAATCTTAACCACATCAAAATAGCTGCCAGCAGTCTTTTGCATCCTGTCAGTAAATTCCCACTGACCCCACCACATGCATGCAGACACACAAAGTCATAATCTGGTTAATGATTAGGGTGCCAGTGTAGACAGAGCTCAGTGGGCAGCGGGGACAGTTAGGCTGAGCTGGCTACTGTAGAACTGGCCGTTTTCATTGTCTTCCTCCGCAGGTCTCGGGGTGCTGGACTGAGAGAGAAAACCCCATGCAGGGAGAGACTCTTCCCTTCCTCCTGGTCTCAAGCACTAATGCTGTTGAGCAACCGAGCAATGAGTCCACCCCCATCCCCTGGCTAATTACTGGAGATAAAGACAAGGAGAGGAGAGAGGAGGAGACCGGTGAGCACAGTGGGGAGGGGTGGTGGTGATGATGTTGAGTAAGTGGGGGTGAGGTGGTGGTGGTGGTGGTGGTGGTGGTGAAGATGGTGGTGGTTTCAGCAAAGAGAAGAGGATGGAGGGGGGTTAGTGGTGGTGCCGGATGGCAGTTTGCTGTGGAATGGCTAATTAAATAACGCCATAAAAGGACCCGGCTCGCTTTAACGAAGCCCGTCAACCTCTGACGAGTGGGGCAGGGGTGCTGGGATGGGGGTGGGACGCACCATGGAGGAGAGAGGTTGGGCTGGTGCTGAAAATTGGGCTTGTATAACAAGGGGACTTAGCTCTTTAGTTTTGCAGTGATTGTTCACGCTCCCTTAGGTCTCAATAGGGCGCATGGTGAGGGTGCGTTGGGGGGCAGCCCTTAGGCACAGATAGGACCCCCTTCTCCCCTTCTGCTGTGAATGCTAAACACACATACACAAACACATACACACACTAACACCCCCACAGCTCTATACAAAGGCCTCTACCCAAGGTCCAGGCAGGAGCTTATCCAGTGCAGGGGCACAGCAAGGGGCAGGCCTGGCCAGACTGGCTGACTGTGCCCACTGGGGACTGGTAGAATGGCACAGGGGGGGTGGATGGAAACGGACAGCTTGGAGAGGGGAGACTGAAGTAAACAGAGAGATACTCAAGACGAAAAACATCATTAAGAAGAGCTTGGGCTGACAAAATCAACATTGTTTTTGTGTTTCGTATCTTGTTCTTGCTGCATTAAGTGAGCTAATGTCAAGAGATGAGGGAATTTAAGGAATTTGGCAAGGTGCTGTGGCCATTTGGAAACAGTCTTGAGTGGCAGAGATGGTGCAACTCTAAAATCCCCAAGCCCCCCCTCCCCTCCTTCAAATGAACAGATATGCCTGGAGCACATCTCCTAATTAGTTTTGTGTTGTGGCGTCTCCAGCAGAACACTCTCTGTTGGATCTTTGGCAGGCTGACAGATCTCAGAACCAACCAGCGCCGTCTCAAGCTTTTTTTCTGGAATTGTCAAAACTGCAGAAATGTTTTAGTAATATGAACTAAACATTTTCAAAAACCCTCAGATTGGAACCACAGCCTATTTGTTTTGTATTGTAAAATCCAGTAAGATAGCCTACTGAAATATTTTTTTGTAAAAGCTGTATGAACAAGATCAACTTATTGTACTTTGTATTGGCTAGATAGATATCTCTTGCCTTGCATACACAAGCACCCCATGCCACAATAATTCAAAACAGAGGTTCAAAATAAATAGCTTTCCACCACTGCCTGTCAATATTGCATTCCCTCTATTCCCCGCTGCCTTCGCCATCTTCTCCAGTCTAACTCCCCTCTTCTCTCTCCTCCATATTCGACTCTGTCTCCGAGCCTTAACCCAAAGCAGATGGCTCGGGAAGCATGTCAAAAATCTGTCTCCCGTTAACGCTACTTTTGAAGCCCCCTCTACACTTTTTTTTTTCTCTCCCCTAAAATTCATCATAAAGTTATTTTTGCAAAATACCCAGTAAACATCATCAAAGTGATATTTTCCCCTTCTCTCTGATGACTAGGAGAAGAAAAGAATACAGCACTTAGTGTATAGCTTGTCCTTGTTATTGAAGGAACGCTACACTACTCTGGTGTGCAATCTGAGGCCAATCTAAGCGTGGCCCCGCATCCTTTGTTTCTACTACGGCATTCCAGTCGTGATGGAGAAAATGTTGCGTGATGCTTGATCACAAGCTGTGATTAATGGTGATCATATCGGAGACGGCTCAGTTGCTTTGTGATGTGACGGCGGGGCCCACTTTGAACTCAGGGACTGATGAATTCAAGCGAAGCCAGGAAAACACCACTGTGCCACACACACACTGAATATAAATGTTTTGCTTTAGATTTTCTACATGTATAGTCACGGCTGAGGAAAATGGGAATGTCATTCATTTTTTAGTCATAAACCAAACCAAGTGGTGGCAAATTTAAATTTCAACCTGGTGTCACCAGATTAAAAGTTAAGGCATCGATGATGTGTTTGCAATTCATCCTGAGGGGGACATCAATGTCTGCGCAATAGTTAGTTAGTGTAGCAATCCATCCAATGGTTTCGAGTTATTTCAGCCAGAACCACAAATTTGAACTTCGTGGTGGTGCAACAGAACAGGGGATCACTAACAGCATTAGGATTTATCATCTGGAAACCATGAATGTTTTTTAAAAAAACTGAGCCAATCCATCTGGTAGATGTTGAGACAAAACCCAGACTCCAAAAATGATGCATCTAAAAAAATGCATCAAATTCATTATGAGTGTATAGGTTTAAAAAAATAAAAACCTTCCCCATTTAAAATTAAATATCTGGTCTTTGTACTATATTTGATTGAATTTACATAAGTGTGAAAACAGGTGGTGCTGTAAAGTCAGTGGATCACCCAGATTTGACCCAGCCAAAGTGGTGCATTCACCAACCAACTGAGTGACAAACCAACTACCATTGTCATTCCTAAAAACCATAAAAAACATAAACGTATTTTCCATCACCCATAGGTTTTTCTTCCCGTTGGTTCCTGACTCCACCTGACAGAGATAACCCAAAAATCGGCAGAGAGGTCAAGCGTAGGTGGAGCTGAAGCAGCCTGCAGGCTGAATTAAGTCTGGTTTGTGAAACATGCCACCTGTGATGGCACCTGTCCGTCACTTAAAGCTGCCATGCCCATAATTATGCATGAATCTTAATATAACTTAAACAGGTGAGTTACTGTATATAGAAAATACCCCAGTACAGTCATCCTGAATAAGAAAACATGTTAACATCTGCTATGAAGTTGGCCATTTTAACATTGGGGTCTATGTTGATGGCTAGCTTTAGGAAGCAGCCTCAAGAGAACCATCCAAGGAACTAAAGTTTTTGGCACTTCCGTGTTAGCTTCATTTGTCAGCCTCTGCAAAGCCCTTCAGTAGAAGTATGAAGGTACCCTGAAAGTGTGTGTCTACTAGAATCAGTGTTTTAGGCCACTAGGGTTACTTGGAGTTAGGGGCCATTAGTTTCCGTAAGTCTTGCCCCCTCTTTCTTCATGATTCACTACTATTCTTCTATAATGGTGCCCGGCAACTTTTAATTGGAGACCTCACAGCATTCCAGGGTGATTACCCTTATTCAAATCTTACAAAAGTTTAAAAAAAATAAGGATCTCAGCAGCTTGAACCATCCGGTGCACTTCATCTTTTCCTCTCCTTTCGGTTTATTTGTTGCATCCCATTTTGGAAGAGTAAGAGAGTGCCCCATCCTTTTTCTACTCTCTGCATCTCCTCCTCCTCTTGCCCTCCCTCCTACCCTCTGTTGCCCCCCCTCCTCATGGCAGCGAGTGATGAGGATGGAATTAAATTGATCACTGCCTTCCGGAAAACAACAGGAAAAAATAGTGCATTCCAAACGCCAGGAGGGCGTTCCCCCTGGTCTTCCCTATGGCAGGATGACATCATTGGCCTGCTGCCCAATTCCCACCGTTCACAATAGGGTCACTGTTGCCTTCTCCACAGTGGCACAACAGCCAAGAGAGGAAGAAAGACAGAGAGAGCAAGACAGAGAGAGAGAGAGAGAGAGAGAGAGAGAGAGAGAGAGAGAGAGAGAAAGAGGGGGGAAAAGAAAAAGGATGCCAGCAATGTTAAGACCTAAAGGCCTGTGCTTTACACACTAGAACACAAACGTCTTCAGACAGCCACGCTGACCAGCGCTCCACATTCCTCTGGACCGGACTGGCTGGTTGAAGACATCAAGCAGTGTTTGAATGGATGCCATGGCAGAGATATGAGAGCTGCGATAGTGGAACATACAGTATATCACAGTTTATTTGGACGGTTAAGTCATGTGTTTTCACTAGTCGCGACCGCTTAAGATTCAATCTGTCATCCTAATCTACTTTCTCATCAGTGAAATCATCTTTGGCACGCTGTATCGATCTTACTCTGCATGCTTGTTGTTATGAAATTACTTCCCGTGCTCTTGGTTTATGCAAGATGACAAATGGAAAAGTAACTTCAATGGAATAAAGACTTCAGACGAAACATCATTCAGAGTGAATAGGTTACTTTAAACTCTGCAGTTCCACTTGAAAAGATCAAATTCTGAAACACAATTGTGTCAAGAAAATGTCATTACCCCTTTTTTTATATCCCTAACTAAAGAGTGATTTGATGTAAAATGTGACCACATGTCTTTCAGAAGCTCTGTCCAACTTAGGTAAACCCTGACCGCAAGTACTGGCAATTCGGTCATTCTCCCAACCACTAAGCCATTGTGTTGCCACAGGCCATCTTGTCAAAATGAAACAGTTTGCCCACAGCCACTGACCACAACAGATGTTCCCTTGCCTGACACTCTCCTCAGCATGTGTGTTCTGTTGAGTCTAGAGCCAAGATACTTTCATAGACTGGCACTGCGTAACAAAAACAAAGGGAGGGAAATTCTACGATGGCGTCTTCATTGGTCTGTGACAGGATTCAGATTGAGGTTGCTGTGTTTAAACCTGGCAGCCTTTTAAAACCGCATTAAAAACTCCTGTGTCCTGGATGGAATGCAGTCAAATAATCACCGCAGGTTGCACAGACATGATGGACCACATTGGTGTCGCGACCTGAACGAGTCCCGCCGCCCCTAACCCCAATCAAGCATGTCGACAAACGGGCAGCACTGGCCCCTGCTGCCCTTTGGCCCTCTGGTATGTTTGTGGAACACGCAGGAGGGTAGGGAAGGTGACAGCCTGCCGAGATGCCAGGAGGACTGGGAAGGCTTTGGGAAATGTCTCACCGATGTGTGAGCGCGCACTGCCGCCCGGGGGGTGCCTGCCTGCTTGGGAACCGGACGGAAAGAGACGGGGGCTCGACAACAGGCTGAGTGTGCGCTCAGAGAGATAGTTTGTCCAAGGGATGTACCAGATGTTGACTCACATTGGTTTGCTAATCGGTAGCCACAAGCCCCTGGAGCCATGAGTAAACAGGAGCGTCTGCCTTTCTATGTCACCACAGGGAAATGGAAATGGGCTTGGGGGGGTCAGGGTACATATGAAAACTGAAGTAGAGTAATGAAATGACAATGTCATGAGAAACTGAAGTGGTATTGTGGTTAAAGAGCAGCAGAATAATAAAGGCCTACAGCCCCCTTAGACGTCAACCTCAAACTGCTTATGTCTCAATCAAGGATTAAGGTGGTTTTTTTAACTGAGTGCTCAATGGGAACAGGAACACCCTTTCCCACCCACCTGTCATTGTGAATAAAAACCTCTCCTTAATTGACCGAAATAAATGTGAGCGAGACAGCACAATTACAATGACTGACAGGCTTCTATAAAGCTCAACTACAGTACTGCAAAATGAAACCAAGTAAAGTATGACAGATTTTGAAAATATTGTTAGAAAATGCTCCTTCTGTTGTACTTAAACAAAAAATGGATTAAAAAAATGTGGAGATTGTTTATTAATCTTAGAATAGTTTAAAAATATTTTAAAAAACCAACAAGGTGTTCTCCAAGCATCTTCTCTCACCAGTCTGTTGTTCAATTAAGTTGATCAGACTATTATAGCTATTCAAATCTGAAATGAACTGGAAACCTTCAGCTACTGGGAGGCAGACAACAGATAGCACTCTCCATACGCAGAGCAGCAGACAGAGGCTGTTAAACACATTTACACTCCAATAACTTTCACAAGTCAGAGGGCCCATAGAGAGAGAGACCAAGAGAGAGAGAGAGAGAGAGAAAGAGAGAGAGAGCGAGGAAGAGAGAGACGACAAACTGCCTGGCCAAGTAGATCAACAAGGAGCTATTGATACCAGAGATCTGTGCTGGTGTCAGTCTGAGAGCCAAACAGGATCACAATTGTGGTTTGTGCCAATAACCTTGTTGACCTTATTTAACCTTGGATTTGGCCAGTCGAGAGCTCAGACTACAAGTGTCCATTCAAAAAGAAAATTGGGAAATCCATGTTTGTGTGAGAGCACTCTGAATCTGGCTATTCAGATAAACTCTATGGTGAAAAGTATGTGGACACCAGTTTGTCATGGTTTGGGCAAGGCTTCTCAGGTCCAAGGGAAGTTCTTGATGATTTTAGAAAAACTGTGTGCATCCAATTTCGTGGCAATGGTTTTGGACCTTTCTTGTCAACATGACAATTCCCCTGCACAAAGCCAGGCAAATGCTTGGATGGATTACTGAAGGGGCCTACCGGGTACGGGCCCAGGAGCCTGAAGTGTCAGGGGCCCCCTGGCCTTCACCTACAAAATGTCACTGAAAAAGACATGCACCAACATGAACAGATTCAAAATGACCACAATGAAAACTGAAGGACTTCAAAAACAACAAGAAAGATGTAAAGCAATAGAGGCGTGGGAAAAAAATTGATACAGCATAGTATCTCGATATTTTTTTGTGGCAATATTGATTCATGGCCGCCAAGTATCGAGTATCATATGAAACTAGAAAATCTAAGGAATCTAAAGGCACCATGTGCATCAGGATATCATGTAGGGAAGTTGTGGAAATAATGCTGCAAAGTGGGGTTTTTTTATGTTTCATTCCAAAAAAATTATATGAGTGAAGCTTAGTGTTGAGGAAAGTTTGAGAAAATGCTGCAATTCTTGTCGTCCATACATGTTTGATATCAGTTCAGTTCAATTTGACTGAATACTTTGTTGGTCAGTCTGTGGGTTTGACTCTCATTGTGGAGAAATTAAAAGACTGATGTGAGATGAATAGACTGAGAATTTTCTCTCATTTGACAAAACAATTCTTGATTAAATTTAAATTTGTGGACACACAAATGCAGTTAAACAGTTAAATCGCAACACTCACCATATCGTAAAATGCTGAAAAATCGCAATAATATCGTATCATAGGGCCTCTGCAGATTCACACCTTTATAAAGCAGCTACAAAATCTCACAAAGAAATACTGCAAATAGAGACCGAGCAACTAAAAGAGACCAGAGCAAAATGACCACAAATAAACACAAAAACAACAACAAAAAGAGGCCAAACAACCAGAAAGTCGTTATGTCTTGTTCAAGTGAGTTGGTGGGGCCTTCTGCACGTCTTTGCCCAGGGGGCCTATAGTCTCGTTATCCACCATGGGCACAAATCTGGTGTTGCAGAACTGACCCTGAGCCCCAACCTTAACCCCATCCAACACATTCTGGATGAACTGTAACACCGACTGCGAGCCAGGCCTTATCATCCAACGTAATTGGCTGACCTCACAAATGCTCTTATGGCTCTTGACCGTACTGTAGTTACCATGCATTGAAATATATTTTAAAAAACATTTGCATAAGATACAAAAAAATCCAATTTCAATTAACATAATCTGGTATTTTTATGGTTATATTAATGTTCTTGTCTGACGATAGGATTGGGCTCATTGGGAGTAAATTCCAGTAGCCAAGTTCCAAAATCTTGTGAAAAAACTTTCCAAAATCTGAAGCTACCAGTGACACATGTTCAACAATCACATTTGGGTGTCAGCTTCATGTGTGCACATGTTTTCGGCCATGCAGTCAATGTATCGAAGGTCTTAATTATAGTTTACTTCTGAAACTGCTTGTAAACGAAGTTGTGAAGCTGTTCAGGTGTGTGATAGAGGATGCCATGGTGGATATATAATTTTAATGAGATAGAGAGACAGAATTCAGGAGCCGGGTACCTTTCTCAGTCTGTCTGGTAACAGTGTGTGTGTATGCATGAATGTGTGTGTGTGTGTGTGTGTTTGTGTGTGTGGTGTAATTACAGCCAGGTCCCCGGCGTGGAGCCCAGTAGAAGTATCGTCAGTCTGTCTGTGGCATGCGGTGGTGCTGACCTTCCCTCTCTCCTCTCCTCTCCTCTACTCAGGTCTGGTGACTCTCTGACTGGCTCTGGCTCCACCAGACACCCCACCGCACCGCTCACACACAGGTGCTAGCAGGACAGCTGGCTGCTCGCTTTGTGAGTCCGGTGAAGTCTTCCTTCCCTATGCATGCATCTGTCATTAATCTTATGTCTTATTAAAATGTGTTCAAATCGGGTCTCAAAAGTGTTTAGTGAGCCATTGCATCACAGTATGAAACTGGTGGCTCCAGATGATATTTACCAGTCTGTTTGTCGAATATTTGGTCCAACTATCCAGGTCTTACATCTTCACGCTGGGCTGTGGGCACACACACACACAAACACACACACACACACACACACACACACAGTGTTATAGTGAGTGAGTCTGACAGTAATCCGTAAGGGTTTGGTCCTCAGCAGGGCAGGGCTCAGGGCCTTGAAGATGAAGCGGAGTGGGACATGTGTGATATAACACCAGAGAAGAAGAATGAGGGCGGGTGATGGCAGGTTCATCAAATAGTCTGGTCAGTATGAGTCACTTAGATCCCCTAAGGAAGTCCATCCAGTTAAATCCAGCGCTCAGTGTGAGTGAGTGCTTATTTATTTGCATGTGTTGCTAACAGCGCTCAAAGTGCGAATGTCAAAGAGCGTGTCTGTACAATTTTGCATGTCTTTGTTTGTGTATATAGTGTGTGTGTGTTTAAGTGTGTGTGCAATCAGTGAGTCTGGAATGTCTCAAGACATTGTGAATCCTGATGATCAACATTGGGATCCTGTGTAACATGTGCTGCATGCTCAGGGTGCGTTTACCCAGTAATTTAGACCGCCTCTGTGCTGGTGAGACAAAGCCATCGCTCCTGCCCAATGTAGATGTAGCCATTTACCATTAATTCATTGTTCAGAATTCAATGACAGAGATTAGATAAATGCCTTAAGGCAGGGGTCTCAAACTCAATTTACCTGGGGGCCGCTGGAGGCAGTATATGGGTGAGGCTGGGCCGCATCAGGTATTCCACAAAAAAACTTGTCAAATGTCTTTACTAACAGTTATTTAACTTCAATGGGTTCTTCTTAACATGAACTGTCCTGAACATGAATGGAATATTAAAGGACATGAACGGTTCTTCTGAAAAAGGCTTCTCTTGCCTACTTCTTGCTGCCAGAAACCTGGCAGTGCTTCCTCTCACATTCCTCTCACATCGCCAAATGTCACCGGAAAAACCCGAGTAGACCCGAATGAATGACGAACAGTTCCGGAGGAAAAGTTATCAGTTAAGTGCGCTCCTGATACCACACATCCTTGTCGGTTATGGCAGCCTAATCATAACTGCCTGTTATCACTTAGTGTTCATTGTGCGTGAGAACAAGTTATTTGAATTGGTTGATTATTATTATTTGCTGTATAATGTGCGTTTTTTATGGATCCGGACAGGTTGCCATGTTGTGATGCGTGATCCCGCACACAGAGTTTTATTTTTGTGAATCCCCACCACAGCAAGTCCTGTACCTTGTTCATGTGTGAACTAAATAAAGAGGATAAAAAAAACTCTCTGGAGTAGCTGCAGAAAACTAAGGCCAGATCGCGTAGGCCAGCATACAAATTATAGTTTACAAACAACACGGCAGATAATAAACGGTCCGGTAGCGGTTGCCTTTCTTTTTGCGCTCAATATTCATGTCTTTCATGATGACATGAACATCAGGACATTTGTAGATGGTAGAAAGTACCAGGATAACGAGCGCCCAAAGGACGGGCTGTTCATTACCCGCCATGCTGTTGATGTAAACGTCGTCATAGAAACAAGAGAAACAAAGGTCCAGCTTGCGCAATAAAGGGACCTTCCACACACAACACAGTAAAGTGCCATTCATATAAAACTCGCAAGCCGTACTAACATTAAACTTTCATATCAAGGTGGGGGCCACAAAATATCATCACTAGGGCCACAATTGGCCCGCGGGCCGCGAGATTGAGACCTATGCCTTAAGGTGTTCAGTCGATGGCATTGTTTTATGTATTGGTGCAAAAATACACTTGAAGAGAATCAAAGTTGAAGGTTAAGTTGAAGCGCTAAAAAAAGAGGAACTGGCAGTTGAAGCCTAAGCACTGAAAGGAGTTGATGTGGTAATTGACAACGATAATTTGAAAGATATTACAAAATTTAAAGAGTGACTTAGTTTTAAAAGTTAGACAAGGCACATAGACAAACTTTCTATCTAGTTAGCTATCTATACATTGAATGCACCTTCCCTACTGGAAAAGAAAGAAACAACCAACACCAACTAAGATCTGGTTTGTCTTTAGTGGGAAAGGATACCATCGGCATAATTTCTGGGGACAAATTACTCTGCAGTAGTCATGGTTATTTATTGGCACGATGCCATGACATGCGTTGAAGTCTCAGCCACAATTTCAGTCCGTCTCCGTTCAAGTAGAGCTCAAACATCATTAGAATTTTTTTCTGTATTGTGTTTGGAAGGAAGACTAAACAGGCAACAGATAAGTGGCTAATAAAAAGTTTCAAACCGGCTTTCTACTGTTTACTAACTTGCTTACCAAGCTAGCTAATTAGCACTGGCATTAGCTGATAGCTTAGCATCCTCCTCCCTAGCTCCAACCTCTTGTCAAATATGGTAATTTCTGGTACCAAAAAAATGAGGCAACAGCCATAATGATAATTTTGACGCTTCAAAACTGAAGTCGACAAGCCAACGAGTGACATCATGGTGACTTAGTCCTCTTGTTTCATACAGTGTGTCCATCATACATTTTTAGCAAGTTTTCCCATGTTTTAAAAAAGCAAACACTCATTTTGATGGGAAAGGGGTATAAATGTGAGCATTAGATAGCTCAGGTAAACATAATTAGAGAGTGTGTGTGTGTGTGTGTGTGTGTGTGTGTGTGTGTGTGCCCACATGTATGCCTGCAAATTCCCCCCCTCCTCACTGCATCCAGGGGGATTTATTTGACCCCTTATTGCCAGCGGTGAGCCTGTGGTGGAGATGAAAGCATGCCTTCCCAGTGTGGCCCCAGTTTCTATAGCTATGGACACAGACTCACACTGGTCGGGGACAATAGAGGGGCCCTGCCACTCGCCCCTGCGAGAGCCCTCTCCTCTCCCCACCCCATCCGTCACCGCAATCATATTTTCAAAACAATAACACAGCCGGGGGGGTGGGCATGATTGAAGTGTGTGCGTGTTTGATCTGTCGGTATGCAAGTGTGTGTGTTGTTGTTGTTGAGTGTGTGTGTGTGCATGTGCGCTGTTATTTTTAGGCACGCGTTTGTTTCATCTGAGTGTTAACATGCTCATTTGACTTGTGTCTGTAGGGCCGTGCATGCAGTCGGGAAGCAACTGTGTGCAGGCATACTTTTGTGCGTGTAGATGCAAGCGTGTGTGTGTGTGTGTGTGTGTGTGTGTGTGTGTGTTTGTGTGTGAGCCGGGCCTTTGATGGCGTGGCCGGAGCGTGCCTAATGTGACTGCTTGCTGGGGTGGGGTGGGATGGGGGGCGGCAGCGTTGAGCCTCCTGCCCTCGTACTGTCTACCCTGCCGTGGCCCAAGGCTCCCCCTGCAAACTTGAAAGGACCAAAGGAATCCCCCCCTAAACCCCCCGACGCCGCCCCCCACATGTTTTCAGAAGGCATGACATCATCCTTTGCACAAAGGGGGCTGGAGCTGGGGTTAATATGGATGTATGTGTGAATGTGTGTGTGTGTGTGTGTGTGTGTGTGTGCAGGCCCATTGGTCATAGCATTTGGCTCAAATACAAGATTTGTCCTTTCTCTTATTTTGTTTCATTTTCTGAATCTCTCATCTGACTCAAACTGACAGTCTGACTTCTTTTTGCATTTTCTAAAATTTCCTCCTTTTATTCTGAAATACCTGTATGCTCTAGGTCCACATGCACACACAAACACCAAGCCAAGCTGATGTTTTTCCTCTTTTCCTTTCTTTTCAAAAGCCTTTTATGTCACTGACTAACATGGATTTGATCCTAAATGTCTGTGGAAAGAAAATAAATTGCTTTCAGGTTGTTTGCCAGGCGCAGGATACTGAAACTGAGCACAGAATGCCCTCGGCTGGTCCTTCCTTCTCTCATCTTTGTCTGCTTCTTGGATTCTCTTGGCATCCATGTTGGCTCTCTTCAGACCAACCCTCTGGCTCCTCTGCATGCACCCAACATTCACTGCAGACCCAAGCTGTTGTTTTCCCCAGCATTCACAACGCAGGGTGGGTGAGGGAAGTTTGGAGCACTTTCAAACAAATCAGTGTGGGTTATAACTGTGCATGTGGTTGCATCAGGGGGCTGCAGTTCCACTCCACAAAGGATGTTGGGGGAATACATTTTTCTCTGCCCTCCAACAGAAGTTTTGTTCAATATGGCACCCTTTTTGTACTGTATGTGGCCCTGTTTTTGGGTAACAGGAGCATATAGGTTGCCACTGAAGGGGCCTAACATACAGGGGGGGGGACATCCCCCCGGCCTTCACCTGGAAAATGACACTCAAAGGAGACATGTGCCACCAGGAAGAGACTCAAAATGACTGCAAAGAGACTCAAAACAACTACAGAGAGATGCAGCGAGACACAAAGAGACTTACTATGAAATGGGGTAAAACAACCACAAAGAGACACAAAAAGACTACAAAGGCAAAACAACCACAGACAAAACTGTTACAAAAAGACAAAAACAACTACAAAGAGACATAAAATAAACTATAGTCGTAAAATAAGTCTGTGTTTTGCCCCTAATATACAACCGTGATTACAAAAAGTTGGGACGCAGTAATAAACAAACAAACTAAAAACAGAATGCAATGACTTGCAAATTCTTTTCGACTTAATTGAATACAGTACAAAGATAATATATCTAATGCTCACACTGGCACACTTGTTTTTTTTGTAAATATATATTATTTAATTCATTCTGCTTTTAATTTGCATCCGATCTATTATGGAATCTTGGTTTTTCTAGGTGATTGGTTAAATATTAGATGTCCCTGGGGCATCTGGGTATATAAATGAGCATACTTTTAAAAAAGGCTTCTTAGCAACGGAGAGCTGGAATTAATAGACAAACAAGTGTTTTAATCAGATTCTATTTGCTACCTTCAACTCCAGCAACTAATCAAACAAGAGCTGGATGACATTTAAGAAAAGAAGACATTTAGCTGCCAGGGCCTTGATGAGCAGGTGAGAATGCACACCTTTGTGACATTGGGGGTTGTGGAGTGCAAAGGCACAGTCAAAGCCACCAGCATGGCTAATGTCATGGCCACTGAGTTGTAAATGCCACTCCCAGCACACACACACATGCACACACACACACACACACACACACACACACACACACGCAAGAGTCAAGAAGCAGTGAGTTTTTGCATTTCACAGACACATTAACACATACAATATGCACACAAAGTCCTCACACAAACACTTCTTGTTTACTTTTATCTCCTTCCTCCCTCTGTGCCTGTGTCACACACTCTCTCTCTCTGCTCTTACAAGTGTTGCTCAGAGGTGAGGGCTCGTCGCCCTCGCCTGTTTAATGGGCCGTCCGTTTGCCAACTGTTCCTTTGAGGGGGCCGGTGCGTCGGGCGTCGGAGCCGGGATTTGGGAGGGAGGGCCGGTGCCGCTGGATCAGACAGATGGAGGGGGGTCCGGCTCCATTCATTTAGCTCTATGAGAACAACAGAGCCCCACTTCAAACAACAAGGACGCAACCTGCTGGCCCCATCGTCTGCAAACACATACGCAGACACACACATGCTGCAACACATGCATGCTTGTGTTCAAACACATGTGCTTTTATTAGAACTTTCTCTAACTTGCATTTGATGTGTCTTAAATCTATCGCAAGGACATAAACTCAACATGCCAAAGATAATGTTGTCACTGTTGCTGTTCATGCTGCATCTGCAGCTCATCTGCCACCCTGACACACACATATGCACCACACACTACACGCATATGCACAGGGGGGCATAAAAACACAGGCTCCACAGTGCCCACCCCCATTCCCAGCCCTTCTTTCCCCGGGACTCCCTCCTCTGCTACCACCGAGCCCCCCCTCTTGAATTCACTGGCACTTCCAGAAAGCTCCGAGGCGCCAGCGGAGCGGGGCTCATCTCTTGGGAACAATAAAGCCAGATCTTCATAAAAACTTCAAAAAGGCCTCGCCAAGTGTTTTATAGGTGCTTTAAAGGTTTATGGGCCCTGGGGAGGGAGGGAGAGAGAATGAGAGAGAGAGAGCGAGAGAAATGAGTGATGCAGTAGTGGCAGGCTTCACTTTTCCCACCCACTGCACACACACAGAAACACACACATGCCAGCGTACACATACATGTACGCCGCCGCTAATCCGCCAGTAAGTGCCAGGCTGAAATCGGCTGGTGGTAGGCAGGGCCGGGTGGGGGGCGGTGTGTGTGAGGGGTTGGGGAAAGGGAGGGAAACAGGTGATCTGTCAGTGCAGAAAGGAATAGAAGAAGAGGGAAGAGGAGTCATAGCTGCTCAGTGCTGCATAGAGTTTCAAGCATATGACAGAAGTGATTCATGTCATTTTCCTTGAAATAGCATTAATTTTAGTTAATTTTAGTTTTAATTTTTTTAATTTAAGAAATGTGTACATGTTTCAGTTTCTGCTTCAATGTAAAAAGAGTTAGAAAGTGATGCATGTGTGTTTGTAAGGTTATCTGGAGCCACCCCATGGCCCGTAATCCTAAATGACCTCAGGAAGGGTCAAGTTGAAGTGTGGAGGTGGAGCACTCTGAGATGGAGGAGATTAGGGACTGAAGCCTGCTGACTTTCAAGATGCATTGGTTGCTGTAATGCAGGCGGCTCAGTTTAGCCACACACAATCTGGAGCACAGCGTTCACATGCAACCAGCAGTTTAGACTCTTCCTGTTCCAGTAAGGAAGCTTGACAGCCTCCGAATCCTGCTTCACAGCCAGGGGAGGTGCTGACGAAATCAAACAATCCTCCAAGATGCACAACTTGAGTTTGTCGTTGCAGATATGTTGATGAGTCACGGGTCGCTGCGCCCGCACACTCCACTTTGAATCTCTTTTATGAGCATGAATAGCCACTATTCAAGGCGTTTTTGGAATGTTTTCTTTATAAGTATTCAGATATATGCCAGGGTTTATATTTAGCTCGGGTCCTCCTGGAGTCAGAAGGTTTAAAATTAGGAGGTGTCAGAATTCCAGTACAATTCTTAAGTTACTGTCAATAAACGGTAAAGGGCTGCTCTTAAAGGCGTAGTGTGTTGGCAAGAATGCAATATGGCATTTGAGTGTGATAAGCTGCTTGGGAAAGTGTGAGTGAATTTGTCTTGATATAGTACAAAAGTGTAAATCCTCTACATGGTATACATGTGCATTTACACGTCTAAATATCAAGATTCCTGAGTGCATTCTGCCCGTGTGCACCGATATGCGTTTGTGCGTCCATCTGCACATTAGTGTTTGTAGGATCTGTTGACAGGGAAGCATGCAGCATTTTATTTGCTCAAGGGCTGAAAAAACACATGGCGCTAGCAAGGGATTGCTGTGATATGAGCCTGCTGAAAGAAGCCTGGCCAGCCAGAATTTAACCGGGGATCACGATTCAGCTAAACATTTAACTTTAACAAGCAGAGCAGTGCAATATAAAGCTTTTTTAATGCATATGCAAAAAGTACCAAAACTTAAAAATACATATTTTTTTACTTTTTATTTTTAGATTCAACAGTTCTACTGGATGAAATGTCTAAAAGTAGTACTTGTTGAGGCATTTTTGTGATATTTTGTGAAATGCAATCTATGTGTTCGGATTGAGGTCTTAGAAGTGATTCGTTCTGACAAAAATATGTTATTTAACTGCTGAAAGGCATGAACCAAATATAATTTTGGATCAGTGACTTTAAAGAGTGGAATCCCATTTTCTTTTTCCAAAGTTTAATGTGTAGTTTCTGTGTACTCCATCTAGTTTTTGTTTTTTATTGTCTTCAATCAGAAAGCACTGTTTTTCTGACAGTAAGTCTCTCAATTGTTCTGTTAATTCAACTTTGTGAATACCAAAATAATTCTTAAGGTGCATTCATACCAAAAACAAAGTAAATGTTTCACACGGCACGATTCCGGAGATGTAAATGACTTAACTTGTATGTAAACTACAATTCTACAATTCTACAATGTCATTTAGCAGACGCTTTTATCCAAAGCGACGTACAAATGAGAGTTAATACAACACAAGCAAGGATGAAGTCAAGAAACATAGGAAGAGTAAGTGCAGTGGGTTAAGTTTTAGTCCATTAAGACACAAGTGCTTTTAGGTCACAAGAGCGGTCAGTGTAATACTTGTCATAGTCGTCAGTGTAGATCTAGAGTGAAGGTGTTCAGTAAAGAGTTGGTCTTCAGTCTCTTCTTAAAGATTGAGAAGGACTCAGCGGAACGGATGGAGTTTGGAAGTTCGTTCCACCACCGGGGCACTACAGAGGAGAAGAGTCTGGTTTGAGACGTAGAGACCTTCAGCGGCGGAGGAGCCAGACGTCTTTCACTCGAAGAGCGTAGTGGACGGGAGGGTTTGTGGACCTGAACAAAGGATTTCAGATAAGAAGGGGCTGTGCCCATTGCTATTTTGTAGGCAAGAGACAAGACTTTGATATACACAATTTGCTTTTTTTCCATTCATGTGATGCTGTGTGAGCCATGTGCGTTTCTGATTATGTTGTGAACTCTTACACTAGGGTATTCTGTTTTCTGATGCATCTGGGACTTCAAGGTAAAACGCAGCAATAGTGGTTATTTCAGTCAGACCCCCCACACCCCGCACTCCATCCCAACACAGCAATCGAGTAGTATAACATTGCTTTTAGGCGATAGGTCTTTAGTGTACCATCTGTTGTAAACACCTGTATCTTACTTCTACATGATTTACACTGACAAACTAGGAGGATCACAATCTGAAGGTCAACATCGACACCTGTAGATATCTTCTATCACACAGGATTTACAGGATTTTACTTAGTTTATTTGTAAAAAAAAAAATGTTATAAAATTACAACACACACACACACACACACACACACACACACACACACACACACACACACACAGGGTGATCTATGCATACTGCTGTGTGGACCTACAGCGAATAAAAAAAATAATGTCTATGTAACCTGTATATCCTATCATAAATGAGTCCCATCATATCACACATCCTGGCAGAGAGATGCAAATATACAACAGCCTAAAGTTTTCCAAAAGCAACCAAAGTCAACAACTTATCATAGCAGAAAAACAACAGCTCTGAGACAAGAATAAACAGACCGAATAACGACAGGCCATAAATAATGTGGGGGAAAAGTCTGCAGTGTTTCCATAATATCCAGCGGTGCTTAAGAAATGTATGAAACATGAAGTTGCCAGTCATGACGTAAATCACTCACAAAATCGCGATAACCACATAAAGAACGAGTTCAGCAGTTACGACACACTGGGAGGCTTGACGGCTGCGTTACTATAGAAACAACGCTATCAGCGCTCAGGTTGCATCAGTAGCTTTGAAAACATCGATAAGAGGCGCTGAACTGAATGAATATTCGGTTTATCGGCTCACAAATTGAACAAGAAAGCTAGCTAGCACACCAAACTTCATGAGAAAACACTGTCCTACCTTTTGCGACTCTTTTTCTACACTTTGTCCTCTAAAAACCAGTAAACAGTAAAGTCCAGTTCAGGCTGTATTCCCAGTGTTGAGAGAAAGTTCAAGCCTTGTTGGTACACCCTCGTTGCCAAGGCAGTTTTATACAGTCTATGGTTTTAATCCGTGAGGTGATGGAAAACGAGCGCTCCCCTCAGCAGTTTGTCACTGGCAAAACTTCCGCCAAGCCGCTGGCCGCTGACCAAAAACTCACCTGAGTCACCTGACCTCCTGTCGTCATCATGATTGGCACAGCCAACAACCAATCAGACTTCATTGGTTAGTATTTCACATTTCAAACACAGACACACTCAATTGGTTTATTTGATGGGATAAAATATATATAAATAAAATAAGGAGACAGGAAGAGGCTAAAGTTGGTGGGTCTTTTGAAGCCCCCTAGCTCAACCAGCCCTGTTTAGAAGGCCTTTTTTTGGTTAATCAAGGCTAAATTTTAGCTAAGGTTGATGACAGAGAGAAATAGCAGAAAGAAAAGCTGTTGGTATCTACATGGAGGTAAGCCTCTCCTCCTCTCTCAAATAAATACAAATTATTCTGCTCTTTTGTGACTAATGCAAGGTGCTAATTTGTTTCATATTTGGTGTGAACACAGCATGCAGACTGCTAATATGTGATTACGATTAAAACACAGAGTTTTAAAAAATTATATTTCAGTATCCTGTTAAAAAAGAGGCTTATAGACCTTTATGTTGAGCTAAAAACAGGCATATCTCATATTTACAGTGCTGCATTGAGAATGTAAAGCTGACGTAAGGCACATCACCCTGAACCTGTTGGAGGGGATGTCATTATGTCAAGTATTTTCCTAAAGCTAAGACTAAACTCTATTCAAACCTGTTAAAGAAAACACAGCATCAACATAGGCAATAGTAACATCATTGTTCATCCCTGGCGAGTGCATGCTGCAGACTTCATGTGGCCACGTCCACCACTTATAGTGTGAGATTCTGTCTGCAGCTGCCCACCATTCAGTTTTCATCAACTGGGTGGCAAACACTGATGAGGTCATTGCAATATAGCATCTGTAGGAACAAGTGCCCTCTATTTGTCATTGACTCTCATTCATATCAGATGAATGAGCAGCTTTTGGGAGTTTATCATACATGTGGATGAAACTCCAAACTAAATGAATAAGCCCCAAAGAAAATCTGATCAGAACACACTTGAAATATAAGCCTGCTATGCTCCTTATGGCTGATGAGGTGTGCCAAAATATATAATGGATCTCTCAGCTCTTGAACTAAGTATTGCAGTTAAAGTGCTATTTCTCTTAAACAGGAAGTGTAAAGGGGTCAGTATCACATAAAAGATGTTGTTATTGTGCAGCGGGGCTCACATGAAGGTTAGAAACTTCCTACACTCATGTGCGGCGATCTGTTTAAAAGAGAAGAAACCCTCATAAACAAGCAAGGCTTTTATTTTGTAATATTCATTTATTGTTCAATAAAAATAGATTTTAAAAAAGTGACGTGATGTCTCCTTCATGACTTCGCCTGATGGATCTGCCAACAGCTCCTTGTAAACATGGGGCTTTGCTTTATTTTTCAACTGGAAAGGGAATTTAACCCCCCTCCACTCTTCCATACAGCATAATCTTAAGACAGACTCCGGCCTATAAATTTACTGACCTTTGACCTCAGTAGTGGTGACAGCCCCACATTCACTTACTTTCACATTTAGGGCAGATACAGTACATTCATCCCCTGGTCTTTGTCTATGTACATGGTTCGGTTTCTGGTTGTGTGATTTGTTTTTGCAGTTGGTCCTCGTTAAAACGGCTTTTAACAATGTGAAGAAACAAGACATTTAAGCGTTAACACAACAGTTCAAGCCATTAGTAAAAGCAATTACAACTTATAACATCAGTTTGTCTTAAGACATCTTTATACAGTAGTTACACGTAAACACATCTTTGAAAGTGTAAGGAAACTAAACTCTGTAAACACTTGCCGACGTTACCTCCCCCTGCGACAGGTTCGACAACATCCTGTGAACCTGGAATGCTACAGTAACTGTGGCCATGTCCGCTCACTTCACCCATCAAACTCTCCTCTTTTGGACCTTTCTGGTGCTACATTTGGAAATGCTGCAGGTTAGAATAATGGTATGATGTTGCTGAGCCTGTGTTGATGTTTTATAGCATTTATTAGGGGTCTCACGATTTCTATTTTTAGTTAAAAATAGACTGACTTTAAATTTTGAAAATCTAGAGCAGTGTCCACAATTCCAAACCCCACAACCCGCTGCCGAAATGCGCACGTCCAAAGAAAAAAACAACAACAAAACAACACTTCAAAGACGACACATTTTCACTTACTTTTCCAGACACCATGGCCACTGCTTAAGTTGGAGATGACAAAAAAAACAATAAAAATGACTCAGTGAAGTAAGGGTGTGGAACATTTTGCCTTCCCCGTGACTTTCGTAGGGGAGACCGGGGTCGATTGGCACACTTTGTACTGCAAAGACTATAAAACTATGTTACAATGTAATGAAATTATTCGAAAATTAGGTGATCTGTGATTAAAGTCACGTTGTGCATTTGTGCCAACCAGCCATATCACAGGGTCGGTTGATAGTCTAACAGTCTTCAGTGCTACAAAAAAAAGTTTAAATTAAGAATTGGATCGAATTTTGACCTTATAATTCAAAGTCTAATTAAATCGTGACAGCCCTAGTGTTTAGCATATGCTGAAAAACAGGAAAACCAACAACAAAAACAGCCTGTAGATTGATAAGTGGAGTTGAATGTAAACAATGCACAGACTGTTCTGTTTCAAATGTAAAGCTGAAAGGTTTCTCACACTGTATAGCGGCAATAGAAAATGAAACATGGTGCAGGTTTCCAAAAATTAGCTAAAAAGGATTGCTTAGATCGTTAAGAGGCCTTATTTAGTATGTAGTTAGAATTAATGTCATTCATCCCTAAAGTACGATACCTACATTAATGTTTTGGTATATAAGGTAATCCTATAGACTGTATAAGGGTCATCCACATACAGTAGTGTTCAAAATAATAGCAGTCCAATGTGACTAACCAGATGAATCCAGGTTTTTAGTATATTTTTTGTTGCTACATGGCAAACAAGGTACCAGTAGGTGCAGTAGATTCTCAGAAAACCAACAAGACCCAGCAGTCGTGATATGTACACTCATAAGGCTGTGCAATTGGGCAATTAGTTGAAAGGGGTGTGTACTGCTCCTACTGGTACATTGTTTGACATGTAGCAATAAAAAATATACTACAAACCTGGATTAATCTGGTTAGTCACATTGGACTGCTATTATTTTGAACATTACTGTACAGTATTAGAGACTCGAAAGACTTGCAAGGCGAGTGTCCCATAACTACTACTTGTGAGCTAATCTGCTGGCATGTTTACTGCAGACTGAGGCTCCATCCACATAAATACATTTTCATTTTAGAACAGTGTTTTAAAATGAAAGCAATCTGCATCCATATCAGAAATAATCTCAGTCCATATTAAGACACCTGAAAACACACATCACATGACCATTAATAATAATAATAATAATAATTAATGTGCACTGGGCATGCAGATGCTGGTGAAAACAGGAAGCTGATTTTCTAATGTTGCTCTACAGAGGAAGAACAACACTGGCGAAAACGAAAATGACCAAAGATTTCTGCCAGAAGACATACATCGGGAGACATTGTAAAGCAAATACATAGACATATTGGAGCGGTACCTGGAGCATTATCCACCACCGGAGGAAGGTATGGCGATGGAAAAAGGGGACCAACACAAGAAGGATGAAATCATAAAAATAATTTAGGTCTAGCTCAAATGTTTTGACCGATAAGACCCGATCAGGAAGAAGAATGTGGGTCTCTGTGCCATCGTTTTTTAAAAAAAATTCTGTTTCCAACCATCCAAACTCAAATGTAATCCCCTTATTTTCAAAGCAACAGTCTCTGTTTTCAGGGTTGTAAAATGCCAGAGTTGTGTGTACACTAGGCATAAAAGTAGTAAGAGTGATGGGTTTTAAAACAAAAGCATATTAGTGTGGATGTAGCCTGAGCACAATTGGCTCTATGAGCAATTACATTACTACAATATTAAGACCACACAAACTGTGGGTTTGACTATGGTGTTTTATGACATTTTATTTTAAAAATAGAACATCTGATGCATTTCAGAAGGAAATAAGTATAAAAAAACAATATTTGTGTTGTGGATTGAAGCGACCTTTCAACAAAATCTGATTATATAATTAATATATATAACTCTATCACAATTAAAACATGTTTGTGTGTGTGATCTCAAAGGGAAAAATTGTTGCACAATGAACATGATGTCATGTTTTGAATGGAAGGTTGGCTTGCTACAAGTCTGTAGATTTCACATTTATTATTTTGCCTTTCCTATTCAAGTCAAAGTGGTTTGTTCAGGGGATAAAATATATTTTTAACAATCTTATATTTAAGTTCTTTCATATATAACGTATTTTGCAGCAGTTTAGAGAGTCTGAAATACACAAAATGTTACTTTGCAAACAAACATAGGGCCCCTTAACATCTAGAGTCATCCCTTTCACACTAGAATCCCTTTGGGAGACCCTGCTCTAGACTGGCGGGCACCGTTTTCTCATCCATCTGGGAATACCACTGAACCAAACACAACAAAACACCCAACTGGTTAACTTTTAGAACAGCATGAACTACAGTACTTAAGATGTACTCAGCACAATTCTGGAAGGTTTACATGCTTTTTTCCCCATCTATTATAAAAAACAAAAAGAGTCAAGTATTGCTTGTTTTCTCTGTTGTGGAAATCCAATTTAGCTGGTTTTTATTTTGTGATATTTCACAAGATCAGTATTTGTTAGCTACACTACGACTGAGTCTACTATACAGAGGATTTGTTGCTGCGAAAAGGAGAAAAGGAGCACCAGAGAGCCAGTGCCAGGTTCTTAAAGATGCAGCCTCCACCCTCCTCCTCCTCCTCCTCCTCCTCCTCGCCCTCTCTATCAAGCTCTCTCTCCCTTGTTTGGCTGCTTTGCTACCAGACGGTACAGTGGCCAAGAGCAGTTGAGTGACAGGCTGACGGGCCAAATCGTCGGACCGATTGCGTCCCCAAGCGGAGACGCCAGCCCCCCTCTGTACTTCTCCCTTCCTTCCTGCCCTCTGGGCCGGGTCCAGAGCCCACATCCTGGGAACATGGGGCCGGGCGGCTGCAGCCGACAGCTCTTTGGGAATGACACAATGAGAGAGTTCATAGGAAAAGCCGTGTCCGCGTGTGGCTGGGGAGGACGATGCTGCCCATGTTATTTTGGCAATGTGCATGCCCCGATGTGCTGCCGTCAATCATGCCAGAAGTCAAAGTGACTCTCCATTAATCTTGCTCTGCATCACAATCCTTTCCCCAAATGATTTGTGATAGCACAAAAAAATATTTTCTCTTTGTTCCATTTTGTTATTGTTCATTTGGTGTCCATATGAGGGTCTCTGATGTTCATAAAAAAAGGTCCTACATACGGGTAAACACATTTCATGGAAACAGAAGCAGATAACAAGAACACAGCAGAAAATATGACATGTTATAGCTGCAGTTGTGGACGGTAACACCACAGTGAGACTGAAATAGTAGAGTTCAGGAGCCTGTTTGTACAAATGTAACAGTTGCATCATTTCCATTAAAAAGAGAATCTGTTTTCTTGATCTTATTCTCTCTCCTGGAAGTGTCACACTGTGGTGGCCCGGCTGTGTTTGAGTGCTAGAGGTGAATATTCCTTAATGCGAACGCATAGTTTTCCCCTCAGCCAGGGGTTCTGGAGCTCCAAGGGACAGAAATCATCCTGAAGCCACTTTTCTCTATTGTCCACCACCAGCACGAGGCCAAAGTGCTTCAACTGTTCCGGGCTGTAGTAAACACACTGCTCCTGGTCGTCGCCGCCACCTCCGCTGCTACCGAGCATGCGCCGCGACACCACGTTCATCTCCTGCACCACCAGCTGGATCATCTCCCGCGCTGATGTTTTGGAAGTTACACAAAGCTGAAACACGGGAGGAAATATCATTCAGAGTGTAGCAACAATATTTTAACTGTGAATTACTTTAAATCATCAAACCATGTCTTTACCTTAACACTGGTTTCCTTTGGCAGGCCTGTGCGGTACTGCGGGTACACTCTGAGCGTGGCGTGGCAGCCTTTCCTGAGGGCAGCAGGTGACGGCGAGGACAGTCTCTGTGTGCCGCTGTCCTCTGATAACGTACGCGCTGGTGGAAGCTGTGGTAGGCAGCGGTCAGCTGAACAACAGCGGTCCACTGACGAGGGCCTGTGCCACCTCCGCTGTGGCGAGGTGGAGGGCGAGGGGCAAGTGGTGTGGTAGGAGTAAGGCTGGTGGGCTGAGGTGGTGGAAGGGAACTCCAGGCTGCTGGTCCTCACGCAGAAGGCCTGTCTCTTCTCTGTGATGTGCAACAGCTCGATCTGCCTGCTGGGAAGGATGAAGTCACTGTCAAACAGCTCCAGGCCAGCCCTTCGCCGCTCCCCTCCACACCGACCTCCTCCGCCACACCGCTCGCCTTCCCTCCCGAGCTGCAGCTCCGAGGCCTGGAGGACGTCTGGCGTTGAATCCCGTAGAGCTCCAGTGCCGCGTCCACCCCCACCGAGGCATATCCCTCCTCCTGAGCCACTTCCGTCACTACGCAGAAAACCCCGGGGCCCAAGTGGAGCAGACGATGACAGGGGAGAGGGGGGCAGCAGGTCCAGCTCACGGGGACTCTGGGCGCGGCTGGAGTCGTAGTCACTGTCAGTGGTGAGGAAGACCTCAGAGGAGCCCTCCTCGTCTGACAGTCCAGCAAAATCTGCAGAATGTAAGAAGAAAAGTAAAAATGAGCAATTTGAGCACATTATTATCAAAATCTTGTTGCCTCTGCCAAGGAGGTTATGTTGTTGGTGCAGTTTGTCTGTCTGTCAGCAAACTACTGACCCTTTTTTCAGAAAACTTGGTGGGAGGGTGAAGAATGGGCCAAGGAAGAATCCTTTAAATTGTGGAAATGAGTTTTAAGAATTTTCAGTTAAGTGGGAAAGTTCACATAAGTGTCATTCTTGTATGTTAATGTTGTTTTTGTTGCAGGAAGCAAACTTGTCAGCCGGACTCAGCAAGGAATGTATGGTTCTGTAGAAGCTTTTACCTGTACCTGCCGCTTTCAAGTTGAATCCAAACCAGCTGTAACGTGTCTACACACACTCATACAAGACACTTAACTCTGTTTTTTGTTGCTTTCAATGTACTAACATAGAAATAGACTTACATCTTAAACCAAGGACAACAACGGCAAACAAAGGTATCTATATACAGTACATATAAAAAACAACAACACTGTTAACGGTAACATTTTGCAATGGAGTCCAAAGGGCTCTGCAACTAATATGGAATAATTCATGTAACAGGTTGCTTGAAATACATATGATGCAGATGGATATGACAGTACAGTATATACAGTGATGCTTGTATTTATATTGCTTGTTGTGATAACATGTTAAAGAACTGTATTTAAACTACTAAGTCTATAATTTTCTTGTGGAGTGGATTCTTGGTGTTACAGAGTTTTTGCACAGGGACAGTTTGTTTAAGAGTCTGCACTGAGGTTACCTAACATTATTTTAATAGCAGCAAGATTACATGAAGTCTATAGTAATTTCTGCCGTCGATCCCATAGACTGTATATGAATAATGCATAATCACTTCGATGTCACCCATTGGTTTGTGGACGGTGGCCTATTTGAAGCATCAAAGCGTTATCTTTGTTTTTTGAAACCGGGAGAGACCATATTTGGACTGGGGAGAAGCGAGGGGTGGATTAATTGGTTTATCTAAAAATAAACTCTTAATGCTAAAACAAAATGTATGTTACTTGTCTGAAAAAACTGTGTAGCCGACTCCTTCAAATGTTTTTAAGTACGATTTTAGTATACTTTAGTAAACTGAACAAGACATTTTTAAATGATCAAAATGTTCAAATAAACTTTCATGAACTGGAAACACATTGTGAAAGGGTCAAAGTTCTGAGACCTAAACACGGACAACGACGAAGTTCACGGCTATTTAGATGTACGCAGTCCCGTGGATATGTGTTTTGCTACGCTTCTATCCTGATGACAGCTCGTTGTGTTTGCGACATGTCAATCACAAGGTAGCCACGCCCCAAACCATACCCTGCTTTATTGTTTATTTTCTTCTAAATGGGACCATTACTTACACAATTGACATCATATTGTATTGAAGAAGACTGAGGTAATAAATCGTTGGCTGACGTTGGCGACCCCCGTTGGACTTTGTAAAATTGCAGGCTTAAGCTACTTGCACATTTGCTTCACTGCTCAGACCGGGAAGTTGCCACCTGTTCTATTTGACTGCAAATCCACAGTTTAAAGCTGATGTTTGTACCTCAGAAGTTGCATATGATGTGCTATATTTTTAACAATATTATAAAAACACAAATCCGACTTGATGTAAGAGTTGATATAGACCTGAGTGCTTGCGGCAGGGCTCAGGTGAAGGCAGCGGGGAGGGCATGAAGTCTGGCTGAGAGGAGGTGGAGGGAGTCTTGTCGGGCAACACTTCCTTGGAGAAGTCAATTATCCAGCTTATTGAGATGCCTCCTGATGGCTGCTTGTAGCGGGCATACTGCAGTGCGTCCATGATCCACCGCGCATCACGCCACACCTCCTCCATTTGCTGTTAGACAGATTATAATAGTTAATTCCAGCAACAATCAAATCTATTTTTGGATTAATTATTAATTTGAATCATGCAAATAGTAGTTTACAGTACAAGACTAACACCTAGATGTTGCAGTGGTGTGTGTGTAAAAACCTGTATATATTCTACCTGCATGTGTTCCTGGACCTGTTGGTGTTTCTTCTTGGCAGCAAGGAGCTCGGCCTCAGAAAAAGCCTCCCTTAGGGCCTGCTGGGACATGAGGGACTCCAGCTCCAGCAGAGCCGATACTCTGCAGTACTGGCCGATGAAACTGGGGCAATAGGCGTTAAAGTGAACTGTGGGAAAAATAGAATCCAATGAGAAAAAAAAAAGTCAAACACCATGCCATTAAATACAGGAACATATAGAAACAGCAGTTGGTGACAAATTTCTAATTTCTGCCAAAAGCTAGATTTACCTACCCAGTTCAAAGATCTGCAGGGGCAGGGTAAGGAAGCCAGAACGAGGGGAGTACGGGTTATTCTGACCGGGAGCTGTGCACACTTCATCTGAGGGTGGCAGGAGGAGCAGGAAGGACACTTTCTCCCCAAACTCCACCACTTCCTGGCTGTAGATACGGAAGTCCTGCGCCTAGACACACAGAGAAAGGTGATCTCATTTGTTTCCCACCAACTGGGCTGATTGGTGCAGCTTGTTTTGAACCGAGCATTTTGACCAAAAATAAATTGGTCCAGAACCCAAAAAGTTGGCTCGCATCTGGAATAAAAAAGTAGCATGTTTTCCTTCACCTGAAGTGCAAGCCGAAGTGAGTGTGTCATATTCTAAAGGTTGGAAAGAGAGAAAAGTCTTCTACATCTTCTTACCAGAAATTAGTGGTCCATGCTGTTTTGTTTTTTTTATTAAGATTGACTGTATCAAATATGGGCTTGAGGTCACCCATAGGGCAAAGAGGGTGAAGCGGGATCCAAAATTATGCACAACTTTAAGCCTCAATGTAAACTAAACAGTGAAGTTAAAAAAGGAAATCATCTCACAGTTGTTATGAAGTGGAAAATTAGCTAAAGGGACCCAAACTGTTTTTATACCAGGCTGTAGAATGTTTATTTATGCTGTAAAGTTGGGCATTTTAACATTGGGGTCTATGGGGATTCACAAGCTTTTGGAGCCACCCCCAAGTGGCCATTTGAGGAACTGCAGCTTTTGGTACTTGAGTATTTGCTTCTCTTTTCAAACGTTATTGATAACACATCCTTAATTACAATGATTCCACTCAAAACTGGTGGAAACTTGGGTTGGTTCACTACATAGTACCAAGGCTCCAAGAGTCCTTAATGGAACCGGTTCAAGAACCAGAGCTAGGTAAGTAGGTAAGTCTAACCTTAAAGCACTGATAGAATACACCATGTTCACTTAAAACCTTAATTTTATATTTTAATATATATGCAACTGCTTATATATGCTTTTTGTGCTAGTTTACCCCGATAAAGATCATTCACTTGCCTGCTCCTTTTTATCTTTTAAAATATATGTATATCTCATTTTATAGATACAAGTTAAGGGCGAGTCCCTGGTTGCACTGAAGCCATGGAAGTCACATTTACAGGGTATGGATCACAGACCACTAGGCCACCAGGAAATCAATTTTTCACTCATTTAAGTATCTTAAAAGTCAAACCACAGGCTCCAACTCCAATAGTGGAATAAGAAGTAAGGAATATGGCATGATTTGCTGTAATTAGGGGTTACTGCATATCACTAATGCACTGTTGGGCTATTTTGTGGAGCAGCTGAAGACGGAGTAAAACTATCTTACTGCTACAGTTAACCACTCTATCCCCTCTGGAAAAAAACATATTTATTCTACATTCTGATGACAGTCGAATCTATGATACATGTATTTATTTATATTTATGTTTTTATTCATGTAACTTTTCATAGTGCAGTTGTAGCAGTCTGTAAAGTTCTGCCTGGTGCTCGTTAGAACAGTGGGTGGTAAAAGGTTAAAGTCAAACGGACAATGATTGCCATTGTGCTGGAATTCAAACCATGTTCTTTTACAGAAATCATGTAGAATTAGTGGTCTAACCAGAACTGGCTTAATATCCATTGGAATCATTTTCATTACTTTGAGCTCTTGCTACTGCCTCCCTCTGGAACTTGGCTCGATATATTTTGAGGAGTTTCAACTGGTTCCATGGTATCACTCAAAATCAGTTTCTTAAAAAATAAAATTATGTGTGCATTTAGTAAAGTATGGTTGCAAATCTTACAGTGAAACAGTTTCAGACTCTGGTCTAACTCTACCTGATTGCCAGGGACATTGATGTGTGCCATCAGGTCCTTGATGGCGCTGCGCAGGTCCTGGAGGAGGCGATGTGGAGCACTCTGTTCTTCGCGGTCCATTTCCAATGACTCGTCGAGAGAGCTGAGGGCCTGCAGCCACTGCCACTCCTCTCTGAAACAACACAATGCAGAACACACACTCACAGGAGGGCTATAAAAGGGTCCACCAATCTACGGTACAGGTACGTTTGTCACCATTGTGTCAAAAATTACCTCAACTGACTCACCTGGACACGTTGCTGTTGTCCCGAATTTTTGTGTGACAGAGAACATTGGGGAGTTTCTGGGGCACCAGCACTCTGATCTGCTCCACTGATGTACACAGCTTCAGGTATCCCAGGTATAAGCCAGGAGACAACATCTTCCTGCTTCGCCTGTGATACGCCAGCTTCTCCTGGGAATAGCAGGTGGAGAGAGAGATGAAGTAAGGTGGTGTTGCCTTGGGTTTAAAGTGCTGTGATTCTAATTTTGCCTCTCTAACCCATTCACATTCATCTAAATAATGTTGTTTTCATGTTTTGCTGTTGTTAGTCCTTGAGAAACTGCAGTCTGAAGTTCTTCCAACATGTTTAAAGTGGAAGCCAGCACGGCAGAATAGCCCATAAGCACATTTTTATATATTTCATCATACAATTTGTTCATAACTGGCCACAAAACAAATATTTCAGTGAAATGTGGTTTTGCCAAAGGGAGTCTCCACCATTGTTTTGGAACCACAAGGCCAAACCAACTTACACTGGAGACAAAACAGCATTGCAACAATGGTATCAAGTTTACTGAACTATATAGACAAAATCAACTTGTGGTTCAGTTCCAGATTGTGGTCGTTGTGAACAAAACAGCCACACAGCATTACTTACAACACACAGAACAACAATAATTAGCGAGATTATCATCATCAGGTCCACATTGATTAAATTCAAATGTAACCTTTCAATTTCCTCTGCCTGAATGAGCAGCTTTTCAAAATAAAGTGACTGAGATGATTAAAATTCATGTCGGTTTGGCATTGATCCAAGATTTGACCTGAAATCTGGCTTTTAATTAATTTGTCGGCAAGCCAATTCAATATATGTGCTTACAAAGAAGGTGACAAATGGAAGAGGCGAGTCATGATGATTAATGTTTGTCTAAATAAAGCCTGTCTGCACAAGCAGGACTCATAATTGGAAGCACATTTCAATTTACAGTGCTATTGTTTCAGCCACGGAGCCTCATGTTTACTGGTTTTCTGTGAATGAGAGTTTAAAAACATTAGAGCGATACCAATAGATAAATGTTTTCCAGTGTTTTTGGGGGCATTTTATTGTTGACAAAGTGCCTTACACTATGCTGTTTCATCTTGCTAAATCTCCGGGTAACAAAAAATGCGGAGAATGAGCCTGATAAAAACCACAACCACAAACCCTCCCACCATTCCTGACTGCTGTGGAAGCAGCCTGTCTCCAAAACAAAAGCAAAAATAACACATTTTTCCAAAACTGAACTAACAACAAATCACTCAGAGTATATTTGCGTAGGACTCACATGGAGCGTGATGAGAAGCACATCTAAGGCAGTGGGCTCTTCAGGGGATGAGATGGACTTGCGCTGGAGCTGCAGTTTACAAAGCTGCGTCCAGCGAACCCCATCCAGGTTGGGACAGGCATTCATGTCCTTCAGAAGCACCAGCAGGGCGTTACCATGCTTGTCTTTGATTGGCTCAAAATACACCTGTCCAAGGTCCTGGGTCCCCAGCATCCCCTGATGAAAATACATAAAATAATAACTGTACTGCTGTGCAATTACAAAACAATACCCTTGTATATTTTTTTTCTATTAAGAGGATTCTACTACCTGTAGCAGGGAGACGGCCTGCAGCATCTTGAGGCGTGTCTGCAGAGTACAGGAGCAGGACGACTGGGAAGGACTGAGACACTGCTGCAGCCAGGGAATCTCCTCCCACAGATAGGATACCTGGATTAGATGCACATATACAAAAAGATTTGAACTTATGATCTAGTATTATATTTCAGCGACTGTAGCAGGCTCAAGCTGAATGCTACAGTACTGCTATTATATGCAACTAGAAGAACTAAACCTGGGGTCCTAATGTGGAATTTTGACAGCTGTTATCTCTGGTAAAACTTTTTTTTTCCTTACAGTTTTGCACCAAATCATTGTAACAGATGGTATTAATAAAAAAACAAAAATTGTATATGAGTATAGGTGGCCATCATATGGCCATGATATACATCAATCATAATGATCTAAGCCCTCATACATTTCATTTGTGTCATCTGAATAGGTGCCTAACCACAACACAATGTTTATCAAAGATTTCAGATGATGTAAACTACTTCAATGCTTCATCTACTGTTGATCTGCCCCTAAAGACCCCCTGGCCCCTTGTCAGTACCCTAGTCAGATTTCTATTAGTTGTATGATGACTGAGAAATGGGTTTGCAGTGGCTCAGTCAGTCAGTCAGTCAGTCAGTCAGTCAGTCAGTCAGTCAGTCAGTCAGTCAGTCAGTCTGCCTACCTTGGTAAACCAGAGAAAGTCCTGCATGAGGGAGCTGGGATAGGAATCTTCAACCTCCACAATAGGAATCTGGTCCTCTGGAGTCACCAATACATTGTCATCTCTGTAGAGGATGGATGTCAAATAAAGACCTCTGGAATTACACAGAAAAAGCACATGTGTTATGGTAGAATACAGTACTGAGTGGGTAAATATGAAAATGCACAACTCTTGTGTGTCTCCTGTGTTCGTTCTCAAAGAAAATAATTAAGAAAATAAAAAAAGACAGCATATCATTACAAATGTGATGATCAGACCAGCTGCTGCTGTAACACCATCAGTTGTTAATTGATATAATATCTTCATTTAGAATAAATACCCATTGAAAATATATTTAACAAATTAAACACATTTCCATACACACAGTTATTACAATTCCTTTCATATTAACAGTGTACAGCATGGAGGTTTACTATTTGTACAACACATTTCACGGAATAAAGTTGGCCAAAAAAAGACCAGGTACCTTTTCAAGCTTTTAACAAACTTGCTGGTGGGTTGGAAGAGGTGGCGCAGGCTCTTAGATACTGAGTGCTTCCTCCCTTGTGGAGGAGCTTTGCACTGTTCTGTGTGGACAGGACATAGAAAAAGAAGAAAAAGATGTTTGTTAATTCAATAGCGAGAGAATACATTTGCCATACGTTTGTCATTTTGAATACATAAGGAATGTTAGTATATACCAGCATTGATTAAGCAATATATATATATATATATATATATATATATATATATTTATTTATTTATTTATTTATTTATTTATATTTATATTGCAATAACAAGACTTTTTGGCCCACAACTATCATGCAGTGAAAATCTGATTTTGCCCTTGGATGAATACTCTGATGCTTAAAGTCAAAGCACTGGTGAGAAACTGTGGCCTGACTCTGATTGGTTGTCTGATTTTCTTGCTAACACCAATGAATACCTCTGTCCTGACAAACTCTAGAAACATCTCTTCCAGTGACAGGTCGTTACCTAATTGACAACAAACCTGACACGTCCAACAACACGGTCGGAGTGGAATGTTTTTCGACATTTCATGCGCTCCAGTGGCGCAGCACCATTTGACAGTCGTGCAGCCTGCCAACAGCAGACTATGGGCCTTGAGGGAACCACTAGTTCTCTGGTCCCAGAGGGACACTAACTGTGTGTATATGTATGTGTGAGTGTGTGTTTACCTGCACATACTAAAGCTGCTGGAGCATGGCATGTCTTGAGCTACAGCCGTACGAGTGGAGCCAAGGAGCTGTAGTAATTTGTGTGTGTGTGTCTGTATGTGTCTTAACCCTTTGCCACTCACTGACAGGGAGGTCAGTTAAGTCTGTGGGGACATGTTTATTTTTAGTGGGCCTGGAGGGGGTTGGAGGCGAGAGGGAGGTGTGTGTGTATATGTATGTGTGTGTGTTTGTGTGGGCGCCTGTTGGTGAGATAACGCACCTCCCAACTCATTAGAAACCCTGAGTCCCAAACTCCTCACAGATTCCCTCTCCTCCTCCCCTCCCAGGTGATCTTACTCCAGCCCCAGGCCACTTAAAGTCAATAAATCCCCCCATTCAGGACCCGAAAAGAACTAATTTTCTCTTCAGGTGGACGAGTCGAGGTGGAGTAGCATGAAAAAACAGCCCCCCTCGACCCCTCTCACCTCCACGAATTTCTCTTTACTCGCGAGTCTGTTCAGCGCTAGTCCTCCTGGCCTCAGTCCCTGTTTGACACTGAGTAAGACAGACAAGTAGGGCTGACTGCTGGGGTGCCTGTGTTAGTCAAGGCCTCTTTCACAGTTTAATTAATAGTGTTTGGACAAGAGGGAGAATGTGGCATGGGCTATAAGCCGGGCTGCGATGGGGGTGCGTACATGGACATGTGGGAGAGAGTCGGAGCTGAAAGAAAGAGCATGTACTTGAATATTTGTGTCTGTTTTATGTACATGAGTATCTATGTGTGTGCCTGTCTATCTTTATGTGTGTATATGTATGGACAGTAGACAGGACGACTGGCGGGCTACGGGGGGGGCGGCAGAAGTCAGTGTTAATTTATGCCCTCTCCCTCAGCCCAAGACTCGTCTCTTACAGGAATAACAAACATGACCCCGGGACACGCCACCTTGGCTACCGTGCCTGAACTCTCAAGCTCAATCAGTCGCCGTCTGAAGAACCAAGAGCCACTCAATACCGACTATTATATTGCGTCTCGCCCTATTGCAAATATGGTCTGGGCCACAGTGGACAATAGTAAGTGGGTGAGTGTGTTTGGGCATGTGGGTGTGCGAGAAAAAGAGAGACAACTTGCTCAATGCTAAATGCAGTTTGCCGTCATGTAAAAGAGTCAGTGTGGACAGCTTTTGACACTTATGGGACCAGCTTACAGCCTGCAGTGTTTGGGGATATAAACAGCCTGAGTGTGAGAGAAGTTGATCTGCATTTTGTCACAGAGAGAGAGGTATTCAGCAGAGGAAGGGCTGAGTCATGGAAAGATGTAAAAGGGGGTGGGGGGGAGGGTGTTGTAGAGACAGAGGGGAGGGTATTATTTTTGAGGTGGCATGCCGTCTTAGGGTGTACGGCCCCCAAAGTACTTGTCGTGCCTGAGATTGTAAAGTGTCTGTCAAGGTGAGATGAAACACAGCAATTGGTTAGACGTGTTACACCTGCGAGTCGAGCCGTCCATTGCTCATGTTTGTTTACGCCAAGAATATTTCTGAAACTCGAACTAGACGGTGGCTGAAAAATTCAGATGTGTTTGTTTAAAATGTGACGAGCGTAATGAAAATGACAGGAGACCAGGTTAATGTCAGGAGCTCATACCGCAGCTCAAGGTTTCACTTCAACTTCTGCTCCTACACTTCAACTGATACCAGAAGGAAAAAACTATCTTAAGGTCATGTTGTTATTCTACCTTTTGCCGCATGTAATTCCATAGTTAAACCCCAATGTCAGTTTGAAACATCTAGTGTGGTGTTCATATGTAGAGTACATCAAGCCACTATCGCTGTCAGGTTTGGAGGTATGGGTTTCACCAGGGGTCAGCTATGCAAACCGTTAAAGCTCTCATATTACTGTTCCGTCTTTTAGGTAAACCCGCCCACCAAATCGATCAGAAAGTTGTTGATACCATGGCAGACACAGTGGCGGTGAGCTTCTTTTATCTGCCCGAGTAGCTGGTCCAGAGCCTCCTTCTGGCCCCTCTGACGTGGAGCACGGCCATCGATATCCCTCCAACCTGCAGACAGAGGTGAGAAAGACGAGATTAGAAAAGTGAGCTTGCAATATTCGGTTTTATAAGAGTCCTAGTGCTAAATTGGGATCCCCAGTCAGGTCTCTTAAACTACCCTGTGCATTAATAATGGAGAAGCAAAGATGATGAAATTATGGTGTTCCAAGTCTGAGAAACTTATCAAATATGTTGCTTTAATGTTATTGACTCATTTGAGGAATGCTAGTCATAGCTCTGAGGAAGGCAGTGTTGGTAGAAATATCTTAAAAACTATTGGATGAATTGTTTTAAAAAAATTTGTACAAACATTTGTGGTGCCTGTGGCATGAATCATACTGACAACGCTGACTTTTCCCTTTTGCGCCACCATGAAGTTGACATGTTTACCTCCACCGAGGAGGTTATGTACTTGGTTTGGTTTGTTTGTCTGTTTGTCAGCAGGACTATGGAAAAACTACTGGCCCTAACTTGGTGGAGGGGTGTAGCATGGGCCGAGGAGGAACCCATTAAATGGAGTGAGCCTGAATCACTGAACGGATAAACAAATTACTTTTCAATTTTGTTAACATTGGTCATTGTGAAATCTTTTTATATAATGTCTTGACAATTATTGGATAGACTTTTATGACATTTGGTACAGACCTTCATATTCCCTTTATGTTGATTTTTCATTACTATTATCCCTTAACTTTCCTGTAGCACCATAATTAGGTAAAAAAATTATATTATTTAGATAGTTGGATGCTATTCTTTGTGTTCAACGCTAATTAGCAAATGTTAGCATGCTAGAAGATAATGAACTTGAAAAACATGATACCTGCTAAACATCAGCATTTTAAGGTTACAATCTTTAATATATCAGTTTTTAGTTTTCTTTGGCGCCACCTATGGCAATAAATGGTAATTTGCAGGTGTGTTTTCGGATCTTATTTAACATTAACTTGCATGTGAAGTTTCATCTTCTGTCGTTGTCGCTTTTCTCTTTTGTCGTTTGTTTGACAGTACATCGCTACTTACACATGCGGGTTAATGAGCGAGTCTGTTGCCTTCTCAGTGGACCATAGGCTCAGTCCCTGATTTATTATCTCATTCAATGATAGATAGTGACTGAACGGACATTTATTCAATTAAAATTTGGGTGTAGGTCATCCAGAAGTTTAATGAAACATTGACTATTGTCTGTCATTTGCTTCTTTTTGGTTTGTCTGCCTTGTAAGATTATTATTACAGACATACTGCTTCTGGAGAAGCATAGAGATTGTGTTAACAGTAGGAATGTTTGAATAACATTATTTGGTGTATTTGAAATAGTTGATCTTGGATCTATGGACTATTACAGCAATAGCTTTGGTAGGATGGAAATAAACTGGACCTAAACTGACACTTTCACTATTGTATGACCATACAGCACTGACACATACGTCAGTGGGACTCTATGTGAGGTTAGTCTGGGGATTGGGAGGGGGTTAATCAAATTCTGCTTGGAACCCCGAAACTTCTTGGGCTGGCCCTGTTCCTGAGGCATCCAATAGTAGGAGTGTGAGGTGTGTGAGACGGCCTGCTTCTCAAACAGGTCTTGTGTGCGTACTATAGGAACAGCACCCACCCCAGTGTGAGAAAGCTGTGGTTGGCTGACAGACAGACCTACTGAGCACCACTGCTACTGGCTGCCCTGTACACATTTGGGCACAGAACAGTCAATTTGCACACACACGTAGTGAGACACACAAACATGGTGTGGCTGCCCCAGTGACAAAAAGTAACACACCACACATCCTGCTATGCTTCCGAAAGAATGAATGTACAGTTGTTGTAATAAAACCTGCTTCTATTTCTTTGTGTTTTTTTTCTTGTGTGTCCTCATTCTCGAACACACAGGACACACACACACACTTTCCCCTCCCTCCTCATAGTTGACCATCTCTGTAGAAAAAACGATCCTTCAGCACCTTCTGCCTTCTGTGGTAGTACGCCAGCATCCTTGCTTGCTCACTGGAGGATGTGTCAGCGATAACCCGCTCCCCCCCACCACCATCAACCACCACCCACTCCCCAATCACCCCCACCCCGACTCCCTCTCCTGGAGCCCCCCGGAGGGCGCGTGGGGCTGAAACACGGTGAGCTCTATTCCCGGAAAGGTGCCTGTCCCGACAGGACAAGCGGGCCCTTTAATGGGCGTCCACGGCCCGGCATAAGGCCCCCACTGTTGGGGCCGCGCCGCGTGCTACAGCACAGACATGCAAATATTTCCAGTGGTAGGCCCAAATGGAAAACACAAACACGCAACATCGAAATTAGCTCTGAGAGAGGGAGGGAGGTGGACAGTAGAAAAAAAAGAGAGGGAAAGCCCAGTC
The DNA here is from genome assembly GCF_030273125.1 of Centropristis striata. Lineage (NCBI taxonomy): Eukaryota > Metazoa > Chordata > Actinopteri > Perciformes > Serranidae > Centropristis > Centropristis striata. The sequence goes on from NC_081537.1 coordinate 11,825,418, forward strand.
TCCTAAAATGAAGGCGCACACACACACACACACACACACACACACACACACACACACAGAGTTGCTGAAAAACACGGTGCACTGATGAGGACAAACATGTTCATGTGTTCCCCAGATGTGCCCTAAGTGTGCCAACACACCCACACTCACAGTACCTATGTTCACTCTCTTACAGTAGGTGTGTACTGACTTTACATGCTGCACACCAACAGCTATCATTTCATTAATCAATACACTGAGTTTTTCACTTCATATATATTCATTTATTTACTTAAAAATCAGTAAATAAAATATTAGATATACATAACTAAGTAATCATTATGAAGTCTTCAATCTGTTCTATCACACAGACAGACAGACAGACAGACAGACAGACAGACAGAATGAAAGAAAGAAAGAAAGAAAGAAAGAAAGAAAGAAAGAAAGAAAGAAAGAAAGAAAGAAAGAAAGAAAGAAAGGGGGTCAGCAGAGCTGCTCTGGTGACTCAACACCTCAGCTGTTGTTGCACATGACTTTACGGTTAACTTCTTGGCTGAACCCGGAGAACTTCTTCTGCCAGCCAGCCCCAAACGCCATCCTGAGGGTATGGTTACACACTCTGAGGAGCTCCCGAAAACACACTTGGTCTGCTGGCCCTGGAGTATCCAGCTGTCACCCTCTCCGAATGATGTCAACGATACGTCAGAATGACGTTAGACTAATCTACTGATGTGAAATTATGCTAAGTCCGAGTCTCATATGTGTGGGAAAGCCATGACAGTATCTTTCATGCAACACACATCTTGCATCGTAGCATGTGTGAAAACTACTTTTCAGTGATATTAATTTAGTGAGTCCAGCCAAAAACCTTCAGCGCTCTTGTTTGGAGCTGTTTTATGTTTTTCTTTATGAAAACCTTAGGCACACATGAACACACACACATGTAGGTACAAACAGTGGAGACTTACTCGAAGGTGCAGCACAGGCAGGGGTGGAAACCAGCGGCGGCCCCCAGCCCTTCATGTTGTAGGCTGACACCTGGACATAGTAATATGTCCCCTGTAAGGACAGGACACATGACAGTTAAGGCACCATATACATATGTATGAATGTGAATCAGCGCATCTGTTTGCTTGTCTGTCTTTCAGTGTGTGTGTGTGGAAGGTGAAGGGTCTATCTACAAGCTCTGTCTGTCTCTGTGCCCAGTCTGCAGACAGCAGTCCTCTGTCTCTCCTTTCTCAGCCAGATCAATCAAACCAGCCGCCGACACTTCCCGACCTCGCCTTGACCCCTGTCATGTGACAGGAGTGAGCTTCGGCTGGCAGCAGGGGTCTTAAAGGGGGGAAGGGGTTTCTCTCACACAATAACAAACAACCAGTGGAGCGTCCATTTGTCTGCATGCCCATTTAAAAACGCCAAACATAAATCAGGTGGCAGGCTACCAAGCTGCTCTTTCCATCATTTCAGAGGCTGTTTTGCAACTGTTGCTTATGAATGGTCAGGAGCCAACAAATAACAAGTAATTTAGGATGGATTGATGTGACCGCAACTTGTGTGTGGAGTTTGATGTATGTAATAAAGAAGAGTCACTTGGGAAATGTCTTCAGATATCACCAAAGCAAACGTCTGAAGCTCGCGTGTAAATAATATCAGGGGCTTTCGTGTGGGAGAATAGCTTTTAAATTTTCTATCGGTCAACACCAACAGCTGGAGAAGCTAAAGCTTAGTGCTTCTTTGTGTTGCTTTGTGTCACACATAAACTACCAGATAATGCATGATTGTATCCTTTTTTATCTAAGGGACTTAGGAGGGAGTGGATGAAAGAGGACTTCTTTACTCGGTTCATGTGAAAATGGTGCGATGTGCAGAGGAGGATGAATACACATAGACGGATGCTCTCTCCTTCAGTTTTTTTGATAGAATCGCATATTAAAGATTTAGCTCTGTCATTTTGGATTGTGGATAGGAATCTTCCTTATTCCTACTGATTAAATCATCATACTGAAAAACATATGTTGGAGACAGATTCTGGGATAACTTACAGACGTGAGTCCAGTGATGTTGCACTGTAGCACTGTGGTGTCCTCCACCAGCATCTCACCCAACAAAGGACTTAATGAAGGAGAAGTGCTCCAGCTCACTGCAAGTAAACAAACAGCACATACAACACCACAAAAAACACATTTTAACTCATATTTATGCATTCAAGTAAAAAGTTTGGATTGTTTTGATTGGGGTTGTATGAGATACTTATTCATGGTCAGTGTATTATCTAACCAGATGGTGGTCCGCAAGCCCTTATTTTGGAGGTGGGAGTACCGGCATAGAAGGAGCAATTTTCTGCTTTGGTCAGCGGCAGCATCAAAATGTATTTAAGCCACTTAAAAAAGGCTGTGTTAAAATAGTCAATATCAGTTTAAGTGTACATTATAATTAGAATATGTTCACGGTCATTTTACCTTGCAGAACATTGGAGTTGCTGGTCTACCACTGCCTCCATCAGTTTGTGTATTTTGCAAACTAAACAATGTTCTGTGAAGTACAATTGCATTTTTTGTCATGGGAGTCTGGTGGCTCTGAAGAAAGCTTCAGCTCCCTGTCGGAAAGGGCAAAGGTCCCAAAGCAGTGAAAATATTCTAAATGTAGCATTCACTTAAACTATGCCCAAAATACATTTTGCTGTTTCCCCCGTCCACAGCAGTACATTACTGAGTTTCCATGCTGGTACTCATGCAAACTGGCAGAGAGCTGACTGTCATCTACAGTAGGAAATACACTGGTTGTAAAGAAGTACCTTATACAACCTCACATAAAAAAAATCTGGACTATTTAATAGAAAATAAATACATGTTTGTTCTATATTTCTAAAAACTTCTCATTTTGCATTTTGTGATGCTGAGTATTTGGTTCTAAATGACTCAGTGGGACGAGCACGGCGGCTGACCTTTGTACTTAGTAACCACAGCAGAGTTGACACAGAGAGGTTCCTGGAAGTCCACCCTCAGGCTGGTGCAGCTGCTGACGGACAGGCGAACTACACTTGGAGCATCTGGAGGGTCTGACAGACAGACAGAGAGATGGCAAGTAAATAAGTGGAGAGACAGGCAGGTAAACACATCCTTCACTGTGTATTATAACTATTATAATAAAGCAGGACCATACAATTGGCAGCTAACTGAAATGACATCATTCAGTCTTCCTGGTCTGTCGCGCAATGCATTGCTCAGTTTCAGACATGAGAAAAGTTTAAAAGTGTCAAGTGAAATTGAGGCAATTTACAGTCAGTAATGGAATCTGTGATCTACCATCATCGCAAATTAATGTTGACTCAGTCAAAACTGAGAAGAAGCGAAGATGTCAGTGATTGTGATTGCGAATGTAACTGCATAAACACAACTTTGACATGTGGTGAATCATTTCCATCCATGTCCACACAACTGAGCCATCAAATGACACGAGTACATGGAATTACAAAAAGACGGGAACAATCTTTTTCTGCATCAAAGTGCAGATTGGTTTGGGTGGCAGGGAGGAGTGTGTGCGTGTGAGCGAGTCTGCTTTCGGTGGTGGCTGTCTACCCTGCCACTGAGCGTGTCATGAAATGCCTATAAAAAAAATTAAAGCAGGAATACAGGCGTGTTATGTTTGCACACACACATACACACACACACACACACACACACACACACACACAGTCGTGTGCTAGGCTTTCCAGTGTGGAAGCCATTAACTCGGCCCAGACAGAATGCCAACAGAGAAAAAGGGTGCAAAAATGAAAACCAAAGACGACTGCTCGTATGATCTGAGCTGCCAACTTCCCCTCAATGTGTAAAAAAACCCTGTAACAACCATCAAAGTTATCCTGAAGCCTTACTAGCATGCTCGAAGCCCGTCTGCATGCGTCTGAAGAGCCGGAGCCTCCACTCCCAGGCCTTCAGCTGCCTCTCCTGGTCCGATCCCTCCCGCTCACCAGGACCCTCGCTATGAACCTGGGCCTGAAGCTCGGACACCCGCTGCTCAGCCTCCTGCACCAAGGTGGCCAAATGCACCGATCGGCCCTCCAGACTCACAACTGACAGACACATGAGAGAGACGGCGGTAGAGAGAAAAGTCAATGCATGCATGAGTTTCATTAGGCTTTTTAAAGTGACTACATTATTCACAACTTCTTTGGCATCTAGAAAAATGCTTTTATATTCACACATAAAAAGACAGTTGATGAAAGCAGCTCAAAGCTGAGAAACGCTGGACTGTAAATCTGAGCGGGCTGTTTTTTCAACCAAGATTCAAAGAGTAAATGCAAAATATTGAGAACAGAGGACAGTGGAAATTCTTAGTTAAAAGAAAATTGTCTAAATAAAAGAAGGTAAACGTATCCATGTCGGTCTGTATTTAAATATGAGTATAGGTGAGTATATATATATATATATATATATCTTAATATGTGTTTGTGTATTCACGGCCTATACCTGTGCATGTGTTTGTGTATATATGTATGTGTGCATGCACATTTTATTTATAAATGTGTATATATATATATATATATATATATATATATATATATACACACACACACACACACACACACACATATATATATATATATAATTTTGTGTTAAATTGTTAATGTTAATGTTAAATTACCTGTTTCTTTATTTTAATTTTATTTGTTTATTTAATTATATATTATTACTATTTTCTTTTCTTTTTTTTTTTTTTATTTCTTTAATTTTCTTTATTTTTTGGGTGCCCTTGAAGTGGAGTGTGTGTTCTTGAATGTGTGTATATTTGCCAAAAAAGAAAAAGAAAAGGACAAATCTCCAGTAAAAGCAGTGACGTTTTTGTAGTATAACTCTACTATCGTGTGTGTTTTCACAAACAAAGTGTGCACATCACAAAATTATTTACTAGCTCATTTTTATAGAAGCAAATATTGAGCTCGTTTTACTTTTATCAAGTGCACATGGCTACACTGATATTGCAGTGGCCTGCAAAAGTGGCCAACAAAAGCAAGTGAAATTACTTTTGCAGGGACTCTTTTTAATGTCTTTGTTTGCCAAAATGCTGTGGCAGATTCCTCAATAAACTTCATTTAACTAAGCAGTCCCTCTTTAGGGATGACATCACTGAGAAAATGACAGAAAATGTAGCAATGAAAGTGAGAGGGGCAAGAGAGGGAGGAGTATTCTTCTTTTGCGGTTATAAAGGGAACACAAAATGGTGGGAACATGCATAGGCATCATTTTAAACTGCCATTGTAAAACTATTTTTCTGCAAAACCTGTGGAAAAATGTGTATAACTGATCTATTTATATCATAGCAGCGCCTCACACAGCCTCCATCAGAGGAATGTTTTTCTGAGAGGGGGTAGGGTGTCACTAAAATGTGAACAATGATGTTTACTTAAATCTACAAAGTAGATGCTATGCAACACCCACTAAAAATATTCAAATCACGGCCGTGCGGTTAGTGATAGTGGCTTAACTCTAAATAAAACTATAGAACAGGTAATGTAAAGCTGTTAGGGTCACAAAGGACAGTAGCATACTGTACTTCTTCTTTGGTGGCTGGTCATTCTGGGAGTGTTTGGGACTGGTGTGTGTCTGTGTTTAGTCTGTGTGGTCTGTGTTTGTTCATTGTAGATTCCACTGTTGAGCGTTAGATTCCACTGTTGACAGTAAGTTTAAAGCTCCGTGTCAAAATGTCCATCTGGGTGTTTAATTCTGCGGCTCTCTCGGTGTCTCCTCAGTGGCTGTGAGCTTCTCTTTGAATCTGCGCATCTCTTCTGGGTGTCAGTTTTGTTGTTCTCTTCAGCCACTTGTGTGAAGACTTAGAGGCCGTTTGTCACTTTTAAAACAGGTAACACAGGGGTCGGGGGTTAGTTTCAGGGCTTAAGTTAGGATTATTCCTGAAGATCCTTGCACTTGGACTCTTGGATGGGTGGAAATAGCTGTTAAAGGTCCATTTTGATTTACATTTCCAGCCTCTTCCAGCCCTAGAAACTGGTCCAGATGCTGTCACCAGTGTGTACGTGTGTCTTGATTTGTCCTTATTTCACATCAAGGCTGGGATCCTCTACAGCGCATTAAAGTGCCTTTGTCCTCGTGAAAGCCACCGAGGGATTTATAATGTGAATATGAAGTTGCTTTGGAGAATTTGTTTGATTGTCTTTGTCTGCCTTTGTCTCTCTGGTAACCACACACTGTGAAATCAAGCATGGCAATATCAATAAGCATCGGAGTCAGCAGCCACTTTGATGTCAATTCTCTTCAGATGGAGTTTGATTAGTACATGCTTATACAAATAGAGGCCTTTACTTTCTTTATATGCTGTTGTTCTCTCTCTTTCTTTTTTTTTTGTTTTAGTCCTTTGTGTACACACACACACACACATACACACCTCACACTCTTGTTATTCGAGTTCTGGAGTGAGCGCACAATCAAAGAGCAAACTTCAGTAAACATCACTTTCCATTCAAGTGTTTTTAATTTAATGATACCTTTATAAGACGTCTGGCTCAGCTCTGGAAGACTGAGTGTGTGTGTGTGTGTGTGTGTGTGTGTGTGTGTGTGTGTGTGTGTGTGTGTGTGTGTGTGTGTGTATGTGAGTACAAACACAAACAGCCTAGGAGCCTTTCTGGCGAGTTCTAATCATTAACAGAGGAAGGGAGCGGAGGCTCAGCAGATCACAGACAGTGAAAAGTGCTTATGAAGATGACTAATATTGCATCATGATTACCAGCCCTTCATCGGCCTTAATATGTTTTCACTGCCAGCACAAAACAGAAAGAGATGTGTGAGGAGGGTGTGCATGAATGCATTACTGGTATGCGTGCTCAGAGATTGCTATGAGTTATGCGTTGCTTCGGGCAACACCTGCGGTTACTTCGGTGGCGGCTTTGGTGTCCACAATGAAAGAGTTACGACACCATTGAGCGTCTGTTGAAGCCAAAAGAAAGTGTCTTCTGGTATCAGTTCTAAGATGTGCTGAAGATTGAAATACACATGATAATAGATCTGTGAATGAGTGACAGATGTTGATTTGGGCCTCAATTTGTAAAGGATACAAGTTGTGATTGGCAGAACTACCTTTGGCTTTTTCACACAGGATTTGATTGGCTGAAGGATTGGGCAAATCAACTTCCTGCTCAAAGCCAAGGTAGCATTTGCTATGCTACGATTCACCTACAGGCCAGCCAAACTCCAAACAAAAGTAAAGAGCTGTCAAAATTTACAAGGAAAAATATGATTTAATACAAGAAACTTTTCTCTCATTAGTACAACGGTATTGTGGTGACCCCAGGAGAGATTTGGGATATTTTCTACAGAAACAAAAAGATGAAAACAGCTACTCGACTTAATTTTATGTGAAGATTATTTTACCCCTTTTCCACCAAGGCAGTTCGAGGGCCAGTTTGGAGTCGGAGCCGAAACTAGAACCCGTTCTAGTTCAGCCAAAGAAAAAACGGCCAGAAAAACTGGTTCGGAAAGTGGCACCAAGCTTACAACAAAGGCTAAGTTAAACATCTTACATTCAGTCTTAATAAGATTGTAATCGCCATCAATAGCAATGAGGACGAGCAGCACAAATGTGTTGTACATTTCGTCTTTGGGTGCCAATGTGGGCTCACAAAGCCTGGAGCAAAATTTGTAAAGAGACAATGTAGTCCGCAATTGTTGTTATTATGCTTACGGAGACCGGTGACATATGCAGTGATGTAATGTCTTGGCAGGTTCTGAGAAGGTTCGCAAGTTGAACCAACTGTGAACCAGCACCAACACTAGAACTAGTTTGGGTTGGTCGAAAAGGGGTATTTGTGTAATAGTTTGGATTACTAGTAGGTAGTGCTACCTGCCATTACAGTGACATTATAATGCAGTGTGTCATCTCTTCTGCCTGCTAGCGAGTCTGCTAAACAGAGTATTCTTCTCACCACAGCGCCTACAGTACTGTGTTATGCAATGTGCTCCAGTAACTGTAGTTCTGATTTGCTCCATTAATATCTCCTTGTGACTGTGTAGGTACTACAGGTAAGTTGTGTTACTCTACTCACAGTGGGGGCTCTCCTTGGCACCAGCTCGCAGTAGCAGCTTGGCCATGGGCACGTTGTTGGTCATGATAGCGATATCGAGGGGCAGGAGGCCCTCGCTGTTTGGGGTGTTGTGGTCAAGCTCCTCAAGACTGTACTGGGAGAGAAGCAGCTGTACCAAGTCCAACTCCTGGTGCTCCACTGCCTCAAACAACGCTTCATTACTCTGGAACTGTAAGACAAAGAAAGTCAAGTTAAAAAAGGCTTATGTTGTGGTACTTGGGCTCAGCCATGTCCACATACAGAACATTGCTCCGAATATATTTTCAGTCTTGCTGTACAATAATGACATGGGTGGGCATATGAAGTCTATATGTTTCCCCTGACTATTTTTAGACTACAATATTCCTGGGCTTATTATTTTTTCCTTCCCTGTCTCTCTCTGACTTACTATGGTGGTTTTGCGCAGCCTCTCCTTGTCTCCTCCTCGTCCTGACACCACGCCGTCCTCCAGGGAAGGGGGGTTGGTGCCCACACGGAACTTTCCAGACAAGTTGCGGTAAAGGCGGCGAGCCGCGCTTGGCGAGGACAGGCTGGCCGTCTTGCGGGCTGGGACCGGCTGGTGGGCCTGGTCCCCCCTCATGGGCTGCGTCATCTTGGAGGAGTCAGCCCTGGAGGAGAGATGAATGGGTCAGACACAGGAGGGATACTGAGATGGGAGAAAGAATTCAGTACATGGACCCTGTGAAGCATGATCAGTTCACTAAAGTGAAGCAAGGCCTAAAGAACAGAAGGTTGTTACGTTCAGAAAAAGCCAGTCCTCTCCTCACACTGTCACTTGCCCAATTTAATTAAATTTGACTAATTCAAATTTTTGTTATGACAATTCAAAAAGCATTTCTAGTGTAGAGTGGTGGAGGGATAATGGTAAGGAACATGAAAGGAAGGGTTAGTTAATATTGGTCTGGATTTCAGTCTTAAAACATTCACAAAGATGCTGGAAAACACCATACGATCAAAAGAAATGCAGTTTCTACTCTACAGGTACAGGTTTCTACTCTCTATACTGTTCAATACGCATAATATGTAATTTTCTACCACAAGGGGTCTCTCGATCAAAGCCGTAACAAAACATGTGTTTCAATATGATTCACCTGCAGACAGCTCCTCCCAGTAAGGAATCCTTTAGTGTTTATTGTTCAAGAGGTTTCTTACAGGAGCTGTATTATCTGCAGAGGTCTCCTTCTCTCCAAAACAAACTGCCCCAGTTAATAAAACCAGTAGACCACTGATTGAAGCTGTTTCATGTTAAAAATCTGTGTTTTTTCTACACTGTTTGTCTACAGCTGCCGCAAATGTTTGCTCAGCTTGTTTCTCTGATAACTTTAGATTCAGACATCCAATGACTAAAATCCATCATGTGTTTAAAATATATATTCAAAAATGAACAAAATTTAAAACGTGTGCCGTACAAATTTGGCTTAAATCTTCTTGCACACAACCACCACCACTGACACATACATGGGCGAAAGGGATGGGAGGCCATAACAGACAACAAAATAAATGGAAACAGACTGTTACATTGATTCAAAATTACAGATTTCTCTAGGTTTGAAAATTGTGGGAAACATTTGGGCTAATGTAAGGACAAATTTCAACTAAATATTGCACAAGTCTAGTTGTTTTTTGAGATTTTTTGGGGGAAAAAGTTATATATTATACCTTTAGCACCAAGTTATCAGGGTCTTAAATGACTCACATTGCACTTCAGCTCCGTATATCAATTATTTAAACATATTTCATACATAGTGTTGATATAAAAGTTTGTGGGGTACTGCCTGCCAAGATTTTTGAATTGTGATGCCTGGGTAGTCCGTGGCCATGAGGATAGGAATCGGGCTTGTAACTGGAGGGTCGCCGGTTACAAGCCCAGCACTGACAGGTCAAGGATTGAAGTGCCCTTGATCAAGGCACCTAACTCCCCCACACAGCTCCCCAGGCGCGCAGAATTGTGCAGCCCACTCCTCCTAGGCATGGTGTGTAAACTGGTGTGTAAAAAAGGATGGGTTAAATGCAGAGTTTGAATTTCCCCATTGTGGGACTAATAAGGGAATCTAAAAAAAAAAAAAACCTTATGTAGAAAAGTGATCAGCTGACCGACGGCTTATTTTGCCATTTTTGCTCTTCTAGGAAAAACATTTACATTTTTCAAAATTATATTCTTTAATCCCATTATCACCAGGATCCCCTGACACACCTGGCTGAGAACCACTGATCTATGGCATGGTGATAAATGACACTGATCTGCCAAATGGGCACCATGTTGCCATTACCAGTTCTCGGTTACAGATGCCATATGAGTCATCCTGCGCTGGTGATGCCAGCCTGGTAGCAGGTTTGCCAGTGCTGCTCTGTGACGTCACACATTTCTGATATGGCTCATAAAGATCAGCATCTCTTGTACCCGGTGTCTTGGAATCACTGGTATGACGACTATGCTGCCCTCTCCATTCTGCCATGGGAACTATGTAGATGACTATGTGTGTTTCTAGGGTGAGTCTGGTACGTGGTGTTCACACACACCCAACTGCTGAAGGAAATGTCAGCGGGAGTCTACAGGCGACGGTGACAGACTCCATGACGGGTCCCACCAAACAGAGGCGGAGAGATAAAAGAATTCCTCAAGGACGCACTTTCAACAGCCTTCTCTGCTTCTGTTCCTCTCTTAACATCTTATGAGCCTATTTCCCTTCTTATCATCTCTCCCCCTCTTTGTTTCTTTACTCTGTTTCTTCCCATTACTCTTGGCCTTTCACTCCTTCTCCTTATCACCTCTTATTTCTCTCCCGTCATGTCCCAAGTTCTCATCTTCCCCCTTCTTGCATTTATTCCAATCTGAATCATCTTTTGGACAGTTACACTCAAGGTGTCCATACTCATTTAATAGCATTCCTTGAAAAGTGAAATATTATTAATGTGTACTGTAAGACAGTCATTTGGTAATGACTAACTGGGTTGTTTTTTTAAGCATTTATCGTTATTAGATAACAATGATTGATATTTAATTTGAATGGGAGTTGGAAAGATCATTGAAAGTAGAGTTTGAATCCCTGCAGCAGTCTTCATGTTTCTTTTGAGCCACATGTCCTGTTGAAGTCCTTGAGAAATAACTTATTATCAGTCACTCTGGCAAATATCATCAGTTAAACACCGCAAATGTAAATGTTGTTCTTAAAAAGCAATGGTTTGAACAGGGAGCACGGAGAGGTTGAGGAAAGTAAATAAAGGTTGAGTTACGTTGGTCCATCATGCCATATGCCAAGAAGTATCACACAGGCCAAGAACAGATTTGTCAAGGTGAGAACATCTGTAGGAAAAATGTTATTTATACTCCCGCTCCGCTATGGACGTGTGAGCCTGCGTACACACACACACAAGCCCTCCCCCAACACATGCAGTTTGTACAACAGCTGACGGCGGCCCACATAGTAGACTTTAAAGCAGCTTCAAGCCCCCGCAACAAGCCCTTTTTCACAGGGCTGATACACCTAAAATACCCCCCATCCCCGTCCCTTCCCGCTCTGTCCCATCCATCTCCACTCCATCCCGTAATAGAGGCCTTATTTTAGACATCCTCGTGTTCCCGGCTGGGCCTAACCTATTCCAGGGTTCCAGATAAAGCGCGGCAGGTATTTGGAATAATTTTTCCATGGGCCTGGCCCGGAAGATAAAACAAGAGATATATTTGTAATGCGTGTGCCGGTATCCCATTTCAAAGAGAAAGCCCATTGGAATCCAGCCCCGGGCTTATTGTTATTTGCCTGAGATGGAACAGACAACTTTTTTCTGTCGGCAGGACAGTGCCCCATCACTCTCTGACGACATTAGGGAGTGTGTAACGTGGTGTGGGGCGTGTGTGTCTTAACTTTCAAAGAGATGCTGGATCCTACACGTGTGACTGGGATGTCATTCCACAATGACATTCCCCCGAAAGATGAAAGACAATAATAACAAAAAGTAACAACTGATACAAAATGTCGGAGTGCATAAGAAGGAGAATATTTGATATGAAGAAATTAATGCAAGGATTTCAAACAACGCTTTTCAGCAACACTGTTATCCATTTAAGCTGATGAGCATTATGATAAGGGATCTTAATAACTCATTTTCTTCACATTTAATTTGATGTTGAAATCAACGTTTAATTGACGAGTGGACTAATTGCACACATCCCTAATTATGATGACTGCTTACTTTTCACACCTTATCCAATCAGTGGCCCTGGCGGCAATAATTGCAGCCACAATCCAGTCATAATAACCGCTGACAATAACTGTTGTAATAATCTGTTACTTTCCATTGTGTTAAAACCTTTTTCATCTGACCTTGTTTCATAATTTGTAGCACCTGATTCACTCCTTCGTCCTCCTTATCTGTGTGAGCCAAACCTTCAACCATCCTCCTTTCCAATGATGCTCTTTTCTTATCTATTTATTCTCACACTACCCGGATGAATGGAGCATTATTTTCCTGACACTATATACTCTTGTGTGTTTCTTTTAACTTTCAAACACTGATAAAATGTTCTTTGATCTCTGCTTTCAGAATCAACTCACGAGTGTTACCCCAGTACAGACAGACAGTACAGGATACGGAGCACGGGGCAAATTTGTCTTGTAGACGCATATTTGATGAACGACCATGGTCAGAGCTAACCTCAGTTGTGTTTCCTGTGACTCCTTCACAATAAAAGTCTATGTTTTGCTAGTTACATGCTTTTAATGTGGACTAACAGCAGAGGTAAATGTTAGGTTAGTCGTCCTGTGAATCCCATGAAATCACACAACTTCCTTAAGATGTCACGACTTAAAAAACTAAGCAACATTGAACCTTGCTGCCAACTTCCCTCTAAAGTACTGGCTTGAAACTCCATGCCAGTTTTTGTTTGATGATGATAGGCCAATTAAAACTGAAGATAAGGCCAAACATCTTGAGTATAAAAATATAGAACTAGATGGTATACTCATTCAAACATTCTTTAATGAGCATTTTATGAATTTGTGTGTTTTGGGGTTTGAAATGTTGATCAAGTAAGTCAAAGTGAAATCAGGTCATATAGGTAAACCACTGTTAAAATCTGAAAATGAGACTATATATTCAAAAGCTCAAGGACTCCACACACACACACACACACACACACACATGCAAAGAGTCTTTGCCACACAATTTCCTACACTTTTACCAGGTTTGGGAAACAGGAAGCAGTTGTTCTGGGAAAGTCTCTCCCAAAAGCCAGGCTTCATGGCTGGCCCCCAATCAATACCACATCAAATACAGCCGGCCTGCTACAGTGAGACTGCATCAGCCCGACAAATAATCAACACCCCCAAACTGCAAACACACATACACACAACATTCGCTTTATTAGTTGTATCGGCCTGTTTACACAAACAGCTTAGTCCCCCAGACGGTGAGTCACATGTCAACAAAGACTACATATAAAATACGCAGACAGAGTCTAGACAATTACTGACTAAAAGTCAAGATGGGAAAAACATGTGACTGAATAAAAATAAAAATAAAGGTGGTTCCAACATTGCAGAATTTCTGAGATTTTTGTGCGAGTTAAAAAGCAGCCACAAGTATGCACATAACAGCTCATAACAGTCGTGTGCAGAGGGAAATCTCAGAAACACTTCAAAGCAAATCTGCAAAACTGACAGCAGAGTGGAAAATGTTGCTTAGTCTGACGACTCATGTTGCAACACATAAATGACACGGTCAGAACCGTAAGAAAGAAGGAATCCATCCAACCTGTTGTCAACAGGACGGGGGTAACCACACACACACACACACACACACACATGTGACTCAACTGTCGGTAAGATTAGATTTCCAAATTCAAATCTAAGCAGCTTAGGGAGCCAGCATTGAAGTCATCCAAAGCTATTAGACCCTTGTCCTGTTCTTTTGATTCAATTTCTTCTAATTTTTGTAATTTCTTTCCCCTTTTCTCTCTTTGTCGCTCTCCCACACACTTTGTTTTTGTTTTTACCACCTCTGCCTGTCATGTCGTGTTACGCCTTTTTTTTTACATTAACTGATGCAGCTTGTGGAAAAAAAATGGAGCAATGGATCCTGCCTGCAAATACAAGTGACGATGAAGATGAAATCAATATCAAAACATCATCAAAACAATTCGTTTTGCAGCTTGATTTGGTAATAGAGAAATGGTTAATACATCTTGAATATGAGCAGAATATATAATATGAATATGTGTGTGCAGGCCAGATCTCCCTGCTTCTATAAATATAGATAAGGTAATCTAAGCTATAAACAATGGAAACATGTTTTTGTAATGCACACACAGGCACAAAGAGAAGGAAGATCTGGCCAAGCTACATATTTTGTTGCACAGTGGGGTGCCTACAGACACGTGTTTACATTTGTGTGTGCATATGTGTTTATATTTAGAAAGACATTACATGGACTGCTGCCCAAATTGGCTACAGCAGCACAAAGAAAGATATTTTGATAGTGAGGAACGGCCAGGCGGCAAACTCTTGGTCTGAGCAGTGAAGCAAACCCGGAAGTGCCTTAAGTCTGCATTCTTACAAAAGTCCAACAGGGGTTGCCAGCGTCGGTTGCAAAAGAAGTCCGCTCCTATCTATCTGAATACAAAACGATACTACTTCTAATTTGATTTATTATATCAGAAAAAAAATCTTGTGGCAACATTATGGTTTCAATCACAATGTTCAAGTCTTATACAATAATGGTTCCATTTAGAAGAAAATAGATGATAAAGCAGGTATGATTTGGGGCGTGGCTACCTTGTTATTGACAGGTTGCTAACACGGCAAGCTGTCAATCAGGATAGCAGCAAAACAATGCATATCTACTGTGCTGTGTACATCTAAATAGAGCTTGGTTGTACTAATAGACACTCCTAAGAGTCGGCTGTTCAATTTTTCCAGTAAGTAACATATATTTTGTTTTAGTGTTTATTTATAGAAACACCTGTTCTTGCGTCCTCCCAATCCAAATATGGTCTCTAATGGTTTCAAAACACAAAGATGGCGACAGCCGTAACGCCACACTCGATGCTTCAAACCAGCAGTTCACAAACCAATGGGTGACGTCACAGTGACTATGTCCATAATTTATATACAGTCTATGGGAACACCAACACAATGATGTTATGGTAACAAAAGCACACAATGTAACTATATATGGACACATGCATATTTGCTGAAAGATCTCCAAGGTGGTACAGCAATCCTCTTAGGTGGTCAAAATCAGCAGATCATGTTTGTAATTTGTAGTTTTCTTTTTGTCCGAAACACCTCCTGTCTCCATCTCCACTAGCTTTCTCCTTGTGCCCCTTGCCTCTGTTACACCTCCTTCCCCATCTCCATCCAATGCCAAGCCATCACAGTGTGTCTCTTGGGTCAGCTGTGTGAGCCCCCCCACCCCCCCGGTGCTCCTTATTTCAAAGGTTCTCACCAGTGGCCACGAGAATGCATAAATATCTGCTGCATGTTAGTGTGTGTCTAATTGTGTTTATTACACAAATGGCCATTCATATTAGTTGACATGTATTGCATCAGTTGTCTGTGTAGGTCAAGTCCTACAAAAATAAACAAAGAAACTGGAAGTAGGTAGATGGATAGAGAGACGAAGAAAAGTCAAAGAGCGGCACCAGAAGGACAGTGCTCGCTGAAAACAGGGTGGTGGGGGTCAGGGAGGCAGACAGTGAGAGGAGAAAGTTGCACACACACACACACACACACACACACACACACAGTACGCTGGCTGCTCTAAATGTGGCTTGTAGAAGGAAATTCTGAAATCTGAGTCTTGGCACCAGACAGGCTGGAAGCAGGCAGGCTGCTGGACGCAGAGAGAGAGGGAGAGAGAGAGAGAGGGATGGGATGTGGAGGGGGGGCAGTATTACTAGAATTCATATAGCCGTCCCCTCTGTTTGGCTCTTATCAGCTTATAGGCAACATGAGGCCACGCCAATACTGTGACCCACAGCCCCTAAGTTGGCATGGCAACACAACAAATGCAGACATACACACTCACGCTCACATATTAAAATGTACGCATGCACATGTGCAGCCATGTGTAGAGATTTCACCGTTTTATAGCCACAGAGACAATCAGAGTGACTCTTACGGCTATTAAGGGTCATATTTTATGGATGAGATATTATTGAGGGATGTATCAGGTGTGTGCACGAGTGTATTAATGGTCACATTTGCTAAAAACATCCTCTTTTACTTCATCTGCAAAGCAGAGCTCTGCAGAGTGAGATGCGAGTGGATTATCCTACCAGATGTGCATTTGGAAAGACCTGCCTGGAAGCAATGTACCTGATCAGCAAGATTATTAACATAGACTGTGGTATTTAAATGGTGTTCTTTTGATAACAAGCAGGCTCAAAAGTGCTGCGAAAACATCACACAGCCTGTTGCGCCACAGGCAGCAGACAGCACCACTGATACCAGACAGGATAAAGGCATGGACGCTGATGTTTACACCATATTTTTCCACTGTTGAGTCATCCAGATTGTCCAACTTTCTGTTTTTGATAAGCTCTGTGTTCTGCTGTTCTTTGGTGATATTTATTTGTTGTTAGCTTTGAGTGAGTCATGCTGTTGTGACGTTTCATCTGCTTGTGACGCAAGTAGCAAAATCACTGATCACAGGTTGACTGTGATAAGTCTGTCCTAAGATTGCTGGTAGCCAGGTTGGTTTGTTAACATCTGCTGTTAGTCACAGTTCGTCAAAAAGCAACTGAACTGGAAAACCCTGTAGGCATTCTGTTTTAACGTATGCTTTAATTTCATACTTACTTTGAAGTGTGAGCGGTGTGCATAATTGGGGAGTCGGAACAAACTGTGGACGCCAGGTATATGCTATACCATGCTGCATGCTCCCACATGATCATGCTCCCACTGCCCTTTATCTCTCCCCTATTTACACAGTCTTTTTTGTCTGTCTCCCCTTTTATCTTGTCCTCTTCTTCTTACTTTCTCTCTATCGCTCTCCCTTGGGAGAATGGCAGAGAAAAAGTGGGCGGTCCGCTGTATGTTTAACCTTTGAAGTGGGCCTGCTGTGCCGAGCAAGGCCTGCCACCTGTTGGCTCTGTGTGTGTGCATGAGTTGTGTGTGCACGCAGAGGTAAATCTCTCTAATTTTGATGAGCAGAGACAACAGCGGAGTCACCATGGGGATGTGGTGGCGGGCAGCGGCCGACGTTCTCAGGAAGGGGGGGCTTCCAAGGTGGGATCACAGACACACAAACATACACACAACCCCTCCTCTGTCAGAGGCTTGGTGACACCATGTCTCCCACGGCGATCGTGGGCCCAGCCTGGGTGGCTCCAGACCTTCTGTGTGTCTCTCAGTGTGTGTGTGTCACACCAAAGGGGTCCCTGCCTGGGCCGCCATATGCCACCCACCCAGCCAGGGAGAGGAGAGGGGCGGGGGCGACCCCTGGCCACTGAAGCTACCAGTTGGCCCATTCTCTCAGTCACACGCCGGCCGGGCGCCATGTTTAAAGTCCCACGGCTGTTTATCTGGGATAGGGATGGAGGGAGGTGGTTGGGTGGGGGAGTTAGACTCCTGACTATGATAAATCCTTTGTAAAAAAAAAAAAAAAAAAATCTGTACACCCCTGATTAAACGGATAGATGGATGGATGCTTAGAGAACGGAAAGGGTGGCAATGTGTGACTGCATGATACCACAGACTGTATCCAAGAAGAGGACCTTGCTTCTAGGTCTGAAAAGTGAAGTCAATGCGGGAGTGTCTTAAACCTGCATTCTTTCTATTGACCAGTAGGGGGCAACACAACTGGGTGCAAAAAGAAGTCTTCAAGAGAATGAGCCTACATTTCATTTGATATATTACCTCAGTAACATTTGCATAGTGTCCTTTGGTTTTTATTCTGAACTACACTCTCGTCTAAATATGAAAATGCTCACTTCTGCTTCCATAAAACCAAGATGGCGACAACCAAAATGCCTATATTACGGTTTAAAAACAGTAGTCCACAAATCAACTGGTGACATCATGGTGGCTGCGTCTGTGATGATAACACAAAGTCATCTGACATCTGTGTGTGTGTGTGTGTGTGTGTGCAACTTTCTCCTCTCACTGATTACTGGATTGCCGACATGTTTCTGGAAGCTCATAAGCATGCCCACAGACATTATGGGGAGACAAATGATTGCAAATAGCATTATTCTCCCAAATGGATTAAAAAAAAACTGATAATATCTATCACCAAATATACTTGCAAGGCCATAAATATAACTCAGCTCCCCATGCAAATATAGTCTATGTGTGGCAAACTGTAATATAAGTTGGCTTTAGATGTTGTGATGCCTTAGAAGTTGTTGAGATCCACTACTTTGTAATTTTACAGAATGTGTCACAATGACAAATGCCGATTCAGCCAGTTGGCATGTAATTAAACTAGTTTAAGCTTTTACACCAGACCGGATTGGCAGTAGGGGAAATCGACCCAACTGCAACAGATAATGATGGGTCATGTCAATCGGGCACTGAAGTGACAGCTGACAGCTACCAAGAAAGGAAGTTTTCATTACTAACTGCAACTATTGACTGAGTGAGATAAATGGGGGAAACATTGTCAGCTGATTCAAAAACAATCACAAATAAAAATAGAGAAAGTGCCAAGAATTCCTCAGGATTGACATCAGAACGCCAGTAAGCAAAACTTGTTACTGGCTCCCACAGCACTTCTGCTCCATTGTTGAGCACACTGACGTAGGTGTGGAGGTCTGTACTACCTGAGCTTCCTATCTCAATCTGTAAACCATTTTCCAAGACTAGTTTCAAACCACAAGTCTCTTGGGTCCCCAGCCGATTTTCTTTCTGCCTCTGACCCTGAACATAACCCTCACACACACACATATACATACACAAACACACACTCACAGAATAAAGGCAGTGGGGTGTAGTTTCCCCAGCTTCAATTGTCTTTTATCAGCATATAAGCAACACATGGAGCCACGCTAACCCTCTGACCCACTGGCAGAACAGAACAGAAACACACACACACACACACACACACACACACACACACACACACACACTCTATATTAAGTGGTTTTCTCCTCCCGTACTCTTTATTTCATAACTCCTCTCTCTTTCCAACTCTGCAGTCCAGTTTTTCTCTTTGTCACTCACTCTAGCTGTCTCTTTCCATCATCTTTTCAATTTGCCATTTCGTCTACTTCAGTCTCAATCATTCTCACTCTCTCCCTTCTCCTCTTCTTACCTACATCAGTCTTCCCTGACATCCCCCTTTCCCCCCTCACCCCCTACTTCTCTCTTTCCTCCCTCCCTCCGTCTCTCTCATTGCCCTCGATTCCCCACCCCCTGTCTCTCTGTGTCTGTGTGCTGAGTTGAGGTTTGGAGTGGAAACCAGAGTATCAAATCGGAGACACACAGGACAAGAGGGAGCCAGCCTCATAAATCTCCCTTAGTGCGGCCCACAGCATCCAGAGTCAGAAAGACAGTGTGTGAGTGTGTGCACATAAATGCATGTGTGCGGCTGATTGCATGTCTGAAGTGTGCATGTAGGTGTTTACATGTGTGTATGCACTTAATCTACTTAATTTGGCATGCATGTGTGTGGGTTATTAAGTGTCAGTGTTTGTTTATGTGTGTGTATATGTTTGTGTGTGTGTGTGTGTGTGTGTGTGTAAGACAGAATAGCTCGGGGCCTGTCCAAAAGCAGAGAGGTAAGCAGAAATTCTGCTCCCTCATGTGGACTGGAATCTTTAGTCTCTCATCTCGCCAACAACTCAGTCTCAACAAATTAATATTACAGGCCAAGAAGCAGTTCAAGTCCAAACTTAACAGGGTAGCTGAAACAGCACGAATAAACAGTTTGGTTCCAAGGAAAATCTTTCCTCCTATCTTTGAGGGATTGTCAATAAAAACACAACTTGTTTCTCTTAGTGTCATCATACAGATTTTTTTTTAATTTTCACAAAAAATAGATCCACTCCACTCAAAAATGTTAGTTTTTTCTTATGTTTATGTCCCTAAAATGTTTGACTTTGACTTAACTGACTTTTACCCGAGCAAAGTTTGCCACTAGAGAGATGTTTTTACATTCCTCTATTCAAGGGGGAAATATCTGTGCACTTCCCTGAAATCTGAGATCCAAATTAACCCCCGGACAAGCTAGATTCGGTATTTCACAACTTCAAAAGCCAATTGCTGTCTAATACACAAACACCGGCATAGAAACCTGAACCCAGACTTGTCAGTGCAGAGAGCAAAAACACATTGTAACATCTTAGCAGATATTACTGTCCGTTTCCCAACATTGCAAGCTACAAGCTACAAGCTAACAAGCTAACAAACAACATAAAATATGCTAACTACATTTACAATTCTAATACTTTTGCTAGTTGATGATTTTGGTAGACAATAAACTCCTCATCTGAGTCTGACTATGACGTTTTAACACAATATTAATCATAGCAGGGCATTTTTAAATACTCTAAAACGTGTCTAGAAAAGGACTTCATGAAAACAATCTCATGACCAACATGTCCATTAGGTATTGTAGCTGCTCTAAAGCTTTCAATCACATCTCATGATCTTCATCAATAGTGTTTGCTGAGTTGTTATGGAACTGAAGAAGTCTCCGATTTTTTCAGAGCATTTCAAGTACTTCTTGTCCATGTTGGCTTAACAAAAATAAGAACATTAATAATAGAAGATAAGACAGAAGGCCCCTGATAAAAACAGTTCTGTTCTCTTGTTCTCTTGTGTTCTCTGTAATTTCTGTGATAAAGGATTCTAATTTCTCATGGCCCATCTAGATGTGCATATAACTATGATATTTCTAATGTATTTTCAGTGAAACAGTGGGAAAAAAAATTGACATTAAAGCCCAATAATACGTAATTTTACACCATTATATGTGTCAAAGCTTTTCAGCGTTAATACATTTTCAGAATAATGATAATTTAATGCAGCCAGAAAGCAGAAGTCAAATTGTAGACATTCCAGCACAGGCGGGGATCAGCTCCCTTTGGAGTGATCTTTAACATTACGTTCTAAGCAGAATTTCTAAAAAGAAAAATTATAGGGATCTTTAACCTCCTCATTTGTCCCTTTTGTTTGAACTGACAGCTCTCAGCCGCAGAAGAAAGGAGAAAAGTCTAAAGAGAGGATGAAAAAGAAAGAGTGGGGAATGTTAAATCAAATTAGAACCAAATGAGGCGAGTGGCACACTGTCCAAAACCACTTTACACCCGGGCCCCTTGAGCATTGCCCTCCTTTTTCCACTAAGACTTTGGTGATTTCTCTGTGTTCTTTTTTTATTCCCTTTGTGCACAATTCACAAGGATTAGCACTTGCTAACCCCCATTCCCCCCCTTTACACACCCAACTCAACACAGTGCTAACTATTACAATGTGTGTTTGCTCATGTATGTGTGTGAGCATGAATATCAAGGAGAAAATCAGACGTGCGGACATGAGACACTGTGTGTATGTGTGTGTGTGTGTGTGTGTGTGTGTGTGTGTGTTTGGGTGTGTGTTACTGTAATATTTCAACTACGGGAAGGGGAAGGCTGGTTTCTCTCCTGGCATCAAAATTAGGACGTCATCCTAACAGTGCTGTCAGCTCCAAGTTATCCCTGAAGACAGGGTGGCACCAGACAGAGCAGAGGGGCCTTCAGGGGATGGAGAGGACTTAAACCCTTCAGTGCATGCTGCATAACCACACACATCACAATCAAACTCTTAACTGGTGTGGTACCAACTTCAAATTTCAACTTTTATATATGAAGTGGATATGTTTGAGAGGCAACTGCTGCACTACACGTTGATGTTTAAGTACTTATGTATAGAGTTTCCTCTCCAGGCGTACTGCGGGGGAACTGTTATGGGAAATAAAAACTGCTTGGCCGACATACATGGCTGCCTCTCCATTGTACTCAGGGGTTTTGGCAAAGTGCTGGAACTGCCTCTCTGTCACCATGAGAGGATATGGAAATAAAGACTTATTTACTGGCCCCGTGCTGGAACAGAACCAGTGTCCCTTTATAGCCTCAGTGTTGACTCTCAAGCTCTACTGGACGTCTCCTGTGTCCACGTCATGTTCAGGAAACACGGCAGCAAATATAGGCTATGTGAAAGTGGGAAACAGAGCTATGTCAGTGTTTTAGTTTAGATATTGAACTTAAAGGGACAGTTCACTTCAAAATCAAAAATACATGTTTTTTCTCTTGTGCAATGTTTTAATAAATATATGGAGATATCTGCAGAGATGTCTGTCTTCTCTCCAATATAATAGAGAGCAAAAAAAAATGACGTGCTTTTGTAGGCCAAACTAGAAGTTAGCATGGCCATGGGGTCTATTGAGAAATTAGCTTATGGGATTTTTGCATTGGATTTTGGATCATTGCAGAAAATAAGCTCTCTGGCAAACACACGCTTCTGATGCTTACGTGTTGTGTTTAACAGGATAATCTTCACAAATGAACACCACTTTTATGATGATGTAAGCGTTAATGCAGCCGACAGAAGTAAAAAGCTAACATTATGCTATAGCAAACTACCGTTATGCTTCAGACGATCCCCAACAAGTTAAGCAACTGTTTTGACAAGCTAGCAAGACCGTAACTTTATAGATTGTTTATTAACCTAATCTACAATCTACATTAGTTTGCAAGAGCACTGAAAAACACAGCTAGAGGCGATAAGGCGACAAGTGAGAGAGTTCCTGTTTGTGTCCAGCGTTATGACGTTTAATGTCCTCGACAACCACTGTAATCTCATTTAGCCACTTGTTAGCAACCACCTTTTTAACGACACGTACAAACATTAAAATTCACAAGTGGGGGGTAAATACTAACATATTTTATTTTGTTTAACAAGTTGCAGACATCCCTTTAGCTTGTGTTAACCACAGACCTTATTTCAGCCATCTAACCACACAACCATTCAAAATCCTCATTCAGTTTGAGAGGTTAGACCCCAGGACGCTAACATGCTAATGTCAGCAGCTCAGCCGAGGAGGACGTCAATAATGTTTACATCAGCACAAACCTCTCATCCATGAGCCAGTGTTATTCAGAAGAAAAAAATAGTTATACATGAAACTGCTCACAACAAGGTCTGTGGATTATCGTGAAAAATCGTGTTATGATTTCTGGAAAGAGACATTCCTGTTGAGTTTTTGAAATGTATTTTCTTGACGCTCTGACCACCACGAGCCAAGTGCCATCTACTTCTATTATATTTGAGAGAAGCCAGACATCTCTACGGCCCATACCTCACACTAAATCAATCTAGACTGATAAATAGCATACAGGTAGGAGAAAAAATATGTAGTTATGATTCGGAGGTAAACTGTGCCCCAAATCGGTTCTCATGATGCAAAGCATTCCCTTAGTGACATGCAGTGTTAGCAGCAGTTAAAATGAGAAAGGTTCTCAAATGGCAAAAACAGAAGTAAATACAACTTTTTATTCAAAATTATAGAATAGAAATCTCACAAGGCCATTATTTTTACCCAAAGAAGTCACGGATGTAGATTATAATTATTCATACTAATGGTTTCCTGGGAAAAAAAGTATCAATATTTTTTCAGCAATCTTAACAGGCAGCAAATACCCTCTTATTTCCTGTTCACCACTCCCTCTCACCCCCTCCTTCTACTCTTTTCTCCACCCATACCCCAGAGGCCATTTACTATGATTACCAATAACAATAACACTCCCATTATCTTTTATTATCGCATTTTCCCAAGGCCCTGCCAGCTCTTACGGACTTTGATAAAGCTACAAAACGGCTCCTGTTTCAGGCTTGTATATGGGCTGCGTTGGCTAAGAATTCCCTTAATAGTCACACTTTGTTTGGGTATCTGACTTGAATCGACATAAACGGCAATGGTCCACTAAATAGATAGTAAAGTGTTAAGCCACCTGAGATCGCTTTACTGGCTGCTGGTACGTTTCCAGCTTGGTTTTTAATATAATCCTTGTGTCACTTTAGTCTTAAAAGTTTTGATTTAAAGAGTGAAAGGAGGGGGGAAGTGCACAGATAAACATAATTAAACCTTAATTTAAAAGCGTACATTGGTGGATAACGCTACATTTCCACATTTCACTTTCATTACAGACAAATACATTCCAGTGATTTTTACAGCCTGTCTCAAGACACAAAAGACCCACTAAAGCATACACAGCAACTAGTTATTAACTGTAGATCTATCTGAACTCTACTCTTTTCAATGCATAATATAATGCATCATGGTCCTTGAATGAGTAACATAACAGAAATGTTACTTTACACTGGCATTTTTTTTACCTGTACACTAAACCAAGCCTTATGACATTTAAATTCACATTCCAACACTATTTAGAAAAATACAGCCCTGTGATGGCAATTACTTGTTAGAAAAACAATAAGACGGACTACAGGAAGTGCTATAAATGTTGAACAATTCCAAGAATTCAACTGATTCATGGGGTGTATTCAGTAGATGCTACAAGCACACGTGTTTTCCTTTTGACCGCGTTGATGACTGTGCATTCCAGAGGAGCCGTGCTGGTCTTGTCAGGAGCTGGACCGACCTTGTTTCACCTCCCAGTAGCATGACTCAGCCCCTCAACCTTGAATCTCTCCTCCTGGGGTCCCTTGTTTATTATGTCACAAAAGACCAGTCACACTCCTGTAACAGTGGCTCGCCCCGGAGAAAGTCGGAATCCAGCTGTAGTCGAGCCCCCCCCATCCCTCTCGTAAATGAGCATGTCCAATCTACCCACTGTGTTTCATTAAAACCAGACTACATCAATCAGGACCTGAACTTTAAAGGCCAGGTCCCCTCTCCAGCAACATGGGAGAAAAACACGAAGCTGTTAAAGTAAAGGACCTCACACTGCACAAACACTCCAAACGCCCGTACACTTAACACCACATTTCTGCTGGCGGACCACACATCGCAACGTCAGTCCGAGACCACACAGTAGGTCTCATAAGGCCGACAAAAGACCTCGTAAGACCTCACACCAGGCCCTAGCATGATTCGATAGGACCTCAGAGAATCCCACACCTGTAACTCCACAAACCGCAAAGTAACTCCACTGAAAAGCTACTGTAGTCCCTGCACAGCAATTAGAAACCTGGAAACTGTTTAGACCTGTGACTGTTTGGACATTTTTTACTTTACAAAATTAAGTGCAAAGGAAGTGTAAGATCCGCTCTAACCCGGGGCTATTTTCCCAATGGTGAGAGAAGTAGAAAGAAAGAGCCAAGAATACATAGCAGGAAGCTCAGGGGGGATGCCAGATGGACAGACGGCAGGATGGATGGGTAGATAAATGAGTGTAGGCCGTGCAACAAGAGGGGAGACTGGGAAGGAGTCCCATGGGTGGGGACGGGAAGGCAGCCTCGTGATGGAAAGCTTTCAAACTCCTTTCATCGGCTGCCTGAGGACTGGAGCTTTACAAGAGCAAGATGAGCCGGCGCCACTGGAGCTGCTTGGCGCTCTTCAACGAAACCCAGACGTAGAGACAGAGCAGGACCATATCACCACTCCGCCCACTCTCTGCCCCCACCCCCCAAACACCAGCCCCCCAATCCTCATCGACCTCAGCCTTGCCACTGTACACAGACACATCATAGCGATGCCCAGTTGCAGTTGTCTCTCTCTTGTTTTCTTTTTGGATTTCAGTTGTGATAAGATTCTGCTCAAAATATGCTTCTGATACCAGTTTATGAAGCGTTACTTCATAATCTTCCAAGTCATGCATGAAGGCCAAGTAAACAATCACTTCCTTCACCTTTTTAGGATCATAAAAAAATATGTGATTAAGCAGATTAAGAGAGAGAGTATTTTGGTTTTACCAGTCCACGCTAAGAGATCGTCTCCTGTAGGATGAAGGTCTTTCTGTGGAAGTCTTCTCCGCTTTGTTCACACGCTCTTTGAGGGACAGGCGATGGGTGAATTTGGAGATCCCCGACTCTGACCTTGGGGACAGAACAAGAAGAAATCAGAATTTGACTCTACAGACTGGTTTAGACATGGATCATTGTTATATTTCTTGGGCAATCCTCAATAAACCTTCTGTTTTGCACCATATTCCTTTATTATACATTGTACATTCTTGCATTGGAGTTCAGGAGCAGTTAACATCAGTGCTCTCAGCATGAATAATTTCTAATAAGAAAACAGACAGAGGGACTCGTTTGTGCTATTGCTTTATCATTTACAGTACTACAGAAACTCTCTATGCCAAAAACTGAAAATGGTCAGCCAAGGTTAAGTGTTGCTGGAGAACATGAATGTCTCAGTGAAAAGGAGTCTCTTATGCTTAAAAGTAAACTCACTTTTGCAGAAATCACAATTCTCAGTGGAATTGTAGTCCATGAAGTTGATAAACAGTGTAACAATGCTGAAGTTCCCAGAGGAAACATTAGGTTTCAGGGAAAGCCGCATACTTCCTGCCTAATTTTCTCCAAATCTTTTTCACAGAAAAAAAAAAGTGAAGTCACACACATTTTAATCTCCTCTACTGGGCTGCCAATGTCCCAGTTCAACTTTTCGCTCAAAATTAAAAACAGGAAATGTAATATTTCTTCCATTCCAGCCCGGGACACATTTGATGAGACTCAGCATTGCAATATTGCTGTGGTAACAGTGGGGACTAATCAAAATGTAATAATATTCTCTATCAAAGAGCCAGGCTCATGGAGGAACATTGCCGGAGCACAAAAGACTGTGTGATGTAAAAATTCACAAGACTTATTAATCAAAGGTTTATACAAATGAGGCCAAAGTGAATAAAAATCTGTGGATAACGTTAAAGGGCAAGTTTAGACTTTTTGAAGAGGAGTTGTATGAGGTGCATATTCCCAGTCAGTGTATTAGCTACAGTAGATGACAGTTGGCACAGCTCCAGTTTGGAAAAGTAGGCAGGAGAACCAACACTAAACATTTTATTGCTGTGGACGGGGGCAGCAGCAAAATCCATTTTAGCCACTTAAAAGCATAACGCAATATCAGTTTAAGTGTATGTTATATATTTTTGAATATTTTAACCGCTTTACCTTTCTATTAGACAGCCCTGTTTAAGTTCATGGAGGGGGAACTGAAGCCGTTCTATGCTCTCTTCAAAGCCAGCAGACTTCATTGACAAAAGCAATTTCACTTTACAGAACATGGAAATTGCTGTTCTACTGCTGCCTCGGCTGTGAAGTAAGTTATTGTGACTTTGGAGAATCTGAAGTAACCCTTTAAAACACCAAAGTCATACAATAACCCGAACTACAAAACGATTGACGCAGCAGTACACCGTGAGCTGTGAGGTAAAATTACTGTGTTTGTCAATGGAGTCTGGTGGCAGCAATGACAACATAGTTAACAGCTTCAGTTCTCCTTGCATAAACTTTAACATGGCGGTCTGACGGCAAGGTAAAAAGGGGAAAATATTCTAAATGCATTGTACAGTGATATTGATTTGATGTTGCTTTTTAAGGTGGCTAACATAGGTTTTACTGTTGCCCCCATCCACAGCAGTACATTGCTTAGCTTCCATGTCGGACTATAAGTAGGACCTTAATCAACTCTACTTTAATAAATCTGCACTATGCCTTTAAGTTAAGTCAAAGCACTGTAGGAAAACAAAAAATCGAAAATGCTAAATTTCTACTAGAATTGCAATGAATACTTCTTTTTAAATGACAGATGATTACATAAAATGATGCCCAACCATTGTGCGCAATTCTTTGCTCACCTAATCTAACACACGTGCTGTTTCCATTTCATTATGAAATGATAAAACCTCCCTAATAATGACTCATACGTGCTTGCACACATACATAGATCTCCTCTCAACCTAAGCCAAAAAGCATTTTAGTCTCCATGGTGAGCTCTGTTGGAGACACGCTGCAGGGATGGTTGGAATGAGGACAGCACAGACTACTGGGGTGCACCCTGCCACTCAAAAACAAGGTTTGTATCTGCCATCGCTGTCGTTAGTTTATGCAAGATTCTGCAGAAATAACAGCTCACATAAGGCTTTGATAAAAAAGGATTGATGAAATCGTACTTTGATTACCGAACAGTGACATGGATGAATGACAGTGTGGTGATGCGTCCAGTTTTACCTAACTCAATTGCCAAATTGGCATAATGTCACATGCTCATTTTTTGGCATCCAATGCAAAAGAGTGACAGGACCTTAAATGAGTGATTCATATGTTCCTCTAGAGAGGAGTGCTCAGACAGAAGGACTGAGACTGTCCAGTCAAGTCTAATGCTTCTATGAGAGACCGATCAGATCTGAGAGAATGATTCAAATGGTTGGAGTTCTTTATTGCATCACAGACTTGTGAACGTTCTCACAGGTGTGACTAAAAGACTACTGTGACCTTGAAAAATAAAGTAAAAACTTTTTGAAAGTTAAAGATCCATGCCAGCTGGGCAACCTTGCCTGGAACATTTTCTTCTCTTTTCCAAACTGATATAAAAATAAAGGTCTCATAATAACATTGCTTCTTTTCCAAAATTCTATTCTTCCTCTCTGTCAAAACAGGCCGAATCCACATCCATGACAGACATCACAAATTAAGTTATAAAACAAAAGATTGACGATTGAAGAGATGAACCTTTTCAGGAAGGATAGTGGGCATGAAATCAATGATCACACTTTTATAATAAGTATTGCTATCTATATGAAACTGTGAATCGTTTTCTTTTTGTAGCATACTCTCTCATGCTACAACAACTTATTCCCAGTAACACTAGCTGTCGCACTATAAAGACGTTGCCATCAGCTCAGATGAAATACACAAGCTCTCATTCAAAATGACCTCATGCTATGGCTTATCTAGTAGAACAACCCTCCGGCCCTACTGCCTTCGTTCCCACTCCTACACCCTCAACTACTGTTTCCTGACCCTACGCCAGCTCCTCCAAAGAGTCGGTTGACCTCGAAGACAAAGAGGCATATTTTCCTGTATGAATCACACAAACGGGGTGTGGGATTTTAGTCAGATGGCAGAGCAACCCCTAATTGATGGTATTAAGTTAGGCTGGGCTTTTTCTTCTTCAAGGGCTTTTAATTAAATTAGTAGCACTGCCCTGTGCACGGCAGCTACTGCCAACCATTGATGCTAATGTCCCTTTGCGTAAACTATAGATTTCACTGGTCTGAGACATTCATAAATAGACTAGAGGGGTGAATGGTGTGGATCATCATTGGTTGTTAATAATTACCTTGGTTTATATAGATCTAATATGTTTGGCCTATGCCCAATAGTTACATTAAGAGTTCCCTGTAAAACTTCAAACAAACTTTTGGATCAAACGCATGACACGACACGACCATAGGATAATGACTTCAATGCCATGAAAACACATAGGATCATGACTTCAAAGACACGGGGGCCAGTGGACACAGAAGAGGACTCAGGGAATCCCTTTGAGGGGTTTAGAGGAAAAATGGACATGCGAAGCAGGTGGGTCTCAGCGGAGGGGATCTGCTGGCAACTGGCTGCCTCTCGGGCTCCCTGAGTGCCTCGACCCCTGGCTCCGCCCCATGCAGCTGTCCCTGATAACATCATCACAGCAGGCACACTGTGATGATGCAATCCCCTTGGAGGCCCACTCAGGATATCCCGGTCGATTATCCTCTCATCAGAATTATATTTTCTCTTTCATTTTCCTGGTGTTGATTACAGTTTAAGAAATCAGTGATTGATAGTTTTTCCTTCACAGAACTGAGGCTATGATGTGACCTTGAAGCCATGTGATCCTATACGCCCACAACCAGTGAGGTTTTTATCCTGAAGCACCATAAGGAAAGTTCATGCATCTAAGCCAGCCTGTCCTTAGGCACCTGCAAGGCTGCTATATGTTTGGTGTGAACATACATTTGAGCTAAGAGAACAGCAAATTTGCAGTGGAGACTTTTTTTCCTTTTTGACTCTGATGTATAAAGCTGCTATATGTGTTTTTATGGCTTTATAAAAAGAAAATACTGAATTAATCTATGCATGAAATTATTTTTAAATTCTTTAAATCTTAAATTTTGACATCTTATTTCCATCTGAGAACAAATATTTATTCTTAATTCCACATGAACTTTCTTTTTGTTCCACTGTTATTTCACTGTAATCTGTTTAACAGGTTTCTATTATTGAGACTGACCTTTGGAATTCTTTAAGTGAAATGCCTCAATAACGATTGCTATGAAATTTAGTGTGGATATCCCTAGTGCCAAGAAGATGAATCCTGGGGACTTTTGGTTTGTTTGCAAAAATATGGTATAATATGGAATATTATGGATATGTGTGCTGTCATCTTGCGCTGGTGACATCATGTGGAGCCAGAGTCTGTGCTGTAGTGATTGGGCGCTAGAGCTGCAGAATCAAGGTCCCAACAATTCACCCACTCCACCAATCACGAGTCAATCCCAGCTGTCAGTCATGCCTAATTAAAACCAAACTCATCCGAAAAAATGGGATCACCTAAAATGACAAAAAACAATCTATGGGACAAATGTGTGTTAGTTTGGCCCAAGTGATGGAGGGGCTACAGTATCGGTCATAAACCTATGACCGATACTGTAGCCATCCACTAGGGGGCGATCAAGATGTTTTGACTTCACTTTTGAGTACATTACTCATGATGTTAACGGGAAAAATTGCTAACTTGTTTTCACTTTAATTATTAGACATAAGTCTTTTTTGTAATTACATTTTTTTCATTTATATGTTTTATTTATTAAATCCTCTTTTAATAATTCCAGTGACTACAAGATACTATAATTGTTCCTAATATATCCCTGCTAATGAAAGCCCACCACGCCTCACTGCAATGTGACTTAGATTATGATCTTGCCAGCATTAGTAACTTTCCCAAATCCTGCAGCACAAGAGTGCTTTTGTCAGCACTGAATGGCTTGTGTGGTGATACGGAGGAAATGTTGACCTACGCTCTCACACACACACACACACACACACACACACACACGCACACTCTCACACTCACACACACACACACACACACACACACACACACACACACACACACACACACACACACACACTTTCACACTGTCACTGCGAAGGATCGCTTTCTCACAAACAACTCACCTAATGTCACTTTCCTTCTCTGTTCTGTTGCCATGGCAGCAATTAACTGTTCGGAGGTATTCATGTGCAGAACAAGTTCTGCTAAAGAACAGATTGTTCTTGCTCACAGTACACAAAGCTATCGACTGTGCACTTTGACCCCCACTCATAGCCCCAGTAACCCACTGCTATTTGAGAGCAGAGTTAAGACTGTGTGGAATTCTAACAAAAACCACTACAGCTTAAAGACATTAACAGTCGGCTACTGGGCGCATTTTTATTACTGTAACTACCAAATCATAATTATTCATAAATTAGAAACAAATATATTGAAAAGCCTTATACATTATTATTAATATTGTGATGGCAAAGTACTTTTTTTTCAAGTAATATCATTGTAAAATAAGTGATAAAAAATAAATCATAAATAAAATATCATAATAGTCAGTTTTTACCCTAATTTGAATTAAAATGCAAAATGACTGAAAACATTATTTGGAGTTCCTAACAAATGCAATTATTGTTTAATACTTTGTTTGTATTCTGCCTTCCTTGATGACACCATGCATTGTGTTTATGCATTTGATTATGTGAAACAATCTGATGAGAATGCTCAGCAAAGCTGCTCAGATCATACAGAGGGTTGTGTGTTCGATGTGTTTATAAAGGGATCCCACTGAAACCAGCAGAACGCTATGCATTACACAATCTATGCGGTCTGTCTGAGGTTGGGCTGCCCTTAACCACAGATCCTATTTCAGATTGCTCAGGCACAGACACGATAGTAAATCATAAGTAGGACAGACAAATACCTGACCCTGTTTCAGCAATTATGGGCAATGGCTGCCTACCTAAAACAACTATTTTGGAGAGGAGGGAAAACAAAGCGCTAGGATTTCTTTCATCTGTGTCTCCTGCTATGGATTCTTATCCCTGCCAATGGAACCCTAATACGCCAAAAAGAATGTGGGCACCCGCCCATAGAACAGATACATACAAATGAAATGGATGCACGCACACATACACAAACAGAGCTTAATTCAGGAACATACCCCTCGATGTGTTTCATTAGGCAAACAAAAAGGCTTTCAGTGGTCCAATCATAAAAGAGCGCAGCCAAGCTATGAACATTGCTAATTAAAATCTGCTCAAAGAAAGCCTTGTTTTCCACTCACCATCTCCATCCAAACCCATGTCTGTGTGTATGTCTCTCTACATGGTGGAGGCTGCTTTTATTTCACTTGGACTGAGGTTCCACCAATAAAACATACTGATATTTCTTCATGCTAACAAGCTTTTCCTTCACTTGTGATGCGATTACATTATCTGAATTGCTCAAAGCGTAATGTTTAATTTTTGGGAGCAGTGGGGGTCAATAAATTAGAAGCAATATCATGGCAGTCTGTTGCATAACACCTGATGCACTCTGGGGTCTAATAGGTTTGGCTTGCTTCTTATTACTGTAAAATTGTCTGAAATGATGCATCAGAATTATACAACGCGACACAGAGCAAACATGTTGACGAGAAGGATAATTCTTCTCGCAACTACATCCAAAGGGGGGGGGGGGGGGGGTTTGACGTAACAGCCAGCTCAATGCCTTGACAAACACATCTTAACAATAATTGCCTCAACTTCAAGTGCTAATGATGTGATCATAACATTACGCGCCAAAGGAGGGGACTCTGTTATCACCCCACGCACATATTCTCATATGCTGCCCATCCACCCACTACAGTAAACAGAGATATTTCCATCTCAGCTTCTTTCCCTCCATCCCCTCATTTGCACGTCTCTGAGTCACTCTCAACGTTTCATCTTTTCTCCCTTTTTATTACGTCGTTCTGTCTCACTTCTGTTTTCCACAGAATCGGCACATACAGATTTTGTCAGGGCGACAAAAATGAAGGAGGAATTCAATGCCTTTTTTTCACTTTTGGTTGGCTCCCTGTGGTGTTGGGCTTGATACCATTCCCTGTGTGTCCCCCCTCTGCGTTTGATGTGTGCCATAAGGCTGACTCAACACAGTGAGACATACAGATGATGGATCTGCAGTCAAATTAATCTTGAATTGAGCTGACAAGCGCATAGAAACCAGCAAACTATTACAGACTGTAGCTGGGGCACCATACCACTAAGAGGGGAGGAGCAAAGCAAGCAGACAGTTTTCTCTTTCCACTCACTTTCGGTTAGGTGGGAAGAGATAATAATGTGATTTGGAAGAAACTGATCTGGGGTAATTTAATAGCTATCACATTGGATAGACGTGGTAACACCCAATTGAACATACAGCATGCACACTGCAGAAGGCACACACACTATCAGTTACTGTACTTCTCAAATCCAAGGTGAGCAAAGGCATCAACTCTGATTTATTAGTGTTTTCCACAATCCAGGAAAGACATACAGTAACATAACAACGACCAAGTGTCCGGGGAGCTGGACTTATCTGATCAGACCTGAAAGCCTTATCGCTGCTGTCAGAAATCTACACAAACCTGACAACAGTCACGTAACATCCCATGACATTGTAACCCACTAATAATTCTGCACCCAATCTCATAATTCTCCACAGAATCTCCTCATAAAACTCCACATAAGACTCCAGCTGGTCTCCTCTAGGACACAGAAAAGCTGATAAAACCTCATGGAGCCTGGATCTTAACCCCCTGTATCGGCGCACTGCATTGCAGCACTGCCGCCGGCCTCTAAGGGTTCATGGCTCGCTGCCTGAGCAGCTAAATGGTGAATAAAAAAGCAAAGGAGTGAATATGAGAGCGTGCATGTATTCCAGTCCTGTTCATCTCTTTGTAATTTGCAGTAAATATGCTATTCTTTAAGTGAATGAGTCTGAATAGCTGATGTGAGACCACGGTTGTGGTTCTGTGTGCCAGTCTTCATTCTAAACTGAGGGTTTTTTTTTAAAGGCCTGGCCTGATGTAGGTGGACACCCCTCTGGTATTATGTTTATGGCCTTGAAACAGCTTTAAACACACACACATACACGCACAGGGCACCCCACTTTCCCCCATCAACCCACAATTGAGAACGGCGTCGAGATTCCAATCAGGGTTGTGCCAGCAGACTGAGGGGATTATTTATGCTGGAAAGGAGAAGAGAACCTCGAGGAGGGAGAGAGATGAGTGTGGGTTTTTAGCATTTTTATACTTGTGCGGACTAAAGGTCTATCTTAAGAATAGAAAATAAACATTGTTCCAGTTAAAGAGCTAATTTATAGTTTAAGCTTGGACATAGGAGCAGGGGAGCACACACATACAAATACCAACAACTCGTTAAACCAGTGTTGGCGGTTAATCTGAATGAGTCAATGTGCATCATCCAGCCTGCCGTCACAGCCATGTTCTTGATCTGAGCTGAATATAGGTTGGGCAATGGTGAACAGGCGTTTCTATTATAGTGTTGGCCATGTGGACCTGTTGTCCAATGATGGATGGGTTAAATAGAATACCTGAACAGGAAAGGGCTATGGTCAGGAAAGAATAACAATGTTATGGTAAATCCTCTGTAAAAGCAATATTACGTAACCATTTAACAAAAAAAAAGTAATTCTTCAAAATAATTTTGATGCTACACCAACTTGTTACAGGGAGAAAGTTTCCTGTGTCATTCCCATTCCGCACTCCAAACACTTTACTTGTAACTTAACTTGTTACCTAACCTAAGTTACTATGTTATTATGCAACTTAAGTCATGTACAGCGAGAAGTGGATGTATGTATGGGACTAACACACCACCAGTTATGTGACTGATTTCGGTGAAAGTGGATCATATTTTATGGAGAAAAATGTTTGTGGTTTTCCCCCAATATCCTCTGGCTGCTCTGACTCGATTTATGGACTATTCTGATGGACAGAAAGCTGCCAGTGTAACAGCGTGGGGGTTCAACACCCTCTACTGACATCATGGCAGAGGCAGAAAGACTGAAGAGGATGCTGATGGGGGAAGCTAAGAAGATTAAAGGAGAGGCAGAGCACCTCGAAGATTTTGTAACAGCAGGTCATGTTCAAATGATTGGCTAGCTAAGGACCCAGAAGTGTGCATATGTCATTTCAGGCTAGCCTAACAGAGCAAGACAAGAGAAGAATGATCCATTTTGGAGCTGACCACAATGACTATAAGCGACCAGATGTATGCATGGACTGCGCGTGTTGTCCGCACCTAGCCGAAACATTACATTGTTCTATTCTGGGGAGAGGTACGGCTTCACCTCCAGTCTTAAAACTTCATAAGCCATTCCCTACAAAGGAAGAAGTCCCTGCAATCAAAATTTTGATTTGCAGGAAATGCAGAACCTACCGCTGGCCACCGCTGAGGTTCCTACTGAGCAGCGCCAGTAATACTTTTAAGGTTAAGCGGAGGACAATTCTGTGGGGTCTGCTGGTGGGAAAAAACAGCAAATTCAAATTCAAAATGTCCACGAGTGACCTTAAAATGATGCTCGTGGTTGAATTGCTGACTTGGCTTGTTTGTACCAAGAGCAGTTTAATCCTGAAATCATATTTGTACAATTGTGAGCCAGCAAACTACGAGCATCCAAAGTGTTGAGATGTTTTTGGAAAGCTGATCAAATTTTCATGTGTGGTTTCAAATGTGGAGGGAGAGGGTTTGGTAAAGGATACAGCTTGTTGTGCAACATAATAGAAAGAACTTTCCCCTGAGAACTCCCTCACCTAATGTGGTTGGTGGATGTTTGCATGTTATATGTGTGTGTGTACATGCTTTTATATATAAAGCCCGAATGGAAAAGGCTATGCACTGCTAGAATAGCAGTGAGCATAGCAAGTACTCCACATTAAGCTCGCTTTCTGTCTTTGCATCTCGCTCTCTTTCTCTCTCTTACACACACACACACACACACACACACAATCATGGCCAGGATGCCTTACCAAAACAATGTCTCTGCCCGCTCAGTTCTTTGGCCTGGCAGCCGGTTCTTGGGAAGTTCTCAAACAACCCAACATCACTGCAGCCAAGCCACATCAAATAAGCACACACACACACACACACACACAGACACACACACACACAGCAAAATAAAATATACAGCAGAATAAAATATATAAATACATGCTGCTAATATTCACACAAGTATACACTCTTCATATTTGTGAAACACACACAGCATCAACAGTATGAGTACAAACACCCTATGCTGTTGTGTGTGCTCACAAGATCAACTGTACAAATAGTGACAGAGTCGGATAGTCAGCCAGCGGCAGTCTCCTACAGCCCGCTGAGTTAGCTCCCTCTCCTACCACCATTACCACTATTGTAAATACTCCTCAATATGTATTTACACTGGGATATCAAAACCCTGGAAAAAAAATGAGGTGAAAAGAAAAAAAAAAGGCTGGAAAAATGAAGGAATGTGTTTCACGTCGGTCAGACAGCGGGAACCCTCAGTCCTTTTTTTTCCTGTTAGAATTTGCCTTGGATTGTCCCTCAGGGGGATGAGATAGAGTAATGTGGCGGGTCTTCTCTCTTCTCCCTCGGTTCTTTCTTCTCAGGATGCAAAACATTTCTTCATGTGGATGCTCACTGGCATGTGAACATCTCAACTTGTGGTTGGTGGATTAGATGTAGCTCATTGGTCAAATCGTTTGTTCTTCTTTTCCTCTGTCACCTCCTGTCCTCTGATCTCAAACACAAGATGCCGTGTTTGATCTGCCTCGTTCAGGATTTGTAATGGAATACATAAAACCTGTTATGTCGGCGTGAATTAAATGCTGCCGGGCTTTGGCTCCTGTGTCACCTGTAACCACGGCAACAAGCAGCTGCTGCTGCGAGGAAAAGTCCTTCAACTGTGGGGGAATGTGGTAGTAAAACAGCAGGTCTCAGACGCAGCATCTTCGGAGGAATTATAACCTCGGAAGTTGAAAGTGCTGTGAAAATGAATATTCTTCTATATGAAATGGTGTCCATCTCTACTTTTACAGAAGAGATGATCTCCAAAGTTGTGTTACCGTGGAACTGAACTAATACATGGTTTTATTAGCTAAACGAAACTAAGTCAAATAAATTGCTGAAGAACAAATATCCCCATTTACGCACACACACACACACAGACACACACACACACACACACACCTACAGTACGTCACCCCCATATGAGAACAATTACATGGCCTGCTCCCGTGAATAAATTAGTCTAATCAAGTTCTCTCTTCCCTGACATCCGTACCTAAATCCCTTGCTCCATGAAAAACGAAAAGCATCCCCCAGCCTCAAAGACAACCCCAGTGCCCCATCCTTCCATTATTCCTTCCTTCCTGTACTCTCTACACCCAGCATGAGTAGGACAGAGAAGTTAGAAAGTAAAGCTTTTTATGCAGAGTACAACTTTCATGAGCACAAAGCGCTTCAAAATGATAAAAGATAAAGTGAATAACATGTCCGAAGATTGTGAGTGTTTATTCAACAAGCGTCCATAAACTTCTTACAGTAAGTCTTAAGAGGGAGATAGGGGAGACGCCAAAACTTTAAAATGAAAAAGATTAAGGAGCTTTAAGTCTGAGGATCTCAGGGAGCACCTGGGGTTGATTTAGGTGTTAAAATCCAAAACAAAAACTGACTAAATAAATTAATCAGTAACCCTAACCCACAACAACAAAGAGATTAAAAAAACAAGTCATTGTGCAGCTCTATAAAAGCTGAAAATGCATTAAAATGCATCTTCTTGTGAACTGGTTTAATGTTTTTGCCCTGCTTTGTGCCGGAAACCACTGTGCCTCTGGGTTTAAGGGGCATAAAGCTATCAAAATCGGTGTAATGTGAGATATTTTAGCACACCTGGTAAAAAGCCTCACACAAGGAGTCTGAATCACTCGTAAATGATCCAGTGATTACCTGCTAAAGCACGTAAAAAGAGAATTGCAGTGGTCCATGTGGGACAAAATAGAGGCATGAATGATCATCTCCATCTGGAGGAACAATGAGCCAGAGTTTAGCAATATTCCATCCGTACGGAAGAAGAGGAACAGCTGAAAAACTTGACACTGGTGGAGAGGAAGAGAATGTGTGATAGCCTGTCAGGACAGAAATGAGCAACTATTTTATTTGCACCGAGTGCCGGAAGTGACTGGCCACACCTTCACAAATCTTTATGATTATATAAAACCATTTTGTTGACATTTAACTTCATGTCGACGATGATGACAATGGCAGAATGGGAGTCAGAGGAAAACAACATACACAAGCAAGATATGTAGACATTTTCCCCTCAGGTTAAGGATTATTTTCAGATGAAAACACGTACGTGTATGTGTTTGCGCACTATTTCCCTTTCACCTGACTGTAATTGCTCATTTAAGCTAATTCACAACATGTTCCTGCTGCCGTAAATAAACGTGTGTACTGAGCACTTTCCTCTTTCCCTCTTTGTCTGGGAAAGACGCCTGTTACTTGAAATCCCGTAATGGCTATACTGGTTCTTGGATACAGCTGCTAGTCTCCTGGCAACAGATGTCTCCCTTTCTGGCACACTGAGTGCTCGCTGTGCCAGGACACCTGGCACAGCAGACACATCAGATGCAATCTCGGAAGCAATTGGCTATTGGTCTGGCGACAATTTAGCCTCTGGGGGCAACAGCCAATATCTCAGGGGTTCCGGTGCAGCCAGTGGATATCCGGAAAACGGATGTCTGGACCAAGACTTCCTCTGCGGTGCACAAGTCATTTTTTGCAGTCCGATTGGCAACTTGAGTTAAGAGATGCCTTTGACTCAATTGTTTGACAAGTAGCCAGTTTACATTCAGTTGTAAAAGCTTATTCAAAAGCGGAACCGGCATCAGATGATTGGAAGAATTGCATTTCAGTTGCATTATGCCTGTTTTTGCTCTCCACACAGACTGTTTACCTGACTGCAACCAAAGCCTGCTCAAACATGATTGTTAATACTACTAAGACTACAAATGGACTACAAATGGAAAACCAGAACGCTTCCGATACCAAAAACCTACCGAATCGTCAACAGATCTACTCATAGAGATTATATTGGATATGACAAAAAGTGACAGATTACATCTATGAAGCAGCACATTAACCATTCGCATTAGTCGTGTTTCCATCAATACATTCCTATGCGCACTTTGAAGATTCATATGAGAAAAGCATGACATAAACACATAACACGCGCATAAATGTTTTTACGCTAGCTTGAGGTAGGTTTTGTATTTTTAGAAAAATAGTTAATGTGCTAAACAGGAGATGAAAATGCTCTGAGTAAGTTCTGATGTAGCGAACATTTAACTCACATTGACTGATTAGCTGTTTCCCCTCTGCTGGTCAAGACGACCTCACATGAAAGAACAATTATATGTTGCCTAATTGAATCCAATTCCAAAAGACTTCTTGCTATTTAACCTCTTTTTTGATGTTGTTTTTTTCTCTCTTGGGCAATCTCTACTTCTTCTACTGTTTACTGACAGATTAGCCTACAGCAATACATTACACTGCCATCTCCTGATGAAAGTGTGTGTATGCAGCTTTGTTTATTTGCTCTAAACCAGTTGATGGAAACGTCCCTAATTCACATTTTCTTTTGCCCTTCAAAATTCACTTAGAATTTTTAATGGAAACATGGCTATTAACTTACTGTATGGACCAAAGACAGTTCAGCCTCAAACACAGAGCATTCACTTACACACAGACAGACAATGATTAATTATTTTACTCAAGAAAACACATGATCACACCTTAGACTGTTTAAACAAAGATACGCAAGAGTACCAGTAGGCTGAATGTACTCAAAGAAAAGACAAGCAGAGATCACAGCAACAGGAATAAAGAGGAAAAAAATGGATAATAACCTCCATTGTCATTTCAAGTATCCATTCACACAGAGAAACTGACTGCACTGTGAAAAGAAACAGACAGGAGAGAGATATGTTGTGAGGATATGGTTGCCCATGGCTTAGGTTGCTGGGCAACTAAAATATACACTCACAGGCCACTTTATAAACTAGGAAGATGTCACTAATAAAATGGCGGTGTGGTCTTTTGTCTGCTGCTTCAAGGTTGAACGTGTTATGCATTCAGAGATGGTCTTCTGCAGACCTTGGTTGGAACGAGTGGTTATTTGAGTTACTGTTGCTTTTCTCTCATCTCCAAACAGTCTGGCCATTCTCCTCTGACCTCTGGCATCAACAAGGCATTTTCTCCAAGAGAACTGCTGCTCACTTGATGTTTTCTCTTTTTCGGATCATTCTCTGTAAACCCTAGAGATAGTTGTTAGATCAACAGTTTCTGAAATACTCAGACCAGCCCGTTTGGCACCGACAACGATGCCACGTTCAAAGTCACTTAAATCACCTTTCCTGGTTAACTTCAGCAGCTCATCTTCACCATGCCTACATGCCTAAATGCACTGAGATGCTGCCATGTGACTGGCTGATTAGATATCTGTGTTAATGAGCAGTCAAACAGATGTACATAATAAGGTGGCAGGTGAGTGTACAGTAAATGTTGTTTGATTAAACTTCCTGCCCCACTTATCTTTCACTATGTACCCATTGTTAATTGATACCGATACTAGAACTAGAACATCTCAGACATTGAATTAGTTTCTATATTTTTCATACAGTGATCTGCATCTGTGATCAAACACCAGAAATGATCAAATTTAAG
Organism: Centropristis striata; assembly: GCF_030273125.1. NCBI lineage: Eukaryota > Metazoa > Chordata > Actinopteri > Perciformes > Serranidae > Centropristis > Centropristis striata. The sequence continues at coordinate 11,866,218 of NC_081537.1, forward strand.
TGTTAAGCAGTGTCTTCTCTTTGCAAACAGGTCCTAGGTGTGAATCACAAACCCACAGAAGATGTTATTGTCAAGATATCGCTTGGCAGAGGCCCTTTTGTAATTCGGTTTTTGTAATTACTGAAAGCAGGTATAAAATACTTGTGAGTGCTTTTGTTCCATGTGGCAAATTAAAGCATATTCAAACTCTGATCGATCCAAATTGTGCCATGATGAAAAACTGGAGTGACTGAGAAGTGTTACTGTTATGGAATGGATTATTGCTCAGGCTTAGACAGACTTAACTTACTCTCCAACCACACACACACACACACACACACACACACACACACACACACACACACACACACAGACCTCTAAATACAGATGAATCGGGTCAAATTCTTGGGTGCTACCTTGAAAAACGAATTAAATTAAGTTGATTAATGTCTTTTTTGAACCACAATGGCACATTGGTATTAGGAAACTTGCAATATGTTGTTACAACAAGATAGAATGGCACCCGATATGAATAGTTAATGTTACATTTAGTTGTCCAAGATAAGAGATCATGTGGCAACAACAATTGGTAGGATTACATAAAATCTGTAAGAGTAATTTATTTTTAATTATGTCACTTTGGTCTCTCTTGTTGTTTTCTTGAAATCAATCAATAACAAAAAAAAAGAAAGAATGTAAAGGCAATTCAACGGGTCAGACTTACTTCTTGTGCTGATTCTCCTTCCGGTCAGCAGAACCCAAACTCTGAAAAAGAGAGGAGAAATAAAGACAAAACAATCACCATGTAAGACTGTTGTTATACATCCATACTTAACCTCTTGTAGAAATGAATATTATGCAATATTCATGTGGACTTGGCTGTCGTGAAAATAGAGGCAAAAATTAAGTTAAGGGTCTGCACAAAATGTACTGACTTAAATCAAGACATCAGCAAGTTTAACCCCAAAACAATCCAACTGCACAAACACAAAGACAGGGATACCCTTCTTTCCTCCATTGTTTAGTGTACTACAATCCCGGTGACCTATGTCTCTGCCCCTGCTTTAATCCAGACATCTATCTTCAAGGCCAGTCATATGATCAATTCCACTCCATGCGAGCAAATTACATAGGTGATGACTTTGTCTCCAGTGAAAAATAATTAGCTCCCTGGCTACAATTAAAACAATTAAGCGATAATGAAGACAACTGGGTTCAGAAATTCCAGAAGCAAAATCAGCACCTCTTTCCACCTCTGTTCAACATCCCACCTCAATTTATTAGGCACACATGAACAGGACATACACTGACACAAACACATACCTATACACAACGGTACAGGCACATGGATAGTATCCCCCTGAGGTCTGCATTTTCTGGAGAAGTAATACCCTTCAGCGCTGACTCTTGCTGAGACAGGCGCGACACAGTCAATAATAGACCAGCCTTAGGCTGGAGACATTTTTGAGCAAAATTCTGTGGCTGTTTTCCATTTTCTCTTTGGCAAGGTGGTTAAATCAGGCTCCATGAGCGGCTGGGTGGTGGTTTATCAAAGCCACAATTCATGGACACCATGAACCATTCATTTTTTCAATTGAAGACACACAGGTTGCCAATCGTACATCAAAGAGCCGAGTCAGTCAAGTTAGTCATATCTGAACCAAAAAGAAAGCACCAATAGTCTAACATATTTGGTAAAAAAAAAAGAAAAAGGGTTGGTTGGTTGGTTGGTTGGTTGGATGGATGGATGGATGGATGGATAGATGGATAGATGGATAGATGGATAGATAGATAGATAGTGGTAAAGGCATGGGTGTAATCTGAGAACTGGATACCATATTTTAAAATGGCATGGAAAAAGTGTATGGAAAAAGTCATTTTGCGACACCTTGCATCCCATTACAGGAGCCACAATGTCAAAACTTCCTCACAGCCAAGCATTATAGCTGGGCACTTGGTTCTCTGCAACATATTCAAACTGTATCTTATATCACATCACAAAGCAAAGTCTTGGGCATGTTGACTGTGTGGGTGTCTCTAAACACGCCCACTATATTGCCTTATGTAGTTACAGCAGTACAAAGTGCAAAAGAAGAATATAGTTCAAAGGAACTGACAGCTATTAACATCACTGGTCCCATTGCTCTGAAACAGCTGTGCCAACTACAGTGATGCACGACGGCAATTGCTCGATCAATTGAGGGATGTTTCTGCACAAAATGATATTGTTGGATGGTATGAAACACAATCTGAACACACAACACCTAAAATCGGCAGCCAGAAACAGATAGTGTGGCTTTTTAACAGTTAATCAGTTCAATAATTATAGACGTAAATAGAAAACATATCTTGGTGAAGAAGTTTGTATAATCCAATCAATTCAAAACTTTTTCAGTCACATTTCTACCGTATTTCACACTGTAAATGGTTATATCATATGTTAAAATTTGACAGCAGTTTTTGCATGAACTGATGCTTATGCTTTCTTTTTTGCAGATTTAAAAAAAAAGGTTTAATTGGGAAGGGGCTGTGACACATAGGAAATAATGAACTCCAGCAATCCGATGTCTCCTGCAAAAATAGCATAATATTGCATTACAACCGACCAGCCTAATGTGTAGCAGCCTGGTGTTGTTTGCACATGAGTTAATGAAGGTAAACACAGACAGGACTGCCGTGCAGAATGGAACGGAGATTAAAACTGGTTTTTAGTGGCTTTGGTGCGAGCTCCTTTTCAATGACTTTCTGTCAGTGTTTGAGTTGTACAGAGCCGTGAGTGAATACTTAAAAAAGGAGAGAGGAAAAGGCATTCCCGCCCTTTGAATCTAAAACTGAACATCAGAGAAAACTGTTTTTGAATTTTGAGTGTGAGTGCGTGCACGTGTATTGCGCTTTTATGTGAGGAGTGCAATGACATTTTGACCAGCAAGTGATTCCTCTGCTCTGGTGTTTTCGAGTGTGTGTGTGTGTGTGTGTGTGAGAGAGTGTGAGTGCTTTTTATATGTGTAGTGCAGTGACATTTTGACCAGCGATTGACTTCTCTGTGCGTTTAAGTGTGCATACGAGCGTCATCCTCCTGGTGAGGACAAAGGCCATACGGAGCGACTGACCTTTCACCTCCCAGCTCCCCCACAGTGCCCTCAGGTAGTGCCACTCTGCCATGGGGATTAAGGGAGGTGGGTGTCCTACATTTGAAAGATAAATCTGTAGGGGGTGAAGGAGCACTATTTTACAGCCAGCTTTCAGGCTGAAATAATGGCTGCATCATAGCACAAACTAGCAGCCTCAAACTTGAGTTTTTTAAGCAGAAACAGTAATACCATTACTTCGGAATTAAAAGTAACTGTAGTAGAAGCAGTATTGATAGTTGATCTCCGAGTTACTACAGGTTCTGTCACCCCATTGAAGTTCATGCACATTACATTGGTATTCACTAGTGTTTCTTTTGAAAATTGTGCAATAACAGCATGACTCCATCCTAGAGGGTGATTAGAATGTATTTTGTAACCCGATGTGACCCTCTGTCAAACAGAAATATACAGTGTGTGAAGTTTAAATTAAAATGCCGTTTCCATGTGGATTCTGTCATCGATCAGTATACCAAGGTGTTGAAATGAATGGCACTGAATGATATTTTGCCTGGTAGCATGCCAGATTTCCACAAACTTGACTCATGGTGTCCCTGAAACTCGCTATCTGCAACCACTCACATCTGTCCACATGTATCCGCAGAAGGCATCGCTTACAATCAAACCAAATGAGAGCAGAAATCTAATCAGGAGTTTAAGTGCAATCTCAGCACATAAAAAAAACATCTCTGTCTCCATGCATCTTTTACTAGTAAATACTCCTTAAATCATTACATCATTCTGCAGTGACCACAGTGTGACATTCTTGTCTCCATTAATGCTGTTTGCACTGAATAGGTGAAGGACAGCATGGCTCTCTTGTCCCTGACAAAACAGCAGGAACAGTGAACCAGTGCTTGGGGAATTGAACATGTTTCCATAGAAAACAGTAACTATCACACCTGACAATTAATAGTGCTACTCTTAACACCTTAGTCAATTACCCAAGTGATAGTGGGAGATAATTAGCTGCCTTTGCACATCAAGTGTAGGACCTATTTGTAAATTATGTGGGAACATATTTTAAAAATCCAGAAATAAAGTCACCATATGAAATGTATCATATAGCCCCAAAAATAATAAATACATGAATGATTTTAGGACTTATTAATTCTTCAGATTCCAGTTTTACCCACAGACTCACATCTTTCTTACTGTGTGTATTGAAGCAGGTATGAATGCATACCTTCACAGCAGGTACCTTCTATCTCCCTCACAAAATAATAATAAAAAACAAAAATTGCATTCCTTCACAGTAGCTGTGAAATTAAAGACACAATATTTGCTGTATTTGTGGCAAATGCCTCTAAGGTAAAACATGCAAAATGTGTTTATCAAACACTGAAAACGAAATACGTAAAAAAAAACAACAACATTATATTGCAGAATAATTTCACTTTGAGTTGATCAATTCCAGCACTTACACATACCTGTCGACTCCAACCCAGTGAACCCAGTCGGAGAACGTTACTCCACTCTCCCTGTCTTCTTTTTCTCTCTTCTTTTCAAAACCCAAAGTCCTCACTTCGGTGTTCCAGCGGTGGCTCTAATTGCCGTTCACCTGTCCAACTTCAACTCTTCAGCTCCGTTTCCCCTCCCTCCCCATCCAACTCTCTCTATTTTCCTCTCTGTCTAAAGCTGTTGGTCACACGGAGGTTTGTGAAGCTTGCTCCGACGGTGGCTGCAACCGCCACTGACTTGTTGTACTTTAATTGTGGTTGCTAGGCGATAAGCTTCTCCAATTCTGCACACAGTGAGAAGGGGAGGACAGGAGAGGAGGGGGGAGAAAGTGAGAGAATAGGTGGCAGGGTGGGTAGAAGGAAATGCTCATTATAGACACAGTAGCCTGAAGAGAATGATCAGCGGGGAGGAGGGGAAAGGTTTACAGGGGGGGAAGAAGTTGTGCAGATGAGACACATAGATGGATGGATGGAGAAGAGCCGGTGCACTTCTTTGTTTTTACTCTGGGACCTTGTGCAGCTTGGACCACTTAACCTGGAGCAACAGCACACTTGTAGGATTTGCTATAATACTGTAAATTGTCAAGCATTTACATAATTTACTACCACACATTTATTTTGCTTGTGCATCAGATATCTCTTTTTTTTTTTCAACCCATGTTTTGTTTGGGTTGAGCTTTCCTCTCTTAAAAAGCAAAATTGAGGCTGCAGCGTTGTTTTTCCAATTATGTTCATAAGGACATACATCTCTAGAGTCAGCAGTAAAGAAACAATTAGCTAATTATCAGTTTGAGCCCACAACTCCCTGGTACTAATTATTGTCTCTGATGTGCACAGGTGTCTAAAGCTGATGAACCGCTCAGTTTAGCTTTTGTGTGTGTGCTATGACTTCCACTGGAATGCCACACAATTACTGTAGTTGACGGAATGATGAAAGGTTGATGTGACATTTGGATTAAGTTAGATATAACAAAATGTTGCACTTTTTTTTTTTTTTGATTAGGTGAGAAAAGCAGGTAGTGATCAGCAAACAGTGGATGACACTAAAACTGGATATTTTACAGGATGAAAATATGTGATAACTTAAAAATTTTGTGATGCTTCTTTCAAAAACGAAAAGATTCCCACTACACAGTCATACTGACCACCAACGTGACACAACGTTCCAGCTGATATTGGGCGAGAGGCGGGGTACACCCTGGACAGGTTGCCAGACCATCCCAATTTATAGTCACCAATTAAACCAAATGTCTTTGGAGTGTGGGAGGAAGCGGGAGGACCCAGAGAGAACCCACACTGACACACGGAACAGAGTCCTTGTTAAACCATCCGGTACGATTATGCCTTTCTGTGGCAGAAGAAAGCTGCAGACATGTACCGGTTATGCAGCCATGATGTTTGTGGCCACATGCCAGCTCCCCAAGTCTCCACCCACTAGTTTAGCTGCAAGGTTCTAAGGTGTGTGCCTGCTGGGCATTCTCTGCTTGTAGGACGGGAGATTTAACTTGCTTACTGTAATCAATAAATCTAATCAAGTGGCAGGTGTCAAAAAGCTCTGGCTACTGAGCTAGCAAGTTGCGTTTAAACCTAATTTTTTCATGCTAAGTATGTGTTAATTGCTACCCGAAGCTAAACAACGCGAACAATGGAGAGCTACACATACCTCTATATCGATGAGGGCTGACGGATTAATTCTGTCGTCCAACTAACACAGTATGCCAGGCAGACACAGCTGACACACAGCTAAAATACAACTTGCTAGTATACTTAGCTCTAGTAAATGTTTCTAATAATTTTTTCCCCTAATTTACTGACAGTATAAATTTATTATCTTTATGTTGTCACAAAAAACTTTTTTAATTTTTTCCCCCTTCTGGTCTATTTTATTACAGAAAACATTTCTCAATCATTTGAAACCTTTGGTTCAGCTAAAATATATCTAAGGTTAGTTAATTTTTCTTTTTTGTGTGTGTGTAAGTAAAAATCTGTCAATGTGTTGTATCTTGGTTCTTTATTTGGCTGTATTACATGCTTGTTGTTTCCTCATAGTTACTGAAAAAATCATTTTGTTTTCTTTTCAGATTTTCAGGCCAGGCAGTGACCTCAGGGTGCATCGACTATGCGGGCTGTTAGACACCTAACAATGAGCTCTTGACTCACAGGTTGAGTATCGTTTTCAAAGGACAATTAGACAAATTAAGAAGCAGCATGTAGACGGCACATGTGGAGAGCACTGGTTACGACCAGGAAGCGAATCATGCTTCCTCTTACAGTGACAGCCCGCCCGCTCAGGCTTTTAGCTCTGGTGGACGTCAATATAAATCAGTTTAGTTATGAAATCTACATTGTGCTTAGTGGCGGGCGACCTTTAGTGTGATTGTGGGTAACTGCTGTGGGTGAGTCTCTGTGTGTATGTATAAAAGACAGCATGTGTGTGCATGATGTTGGCATGGTGTATTATGACTCACAGTGTGTTTTCAGCGTCTGGCTGTGGGCACACACAAATCTCTGCCACCTCATTGTCCAGTGAGCGAGTACTGTGAGCACGGAGTGGTATAGGGAACATTACTCATAGCTGGTGGAAATGTCAAACATGCTGCCATAGCTTTGAAAGGATACACAGGAAATACTGTCATACTTTCTTTTTTTATCCCCCCACCCCATTCTTACTTGTGTCCATCCATGCCTACATCCACCCATGCTTTACGCAAACAATTTAAATCCACCTGCCAATTTCTCTGGATGAGACTAGAGGAGATGCAAGCACCCAGCATGCACCACTGAGGGGCCGCAGCAGGTCGTCCTGACAGCTGTCAGTCAGGAGAAGATTTTCTAATTATAACTCACAAACAATTACGCACACTTCCCACTACATCCAAATGCACACCCACACCCACACACACACACCGATCATCCTCATACATGCACAGAGCCACACACAGATTTAGAAACTTCCTTGAAGGGCTCTCAGTGGGGTTCCTGGTGGCCTTTCAGTGGATCCTTCCTATGCAGTCTCCAGAGAGGAGACTGATGGCTGGCTTCAGGATACACACTTTGCACTGCAAAGCCTCCCCACAGCTACAATGTAATAATTATACGGCTAATAAAAAGAATAACTGCAACTTATTAATGTGCAAACATATATATAAATCCATTAAACCAAACTTACGATAAACAAGTAATATGCATTTTTATGCCACAAGGGGTCGTTCGATTATAGCAATAATAACAGTTTCAGTATCTCCTGTCCAGAAGATTTTTACCATGGTCTCCATCTCAGAATCAGCATTTCTCCAATCCTGTTCGGCAAGATAGTGGAGAGGCTGAACACCTGTAAGCTCATTTCTCAGCTTGTTGTTTAAGATCCAGCATCTGATGACTGAAATCCTGCATCTTGTTATAATATATAGGTCAAAAAACAACAATAAAATAAATTTATGACAACTTCTGACAGGCAACCACATCGCTGACACATGTGCAAAGGGGATAAGAAAGACGACATTGACTATTTCAAATAAAACATTGAGGTTTAAACTTTGTTGATAACATTTGGAATAATGCAAGTGCACAAATGAACCAAATATAAAACAAAGGTCTAATCATTTTCAGTTATTTAAATCTGAAAATGTAACATTTTAACATTTAACTATTAGTCTTAAAATATTCTGAAATATATAATATGTATATATAACTACTGGAACAGAAAAATGTTCCACTGACTTGCTAGACAAAGATATTTTGCTTTTGATGGAGGCAATTAAAGCAATAAAATCAAGCAACTCTTTTCCAACATTATGTCAAACTAGTAACAATTAGCCAGTTATTTTGCAAAACTGTGTGTTTTATGGCATTTACAGCTTTCTCCTGTCTTTTTTTTTGCTCGTTCTTGCATCAAGAGGCTTTTCACTGCGTAATCCATTTGATTGGATAGATTTGTTTGGACTGAGGGTAACTTTATGCATAATGTGGTAACAAAGCACAAACCAATTATTAACAGCAGCTAATAGCAGTCAACTGGGGGCCTCCTGTGCATCTAGGTTGGCAGAGAGAAAAGTAAAGGGTGAGAAGGAGAAAAAGAGGGAGAGATATAAAGAAAAGGAAAATAATGGAAATAGTAAAAAAATAGGTGGAAGAAAGAAGGAATTGATGGTAAAAGGAAAATAGATTTTAATTATGTACAGATGTTTTTTGGTATAATCATACCCAACTTTTTCAATAAGTTTGAAATAATAATAATAAAATATATATATAGTCAGTGTTCGGCAAAAATCTACACAAAAACAGTAATATGCTCTGTAAATATACAACAAAAACGAATGCAAGGATGATGTGGAAGTCACACTGAACTGTGTTTTTCTTTCCTTCTTTCTTTCTTGTGCTAATCCCTTTTCCACTGTGGTGTTAGACAGAATTAATAGGGCTCTTAAAAACTCAGACACTTCTGAGGCAAGGAAAAAAAGAGGGAAAGAAAACACATGACAAAGGAGGGCTGACAAGCACATATATGACATCAATAGGAAAACAAATGGACAGAAAGACTGGGAAGACGGATACAAAGGGAGACAGCTAGCTAGGCGCATTTACTAGTGAGCAGGTGTATTCAAAGACAGAAAACTACAAGATGACTGAAAGAGAAAGTTACTGCTGTACTTCCTGATTTCACTGACCAATCATAACATGTAAACAGCGCTGGGTGATGAGAGAGTGACAGGGTGGGTCTTCTCTCGCTCTGTCTCACTGTCTCCACTTTTACAATGTCATTATTTGTACAGGATTCCCCCTCCCAAGTCTTGTGGTCTGGGGACCAAAGGGACCAAAACATGGCTTATAAATCAACACAGCAGAGAGAGACTATGGATATTTACCCATAAATCACTGCGGCGGAGCCACCTACAATCAGACTAATGGGGCTGGAAGACGTGCTGTCATCCAAGCCATGATGTCACCAAGCCTGAGCCTGTGGGTGATGATGTTGGTGGTGGGTCTCTGGTTGTGTGTGTGTGTGTGTGTGTGTATGGGGGGATGCCTGCATATGTGGTTGTGGGTCTCCAGCTATGTGCGTGTGTAGGGGGCTGTCTGAGTATGTGATGGTAGGTCTACGGCACTGCTTGTGTAAGTGTCTGTGGTGAGTGTGTGTGTGGTGTATGTGGGAGGCGGGATGTCTGTTTATATGGGTTTGTGTGTATTGGGGTGGTCACTATATACTTTCATCACGTATCTGCATTTATGTACGTTACATAGGCCTATACACACTTACACACTGGTATTCTACATCTTAGACTGGACTTAACACATGTATAAAACACACATTGACATACAGACACACACACACACACACACACACACACACACACATTGGTCTTGTGGTTAGCGCTGGCTTACAATGGGTGTGGGATTCCATAGAGAAAATCTAAACAAGTCGAGCGGTTAGCACGGGTCTGCCACGTTTCCACACAATGGCGCTCATTGACATAAATAACTGGGGACTTTGTGAAATGGGACACCCATTAACTTCTCCTCCACAGATAATTGCCCATTAGATCTTGGAAGAGCGGTGGATTGAGAAATAACTCAACTCTGACACTGACATTGTGAAAGGGGCCTGGAATCCGTTAAGATGGGTTGGCTTTTCATACTATCAACCAGCCAAGCGCTTGGATTATCAACAAAGTAAATGATGGCTTGTTGTAGGAGCTGTGCAGTCTGTGCCTTTGCGTACGCTGCACTTTGAACGTGGAAATGATGATGACAACAAGGGGAAAGAAAGACAAAGAAAAGAGAGGACTGCAAATTGGAAAATAAGAGAAAATAATAAATTATTGGAGAATAGAGTGAAAACTATAGTAGTATAAGAAACAGAAGCACGAAAGAAATTAATAGATTGGTTATCCCTGTAAGGGGGCGCTATGAAAAACTATGATTTGCCATTTTCAATGGGTCCCTTAACTTATGACCTTGATATATCTGAATAAAAATGGGTTCTATGGGAACCAACAAGTCTCCTCTTTACATACGTACATGCCCACATTATGCTAATCCCATGCAGCTATGGGCAAAAAAAAGCCTTTTTGCATGCAGGATAAATATGTTATTTCCATCTACTCTTGAATGTAATTGAATGTTTCTGCATATACTGGGATCCCGAAATGGTCTTAGAATACATTGTATCTTAGAAACATTGGATATATCTAGAATGTTGAGATTCCTGGGAATCCATTGATCCTAATTTTATCCATGTGTGATGATAGTAGCCTGTAGTGAGACCATTCTCATTGTGTAAAAAGACCTGTTGTGACCTCTAGGACAATCACAACCACCAACTAGAGATCTGGGCATTCAGAGGATGTACGGCTTTCCCAGGTATATTGACAGTAAGGAGGTTTCTAAACAGTTTCCCAAACAGAAGTGCTCATCATCCAGTCATCAAAATTAATTCTCACTGAAATGCCGAAAGTGCTGAAATCTCATAAACGTTAAATCACAGCATGAACTTTTCCATGGTATTCCTCAAGGTTTTCCGTGTCTTATGTAATATTTTGGAGGGATTTTTGACCAATTTCATCAGTAATTGTTGTTATCATTTGTTACCATATCTGTGTAACAAATGGTATCAACCCAAAAATGACTACCAAAACTTATGAGCAATGGAATGGCCTTCATATACTTTCATCATAATAAACTTTCAGATCAAGTATTCCACTTCTATGTGCTGCCAAGCCGATTAATAAAAGAAAAAAAAAATGGCTCTGTGTGTATCAGAGGGTTAAAGAATTATGGGAAAGTAAGACGTTCCTTTGTTTTACATAGTTCAAATACATTTCCGAGAAATAAATATAGCAATTATGACTAATATATACCCATACTGCATCTAGTATTGATGTCACTCGTGACGTAAAAACTGACTTAGAGAAGACCTTCTCCTCTGATGAATCAGAACACATTGCTTTGTTGTCCCCCCCACAGATTCATTGTTAATTAATGTGAACGTGTCACCACTTCACTTCCACTTTCTTGTCTTCCGACGCACTCGGTGCTTATGTTCCCATTTGTGTGTGACAACAGCATGTGGAGAGGACAAACGATCCAGAGTACCATGACTCATTCATAAAATCAAATGCCTCCTGCCTACATCCTTCAGAGCGTACCACACGCAGCACTATAAACAGTTACCTACAGCAACACAGGATGAGTCAACTTTGATGTAAAATATGATGACAACAATATCTACAGCCAGTGACACATCAGTAGGGAGGCTGACCTTGCCTGTTAAAATATGGATGATCTGGGTGGATATATTCCTGTGCGTCACACGACGATGCACATAATTCATAAAGTCATGACACCGTGAGGCAGAGAATTTGAATTGAAGGTTTGATGCTTGATGACGTCTACATTCATTATGCTCTCATGTGTTCAACATGCTGCTAAATCACCAGTATCTTGCACACACATGTTGTTTGTCGCTCAAACATAGACTGACATGCACACAGACAAAGATGGAAACACACACATTTTCACTCCACCTACACATGCCAATAGCCATGGCTCTATTTATTTTCCCTCATTAGTTTTAAATGGCCCATCCAGACGTTAGCGTGGCCCCTGCTTTTAATCATTGGAGAGAGCTCGGCTCAGAGCTGGCTTCATCCTCTTTGATGTACCCCAGTCAGTCCGCAAGCCAACCAGCGAGCCCATGTCTCTCCTCCCTTCTCTTTCTGCTACTGCAAACAGCTGCCCGCTCCACCGCACTCTGAAAAGCTCTTTTCAGATTAAGTCATACATCTATCAAATTACTGTAGTAAGCATTCAGTTCTCTGTTTAATTACTGGGGATTACGTGAATTGATGAAAAGGACAGCAATATTTATGTAAATAAAACTGTAGCAGTGCATTTGGCTTAACTTTTTTCTAAGGTGCAGGTGTAACAGAATATTTGTAGCCCAGCTTAAAGACCTTTACCCACACCAGGGTCATTTTTAAAAACAAGGATGCACAGTATTTTTTTAAACCGATAGCCGACAAGTGACAATCAACTGCTTTGCATGGCTGATACCAATAAGATAACCAATAATTTCACATTTATGTAGTTTATAAAGACATTCATAACCTGTAGTTGATGCATTCCAGAGGGTAAGAAAGGAGGATTTAATATTGTATAGCTCTGAGGTAACCAAATCTAACTGACATTTTTGTTAATGCAACAAAGACGACATGACAATGTATTAAATACTCAATACTGCCACCTACTGTACAGGAGTGTATAGATGCATGGCTTGTTACATTAATGAAAACAACTTGGCTTTGTATTATCGGCCGAGAATTTATCCTAATAATTTCATTATTACATAATAATAATAATAATAATAATAATAATAATAATAACAATTTACATTTGTAGTGGTTAGCACATGCCAGCATGGGTTCTCACCGGGTACTCTGGCTTCTTCCCACAGTCCAAAAACATGCACTTAGGTTTAATTGGTGACTGTAAATTTTTCGTAGGAGTGAATGAGCGCATGATTGTCTGTCTCTATGTGTCAGCCCTGTGATAGTCTGGAGACCTGTCCAGGGTGTACCCTGCCTCTCGCTGGAATCGGCTCCAGCCCTCCGCAACCCGAGTGCGGATAATCGGTTAAGGATAATGAATGAATGGATATACATTTCCCACTACAGGCCAGTGATTTATTGGTACGGATATATACTGTGCATGCCGTTTTTTTTCATGTGATTCATTTAGACATCTATGCATTCTTATAACAGTTGTTTTTGTCATTGAGGTCCCGAGAACTATTGGCTTAGGCTACAGTATTGCATAATTATAAGTTGCATAAATTGCTGCTGGTATGAATAGTTTCAAAACATTCGCAGGCAAGGTTTTTGCATTTTCAGGTTGATTAATTATCATGGCCTCTGTGTGTAAAGGCCTTCGGGTGCCCAAAATATGAATTATGACAATGATTCTCAAACCGGGGTGCTTTTTTATTTTGCATTACTGTCTTGTGTTTTATGAGTTGGCTGATTCAGAGGGACAGCCGCATAGCAACGATCTACTGTATGAGTTAGAGACTAATAAGAGAACGCTCCCATCGGCTTCTCATATACCAACGCTGGCTCCTCATTTGAGACGCCTGGTTTATCAGTTGCCTCTCAGCAGTCTTATTTTTAGGACTTCCGCTGTGCAGTAATATTATTAAACATCGAGACTCAGTATCAGTATCAGTGCAGTTATCATCTGACAACATAAGACGTCACAGAAGAGAGGTTAAGAGGTCAAACAGAAGGATTTATCACACTGGTTCACCTGAACCACAGTGAACCATGTAATTTATAGCTATTAAATGTAATGGAATTTGGCAATTACGACAGCAGATGGAACTCTCAGGTAAAATTTGGAAATAATATTCTTTCTCTACGAGATAATCGATTGTTTTTTTTTGTTTTTAGGACTTCCAAGGTCTTTGTCTGACAGCTAGTGATTCTTCAATGATGTCATGGTCATGGTCATGTATCCAGAGACTTTTAACAATTCCAAAAAGTGTCTCAAAGTTTCCAACCTTTCGTTTCTATGAAGACATCCAGGGTTTGAGGCAATGGCCAGAATAGTGTCCTGAGGTGACCACCTGACTGCAAGAAAGGTTTTGCAGGAATCTACTCGGGATCTAGCTTTCTCTAAATGCTCAGCTTCCTCTGGGCATGTACGGGAACATTGAGTAAATTTATCAAGGTTTGTGGGAAATGTAATATTTTGCACTTTTAACGTAAGGGGAACGGTTAAGCAGGATCCCAGGTTTTTGTCCTGCTCAATATGAAACTACAGAGGAACCTAAAAGGCATATGGCAGCCATGTCATGCAAACATGTGCTACTGTTGAATATGTTGCAGGTTTGAGGGTCAGTGCAGTTGCAAAGAGGACATTTTCACCATTAGTCTTGGCTCAGATGGACAAAAAACTGATGAGATTTAGATAGGAAGGTAAACTACTAGGCTAACACACACACACACACACACACACACACACACAGTGACACACGCACAGTGACACACCCTGACACACACCCTGTTCAGAGTATTTTCTGCAGACTAAGCAGATAAGGTGCGATCATTTGAATTCTTCTGATCAGAAACATAGCTTTCCAGTTTTTCCAACAACAAATAAATCGAGCACAAATGCCTTATCTTGCAATGTGAATGTGACACCCTTCCAGTAGTTTTTCTGTTTTCCTGATGACAAACAAACAAACCTCTGGGGTAAAAAACATATTTACAAGTCCTTCCCAGGATTCATTTGTTTTCTTTTTAAATATGGCTATTTTGTTGTCCTGCTTTGCACTTGTATTGGCTTCCAAGAAATAAATTCTGGTCTATATAATGTCCTCATGAGCAAAACCACGTGTGAATGAGTGTGTGCACGCTCTACATGATAGCAGGGGGTCAGGACACAGACACTCAACCAAAGACTAATAAGAAATGTTAAGAAGAAAAATAAGCCTTTGATATGAATGACATCATCACATCACAGGACCTGTTTTGAGTTTCTGACAAGGGGCCTAAATACACACTGTTAGCCAGGCTAGCACTTCATTGTGGTGGATAACTGGACTCGTGCCTCTATTCATTACATGGAAAGGCCGTAATAAAGAGTAAAAACGGTGACTAATGGGAAATTACAGTCAAAACGGTCTGAAAATAAGTAACAATTCATTTCAATTTAGCTTTATGTCATCACCACATTTACTTTATTCCCTAAATTCACATAGAAAGAGAAAATATTATTTCTAAAGAACCTTAATAATGTTTGGGCTGTCTTTTCAAATCAGGTGTTGAGGAATATGGAGTATAGGGGTAGGGTTAAAACAGCAGGTACATTTGCTGTGATACTACTGGGTGGTACAGTGCAGAGAGTGTGTGTTCTTTCCTGATCCCAAAGTGATTTATTTCATTTTAATACGGCGTGTTTGTTTTGGAGCATGATATGTATTTGGTCATGAGACATTAATAGAGTAGAAAACATGTTGAAAAATGAGCTCGCTGACGTGTGTGTTTGAATACTGTATGTTCTTGAGTGTGTGTGTGTGTGTGTGTGTGTGTGTGTGTGTGTGTGTGTGTGTGTGTGTGTACTGCATGAGTCTTGAGGCCCATGCTGTCACTCAGCCCAGCTCACAGGGTGGTCCAAACACTGAGCCCTCTTTACTCAGTCACACACACGCACACACACAAGCACATGCACACAAACAAACAAACACTCACTGGTGTACATGTAATGACATACATAACAAAGTATACATAAATATATGGCCATATATATGACCATAATGAAGCAATCAAATAACCTCAGCGCTTCCCCTCTTCCTGTCCCAAACCGTACACCTAAATATGCCACCACAGACTCCCATCACACGGCAACAAAAAATGGAGAGTCCAGGGAAGGGAACTGCGCTACACAGCAACCCTTTCATGCTTCAAATTTGGTGCGACTAAAGGTTTCACTGGAAAGATGCTGAGTTTGACAGCATGGTGTATTAGACAGTAACAGTGTCATTTGGCAGTTTCTTGGTGCATCTGTTAGGCAACTTAGCAGCACTGACGTGAAGGTAAAAGGGAAAGTTTACTCTTGATAAAGCTTCTTAAAGGGATAGTTTGACAATAAATGGAAGTCACATGACCGCATTTGGAGAAGCAGGCAGGAGTACCGACATGAAGCTAATATTGTACTGATGTGGATGTGGGCAGCAGCAAAACATATTTTAGCCACGTAAACATTTTTAGGACATAAGAAATATTAGCTTCAGTTTAAGTGTATGTTAGATTTTGACCATTTTGACCACTTTAACTTGCCATCAGACAGCCCTGTTTAAGTTTAAATGGGTGAAAATGAAGCCATCCCATGCTCTCATCAAAGCCACCAAACTCCATTAACAAAAACAGAAATTTTACCTTGCAGAATATGCTAGTTGTTTGTCTACCACTGCCTCGATTGTTTGATTTGTTGTATTAATCGGGTGACTTTGATGACTTAGCCCTTTAAAAAAACAAAGTTAGACATTTGCACTAACAAACTAAATGATCAAGGGAGTGCTAAACTAGTAAATTTGTGTTCTGGAAGGTAAAATTATTGTTTAATCAATGGAGTTTGGTTGCCCTGGCAAGAGCATAGCACAGCTTCAGTGCCGACCCATGTAAACTTAAACAGGGCTGTCTGACAGCAAGGTAAAGGGGTGAAAATATCCAAATTTCTAATGTAGACTTAAAACTGGCATAAAAATAAATAGATAAGTGAGGCCTTTAATTAAGTGGCTAAAATAAATTTTGAACCATTTACATTTTTGCAGCTCCTGTCCACAGCAATATATTACTTAGCTTCAGTGCGGGGACTCCAGCCTGCTTCTCCAAACTGTAGGAATGCCAATGCCGTTAATACACTGACTATGGATAAGTCACACAAACCTACTTAAATAAATTTGAACCTTTCCTTTAATATTAACAGGTTCTTGTCAGTGGAAGAAATCTGTCTCTTACTTTCCAAAAACCACTTAACACTCACACTTTGGCTGTTTTTGTTTTTCAGTAAATTGGACAAGAGTGACATTGATTTTGGCCTGCTTATGCTAAGCTGGGCAAGCAGTAAGGTTGGTCCCTGTGGCCAGAAATTTAACATTTGATGATTCAACAGTTTGATTGGCGTAATGATTCCACAAATTTTAATATATAAGATGACAACATTTCTTGTGTCAATAGCACACAGCCACATCAGCTGAAAATCGAAATAGTGACCTCACTTAACCCCAACACTCAGCACTACACAGCGCTATGATGCTATGATGGTCTATCTGAGCATATGTGTACAATTGAAGCGAAGAAACACAGCATGCAAGTTGTGCCAAAAGAATGTGACACAAAAGTTGATGGTGTTTGTTGACATGCTGAGTTTGTTGAGTGCAATAAGAAACTTCAGAGTAAATACTCTGTAGCTACAAAGAGATAGTTTAAAAGAAGTTCAAACACGTGAATTATGCTCCTTTCATGAGAACCAGACCATGGCTTGATTTTCTATATCTGTTCCTCTATAAGACAACAAGCCGAAAAGCGAGCTCACAAGTGATTTATTTGGGCGATTAGCACTGATGTATCTGGATTAGCTCCACTTTCGTCTTCCAGGTGAGGGGGAAATGAGTCGTTAATATTTGCGCTACGCTACAGTTCTCCTGCAGCATCACAGCTCGCACAGCAGGAAGCAGACGCTCCCTCCCCTTCCCCGCTATTAGACATTCACTGAACAAATACTGCAAATGAGCCTCGCTTCCCCCACAAAATGGTAATAAGCCATAATTGCCTGTAATCTGAATACATTAGTCCTAAGAGGGTCCTGTTGCTTTTGTGTGCAATCATGGTAGAGCTTGAGGACTAAAATACAACGGTAAGAAACGTGTATGCGAGCCACCAAGGGTTTGATTGCGGCTTGGCTCATGATATACATTATAGGTTGCAATTCACTAAACAATCACTCTGTACATACACTCTGTACAATATAAGCGGATGTTTATGTTGCTTAATTAGACTCTCATGAGAATAGGTGGGCTCCTGCAGACCAAAGCCAATTCAATACAATTGCAGTGTATTGTAAAGCCTCAAAATACTTGGACATTAAATTTAAAAATGGCACTGACATGATATTCACAACCATAACTGATAGATGGCGGTCAGCATCAATTACATTCCTTCTGCGAGCTTCTTCTTGCAGCCTCTTTACTTCTTCTCTGTTCCTTTTATCGTAGTTTCTCTGTGTTCCCTCACCATCATGTCAGTCTGAAGATTGGCATGCCTTCTTCCTGTCACTCTTTTCTTCTTTTCATTTCTCATTCCTTTTTTCTCTGACTCTCTAGAGTTGGAGGCGCCATTGTGTGCTTGCGGCTTGTTTACGAGGAACACTGATTCACCCAGTGAGGTTTGGCTTGCTCGTACAGGGAGTGTGGGGTGTGTGTGTGTGTGTGTGTGTGTGTGTGTGATATGAATGAATTTACTGCACCCCAACCCTCCGCTTCTACCCTCGATTCCCAAATTCTCCCATCATCTTTCTTCCTCTCTACATGCTCCTCAGCCACCTCCAGGCACACTTTTCCACTGGTGTGTGCGTGTGTCAGTGAGAGTGTATTTGTGTAAAGCCAGAGGGGCGGCCAACACTGGCCAGAGGCTCATTTTTGTGGCCGGGCCAGTGTGTATCCCGACGGCTTGCAGGCGTCTCGGGGGCCAGCTCCTCCTTCCAGCTCCATTCCCTCACCCTAGGGCCTCTCCAGAGAGTCTTTGCAACCAGCCATTGCTTAGTCATTTCTAGATCTACCAGGACAAAAACCAGTGCTTAGTTTCAAGCATTTATTAAAAATGACAGGCTGTGTTTGTGGGACCGGTCTGGGGGAGGAGGATGAGGAGGAGGAGGAGGGGTAAAAAAGACATGTATCCAAAACTGGAAAGAACATTGAGAGTGGGTTTCGTGGCTGGGTTGGTGATAGGAAGTCTTGGACTAACGTGTAATGTTATCGCTCCAAAAATGTCAAGGTTAAAAAAACGTGTGCCTTGCTGCTGATGGCCATGTTCTCTGTCTCTCGTATGCAAAGGCTGTGGTTGCCATAGAGACCTGCAATATTGCCTATTCTGGTCCATTGGTTTATTATTAAAAGAGTAAACTAGCTGGAACTCTAAAACTCAAACATGCTGAACCGAGGACAGACATCTATATTTATCCCCAACAGGGAAGAAAACATTCAAAACTGTGGGCACACAGTGAAATGTTGGAACGAAAGAAACCATATTAGTTATTAATATCCATTACATGTATCATTAGGAGTGGCAGGCAGGAATTGGATCTTTTCGTGTGGTTAATGAGCTCTCGAATTAAAGAGTCGTTCTGAGGGTCTCTCTCAGGCATGAAGCTCCAGCTTTTGGCTCACCTCAATAGTTCACGTGGCAAACAAATAAAACGACACATGCTTTGCAGAAAGTTCACGAGTTCAGGACATCAGTGAAGGAAGGGGGTGGTATTTGATTTCTCGCTGACACAAGAGGAAAAAGTCGGGGGTTGATGAGCGAGAGCAAGAGGGAGAGAGAGAGAGAGAGAGAGAGAGAGAGAGAGAGAGAGAGAGAGAGAGAGAGAGAGAGAGAGAGAGAGAGAGAGAGAGAGCAGCATCCTCTGCTTCACACCTCATCTTTCCCACGGTATTTGGTTTGTTTACAAGCAGGAGTCAGTGACAGGTTCATTCCTTGTATCCTGGCTCCAAACAGCACCAGGTAGGAGGCAGTCAGGCTGGACTATGACACCTATCTGCTGCTCAAAGCCCCACACAGGCCAGCATGACCAACAGGCTGGGATTTCCATGTCATAACATACCCCTCCCCAACCCCCCGACTGACGCCAAGGCTTTCTCCTTCCCCTTTGCTGTCTCATTCTCCAGCCCCCCTTCCGTTCCCTTTTTGCCATCTCTTCATCTCTCCAGGGGGCTACAGTAGCCGTGAAACAGCGTGACCCACACTGGAGGTCTCTCCATCACTCCCCCTCTCCCTTTCGTCTAATCGTTTCTCCAGTTTGTGCTGTTTTGGCGTCAGTGTCCGGATGCTGATACCCAAGACAGCAAACCTGACCCCTGCTGACTCCACACTGCCTCACACTCCCTAGAAACAGCCCCCACCCCCCCACCCCGCCGTTAGCCTCAAATCCCATCAACCCTCTCCCTCCCAGCCCTGGTGTCCCCCAAGCCATTCCCTTCATGACCCTTTTTGCCACCTGCAGGCCTCTAATTTACAGTGTTTGTGCGTACTGAGATATCCGTGAACGGCTGGCTATTCTGGGCATGTGGAACATGGCATCAATGCAGGATCGCATCCATGCAATTTCCCCTATCTGCACCCCACTACCATACTACACTCTCCATCTCCTGCAGAAGCATTTGTGCAGGCTGGCTCAGGTGTCTTGCCTCATAGCAGTCACAGAGTCTGGAGAACATTTTGCTTTGTCACAAAAGGCTAGAGAAGTGATACCAGGAGCTTTAGACAGATTTTAAGGGGAGCTATGAGTGGACTACAATGGTATGTTTCAGGGGAAGGAGGAATGCATCTTATTCCAAAGAGCGCAAAATCTTGCTTCACCAAACTTGAGAGCATGCTCTTTCTTAATCCAAAAACAGAAACTGTTTAGTTGCAGTTGTGTGTCTAAATACAAAGTGTTTTCCATGATTACGAGCATGTGAGACTGCACGGGTGACTCAGACTGTGTCAGTGTGACAAGTCTTGCTACTCTGCAAAAAACAGACTGAGAGAAAAACAGAAAGAAGGAGGAGGAAGAAGATTCTGTCTTCCCCATAACATGCCTTTCCATCCCAGGCATTTGAAAGAAGAAATACCACAGTCTCTGCAGTGCTACAGCTCTTGTAAATAATCCGAGTCTGGGCGCCACCTCAGAATCCCCAGCCTGGTCCCCGGCCTGGTGGGTGCCATGTCAGTTCAGGAGGAGGGGTTTAAGGTGGGGTGGGGGGTTCTTGAGAGGAAAGAGTGAGGCGAGGAAAGGGTGGGGAAAAGAGGGGAGGAGGGAAAGGGGCATCCACGCCTGCTCTTGCATCATCACTAGAGTACTATTTACTGCATACTGCCTGGGTGAGTGAGTGGGGTACATGCGTAAAGGTTGAGGTAAAGAGGAGTTGAATAAATACTTCTTTCTGTGTCTTTTTTTCATACATACCATCACAACCATCACCTCTTGTGAAGTGAAATTAATTTAATATACATCACTGCTCATGTTTAAGTGTATGTAACTTCTCTCATATTAAGGTTTAGAGTGCATGAAGAACTGCAAGAAGAACTATAATAGCTGGGAGTTTTTTCCCTTTATATGGGATGCAAGCACTTTCCAGTCCATGACTTCTAAAACAAGGAATGTTTATGGGCCTGACAAGAGTCAAGCTGACTATGACTAGTCCTGGTTTAAACAGTCCTGATACAATGGAAAGAGAGAGAGACTTTATCCTGTATGGTAGAAAAACAAACTTCGGCAACTACTGCAAAAAACACATGTTCATATTTTGTGATAGGACAGTAAATCTACATGTCCCCACTGCAGCTTCTGGAATGAGACTGCAATGACAACTGTGCATAAGTGGTCTCCATTCCACGAGGCTTGCAGCAGCAATCAGAAAGGCCAGACAAATACAGTACATAATACATGGGGGGGGGGCTAAATGAGCTCCAAACTGCAAAGGCCAGGGGAGCTAAACTTGACCTGCCCCTTGGCCCCAACATGAACACAGCTGCCAGGCTTCCCGATTTCAAGAGGGGCAAAATCTATCTCTTACTGTAAGATACAGCCTACAAAAAATCATCAAAATTGACAAAACTGTACAGTATGTACTGTGTTCTAGTGATGGATTGTACTATCTCTTCATGGCAGCATTGCAAAAAATGTCAGCCCTTACAGTTTTATAATCTCTTGACAGTGATGATGGCCAAATATGTGCACTTCAGCATGGACAGGAAAGCAAAACAGATGTGAATAAAGATGGAAGCTTATCTACTTCTGTCTTTAGAATAGCTTGGAAGCCAAATACGACGGAAATATACTTCCAGACTATAAAATCTCAGGCCCATATCTTGGCCAGTTGAGCAAGCTGTTCGGGAGTTTCTCTTGAGATGCATCTTCAGTTGTACCTAATTACTTGCCCAAAATTTATTGACAGAATAAAATCACATCACATGTTTTTTTATAAAAGGACTATCCAAAAGACATAATATTAAAGAAGCAGGCTAATGAAAGACTTTAAGAGAAAGCTGATAGCGAACTGGGCCATATGGACTATAAATTATATTGCGATATTTTTAGGCTATATTGCCATGTAGGATATATGTCTGTATATTTTGAAATCTCTAAAATGATTTATAAATTCACACCATCACACCAGTATGATGATTCTAGTAGGCCCTGCAACATATGTCAGCCCTAACAAATTGTGAATTTCTGGTCTTGACATGTAATCCATGAAGGAAACAAAAAGCAAGTTTCCTGCACCTAGGTAGCTGGAAATGAGAAGAGCTGAATTGTTCCAGGCAGCTGACACCAGAACCTCAGGCCCCCATAACATCCAGGTCTCCTGCTTGGCCCATAGGCAGCGTGGCAGGTGAAAGCCCCAGATGGTTGGCACTGCCACTGTCCCCTGCACTGCATCCAGCTTCTCAGATTCCATATTGGGCAAGAGGTAGACACAACAACAATTATCCATTCATACCGGCATGATGCTGGCACTTCTTTGGCGGCACAGACATGAATGGAAAGAGAAAACTGAAAGTTCTTCCGACAGCTACCGAGAATAAGTAGGTTGATTTGATGATACATCATCCCCTTTTTTACGTATCCAGGAAATCCTGTTAATTGTGTTGAGTGGAGTAGTAAAATGTTTCAGATCCTGACTTTAACAACACACTTTCAAGGTTATAGAGCAATGCAGCTACACACTGGAAATATATCTTGTCCTGCTAACAAATAAGTAAAGCCTTTCAACAAATCTCACACTGAGAATAGAAGTCAGACAACCAGACTGCCAGTCAAGCCTGAAATTGTTGCAGAGTGGAAATAAATAAGAATCTTAGTCCGGCCTCCTGTTTAAAGCTGGCGAGTGGGTTGCTTGCATGAAAGTGGCCGCTGAATTGTAATGTGTGCATTACTTTTGATTGTTTGCTTTTAATTTGTGTGTCATTGCAAGACAGTAGACAGTAGTTGTTGTAAGCTGCGGCTGGTCACAGCTGTTTGTCAGCCTCTAGTGGTTACCTGTAGAACTATCAGCTCCACACAACAGGAACATCTAACACTGTAGCAACATGCCAGTACCACTGTTTCAACTACTGGAGCTACTACACTACTAACACAGTTGTATTAGTTATTCACTATCGTCTTTGACCTCATTTAAGTGCATCATTATGAATGCATGGCCTGAAGAGCACCAATAACACTGTGATACCTGATGACCGTGTCACTGGAGCTCTGTGACATACTTCTTGGCGGCTACTTCTATAAGTGAAAATGTGTTATTGATTAACACAATGCTGACATGAAATTGGAGTTGTGCATCGTGCACGATGAAAGGCTGAAATCGTGAGATGCTGTTGCCTTTCACATTGTTTCATACAGCAACTTCCATTCATCAAGCCATTCATCTTTCACACTCATCCCTCCTTCTGTTTCATACTTCTGTGTCACTGTCCCCGGTGGGTTCGTGTCTCGAGGTTCCATCTGTCAGCACCATCCAGGGGGGTGACAGAGCGGATGAGGCCCAGGGGAGAGACATCAAACGTGGGATGCTGGCCTTGGTTCCCCCCCCCCCCCCCCCCCACCACCACCCCCTCGATCCCATCTCTATTTGAGTTGCTGGCCCCTCCATCTGTCTGCGCATGATTTGGAGTTGGCTGTCGCAGGAGGGAAAGAAAGGCCCTCCACCAATGACAAATGACAATCTCAGAATAAACACACAAGTTAGGGAGGGGAGGAGAAAAAGAGCTGAATCACTCTTTCATCATCCATCAGCCTCTGTTGGTCTTCTCATTAACCTTTGGTCTCTGCCCCTCACTCTCTTCTGGTGCCTGTCACTCATTTTCTTTCTTTTCACTCATTCTCCCACTTTTGTAAAGATTAGCAGTAAGATTGACAAGTGTACGACATTTTATAGAAATATATCTTTTTACTCTTTACGGAATGCAATCAACAAAGTCCCAGTTCACATTTTACTTTCTTCACAAATTACTAATGTTGCTGTATGCCTCTTGTGAGGCTGAGGTAAAACAAAAATGTGGCTTAAGGCTCTCCTGAGCTGCAAGTTAAACTACAACATGCATGCATGCTAATGCTGGAGACATGGATACTACCAGCAGTGCAAATTGTGAGTGCATACCAAAAGTACGTCGAGTCATTGGCTACTCTAGCTCTCAGCACCGGCTAAAACCTGCAGCCAACATGCCGAGCCCCCTGATCCCAGTGCCGGCTCAACAAAACACACACATGACAGATGCCTCCTCTGCTGCAGCGCAGGCATTCAGAGCATCTCCTCCGCCACCAAAGGCATATTCCTTTTATAACCAGCAGGGATTAGGGCCCATTGGAGGAAGCTAGCATGTGCGCCGGCCTTAGGCGGCTTGCAGATAAAAAAGCATCTCAAATTGAATCAATAACCACCAGCCGCCAACTAATCCTGGCTAGCCCCCATGAACACCACTACAGCAGTCCCCCAACGAACCCCTGCCAATGCCCTAGTCCTGCCCCACCCGACCCAAGCTCCAGACCCCTTCATCTTTTTATAACTGCACCCCAGGGCCATGCAGGGGTGCTCAGGTGAGGGCTTTCAGCCGGGGTAGGGTGAGCTGTATATTCAGAGAAAAAGGGGGATGAAGGGGTACACTGGTTCGCCCAGGTAATCCATCAGCAGACAGGCCAGCTTTGGACTGCACGGCGACTGGCAGCCGGAGAAAAGTGGACAGCTGATGTGGGTCCAGCCCAGCCACAGCAAGCCAGACGGGATAAAGAGATATAAGCCCCCCCCCCACCCCTGCTCAATACTCCCCCTCGTCCCCCAACCATAGACCCATGTCATCCCAAAGCTCTTTCATCTTCAAACCCAGTGGGTGCTAAAGCAAACTTTCCACTTTGGCTCTCTAGGGGCTGGGCATTGTGAAATTGCAGAGGGACCTGCACTCTTTGCTCGGTGCCTCAAAGAAGGGGTGCCACACCCCTTGGCTGATGGGTGGATTCAGAGACCAGTGACAGCTTAGCAGCATCAACAGGAGGCTGGAAGATCCATCCTATCTGATGACTGTATAAAAGTCACCGGGATAAAAGACCCAGCTAAATCAGAATAGGGTTATGGTAGAGTTTGGATTTTACCACTGACAAGCTTACTTGGCTAAAGAAATAACAAAAAAGCACCACTCCCTCTTGTGATTCCCTGGTGTCTCCTAAATACAGAACTTATACAAAAATATCACAATTATGAATGTGCTTCTACAGTGAAATCAAGCTGTCACCAGGTCTCACAGCCTCCAAGTCCTCAACGTCTTCGCAGCTCACACAAATTCCTCACAACCCTCTACTGGCTCTCCTCTTAATGAATATCATTTTCGATCTTTAAATTTTGGGTTGGGACTGAAGATGCAAGCTGAGACGAGGATCAAGCCATGGAGTGGTGGGATTTCCAAGCTGTCAGGAAAACTGAGCAAATCCTATCCCCAGGCCACTGGCTCCACACAGGAATGTGGGGCGTCCACTTTAATTGTGCTTTTCTCCCCGATCCCCATCTTGCAAAATCAAATTTCCCTTTTCCCACTTGTGGATTCCCTGAAGAGCTTGGTGTAACATCTTTAAATGCAACTCAAGGCCACATATAAAAGTCACAGTGAGCAGAAGACGAGGAGAAGAGGATGGTTAGATAACTGAGAGCTTCAAAGTCAAAAGGACTATGAGAGACAGCCGGACAGTAAATCAGAGAGACACTTCAAAGCAAGCTACGGAGACAGCCGTGCAGATAGACGAATGGCAAAGGAAGACAGACGATCAAACTGAAAGAAAAAGGATTGCGGATCAAATCAAGACATCAGACAAAGCAAACAAACATCACCATGTGCGGACAAAACAGACCTATGAGAGAACTATGAGCTGTAAACAAACTATCAAAGAAGACAAAATGTGACCAACGGTCACACACACAGCTGTTGTTAGCAGCCAGCCAGCCCGGCTGACAGAAAGGCAGACAGACAAATAGAGTGAGAGATCCCCGTGTGAAAGACAAAGGAGGGTACAGTAGTGGGTAGCAGCAGCCAAGGGAGACTTCATTAGTGAGGTCAGTGCCCCAGGGTACTTAGTGTAACACTGGAGGCCTATGCAGCCGCCCCCCCGGCCCTATGCTGAGGTGGATATTGCATCTTTGCGATAACATCTCCCTACATAGGAGGGGGCCCCAGCATCACAGCATAAAGACCCCTGTTTTCGGCAAGTTTGAAATAAGGCTTTGTTCCCCGAAGGCCTCGGTCCCCTCCCCCCCACCACCTCCTCCTCCTACTCTTTCCTCTTGGGTGGGCCAGAGACTTTCCAAAAAACTGAGCAACTTGTGTCTTGGGATAGACCCCCCTTCTGCGCATATACACACACACACGCAAAAAACGCACTCACACATGCACGTATACAGGCACGTGCACACTTGCACACACATATCTTCCACCACCCTCAACCTCTGATCCCGACAGTGGCGTCCCCTGGCTTTTGGCCATGTCTGTGTGGAGCGGTTGGTAAGAGAGGTGGAGATCCAGGGCTGCTGGGGGAACAGCTCCAGGAGGGGCCTTGGTGGGCTCATCTCACCCCAGGGAGAGTGGGGGGCCCACAGAGAGGTGTGTGTGTGTGTGTGTGTGTGTATGCATCTGTGTGTGCGAAGGCCTGAGGGGGCCTAGTCCTGGTCAAAGGTGCCTGGCTGACTGGGCACTCCAGGGAGCTCCAGAGACAGGCAACCTTTACATGGAGCCTCCCTCGGTATAGACGCTCCACAGTCAGTTACATACAGTTTACTGTAAAAGCCCTTGCCACTCATCAATAGCCACACTCACACTTAAACACACAGACAATAATAGTAACATTCATGAATCAGCACATTAGTTTTTACCAACAAACATTCTTCATATCAACTCACAAAGCAGCAAGAATTTGGACCATGCTATGAAAGAAAGAAAAAAGCCATGTATGCTAATTTCCTTGTCCATTCCTGACATATGAGGGCTTTGTCAAGGTCCTACAGTAGGATGGACAGTATAAATATCCCTGTTGTGATGCTGCGATGGGTTGCCAGGTAGGAAAGACATGCGTGCCCCCATTTATACCCACATCAGCTGGTGGATTTATAGGACCCTTAAAACGGATCAATCATTTTCCACTCCCAGGTCTCTACACCTCTCATCCCCTCTCTCCACACTTTCCTTTTTGATTCTAAACTCAGAGTGTATATGCAGAAGGGGGAGTGGGCTTATGTGTGTGTATTGAGCGATCGTGTGTATGAGTGCACCTGTGTTGCACGGGTGTGTGTATATACCTTTTAATGTACCTTTGCGCGTGCACATACATGTAATGCTGATTGCGTATGTGTGTATGCACACGGCTGCATGTGCTTAGCGGCTCAGTCAACTACCAGCACTGGGTGCTTTTCATGTTCATTATCACTTGTTTTATAGTGGAATATTTAAGTCGGGGGGCCTTGGCACGGCTGCGGCTATAGTTAGAGAACAAAGGAGAGCGCTGGGGGTGTCAGGAGGGTGTGGCATGCCGGAGCGCAGCGCAGAGCTTTTCAGTAAGTGTTGCGCCCCACACTTCATGGAAAGCCAGGGGGGCTGGCCAGACCAGCCGTGCAGGCAGACGGAGCTAAATTCAACTCATTCCTGTATTAATGGGAGCTTATGTGCCATTCCACCTCACTGAAGAGGGCATTAGCCAGAGCCAGACAGCCAGGATACACCTCAAAATATCTCCTCTCTCTGGCCTTCTCTGTCTCTCTTGCATTATGTATTTTTTTCTTACATGTGGGTTTGGCAGTACGACTGGTGAGGCTGTGTCGGGAAGCTATCCGATAGATTGCTCCGTCTAAAATTTACCAATCACTTTTCAATTTATGTAAAGCCTTACATGACCCAAATAAGAAACGGGTCTGATGGTTTGTTAGCAGTTTGGCGTTAACATTGATAACATTAAATACCGCATTATCTCACATAAATAGAAGAAGTTCGTCCACTCTTTGATTTTCTCAACAACCGTTGACCCAATCAACTTCACACTTTGGGATGTTTTCCTGAGGATCCAAAGAAGTGCAGTGTCAAGTGCAAGCTCTTTAACTCTACAGGACATATCTATTTGCAGTGTAAAGAACAGATACAGAAAGAGAGATTGGAGATTATACAGTGTAGGAAACTCAAACATTTCAAGCATAAGCAATAATACTTTTGGAGTGAACAATTTTGTTACAAAATATAGTCTGGTTCCACATAGCTAGTTCTCAGTAAATGATGCGTATACTCTAACATTGCTACAGGGCGCAACTTCTATATGTTTTGGCATGAGTATTGCCCAAGGATTTTAGTGTGAAGATGTTTGAATTTGCAAGAAAGATGCAAGGCAAAAAAATTGGCCTGTTGTGAAGGAGCACATTTCGAACAGGTACTGCATTATTTTTCCTATGAAACTGGAGGAAAAGTTTGGGTTCTCAAGAGTAGTGGATCTATAGTGCTACAAGGTTTTTCCACCTGCTGAATAGTCCAATAACATCTATCATCAAGCTCTGTTTTGCTCTTCTGTTTTCACATGAGAAGACATAATGCCTCTGGCAAAGGGTGAGCTGAGCTTTCTTGTGCTTCTGAAGGAAACCAAGAAAAACACTGCAAAATTGAAAATCTGCTGGCATTGAGGTGTGGTCAAATTAGCCTGACCCCAATGACCACTGTGTGAGAAATGGAGCGACCCTGGACTCCGTTAGGTTACTTTATATAAGCACCTTATAGCTGGCTCACGGATCCATGTAAGGGTCATTTTCACTTGACACTGAACATCAATTTCCATTTGCTAAACCAAAGAGAATTTTTTTTCACTCTGATTGCCAATGAAAGATTTACAAATTGAGAGAACGGACATTTTTACAGTTGAAGCTAGATTATTCTTCCAACAGATACTAACTACTACTACTAACCTGTGGCTTTTGGTAGATGGGAAGTAGTCAGTAAGGGTCACATATCATAAAAGGTGTAAGACTTCAGAGACAACAGGAAAAAGAAAAGTAGGACTGAGCACACCCAGAGTTGAAGACAAGACAAGGAGCAAAATAATGGTCAAGACTTTAACATTACATGCAATCTTCTACTTTGGACCACTTTGTTAGCTGTGAAATTCAATACTGAAGTGTATTGTTCGGCTTTGAATTGTTCTGAGTTAAGTTTGTTTGTATTGCGGTTCACTTGGACTTCCATGTGTCCGAAAGACTCGGCACAGGGCGGTGTGTCTGCATAAAGAGTTACAAGCATGCACATGGAAAGACATTCATTGTTTAACAGGGAATTTTGTGTGCTGTGTGATGGAACGAGCTGAGCAGTTATTAGCTGGCAGGGATAATTGGACTCTATGTAGGTGGCATGACCCAGCTGTCTGCAGCAGGAAGGCCCAGAGCTGAGTGTGACCTCAACCGCTGACCTTACAAATGCAATACAGTGACCTTTGACCCTCCCCATATTAAAGAGTCAGTGTTGTCTTTCTGCAGTGAGCCAGCAAATTAGAGCGCAAGGGGCCAAAGAATCTTCACCTATTCTTTTTGTTCAGATTGGTGTTGCATCCTGTTGTATTGTCATTAAACTGCTACAAGAAATATCAGGGGGTCTGTTTGACTTGTGGCAGGGACCTCTGAAGTCCACTTTAACCGCCTCTCTCTCCTCCCCCACATAGACTGTTGACTCCTATATATAGTTTTCCTCATACATTTTTTGTCCAAGGTGCAGCAAAATGACCATAGTAAGCAGGATGGACTTTTCTAAATTAAAATAAGGTATTAAATATGCATGGTGGTTAGAAAATTAGCTAAATTTACAGCATTCTACTGAAATGATTATCTATAACGTTAACGATCAATTAATTGATTAATCACTGCATGCATATATGCGCAAAATAAAAGATATATATATATATATATATATAGTACTATGCAAAAGCCTGTTTTGATAACGGAGGGGTTTTTTTTAAAGGATGAAAAGAGACTTCCTGTCAATCGTAAAAGTAACTCAAGTGAGATTAAACTGTAAAGATGACGTCAAGGAGTTCAATGTTTATGTTTTAGCCCCTGAAGAGGCACAAGGTTAGTTTTTACAGTAATCTTGCATATTTAAGTGTGTTTTGTGTTTAAATAAGTTTTGGATAAAATTACATTCAGTAATTCATGCTAGCAAGGTTTGATACAGTAAGCTATTTTTGCTCAAATGAATACTCTTGTATTTCTGTGTTTTATAATTGTTATTGCGACTTTCAGTTTGCAAACTGTAGATTTATCCAACTTAATTCTCAGCTCATTGGCTTATTCACGTACGGCCGCAGAACTGAACGATCGGCCGTGTTTCAGTTCAGTGAGTACTGATACGCAGTCATAGATAAAATAAAAAAAATACACAGATCGAGTTAAAATTCCACGTGATCGACCAAATTCTTAACGTTCATTAAACGATCATCGATTAATTCGGATCCGGACCCGATTCTACGGACATTTTTTGGAGTTAT
The DNA here is from genome assembly GCF_030273125.1 of Centropristis striata. Lineage (NCBI taxonomy): Eukaryota > Metazoa > Chordata > Actinopteri > Perciformes > Serranidae > Centropristis > Centropristis striata. Next base: position 11,897,083 of record NC_081537.1, read on the forward strand.
GAGAAAATAGCCAACATTTTTCTGTGTGGTCTCAGTGGCCTTTGCTGTGTGATATAGCAACACAGCTCAGTATTCCAGAAGCTGACTAAGCCTAATATTACATTTAGAAATATAAATAATGCTATTAAGATGTTCAGCAGGGAAAGTCGGGTTTCCTTCACTATTCAAACTTGGCGGGAAACCCTGGCAATCATCACAACCAGATTATTTAGCACCACAGTATTTTGTGATTGGACAATAACCTAACCATGAATGTTTCTTAGAGACCAAACGGAGTGTGAGGTTGACTAACGTGTGACTCCACTTGCAAGTCATGGATACACACAGTGCTTGCGCACACACACACAAAGACAGAAGGATACACTTACAAAGTACATGAGCATCTTGAATTTATGTTACAATCTTTCGTGAGATCCCCCCAAAGTCCCTCTTGTCTCCCTCTGTGCATCAGTCACCAAGGGGGGCAGGTAGGCCCCTCTTGGGGGACATTAGAGGAGAGATATCTGTCAAGATGGACGCAGCGCTCCCTTAGGCTGTCACTGAGCGACAAGCGTGTCCCATTGCCTGCTCTCCTGTATCACAATACTGCTGTTGAGTGACTGGAAAGCCCTAATGGATGCAGGTATCTGCTGTTTTTCTGATCTTCTATAAAAGGCCTGGTACAAAAAAAAGATAAGGGGAAAACTGAGGGGAGGGAGAGAATGTGTGTGTGTTTAATGTGTTTATATGTCGGAACTCCTTTGATGGGGAAGTGCGTCTGATTTGGTAGCTCATGCATTGGTGTGGAGAAAATATAATGAGGACATATGTGGGTGTGCGCTTAGTGAGAAGAGAAAGTGTGCACATGCATAAGTAAATACAGGTGTGTGTCTGTCCAGCATACACGTATATGTGTGTGCTAGGTCATTAGTGCAGCTTTGAAGGTTTGGCATCTCTGCTGAAATCTGCAATAAACCAGAGGAATTCAACAACTCACAAAGTCATCAGTGGGAAAAGAGTTTACCAGCCAATCCATCATCTAGATGAGTGTTTCTCAACCTTTTCAGCACGCAAGCCCCCAAAAAACACCCATTGTTTCAGGCAACACATAGTGCTCAACTTTAACACCAAAGGATGGATTTCATTTCCTTTTACGGGATATTTTCCTTCATTATTTACAGAAAAATACTTACTGAAACAAAGGCTAAAAACATATTTATGATCGTCTTTTCTAAAGCGACACAAATTGCCATCATTGCCATGTCATTGTCATAAATCTTTTCACTATGTTGCTGTCCGCAGATGCCACCAAACAGATTCTTCTCTGGAACCAAATAAACCTTTGAACATTTGAGCCAAAAATATTCTTGTTTATTTTGTCTCGGGCTATACTCAACGGTTTACCACTGAGTCAATCATCGGGAGACGTTAAAGGATTAAAGTCAAAGATTTTCCATTGCATGTAGGGTACAAACTGTACATAAAACACCCTGCTTCCTCTCAGAAAGTTTGACAACACCTCAAAACTGTTTTACACCGTCTTATTTTCTAGGTCTCACATGCTCGCTCACATGGACCACCCTGATTCATCCCACCCCATCTTTCATTTCACAACCCAAATCCCTCTTTCCTCTTCACTTCATCCTCTCCACATCCTCTCTCATCCCCGGTGCTCTTCTCTGTCTTGCTGGGCATTTTTCTCCTAACCTCTCCTTGCTCTCTTCCCTCACCTCCTCCTCTCCCTGCTGTCTTTTTCTTGTTTACTCCACTCATCCATCTGGCCTCTTGACCTGCATGTTGTCTGTGGATTGAATGAGCTATTGCCTAGCAACCCCTTCAGAATATTTTCCATCAAATAAAACAAAAAGAAAGAAAAGGGAAATTCCACACAGTAAAGGTGACAGAATGCTTAATATGGAAAAAGTTAAATGATGGTGCAAAAGTTGGGAAATTGTTTGAAATGTGCCCAGTCATCCAGTCCTCTGAGGGTATTGCTTGTAGCATGATGAATTGCTACAGAAGTGGGCTTTACACTCCATAATATCATGTTTTTTTTCTTTTTGAAGCAAGATTTGGCCCAATAACCTTCAGTGAAAATACTTTTCCCTACTCCATTATATCTCTATCCATAGAAGTTGAGGATGTGTGTGTCTGGCAGACAGAGAGAGAGAGAGAGAGAGAGAGAGAGAGAGAGAGAGAAACACAGAGCGACAGAGAGAGAGAGGACAAGACAGGACAGAAAGGGACAAGTGAAGGTGAGAGACACCCAGCAGCAGACAGAGAAAGAAATGGCGGATTCGAAAAAGAAGTTGAGGGACAAAGAGAAGTGACAGATTGCAGATAGAGGCGGGCTGGATGGCTCTGCCCTATTGTTTCAAGCTAATTTCATGGGATCAAACCAAAGCACAGCCCCAGACACAGACGGAGCTACAGCAATCTGTTGGGAAATCTCCCCTCTAATTGGCCCCACGGAAAAAAAAAGGCCACCGCCGGCGCACTGCAACTTGCTCTTGATTGCTTTACCTCCCCACATAAGCGGCTGTACAAGCAGCTAGGCCTGCCAATCAATCACCGCAGTGACAGCGTGCTGCGGCTAACACGAAGGCGCGCAAGGGGTAACAGTAAGTGATTATTTTATGGTGCTGGAACAATATGTGTCAGTTTTAAAATAATAAAAAGAAAAGCAATAAACAGGGTGTTCACTGTCAATCAGTCAGTCAGTCAGTCAGTCAGCCAGACTGAAGGACAAAAACACTCCCAAGTTTGGGGGAGAGGAGTGAAAACTTGACAGGGATTGACTGTGTGTGTTGGTATGTACATGTGTGTGTGAGCGGGACAATAAGGGAGGGTGAGAGGCTTTGTTTTGAAATGGTTTGTAATGAAAGAGTGCAGCAGCTGAAGGAGGAGAGAACAGACAACTCCATACAATGGGTTCACAAGCATCCTCCCTCTTTGTGCGACTCCCACCTGCCCATCTATACATCAGTGGCTGTCAATGCAGCGCACTCCACCTCTCCACACCTTCAGCCACACACACACTCTCATCCCATGAGATGAGGTCATGGCTGGAGTATCTCTACCACGGCGACGCCAAAGAACAATGCAGCTTACCCAATGATTATGGAGATCAGAGTGTTTGTGGATATATACACGTGCTTTTTGGAGGTTTATGTACCTGTGCGCGCAGTTTTTTCCTGCGAGAAAAGTACAACAATCATCCATCGCCTCATTCTGCCAAACATCAGTCAGTTGCGATCACCGAACCAGAGCCTTGCAGTCCGGATGGCAGGGAAAACAGTAAAAACTTCACCCTATCACAAAGGACATGTCACGGGCTAAAATCAAAAGCGCCGACATAATCAACTTGCGCACAGAGCCTGCTCGGGCCCGATAGTGGCGACAGTCCCGTTCTGGGGTGACTCATTGTTTCCGAGGCCTCTCATATGTGTCGCATTAGGAGGAGACGACAGACAAAACAGAGCTCTCCGCTCGCCTCCTCCCTCACAGCTCCTCCGTCCTGGTCTCCTCTTCTCCATCATCCTCTGTTCCCTGCTGTTGATTTGCTTTTACTCTTTGGGTTCACATGTGTCTATGATCTTCTCTTTTATCATCAGCACCACCTAACTGTCATTGATGTTCCCCTCTTTATTTTATTTCTTTATATGTAAATCTGTTCTTTTTTTCTTCCCATCAGCTCTGTTTCCCTATTTTCACCTGTTTCAAAGGTGTGTGTACACCAACCAAAGAGAAAAGTTTTGCTTTTTGAGTTTTCATTTGTGTTTATATCTCTTATTCGAGCGAGATGTGCTGGTGTAGACATAAAAACATTTCTCTTCTGCACTTCTTTCCATCATTTCACCATGGCCAAACAATAACCTCTATTGCGGCTTTGTACATGTGGAAGTCAAAAATATGTAGAAAATCTAAATTCCATCATGTCAGGGTTCGAAACATCATTCAGAGGTGTATACAACTCACTGAATTTCACCTCACTTCTGCAGGAACTGCATCTGGATAACTGAAGCTACTACATAGGACAGAACATAAAATAAATGTATTTTGCTGTGATTTAATTACAATCAATTGGTTAAAAGAATGCTGAAATAACTACATCATGATGCATACAGTGGGGAGAACAAGTATTTGATACACTGCAAATTTTTCAGGTTTTCCCACTTGCAAAGCATGTAGAAGTCTGTAATTTCTATCATAGGTACTCTTCAACTGTGAGTGATGGAATCTAAAACAAAAATCCAGAAAATCACATTGTATGATTTTTAATCTTAAATTAATTTCCATTCCTTTAATTTCCATTTTATTGCATGAAATAAGTATTTGATACATCAGAAAAACAGAACTTAATATCTGGTACAGAAACCTTTGTTTGCAATTACAGAGATCAGACGTTTCCTGTAGTTCTTAACCAGGTTTGCACACACTGCAGCAGGGATTTTGGCCCACAGGTTTCGGGGCTGTCGCTGGGCCACACGGACTTTAAGCTCCCTCCAAAGATTTTCTATTGGATTCAGGTCTGGAGACTGGCTAGGCCACTCCAGGACCTTGAGATGTTTCCTACGGAGCCACTCTTTAGTTGCCCTGGCTGTGTGTTTTGGGTCGTTGTCATGCTGGAAGACCCAGCCACGACCCATCTTCAATGCTCTTACTGAGGGAAGGAGGTTGTTGGCCAAGATCTCACGATACATGGCCCCATCCATCCTTCCCTCAATACGGTGCAGTCGTCCTGTCCCCTTTGCAGAAAAGCATCCCCAAAGAATGATGTTTCCGCCGCCATGCTTCACGGTTGGGATGGTGTTCTTGGGGTTGTACTCATCATTCTTCTTCCTCCAAACACGACGAGTGGTTTAAACCAAAAAGTTCTATTTTTGTCTCATCAGACCACATGACCTTCTCCCATTCCTCCTCTGGATCATCCATTTGCATCATCATTTGCAAACTTCAGACGGGCCTTGACATGTGTTGGCTTGAGCAAGGGCACCTTGCGTGCACTGCAGGATTTTAATCCTTGACGGCGTAGTGTGTTACTGATGGTTTTCTTTGACACTGTGGTCCCAGCTCTATTCAGGTCATTGACCAGGTCCTGCCGTGTAGTTCTGGGCTCATTCCTCACCTTCCTCATGATCATTGATGCCCCACGAGGTGAGATCTTGCATGGCGCCCCAGACCGAGGGAGATTGACCGTTGTCTTGAATTTCTTCCATTTTCTAATAATTGCACCAACAGTTGTTGCCTTCTCACCAAGCTGCTTGCCTATTGTCCTGTAGCCCATCCCAGCCTTGTGCAGGTCTACAATTTTATCCCTGATCTCCTTACACAGCTCTCTGGTCTTGGGCATTGTGGAGAGGCTGGAGTCTGGTTGATTGAGTGTGTGGACAGGTGTCTTTTATACAGGTAACAAGTTCAAACAGGTGTAGTTAATGCAGGTAATGAGTGGAGAAAAGGAGGGCTTCTTAAAGAAGAACTAACAGGTCTGTGAGAGCCAAAATTCTTACTGGTTGATAGATGATCAAATACTTATGTCATGCAATAAAATGCAAATTAATTATTTAAAAATCATCTACTGCGATTTTCTGGATTTTTGTTTTAGATTCCATCACTCACAGTTGAAGAGTACCTATGATAGAAATTACAGACTTTTACATGCTTTGCAAGTGGGAAAATCTGAAAAATCAGCAGTGTATCAAATACTTGTTCTCTCCACTGTATATATCAAAAGTCTGAATTCATTCTTTGTCAGCTCTTTTCACAAGCGACAAGCACACAACTTTTAAAATGTTTGTTTTCTGAATGGAGTTCAGTTTGATGCTATGCAGGAGCATCGCTGATATGCTGAAAGGCTTTTATCACACGGCACCATGCAAATTTCTCGCTGAACAATTTGTGCAAATACATACTTGGTAAGTAACATACGTGTCTGTTTCAGAACTGTCAAATGCACCTATCACTCACCTTTCTCACACCCTCTATTTCTTATCTACAATCCAAAATTTTTTCTGTGTATCATTCGCTCTGTGAATTGTTACTATTTTGGCAGTAAACACATGTTAGTCTGATATCTGCTTACCCTCACCCTGTTAATAATAGTTCTCCGGTGGCCCTGTTATAAAGTGATTTGATAACTTTTACATAACTTTCCCAGTCAGTTGGACAACACATTTCGTTGTCACCCCTCAGTTTAAGATAAGTGTTTAAAACCTTGTCACTGGAACCACAGGTATTTCTGCAGGCCTCTTGCCCTGTCAAAACAAATACTGTAAAAAGAAAAGAAAAAAATTAAGAAAGGAGCAGGGAAGAGGTGAAGTGGATGGTGGGATAGGGAAAAGTCCTGCCTGAGCCTGGACAGCCAATAACAAGAAGCGTTCCAACAAGTCTGCCTCAGTGTGTGCGAGTGTGTGTGTGTATGTAATGATGCGTGTGTCCCTGGTGACAGGCACTCTTAGTGACTTACAGTACGTGTATGTGTGTGTTATGAGAGTGTATGGGAGATGGGAGGAGAAGGAGGTGAGGAGAGGGGGGTAAGTCCTTCTAAATATGCATCTTAATGGCTGCTCTGTTCCCACCATTCACAGCGAGTGATGGAGAGAGTGAGGGCGAGAGAGAGGCAGGGGATGAGGAGAAGTGGTGCTGCATGTTTTCAAGTGGGCAGCCAAGACAGGGACGCAGACGGACAGACAGCGAGCTGAAAAGACAGAACGGCACAAGCAAACGTCAACAAGAGAAAAGCTATGTAAGGAGCCGCCATACCTGACTCCTTCAACCGTGGCCCCATTCCACAGTGACACACACACACACACACACACACACACACACACACACACAGGCCTCGGCAGCAGTAGTATTGAGGAGCAGAGTGGAGAACTAGCCTCCTCAGGCAGTAGCTGTTTGTCGCTAAATGAAGGCCGGCATTCTTTGGTTTCCCAGGGAGCTGGGTGCCTGCCAGTCCCCCGGCCACTGAGTGCCATTTTATTAAGAACAAAATGGAGCCCCTATGAAAGGAGCCCAGCACTGAGCCTGCACAGGTCTCACTGAGCTGAGCCTCGGCATAAACAAACACCACCTTAAAGAGACAGGCTGGTAGAAAATGAGGGACGGCAGGGCCCCTCAAGAGCCCTCTAAGAGATACAAACTGCTATGGGATTGACAGCGGCCGTCATTGATGAGCGAGAGTCACCTTACAGAGGTGTGGGGGGGTGAGGTATGCAATAAACAAACTACTTCCTCCTTAAAAAAACTGTTTCAAAACCAAAATATTGGAGCAAAAATAACACAGACAAGTGCCAGTAAATGATAAAAGTCCACCTTAACCAGGACAATGATACAGGACACAGGAGTCTTGAGTGAGTGTAAAGACCTGTTCTTGGACAGGTGGAGCACTGGAGGCAGAAAGGATGGATGGCTGGTTAATCAAATGATGGATGAATGGATGGAGGGATGGTGAGGAATACTGACAGACACACTGTACTGTTGGTTAAGTCCTCTGCCTCCCTCCACTCCTGTCCCTTTCCATGATACACAGCATATTTCACTGCTAAGCTGATTTTGGACTCGCATCTCATTAGAAGACATATTTATTAGAGATTTAGTGTAAACATACATGTGTCGTGCCAAATGTCCAATTCACGATGTAACCAGGAGGGGTCAGTAACACAGAGTATCTGCTGAAGCTCACTGTCAGTATGTGTGTGTGTGTGTGTGTGTGTGTGTGTGTGTGTGTGTGTAGGAGACAGAGTGTATGTGTGTGTGAGTGAGTGAGAGAAAGTGAGAACCTCTCTGGTTTGTGTATAGAAGCACAGAAGAGACAGGTTTTTCTATAATATGTGTGCATGCATATGCCTGTGTGTGTGAGTGTGATGCCCTGTCACTTTGCCAGCTGACTTCTGCTCATAATGTTTATCATGAAAAGTGATAAAAGTGACATTTTTCACAACACAAACTTACAGTGGTGATGAATAACAAAGTTTTCTGCTTGTTTTCACTTTATGCTGAAGCTTGTGGGTTAAAATAATACACTGAGACATAATTCAAGGCAATTATTTAATAAACTGATCATTTGTTTCTTGTGTATATAACACCAATCATCTATTTATTTATTCAAGGGCACTTTAAAAAGGAATGCTGACATTTGTTTTTATTCTTAAGCCAGATATATATTTGTTTTTAATGATGGTTTCCTCGCGAATCCATTAATTGGAAATTAACACTACACGTCCACAACATGCAATACGCAGTCTTTACACTCCAGACAAGTCCTAAACAAGTCATTACATTCACATTATATTATATTCACCAAATGTAACGTCATCTTAACAACAGAGTAATGAAAGGGTTTTGAAATTTGTATTTATTTGGTAAAACAAGGACGACAGAACTTTATCATAACAAAGTTGTATATTTTAAAATCAAGTGACTCAAGTAGGTCACAAGTCATTGGTGTTAAAGTCCAAGTAGAGTTGCAAGTCTGCCTTAAGTCCAAGTCATGAGACTTGAGTCCACACCTTTGAGTGAGTATGATGAAGTGACAATTTCATGGTTCAGTAGGCAACAACAATGAAAGAAAGAAGAGACAAGCTGATGTACCAAGTCCACAATTTCCAAGCTCCAGATCTACGTGATGTTTCATTGCTGCTGCACAGATCAGTACCATTTAAGCAGAACAAGGGCAACATATTTGCCATTATTATGACATGCTTGATTTAGGGGTCTCACTGTCCATACCACCTATGATGATGCTGCCGTCACGGTTTCTGCTTGGATCCCAGAATGAACAGTGTCGCCATATTTATTGCTACATCATGCCAATCAGGAAGTTGTATTCTCTGTTGTGCCCTCTAGTGGAATCCTCCAGTAATACATATAGTATATCGGCAAGTATGACCCTTTGGACTCGCCTTTCACACCTGTGTGTATCATGCATCTCCAAGGGTGTCCAGCTCACAACTTGTGTCCAGATGTTTTAACTAACTACCTACGCCACTTCCACTAGAAGGTGGCATATTTATTACTTCAGATAACAAAAACAACTGGAGTCCCTAGTTGCTATCTTGTTAGCAGTACCCTTATAAACGGACATCACATATCAGTGCTCCTCTCCATTTTTACAACCGGTTGCGCATGTCATAATTTCCAAGGAAACATGTGTTCCCAAGTATCTGCATATCAGTGCTCCGCTTCTCAATCACATACACACACCATAAACACACACACACACACACAAAGTATGATGGGACCAGAGCCAACATCTGTCTTTGATATTATTTAACTAACCGCTTATTGTGGGAGCCCACCAGCACCACGGATGGCGTCTAGCGCTGTGTGTGTGTTAGTCTACGAGCGCGCTTCGGCGTCCATTCAGACACTTTGGCAAGCCGCTGTTGTGTTGTTACATCCTTCAGGGGTTGAGCTGTGTATGTGTGTGTATGTGTGTGTTCAGTATGTGCGCCGGCATTTCTGAGAATGTGACTGCATACCAGCGCGCAATGTGTGTTTCCACAGACATGTGAGAACAGTGTGAGTGTGTGCGGTGGCTATCCCCCTCCATAGTGAAAGCCACAGCCTCAAACCACATCAGAGAGCGTGTGGGAGACAGAATGACAAGGCCAGGAACCAGCCAGCGTCTGCCTGCAGCCACACACAGACACACGCTCACACACACTGACACACACATATTCATACTTACATACACATTTATCACACTTACTCATCTACTTATTGACACACGCTGTCTCTTACTCGCTCTCTTTCCCCCTCACACACACACACACACACACACACACACACACACACACACACACACACACATTTAACACCAACCGTCATTGCACCACAAGTCCTATCCAGTGGTCAGCGTTTAGGCCAAGGATGCAGTCTGCAGCTGAGGGAGATGTTTGTGTTTGCATACTTTCTCACAGACAGACATTGACTGAGCAGAGGGCAAAATAGGCTTTCTACTGTGGATTTGTTTTAGCATTTTGACGTGGTGCAACTGTCACTCATTGGTGTGTGGGATGAATGAAAATGAAAATATTTGAATTATTTATTTATGTCCACCTCGCTGGGTACAGAAATATAGGGCATGCAAGCTAAGCTCGGAAAACAAGATAATTACAGACATGTACACTTGTGCATAGCAAGCACTGCTGCACTTATTCCTACATGCATGTATGTTTAGTGTTAATCAAAACACAGCAAAAACATGCACACAGTCATATTAATGAACACCGACAAACAAATATCAAGTATGATGCATGCTTGCCTCCTCACACACACATGCACAAACATGATGTTATTGCCAACGAAAGACCATTCATGCAATTTCTCACGCTGACACAAGCACACACACACACACACACACACACACACACACAAAGATGCAACACAAGTGTAGATCATCCATGGGTCAGTGAAAGCTAGAAGCGGTGTTTTTCCTTGCGGTGGACACACATCAATTTCAAGGAAATTGCTCGCCCCATTATTGGAAAGTGTTACCGGAATGTCAATTAAGGGGGAAGTTTTTAACCTCGCACCACACAAATAAACAGTGCACCCCACTCCCCCCTTATTAAAGGCGGTGTCAGCGCAGACAGAGAGTCTGGAGGGGGTAGAGGGGAGGGAAGGAGGGATGGAGGGAGGTAGGGATGGAGGAAGGGAGGCCCGGGGAAAGGGAGAAGAGGAGACAGGAGATTTGGTGCTCTCAAAGAAAATGCTTTTGGCCCTCCTTTTGTGCCCCGAGGCCCTAGACCCTGAGAACCACTCAAAACCCGGGCTCTGGCCCCGACTCAGGCCCACTTAAGGTTAACCTCAACAGGCAGGGATCTGTTTGACAGCTGGTTGGATCCTGTAGGTGCAACTGCAGTAGGCCAATTAAGGGCAGGTCAGCGGAGGGGAGGGAGGAGAGAAAGAAGGGGGCCAGGAGAGATAGAGTTGGGAGGGGAGGGAAGGATGGAAGGGCAGATGGCAAGAGAGGGGCTGCAGCAGAGAGGTGAAGGAGTGTGGGAGGAATCATGTGTGTAGGGAGGGCTGACAGAGGTGAGAGAAAAGATGTAAAGTAGGAGAGAACAGACATGCAGGGAGGATTATGCAAAGGAGAGGTGGGAGGTTAGAGGTGAAGAGATTGATAGTGTAGCTTACTTCAAAAACAAATGAGCATTTTGTGAAAGAGGAGAGAGGGATCGAAAAACACAACGCAAGCTAACGTGTACACTAAAATAGCCAAAAAACAACTCACCAAATAAGCAGTGTTGTGCAATTCATTAAACAAGCTAGTTCAAACTTCAGTCCACACAGATTCAGATCAATTAGTTTACGTTCTTTGTCCACAATTTTCAATTAAATTCACTGTCCCAAAAATTGTATTCATTTCTTGCATTTTTTTAATGCTACCTTAATGCTAATCTATGCTAACTTAATGCGTTGTTTGAAATTCATTGCATATGTGGCTGGCGTTCAGTATTGTTTTTTCAAACCCGTCAGGCACAGTTTGCATAAAAATGTGAAATTTTGGATTGTAACAAATATTGTAACAAATATCATATGAGATCTAATGTCATTTGAGTTAACAATGCTCACGTAAATGTTCATTGATTGCATAGCTATAATAGTTCACTTAAAACATGAGCATGTTCAATGAACGTGCTCTTTTACCATAATCGTGAAAACACTGCAAATACAAGAGAGTGAACAGGTGAGAACAGGGAAATAGAAAGGTATAACGTGTTAGACAGAGAAACAGACAGGAACATTCAGGCATGAAGGTTACATATTGCAACCCTATTTCTGTGAAGACAGACAAAGCTCTCTAATGAGCCCAGTAAGTTTGACCAGGCTGCAGAGCATCATGGATATATACTGGGGCCAGCTGAGGGATTCATACCATAGAATAGATCTCCTCTGTATTGGACAGAGCAGAACATAGCTTATATAGAGTAAAAGGTTGCCTCACGTCCAATCCAGAATACACCACTGCACCTGACCATCAAGGAGTATATATCCTAAAGGTCCACAGTGTGACAACTGAGCACTGATGTCAGAATGATCCAGAAATATTAGCAGAGTAGAAACAGATCAAAGGCCCAGATAACTTCAAACAGGTATCATCTACTGATGCTTTACTGAACAGAACCTCCCAAAGATGGGTGGAGCGTGCTCACATGGCTCCGGGGGTCTCAGTCTGCAAGCTCAAAGGCATGTGAAATGCCTTCACATAGCCAGTGTGTGAGCCTCTGTTTGGAAAAGGGCTTGCCAAGAGCCCCATCACCATAACAGATGAACAGCTGCTGAGAGGCTGCGTGCTCCATGTAGTTTTTGCTGGAGCACACAAAACACACAAACGGTGCAATTTCTATGATCGCTCTGGATGGAAAAGGTATCAAGGAAAAGGGCAGGAGTCTCTTTAAAATATCTCCTGATCAGAACTTTAGAACATATTGAAACTTAATTTATGATAAATACATTTTCATGTAATGTAGTGATAAACATTGTTTTAACAATTCAATACAGCGTGGACATTAAAGTTTCAGAAGACGCATATTGATCTGTGCTGATATCATATGGTGAGGAAAACAGGGAAAGAAGGGAGTTCTTTATATTTTTTTATAAAGTGTACCAACTTCTTTGGAATCAGGGGTTGTAACAGCATGAGCACTGATGACAAATTTGCGAGTCTCCTGAGTTTCTGGAAAAGTTAGCAGAAGAAAGAGTAGGCTGTATGCCATCATTTGACATCAGAATAGTCTTTTACAAAAGTTGGGCCTTTGTTTAAAATGTAAATGAAACAGAATGTCTGTGCCGTCTTGCTACCACTCTTTACTTTTGTTGTACACTGTGCAACACCCTCCATTGATGATGCAGTCTTCATTACAATAGTTCTACTGAAAACTGGTGGAAATGTGGGTTGGTTTTCTAGATAGCACCAAGGTTCCAAGAAGTCCTGAATGGAACCGGTTCAAAAACCACAGCTAATTTGGTAGAAAAGTGGTAGAAAAGGCTGCTCAGTCAGCCTCTGCCACCTCACACCCTGCCTGAAGCCATTAGGGAGAGAGTAATCAAATACCGGGAAGTGGTGAGGTGAGAGACTTCCTCCATCCAGATCATCATCACCTGACGTCAACTGGAGAGTCAGCTGGGGTTGCTCAGCGTTAAAGGTAAAGCCTGAGGCGTGGAGATTAACATCATCACATTTGTCAACCAATGAGGTCACACTGTGCCAGGTAGTCAACGCACGTTTTATGACGTAGTTATGGGAATCGTGACTGAACATATTAAACGATCACGATTAGGGAAAGATGAAGTGCACCCTGGATGTAAATTTTGATGCATTTTTTTGCAGAGGAGAGTGGTCAAGTCTGAACAGGCTGTAAGGGTAAATAGAACAAGAGAATTCAAAGCTAGTAAGTACAGCATGTAATTTCACTGCCCCAAATATGTTCTGCGGTAAATAAGTCAAGAGAGGAGAGGAGAGGAGAGGAGAGGAGAGGAGAGGAGAGGAGAGGAGAGGAGAGGAGAGGAGAGGAGAGGAGAGGAGAGGAGAGGAGAGGAGAGTATAAACATCATCATTAGTGTACTACTGACTCCACAGTAATCCTCTGCAAGAGCTCCCATGTCAGTAAAAACCAAACTCCAGCTCCGACTGCAGGGAGAAAATCCGCGAAGAGTGGAGAAAGAAAGGAAAAGGGAGGGGGGAGAGAGACAGAGAGAGAGAGAGAGAGAGAGAGAGAGAGAGAGTGATGGAGAGCTACAAAGAGAGACAGATCAGGAGAGAAGCAATTCTGAATCTACATAGTTAATGAACACCATTTCACTGGTTACCAGCAGCAACCAAAGTGGCTGCAGAAAATATTCCCATGCCATTCTCGGTCTGTTTTCGGGGTTGAGCGTGTGTGCGTGTGCACGTGTGTCAAAGAGAGGTCTGACTGAACAAGCACATTCAAATGAGTGGTATTTTTCTCCGGTTTTTTTTACGTAAAAAAACAGAGTGTGGTTCCCCTCCTCGACCCAACTCACGCTCATTAAACCAGAGCTGCAGCCGTTTAGAATCACAGTGAGAAATAACAGGAATAGATGGAAAAAAGTAAACAGCACAGAGAGGAAAGAAGAGGAGAGGATGGCTGAAAATGGTGATGAGTTATGTGTGATGATGTGTGTATGGGCATTGGAGTAAGTGCATATGAGTGCGTACAAAAACCTAACCAACCTAACCATAAAAGCGCCTTTCAAAGACAGGCCATTAAAGTTCTGAACTCAGCTTTGACTCTCAACTACTTACTGCCTTTTGGTATCCTAAATTAACTTAAGCCGCTGATGCAGTTAATGAAAAATGATGTGCTGAAATCAGTTTATATCACAAATAATCATATTTACAGCATTATTCATCCATTGGGGTGGGTGCGGACAGAAAAGATGGAGAGGCAGTGAAGCTTGAGCAGGACTCATAGCTGTGACTTCATTACTTTATGGGTCTTAGCCTGCTGAGCCACCAGTCCACAGCCCTTATTGTCAGAGTGGTGTTCGGCATAGGAATGCTGAGCAAACAAAAACACCACTGTTTTATTTTTTAACAAAGTAGCCAAAGGTCTGGCTTTCTCTCTCCTGTTTTTTTGCCTGCCGCTGTGCATTCCAATAAAAGTCTCCATAGATAATGAATGTTAGTAGGCCGTCTGCAGCCAAACCTTGGCTCCGATGGCAGTTATGACTGTCCACTGTGGTGTCTGTGTGTTAGTCATCTCAGGATGAATGAGTCACCGGAGAGAAACCTCAAGCGCCACCCAGGTAACGGGTTAGCCACACACACACATTCACACACACATTAAAAAAAACACAGCACTAAGACGAGTGAGGTGTAAGGCAGGACTTCTATAGTATGGTATTATGCTGCCACCATGTGGCCGCTATGAAGATGACATGCAGCTGCAAAGCCAACAGAACGGTGAAGAATATTATCCAGGGGTCTGGCATTAAATTACAAAAATAAAAGTGAGAGTGACAGGTCTATACACAGAACATATAATCACAACCCGGGTGAGCGGGTAGGTTGGACTGCTACACTGATATGAATGTGTAACATTATTATTATGGCACCTACATACCCTTGGTACCTCCCTACATGTAATAACAATTATTTGGGGAGATTAGAGCTTTTCTGGGGACTGTGTGGGAGTGTACACCTTCTGATTCTATTGTATTTTAAAGCTATAAAAACCACCTTAGCATTTTTATCAGTGCATGTATTTTATGCAACCTGAGCACATAGAATGAGGGGAAATTTGTGTCCGACTTTAAATAAAGTCTTAAAATAAAATGTTATCTTGCAGTTTTTCACAATTTTTAAAACACTAAACATGAATCTTTGAACCAGAAGCTCAGTGCCCGAAACCAATTTATCAGATCATTCACTCTTTTAGCAATTCTCACTCGCTAAAACACTGTTGCAATGTGATGTACTTGTGTTTGAAATGGCAAACACCGGCAGCAGAACCGGAACACGACTACAACACAGCTGTCATGGCGTATACACATAATTGTTTTTTGAATGATGTTATTACAGTTCGTCTTTTATCTTTTGCCACATTGTTCCATTCACAGTTTACTTTTCAAAATAGCTTACACAGCCCTTAACATAAGACGAATGATCAAAAACAGCACAGATTGTTCACCTATCAAACGCACAATTTGTGCTCAATTAAAAATATGCTCTACGTTTTCTCATTTATTTAGATTACAACATTGAAACTATAGCTATCAATATTAACTTCAACCATCACTTCAACCTTTGTGCAGCACCTTCACAGTATTAACTGTCTTTTACACTGAAACATTTGGTTTTGCAATGAGTACACTACTACTACTACTACTACTTAGGGAATGCACTGTCACAGCTCTTTATAATGTGTACACTGAATATTTGTTCTACTGTTTAAAAAATAGCTTAGCTCTTAAATTCCAATCTTAAATCTTAGCTCTTTTTCCACATTAAATGCACATACTATAAGAAATCACACTGACCAGACCAATCTGCTGAGCTCATGTTCTGTTTGCGTCAACCTAAGATATCACGATATCAAGTGCAGTTATTTGCATTACAGCTAGTATGTTATGTATAAGGTCAATTGGAGGAGAGCATGTTCACCAAAAAAATAACACAAAAAATTCCTGCAATGCACTGGAGACAACAGATATTATGCAGCAGACAAAGAGTGCCCAAAGGTGGAATTTTAAAGGCAGTTCAGATAGAAAAGTGCCATTGTGGCAGAGTTGTGATAAAAAGAACAGATGTGATGGGGAGAGAGTAACTGCTTTTTCACCAGGCACTTTATCAGTACAGACAGAGCACATTGTTTTCAATCCTCTTTGCAGCCCTTACAGCCAGTTGATTTCTCATAATAGCAATTTGGGATTTTAGTTAAGCTTATTTGTATGTTGCACAAATAAAAATAAGTCAAATGTAAATGAGAAAATCCTCAGTATGGCAGAGCTCATCTGCTGATCACGGATAGCTAAATCAGCCCTCCACACTGCAAGAAATACAGATTCCAACACTGCAAAAAAAGTCCTGTTTTACAGTATTAGGATGCACTGTAGGATTGCGCTTATATAGTCGTCTTTAGTAGAACACATTACATCAGTCTCTTTTAAAGAGGGAACATCCATGTAAGTAAGATTTGTTGTTACTGCTCTTGGTGATCAAATTAGCACTGCAGAGATACTCAGTCCAGTAAAGTTGCTTGGCACATGAGTACCATGAGTTCATCGAGCTAATTAGAAATGATGAGCCAAGTGACCGTTAGTTGTTGTTCCACTCTTCATTTTCTTCCTTGGAGAATGGTACAGAGAGAGTTAGTGAATGGGACAGAGATAGAAAAAAATGAAAAAGAAAAGAAAGACAGATAAAGACAGTAAGGATGATACCACTGGAAGAAAAAAACGCCTGGAGGAGTTCCCATCACCGTGCCCTCCCCTGACTCGACGTGGGCCACATCATCATTCTAATTACCCCACTAATTACTGTGCTAATGCTGCAAAGGCCTTGAGGCATCCTGTTTTGATTGAGGCCACTGCAAGTCGGCTCGAGGGAAAAGTGAAGCTCTCGAACTGCTGCCAGTGCACCATTCAACATCTGTCATCCCTGGCCTTTTTGGTGGATGCATCCAAGTGTGTACTTGTTGTCCGAGAGATATACACTGTACAGAAACAAGGACATTTTCACGATAATGCTCAACAGGAGCCCCGTCCTAGAGACCCTGGACCCTGAGCTGGTATTATACTGGTGTGTGTCGCTACCAACAACCACTTCACCTTTTAATGACTGTAATCAGAGAATTAAGTGGCTATGCACACTGAGGCCGTCCACTGCACCTCCCTGCTGTTATTCAACAGCATCACAGCAGACACACAAACACACACTGCTCTCTATAAGAATATTCATCAGAGTTGAGTGTTCATGTAATCATGTATCCACTACAATTTTAAGTGGTATGACAATTAAACTCTTTTAGAAAGCATTATTGTGAAAAAATGTGTCCATACATTATCAATTGAGACAGGAAGGATACTTTGGGTTGCAAAGCGACTAGAAAAGCGTTATATAAGTGCAGGTCCATTTACCATCCATTCCATTTACATTTATTTATTCTTATATAAATATTAAATCAAAAAACTTCCTGTAATCTGAAAGTGCTGCGAGTACAGCCAATGCAATCTAATGCCGCATTTCTACACCATGGTACAGCACAGCTCGACTCAACTCGACACGTTCTTTTTTGGTTTTTCATTGGCAAAAGTTGTAGACGGTACATGGTACTTTTTTGGTACCACCTCGGTCGAGGTTATGAGTGAGTTGAGTCAATAGTAGAAGGTGACGTTAAAACCCTGCAGACCCCTGATTGGTCAGAGAGAACTGTCACAGGACACGAACGTGCAATTTCTAAAATAGCCCAGCTACCATCAATAGCTATCGCAAAATTTTATTCAGTTGATCCAGTTTCGAAAAATAATGGATTGCCAAACTATGCCAATACACTACAATTGACAAGTGATTCTATGTTTGGTTGCCAATGAAAGGATTCAGCGTGTCGCATTGAAGGTTCCGCTGAAGATCTTCCAAACCACCAACAATATCGACCACAAAATTTGATTTAGTTTACCCAGATTTTTTTATGGGTGAGCTGAACAACAATGCCATACACTACAGCGCACAGTTGACAAATTGCAGATTGTTCTCTCTTTGGTTGGTGATAGTCGTGTTTTCATCAACAAATTTCTATTCACATTTTGAAGATTCGCATTCGAAAAGCTTGATAGAAACACCAAATTTTGATTAAACTTTCATAAAATACAAATAAAAGTTTTTTTCACTCACTTGAGGAGGTTTTTGTCTTTTTTTAAAAAAAAAAAAGATAATGCGCTAAAAGGAAATGGGGAAGCTTTTTCCGAATAAGTTTTGACGTTGCAAACTTTTAACCCACCTGAATGGCTTAATGACTTCAATGAAAACAGGTAATATCTGCAGTTGGCGGAAAAGAAGACCAAAAAGTAAGATGAGTCGTGTCAAGTTGAACCATTCAGTGGAAATGAGGACATAAGCCACTTTCAGCTCACTGTGCTGGTCAGTTTGGTATAACTGACATAAACACATCAGATCCCCAATGACAAGCTCACTGATGCTGACTCTACACTATCTGCCCAGCATCCTAATAGAGGAAAACCAATATAAATGGAAGGCAGCAGTTGATGGAGAACCATTTTTATCAGTGGTTGGTGAATGAAACACAATCTATCATATCCCTCCCAGTTACTCATGTTAGCAACCAAACTTCAGCTTAGCACTCAACAAACAATAATAACTCAATGCTTCATTGTGTTTGACTCTATTTTTTGATGTATTACATGCACGCCGTCTGACAATGTATCAGATGGTGACTGAGCCAATGACAACAGCACATTGCATTCAAAAAGTGGTTTAGTCTTTAGCACAAAACTGGTTGAAACAGATGGGAAATAAACAACTTAACTGCTGTCGAGCATTGAGCCCATTTCAAACTGTAAAGATGCTTTTGCTTTCTAATGCTTAAGAAAACTGAGGAAGATCTTTCTTGTCATGGACACGGTAGCTTCTGTTCTGGATTTTCAGAATCATTGAAGGTACTTTGTGAGCAGATGGTGAAAAGCAATTGCTTTGCAGAAGCCTTATTGCCGCTCATGGAAATCTTTGAATAGGTCCCGGCAGTCCCTACCTCAGCTTTCTGTTAGAGAAGCAAGAAATGATCGGGTGGTGAGAACTGACAGTTCTGTATCACTTCTGATTCTCTCCATTAAAAACGGGCCAATGCCTTTTCAATATCTGATATGTGTATTTTACGTAAGATGTTCTCTGGCTTTCTTTCATGCGTGTGACATGCATACTTATGAATGATTATGTGAGAGGACACTCTGTGCCTGCTTTCTGGCAGTAGGTTCCAAACAGAGACTTAACCACAGGGAACAGTGACATATCTCTTAAACCAATCCACACAATCCAGAGAAAACAACACGCTGGATATCATTTACCTCACTGGACATACTGGGTACCACTGAGTTTCCTGCCTGTGTTTCATAGAGAAATTAATCTTGTGTGTTTCCTGTGGATATCCGGTAAATAAAGTAAGGAACATGACACATCAAACTATTCGCATTTCCTGGTTGTATAAAAAAAAAATGACTCCCCTTGTTTCATTTAATCGAGAAACTTTGTGAGTCATCTCGCAAACAGAGAGCGTGCCAGACTGAAGTGCTGCAAATCAGCATGAACAAAGCATTATGTAGTTACAGCCATTCAATCAACAGAAATGATACGGTCTACTTTGATTATGTCAGTTACTCAACCCCAGCTGTGTTCGCACACACAAACAGCATCATACATAAATAAAACTCACACACAAACATGCATATTTATAGAGGTAAACACATTTCCACTCTATTGACACTTGCTAAACTCATATATAATGAATCCAAAACGATTAAACAGCAATTTGGCAAGAGTTTAAATCTTGATTGATGGAAACAATAAACTGTAAATGTATTTTGAGGAACATCAACTCAGAAAAAGCTGCCTGAGATTTGTGGCTACAAGCTACAGTATGACTTTTTTCAAATGGATATCTCCTCTGGGTATAATTTGTCACCATCTCAAGATGCTTCCCGGAGCATGAAGGTGACTTCAGATCAGCGCCCAGATGCCAAACCAATACGGTTTACGGTGCGGAAGAGTGTGAGGAATGAGGTGTGACTCAACATGTGACGTTAACAGGTGACAAACTCCGGCTGTTGTGCAGACAGCCATTGTTTTTAGTGTCAAAACAGGAGACAGCCCTGGCTAGATATAGGCCTGATAGTGAAGTCATATCAAGGGCGTAGTTGTTTTTTTTTTTGTTTCAACATTTGGGATGACACATATTAAGCAGGTGGTCTGAGTATTCTTCCCCCGAGAAATTCTGAGCGTCAAACACTTCATTTCCTGAGCTGACGCTGCCAGATGGTTTGTTACATAGAACCATCTGAGAAGCTGTCACTGAAACTGTTTGGGAAAGGGCGGGAACTTTAAAATAGTACTTTGTTGGTGTTTGGATGAACCATCTGTCAATCACTATCTATGTCACCATCGCCATGTTCGTTTTAAACGTCACCTAGTGTCGTAAACGGTAGTCACACACACAAATCACACATGTAGCTGCCAGTGGCTCCTCCATGGATGCTTATTGGTTGAACCAATGGATGTTTGTACACAAACACGTTACTTGAAGCCTGATGAGATGGATTTTCGATTTTATGATCTTGTGTTAATTCAGAATCCAGCTGCCATGCAAGGTAATTAATTCCCTGCCCTCTGGTTAATTTGATGCACCAATTTATGCCTCTTCTACATTAGTGTATGGTGCTGGTCCTGCTTCATCTGTGCTTCATCTTCTTTCCATTGCAACAAATACTTTTGAGTTTGCAGTCTGCCACCTACTACTCTACTATTCCACAGGCATTGTTGCATTGATGAGCCACTTCCGGTTTGTCAAAATAAAAGCCTTCTGCTGATCTCATGTACAGTCATGGAAAAAAATATTAGACCATTGTTTTCTTCAATTTCTTGTTCATTTTAATGCCTGCTACAACTAAAGGTTAATTTGTTTGGACAAATATAATGATAACAACAACTGATTTCTAGACATTTTCCATGGTTTTCTTGATAAAAAAAATCATTATCAAGAAAACCATGGAAAATGGCTAGATATCACCTCTTAAATTAAACTCTTATAAGCTATTTTTGTTGTTGTCATTTTATTTGTTCAAACAAATTATTAACATTTATTGTACCAGGCATTAAAATTAACAAGAAATTGAAGAAAACAATGGTCTAATATATTTTTCCATGACTGTATATATTGAGGCCAATGTGTCCCCTGCCTCCCCCTCAAAAACAGATGGAGATTTTTGTCTTTGCAGGAATAGCTGAGAGAAAGTGGAGAATAATTTATTTTTGTTTTGCGAGACAAAGCAGTTCCAAATCCAACACATGCTATTAATATTTTACAGCAAGAGTAAGGTGTGACCTTCAACACAGAGGATATGGTAAGAGGAAAAGTTGTTGAAGATGAAAGGATGTTGTTACCGTAGATAATCAACTTTCATCATAATGTACAGTGGGTTAGGGGACGGCAGGGCTTTTTGTTTTCTTTCTTTTCTTTTATTGTCATTTTAAGTCTTAAAAGAGAATGGTGTCTGTACTATTTTAGCATATTCATTAATTGTTATATTTATCTATCCGCTAATGATTTGTGCATACTGTAATGTAAACAAGACAATGCAATAACTGACAGCCCTACAAACAATGGTTACATTTTCTCTCCGGCACTCATTGTTTAGTGCATCTCAGCATGTGCTGCTGCATCACTGTTCTGATATTGAGGGATTGTTGCTCTGCTGTGTCCCTGTCAACTGCCATAGTAAAATGCCTCCATGCCGTGAACACTGCAGCGGGCTAAGCTGCTGTTGTTTTTGTCACCATCATTTTCATAAAGCAAGTGTTGCCCCGAAGAGGGTATAAGTGATGAACGACAATGAGCCACTCTGAATGTATTCTCCCTGCATCCATAACCAAAATGCCAATGCAGCTGCTTTTGTTTTGAGGAAGGAAGAAGAAAAGAGACTGACAGAGTCAAACAGAGAGAAGACAGGCAGCATAAATAAATCCCTACTGTGTCTTTCTCCTAAGTAAAAAAAAGAAGACATTTTTTAAATTGAAAAACAGGGAAGAAACCTCAACACTGCTGCCTTATATAACCTGTCTTTCTGATGATCTGTTAATATGTTTTTATGTCTATGTTTTCCACCTGGCTGGCAAAATTGCAATCCCCATGGAGCAGCACAAAAAGAGACACTGAATAAGTTGGATAAGATGCTATATTTTAATATCATAGCACAGGAATAATGTTTTATAAGGCTTTTCTAATACTGCCTCTAATGCTGCGTGTTATTACAAGAAAAGTTTTCGTGACATCTCACCCCAAAACACACACGGCAGGTCATCAGGTCCAGTGCCGTCCCCATTGCAGCAACAGAAGTGTAATAAAAGCCTATATGCACTTTTTTTCAGTCCAGTGATGAAGCTCCAGGTCTGATCCACAAAGTACTCCAACTCCAAGAGATGTGTCAAGGACAATGTGATGATAAATGAAAAGGCCTTTCACGCTCTGACATGTGAATTTCAACTGAAATCCAGACGATTCTTTCAACTACTTGTGTCTAAATGAAAAAACGATTCCTTCATCCGTGCAATATTTCTTTTCTAGTCACATTTCAGACAGCATGCATCCACATCCAGCACTAAACTACTCCCACCAGAGTCTCCCCCACCTATGCCGGTGTCCTGTTGCTCCTGTGTGACACTGGAGAATCAATTACAAAGTTCAGACTGGTAATGAGGTCTCCAGTTACTTGATCTAGTGACCAGGGGACAATAAAGAGGTCTTCAATCTTTAATGCATAGTCACCAAGCCTGCTGTCTGGTGTGTCTGGCACCACTGCCCCCAAACAAATCTAATGAAGCAGACACTAAGTGTATTAAAATTATAACAAAATGACACACATTAAAATTTTAGATTAAATCTAAATTAAAAGCCACAATTAAGGAACAGTTACATAAAATATGGAGAACTAGACCAGGGCCAAACACTTTCAAAAGCTGTAAAGCTGCCAGCAGCTCTGTGTTGCTCAAGTTGACACCTTGAGTGATGGTGTTGTAATTGTTGAAACTTTATAATTGGAGTAATAATTGTCCTGTGTAATTAT
Organism: Centropristis striata; assembly: GCF_030273125.1. Taxonomy (NCBI): domain Eukaryota; kingdom Metazoa; phylum Chordata; class Actinopteri; order Perciformes; family Serranidae; genus Centropristis; species Centropristis striata. The sequence continues at coordinate 11,920,384 of NC_081537.1, forward strand.
TGACTTAGTTTCAGTGAGATCAATGCACAACCAAAATGGTTTGAAAAATCTTAAATATATAGGGGGTAAAAGAAATGAGTAAAAAAGACACAAGAAACACAGTGAGAAAGTAGCCGTGTTTCCATTTGAAGCAGAATTTTTTAATTTCAATTAAAGAAAATGTGAATTAGGGACATTTTCATCAACTGGTTTAGAACTAATAAACAAAGCTACATAAACATACTTTCGTCACAAGATGGCAGTGTAATGTTTTGCTGTAGGCTAATCTGTCAGTTAACAGTAGAAGAACTAGAGACTGCGCAAGAGAGAAAAAACAACAAAAAAGAAGTTGCTAATCAGATAACTTTGGCCACCATCAAGAGAAAATGGACAGAATTATTCAGTAATTGGATTCAGTTTGGCAAATTATAATTGTTCTTTCACATCAGCTCGTCTTGACCGGCAGAGCGGAAACAGCTGATCACTACATTAGACCTTATTAGGTAAAATCGGTTTAGGGCATGAACTATTTCAATCGAGGGTAAAACTTGTATGCACATTTGTTGTGTGTTTGAATGGGTTTCCATCAAGCTTTTCTCATGTGAATCTTCAAAATGCTTCTGATGCAATGATTCTTGTCTTTTTTACAGCAGGTCAGAAAACGTAGGTCAAGGTCAAAACAAGGTCTCATATTGTTAAAAGTAACAATACCATGTCATTATAAAGCAGGTCTAGGTGCTATATTATTAATGTGAAAGTATGAAAATGCTCAATCCATTGAGAAATGCCTTGTGGGAAGTCGAACTGTGAACTTAACTTTGATAACACCATGAGAGGGGGGTACGTGTAAATGACCTTAGGTCATGTATAAAGTTAGGAAGATAGGGCTGCATTGGGTCTTACTTTGTTGTATTGTAAAAGAGCCATTCGGGATTATGCGGTGTATGGAATTCGAATGTGCTAATAAAACCTGCTGAACAGAGTATTGTGTGCCTCGTGTTTGGCCAGCTCACCCATTAACTTAGTTCAATCTACAAAATTGCCACGACATTCCCCAGCTGCAATGATGATTCAGAGATGCTGAGGCATGTGGAAGACCGGAAACACTGACCAATGAGAGCACAGACTGGACTGGGCTTCTTCAGGAGGAGGTAATGTGTCTTTGTACATGGATGTATGTGTGAGCATGTGTCAGAAAAGGATCAGACTTACAAACTTTCTCTTCAGCTTGCCCTTGCCGCCACGGGTTGGCTTTCCCTCAACTGCAGTACCAGAGGTGAAGTCCGAGCCGATGTCCAGGTGGTCATCTGCTGAGACGCTCTTGCGGAGGTAGGCAGCTCGCGCCCGGAAATGGGAAAAGGGAGACTGGGAGCGAGGGCGTGCCTCGGTGCACCCACCGCGTTCAGGCTCGTCTTCCCCCTCCATGTCATCCTCCAAACGCCACAGCTCCCCTGGAGGAGAGCAGAAAAATGGAAAATTGTGGGATTAGGGGACAGTCAGGAAGGAAACAAGGAAAAAGAAAGACAGGTGAAAGAGAAGGGTTATACGTGAGATATATGTGAGCAAGACAGATTGGACAGATAATGAATATTTATTTCCACAATTACTGCAAACTGTCATCCACTGATTGCTTTCATAAAACATTTCCTGAATGTAATCAAGCTCCCTTTAAAAGTGGAATATTTTACACCCAAACATAATTCTCAGCCTGCCTTCTTAACAACTTGATTATGATTCCATACGCTCGAGAGACATTTTCGTTTTTCTGCAGCTCTGACATGATGGCTGAGCTTTCCTACTCACACAATAGAGATGGATGTGTGCTGTCAGAACGTTGCTCTGCAGCACTAATCACCGCCGACTTCCATCGCTCTGCATTTGATGTCCGTCAGACTGCCTGTCAGCGTCCAACGCCTGACTAACAGCACTCATAAAACACTTAGTGGTCTTTCAGTTACTTACCTGATGCATGCTGGGTAAGCTATAGCAACTCTGTCCATCAGGGAGAGGGACTTTGACAAGTCAGTTCAATGGAAAAAAAGCAAAATGAAAGGATCTTTTGAGCTTAAAATACAGACGTACGCTCACACTTAACTATCATAAAAAAAAGTGATGCCCAGTGGAATGTAAATATAGAAAGTATCATACATATTTTTTAATAAGTTATGAACTAAATAACCCCATTCTTTTGAATTGAATAGTATTTATTTTGATTTGATTAATTTGTTATTATTATTGTTGTCTACATTTTAATTGTTGCTTGTCAAGTAGTTTTCGTTTTTTATTGATCTTAATATGTTTGTTTATGCATATTTTTATTTATTTTCCCCTTCTAAGCCCCTTCAGTATTAGATTCTTACCCACCAAGGTTTTGGAGTGACTATCCAATATTTTGTGTATGAAGACACATTTATATTAGGCCTTAGAATTGCTTTGTATTGACATCTTTTATTAAAGGATTTCAACAGTAGGTCTTTTGGCAGTGACCGTCTTTGTGAGTACTTATGAATGATCTTCAGAGTGTAAAATATTACAGTATCAGTTCCACTGTCTGAGCAGCAGCCAAAACACATCTGGCCTCCAAGACTGAGCCAAATAACACTGCAACCAAATGACTGGGAAGGTACTCCCAGTGCGAGATCTGAGGCGAACTTGTCACTAATATGGGATGTCGCTGAATAGAATGGAATGGAATAGAATGGAATGGAATGGAATAGAATAGAATAGAATAGAATAGAATAGAATAGAATAGAAAAGATTAAAGTAGAATAGAAAAAAATAAAATAGAATAGAATGGATCAGATTAGAATATAGAATAGAATAGAATGGATTAGAATATAATAGAATGGATTAGAATAGAATAGAATAAAATAGAATAGAATAGAATAGAATGGAATGGAATGGAATATAGAATAGAATGGATTAGAATATAATTGATTAGAATAGAATAGAATGGAATGGAATGGAATAGATTAAAGTAGAATAGAAAAAAATAGAAGATCAGATTAGAATATAGAATAGAATAGAATGGATTAGAATAGAATAAAATAAAATAGGATAGAATAGAATAGAATAGAATAGAATAGAATAGAATAGAATAAAATAGAATAGAATGGATTAGAATAGAATGGAATGGATTAGAATAGAATAGAATAGAATAGAATAGAATAGACACACCACACTTGTTGGACATTCACTAAATCTGTGAATGAAGAGTAGCTGGGTTGTTAAACAACTTTAATTTTTTTTCGCAAAGAAAAAGTTTTCTCAACAGAGAGGGATTATGAGAGAGAGGGAGCAGTGGACGGAGGGAGACATCATGGTCGATGACAGTGGTTGCTAGGCAACAAGGAGCCACGTGAGATTGTGTCTCTCAATTTGATATTTGCAACAGAGCAGCAGTAGAGCGAGGGAAAAACAGACAGAGAGACAGACATAGACATTCAGACTCAGACAGGTAAAGCGAGGACAAACAATGGAAGCACTTGGGCAAAATAAACCAATCACAGGGAATGTCATTAAGTCCAGGACCATTACAAGTAGTAATAGTAAAGATTTATGGGTTTAAAGCAGTGAGGGCTGGCGCAATGCTCTTCAACCAAAGTGGGGTTATTAAGGACAATACATTATCTTATTCAAACAAGAATTTGGGCCTGTGAAGGGTAAAGAGAGTTGGCAGAGGGAGGGAGAGGTAGAAAGTGATTCAATTCTTCTTTCATGTTTTCTTTTTTTAAAATTGTATTCATTAACTTGAACCACTAATGCTTAATGGAGTGCTTTAAGGTTTTCTGCATTAAAATGTCTAAAAGAACGACATATGCTATGCGTTTTGTAGAGTTCTCATCTCACATCCCAAATGTTTCCAACAATTTTCAAACCTTGCTTGTCAATGATGTCATATCCACTTAGTGTTAATGTTGTCTGCCAGAAGCTGTCACTAATTGACTTGTTACCCAGCCTCAAGCCACATTTTTACGATCTTGTTTTATTCAACTATATATTTTTAACCGGATGAAAGGTTTAAGTCATTGGACGTCTGGATCTTAAGTCATCCGATAAAACAAGCTGAGCAAACGTTAGCAGAAGCCGTCTGTGTTTTCTGCTATTATTTGCCAGGTCCATTTGTTTTGGAGAAGAGGAGACCTCTGAGGATAATTCAGCTCCCTGTAAAAACCTGCTGAACGTCTGGGTCTTCAGTTATCTGAGGGACAAGCTGTCTGCCAAAACAGCATTTGAGAAACACTAATTTTTAACGTGAAACTGCTTTATACAGTGTTTTTTTACCTGTTTTAATTGTCAGGTCTATTTGTTTTGGAGAGGAGGAGACCTCTGTGGATAATTTGGCTCCCTGTAAAAACTCTTAAATGATGAACACTGAAGGAATCTGAGACGGAGGAAGCTGACTGCAGATGCTACAAGCTTCAGCTGAACCATACTGAAACTCCCATGCATTTGATATCAACTGAATTTCAAAAATAGGTATTTGAATGGAAGCTTTCTGAAAAATGTGCTTAACCAGTTTTTCTGATGCTTGATAGTTTATTTATGGTCAAAATGAATTTCCGGCTGTATGGTGGCTCTGGAGTTAGCACATAAAGAAGGTTTTGAGTGACTGTGTTGTTTTATAACATTGTAAAAACTTTGTGCTTGTCTGAGTTGCTACCTCCTGTGTTGCTGCCTGTCTCTCTGTGAATCCAGTGGGACTTCGGTTTACTTCAAGTGGAAAACTTTGTCTTATTTTAATAAGTTCCTTTTCTCTGATGTTTGCAGTTTCTTTTCTGTCTTTGTAAAGTTGTAAATTTCTTTCCTCTCAAAAGCTACACAAAGGACAGAGTGCGGTTTTAGGAAGTGGAGGGCTGATGGTGTGAGCGTGTGTGTGTATGTGTGTGTGTGTGTGTGTGTGTGTGTGTCTTCTCTTGTATTAAACATCACAAATAAGGATGATAATAACGCAGCATTTTCCCTTATTCCACCACTTGAAATGTGACAATTCTCATACAACATCATCCATCTGGTGGCGGTGCGGAGCTCTGATCCAAGACGAGTTGTGTGACGTCAATCAGCAGTGACAGACCACTGTTGACGGTGTGTGTCAGTGCATGTGAATGAGGAAAAAGGTTGTGTGAGGATGTCTGATGCGACGACTGTTGGCTTGCTGTCAGCTGCAGTGTCTGTCCATGTCTCAGATGTGGTGTTAAAGGGTCGGAGAGAAGATTACTTTACAAATGACCCACTTTGGAAAAGTGTGAGAGCTGCTAGAAGCAGAATCAACTGATGTTTAATTATCCACTGAGAAATTATGAATGTATTAAATATGTAGGTCACTTTTGAAACAGTTTGAAAACAAGCTCCAGCTAAGGTTTTTACATCCCTACGAAATGTTCAGATGAATATTTGGCTCTATTTTTTGTTTTTATTAGTAATTTAGCTCATGTTCATTCAAAGTTTTTATGGAAAAGCTCCTTTTTGATCTGCATGAATACAAAGGTCTACTTGTAAGGTTTCCTTTCACATAAATTCCACCTGTAAATGGTTTCAACCTTAAAAAGAGCCCTCCATGAGATGAAAGCTATCTCTGTCAGCAGGTTACAGCTCCAGCATTCTCCATGACATGTTTCCTTCTCAGGGGAAGGAATTGTGTTTGATTTAAAAGCAAGAGAGAGAGAGAGAAAAAAGAGAGGATGTATCTTTTTTGCACACACTCCTGCACAGGCAGAGAGCTGCTGTGTGCTCTCCATCAGGTGGAGCAAATATCAAAGAAGCAAAGCGTTGGTGGAAGTCTAGGAAAGGGAAACAGGATATGTTTGACATATCTAAGGACTTAAATTTAAGCTTTAGTGGCCTCGTTCATCTTGTGTCAGCAGCATGAAACACTTATCTGATCGATAGTTTAAGAGGCACACACATTATGAGTTAAGGGGTCAGAGAAACACACTCCCTTAAACTGAGTACGTCAAAGTGCAGGTAAGAAACATTTATCTTATCTGCCTGCTTACAGGAGTATTGCTATAAGGACATAAAGTGATTGTTGGTGGACGAATAAGAAACTAGTGCTAAAGCTAAATAGTCCCATTTCCTTCGGCATAAGTCAAGACAGAGACAGTCGTTCCAGGATGAAAAGGAGCGACAATACCATAATTGTGTGCTGAAGTGATTTTGGGAGAATTTACTCAGGCTTTGTCGAAATCGGATTAGCGATTTGTTAGAGACATTATGGGAACAAAGGAATAAATAAACAAACCAAGGAGATGAAAGAATCTCACAGACGCAGACGATTCTACAAAGTCGCCTGCTGCTGTTTGGGTAAACACTTTCCCCAAGCAATGAAAATACTGCTGTATTTGTTTAGTCGTCGGCATCCACTTTATCTTTACCTGCAGGTGGCAAAGTGCAGGCTTTTGGGTGGCTGTCTTCAGCGGGTGGGTTCTTTCTGTGAGGAGGACTCCCACCAATCAGATCAGACTGATGGACCCTGGAGACTGTAGGAGACTGGGGAATGCTGGGGAGAGTACGGGACTTAGCCAGTATGGGTCTCTGCAACTTCCTTTCCAGTGACCTGGTTGGAGAGCAGAAATAGTCAATGACATGGAGCTTTTATCACAATTACAGCTTATTAAAATCCATGAAAACTAACTCCATCACTGGAAGCACATTAAAGGGATAGTTTGGATAGTTTGAAGTGGGGTTGTATATAGTACTTCATGCATAGTGAGTGTGTTTCCTGCACGCACCCAAAACACATTTTAGTCACCTAAAAATACATTTTAGAATATTTTCACCACTTTAACTTGTCATCAGACAACACTTTCTGACAGGGAATTGAAGCCTTTATATCCAGCTATGCTTTCTTCAAACCCACCAAATTCTTTTGAAAAAACAACAACAATTTTACCTTGCAAAACTAAAAAAAAAAATGTGTTTCTGGAATACCAATGCTAATTTTTATTTTGTTTGGTTATTTTGTTATTGTGTGACTTTGGTAAATCTTAACGAACACTTAAACAAAACAAAGTTTACACAAACAAGCTAACCGATCAAGGCAGAGGTAGAACAGCAAATCACCTGCATTGCTCGGTAAAATTACTGTTTTTGTCAATGGAGTCTGGTGTCTTCGAAAAGAGCATAGATCAGGCTTCATTTCTGATTTTCAGGCGGCTAAAATATGCTTTGCTGCTGCCCCCGCCTTCAACAGTTCATTGCTTGAAGCTGCTTCTCCAAACTGGGGGCGTACTTACCGCCATTAGTGTAGGAAAATACACTGACTACGAATAAGTAGCTATTTTAATGGTCAGTATTAACAGAAGGAATGACTTCTTAAAACAGAGTTAACGTGTCTTTTAAGCTATTACTGTGCAATACAATACCAGGACTTTAAACACCAGGGTACACACACACAAACCACACTGTTAATGAGCACCAAGAGAGCAGCTGCCCTGATCAATAATAAAATTGCTTCTACCTCAGCATAATCAAGCTGGAGGCCATTTGGAACACAACCAATAGAAATTGCTTTTTTTTATAGTGGTTGATACTTCATGCTCCCGGCAGGACACTGATCAATAGCCACAATCACAAGATCAGCTTAATAGCAAATTGGTGACAAGCCACAACATGGTCAAATAATCCACATACATCAATGATGAGATGTGAGGTGGGTTTTTTTTATGCAAGTTATATTTTAAAAGGAGACGTAGAAGGGTGTTTTTTCATAATTACTACAAGTACAAAAAAGCATTTCTCCTTGTTTTACCACATTGTTGTTTCTTTTATAAGAAAAAAAAAACATTTTAAGCAAGACATTGACACAAAAGACTGTTCCAATCCCTAGATTGCCAGTGTTACATTGCACTACAACTGATGGGATTAATGTTACATAAAATCATCCCTAAAATCTCTGTGTCTCATGTATAATAGAACTGAGATAAAAACCTGAAAAAACAATACTGATCCACTCCAGCGACTCCCCCCTCCGACGCCCCTGCTCTGATCAGCCTGATGTGATCAAATTAAATAAAACGTGGACAGCATTAGAGACATTAGAGTCAGCCTGTCAGAAGTGGAAAATGACTGACCTCCAGACTGTTGCGTGACAAGTTTGGGTACAGAACAAGCTGAAAATCAGTCGAGGACATGCGAGCTGCGTTCCCCCCGGCTGCAACCTGGCTTCAGTGAGATTAGAAAACAAATGTAGCGGGCTGATACTAAGATATGAGATTTATTTGTCTCAATTTGATTTTGACACAAGCATTAGTGGCACATTAGGACACTGCTACTGACAGAACAGTGTGTGCAGATACAGCAGTATATCTATAAGCTTGTGTCTGAGTGCTGTCTGCTAATGTCTTCACATGTAATTGTTTTTGTTTTGTTGCACGTCACATATTCCTGTTTGCTCATCGTGATTGATCACCCCAACACAAAAAGAGTCAGATGAGAAGATTGATATCTCTCCGTCCATTAAATATGGAGCTGTAGCCTGGAGACAATTAGCTTAGCATAAAGAGTGGAAATAGGGGGAAACAGCTAACCTGGCTCAGTCTTAAAGTATCTATATAATAAACTACAAGATGTAGTATTAATTATGCACTTGACTGTTTCATGGTTGGGAAAGGTGACTTGACAGTACTGTAGTACTTTAGTCCAGCCTTGGTCTCAAATCTAGTCGTGGGACCACTCTTTTTTGAAGTCTTGCTATTGTCTTGATCTCAAACCAAGGCTATTCAATTTATTCCTAGCTTTTGAACCCGGATCAGCTTTAAGGAACATTGCCTGATTGGCTTTGTGTTAGATTGGTTTGATGTAAGAAGACAGATCAGTTGTGTTTCTAATGCTGTATAACTATATTAGCATTGGAAGGCCACTGTTGCCTTTTATGGTCACGAATGGGACTTGATTTGCTATTGACTCTGTCTTGACTTGGTCTCAACTGCCTTTAGACCAGGGGTGGGCAATTAATTTTCCCAAGGGGCCACATGACCAATACCACAAAGGTTACAGGGGCCGGACCAAAACTCTGAAGTAAATTCTGCTCAGTATTAATTTAATCGCTTTATAAAATACAGTAAATTATCTGGTTTTGAGCTGCTACTGATAATAATAAATGTTATGATAAGACTGTTAATGTGGAGTAAATCAAATATAACATTAAAAAGTAGTAAATACTCCAATCACTATATCACTTTTCCATTTATTTTAAACACAAATGTAAATGACATTTAGCAAGGTTCCTATTGGTGTTTTTGTGTTATTTAGCTTGTTTTTCATGTTTGTACATTTTCTAGGTGTTTTACAATGGTTTGATGCTTTTATTTAAAAAAAGGTGCTGTCCAGTGTGAAACGGGTGCTTTAATTTTGAAAGGTAGTGACAGGAAATAACAGGTGGAACGGTTAAATGAAAAACGAACGGTAAATAATAACGAGTGCGTCGTAATTAATATAAAGTTGATAGAAAGTATCTAAAAGGCTTCTATAGTGGCTGACTGACAGGACACAAGGTTTGTCAAAACTTATTTTATTCTGTCATATATATTAGTGGCTATATTTGTTGTCTTAACTATAGTAAAAGTGCTTGTTTGCTCAAGTGCTAATGCTAAAGTTTGCTATCGTTTTCTTACGGTGGATTCACAAGGTGACCAAGGAATTTATTAACTTGTTAATTTATTAACTTTATGCAAAAAGCAACAGGTGTTTTTGACAAGGTACCTGGGGTAACTCAGTTATAGCCTACGTAAATCGCCTTCAAAATAAAAGCACTGCGATTGTATTGATTTCTAATTTCTGGGTAACCTCACGCGGGCCGGAAAAGGACAGGCAACAGGCCGGATGTGGCCCGCGGGCCGCCTAATGCCCAGGTCTGCTTTAGACTCTCTCTCTCTTTAGTCTTAACAAGATCCTAGTTTCCCCCTGTTCTCCGTATTAATGCTAAGCTAAGTAGCTAAGTTACTGGCAACTGTGGCAATACAAATTCACGTATGACCCAATGATTATAATCAAATATAATTATCCTTAGCTGATGTAAAACAGCCACTTCTATTAGCCTTTCATCTATTCATCTAATCATATTGGATTCATTAAATGCTTAACTTTACAATAGCAGATTATCAATCAGTAATTCGTTAATTAGAATCAAATGATGCAGCATCATTCAGCTGTACATGCATTACACACTGAATTGCAGCCATATTCGTGCCATTATTAACATCATTTTACAGACAAGTGCTCTTGAGTAAAACTCTAAATGCGGCTGTGCTGGTGTGAAATACTCCAGTTCTCTTTTAACTCCCTTGGATGTCTGGCTCAGGATGTATTTTCAGGCTTGAGGCTATTTATCACTTGGGAGCTATCAGGTAAACCGACAGCCGGCTCTAAGTCAGCACATCCGCAGGCTTGAGAAGCAAAGTACTGACATCTGCCCGCTGTCAGCGAGTAAACTACTCCCCCGATAGAGAAGGTGGGTGTTGCAGTTGTGAATATTTGACCTGGGATCGGAGAATCCCTGGATGAGATTCAAAGCGGAGACATGGAGGACACGGGACTGCCTGATGATGAATAATGCTTTTGTATTGCTGAATATCAGAGGAGAAGCTCATAGTAACTGTATACATGAAGGCCGAGCACACACACACACACACACTTTGATGCTAATAGAAACAGGCAGGTCTCTCACTCCTCAGAAATCCATACCGACTTGCATGAAAAAGCATTTGCCTGAAGCACACATAAACACACATAAACACACACACACACACACACACACACACGCATACACAAAGTCCTCACAGTTGGCATACGATGAAATAACTCAGGGGCCACAGGTAAACACATGCACGCACACATATACAACTGCACACATGCACAAACACAGTTGTTGGCCTCCCACCAGCACATCATGATGATGCCACACTGGGCTGAACAGGCGGCCCAGGCCACTCCGACAATTTGGGCCGCACTCATCCTACAAACCTGTTGCTAAGCGACTCTTTGTACAAAAACAGGGCGAGAGGAGAGGAGAGGAGAGGAGAGGAGAGGAGAGGAGAGGAGAGGAAAGGAGAGGAGAGGAGAGGAGAGGAGAGGCTTATTTTTGCTTCCAATCAGCAATCGGCATTTTCAAAAACAATGTCTTGCCCTGAATTGTAAGCATGGAGTGTAGCGCACATTTTTCTGTTACCAAATTTATTATCTCTGGTGCTGCAGTCAAGGGAGACAACTCACTTTATTTATCGGAGTCTGTGTGTGCAAATGTGTTAAAATATATCAGAAAAAGAACAAAAAAAATATGGGTAGGAAGACGAGATAGCAAAAGAATTATAAGATAATGGAGTGATGGTGATGGGTGAAAATACTTTCAGAACAGCCAGCAAACCACAAACATGTTCCGCACAAGCTTGGACAAATTCTGTTCACTTTTTTTTTGCTGCGGGCTAAAATATGCTTTGCACCCACTTCCACAGATGTACAGCAATTTGTATTAGTGACCTATTTAATGCTAAAAGTAGCACATGCAACCCCTTGACTCTCCTCTGCTGTGTGCTGTAAAAGCTGTAAGTATTTGCAACCCTGACACTAAACCTTTCTGGACAGTTGACAGTAATAAATAAATACAGTAATAAATGGTGAGTTTATGCCCTCAACCTTGACTTAAGCTGCTGTATAGATTGTGACATCATCATCAAGGCATGGCTAAATGGGAATCTGGCTGCAGGTTGTTTAATGGTCCTTTTTGCTTAGAAATAAAGTAAAATAAGTGAAGTGACCCTGAAGTATCTCAGTGGCAGCCATAAAAAGAGCAGGTCAAAATTATTTTTATGCTAAAGAAAGGTGTTGGCATTCTTCTCCCCTTTAGTATAGGATACACTGGATCAACTACTCACAAGCTTTTCACACCTGAGCTGTTTGGTCAGCTTGAAACGAACTCTGGTGCGTTTTGTCAGATATTCAGTTGTTTTTTTGCTGGTGTGAATGCTCAATCGAACTCTGGTGCTGACTAAAGAACCGCAAAAATTTGGATCACTGCAGGTGACAACGCACCTGGGCGGACAAGGTTGTTGCAGGCTAGAAAAATGTCTCGTGGACAGACGTGGTCTAATGATGAAGTAAAGGCCCTTATCGAAATATGGATTACATAACACAGTTGCTTGTGGCTACATACAAAAACAACAAACAGATCAATGCCACATAAAAGTGAAAAAACTCAGCAAACAATACATTAAAGTCTGTTACCTGCCTTGAAAAAGTGTCAGCTCTCTCCCTCACATATTCTGGCCAATAGACCAAGGACAACGTCAACAGAGTGACATTGGTTTACAATGCTTGGTGTGCTTGATAAAGCACAGTGTGGAAGCAAACCAAACCAAACTTCACCACTGAAAACCACCGAGTCCTTTAAATGTGAAAGTGATTTAAGATGCTTCTAGCTTTAAGATCTGCCACCATGTAATAACATGGAGTAATTACGTAGCCAAGTGTAAGTCTAGTTGGTGCATTTTTTTCCTAAGTCCTTGAGAATTCTCCTTCACATCTTTCCTTGACCCCATGGTGTTTTCCATTGACGTCAAGGAAAAGCGGCTAGGAAGAGACTGTCTATGGTAGCAGGATGAATGCAATGTGATGGTGAATGCAGCTGCTGTAGTGAGAACTATCCATGGTGCTGAATCAACTTCTAAAACACACACACACACACACACACACACACACACACACACACACACACACACACACACACTCCTTTTTACTCACATACCCAAATAATGTGTGTGACCCAAGGACGGTCTATTAAACTATCTTTAGTACAAAAGGCAGAAGCCACAGACTGAAACGATTCAGACTAATGAGTACTATATATCTTTTTTTATCTTTTTTAAAATCCAATCTTAAACATTCTCCTGCTGCTGCAGCATTAATGAATGTTCCATTTATTAATGGAGTCATCTTCTAAAGCCAGAACAATAGCAAATGGTTGTTCATTCATAAGACAAACTGACTGCTTGGTAGTAAGCCATTAATTAAAAGTCTTATTCGGTATTCATATGTTCTTATTGGGTTTGAATGTGTGTTTTGGGGGTGAGATGTTTTATCACCATGCTACTTCGAACTACTTCTTCTTATCTTTCTTTTGACACCTTTTTTTAATACATTTTTTTTCTTGGAAATTAAAAACGTAAGTAATCTACAGATAAAACCGACCAATGATAGCAGTTGCTATTTTAGTGCTGAGTAAGGAAGACTGTGACAAAGCTTGAAAGGATGGGAGAAGCAGGACTGACCCCATGATGCAAAAGGGTATGAACGGATTAACCTCTGTCTTTATTGGCCAGTGATTTAGTCAACATTTGTTGAGGAGCCAGGGGAGTGAAGAGATTGAATGAAGCGGCTTTGAGCAGCTTAAGTGACAGGCGGGTGCAAAGGTCAGCCATTGTGGAGTTGCAGACTGATCACTCTCCATTACAGATTGATGGATATAAACTTGTTCATTGCAGCTTCATTCATCATCACTCATCATTCATTATGGACTGACTGACTTGTCACCATTCATAATGGCTTTGACCCAGAGTAAGTGATGAAACAGTATTTCTCTTTTGGAAGTAAATTTGGGTGTAATCTACTGTATAAAATGTGAATTTGAACGTCCAATCATTAGAAATTAGGACAGAAATTCCACGTTAGAACTTTCGTGTTTTTACGTGACATGCAGGTCACCTAAGTGCTCCAACATGCTTGGAAAGGGAGGGGTATTCAGTCGGTCTGCAATCACTAGGAGCCACTAAATCCTACACACTGGACCTTTAAGGTGGACTTTGTGGTTTTATTGTAAGATAATCATGATGTTTAATATGGGCTAAAGTCCTAGTTAAAAATGTTACAGATATCTGTGTGAGTGACAGCTTTAAATGGTCCAAGTGTGTAGGATTTTGTGTCTTCAAGCGGAGAGGTTGCAGATTAGATCCCTTTAAAATCCTACACACTGGTCCTTTAAGACCAATGGGGGCAAGTACTGTACAGTGTGAGCTCTTGGCAAATCTAAATTTAGATCCAAGGTCATTAATTAGTTTCAGTAGATGGTGGCAGGTGACATGGCTCAACGAAACTGGAATGTTGGACGATATGATGTTGAACTCATCTTTCTGCTCCTGTTCAGTCAGAAGCAGACGAGACAGAGCTCAGCTGTCCTAGTTCAACATCTACAGAAAGACTTGTCGCAACTCTGATTCCCCCCAAAACCCCTCCGGCTGCTTCTTGGTGGAACAGATAGAAAAAGCATGAGAGAAAAAGGGGCAAAGGAGAGGGAAAGAGAATGATAGAAAAACAAACAAGACGGAGCAAAAAAGATGGGTTGAGATGGACGGGCGTAGGAAGGGGGTGGCTTGTGAGAAAGAGACAGTGAGTGGGAGAGACAGAGACAAAGAGACTGTGGGGATGAGAGAGATGCTGGATTTGTGATGGCAGGGAATCTGAGAGCTTTTTTTGCATCGCACGTCCACCCACGTTAACACTTGTTCTGCGAGTGAATGATATGAGATTTGATGGGCATTATTTCAAAGTCTAGAGTAGTGGCAGGTTTTTACACCAGCACTCAGATTTGTACTTTCCTGGTTATGTAATCTAACATCAGCTCACATGCAATTTAATAGAATATGTGTTAAAACTTCCTTTTTAGAAGGCTACTGCAAATTGGCAGGACTCTAAACTTGCACCCCAAGTTTTTTTTTACAGCAAGCAAAACAAATAACATTCTCTGTTTGAAATCAGGACGCTAATTGCAGCACTGTGACAAAAGGAAAGAACTTGTTAGAACTAAGCAAAACAGTGCAAATTAAGTTTCCCAGGTGTGAAAAAGCTTATATGCATCACACAGTTAACTGGGTATAAAGAGTGTTGCATTAAAACATGCATTCAACAGTCTCCTTGCACTGTCCTCGGCAGGTGATAAAACATGTTGTCACACATACTTCTAAGGTTATTTCAACTGCAGCTGCAATGTCAACTCTTACTACAGGATGGTGGTATGAGTTGACATTGTATTTGCAACATTAAAATTGGTACTTCAAATCCCCCACACAATCTGGCCACTAAACAATTTCCCTTCTTCTTCACCTTCTGTCAATCTGCCCTTGAGCAAGGCACTTACAGAAACCTCTCAATTATCTGCTGGCATTGTTTAAGTCTTTCCTCCTCCTCCACACCACATGCAGCATATTGACTTTATTTTCCCCATTTCTATCTATGGAAAAAGCCTCAGTATCCAACAGTGCATCAGTGGGAAGAATCCATAGTAGCCAGCATCATGCCTGACAGCACACAACCACCGCACCTCAACACTTATGTAACATAATGGCTCACATACGCACACTGTCACACGCTTACATGCACACATGTATACAAACACCTGTTTGAAACACATGGATACTCTGATAGATTTACTTTTTTTAAAACAATATTCACTTCCTGTTATATATATATATATATATATATATATATATATATATATATATATATATATATATATATAACATTTTGTTGCAAAAAGAGAAACACAAAGACGCGACAATGTGTGTTTACAGCAATTGAGACAAAGTGTGCCATGCCCCCATGTATCCTGGAATACCTGTGCACAGACACATAGACATAGACACACATAGGTTACCTGGCCTCTGCCACAGTGCAGCAATAACTGCCACTGCGTTGCGAGCTCCTGCCCACCCGCAGCTCCTCTTGTGACTTACGCCGATTAAAGTAGTCTGTGAGTTTCCCAAAACTCGCCATCTTTCCTCAATCTAGTCCCCTCCGCCTCCCTCTCTCCTTCTTTCCTTT